>NC_143387.1:59779406-61007731 GCF_980474605.1 Leiobunum rupestre
CATAGCAACAAAAAATGTTTTTGACAAAAAAAATTAAAATTTTTCTATTGAAAATAACCAATTCCAAGCCCCCCCCCCCCCCCCCCGTGAAAAACTTTAACAAAAGCAGTAAATTTTATGAAAAACGATTATAATTGATAGGAATTGATTGAAATACATTATTTGTGAAATATCCGAATAATATATAGATAAATTGGTGCATTTGAAAACATATATATTTTGGTCAATTTGGTCAACAATGATAAAATTTGAATCAATAGATCATATTGGGCAAAATTTTAAATTAAAAAAATTACAATGATTTTACTAAAAAACCAAAATAGTTTGAAATAAAATATTTTTTTCAAAATTTTAAAATTTTGCAATTTTTGATTTATTTTTAACAATTTTGGTCAAGTTTGACCAATTAGAAAAAATAAATCAATTTCTTCAAAAAACAAAATTTATCTATATATTAATCCAATTTTACAATTAATTATTTTCAATTTTGATCAAAACTTGTGCAGTGCATGATAATGCGTTTCTGCGCGGTAATTTTGAAAATTTGGCCTAAAAATGCGTTTTGTCAATTACAATATCTTGAAATCTAGGAGATATAAAAATAAATGGATTTGAAATTAGGAATCAGCGATTTAAAATTAGTATAAAAGGTAGTGAAACTCAAAATTGGTCGATAATGCGTTTCTGAAATCAAGTTGCTGAAATGTAGGGCAGCGCATTAGATTGTCATTTTGAAATTTTAAGATCACGTGGTACAAACGACCTTGCAAGACTCCCTCGGAGTCTCTAGAGCTGATTGACACGCGGGGAGAAATAAAATGCACTGTGGAAGCAAAGAATATAAAGCCCGGGTATCGAAAACCTGTCCTCTTAATTTACTCCTAATTTACTGTCCATGGTGACGCCCTAGTATATATTTCTATTTATATATTTGGTTTAATGTTGTGTATTGTTTTTAAACCGTGCTCCCTTTTATTTTTTGACGCCGCCCCGATTTCAAGGGGTTGTACCATGGTTGTACTTTGTATGGGTTTACAAAGTGCCGCTTGTAAGAACCTTGGGGTTTACCAATAAATCTTAAGGGGAAGCATTTTAGACTATTAGTACCAATGAAAATCGACAGATGGCGCTGACCGTTACACCTTTCGCAGGCGTTCCAATCTTACTACGCCATCTACAAAACCGATATATTTAAATTTATAAAATGACGAAAAAATACACAGAACTCTTTAATTCTTCCTTTGATTCGTATTTATAAAAATAAATTAACTTAATAATAAAATAATACTTTTGTTTTATTATTATAATATTTTCAACTTTTAGTCGCATTTAATATAACCAGATAGAATGATTGTGAAAAACGTTTTCCTCCTATGGAAACTCTATGGGATGAGGTCTGGCCGTGGGTCACCTGGTAAGGGGTGAAAAGGCACGAGGAAGGTTCTTTAGTTCTTTAGTTCTTTATTTGCTTAACAAAAGGTCTGAGACCCATCACGTCAAGACATTGAGAAATGAAATATGTACAAACAATAGATAGAAATATATACATACATCGAAAATAGAGAAATAATAACGATAAATTTGTTAGGATAGATTTTTTGACCCTTATTCGTAGAGCTCAAGAAAGTTCGCAAGCTCCTTTCGGAACAGGGTTTGCTTGGAAATGCCCTTGAGATGATCGGGCAGAGAGTTCCAGTCCCGGATGGATGAGGGTAGGAACGAGTGTCGTTATACGACATAGCCGTATATTGCATAGACCTAGAATATCGCTCCGGGGTGACCCGTTGCTCTTCTTTACATTATTTTAGGCCTAAAGTTCTCCCTCTCTTGGACAAAAAACAGGATTCAAACATTATTTTTACTTCCCCCTCGTAGCCCCTCTATTGTAGCGACTGTCGACCCTTTTCTCGGACTTCGCGGTTGTAAAGGATTATGTTTAGCGTTTTGTTTAGTGCCTACGGCAGAACATGGGCCAAATAATGATAAATCATTATCATTTATCATTATTTGGCCCATGGGCAGAAGAGATAATGCTTACTTTTACGCCAACCTATCTTTGTAAGACGTTAGATTGAGATTCTTCGGTAAAACACGCCGATTCAATAGGTCTAGTTTAAATCGAGAAAAATCAGTCACTCGCGAAATTTTAATGTGTTGGAAGACATTATAAATTTAAATAATAAACTAGGACGTTGCAAAAACCGAAAACGCAATTTTCAACAAATACTTGAGCGGAGCGAGATGCAAATCCGGTGGTTAATTAGGCTTAGATTAATTAAACTCAAGTAGAGAAAGAAAAGCGAGATAAATAATTTAGTTTTTAAAGATTACTCTTTATTTCAATTCGTTTGCATTAATGAGTGGAGAAACAGTTATAAGATGCGGGGAACGACTTGCCGGTGTGGAATCTGAGGTCGACGTCGACGTGGCCCATTGTTTAAATGTTCTTTTACGTAAAATTTCAAAATAAATTTTTAAACGTGTTGTTTTTTTTAAATAAAAATATAAATTTCAAAACTCATTTAAACGTTTTGTTTTTTTCGGTCAATAAAAATATAAATTTAAAAATTCATTTAAACGTTTTGTGTTTTTCGGTCATTGTCAGCTGTTGAGTCTTTTTAGTTTTACACGAGCCTAGTATAGGCTAGAGTAAAACTCCCGTAGCCGCTACGGTCCCCGCCGCCGCCGTTCGCAAACACGCCGTTTTCGAACGCCACGGTAGGATTCCCACCGTCCGCAATAACGTCGTTCTCTTACGCCACGGTAGAATCCTCCTACGCTCGCGCTTTAAACCAGAGAGGGAAAGGCCGTAGAAAGCTAGCCATATGCTGCTATAGTTACACCAGCTTTTCATCCCTAAAATTCACGCGGTTTAGACAACCAACAACCTTGCAAGTCAGGCAATCGGGATTCGGCGATCTTCTGGCGTTTCCGTCTCAGGCGTTTTGGCGTTTTCGTTCGCACACGGTTTCCGCAACAGCGCTTGCCTCTCGCTTCCATTCGGGTGGGGGAGGGTAAGATATGGCGACTCTCCCACCGAGCGCTCCTATCTATTGTTGGCGACTCTTCGGAGCCCAGCCATTCTGTGGAATTTGGGAACTATGCTATCACCTTCCCTGAGCCCCTAGGTGTGAAGGGAGGGGAGGGGGTGGCATGGGTTTTCGTAAGTGCATCTCTAAACGTGGTGAAATCGCTTCTGTTGGTTTTTTAACCCTTTAGCCCAACCACTATGGGTAATTTTTGAAATTGTCACCCCTATATTTCCCACAAACATATTTCGAGCGGTTCCCATATTACCCACAAAAATATTTCGAGCGGTTTTTCTCGACCGTTTATTTTATTTGTTCATGTTTCCGTTACCGGTTATACTACTATTCGTGTGTTCGTAAAGCTTGGCTCGTGTGAAACTATTATTTGGGACTGCCGGGCCCTCTTGTTTCCCCTCTCGTGGCTCCGTCAGACAGCAATTTTCTGGCGCCGGCTCTTCTGGAGTCGTTTTCCCCCCAACACGACCGATTAACCACTCTTTCCCTTTCGACTCGTTTTCCGAAACCCCACTTTTTTTCCCCCCAATTCATCGCAGTGAGAGAATACCAATTTTTTTTAAAGCGCGGAACAATCACCCGTTTTTCCCTCTCGAGTCGTTTTCCGAAACGCCCCTTTTCGTTTCATCCAATAGCTTCTCTAGGACCGGACAGCCACTTTTTCTGCCAGTTTCCACAGTGAGAGCTACGCTCAATAAAGGTTTACAAATTTCACTGAAGTTAATTAATGTTTAATAAACAGAATTTAAAACTTAGCGATTAAATTAAAAAACGTTTACGTAGGAAAAAGTTTTAATAAGTGTTACTCATAAGTCATAATTTAAAATAAATTTGTATGCATAAAATATTTTACATCTCAAGTTGGTTCTATTTGTAATTAATATTGTTTCCCATAACCTTTCAACAAATTCAAAGTCTTTTTTGCATAATAATTCCGATTTCCCGCAGTTTTATTTATTTTTGCAAACATCGCCCAATATAGGCGATTTCTCATCGGCGACCTTTTAAACATGGGCTGCGTTCAACAACTATCAACGGAGAAAAACCGCTGAGTTATCGGCTACGTTCAGCGGGACTCAGCGGACTCAGCGCTGAGGTCAGCGCTGAGCGTTGAGCTTACTGTACGCTTTTTTGAACTTCCGGTTTCTACGTCATGTTGCTCAACGAAGTCAGCGGTCGGAGGAGCAGGTTTTTCCGTTGCTCATCGGTGTCGTGACGTCATTCGACAAAGTTAAAGGAGGGGTAGCAGACGATATTTTGTTCGTTAAGTCAGCGAACTATGAAATCGTACAACAACTTTTAGATTTTTGTGACGTAGCGTTGATTAAAAGAACTCAACGATAACTCAGCGGTTTTTCTCCGTTGATAGTTGTTGAACGCAGCCCTGGTTGAGTTCTTTTAATCAACGCTACGTCACAAAAATCTAAAAGTTGTTGTACGATTTCATAGTTCGCTGACTTAACGAACAAAATATCGTCTGCTACCCCTCCTTTAACTTTTTCGAATGACGTCACGACACCGATGAGCAACGGAAAAACCTGCTCCTCCGACCGCTGACTTCGTTGAGCAACATGACGTAGAAACCGGAAGTTCAAAAAAGCGTACAGTAAGCTCAACGCTCAGCGCTGACCTCAGCGCTGAGTCCGCTGAGTCTCGCTTCCGGGTGCCATTTTTTCCCCGAATTAGTTCTTGTTGCTTTGGTAATTTTTCTATCCCTTGCGCGAAACTCTTTGCAGTTCAAATTTACTAGTTTATACATATTACCAGGAAACTATATACGTATACACTTGGAATGTCTGAGGAAGATTTTGGCAGCCGTGATGATGCTCGTAGAAACGGGCGTGGCTTAAAGCGCGAAAACTCACGAGATAAACTGTCGCGACTCACTACCCTAATTCGACGAAAACTTCGACTCATTAAGCCTAGTCCCGGTTTTTATATATTATCTTACCTGATTTTCTCTTTTTTTAACCATATAAATACCTAAAATTAGGTATCACTTTACTTGTTTTTGCGGATAACATTATAAATCTTCAGTACGATAACAAATTGAGGTTTGGCCGTAGCTTTGGCCATGGCCGCCATTGTCGTTATATTTTTCTTCCCACTATAAAAACTATTGAAAAAACAGTGACGTAGCACTGCCAAAACTTTGAACCATATAAATACCTGAAATTAGGTATCACTACATTTGTTTAACGAATAACTTTATAAATACTCATAAAACTGCAGTACGATAACAAATGGAGGTTTTTAAATCAATTTTCTGGTAAGCCGTTTTTTGCGCGGGAAGATCACCTATTTGATTCTTTTCGCGCTAAACCTCGAGCCACGATTCTAGACAGGGGCGGCTCAAGGGCCGGGCAACCCGGGCAATTGCCCGGGGCGCCGGTTCGAGAGGGGCGCCGAAATTGAGTTGTGCGCCTTTTTGGTTTACCAAGAATTGGATTTGTTTATAAATTTTTTAATGAAAGCGTAACATAATTTGAAAAATCTTTAGCTAATTAGAAATACAAATCGTTTTCCCAACCAAAATGTCCAACATCGTCGATGAACGTTTTTTTGCTACTAATTTATTTTGCAATTCTGACGGATGAAGCATTTTTCTGGTATTAACATTATAAACCAGGGTATATAATAATAAGAAGAAAAAGTGGTTGGGCGATACTACAAGAATAGAAGTGTGCCAGAATTTTTAGCCCGGTGTACCTAGTAACAGGGGCCATACCACCGGAGGCCTATCATCATAGTGCCCTACGCCAGCGTCCCAAAGCCCGGACAGGTGACAAATCCAGCATGGGTAGTAGTACCCTACTAATGATGGTCGCACCTTTGATGCAAACCACTCAACCCAGCTAAAGGTGCGGCAATGGGTTGACCAATTCTCACTTCGCACACAGTGGTGGGATTAAGAGTGGATGCTATAGCAACAACTCCAGCTGACAACCTACCTACGTAGGTCATACCCTTTGGAGAGAGCTCCTAAAGGGGAACGACGGGAACACAGCAGTCCACATAACCCGGCACAGCTGGCACCGTAGATCCCGGTGTGCTCCAAAAGGCCAGGAAACAGGACCACCTCATATGGAGGCCCGCCACCCCACAGCAGGCTACCCAATCCGCCGAGGTGGCCAGTTTGCACCGACCATCTCCGTTAGGGTGACCCGAAGCTCAGTTTCCAGCCCAAACCTGACCGAAGTCGGAGGTGTAGGTACACCGGGCTATAAATTCTGACACACTGTCAGGATACAACATTTGAAATAATCGACTCAATTCAAGTACATTTCGTTGACCATCTCCGTAGTATAATTCGACCATCCTGGACCGCTGTTCACAGGTATAACGAGGCATCTTTTTATTTTACTGGAGTACGTTCAGAGAATGATTTTAAAACGAAGCTGTCTCTTTAAATAATAAAATGGAACCACACTTTAAGCGACAGAGTAGTGCAAAATAAAAAACACGTGGGAAATTCAGTTGGCATAAATTAGACGGTTTCGTGGACTTCTTGCAACATTCTTGCCCCAAATAAGACGGGTGAATTCTGGAATTGATCTACTATGTAAATTGTATTTTCTCTAAAAAAAGATGATTTGGCTTAAAAAGCAGTCCCTATTTTTATCTTTACCAACATACGATCATTTCAAATTAGATAGGTTTCTCTTTCTTTTTCATGAGTCGTAAACCTTTTTGGGTAGTACCAACTTGGTTTTTTTCATGACGTATTATTTCAATGAAAAATTGTCCGTTTTTGACCAAACCAATTTCATTAATGGTGTTCGAGTACGCTGCTACTTTTGGTGCCTATAGGCTAAACCAAAACGGGTGGTGGATGGCCAATAGTTGGGAAAAGAGCCACACTACGCTTTTTAGGGATATTTCCAGTCGGTTACCTGTTCTTTCAATGGGTTCTGACAACATGGCTGCTAAACTTCGTTTTAGTAAGCCTTTCGGTGTGAACTTCCCTAGCCGCACAGAATGGTCAAATGTTACCCTCGGTACCAGAGGGGAAGTTGTCTATTTCACCGATGGGTCTAAAACCCATTTAGGTGCGGACGCAGGGATGAACTGCCTAACGACCAAGTACGGCTTCTACGAGAGCCTTGGGATTTATGCAAGTGTCTTTAAGGCAGAGATTTCTGCTATCTGCTTCTGTGTTGACTTCTGTCTTAAGAAGAACTATCGCGGGAAAGTTATCCAAATTTGTTCGGATAGCCAGGCTGCTTTAAAAGCTCTAAACCAGTCTAGTGTTTCTTCCAGACTGGTTCTTAGCTGCTTGGATCTCCTTTCCAATCTCGGTACGCTTAATAAGGTTCAACTTTATTGGGTCCCAGGACATAAGGGGTATCATGGGAATGAAAAGGCTGACATCTTGGCCAGGGAGGGTGCGACGGCTGGGTTCTGTGGGCCAGAACCTGCTGTCCCTATCCCCCGTGGCTTGATACGCAGCCTGGTCTCCAAGTACATGACTAACCATCAACTTGAGCTCTGGCTCGAGATGGATGGCCAAACACAGGCTATAAGGAGTTTATTCCTGGCCCCTCTAGGCAAAGGGCGAAAGAACTGCTTTCGCTCTCAAAATCTAGTATAAGGTGGGTTACTGGCCTGCTTACAGGTCACTGCCAGCTTAACAGACATTTAAATCTTATTGGTATCAGCGATGACCCACTATGTAGGGCCTGTATGGCCGAGGAGGAAACTGCCTCTCACGTTCTCTGTAGCTGCGATTTTTATGCGGCTCAAAGGCTAGAGCATCTTGGGATGCATCAATTGGAAACTAACGACTTCTTTAATATGCCAGCCAAAAGTATCTTAAGGTTTGTGTCGGAGATAGGACTTTTCTAAGTCATAGGTCAGGGGAGAACAATGGACCTAGGGTCGAAGTGCATGGTTGGGCATTCATGCCTCACCGCCCCCTCTCAATAATAATTATAATTATCGTTCAAAAAATAAAAATTTCAAAACGGTGAAAAATTTAACGATTTTTCTGAAAATTCCAAAAGAAAAGGGTCCTTTCTTATAAACGCCTGGGCCGATCAAATTAGGACAACCTATATATTAACGATTATCCTATTCAGCATGGACATTATAAGTAAAGTACTTAAGGTATACTAGTCTTGCCACCTTACCTAGTGTTTGAAACTCCATGTAAAATGACCATGTACCATAAAGAAGGTATTAAATATGTTTACACAAAGTATTTAGAAAGAGATTATTTATTGTTATGAAAACGGTAAATTTATAACATGGACACGGTAATGTTTTTACGGGGGGGGGGTAGTTTAATTTAGCCTCAAAATGAGAGGGGCGCCAAAAATCCCCCTTGCCCGGGTGAAAATAATTTCTTGAGCCGGCCCTGGCCACGAATTAGAAATGTCGTGTTAAGCTTGTTTTCCACTGGCACGCGCAACGACGCGTCTCTCAGCTTTGAAACGTTCAAACGTTTTTACGCGCGTTAAGAAAATAACATTATGACGCGCGCTAGTGGAAAACAAGCATTACGTCTTACACTCGACGTAGTTAAGCCCCGCCTTTTTCTCGACGCGCTTTCGTAACACCGTACCAATGGAACCTTAGACATTCCAAGTGTATACCTCTATAGTTTCCTGATATTACGTACATGCGTGTGCTCTGATATGGCTATGTTCTTTTTTTGTCGAAGTCTTCCTACCCAGGGTTTCGTGGCGCTGCCAGGGCCGTCTTTACATATTGTGAGGCCCTGGCACTTTTTATTTTGGGTGGCGTACGAATTGGTGGCACCAAAGTGGCGACGAGATAGCAAGTGAGCGAAGTGAGTGAGGTCGCTATATCATGGCACTCCCTTAGAATGTCTGCTGGCGCCCATGTTGGCTATTTGTCAAAAACCAAATATTTCGGTTTTTAGAAATCATTTGTCAAATTTGATTTCGAAAATGAGCTGAAGTATTCGAACAAATACCGCCAGGTTTGAAAATTTTTACTAAAGGGAACTTTTTATCATATACCAAATATCAACGTTTTAGCTTGAGGAGTAAATTTCCATCGATTATGAAAGCGTGGTATGGTAAATAACATGATATAAAATGGGAAAAGTTGTTTAATAATGGTAAATAACACTACAGCATAAAATGGGAAAAGATAACGTTATGGAATCAGCGCCGTAACCAGCCTTAAAATTTGAGTAGGGCACTAGTAGGGCACTGTTTTCAGTGGCGTAGTATGAGCGAGCGAGGCGCTCCGCAATGTATATTTTTAAATAGACCTTTCCTAATGTTCGTTACGGGGAAGGAAAACTGTTTTTGCAAGGATATTTTAGATCAACGTTATATATATTACTCCTTGTTTTTACTCGGTATGTCGTCTGCTGCCGAGTGTAAGTATTTACAAAACCGGGAGGATTAAAATTAATCCCAGTAATTTTAATAAATTTGTTATATCAAATGTTTAAAGTATAAAATATTTCGTTTACTTCACTAGTCATAATAGGAGGGGATTTAAATATTTAAAATAACGAAAAATTTTACATGGTTTCGATGATGTTTAACAATTATGTTTATAGTCTTGTGAACTAAGGCTTAACATTTCATTGACAGCCACAGTAGTGTATCGGGTTAAGATTAATTGTTGTTTATCATAAAATATTAGCTAATAAATATATTAACAATACTTTCACAGAGTTGATATAAGTATTGCAATAATAATTCATTCAATTAGTATCAAAAATAAATTAAAATCAGTTTGAATTCCGAAGTCACTAAGCCTAACCCGAGCTCCGCGTAAAATGTTTGGGGAAATTTTTACCGGAAAATGCAAAAAGTACAGCCAAATTTTTGTTTAGTTTGAGGGAAATTGGTGGTGGGTGACGTAGAAAAAACAGTGAAAGCACGTAGAAAAAATTGATGGAAAGGCCTATTGATGAAAATTATAATGTTTTAACTGTCATCCAATGTGCGATGGGCAGTCAATCAGAGACTGTAACCAAAGCTGAACGGGCTCGTCTCACACTAAGAGCCCGAGCTCGATTTGAGACTGAGCCCAAGCTTTATTAAGAAAATGATTCGAGCCCGAGAAGAGACCAAAACGTTTTGTTCATTTAATGTGAGACCGAGATGAGACCATTTTAATATAGCGTATTTTTGTGATCTCGAGATGAGACCATTCAAATATAGTAAATTGCTGTGAGCCTGAGCAGAGTAATATTATAAAGTCCAACTGATACCATATTTTTGTAACGAGCCCGATATGAGACCTTCTAATTTTTAAGAGACGCTTATGTGGCCGTTTTTCCACGATTATGTTTCCCTTGGCCACTAGGGAGTGCTGCGGCGCATAGCAACACGTGCCGTAACCGTACCACTTTTGTTCTCTCCGATACGACCAACTTTGATTACGTGCTGTTTGCGCTATAGTTTGACGTGACATTTTATAGCTAAAGCTCGAACAGCGCGTGAGCACAGTTGGCCGTGTGAAGAGAGCTCTGGCCTACAGGGTTAATTCGGAGTTTACATAAAAAACGCTTCAATAAATCATCCTCCCAGGAAATCACATAGAAGGAATATTTCGGAATATTTCTGAGAGCCAGGACCTGCAAGTCACTGTTTATATAGTGCTTGTTAAAAAAAATTGACACTTTTTACCTTTACAAGCCACAAGCGTTCCCCATGGCGTTATATTTTAACCCGTTAGCTTTTTCGACTTAATAAGGCTTGGCAAAAACACGACGTTCTGTTTACAGGTGAAAACTTTCCATTATTTTCACAAGCACTATATAAACAAAAACCTTGCGGGTCCTGGCTCTCGGAAATATATCTTCTTGGCGATTTCCTAGGAAGGATGATTTATTTAAGCGCCTATTGGCTATTTCGGATAACGTGACTTAGCTCAGTCGTTTTCTGATTGGTCCAAAGTAGTATACCTTCTGGTATTTTCGAAGGTTGTTGTAGTGAAAAGAGTACCAAGCCTGGTCGCCCGGCGGTTTCGTTTGACTTCCTATTTTTCATATTGATAAATAAATCATAAGAATTAAAAGATATATTAAGAGACTGGAATGAGAACCGCGAGTTATGCAAATTCTTATTAACTTGACTGATACGAGCCCTTGTTAGTAACAGAAATAAGTATGAGCCCGATACAAAGCACTAATGTTTATGGAGAGGAATGAGTTCGAGACGAGCTCTTGTGTTTGGGAGAAAATAATATGAAACCGAGACGAGCTCTCGTGTTTAAAAAAATTCAAGAGTTCGAGACGAGCTCTCGTAGTTAAGAAAAAACTATGATCCCGAGACGAGCTCTCGTAGTTAGGAAAAAAAAACTATGATCCCGAGACGAGCTCTCGTAGTTAGGAAAAAAAAACTATGATCCCGAGACGAGCTCTCGTAGTTAGGAAAAAAAAACTATGATCCCGAGACGAGCTCTCGTAGTTAGGAAAAAAAAACTATGATCCCGAGACGAGCTCTCGTAGTTAGGAAAAAAAAACTATGATCCCGAGACGAGCTCTCGTAGTTAGGAAAAAAAACTATCAGCCCGAGACGAGTTCTCGTAGTTAGGAAAAAAACTATGAGCCCGAGACGAGCTCTCGTAGTTAGGAAAAAAAAACTATGATCCCGAGACGAGCTCTCGTAGTTAGGAAAAAAAAACTATGATCCCGAGACGAGCTCTCGTAGTTAGGAAAAAAAAACTATGATCCCGAGACGAGCTCTCGTAGTTAGGAAAAAAAAACTATCAGCCCGAGACGAGTTCTCGTAGTTAGGAAAAAAACTATGAGCCCGAGACGAGCTCTCGTAGTTAGGAAAAAAAAACTATGATCCCGAGACGAGCTCTCGTAGTTAGGAAAAAAAAACTATGAGCCCGAGACGAGCTCTCGTAGTTAGGAAAAAAAAACTATGATCCCGAGACGAGCTCTCGTAGTTAGGAAAAAAAAACTATGATCCCGAGACGAGCTCTCGTAGTTAGGAAAAAAAAACTATGATCCCGAGACGAGCTCTCGTAGTTAGGAAAAAAAACTATCAGCCCGAGACGAGTTCTCGTAGTTAGGAAAAAAAAACTATGAGCCCGAGACGAGCTCTCGTAGTTAGGAAAAAAAAACTATGATCCCGAGACGAGCTCTCGTAGTTAGGAAAAAAAAACTATGATCCCGAGACGAGCTCTCGTAGTTAGGAAAAAAAACTATCAGCCCGAGACGAGTTCTCGTAGTTAGGAAAAAAACTATGAGCCCGAGACGAGCTCTCGTAGTTAGGAAAAAAAAACTATGATCCCGAGACGAGCTCTCGTAGTTAGGAAAAAAAAACTATGATCCCGAGACGAGCTCTCGTAGTTAGGAAAAAAAAACTATGATCCCGAGACGAGCTCTCGTAGTTAGGAAAAAAAACTATCAGCCCGAGACGAGTTCTCGTAGTTAGGAAAAAAAAACTATGAGCCCGAGACGAGCTCTCGTAGTTAGGAAAAAAAAACTATGATCCCGAGACGAGCTCTCGTAGTTAGGAAAAAAAAACTATGATCCCGAGACGAGCTCTCGTAGTTAGGAAAAAAAACTATCAGCCCGAGACGAGTTCTCGTAGTTAGGAAAAAAACTATGAGCCCGAGACGAGCTCTTGTATTTAGGTAAATATCTATGGGCCCGAGACGAGCTCTCGTATTTCGGAAAACAAACTTATGAGCCCAAGACGAGCTCTCGTGTTTTTGGGGAAATTCTTATGAGACCGAGACGAGACTAAGGCCAAACAAAACGTTTGGTGACACTGAGCGCGAGACCAAGTCTTGGTGTGCAGCTATGCCTGTAACTAGTGACGGGCGCCCCGTTTGTATTAGATTTACTGCAAGTTCATAATCTTAACTTTTCGAGTGGGGTAGGTACACACCGTTTAACTCACACGATAGAAATATCTTTGTATATCAGGTGTAATGACGAAGAGAGATATATAGACTATGGAAAATTTTAGTTTAGATTTTTTTTATAATTTTATTTGTTTATATTAATAATTATAATAATAAATAAAAGAAAAAAGAAAAAGAAAAATGCGTACAACTGAAAAACTTTAATGATCTCCAAAATATCTGGGTAGGGCACTTTCCTCAGATTTCAATTACATCTCAAAATTTGTTGTGGGGGGAAAGGGGCCCCGCACGCCCTAACGCCGGCCCTGGTAAGAGAAAACAATTTATCGAAGGTAGAAATCAGCTCCGACTAAATATGCCCGCTGATTGCAATAAAATGTCTCAGTGAAATAAAAAAAGTGGGACCAAGATAAACCTTTCCTTCGCTTAGCCAGTATTGCAAATATTAAATTTTAATGTTGAATGGTTTTGTTTAGAGCCTGAGGGGGCCCTTTTCGAACTCGGGGCCCTGGGCTCTGGCCCAACGGGCCCAATGGGAAAGACGGCACTGGGCGCTGCCTGCGTTTATTGGACGCTTCAATAAAAGATACTCGGTTTCTACTCCCCTCTCCAAATTCTTCTGGGAAGGAGCTATTTCCGGTCGGTCGGTTAAACGGTTAGAATGGCTAGCCACAAAGTCATATTTAAGCCAATTGGAGACGCGTTTTTGCCCTCATGAGAATTTTGCGTCAGATAAGAAACGCGTCGGCTCACGTGTATAAGGAACATACTAATGTTAATTTTCGATAATATATTTTAAGGTAACATATATAATGTTTTTAAAACTAAGTATAAGAAGATAATATTATTATTATTATCATCCTCTTATGGTATAAATAATTAAAATTATATGCAATATTTTTATAATACCAGGCAATTTTAAAGCTTCTCATGGAGGCAGATTTAATTCATTTCGTATAAAATTATCTTTTGGAAAAAGATGAAAACTCATTCCTTTAGAACTAAACGTATTACTTTTGCAGTAATGTGTTTCCTTTTAACCAGGTAACTTTTTTGGCATGTTAAGGCTTAGCAAAAAGCTGATGTTACGTTCGAGAGAGTTTCCAGCTTTCTATTCACCAAGCACTATATAAATAATAACTTATGAGTCCTGGCTGTCGGAAATATTACTTCTTGGCAATTTCTGGGAAGATGTTTTATTTAAGCGCCTATTCACAACTTTAATCACTCTAATACGATTTCGCGGTGCTTTTTCAACATTACCGTGTCGATATTGGTTTTTTAGAACTTACTAGGATTTATTACCTTTGATCATATTACAATTTGTGAATTAAATAGTTGATTTTATAAAGGGGGGGGGATCTAGCTTGAAAATGTTGCCACCTACGTCAGTGTCTATCTTTATCAAGTCTACGGGCGCGAGATAGAATCGTGAGACGTCGCTTTTATTCTTTCGCCCGTGCGAAGAATATTATATCTCGTGATGTAGAGAGCAACATTTTAACAAGTTGGCTAAGACCACAAGTTATTTATAAAATTAACTACTCAAATTAGGCATTTGAAAAAGTATTGATTTTGGATTTTATGAATAAATTAAAAACACCATTCGTATCGAGATAATATATATATACACCAACTTTATTCTGACAAGGCTCAATCGAACATTTGGTTTGGAAATCAAATGGGTTGGTCACGTGTTTTAACTATCAGCGCTTAAGCGCTTTAATCCTTATCCTAATATCCTCGTCCCTTTCGTAAAATACCCCAAAATCCTTGACACAGGGGCGGCTCAAGGGCCGGGCAACCCGGGCAACTGCCCGGGGCGCCGGTTTGAGAGGGGCGCCGAAATTGAGTTGTGAGCCTTTTTGGTTTACCAAGAATCGGATTTGTTTATAAAAATTTTAATGAAAGCATAACATAATTTGAAAAATCTTTAGCTAATTGGAAATACAAACTGTTTTACCAACCAAAATGTCCAACATCGTCGATGAACGTTTTTTGCGACTATTTTTTTACAATAGTAAATAAACCATAAAATTACGGTGCATAGTTTTGACGGATAAAGCATTTTCCTGGTATTTTCATTATAAACCAGGGTATATAATATGAAGAAGAAAAAGTGGTTGGGCGATAGTACAAGAATAGAAGGGTGTCAGAATTTTTAGCCCGGTGTACCTAGCAACAGGGGCCATACCACCGGAAGCCTATCATCATAGTGCCCTACGCCAGCGTCCCCAAGCCCGGACAGGTGACAAATCCAGCGAGGGGCTAGCCAGTAAGAATTTGCCTGTACACCAATTACGTAATCAATAATGAGTACAGATGAGTACACATGATTACGATGAGTACAGACCGATTACGATGAGTACAGAATGATTAGGATGAGAACATAATGATTACGATGAGTAAACAGGCAACCCAAATCTTTAAAATTGTTACAGATGAGTAATTAAGTACGGGGTAATTCCAATGAATACGCGTGATTAGAGATGAGTACGAAAATTACAAATGATTACGGGATTACAAATGAGTTCAAAAGATTACCGAAGATTACAGTTAGGGTGAACACCGATTACGGGAAGTGGTTAGCCCCTCGGGTAGTAGTACCCTACTACTGATGGTTGCACCTTTGACGCAAACCACTCAACCCAGCAGAAGGTGCAGCAATGGGTGGACCAATCCTCACTTCGCACACAGCCGTGGGATTAAGAGTGGATGCTATAGCAACTCCAGCCGACACCCTACCTACGTAGGTAAAGAGTCATACCCTTTGGAGAGAGCTCCTAAAGGGGAACGACGGGAACACAGCGGTCCACATAAAACGGGCACAGCTGGCACCGGAGATCCCGGTGCGACTCCAAAAGGCCGAGAAACAGGAACAGAATTATCAAAATTATTTTAAGCACTAGAGGAAGGTTCAGCCTAATAATAAAAATATAATTCAATTATGTAATTGTTAAACGTTGAACGAAAAAGAGGCTTTTACTGTATTCTTCCCCCTTAATCTGTCGTGTGTCCGTGGTTGGCGTTAGTCACTTCTATTTTAAGCGCACGCGCAGAAAGCCATTTATTAGTTTCAGTTAAATAGTTTTAGTTAGATAGATATTAATTAGAGACACGTTGAATTGAATTAAGATTATAAAAAAAGGAAATTAAGAGAAGCCGTTGAAGCAGAAAAGAAAGCGACAGCTTAAAAAAAGTTCTTAAGTGTAGGCCTTAAAAAATCCCGCCAAATACTGTTTTAATTAAGTTGTTAAAGCAATAAAGCGTTCTATCAAATAGGCCCAAAACAGGCCAAACGTTTCATACAGACTATAGAGCTAGTTCATCAGGACTAACAAAGTTTGTTATTCTTTGGTTTAAGAGAATTTGGCTTATATCCTGTCTTTATATGAATATTTTAGAGACGTACCTTTAAGCATATGTAACATAATTGCTCAGTAGTATGCCACTGTACCTTTATTCCATTCAAAAATCTTCACTAACGGTTTGTTTCACCACGAACCAGTAAAAAGGTGGACTACGTTAGATTTTAACCTTTTTATTCATCCTAGTAATTTTGGGAATCACACTATTGGCTACTAACATATTTATTTAAGCCAATGGAAAACCTCTAAATTGAGAAGGAATTTTTTGCGTCGGAATTTTAGTCAGCCCAATGTAGCTTTATTGAAATTTATAAACTCGCTCGGTTTGTGCGGATGAAGTTAAATACTGAGTAGTTTAGAAAAATAAAAGGAAAATGACCAATACGGTTCGGTTCAGAGATCACTTTCCGAAAATGAAATAAGTAGTCGAAGTGGGATATTCCACCAGCGTTATTAAATCCCATACCAAGCCTAGAAGAGTTAGGCCTAGGCTCAAAAGAATCTGCAAAGACTCCAACCTTATAGATGCGCCAGAAAAGATCAACCTGAATTTCAACTATTTTTTCCAATAAACCTGCTTCTTTTATTTGACAATGCAAATTTATTTTAGAACGTGAGTCTCCGAGAACTTAATTAATTGGCAAAATAATTACATTAGCAGAACTTGACACTATATTTTAGCTCCCAAGCCTTGGTTGTTCAAACCGGTTTGTTTACTAAAATAATGGCCGTCGGTTTATCAGACGTAAAGCTATTTTACCGGGGGGGGGGGGGGGTAGTTTAATTTAGTCTCAAAATAAAAGGGGCGCCCAAAATCCCCCTTGCCCGGGTGTTTAAAATTTCTTGAGCCGGCCCTGCCTTGACACCTTCCATCAGAATGTTGGAGTTTAAAAATAATGGGTTACCACTTTTTGGCCACCCCAATCGGTCCGAACACTAAAAGCTGCGGGCCAATACCAAATATTTCCATTCCTGCCCATAAAAGCTTAGGAAGGCCTAACAATAGGCTAAAGACATGGACAAAAGCAAGCTATTGTTCCACACCGTTCCTTTTCCACAACTCGTTGACGTACAAAAATACAATAAAAAAAACGTTTTTAAAGATATCATAAACTTCAGTTTACAATTTAAAAATATAAAATTAGTAATTATTAATTATATGCGTGAACTGAATTAAGATTTAATTGAAATTAAAATAAGCATTAAAAATTGTTTTTCGTTTAATAATCTACACCAGAATGTGGTTCTCGGCAAAGCTTTGCTAGTCCTCAGAATACACTAAACTAAATTAAATTTTTCAATTTTAACTTCGAAGTCAAATCGCGTAATTTGATCAAAGGTGAATGATATAATATAACCACTAGTCTATAGGTGGTATTCACGAGAAGATGGCGGCCATTGCTCTAAGGTAGTTATGGGGGAAAGGGGGATGACACTAGCCTTTCATTACAGCGATGATGACGTCACGAGAATACATCCTATATAAATAAATATACAATCAAATAAATTATCAAAAAAAAATAATTATAATGAAATTTCGACTTCGAAATTTAAAGCGCGTAATTTTTCATCCTTTTATCAAAAGTTGATGATTTATGATGTATAGCTATATATTAAGAGATATACTGTACATACGTCTCGTACTAATTATTGTAAAATAAAATTTAAATAGAATTTGAAATTTCCATTTGATTCGAAAGAAAAATAAGTTTATATTATATATCATAGAAAATTTACCACTAAGACTTTCGAATTGAAATTCTAATAATTTTAGAAAAGTAATATAATCGAACCGGCGGCCCCAAAATTAGTCGGACCACTCGACATTATCATTCCAAATATTCTTCAGTAATAAAAATTATGTATCAAATTCGCAACCAATAGTATGGCACGCCATCCAGGTCAAAATTAGAAAATGAAATAAAAATAATTTGTTGTGATAAAAAAAATTGTGGTAGAAATATTTGCGTTCCTGTTAAAAAAATATTTTGGTATGCAAAAAAATATTTTGGTATAAAAAAATATTTTGGTATGCAAAAAAATATTTTGGTATGCAAAAAAATATTTTGGTATGCAAAAAAAATATTTTGGTATGCAAAAAAATATTTTGGTATGCAAAAAAAATATTTTGGTATGCAAAACAATATTTTGGTATGCAAAAATAATTTTAGTGAAAAAAAATTGTCGTGAAAAAAGTTTTCGTGAAAAAAAATTGTCGTGAAAAACGTTTCGAGGATAAAAAACGTTTCAGGAATAAAAAATTTTCGTGAAAACTTTTTTCGTGAAAGTAATTTTCGTAAAAAAAAATTTAGTGAAAAAAAATTTTCGTGAAAAATATTTTCGTGAAAAAAAATTTCACGAAAAAACATATTCCTTGTAATATTTTATCTCACACAAAATTTTTGGGAATTTTATTTTATATTTCTAATTTTGACCTGTTCGCTTTGTGAAAAAAAAATATTTCTACCAATACATTTTTATATTTTGAATTTTGACCTGTTCGCTTTGTGAAAAAAAAATATTTCTACCAATACATTTTTATATTTTGAATTTTGACCTGTTCGCTTTGTGAAAAAAAAATATTTCTACCAATACATTTTTATATTTTGAATTTTGACCTGTTCGCTTTGTGAAAAAAAATATTTATACCAATATATTTTTATATTTCGAATTTTGACCTGCACGACGTAGTATAAAAAAATTTCAATTAAAAGTACTTAAATTACCATAGATGGCGTTAGTGGGAAGGGAAAGTAATCATGGATCACTTATTCTATAAAAGGACTAAATATCGTAAGAACTTTGAAAGTGACTGGTTTCTTAGTGATAGTTGAACACCCGACGCAATGGAATCAAACCCCGGTGACCTTTTTGTCTGGCCTCAAGCGCGAGAAGGAGAAAAGGCGTTCAACTATTCTACAAAAGGATTAAAATTGAGATTTAGATTGAAAACAACTGAAATTAAACCATTTCAGGCAACTTTATTTGTAAATAGGCCAGCCAAAAATTGCATAGAAGGGGGCGCGATCTAGTGGCGTAGCGAGGGGGGGCGGAGGGGCGGACCGCCCCGGGCGCCACCATTAGGAGGGCGGCAAAATTGCCCTTTTTTACAACTTGGATGATTTTGGCGCGTTCATCCCTTCTTCTTCGCCTCTCTTCCTATCCTCCTTGGTTATAGTTCCATTTTTTATTATTGTTGTTAGTACATACTAGTTCCAAAATTTATTATTGTTAATACAGACTGATTAAAAATTTAATTTAATATCAACAACAATCTAAGTTATAAATTTTTATTTTAAAATGAATTATTTATTGTGAATACTTGAATTGTGATTACCGTATTCACCAATTTCCAACAAGTGGAACAGTGGCTATGAAACTTTAAGCCTTGGTTAGAGAACAGTCTTTTTCGTTGGGGAAAAATTTCCAAAACGAGATAAAACCGGACACAATACGATGAATAGTTGTTTGTGTGTAATACTAAAATTAAGTAAACCGATAGTTGTTTCTGGGTAAATACTCGAGTTTGGTCAGTTCTTTGAACTGAAAAAACTGTGTTTATTGCTGTATATCTTACGACTCAAAAGGGACTCTTCAATTGAATAATTGAAGACTCATCATCAGACGAATATTCAAAATATAATTATTTCAACTTGTTGAACTTGAACTTCTCCATTTCCTTTTGCCGCGTCCTTCGCTCGACTTCGTTCGTTTCGTTCAGTTCAGTTCATACAGTTAACAAAGGCACTCCAGTCTCGACTCGACAGTGCCAGTTTGGAGACTTTTTAATGAGAATTTTGTGACGGTATTTTGCAGTTTTGTTTCCCGCCGCGCTGCCGTTTTAATAGTAAGTTTTAGTTTAAAGTCTCACGGAAAATATGAACAAAACGAAGGCGGCTACCCGGCTGCCCCAAAATGAAACATTGAATATGCCAGTTTATGATTTTTACACTACAAGTAATTTTTAGGAAACATGGGCAGGGCAATAAAATTCTAAAATTCATAAAAAGATCGCTCGAGCTTTTAGAATTTATTCAGCAATGCAACTATGGCATTTGCGTACCTAATATCGTAAATTCGTAATTATGCTTCGAATTTTCTTAACTATAGCTATCAGTGTTGCTTCATGTGAACGTAGCTTCTCAAAGCTGAAATTAAGAAAAAATTACTTGAGGTCTACCATGAGCTCCATAAGATTGAGTAATTTGGCCATTTTGTCAATAGAACAAAGTGTGACGAACGAAATTAACTTTGACGAAGTTATAAATGATTTTGCTGCGCGTAAGGCCCGAAAAGTTGAATTTTAGATGTTACTTTTATAGTGTAATACGTTTTGAACACAGACGTACTATATTATATGGTTTTGAAATAAATATTTTTCGCTCAGTTCTTTCATATGATTACTTTTTCTCACCAACACCAACATCATTATTTTTATGACGTCAAATGGGCGGCAAATTATGATTCCGCCCCGGGCGACAATGGCCCACGCTACGCCACGGGCGCGATCGGCAATGTCTACATGGGATCGCGGTAAGCTGAGAACTGTCCCGGTAAATCTCGTGATTTCGGGGCTTTTATGCTTCCGTGCCAGCTAGGATTAACAAACACAAGGAGAACGCAGCTAGTCTTTAAACACGCTAACGAAGGGTTTTGTACGAATTTCATTGGACGAGCGTCACGAGCCTTTACGCTGAACGTTTTACGGGCGGGGGGGGAGACAATTTCCGAATTTTTCCCTTCCGACAGCAGCAGGCGCTAAAGCGTCTAGCCAATGAAAAATGTACGCAAGACAATCCACCACTTTTGACGAGTTGCGTTCTCCTTGTGTGGGGCGCTGTGTTTGTTGCTCCTAGGTGCCAGCAAGTCTACGAATGTTGGGAATTGTCCGCACCACAAAGACACATACTTTAATTATCACCATCGTGGCCAGCCCTGGATTAACCATTAGGCAAAAAAAGCAATTGCTTAGGGCATCAAGAAATATAGAAATTAGGGGCACCATCGAAATTTTATTCATTAGGAAAAACTAAAAAATGTGATAATTATACAATGGAACTAAAACTAAATAAAAAATAACTATATCAGTATCAATATATAATATTTATAGTAATATACTCCTTTGAAGCGTCTACTGACATCGGCAATTCGCCAAAACGATTACCTCCCTAAATATATTGAATACCGCAGGCCTGGTGGCGGGAACAAAAAGGCTACATGAAATGTTTTGACTATACTAAATATACTAAAGTCACGTATTTTGGTAAAATTTTTATTTATTAAAACTCACAGTTCAGTAAATACATTTAACTCGGAAAACATTTTGAAAAAATGGTAGTCTGGCATCATCTATTATACTTTAGTATAGTCAAAACATTTCGTGTTACCATTTTGTTATCGCCACCAGTTTTGCGGTATCCAATATTTTTATAGAGGTACTGAGGTAGGGTGGGGTGCATTTGGCCGACTCCTCATTTGACCGACTTTTCATTTGGCCGACTGCTCATATGTCCGAATGCCCATTTGGCCGACAGCTCATTTTGTCGACTTTTCGGTCGGCCAAATGAGCAGACCATATGGCCGACTGCTCGTTTGGCCGACTGCTCGTTTGACCGACTACTCGTTTGACCGACTGCTCGTTTGGCCGACTGCTCGTTTGGCCGACCACTCATTTGACCAACTGCTCTTTTGAACGACTGCTCATTTCACCGACTCTTATTGCCTGTCCTTCTCTATGTCTTTAGTGTTAGGTTGACTTATAGAACGGGCAATGTATTCTAAGTATTGGTGCCTGACGGCGCCGCGAACTTACTTCGCTCGAGCGCTGGGGGCCCGACCCGCGCCCCCCTCAGCCCCGTTCTTTATAACCAAGCTGGGCCTTCTAAAACGCGACCTAGAGGACAGTACCTAGCCAAACGCACCTAGTATCGTCCAAATGCCAAATGAGCAGTCGGCCAAATGATCAGTCGGTGAAATGAGTAGTCGGCCAAACGAGCAGTCGGCCAAACGAGCAGTCGGCCAAACAAAACTCTCCCCTGAGGTAGTCGTTTTGGCGAATTGCCGGTGTCAGCGGTAGACGCTTTGCCTTATTTCAGTGGCGGATTTACCATAAAATTTAATTTAAAAAATATAAAAATTTATCCTACAAAATGTATCTCATACACGTTAAAAAATTAAGTTACCGAGTAAAATATAAATAAAATATAAATGCATCTGTATTAGTATTATCCAAGATTCCAAATATGAATTTTGTTTTCCTGAGTCCAGCGTCTACTAACTAATGAGGGGGGGGGGGCACAAAAATTCTTAAATTGCTTAGGGCAGATATTGGGGTTAATTATTAAATTACATTAAATACTCGCTGTATTTATAATTATGAAATAAAATATTCGAATTATTTTTATATATTAATAGTTTTAAGAAATAACTTCGCAAAAGCCAAAATGTTTACAATGGCAAAAAGTAAATTAAATAAATAAATAAATTTACGAAATTATTTCAAAGTTTTAATGCCGATTTGGAAATATCTACAATTGAATAACATGTGAAATATATGAGTAAGTTAATTCGCATATTGTAATTTTTTTGAAATTGAAGAAGTAACTGTTTATAATTGTTAACGTTATTCATTTTAGACATAAATAATTGAAAACTAATTAATTACTAATTTACTTTTGACGTTAGTATAATTATACATAACGCGTTATGTAAATGACTACCAGTTATCTCCTCACTGGTTAAAGGGGTTTGCTCCTGAGTTCTTCGGTTTCCCCTTCCATAAAAACTTGTAGAGGTTAACGGTAATAGTGAGTGTAGGGAGCTGTTGGTTCCCGTGGCTTGAAGGGCTTGCCACCACCCCCTACGCATTGTAACCCGGCCCTCTGAATTAAAGCCAATAAAAGTCGCTAGATGGCGTGGACCTAGGGTGGTACTTTGGGTACTAGTCTAGCTGATTATAATTAAATTTATAGTTAACTAGGATACTGCCATTCGAAAGCATGAATCGCTGCTTAATGGTGCCAGATTCCTACGAAACTTCTAATATGCTGAATAATGAGGTGCAGAAGTCGTAGGTTTTGGCAAGATTTCGAGTCCTTTACTTCGCCAGCGCTTCACATTGGAAACGTCTCTGCCCTTACAGTGCCGTAAGATACAACAACTTCAATCCAACCTCCGATTTTTAGTTAAGCGGAAGGGCGAATCCATGGAGAAGCAGATGGAGCCACCCCCATCAACTTTGTCTAGAGGGCCAAACTTGGGTTGAGTTGGCGAAATGATTTTGAAAAGTCTGTCTGCACTAGGGGCGTAGGAACGTTCGAGAAGTTGGAGGGGGCAAAGAGAAACCAAAAGGGGTCTGGATAATGGTTTTGATGTTTTAATGGAGGGTAGCTTCTCCGAATGCATGTGTACCTTTTACTACTATGTAAATTGGTGGGAAAAGACTGAAATTTAAACACAGTTGAGGTTCTAAAAGTTTTTTGCCCCTCCCAGCACCCATCTTGAGTTCCCAACAGCACTCCCGGCTCGGGTTGGCGAGAAGTAACTTTCACCCCCCCCCCCAATAATATTCGATATTTTATTCGGTATCTAGCATATAATTTGATGGGAAATTAGGGGGCCACTGAAGCCTTAGGGTTCTCCGGAGGCCTTATCTACACTAAGGGGGTAGCCACTTAAGAAATATGGTGTACAAATAGCGATAAATCAAAATACTTATTTCCGAAAATCTAGAAATCCACAAGAAATACCGGAAATATTTGAGAAATATCGGAAATGTAAGAAATATCGGAAATATATTTGGAAATCAGAAATCTGGTCTACAATTTTTTTCCAGGTGGCTACCCCCTCGATCTACACCACTGGATTGTGGGTTTAAAAAAACAGTTTTTAAAACGCTGAAAACTACTGGTTATTTTGCCCGGATAGTAACCAATAGAAAAAGCCTGGTCACTTTGCCCAGTATTCTATGCACTTTTAAAATGAATTATTTAGTCGGAGGATAAAATTGACTATTCTCAAAACGACCTAATCGCGTTGTCACTTGTACATTTCGCCATCCAATTAATCATATAGGCAGTACCGTTCCTTGGGTAGGGCGGGCGGGGCGGCGGCCCAGGGCGCAAAAATTGTAGGGGCCCAAAATGGAAGATTTTTATTTAAATTAGATATTGAAAAATTAAAAATTTTATTAAAAATAAATTGAAAATATTTCACTAAAAATCGAAAATAATGAAACAAATATATCTGTATTAGAATTGTTCAAATACGAATTTTGGTTTCCTTAGTCCGGCGGCTACACTGTCGTCAATTCGCCGAAAAAGATTTTACAAAAGATATTTTTGGGATACAGTAAAACTCACGAAACTCAAAATAAAGACTTACCGAAATGTTAGACTACACTAAGGCTCGTAGAACTTTCATAGATGGCACCAGTTTCAACATTTCAAATGGTTTTATAACTAAACTAGCTTAAAAAAACAAAGAAAATGAAAAAATCAAAGCTTGAATAAAAAAATGTGAAATTAACTAATTAATTATTCATAAATTAATTAATAATTAGGTAATTATTATTTGTTAATTATTCATAAGGGGAAAACCGATAAAACCTACAAGTTGGTTATGTAATTTCGCGTCATATCTCCATAACGACCAAGTAGAGCTCTTTCATATTAATATATGCTACTCTACGCTATTAAACCTTTTGATTAAAATAAAAACTGGACTGGTAACTCCTATAGTTTTCATAAAATATCGTGCAGCAAAAAATATCTCGAGCGATATTATTTTAAAATTAAATTAGGGTTAATTTTCATGTTTTCCGTCATTACTATTTCTTCAATAACTTTACAACCACAAATCTGATTTGAAAAATGAAACCAGATTATGTTTCCGAATATTATGACGCTTGAACGAGCGTAGGCACGAGATATTTTATTTATTTTTCATGACGTCATTTTGGAGCGGTTTGGCTATTTCCGACTTTGCTCGTGCCCTAATTATGGTAGGGCATTAATTTTCACCTATATTAATTTCGTGAGGGTTTGCTTTCATAGAAGTCCTCATTCGGCTCTCTACCTAAAATAGAAACCAAATGGCTGCCGAGAGAAAACGGCTAGAAACTTTGGATCCGGACTGTACCTTTCCAGTTGAAGATTTAAAAAAACGAGCAGTCAGATTAGGCGAAAAATATCCAGGTGACATAGATCTAATTGAAATATCAGCAGAAATTGAAAGTTTTTAATATCAATTTAGTTCTTTAATGGACAATCTTGAAAGCGCAAATTCTTTAGATTTATTAAATACCATATTGGAACCCTCGCTGACAAATGTATATCCAAATATAACAATTGCCATTCGAATTTTGTACAAATCTCTCAATTTTATCGATAGAATACCAGCACCGTAACCAGGATTTGATTTCAGGGTGGGCACACAATGGAAACAAATAAAAAAAAAATAAAAAATTGTACATACAACCATACGGTCCAGGGTGGGCACGGCCCGACCGCCCCCCCCCCCCGGTTACGGCCCTGTAGAATACGAAATGTCAAAAAAAAACTAATTTCGATATGGTTATCGACAAGTTTGCGGCAATAAAGGCCATAAAAATAAAAATTTTAAATTGTAAAAATAAATATCATATGTATGAGTATGTAAATTTAAATGTTATTTTAAAATAAATATTTTTCTCTGAGTATTAGTTTTTCGTAAAATATTTCTACCTAAGGTTATGAGGGCGCCATTTTGATGTTTTGCCCAGGGCGTTATTTGGTCTAGGAACGGCTCTGCATATAGGGATAGTATTGTAAGTAATTGTAGTTTTCTGTACTTATAAGGCAAAGATAAGTCATTGACGTTCTTGTGACGTTATTGGTTTATTTAAAAAAGTGCTAGATTTTATAGGAAAAATGTAATGAAGATAACGTAAAAAAATTTAAAACACGAACTTATGAATATTGTATCTGAAATAATGCAACTATCCACGCCGCACTAAATCGGTTATTATTTCTAATGATCTTCTATATAGTTCAATACCATTGTGTCCATCATCCGCGAGTGGGTTTACTTGGTTTCTTAAACTTAACAAATTTATTTCTGATAATGCAAAATGGGTTTCTGGCACAATTATATTGTTGTCGGTTTCAATTTCGCTTGGAACGTCATTATCTTCAACGCCGTACATATTTGGATTGATATTGTATTCGTCGTCTTCATCTCTGCTTCTGATGTCATCCAACCTATTTAATGACCACATTTGAATTGGAGATGCACCTTCCGTCCTTAAAATGTGATAATTCCACTCATTACGGAAAGTGTCGCAAAAACGTTGGATTCGAGGTTCAAATACATAATGTAGACAGTAAATGTGCATCTCATTAGTTTGATTTAACAATCTCTCTTCTTGCATATGAACAAATATTGATCGAAAATTCGACGTAACTACGCGGTTAACTTCAGCCCAAAGTCGTTCAATCCTAGTGTTGTGAACACTAAGACCAGTTATAAAACTACCTCTGTTAAGACCACGATGATCTAACATGTACCTGGCGACGTTAACGTTCTCAACTCCCATATCGGCTCGAACTCGCGAAGGAAGTCCATAATTTTCACAACCATTTACAAAAAAACCTAATACTGTATCTGCTCGATTATTGTTCGCGCAACGTAAATATATAATCAAACGACTATAACCATCAACAAGGCCATGGTATACGAAGCGGAACGCTATTAATTTGTGATTACTGTCCATGTGCCTAAAATAGAAGAAATATTTCATTATCGTAATCATCCAATTGATCTTTACTGGTTAAGCCTTTGGTCGTCTTAAGTCGTCAATTCGTCCCACGAAAAGTCTCAGTAAGAAAAATATCCACGGCGGACTATTTGAATTATGATAAAATCATAAGTAAAATAATAACTATAAGTATAACCCTTGCTATTGTGTTAATACTAATTTTCGAAAGAAACCTTTCTTCGACACTGATACTCTCGCCCAGCTCCGAATTGGATTTGCAACCAAACTGAGTAGTATAATATCGTCCTTGGTAGTAGTATATTTCAACTTCGGCGTGTTTTAGACACTAGGGGGCTCTGTACTGAACTAAACCTTGATTGCGCAATAACTGTGAAAATCAGTTTCATGAGAAGTTGCGCTAATGGTCATCCTTATTGTTATTATGTTACTTATGATAAAATGTATTTCATTTAATATCCAGTCACGAAAGAATTATGTGACTGGAAGTAAGAAAAAAATATCATACATTCGAATGACTAAAAACAACACTCAAATAGTTGTATGTCTTCATTAAATATTAAATATGGTCATTTTTGAAACAAAGAGTTATTAAACCATTGAGCACTGAAAGAATAGTCTGAGTCGTACTTATGAGTGTTATGTTTTTTGTGATACAATTATAGTGAAATTTCAAATTTTGTAGCTCTCTTTCAAAGGCGACGAGTAGTCCGCCATATATAAATTTTCGGGCGATTAACTAACAAGGAGACTACCGAGGTGTAACTCATCGATTTTGTTTAAATTCAGGGATTAAGTAGACCTTTATGTAACTTAAAAAACCCCAAAGGGAAAAAATACGATGGGATTTATTTTTACCATGGCAACCGAAAACGTTTTTGACAACTAAAATATTATATTTCTCTATGTAAATTAACATGGCAAAATCGAATATTCTAAGGGTGCCTAATGAAATTATTCAAAATTTCAAAGATTTTTTTTTAAAACAAAGGTGATTAAATTTGGGTAAATATCTCATTTTTGGTAAATATCTAATTTTGGATATATATCTAATTTTGGGTAAATATCTAATTTTGGGTAAATGTCTAAATTTGGGTAAATATAGAAATTTTAGTAATAATTTTGGTCAATTTTTTAATTCAGGTAAATATTTTAATTTAAATATTTAAATTGAATTTAGGTAAGTATTTAAATTTGAGTAAGTATTTAAATTTGGGTAAATATTTAAATTTGAGTAAGTATTTAAATTTGGGTAAATATCTGAATTCGGGTAAATATCTAAATTTTGGTAAACTTCTAAATTTGGGGTCATTCCACGACAAATTGACGAAATGTTTTGGAATTTTCCACCCTACCTTTTTAGACTTGGATAAAAATTAGTCTTAGGGTTATTCTGGTCGATAAAGCTGAATAAATTTGGGTAAAAATGTAAATTAAAATGGGTAAATTGGGTAAATTTACTATAAATATCTAAATTCAGGTAAATTGGGTAAATTCATATAAAATGTCTAAATTTGGGTAGATTGACCAGGTACTGTAAATTGGGTAAATTCATATCTAATGTCTAAATTAGATATTTACCCTAAATTAAAAAATTACACCTACTTAATAAAGCTTTTCGAATTAAATAACCTGATAAAATTTCATCCAATTCACAGTACCGGATAAAATATTATCCAATTTACAGTACCTGATAAATCTACCCACATTTAGACATTTGATATGAATTTACCCAATTTACCTGAATTTAGATATTTATAGTAAATTTACCAAATTTACCTGAATTTAGATATTTATAGTAAATTTACCCAATTTACCTGAATTTAGACATTTACCCAAATTTAGACATTTACCCAAATTTAGACATTTACCGAAAATTAGATATTTACCCAAAATTAGATATATATCCAAAATTAGATATATATCCAAAATTAGATATTTACCAAAAATGAAATATTTACGCAAATTTAATCACCTTTGTTTTAAAAAAAAATTGAATAATTTCATTAGGGGGGCACCCTTAGAATATTCGATTTTGCCATGTTAATTTACATAGAGAAATATAATATTTTAGTTGTCAAAAACGTTTTCGGTTGCCATGGTAAAACTAAAGCCCATCGCATTTTTTCCCTTTGGGGCTTTTTAAGTTACATGAAGGTCTACTTAATCCCTGAATTTAAACAAAATCGATGAGTTACACCTCGGGTAGTCTCCTTGTAAGTAAGTCTGGCGATCAAAGGTCCTTCGAAAAGTTTAAAATATTCAGGGCCGGATTTAGGGTGGCAGAGGGGGCAACTGCCCCCTGGGCGCTAGCAAAATAGGGGCGCCAAATAAATCCTCAAGGGGGTGCAAATGGAGACGGTTTTAAGAACGTTTTAAGGTCTCGAAAGAGGGTGCAAATAAGTACTATGTTAAATACGTATTCAAAACCTCGAGGGGAGGGGTGGGGGCGCTGAATTAGAATTGCCCCGGGCGACCTCCGGCTTAATCCGCCCTGAAAATATGTAACATAGTAAAGTCGGAACAATTTACCATAAAGCATTAGCTCCACGAACGTTGTACACTCTTCTTCTAATTGGATGTCGTTGTCTGAATGCCCTACCGACTGGATCCAATAAAGACAACCTTTCCCTAATTCTCCACCTTGGTACATTTATTAAACCCATGCTTCTGAGTCCACCTATTACATAAGTTTCCCCGACGTTGCGCGAGTGTCTTAGAATTTGTAAAATTCTCTCATCTAATATGTCATTAGCTATAATTTCCTCGGGTTCAATGTTGAGATACTGTCGGTGGCGATATAATGTACTGATACTGACTCCCAGTACTGTCGCAGTTTGGCTCCAGTTTAAACATAACTCATTTCTACAGTGTAATATTTGGTCTTCGGTGAGAGAATAACGGGGTCTTCCAACATTTTCAGTGCGTACGACTGGGCAGATATAAGGATCATTTGTTGTGTCTAATTGACTATCCAATACGTTTTGAAATTGGTTGAAATACAACATTAATCCGTTGTGAATATTTCTCAGAAAATGGAGAATTTGTGCAATAAGTTCGTCTTCGGGACTTGCTGATATTGCTTGTATAATAGCTCTGATGATTGATAAATGCGATTGTATCTTTCTATGATACACTTCTATTATATTCAAGTCTTCACTTAATTCATATCTTTCTAAGGCGTCAATGAGAACGTTTAATTCCCGAAAATATTCGGCTACATCATGTGCGGCACATTTTTTATAAAAACATGTCACTGTCAGAAAGAAAAACAACACATACGCCATTTGACTTTTGACCTTCATTATTTGAAGTTAGCGACGAAAGTCTCAACGTAGACGTAGAAAATGAATACAAAACTAAGATTTAAAATATTTGCAACAGTCTTACACAAGTGGTCCTACACTACTTTGCCAGTCTATGCGAACTAAATAAATTGTAAACTTCACTTTAAAAAGAAATCACTAAATTTCACGTATATTCATCTACTGTACAATTTAATTATACAAGAAAGAAAAACCAAATAAATTATCCCGTAAGGTAGCGCCAGCCATCCACGCCAGTAATAATCCCGAAGCTCTGTTAACCGTGGGAAAATAAACCGCTACCCTAGTAGATCAAAATGCGAGAGAAAAGAGCGCGCATGCGCTGAAAAGCATAGTTTTACTGAAAATATAATTTTTCCCACGATTCGAAGAGGTGTCTCTGTAGAAGCAGTTCATTGTATGTAATCGGTATTTGCGATTGAATTTGCTTCATGGATTGTTAGATTAAGTTGTTTATTTGTTTAACTGTTTTTACAAGATGGAATCTTCACAGTCGCGTTACGAAGTTAGGCAAAGTATTCGGGAAGCGGTGGAAACAGTTATAAGAAATGATAATTTTATGGAAGCCATTGTCGCGAACTTAGCATCTGTTACAAATACAACGCCCAAAAACCAATCGGATTCTCTTCGTTATGAAGTTTTTCCTGCCAGTCATAATTTACTGACGAATAATTTGTCTCGCTCATCAATGCCAAATTCTTTACAACCTGGACAACCGTTCCAAAATCAACCATCACTGTATTTGGGAAATCGTGAACTGTCTCGCTCATCAATGCCAAATTCTTTACAAACTGAACAATCGTCCCAAAATCAACCATCACTTTATTTGGGAAATCGTGAACTGTCTCGCTCAACAGCCCCGGCACCTAATTCTTTACAACCTGAACAATCGTCCCAAAATCGGCCATCACTTTATTTGGGAAATCGTGAACAAGAAATGCGACGAACTTTTCGAAACAAGCAATTTAAATCTCAGCCTAATAAGGTTAACCGGTAAGGCCAAATTACTCTATCGTATTTTTTTTAAATACTTTACTTGTATAATATATTCTTTTAATTAATTTATTGTGTAGTGCTAAAAAACGAAAGGGGGGAGGAAGCTTCAGGAAGGAAGTGGTATTGCTTAAAGGCCCAAGTGAGGATAAAGTGCCTAGGTCGGATCTAAAGAGACAACTACTTTAAAAAGGTTTCGTTATTAGTTCAATGATTTTCAATAAAGATTGGTCAGAAGAAGAAGTATTTAACGAAATCTCATCCAAATTTTCAAGCATTCTCCGTGACGAGATTAGGTAAGTGTTTTTAAGTAAACTTAAAGGGTGTATACCAAATCTGATTTTGATCAGTTATGTCAAGCTAGTAGCTAAGTGGTTTGTTCTGAGTAGTACAGTTATGCACAAAAAAATTTCTATCTTTTTCGTATCTTTTTACATAGATGGCAGCAGCTATACTATATTATATTTTTTTTCCCTCTGAAATTTATTTAGTTTTGGGCCTTTGATTTTTTCACGATCTTTAAAATTTCTTTAAGTTATGAGAGTTTCAATTCATTTCAATTTTATTTTGCCCTTGCCTGAAAAATATCAAAAGAAATCTTTAAAGATTTTGGATAAGTATCATTTCAAATACTTTAGTTTTCATTATTATAAAAAGTATATTTAAAAATATTTAAAATACGTTTCACGAGAAAGTAGAATCCATTTTTTTTTTCATATCAAAAGTTCGAAGTATTAAAATGAATATTACAATTTTTATCTTTTAACTATTGATACTTGCCTTCCCCGAGGCCCCAAAACTGATCGGGGACTCCGGCTAGCCCTTGCCGTAAGACGGCCCCGGGGAGCAGTCTTCACTTGGCGCCCAAAGTCCTCAAAAGTTTGAGGCGCCCCCATTTGGTTGTTGCCCGGATAACAGCTGACGCGGCCTTGACTTAATTGTTCACTTAAAATGAAGGGGTCTACAGTTTATACTCCCTTTAAGCGAGTTTCCTAGTTAAAACAAAACAGGATGGCAATAGCGTGGTATTCAATTCTGCCTCCTAGATTTGTACCCTAAAATTATCGATTTTAACCGAAAATTTAAAGCAATCTAAATTACGGCAACTTTCCTCACTACGTAGTATCCTAGGTAAATAAATAAATTTTAGCCATGAAGTATCTAGTCTTTTTATTACGGAATTTTATTTTATTTTATATCCTAGGTTATTTAGTGTAGAACTATTCCCCCAAAATTTGGACTAATGTCCTCTCCTCTTAACATCCTCTTTGAGAAAACCGAGGGGCTATCCACTATTGCAAATTTTGTACACCTGATTTCCGATTTCACATTTCACATTTGATTTAACGTTATGGAAGGTACTGATTTGACGTGATTTCACTGCTGATTTTTACACCTCACTTTAAAAGTGGTCAGCCCCTCGGAGGAAACGCTTTCCGAAGAGGATACCCAAAGCCCTCGCTTTTAGAATTATAATTTATCCATTTATTAATTTTATCAAAAGTAGCATAAGACCCAAAAGTGTGTCAGAACGGTATAGTAGTTAATGAGAGTTTGTCTCAAAGTAAAAAGTGGAAACGAAGGGGGTCGGAAAATACGTCATCAAAATTGAGGTACTCCAGCGCCGCCCAGTTTTAGAACGTATGTCTACGGGCGAGTAAATCGAAGAGAGAAAATCGCGCCAGACTATAGACTAAATATAGCGTTGCTAGTACTATTCCAACTAGTAGGTTATGTAGTCAATAGTGTGACTAGGTCTCAATAGAAATTTTAATGGACGCGAAGGTACAGCTGACACACTTTTGGGTCTTATGCTACTTTTGATTTTATGTATTTTCATATTTTTCAGATTTGAAATTGTTGTAAACAGCGGCTCTCATCTTTTTCGTCCTACTATCGAAGAAGGTGAATCATTGAAGGCAGAATTGCTGAACTATCTTTTCAGGAACAAATCGACAATCTATGTTCGCCCTTTATCCGAGCTAAAGGGACACTTTTTTCGTGACAAGAAAAAGAAACCGAAAATTTCACTAGATCCTGATTTCGATGTTTTCAGCAGTGGTGAAGATTCTTTACCCGATATCAAATTTCAAGATTCAATTATTGTCCAAGATTCAGAGAAGTCGGTTATAGATACTAAGCCAATCAGCGTAGAAGATCAACCTGCCAAGACCTACTATGAAGAGTACAAAAATTTGTTCGAAATTGATACCACAATTGTGTATGACACCGACGATGATGTCCCTCCAAACCTAGACGATTCCTACTACGGCAAAGCAAAGGATTCAAGTTCTGAAGTTAGGGATGTTAAGGAAATATTAAAAGAAATTGCAGCTTCTCAATTGACACTAGAATCCAAAACAATATCAAGATTTAATATAAAACGTAATGACGTTTTAAGTGGAGCGTTACGTGTGTTTTCAAAGCCAACCTTTCGTCCCGAAAATACGATGCATGTCACTTTTGTATGTGGTAGCTTTAAAGAAGAAGCAGTTGACGCAGGTGGGCCAAAACGTGAATTTTTGACGGAACTAATAAAGGCACTTGTTTCCAGCCCTGCTTTTGTCGGTTCACAGTTTCAGAAATACATCAATGTAAACACAGCAGCGAAGTCACAAAAATTGCACTACTTCGCAGGTTTGTCAATCGCATTATCTATGGTCCATGGTGGTCCCGGTCCAACATGTTTTTCGGAAATAACTTACGAGTCACTTATATCAGACATCGATGATCTTAAGCCCGCCATAGAAGACGTTCAGGATTACGAATTAAAAGATCAATTGTACAAAATGAAAAATTGCCAAAACTTGACTGACTTGAAAGCCTTATGCGATGATTTGCAAGTTCATATCCAAATGATGGGTTATACGAAAATTACACGTACATTGGATCAAAAAGAGGAGATCTTAAACGCATTGCTGCAATTTATAGTTTTGAAACAGAATTGTATCGAGAGAGCAGATTTCATTAAAGGTTTGAAGACGTTGAAAGTGTACGAAGCAATGGTGGAAAACCCAAAATCATTTAAGAAAGCATTTTGTTATGTGGAAGAAGAAATGACCGCTGACAAATTTTTGAATCTTTTTGGAAACATCATGTATTCAGAACGAGACAGTAACAAATTCGAGCTAGAAACCACCGTAAAATCATATTTCAACGATTTTATAATTATGTGCGAGGAGGGTTTGACGAAATGTAGCGTTATGGAGGTGTTCCGCTTCGTTACTGGGCTCGAGAAAATTCCACCTTTGGGTTTGGATTCTCCTCCCTCTGTCGCCTTTATACACTCAGAAGAAAACGTCGCGCCCAGAAAATTAATTACAGCAAACACGTGCTCACAAACAATAAATTTACCTGTAACCTACAAATCATTTGAAGAACTGAAAGAGTCGATATAGTTTTCGATCCAAAATTCCCAGGGTTTTGGACAAGCTTAAATTTAGTCAATTTCATTCTTCTTCAGTATTATGTGTCAGATAGTTTTCTTAACAGTTTTATAAGTTTAGTTTTTTTTTAAGTTTTCTCAGTTACAAGTTTTAACTGATTTTGGAAAACGCAACGGTCAAAGTTTATTATTCTTTTTCTCAGATTTTAAGTTAATAGTAACTTTTTTTAAAAAAAAGTTGCATAGTTGATAGTTTTTGACTTTTCTCGTTTTGTAAGTTACAAGCTGTAACTTATTTTTGAGAAAGTAGCAAAGTTCAAATAAAGTTTGGGAACCGAATTGTTGTCCTTATTTAGTTTCATCTAACAATTCTGGAAATGCTATTAACCATCATGCACATTGACGAGAAATTGCGTTGTCGCGGAGACCTTAACCGTAAATTTTCCATTTGGGGGACCAAAATACCTCTATGATCCACTGGCGGTACGGCACTGGCTTTGTTAAGTAGAGGAGGTAAAGACTAATCCAATTTCGTATGAATTAAATTTTTATCACGCGCCGTTGTCTATACATCGCCTTTTCGCAGGGGGTCTTAACAGTATCTTTTCCATTTGGGGGACGCAAATACTTCTTCGACCCCCTTTGATTAAGAAGAGCGGCGCGGCACTGGCAGCGTTAAGTAGAGGAGACTAAAACCGATCGAACGACGTATCAAAAAGTTTTATCACGCGTCGTTGAAAAGCATTCGCCTTTTCAGCAGTGAAAATAAAATCCTCACTCCCCTATATAAAATTAGGAAAACCTAACCAAGATAACGGCCCGATGGACATAAAACTTTGGGGAGATTTTAAAGTGCCAAAAAAACCGAAAAAAAAAAAGATTTGTCACGTGATAACATTTGTAGAAAGGTTTCGGTTGATATTTTACTTTATTTTAATTTTAATATTAAGACTTGGCTCGAAAAGGAGCCGTAAATTTTTGTAAATAAACAATTTTAATCACAGTCATGAAGTATCGTGTCCGTTCTCTAATTGTTTCCGCTTCACTCATTTGGCGCTGCACTGAGGTTCAACCGCGATTTTTGAATACTTTTCCAATAACTATAAAATTTCACGGATATAATCATTGATATATTTTCTATCTTTCTTTAAAAAACCTCGTAAATTTAGGATTGGATGGCAATTCCCCTTTAATATTTTAAGGACCAGCTGTGTTTCACCAGAGCTATGACTGCCAGGTTATACTGATGGGGATAAATACGATTGGAAACGCATTTTTGTTCGAAATTTCAAATTGAATAGCAGTCTTTCAGTAAACAAGTATTTACGATAACCCATTTTAGTTTCCGATTTAATAATTTTCATTTGGTCAAAGTAAGCGTTGTTTTCGCTTTTAGAAACGTTTTAATTTTCACTGGGCCTTGGCTTCTAGCTCGTGAACGAGATTCTTCGTCTAGGTTACCTGGAAGAAGTTACCGAGCTGTGACAGCGCCATTTGGGTTTGCGGCATTATGTATGAATTACGTAAATAGGGCGATTATGTTTTATAGAGCGAATGAGGTTGCCAGCCCCTTTAAGCAATAATTCCCAAAGTAATGAAAATTATAAATTTTCTTTTTCCTCAAATTCACTATTTTCGGACGGCCATAAATGTAAAATTCCCAAACGGATTGAGCTCATTTAAGTGTATTTTTTTTAAGAAAATGTGGTCAGCCATTTTTTCTCACACTGTCGTTTTCGGATTTTCTAATCAACTCGATCTTAGAAACATTTCTTGTAAATGTTTTTCATGTAGTTGATAAGGTATATTTTAGGATAGACATCAGTCAGCCTGTCATCACTTCTCGATCAAGAGGTTATTAGACCGGCGGAACTACAATATTTTGCGCAGTAAGGTTAGAAATCGGAAGTAAATAAACTTATCGTATTATTATAAAATGAAAATATACGCTTGTTGATAATAATAATAATCTACTATTTATATCCTGTCTCGTAACAGGTTATACCTGGTCATACGATATTTAGTCCTTTTATAGAATAAGTGATCCATGATTACTTTTCCTTCCCACTAACGCCATCTGTGATAATTTAAGTACTTTTCATTGAATTTTTTTACACAAAACGAACAGGTCAAAATTCGAAATATAAAATGAAAATCGCAAAAATATTTTTACACGAAGCCAACCAGGTCAAAATTAGAAATAGATAAAAAAAATTGTAGTATATTTTTACGTTGTCATTTAGTTCATTTTTAAAATAAAAATTTACTGCACGAATTTATTTTTTATTTATTTTCACGAAAAATATTTATTTACGAAATTTTTTTTTTACACAAAAATATTTTTTCACGAAAAATATTTTTTTACACGAAACTTTTTTTTCACAAAAATATTTTTTCACGAAAAATATTTTTTTACACGAAACTTTTTTTTCACAAAATTTTTTTTTACGAAAAATTTTTTTTTCACGAAAAATATTTTTTTTCACGAAAAATATTTTTTTCACTTAACTTTTTTTTCTCGAAAAATATTTTTTTTCACGAAAAATATTTTTTTTCACTTAACTTTTTTTTTCACGAAAAATATTTTTTTTCACGAAAAATATTTTTTTTCACGAAAAATATTTTTTTTCACGAAAATTATTTTTTTTTCACGAAAAAAATTTTTTTTCACGAAAAAATTTTTTTTCACGAAAATTATTTTTTTTCATATGAAAAATATTTTTATATTTTAAATATGACCTGAATGGCGTCGTAATCTGTAACTTTTATGAAAAATATAGGAAAATGTGTAATTTTTTTTATTTTCGTCACATAAAAGTCAATATTTTTTTTATTATTTAATTTTGACCTGGATGGCGTGCCATACTATAGTGTCTAGAAATATGCGTGTATAAGGATACTAGGATAAATTTAACAATTTATTGGAGTTTTATAGGGTTAAATTATTGAAATACACCAGTTTTCGATTAAACATTGAAGGGGGAATAATGATCAAACAGATAAAAAAAGCACTTTTATCCCTATTAGATTAGTTTATGAAAAGTAGCCTCTTTCAACAATGGAACACTGGCTGAAATAGCAACGTTTTGCGAGAGTAGTACGAATGCCTTAGAGCTCACTGAAAAGGTGGGCTGAAACGGATAGCTATTCCCTATATGAAATACCGCAAACGAGAGTCAGTGACGATAAGCTAAGCGGAGAGGAGAGTAGTTTGACGGTGAAGCGCGTCTAATCGGGTCCGGCGAAAAAGGGGTCCGAGTTTTAGGGGGAGGAAAAAAGATTTTTCCTGCCTACTAACTTTACTACCAAAACCTCCGTGAGGCTTCTATAGTAGTACTATTCACCACGTGAAATAAAAATCCCCCTTCGGAAACCTTCAACCTGCCATCTAAACATATTTTTTTCTTTATTTATCTTTAGTTTGGGAAACTACCAACAAGGTAGCGACCGCGTGCAGATGGCAGTAAAGGAAAACGTACCAAATTCGAATAATTTAAAAAATTAAATAAGCCCTCGATTAAAATTCGCTTCGCACAAATTTTAAAACGAAACTTCCAGAGCAACTAAAATCTTTCACAAAGCCATACGGTGAACGGTTTTCTAGAATAACAGGCGCAAAGTTGATATGTATCAGCATAATGCTCATTATTTTAATGTATATTTAAGATAGCTGATTATTTTATTATTAACATTTCAGAGAAAACATGTTTGTCAAATTGTACCATAAATTTGAGAGTGATATCTATTTTTAAAGTATTTAAATAGTTTACCTAAATACTTATCATTTTAGGTACTTTTTCAAGGTGAATTAAAAATTAACTAAGCGATGAAATAAAATTTACTTCGCGCACTTTATAGTTTTAACTTTGCTAAAAACGATACAAGGAACCGCGTGAAGTACGATTTAACCATTTACGAGATAAACGGTGTTTTGTGTGAGCGTGTATGGGCATTTCAGTCATATTTAAGTACCATTATCTTAATAACTATTAATTATATAAAAATTTTGTTCGCAGGTTTTTTAGAACATAACCTCGTTATTACAAAACCGAAGAGTGCTTAACAATTAGACCTATAGAACTCTAGATAAACAGGCGCAAACAAGTCGCGTTTTTTAAAATTTCACAATGCTTCCCCTTAAATCTGAGCGCGCGAAGTTGGCCATTTCCAGAGTTCGTTCAGTAACGCTCATCAAAAACATCGCTGAGTAATCGATGCCAACATTTTGTTACTGTACGATTTTTCACGTTTCCGATTTGACGTCACGATAGGCATCCGATGCTCATCAAAACAAGTTGGCAAGCCAAAATATACCTCTCCTCGGAAGAATTGTCCCTAGTGGTATTAATTTCTCGAGATAACCCTTAAAGATATATCTCCGCAATTTAGAGTTATTTGTTAAAAATATTAACCCATTTCTAACCCGCCCGGTATAAAATTTTAATTATAATTAAAATAATTGAGACGAAACGACCAATTTTAATTTATTCAGAATATCATAAGTTAAGTAGTTACAACAGTAAGTTAGACGTACTATAACAATGCACAATTGAATTAAACCCTTTTACAGAACAAGTTTATCAGTTAAATATAATACGAAGCAAATTTTAATGAAATATCTACAGAGGCTTTTTGGAATTACTCGCTTACGAAATACTTGCCGCATCTTTAACGCTCATTTTATTTCAACACTCGCCCTTGATGAAGATACCGTAGATATCTGGTAGTGGACGACTCGTTCACTTCCTGTTGACGTTGTGACGCATACCACATGAAAAAGACCAATGCCGTCCAATTTCCAATATCATATAATGACTCGCACACCCAAGAAATCATTGACTGCGTTAGAAATCGTAGATATCCAAATATCCACACCAAATGTATTTACAAGAAGCAAAAACCTTACCATCAACAAAGCACAGAGAGCCACTTGACTAACCGCCAGCTTTTAAAGCAATTAACGTTAAATTATCTCATTTGAATTAACAGAACTATATATAGGTCGTTAAGAAAGTGGACCACCCACAGGGTCTACCCTTTAACCCTCTAATCTCGGCTGACTGCGCTAAAACAAGATTTAACCTTTAAAAAATACCAGATTAGGCCTTCATAAATTCATTAATAAAAAAAGACTTTATTACCTATTATGCTTACGATGCCTGTCTTAATTTCAGTGAATCTAAGCAGCTATCGGTGGTTCTGTGGTAGAGCGCTCGACTGCCAAGCCGAATGGTCTGGGTTCGAAACCTGGGTGGCGCATTTGTTTTTAATCAATAGAGAAACGCTAAATTAGAATTTCTTCGATGCAATAATTTCAATTTCAATTCTATTTCAATTAAACCAAAATTTCGTACTCTATTAAATACGCTTCCGATAAAGCTGAAGGTCTAATTTTCAATAAGGCGTAACAAGTGTCGGTGGTTCTGTGGTAGAACGTCCGCCTGTCAATCAGGAGGTCTCGGGTTCAAATCCCGCCCGATGCGATCGCAAATTGATACTAAGACGAATACCGTGTACAACTGGTGGAAACCCTGCCATTGGACGTTGAGAGGTAGCATTACACTCAGCACTCGGTCCGTCCCAAAGTCATTAAGAAGAAGTTGGAGAGAAAACGCCCATATAAACACAACAGACTCAACATGCACATCCATCAGAACACAAACACAACAAATTCAACACTCACAACCTACGCATAAACATTACAAAAACCGTAATACACCAAACCGTCACGACGGTGAGCGAAAAAACACCATCCAAACCAAACCGCAAATGCATCCGTTAACGCTCACCGTCACACGGTGGTTTTGCCAACCCTTTGAGAAACTGCGTACGCAGTGATTACACTTTGTCCCCTCGGAGAGGTAAAAACCATCTCAGTGAGAAGGTTTTTTTGATGACTTGACGTCAAACGCGTCTGTGTTAACCATTGAGTTGGGAATATTAATCTAGAGATCCAATCAAATCTGCTCCCCGCGAAACAAGTTTTTGAAAAATACGAATGTGCCGTCTGCTCTAAAATGACGAGCAAACGTTATCATATAACCCGTGGCGCCATCCATTATTTTGAAGAAAAAAATCTTTTTGCTTGAAAACGCGTCTTATTTGAACGAACCATTGAGAGATAGACGGCGCCACGGGTAAAATGATAATGTTTCTCGTCATTTGGGACAGACTTGGAAATAGTGATATTTTTTACGCGGGCCCCCGACCCCCCTTAAGTTTATTTTTATTGAGAGCCACTGGACCAAGCGGGGGGGGGATTAGGGGAAAAAATTTAAAATTAGGTAGGGAAAATAGGAAAATAAAAATTGGTTACGTTACTTACATAACATTTATTAACTTTAAAACAAGCAAGTATATTGTAATATCACACATAATCATTTGTAACTCTAGATCCCGCTCTCGTATAGGGTAGGCGTACAAATCAATATGTTCCAGAAATTTCCGTAAAATGTTTAATAAATATTTTTTAATTAAATTGAGAGCCCCGGTGGCCCGCAAACCCCGTTCGAATGATTTATTTTACGAGCCCACTGATTTTTATTAAAGACTCCCGCTAATTCCAAGTCTGATTTGGGACGCCGATGGGAGCAGGCGGCAGCATAGAAATCTCATAGGTAACTATAATGCTGCCGTGTAACTGGCAAATGGGCCAAACGCCGTGGCAGACGATAGCCAGATCTCAGCCAATCAGAGCTCAAAGAGTGGTTCTGCCAAGAATTTAATGTCACCAGAGAGAATGACGTTACCTATCTCCCGCTATAGTAGCGGATCCAAGGAGGATTATTATCCTCCTTGGCGGAACCACTCTACGGCCTCTCATTGGCTGAAGGTTCAAGGCGAACTGGCGTCAAGCTCGGCCGTAGGCGGCAGCATTCTAGTTACCTATGAGATTTCTATGGGCGACAGTATTCTTATTTTTAAAAACTTGTTTCGCGAAATACTGAAATCCGACGTTTTGATTGGACCTCTAGATTAATATTCCCAACTCAATGGTTGCCGCTATCTTTAAAAACAGCGCTGACTAAAATAACACCGTTCAGTAACTTTCTACGTCACTATGACGATGAGTGGTCATCAAGCAAACATCAAGTAAAAACCGATTTTTCCCAGATTCGCGTTACTGAACGTACCCCTAGTTCTGGGAGTAGTGGCTCACTCCTGTAATCCCAGGCGTCCGGGAGGCAGAGTTTGTGGATGGTCGTGTGAGGACGACTACCAATTCCCCAACGGGTGGTCGGAATACTTCCGCCACGGGTGTCCCCACGTATCCCCCCGTTGGCGTGGCCGTTACACATATCTCGCCCTGATTAATCAGATGGTGTTTCGCCGGGCTCGCGGTCTTCTCAGACTCAATCAGCCCTTTCTTCCTTGAAGAAAAAAAAAAAAAAGTACCCCTAGTTACATGGCAGCATTCTAGCAAAGGTAATTTAAACTCGTAAAAAACCGTCAATGGGAAAGCTCTCAGTATTCGAATCTAGGGTAGGAGTTTAAATTATCTTTGATTCTAGTTACCTATGACATTTCTATGGTATCACCAAAAACCATATTATAAAATTGATCACACTCATCACAGTCCTGAGAGTTTTAAACGTGTAAAACGAAAAAAATCCAAGCATAAAGAAGTTTGTGAAAGTTCTAATAACGAGAATGAGGAACAATCTAGAAATGATACTATCCTTAAAGATGGGCAGTGGATTAAATCAAAAATGAGTACCATTGATAATGATGAAATAAGTATCACTAAAAACCATTCTAAAAACATGGATCACAATCCTGAAAGTTTTAAACGTGTGAAACGAAAAAAATCCAAGCATAAAGAAGTTTGTGAAAGTTCTAATAACGAGAATGAGGAACAATCTAGAAATGATACTATCCTTAAAGATGGGCAGTGGATTAAATCAAAAATGAGTACCATTGATAATGATGAAATAAGTATCACCAAAAACCATTCTAAAAACCTGGATCACAGTCTTGAAAGTTTTGAAGGTGTAAAACGAAAAAAATCCAAGCATAAAGAAGTTTGTGAAAGTTCTAATAACAATAATGAAGAACAATCTAGAAATGATACTATCCAAAAAAATTTGTGTGATGAAGTTTTATTTTTAGAAAATAATAGCAGTAGAAAGCAAAAGAGGCGGATTGATGTAATTTCTGATGAGGAAATTGTGCTTTTGAATGAAAATAAAATAGGAAGTGCTAAAAAGAACAAACATTCTAAAGGAAAAAAACATAAGAAAAAGGGACGTGCCGAAGCTGAAACGTTAGAGCAAGAAATTGATGAAAGTATATCTAAATCCAGCAATTGGGCAGCAAAAACTAATCAGTCAGCAGTTGATAATTTAAACTTACTGCATGATACAAATGCACCAAGGAAAACCCAATTATCATTAAGTAAAATTAAAGAATTTCGTGCCTCGGGAGTTAAAGTGAAAACTGGCAAATTTTCAGCAGAGGAAGACCGTTTAATAAAGAAAAATTTTCGAAAGTTCCGTAAAAAGCATAATATTGAAAAAACTAATGCCTATAAATTATTGGGCATTAACCTTAAAAGCGCATCGCCAAATTCGAGAAAAAAAGTGAGAGAGTTTGATAATGAAACTGGTTTCATATTCAAACTTGGAAAAGGATTAGAAGATCGAACTATTTACTCCATTTATAGAAGAGCTAGGGTGCTTTTTGATCCTTTTAGAAAGAGGTTTAAGAGCAGAGAAGCTTTAACGGAAGAACAGCGGGAAGAGTTGTTTCGTCTTATAGAACTCAAAGGCCATAATTTCAGTGAAATATCAAACATTATGAATATTCCAGCTCCGAAGTTAATAGAAGAATCAAGAAAATTTTTTAAAAAGAAAATTAAAAAAGGCTGCTTTAGTAAAGAAGAAAATGAACAACTCATGAAAGCGATGTCTAAAGAGCTTGAAGTCAGTGAAAATGAAATTTTTAAAAATTTTAGAGGTGTTAATTGGGAAAAGGTTGCTTCCCACATTCCGACAAGAAGCGCAATACAATGCAGGTAATTTAATTTGCAACTCATAACAGGCTCAGAAAGAAGGTTTTTTTATCAACTAGTTTATGTGACCAGTGCCCCAGAAATTTCCAATTATAAAAAAAGGTACTTTTGACCACCGAGTTAATAGAACTTTTTTTAATCAATTACCTAGTCCCTGGACCCCAGTTTCTTATTAAATAAACTGGTGCAAATAATTAATTAAGTGGTTATTAGCCAGTAAACCACCCTTATTTCTTTGCCTTATAATCTATTTCCTTTTTAGCGTATATTATTTTTATTTCTAGAAAACATTTTACTCAAGCTAGAATTTGGTTAATAGTCAAAGGGGAAACTAAAAAAAAATTTACTGAAAGTGACAACTTAATCCTCCTCGATTTGCTTCAACAAAGTGGTGTTCAAAATGAAGAAGAAATAGATTGGAGCTCTATTGCTTTGGAATTTTATCGTAAAGTAAGTTATTGTGAAATTCGGAAAAAGTGGAGAGACCTAAAAGCTAGAGTACCTGAAGATGAAAGCAAATACTTTGATTTGGAAGATTATATTTACTATTTGGAAAATTCAATGAAAAATCAAAATGATTAAAGTTTGTTGCATCAAAAATATGGAAAAAATACGGAAAGTTCAACTTTGAATAAATTTAATTGTAAAAAAAAACCATACAATTTAATCATCAGCTGTAGCATTTGGTTTTTTGAAATTAACCACAGTTTCTTTTATTTTAGGTAGTATTTCTTCTAATTTCTGTTTCAGTTCTTCATTTTGACTATCATTTTGAGAGAATAATTTGATAACCAAATCTGAAAATAGGAAAAACGTTTAATACTATTGGAAACTGTCTATTAATTGGATGTAGTATTTATACCCTGGCATTCCTCCAATGGTTTAAAAACTTCATCTGAAATTTGGGGCCGCAAAAAGCTGATAACTTGAGGTACAAATTTCCCAGAAATATGGAGCATGGATCGAGTCATAGTTTGAAATAGTACAACTACTGCCAAATGTAAAGTTAAGGCATGATCTTTAGTAGTATTCAGCTGTTCGAGCAATGTCTGTTTGTTAATAGACAGAGCTTGTCTTTCTCTTTTCTTGTCCATTTTCTTGAACATAAAATCACCCAGTTCACAGGCAGATTCAAGCTGGTTTTGAAAATCTTCCAAAAACTATAAATTTTTTAATAGTTTCTCCTAAGATTATTACACATAAATATAATTTTTTTTTCAATACTTTGCCATTTAATGATGCATGAAGTCTATTCAAAGGAGTTTTAAGATTCTCCGAAAATTTATTAATAACTTTTTGTCGTACCTGTAAGGTTTTAAAGTATCGAATCAGATTTATTTTTTAAACACTGACATCTCTTTTGTGCTAAATACCTCAGGAGTACATGCTAGGGGTAATTCTGTCACATTTGCAATGACTCCTTGCTCCAGTGCTATGTGTCCAATGAGAGCATTTACCAATTCTGAGCATAGTGTCCGTAATAAGTGCTTGATAAGTTGAGACTGGACATCATCTAAAATTTAAAAATTCGTTATAATTATTCATTTTACAATTTTAGTTAAAAAAAAAACTACCTTTAAAAAATTGAATTCCCTTATTATACATGTGTATGTCTGCAAAAGTGGTTGTTAATTTTTCTTGAAGGTCCGAATGGAGCTTTCTTCTGGCACTACCAGATGCCAAACTAGATGAAGAGAGAAATATAGATTCCGCCACTTCTTTATACTTCCTATTTAAAGGTCTATGTATGTGTTCAGCAATCATTTTGAGCAGTTCTTCCGGTGGGATTTCACCCCAAACTTCTTCCAACTTTCCCAAAGTCTCTCGTACTTGTGCCACAGTCAAAAACTCCAAATTGTCAGTAGGTTTCCCTGCTTTGGATTGACTCAAAGTGGTATTTCCATGTTCATCTCCAGAATCTTCACTATCATCCCCTCCCCTTCCACCACGAGCATTGTATTTTTTCTTCACAGCCTTGGATTTTGATTCACGTCCTTGCGTCCCACCTCCAGTTTTACCACCAGCCACTGCTTTCTTGCGTCTGTCATCCTTTTTATCCACTTTACCAGGTCCACCACCTGCTTTCCCAGTTGCTTGTTGCAGAGGCTCTTCCACTGGAGCTTTTTCAGCTTTAGAACTCGCTGTTATAGGTTGGCTTGGTAAAAATATATGAATTCCCTTCTGTATATCCTGACAATATTCATTCAATTAGATAATAGATTCATTAATATTTATAATGTATTACTTCTTTAGCTTTTTTCTCCATAATTGGTTCAAAATGCTTAAGGCAGGATTGTAGCAACGCATCACTAACAACCATAGTTTCGCAAAATATTTGTTCCTTCGCTGCTGACTTCAGTTTAGACTTCAGAATTGATAAAATCACTTGATGGGCATCCTCTGTGCTTAAAACCGATGGCAATATAGGCTGTAAAACATGATATTTTGATCAATCTTAAAACAAACATACTTTCAGTATCATGATTTACATGAAGTATGACCCTAGTGTAAATTTTTTTGTACATTCTTTCTTGACAGCGACGCCAAAAATATCTAAATAATACCACTAAATTTACAGATTATAGAGTTGATAATTATACTCATTTATCCGTAACGAAGCTTCCTGATAGTAGTTAAAAAATGCAATGAAATACTACAAGTGTCATACTTATTTATCTCTTATGGTACTTCTGGCTGTACTACGTAATTACCTGCACATCAACCCACGACCCCGTCAGTATAGCTTCTTGAACCGTTGATTCAACCTGCTCAAAAATTGCGCTCCCAATGCAACATGAACTTAGAAATATCAACTTTTCATTTTTAAACCTCCTCTGGATGTACTGTTTAATATCCTGAATACCCAATCTTGCCAGGGTATCAAATTCTAAATGTAGATGATGGTGAAAATTAGAATTTCCACATATCCAGGAAAAATATAATTACTAACCCAAATATCCATTTTGTTTGAAAAAGTTGTCAACCCATTCATTTTGAGATTTGGCATAAATATTAGGCGTGTATGTTGTACGATCGCTCACTCTGCCACCTCCCGAAAGAGTTCCTGGAAGTCGTCCTTCTTTTACTAGCTCTTCACTAATACCTACAATGTTAGAAAGTTGATTTTTTTTTGTTTTATAAATTTGGTAGTCTTAGGAGGAATACAAATAAATTTTATACTGACTGAAAAATAACCTTTCCGGAAAACCAAAGCGATTTATTAATGTTGAAACTTGAACAGGCCTAATGAGGGTAAAGTTTTAATTAGTTCAGGATGTGAAAAATAATGTTAACCAATTTTAACCTAGTAACTGCAGTTAAGACACCACGAATAACTGCTTTATGTTGCGCTACATAGGAATCAGTGAATATAGTTCTTGGGTCAAATTGGTCAGCTTGTCCTTGAATGATTAATCCAAGTCTTTCAGAAATCACCTTTTAAAATAAAAATGTTTTATTCAGTTTTTTGTTGGAATATTTCTCAAAACCACATACTTTATGTAAAAAGTCTCCTGGTAAATCATATTGTTTAGTTAGTTCTCCGATTGTAATTTGACCATTTTGCTGTAGTTTTTCGTTAACTTCCTCAGCAATTGTATCTAAGTATGATCTATGATTACAAACGCTGTTAGTATATTTTATGAATATGTATATAGCTAGTTTAATTTAACCTGTCAATTAGTTGGCCCAATACAATTGTTACATCAGGCTCTTGGGTAACAAATTCTCCAACTTTATTTTCAATATGGCTCAAATCAACATTTAAAATTTGGGCTAAATCCACCAGATTTATTCTTCCATTAGCTACATATAGTTCATCGCGAATTTCTTTTAAGAGATGTTCGGGAGTGATGTATTCTTTTCCATCGAGTGTAAAAATCACTTCGATTAGCTTTAGATCAATAAGTTTTTTAACAATTTCAATGCAGTTTCTCTCAGATAATCTATATTAAAATTGAATTTCTATCAATACTTGCCACATCACTATCTTTTTATTCACTGAACCAAGGCTCATATTTTTCATTACCTCTGAATGGTGCTGCTTAACTGAGCTCTTTGAAAATCAGCGGCTAATCGCTTAACTTCTTCCCAATCACTTGCCATCTTAATTTTAAATTGATACTTAATTTTACAATTATTTTCCGCTTCAAAAAACACTTTATGGACACCAGCAGCTGTATCGCAGTTTGTCCAGATTTCAAGGGACCCTAGTACCGCCAATCACGGTGGATTTTAAAACCCTGCCCCTTTAAATTTGTTGTAAACACAACCACGTGAAGATAGGCTTAGTTGTCCGAAAACCTCGTGGAGTTCAAGAGGTTATCCAGTTTTAGTTACAAGATTGAATTTTTGGCCTGTTCCACCATGGCCTCCACTGCCCCAGACCCTGTTTTTACATTCAGAGGTCACGAAAGTACCATTACAGCATTAAGTTTTTATAAAGAAAATGAACTGATATCAGGAAGCGAAACTGGAGAAATTATTATTTGGGACTTGGCGGTAAACAATTTCCTAAAACTACTCGCCTTGCCTAGGCCTATAGCTAATTAAGTGGGTTTAAATTTTACCTTTCATAGAGCAAAAGAATGAAATTGAGCTGGGTTTTGGAAACATTTGGTCAACCTTACAATTCTATACTTTATATCGGATGTCTGGGAGGTCCTTTTATAACTCAAAGCCGTAACGGTTATATAAATTTGTGGGTTAAAGGAGACAACGGCAGATTTCTGGCTGAAAGTAATGAATATTCTTTCCTTTCTCAGATTTTATTACTAAAATGGTTAAACCCTTACAGAATCTTACGAATCTAGCAGTCTTAGTTTCTGCAAAGCTAGCCTTTGTACCTTAAAAAATCACATTCAGCCTGCCAAGGTGGAATCTTTGTTAGCTTTTCCAACGCGCGAAGATCCAGCTCTCTTTATATTATTGAATATCAATACGGGTGAAATGAATTTATTTGTTGATACTAACTCAAAGACCAAAGAGTTAGGACAGATCATGTGCAGTAAGGTGTTTAATCACCCCACCCATGGAGATCCAAAAATTATTGATCTACGCCTCATTACGGGTCACGAAGTAGGTCGTATAGTTATGTGGAAATTTTGTGCTGATATTAGGGAGTGTTATGCGGAGTGTGAAGTTAATTTGTTTAACCATGACCCAATTATATGCCTTGAAATGGAGCATTTAAAATTTAACAAATTTAATAACTTGACTGGTGAAGATTCGCAAGAAGAAGTACCCGAATTACCCTTTCACGGAATTTGTGGATCTGTTAATAATAAATTAATTACCTTTGAAATAGTCAGAGGTGTTTTACTAAAGGGAATGGAGCTAGAGTTGAAAGATAGGTTCACTAACGTTGTTACACTCAGGAGATGCGAGAATAACAGAATTAAACCAATAATTTGTGCCGCAGGCAAGGATGGACGCTTAAGAATATTGAGCTGGAAAACATTCAACTTTTTAGCAATACTAAAGTTTCATTCTGATTCCGTAATATGTGCAGTATTTTGCCCAAAATCTGGCCTTTTAGCCGCCGGTAGTCGAGATTTGAGAGTAACTTTATGGTCTGTGTATCAAGAGTAGTAAAAATAACGATTTTCCAGCTCTTAAAGGAAGCTTTGCAATGTTAAGGCGTGTTAGTAGTATATTGGAAAAGTATTTTTTCTCTGAAATTAATACTAGGTGCTTCAAGTTTAGATATACCTCACGCTATATATATTAAAACTATTTTTAACGCTCGTCTATTGTAAACTTAAATTTCCAAGTAAATCTCTTCTAACTGTTAAAAAACCTTTATTATTTAAAAATGAATAATACATATTATATACAACATTAATTTATCTTGGCAACAAGCCTAAGCCTTGTAGGCAAACCTGGGCTGCCAAAGCTTTAGCTTGTTTTTTGTTTGGACTAGAAACGGATGGTTGGTAGTCAGTTCCTTGAACTCGTACCTGTGAAACCTTATAATATTAGAAATGTTAATTTTAATTCATAAAAATTGAAATACCTTGAAAAGGAAGTTTTTCCTATGAGCCGGGCCACCTTCGTCTAATAAGGTGTATTCGGGAGGTCCCCATTTTCGTTTGGAACATAATTCCATTAACGCAGATACAGGGTGTTTACCAGACAAATCTTGTCGTACTTTATTTGGTAAATTAAGCTTTTTAACTGGTATATTACCGGAATCTGCTGTAGATACGAGTCCTAAATTCCAAAACTTTTTATTATAAATACAAATGCTCAATTTTAGAGAACTTAAAATGTACATTATTTACCTTTTTTGTCCATTTTAACATCAAGCATCAGAGGAACCAACGAACCCTCTTTATTTTTGCCCAATCCTTCTCCGGGATTCCAGCCCATTTTACGCAGCAAATTCATACCTATGCCATCACTTAGAGGAGCTGCGTTAGTTAGTTGATTCTGAATATGGCAGTGGTAAAAAAATTGCCAGCACAAAATAATAGCGATAATTGAAAATGTATTAATATCAGAAAACATTTTAGCCATTTAAAAAAAAAGGCATTTTTCAAAATATTCAAACTTAATCCAAAGCTATTTTTTTTTAAGATATCAACCTTGGGAAAATGGGTGCAAGAACACCACCATTCAGAATGTAAAAGTCCAAATGTTTGAAAAAACAAGACTTCAAATTCTGAATTCTTTTATTGGTGTACTTGCCCAGTTCCCCCTTACCTATCCCATTTTTTTGCTTATTTAAACTATTTTTAGTTCAAAATCCAGTTTTTTTGGTAGTTGGAGGATGCTGACGATGAGGTAGATCCATGAATCGAAGAAATTTTGATTCTGTTTGCTTAATGCCTGCAATAAATTCTCTCACAGTACCTGCTTTGTTTAACCCCTTTTGGGAGGGTCAAACTGGTAGTTTAGCTACTAAATTTTAAATTCAAAATTTGGAACCAAACTACCATAGCCCACAAATTACTAGCAAGCAATAATTATTAAATATGTGCTGTAGTTTAGGCCTGGTATCTAAATATAAGTACTATTTATTATCAAATTTAAAACAAAATTGCCTTTCTATTGATAGCAAACAAAATTTTCACTTCTTTAACTGTGGAAACCTTATGTATCAGTATTACCGTGTTTCATAACTTTTAAAATTTTTATACCTTGACTAAGAAGTTTTAAAAATAATGAGTATTTGATGTATTTGCACCATAATAAATAGTAAACTGTATTTCTACAGATAACGGTATAGAGAGAGAATTTATTACTGGTGGTTAATTTGAAAACTTAATTCATAATCAATTTAAAAATTCTACTTTAAATCTATCTAGACTGGCATAAAAATTCCAACAAAAAAAATTTAAAAACAGTCTTACCTTTTTGGCCCAAACCGGCGAAGGACCCGATAATTCTTCGGGTGTTAATAGTCGTGTGTTTGGTGCTGCTCCAAATTGTCCAGGTTGAAGTTTAGAATGAGCCCAATCTTTCATCTGTACGAAATTAGAATGTATTAGAACTTTTAAGTCCAAATTTCTAATATCATAAATAAAAAAATTGGATAAATGTAGAAACCTGTTGTTGAGCTTGAAACATTTGGTTAAGGGCTTGAACATCCAAAGGATTTTCTTGCAACCTTCTAACCGCATTCAAGCGCTTAGCTACTATTGTTGAAATATCAACACCCTATTATGCAAATTTAATTTAAAAATGAAATGGAAATTTGAGAAAGAAATAAAGAACTTACAGGTGGAAGTGGTTGTTCTGGTTCAGGTTCTGGTTGAATAACTGGTGCAACAGTCTGTTGCACTGTTACAATGGGTGTAGGAATTGGAGGAGAGGCAACCTGAGGAGTTTCGACAAGTGGTCCAGACATGGGGACCAGGGATCCTGATGATCCCATGGTTAAGGGAGGAGCTATGGCTAACTGAGTAGTTTGTGGCAAAAACACGGCAGGGGCTGGATTTATGACAGGCTGTGGCGGTGTCTGTGGTGGTGGTTGTGGTGGAGGAGGCATAATGGCTTTTGGTTCTTTATTCTTCTTCAATACTGGTGTTGTAGTTACAGTTACAGGTTCAGTTTTTTCCACTGGTACCCATTCCAATTCTTTAATGCGGTGCTGGTTTCCGCTTGAAACTGGAAATATCTGTCTCAGTTTTGCCGTATCAGCAGTCCTAACTGGTATTTGAACAGCATTCTATTGAAAAGGAAAAATAAAAGTAATTAAAAAAATTTGTGTATTTTTGTTAATTACCGGGATGTTCATTCTTATATGTGGTAAGGGCTCTCTTAATTTGAAAGGATGGTTTATGAATGGTGTATCTCCTTCCTCTTCTGACAATGGTCTCCTCCTGCCTTCTTCATCACTACTATCACTGCTCAAATAGTCCTTCCCATTAACCAATCCTTTGCAAAATTCTGATAAAAATAGTTCAGGGTTATAATTTACATAAATTACGTCCAAATTCTGAGAATACCAGTTAACTCTGCAACAGATTTCCCTCCAGCTCTCAATGTGACTAACTGTTGCTGAGCTAAAGCGTTGGATGATATGCCACTTGGAAGAGTGCCTTTTTCTATCATGGTTAGAACATTTTTACGGGCTATCTCCAAAAGGCGTTTCTTGTCAATCTTTTCACGGAGATCCACTGACATGCTGGACTCTTTCTGCATTTTTTTCATTTTTCGCGCTCCAGATTTATGTTTAGGAGAGTTACTCCTAAAAATATTGTTTCAGCATTGAGATTTGATGGGTCATTGTTGAAAAACGTTTTATATACCTATCCCTTGAAGACCTTCTAGGCCCAAAGTAATTTTCATAATATCTGTCATCTGGTTCGATATAATGACTGCCATGAGAATGATGATGGCTTGGTTCGCTTAACCTGAAAAATTATTTATCTCAATTGAACTTTTAAGTTACAGATCGAAATCAAAGCTTATAAAAATTTTGCCTTCGTGTTCTATGTTCTGGACTTTTGCTGTTGTCTTTTGATTTTTTCTTCTTTTTCTTTTTATGCTTGTGTTTTAGTTTTTTTTTCTTTTTGCGTTCTTCCTTGCCTTCTAAGTGTTCTTTGAAAAAATCCGATCCATTCTCATCTTCTTCATCGTTTTCATCATCACTGTCAATGACTTCACCCTCTTCCACATCCAGTTTATCAACCGAATTGATATTTAGCTCAACTTCTTGACTAGAATGGAGATCAAGATTCTTCAAATTCTTGATGGAAATTTTGCTTGTCTTTTTCAATACAGAGACACTATCTTTTTCTTCAGACTTGGTTTTGACATATTCTTGGTTAAGTTTTGTCATACCCTTTTCTTGTATATTTAGATCAGATTCACCCTTTTTGTTAAAATTTTTAATTTTTTCATCACTTGCTGTTATTGTAACTCCACTTTTTGAAAACCTTTCATTTTTGTCCATTTCACTTCCATAGTGCTCTTCTAATATATGTTCTGATTTATTTTCTTTTGTCTCAAAATCCAAATTATCCTCCGTTTGTGGCAACATTTTTTCATTGTACTTTTTAACATCATTATCACATTTTTTATTTTCAGTTGGTTCCGGTAGTATTTGAATATTAACTTTCATTTTAGTGAGATCAAAATTTTTGCTCAAATTATTATCCTCCCTGTCCTTAGGTTCAATTGTAATAGTTTTTAGTTTCCAAGATAATTCTTTTTTGATAGGACTATTTTCTTTAACTAATGTGACAGTTGATGATAGTTTTTTTCTGTTTTCAGATTTTTCTATGAAAGCTGATATGCTATTTGAATGTGCTTCCTGATCATTATCAATCCTATGTTTTTTGCAAAAATGTTTGTGCTCATAGTGTTTAGATCTTTTCTTTGAAGAGTTTTCCTCTTTGGAACTCCCACTTTCCACACTTATTCTCACAATTTTCTTTTTATCTATTTCTTCTTGCCTGACAAGTTCTTCATATTCGAGTTTCCTTTTCTTATATTCTTCCATCAAGTAATGATCATCATTTTCACCTCTGTGTGATTTTTTCCGTTTCTTGCTCTTTTTATGTTTTTTATTATGCCGGTGATGGTGTTTCTTATTTTCACCATTATCACTTTCATTTCCATCAGATGGGCTTCCTCCAACAGCGTCTTCATCATACACTGTCTTCGCTGTGACACTGGATTTAACTGCTTTTTCTTTCAAATCTTTCGTAAAATAATCAGCCAAGATATCATGCACTTTTAAGCCGCCAGTAGGCAAGCAGTTCTTTGTAATTTCACTTTTAGACATATTAATTTAAATACTACTTATTATATGACATGATTATTCATTTTCTGGTCACCCAAACAAGTAGAGGTGAAGTGACGGTCGTGAGGTTAGGGTTCTTTCAATGAAATGTCTATTTTCAACTGTTTTTCAGTTGAAACTAGCCTGAGACTATTTTTGTTCCATTAAAGTAGCTTATAAGATCATAGACATAATAAAGAAATAAGCACCTTACGCGGAGTTTGATTTGCCAAAAATATACGGGAGCGATAACAAGCAGACAACCGGCAGATGTTCCGTATTCCTGTGGTACTCCGTGTAAAGCGTCACCTAACGCCTAGAATATTTATCGGGTTTAAAATCAGACCAAACGTTTTCCATTTGATTGCTCAAGATTCGCTCCGAATCTGCCTCTAACGTCATAGATCTCGCCCAATCGACTAGTCTAGTCGATTTACTCTAAAGAGTAAAACCGCAAATGGAACCATCATGGAGCTTCACGTGACCTCAGAAAAATCGAGCTACATCGGTTCAAGGACAGATCGGTTGCGGACTTGCGGTAAGGCGAAAACCATGGAGCGAATTTTTTTTTGAGTTCCGGCGGGAAGTGGGTAAACGCTATCGGCAGCGCGCGAGAGAGTGATTTCGAATCTAGGGTACGAGTTTAAATTATCAAATATTTTTTTAATATTTTTTAATGGCGTGCCCCCCCCCCCCCCGAAACAAAATCCTGGCTACGCCACTGCTTTTCTCCAACTCATTTATAGGCTATTTTGAACCACTTTTAGGCCTAAATAGCTGTATCCCTCTTACCGATCACTTTTTCTTCTCGAAAAGGAGGTGGAATTAGTCTCACATTTAAGCTGGGATTTCAGTTGGCCGTGAAGATAGCTACGGCCTTGTTTAACCTCAAAACCTCAAGTAAGCTAGAGCACAGTGGCTACAGCAGAGAGGACAACAAAATTGGCTACAGTAAGTTTTCTTCCAAAGCAAATTGGAGATTCTAACTAGGAACAAAAAATATCTTTTGAAATATTAATATTTTTAAAAAATAGTATAATTTTAATTTAATGTACGATTTAGTAGTTTATTAATTGCCATACATTAGAATGCTCCTATTGATCATTTTCACTTAAATGTCAATGCTTCATCTTTTAATTTAAAATACTACACATTTAAGAAAATTTTTACATCTAATTTGTTATTATATAGAGTAACAGTATGGGTGGAGATGATCATGTTCACCATGGTGTTCCTAAGGTTCCTGATTGGAAATCTTTTAGGGCTGAAAATGTCCCTAAACTTGTATATTTACAAAAGCATCTAGCTGCTAGGGGCCTGAAAGATCCATGGATAAGGTTTGCTACACTTGGTAACTGTCCCACTAAAGGATATTCATTGATTCCTTTTATTCCTGAAGGAATGAAGTTTGGCGTTTTCATCCCGGGTTTGGTACTCCTAAATCAAACTTGATTTTGTTTCTTACCAGAGGAATGAAGTGGGGTTTCCTAGCTTTTGTTGCTACCATTGCAGTTGAGAAGGCTTTAGGTATTGATTATAGCCATGATAGTCATGGTCATGGAGAAAGTAATCACGGGCACTAGTTATAGTTCTATGTAATTCTTTGATTAAATGTTAGTTACCTTATATTGTCGTTACTTTGTAGAAATTACAATGAGTAATATAACAAAAAGCTTTTATTTTACAAAATATCACACGTTAAAAGCTACAATTTTTTTCTTGTAAAAGCATAGATGAGGGATAACCCCGAAATTATTTTAAAATTTTTGGCTTATCCTTTATCCATGGTAAAAGCTTCTATCACAATTTAACATCACATTATAAAATAGGGAGGGATTTTACAATTTTCATCATTTGGAGGTTTTATATTTAATGTAGATAATATTTTAATAAGCCACCAGATTCAGTTTTAAATTAACCAGATAACCATGCCAAAAGCATTATGGCCCATTTATATTATAAATTTCCATGTTATAAATTTTGCTCAAATTAAGTTTTATTTTAAAAAAAATTAATGAACCTGAATTTTGGCACGGTATTTATTAAGCTAAAAGCTTAAAACCGTTAAAATACAAGACTTGAAGCTTAAAATCATTACGAGCCAATGATAACACACTTTTTTGTATAAGATCACCTTTTTACAAATATATATTCATATATAACTGTATACGTGGCTTAGAATATTGTGTATGGCACACTTAAAATGTTCCGTGTAAAATACATACAAGTTTGGACAGTTAAAATTAAGACTACATTTAAAATTAGTTCGGTTCTGTACAATCATCAGTTTGATCTTGATTGCTATCAGTTGTTATAAACATACCCTTTGAAGTTTTATCCAAAATATTGCTGTTCAGGTTTCGGTCTTTACAACACAAGCCATTTGTGAAACCCGAATTCTTCAAGTAAAAGGCAATTTGAGTACTACTGATTGGATTACACTCGCTGTCTCTCTCGCAATCATTCGATGTAGACGATTCAGAATCAATGTTTGGTGGTACTTTAAATAACTGAAATAACTCTAAAAATTCTCGTAAGTTGGGGAGCTGTATTATTTGTAAAATTTTTACTTTACCTTTTGAAACATCGTTATTTCCTTCACTCATCCACTTTACATTTGTGAGATAATCTATGTCTAATATGTCCTCATCCTCCTCCAGAGACTGTTCATTAATATGTAACATTGCGGGACTAGCTGGTTCATTTATTTCACCATTATTGTTTATAACTGGCGTATTGATATTTTCATTGCTGCTTTTTCCTATCGGAATATTACAATTCAAGGTATTTTTCAAAGGTGAAGACCCACTAGCTTCCGCCCCTTGTACTTCTAGTTCACAATCATCCTCAGGTGCTGAGCTATTTGGGACAAGCAAGATTTTAAATCTTTAAAGAATCATTTGACAGAAAGTGAAGACAAGGGTTCGTACTTTGCTTCTGTTAACTTATCCAATTGTCTCATGTCTTCTAATAACTGAAGTCGAGACATTTCTAAGGCAATTAACATATCCATTGAGCAGTCTATTTCAAACTGAGGTGGTTTTGATTCTACTTATAATATATAAAGATATTAATGAATTCCAAACGTTGTCTGTAGGATGTAGTATCTAGGTATACCAGCGAGGCCTTGTTTGTCGTGTCTGTAACATTTTAGCGAACAATAATCATGTATGTCCAGAGTTCTTGGATTTCGGGCCCTTGGTTTCTCACATCCTTCTCTCGTACATATTCCTGAAAGATGACACGAACGATTATATAATGTGCAGCGTATAAAAATGAAAAATTAAATATATACCTAATAATTTAGTTAAAGTTTGATTTGAAGCAGTTTCGTCATCACTATCATAGTCTGGTGGCCAGTCATAAATGGCTGGTAAGTTAGTGTGTCGACCTAAGGGATCTTTCACCCACGGATCATTTGGATCTAAATCCTGGAGCGAAGCCATTATAGCTTGGGTTAGCTGTTCCTGTTATTAAATGAAAATTACAATAAAAATGGCAACCAAGGTGCCAAGTTTTCGGATATTTCCTTACATCCTCAATTGGGTCAATTCCCAACACTCCAGGATATCTCCTTTTGCGGTTTTTCCTAAGACTAGGTGGTGTTTCAGGGGGAATGAGACCTTTGGAGACTGCCGTAACAAATTCGTGTCTCTTCCTTCTCACTAATACAGCTCCTTGAATGATTTTTGATTTCGGACTTCTTAAATAATGACGAGCTATTTTAAATGAGAGACTTTCAGTCGCATCTTCCAAGTCATTCTATGAACAACAAAAAATTAGAAAAGAAATATTTGTTTGTAACATTTAACAAAAAACTTAATTTAACCTGCATGAATTCAAAAATGGTTTTATTATAGCCATTATCTTCTAGGTAATAACCATATACGTAAGAGCCACACAAAACTCTTCTGGCTCGTAGCAATTCCTTGACAGCATCCTCCAAAAATTGAGCATCTGTTTCTGAAAATTGGTAGTCTTTTCCAGGTGAAGCGAGAGCTTTAATTTTCTGTTTCGATAAAGCCACTAATGGTTCTTCAAGCTGAAGAATGTAATTCACGTTAATTTAAAACCCTGGCTATATTTTTCCAAAATTCTTTTCACCTACTTTATAACTGTTTTCATGGTTTTTAAACCTTGTGTAATAGTGAATGAATCGTTTTAGTTCTTGCATTTCCTTATTCTTTGTCTCAGCTTCGCTGATAAGTAAGCCAGTTCTCTCCTCCGCTTTTTGTACGGCACTAAACCGGTTGCATCTAAAGTAACCACCTGTTGACGAGGTTATGCATTATATTAACATTTTAATATTTCAAACTACGCCCCTTTCAGCTATTAATTTATTTGAACTGGCAAAACAAACCTGTTGAACTACTGTGCTTTTTCCATCCCTCCAAACAGACCCAGCAAAAGTCACATTTACACTTAATTAAGATTCAAAACATTACTAAATTGAACTTAAATCATGAATTTTGGTTTTCCAAACCTTTGAACACTTCATATGATTGCAACCTTCATTTTTCTGAATTGGAGATTTACACGAAGGGCAAGGTTTGGAATTAGTTACGAGCCAAAGACAATTTGCCGCATCCTCAGTTTTGTTACATGTACTTCTTACTACCAAAGTATATTATCTCATTACCATTTGGCTAATTTTCACAATAGAGTTAATGCAATAAAGTTATCTGATATCAATAGTTATAATGAAAGCGGCATTTGACCTGTGTGCTCCCTCATTCTAGCTAAATCTTGAAGCATTTCCTTTTAACTTTCAGGTCAGAGAAGCACACCTATGTGCGGATGACAACATTGCAGTGCTCAAACTAAACACTCCACACTCATGTCAGGGAAAATTAGTTATAAATTTGAATCTATCTGATAACTTCAATTCATTAAATGTTTTTGGTATATATTACAATCTTCTGGTTTGATTTCTGATATTTTAGTTATCCACTGCCTCCAACCATCGCAGCAAACTGGGGCATGGGCTTCTCTCAAGCACTCCCTGAAAAAAAGAAATTATCATAATTTATGTGTAGGCCACACTGCTGCACCCTAAAAAAATATGCGTAAAATACATGAGTTTATATTTCCCCTCGATTATAATAATAATAATAATCAGCTAGGCTAATACCCAAGGCACCACCTTAGGCCCAAGTCATCTAGCGACTTTTAATGCCTTAAACAATGCGTAGGAGGGTGGTGGCAAGCCCTGCATGCCACGCGAGCCAACAGCTGCCTACACTAACTACAAGTTTTTATGGAAAGGGGAAACCGAAGAACTCGAGAAAAACCCCTTTAACCAGAGGAGAGAGAACTTGCAAACTCTATGCAGGAGTGGTTCAGAGTTTTCACCCAGTGCCACAAGCTGGAATCGAACCCAGCTCCTCTTGCTGAGCGGCGAAAGGGCTAATGACTCCGCCACCCCACCTTCTCCAAAGAGTCTCAACATTACAGAAGTTCAGCTTTACCCACAATTTTTAAAGTGTAAGTAATATATAAGCCGCTGAGTATCAACCCAAAATTCAAAATTACACTATAAAGCTTCATTCTAAAATAAAATATTTCTGAGCAAATACCAGCAAAAGTAGTGGCCATTTCCACAATCAACTGCGTGGGAAACAGGGGCTGGAGGCAAACAATTAGGAATGTCTATGACTTCTTCGGGGTTTGTTTCAGAGTCAGGGAGTTTGACAGCCCGACTGCATCCCGGATAAGGGCACCATTTTATATTAGGATTTGTTTCGACGAAAGCTTCAATGTCAAATTGCAAGTAACGTCGCACCATTTCAGGAGATACTATTTTTTCTATTATATCAATTGGTACAAGTTGCTGGCACTCGAAACTAGGACATAAAATACTGTGGGCTTCTCCATCTTGTATTTTAACTTGCAAATAGCTAGCAAAACAAAGATATAAGATTGTAGTTATTTTTTTTTTAATTTTCAATATTATTACAACCTTCCCCAACAAGAAGCGCAAAACTGATGGCCACAAGGAACTATAACCGGCTCTTCTTGAGATAGTATGTTTCCAACGCAAATTTCACAAATAATTTCAGTGTCCAATTTGATTTGGGGAACATGAACTGGACTGTTTAAAGATTCCTGTTGATATTCCATTTGTAGTTTGCTACAGCTTAGCTGTAAAGAACTAACATCAGGGCAATCATTTTGCAAGGCACTGGATGGTGGTTGGACTCCCGCATTTTGACAACACTGTACTGGATTTGCCATCCAGGACTCGAGAAGGCTTTCACGCGACCATTCTGTATTAAATAAAAATATATGTAAATTTTGACGTCACACTCAATGATGATAAATACACAAAGTTATTTCACCATGATTTCGAAGTAAAGCTTCGGCGGTAAAAAGGGGTATGTGTAACATATCTGATGTTTCAACCAGAATCTTATCTTTAGTCTCTTGTAAGTCTTGAGGCCGTAAACCACTATTTTCTTCCAGATCTTCTATAACCAAGTCTATATCATTAACGTCATTACTCAGTTCAGGCTAATATATAAAATAATATGCAGTTAATGATAACTAAAATTGGGAATATTATATGATATTTCATACGGCTCACCAAAAATACCATACTAGATTCTAAATATTGGGCTATAAAACTATGTCCATTTTTTTCTGCCAAATCACACGCTGTTTCTTGATTATTATTCTCAATGAATAAAGGGGCAGAGTTTTTGACCAAAACCTCAACGCAACTTCTTAAACCTGTGGAAGCTGCGTAGTGTAAAGCAGTGTTTCCATTCTAAAACAGAATGATGAATATTTACTTCAGTATAACAATATTTATTGGTAACTAAATAACCAAAAGGGTCCATTATATAATCACCTCATCAACAGATCCCAAATCAACTTTTTCACATTCGTTAATTTCATTAGTAGGACCTCTCCATTGCAAGATCAGGGCAACGCATTCAGCTCTTCTTTCTCTCGTTGATGGGCTCCTAGCAATATGTCCTTGGCAAGCCAAATGTAAAGCTGTTGCTCGAGAAGCGTTTCTTTTGTTAGGGTTGCCACCCATTTCACCCAAAAAGATCCTATGGGAAAAAATGTTTTTTAATATATTTCAAATGCAAATATTACTTGAATGATTTACTTTAAGAGAGGTTTCATAGCATGCTTAGCCACTAAATGTAGCGGTGAGCTATTGCTAAATGCATCTCCGTAAGAAGAATTTGGATCTAAAGATTTTCGTAGCTCTGTAGAGCTTTGAAACACTTGTAATGCTGCAAATTCATCTCCATTTATTAGATGATTTCGGAATTTACTCGAAGAAGTTCCCATATTAAAACTAAGAGCACTGCATAAAAAATTAAGTATCTCTTTTTAATTAATTCTTATTTAAAAAATTTACCCCAAGGTAGAGGTCCTTTTTTCTTTTCCTTATTGTTCTGGAGTTTCTAATGAACTCAAAACATTTCTTTACCCGAGCATTTCGTTTTGAAGATAAATGGGTTTTTTATGACCACTAAATAACATTTAATCTTATCATATTTGAACTTTGATATTTTTTTACTTGGCTAGAAAGCAAGTTGAAGAACCCTTAAAAAAATTAACGATTTTTTTAGTTGAAACGATGAAGTGCAACGATTCATCAAATGACAATCAAAACAAAAAGCTTCACCTTACAAACGTCACAGCACTCACATATGATTGTTTGGTATATTTTAACCCCTCCTCCCTCTCCACATTCCCCACAATGTCAAGTTGAAGCAGGCCGTAGCTTTTTTAACAAATATTTCCGGTTTTTTCCGCCCCCATTTAAAGTCAATAATATTATTACGGAACGACGTAATATTTTATGAAGGTTTAAAGGTTTTGTTGTTAGCGTCAAAAGACAACATTTTGAAACAGGGCCTGGGTGGCTCTACATAAGTGAGCACAGCTGCATTGTAAAATTTGTAATCAGTTCAGCCAGGAAACTATAGAGGCAGAGATATACACTTGGAATGTATGGTGATACGAAAGCGCGTCGAGAAAAAGGCGGGGCTTAACTACGTCAAGTGTAAAGCTTGTTTTCCACTGGCGCGCGTAACGACGCGTTTCTCAGCTTAGAAACGTTCAAACGTTTTTACGCGCGTAAAGAAAATAACATTATTACGCGCGCTAGTGGAAAACAAGCTTAAGACGTAACACGACATTTCAAATTCATTGGCTCGAGGTTTGACGCGAAAAGAATGTGTCGTCATGGTAACAAGCTTGGCGATCTTCCCGCGCTAAAAAGGCTTATAAAACAATGGATTTAAAAACCTCAATTTGTTATCGTACTTAATATTTTTAAGTAATAGAGAGTGCTAGCAGTTTATGCGTTTTTAAAAGTTAGTGACGTCACAGCCGTAGCTTCCGTAGTGGTTGTCATGAAAACTCACGTTTAACATTGGTGACGTCGCAGGGTTTCAAGCTGCTGGCACTCTATTATAATGTTCTTCGCGAAAGAAGTGTAGTGATACCTAATTACAGGTATTTGTATGGTTATAGAAGAGATAATCAGGTAAGCTAATAATATAATAACCATGACTAGGCCTAATGACGACTTTTCGTCGAAATTTAGTTTTCGTGAGACGAATTGACTGTCGCGAATAAAATTTACTAAAGAGCAAAGCTACGGCGAAAATTAAATTCGTCGCGAAAATATCGAAAAGTCATTAAGTGAGAACTAGGCTTTAGCAAAGATAATTTAAACTCGTACCCTAGATTCGAAATCACTCTCTCGCGCGTTGCCGATAGCGTTTACCCACTTCCCGCCGGAACTCAGAAAAATTCGCTCCATGGTTTGCGCCTTACCGCAACCACGGCCAACTTCGATCACGCGCTGTCGCGTTATAGCGCGGCAGCGCGTGATCGAAGTTGGCCGTGCCACAACCGATGGAGCCCGATTTTTCTGAGGTCACGTGCCGGAAAAGGGTAAACGCTTCGTAACAAAACCGTGAATGGGAAAGCTCTCAGTATTCGAATCTAGGGTACGAGTTTAAATTATCTTTGGCTTTAGCGAGGCGCGAGAGTTTTTCTCGTGAGTTTTCCCGCTCTAGGACACGCCCGTTTCTACGAGCTTCATCACGGCCGTAAAAATCACCCTTAGACATTACAAGTGTTACCATAGTTTCCTGGTTCAGCTCAGCTATAGTTCAAATGTTAAATAAGATTTACACAAATTTTAAATTGTAGTAAAATGGGACCGAAAGATTTAAAATGGAATATAAAAAACAATTATATGCCTATATCAAAAGTCGATATAAAGTCATATCCATAGAAATCTCATAGGTAACTAGAATGCTGCCGTGTAACTGGCAAATGGGCCAAACGCCGTGGCAGACCATAGCCAGATCTCAGCCAATCAGAGCTCAAAGAGTGGTTCTGCCAAGAATTTAATGTCACCAGAGAGAATGACCTCACCTAGCTCCCGCGATAGTAGCGGAACCAAGGAGGATTATTAACCACTCTACGGCCTCTCATTGGCTGAAGGTTCAAAACGAACTGGCGACAAGCTCGGCCGTAAGCGGCAGCATTCTAGTTACCTATGAGATTTCTATGGTCATATCCACTTTTAATTATATACAATATTTTATGCTACTTTGAGATGTCTGGCATTGTGTGACTTTCATTGGAGTCCTCTGAGCGCTCCTAAATATAAAACGTGTTCCATTGGGACAAAAAGGGCAACTCCAAAAAGGAGGCACGTCTTCCATTGGCACTGTTGCTCCCTCGCGGATTGATCCGAGCTGCCCCATTTCGAAGGACGGGGCAACCAAAAAAGGGCAATTTTTAAGCAAAGTGACTCCGAGAAAGCTGGAAGTCTAGTCCTCCGAGCACCTAGCGGAGTTCTCCGTGTTAGAGTGATGACGTAGAAGGCAAATCCGGATCACGCTCGGAGCAGTCCCAATGGAAAACGCCATAACCGTAGCAGCAGTTCCTTATTTTCATTGGTCAAAAATCCTTTAACTTTATTTATTTATTGAGAGGAAACAATGTGCCTAAGCCAGATTGAGACTTTCGACCTTACTGGCATGGTTACCAAGTATAACGTAATATAATTTTAACCTAAATGATATCCAACTAAACCTAAAACACTGCGAAAAATTAAGCCTGACGAATTTGCAAGAAACCCGATGACGCAATTCGCAGCCAATGAAATTGGGGACTGTTGCTACGTTTAGTCGCTTCTCGTCTGGCAGTCTTGTTTCCGGTCCAGTTTTTCTCGTTCACTCTAATCATGACGTCATTCGGATAACTTTTTCTTTTTATTCTCGGATTTCTCGCTGTTGTGACTGTTAATCGTTTGCTGCGTAGTTCAGTTTCTCCTAATAAGTAATTTTAAAGTTGATTTGAGAGCTTTGCTTCAAACTTGAAGCTTTTTTATTTATAAGGTACAAGGAATTTTGCTGTATGTCTACCAGTATCCAAAATTTGAAGACTTTTGGTGAGATTTGTTTCCTTCATAATAGTATTTTCTAAGCCTTTGTGTAATTTAATTTTTCTAAGCCTTGGTAATGTTGCGCATAAATGTGCGTATAACGGTATAACTACAAAATCTGCCAAACGAAGTATCTGTATAAATTAGGGCCTTGGGCGGTTTTTTCCCCCTGAGGTTTTAAAATCCTTGATTTTTTATTTTACTACGTAACTAGGCGTGTCATCTTTTCACATATTAGCAATAATTTTGTGGCGATTTAAAAAGGAATGTAAATTTTAGACCCCTTTGCTGATGCTATCAGGGGCGATGAGCAGGGTGTACAAGACGGTCTGATTCACGTTCGTATCCAGCAACGAAACGGTCGCAAAACCCTCACCACTGTGCAGGGAATCTCAGACGATTACGATAAGAAGAAAATTGTTAAAGCATGCAAAAAGGTATGAAGTTGCAAGCTTTCCATTTTGAGATTTCCTTTTTAAAATTTTGCCAAATTCTTTAGGAATTTGCGTGTAATGGAACAGTTGTTGAACACCCAGAATACGGAGAAGTAATCCAATTACAGGGAGATCAGAGAAACAACATATGCCAGTTTCTTGTTAAAATTCAAATTGCAAAACCTGAGCAGTTGAAGGTGCATGGGTTCTAAGAAATTACAATAAAAGAACTATAAATGAGAGAGAAAACTAAAAAAATCGTGAAAATAGTTTAAAACAGAATCCAGATATTGCTTTGTTCGAAATTCTCCTGTAACTTTAGGACTTTTTCCTTTCCAAAATTAACCAGAGAACATAATGCTCTAACAATTGTTAGGCATTAGGAAAATAAAAATTAGCTACTTCAAAATGAGAACATGTACATTTTATTTAACATTGTATCGCCAAGCGCTACCAAAAATTTTTCAGTCTTGTATATTTTTATGTTTAGATTTAGTTCTTTTAAATTAGGTTAGATTTTGCCCCTTTTTTTTTTTACATTTCTGGAACAGTTATCAGTGCTGATAAGGTTTTGCAAACCATGGACCCCTTCTCTAACACTGATTACTTAAAATTGTATCAAATTTTTGGAAGGTGGCGGTGCTTTTTTATATCTCGTGTAAACAGTCCAATATATTGAATTAAATTTTTTGTAATGTGGCTTTCTATTATCATTCGGCTTTTATTTTCCCCTTAATTGCTTTTGTTTTTTTGATGCTGGTATGTTTTATTTTCTATAGGAAGACACCAAAACTGAAATTAAAATACTTTTCCTGGGGTTAGTGATGAACTCCAATATTAGCTGGGATTTGCAATGTGGCTTGGGTTTACTGTGTATAAGGTAACTTTTCATTTGAATCAAGGGTTCAGGAATTTTCTTTTTACTTTTGTGTATTGACTATTTACTAAAACCAAAAGTAAATGAACCGAAGTTATCAGACTGCTATACTTCCCATGTTGGAGGCGTTTTCCTTATGAAGTTACATTTTGACCTCGAATTTCAAATTTTGCACGCCCCTAGGCCGAAAAAAGTTTTGGTTTTTATGAAACCATTTTTATACATAGAAATAGCTATGCCCATAATTCCCAAGTGCAGTTTATCGCGTCAAAAGAAGGGGATGGAAATTAGCTTTTATTTGACTCGGAGTGCTATTTCGATAACTTTGGTTCATTTACTCGGTGCCTCCGATATTATTAATAATATCGATATCGGAGGCACCGATTTACTACTGCTATAACTGTTTTCTCTTAAGTGGGTATATGTTACAAATATTTTTTACAAAGCCAAGATTTTATTTTCAAAGTAATTGGAAGACTTAAAAATTATTAATATTAACATCAATCGTAAATACACTGAAATACTTATGTGAAGCGAAAAGAAAATGAAAGTTGTAATATATTATCTGTTAGCGTCACGATGAACAACTGCGTAGAAATTTCAGCCTTTTAAATGTAGGCGGCCCTTTAAATTTTAAAAATAATTATATTTATACAGTAATTTTGAAATATATTTTCTGAATATCAGATCTGTTTTTTAAACCACAAAATTCAAAAGATCCTCGTCTTAGTCACAATCCATTGTAAAAGCTTAAAAAATTAACAAATTAATTCAAATCATAACTTTGTTATTAAAACAAGGCTATATTTATGTAAGGCGTTATTATTCTTGGTAAAAAGCTTTTTCACCACAAGCGCGTTTTTCTAAAAAATTCGAGCTCTTGAAAGTTCACTAAATAGACCGCTTAAAAAATTCTATCCAGTAGCAGTATTACGACTTCTATAAAAAGGACTGCCAAGGGAATTTTAAACACGCAGCTAGCGTGATAAAATAAACCTTATTACGAGCGAAAAACGCCTCAAAAGTTTGACGGAATGAGCTGTTAAGTTATACGTTGTACCAGGAATCCATAAGGCTACTTGGAATGAATAACGGCTTCGATTCTCCGCCGTTGTGGCGGAACATAGTAGGCGGAGCTTATAAGCCTTTGTTTGTCACTGAATTTGACGTCATTTAAGGCGGTATAAGCGTTTTTAGCCCCTCCCACAATGTTCCGCCACAAAATACCACAGGGGATATGGGGAGATAATCATTCCAAGTAGCGTTATGGATTCCTGGTTGTACATTTTAGAACCTGATGATTAAAATCCCTTGCCAGTCCCTCTGACGTTCATTGTTTTAGAACACTAATGCATTATTTGAGAGTTCGCCATCACTTCGCCGTACGTCGGAGGGGGTTCGTCCATCTAAAAGAAATAAAATACCGCTGCGAAATTCGTCCTGGAAATGATTTTTTAACGAACTTACCCCCATAGTTTCGCTGTAGCTGGGCGGTAAATCTACTCTAATTTCAGAAGGCACGTGTAAAGGGTTATTCGTAATTCTGGCGTAGTTACATCGGTTGGGCAAGACAGTCCTGTAAGTGACGTTGCGGTTATTGTTGAGGCGCTCGTCACCGTCTAAGATCAGCATTGCGAACGGGTCGTTGTCCCCGGCGTACCAATGAACCCGATGGCCCTCGAGTCGTGGACTGCTGTGCCTTCTTTCCGTCGTTTCGTTAGTCGGGACGGCGAGTGTCCAACTAAGAGGCCTTTCGTTGCAATTTCCGTAATTCACGGTCGGGTTCGAGGCCGAGTAGGCCTCGTTTTCGCGTCCCAAATTATTCTGGACAAGGTGTTCCGGGGAGCGTCGGTAATGGCGGCACGAATGACTGGAACGAGTTCGATGCTGATGGCGATTACTGGACGTTGAGTTGGCGTTCTGTCTGGATAGGCTGGACGCTGAGTTATGATGTCTGTGGCTTCCGTGCTGGGACCTATAAGCGTGAAACGATTTACGAAATTTATTTCTATCTAGGTTTTTAAAGTAAGAAACCTGCTAGTTCGTCGTTCGGATTGGGATCTGTTATGGCGGATTGTGTGCCCGTGCCTCTGATGGTCGCCGGGGTAGCACTCGTCGTGGTAGGCAGTTCGGGTGAAGGGATCCCTGGAATCGGTTGGGCTAATTCGTGTGGCACTGTATCCGGACTCCCTGCTGAGGCCCAGACGATGACGCTCTTCGTTGTAGCGAATCACGTACCGGGTCAAAGGATGGTCGCTGCGTGGACCAAAAACGCCCTTCGTAAACTGAACCTCCGGAGAGTCGTAAAAGAGGTATAAAACGCGTACGAGAACGCGCGGCAAAGTCTAGTAAAAGCGAGACGGCTCGTACGAGTATTCGAAGGCATTTTAAACCTCTTAATTTATCATACACACCTGTGTATGAACCAATGGACAAAGAAGAGTCCGAGAGGTAAAACCATTAAAATGGCCAGTCCAACGAGCAATGACCGGAATCTTTCGAATCTGAACTCAACGGCGAATTTCCTGGGAACCCCTGTTAATTAGTTAGGTTCCCTCTTTAGATAAAATAAGGAAGACGGAAACTATCATTTTGAATAACGAACGTACGGGTATATAAAGTATTATTGGTCCTTCTAACTCGCGAGTCTTCGCTATTATCTAAGGGTATAATTGGGTGGTAATCTTTAGTGAAGAGTCAACTACTTTATACGCTCGTAGCAAAATGGCATCGAAATAAGTCACTTGCCGATGACGCAAAGGGGAACTTCGCTGGGCATCTGACACAAAGGCGTGATGAGGCCGGAACATTTGATGAACTTGCACTTGGAACCGGAACACTTCGCGTCATCGTGACACAAAATTGGGCTTTGACCATCTACGGATACGGAGACGGTTGATGATGGTCGACCAAATATCTCCCTTTATAAAATTACCTGTTTCGCATAGTATCTTTTGTTTCTTGTAAGAAGAGCACGTGTAATTGCAATTCAAATAGCGCGTCACCGGTTCCTTTTCGCAGAGGACGGTCTGAGCTACGGTAGCTGTAATTAAACCCATTTAGAAAGCCTATCATGATCAACTTCAGTGGCCAATTTTTATTAAATTGAACACGAACTAACTAGACTTTAAAATTTGAGGTCAATTGTCAGAAGTAACCAATCGGCGACCTTGAAACTATTGGCAGCGGTGTCTAAAAACAAACCTCGCTTCGACAGTGTAATATACTCACAGCTAAGGAAAGCACCGAGGCAGAAGAGGCAAATCCCGGGGAGCCGCAACGGAGACCTTTCGCAGCTCGCTCGTCGGCTCCTGGAGGGACGCGAAAAGGCCAGCTCGAGCGCGGAGCCGAAAAGAGGCATTGGCAGGGGGATCTCTTTCACTCGGAAATCACTCCCTCATGGGCTCGCGTTGGAACTAAGTTTTTATTAATTCAGTCTCTCCTTCATGCTGACGCGATTAGGCTTAGAACGACCCCGTCTCTGAGATTCGCGTTATTTCGATAATCGCGCCGTGGGAACATTCTATTACTCGAGGGTTTACGGAACAACAAAATGGACATTTGAAATGGAGACGGTCTCCATGTAGGCGAATTTACAGCCTGACCCGTATTCCACGCAGTTGGGGGGGGGGGGAGAACCACCCCTTTTTCGACGATCAATATTACGTACTTCTTTCAAGGGCTTTTTTATTTAGGCCTTCCTTAAGTGAGGAAAATGGTTTACTACTCTATTGTTTGTTGACCATTGAATTAGATTCCATTATAGAGCGTTAATTTTGCGCAAACGAGAGGGCGGTTAAGCCATTTCCACTCCGATATCGAAAAGGGAACAATAGCAATTCAGGAGTTGAATAATCGTTGTTGTTTGGACTTGATTCGCTGTAGGTAACAAGCATTCTACGTTACTAAAAAACAATCAACCCCACTATGTCGAAATATTATTTTCATCATTTCTATATTTAAATTATTAGATCTAAGATAGACCTAAAACCTCTATAGAAACGAATGACTGAACCGCTCGATGTTCAGGGAGAAGAAAACTATCAGGGGTTTACCAAGAACATATTTTGGGTACTGAGAACGGACGATTTGATCTGTGTACGGATGAAATCAAGTAGTACCTTGACCAGATTAAAAATAACCGTTAAAATTTAAAAATTAACAACTATTTTCCTATTTATGATTAATTAACTATATCGTTAAATTCAGCTTTAATTAAAGTTGCACGAACTAAATTAATTATTCGTATACATAGACTAAACATTAAACCTCTGCTACCGAGGGCAAGGTAGTAGTTTTGGCTCTTTTATCTTGGCAGAATGACTACCAGATAACGTTAATGGCGATAAAGCACATTTTTTGTCTAAATTTTTAAATAAGTACCTTCATAAACGAAGCAAGTGTTTAGAATTGTCAGTTTTGTGTTTAAATTAAATTATTTATCGTTATTTCGCAGAAGTAAGTGTTACAGGGTTCGTACAAAATTTCCGGAAATAAATTCCCTGACATTTTTATGTTTTCCCTGACTAAATTGCCAAATTTCCCTGACCATTTTTGTAGAATAAATGTATGTTTTGAGGTAAAATCTTGAAAAAATGTTAATGATGTATTTTTAATACATTTTTCAAAAATTTATTTGCCGGAGTTGTTTTTGGGGTCATTTTAAAATTCCCTTACTATTTCGGACCATTTTAAATTTCCCTGACTATTCCCTGACCATTGGCAATCATTTTCAAATTCCCTGACTTTTCCCTGACCTTTTGGAAACATTTTCAAATTCCCTGACTTTTCCAGGTCGTGTACGAACCCTGCGTTATTTTCTTTTTTGAAAGCGTTTTAATTTCAAAGCGAAGGATTAACCATAGACAAATAAAAGATTATCCAGGACAGCTATCCTTTTCAAAACGCGTCTTCTCAACGTAACCCTCGACTACTACCGCCACCTTTTGAAAAAATGGTGAAAGCGTAGAATTACGTCACTTTCGGTACAACTTACGTCACAGTCTTTTTAGATAATTTTTAAACGGATGAATACCGAGGGGGGGGGGGTGCACAACGAAGGGCCCGTGAAAACTTCTGCACGCGCCTGGGGGGTGTCACAAAACACTGCCGCCACTGCTGGATAATCTTTTATTTGTCTATGTATTAACTAAATCGAGAAATCGTCTGCTAACAAGCACCAATCACTATTAGCCTCTGTAAATCCTGCTGGAAGAAATGTACAATTCGTTGATCTACTATGTATATGGACTAGCATATACGTTTATGTTTTAAATTTTAAGCGTTATCTCGAAAGATAAATAAAGGGTTCTTACGACCAATACTAGATGGCATGATTGAAAGATGATCCTAGGTAGTAGACTGGTAAATTCTCAGTAACCTAATACGTTTGTGGTTTTTTGTTATTAACGCCAGTAGACAGCTTAGTTGACTATTTCAGAGGTTGTATGCTTTGCATTATTATATTCGGAAATAAACACGCTCTACAGAAATTTGGACAAAAACTTGTAGACTTTGAAAATATACATATATTTACATGGGAAAAAATATATCACATTATGAACAAGGCACATTTTATGTTAAAAAAGTGGCGATTCCGAAACAAAATGCGGCGAGATAAAGTGGACTTTAAATGGCTGACCAATGTGGCTTGCCCTCGTTATCTTCGTATCAAAATTAAATAAATAGAAACGCGGTGATTACAAAAAAAAAGTGTTTTTAAAAACGGTTTCTTCATATATAAAGGTCCCTCTAGTTGACAAATATAGCACTGTCTTGATTAGTGGCAACGTCGATTAAAATACGCGATCATATATCATCGTTTTCATTTCTCGTATCAAAAATGTAAATGTTTTCTTTTTTTGTAGTTCCAAAATAATTTCTTGTCGAAGCGCGGATAAAGTTAAAATTCGGAGCACTGAGTTCACGCGATGTGGTTCTTAGTTTATCGCGATTTCTATTAATAGCGCGTCTTAGTTTTCACACCATTTCACCACCGCCGGATGGAGGGAACATTTTCTGACACGTTGGTTGTAGAATCCATACGATGTCTATACGCCCAAGTTCCATTAAGGCCAAGGCTAATGCCTCGACCGTTGATGTTTCTAGTTTGGCCCATTCGGACAGCAGATGACCAGCTGGACCGCGTCCACCCTGATTAGAAATATCTTCAAATGTGGATATCTGATGATAACCTAAAATAGTACAACAATACGTTCTTTTAGAGACGTCTGTGATAAATTAAGACTTTACAATTACGTAGAGTCAGCTAGTCCAAGGAGCCATCTAGTGGCAAACGCTTAAAGTTCACTTAGCCGCTGGATTTTCGTCCGCTAAAAAAGCTTTGTCGTTAAACGCAACAGCTAAGTGAATTTAGCGTTGGCCGCTGGCTGGTCCTACGTAAACTGAAAAGGATAATTGGTTTTCGGTCATAGTTTAAAAGGTGAAAAACATACCTAAATGTTTAGCTAGACCTCTCCAATCTTTGCCGTCTTCTCTGTTCACGTTCAAAGCGGCTTCCAGGTCTCTTCTCTTGCTACTGCTCAACTGGTTGACGCGCATTTTTACTTGAACTGTAATTAATATTAATGTTTATTGACATAGACGATAAAAATGGATAAGAAAACGAGGAGAAACCACTCACAAGTATATTTTTGAGGGCATATTTGACTAACTGGCGCCTGACCGCCTAGGAGAAGGATGTCTTGTCGGAAGGCGGCGGGTGAGGAATCACCCCTCAGGCCTTGGTGAGTCGTCTTGCTGGCGTGCCTCATTCGCCACCTCAAGAGTACGTAGACCAAGAGGCCCAAGGCGACGGGAAGCAAGATGGTGCAGTAGACGGGGATGTCTTCGGCTTCGTATCGGTGGGGCACGTTTTCGGTTTCAGTTTGAACGGATTTGGAGTCGCCGGGGGTTGATGGGAAAGGATGTCGTTTGTTGGAGTTTTTATCTGTCGGAGAAATTGAAACGATTTGGGTCGGTCAAAAGAACATTTGGCATTTGTTTTATTATAGACAACGGGCGCTTTCGCGTCCTTCAAAATGATAGGCTTAAATTAAGATCCCATTCTCTGATTTCGACTTTCTAGCTTTCTACGAGCGTTACGGTAATTTCCAGAGTTTACTACAGAGCGATTCTTTGTGCGAAACGTGGCTGCCCACAGATGGCGCCCGGAAAATGATTTCGAAACGCTTCCGTCGTTTAGATGATATCTGAAAGAAAACTGCGGTTTTCCTTCTCACTACGACTTTTTCTTTTTCCCAAGAAATTTATCATTTATTTCCTATCAGAAAGAGATTATCTGTTTTACTCGGTTCAAAAACTCCCAAATTTCCTAATTACGTTTAAAGTCGTTCAAAATTACCACCATCACCTAAAAAATTTACCTTTATTTATTTTCGATAGATGGCGATAGCGAGCCATAAAAATCTATTATAGTACTTATTTGCGTGACTGATAGATGGCAATAGTGGCCCATATTTTTCTTCCGAACTATCTTTCATAAACGACGTGTGGACGTGTGCCATAAGATTACGACAACAACGCGTTTTCTAATGCGGGCTTGGGCCGTCTATGGGCCCCAAATTTTTTTTTGAGTTGAAGGTTAAGAAGCAAATCCTTTTTGGAATTCTGTTACCAAAGGTTGAAAAAAATAGTCAAGTATTTCAATTTAGCCTTAAATCACGATCTATCGCTTAACCACCAAAAATTCAATCTGTACCATCAAAAAACATATTGAACCATTTAGCAATGCTCCCACCAGGTCCCTAAAATACTTAAAAAGTCTCTATTTTCAATAAATCAATGCTAAACACTATCGCTAGGTGTAAACCGTACAAAAATATACGTAAAATATCAAGTTGAAAATGGCATCATTTTGAGTTAAATGGTCAGAGAAAAAAATAATTGTATAAAAATCTAGAAAAGTCGAGAAATTTTAATCCCAAAAAAATAGCCACCCTGTTTCAGGAGAATTTTACACCTTAAATATAAACTTAACGAGTTTTAATTGGTTTTCAACATCAAACGAAGCGCTGGCGAATTACAAAATGTGGGAAATTATTTCCAGATAATTTGCACCGATATATTTTGAGAGCCGCGTTGTTATATTTAATATCTGCCGACGTAATCGTACATAATAGAGCCATCACATTAAAAATCAAAATTTTATCTGATCGCAGTTCGTTGGAATAATTAATAGAATGAGAACTTAAAAGAAAAGAAAAAAATCTTATCTGGTTGGGGAGTAAAACCGAGGGCCCAAAAATCGCAATATATTTTTTGGGAAAATCTCAAAATAATTTTTTGGGCAAATTTCTTAAAGAAGGAGGCGTTATCAAAAAATCTAGAGGACTACCTCCAGTAGCTGGCTAAGGTGTCCGAAATGTAGCCCTGGAGGCGACGAAAACACCTCTCTCAAAGACAGTAATGGCGTAAAGCGTGGTATGAGAAAATATAAAAGATGAACCTCTCGCAAATTACCGGCCGTGGAAGGCCTTTATTAAAGGGGGAGATGCAACGGGGGAAGGCGAAAAAGAAAAAGGCTCGCGGAAGGCGGAGATGAGCTTTCTTCCCTCCCAACACGGCCGTAGACAAAAGATTTAGCCGCGAAGTGACGCGATCTTACGGTGCACCGCGTTTCAACTACGTTATCAATTTTCAAATTTAATTAAAATCCTGATTCGACGATGGAATATTTTGCGTCGCGTTTGGGGGGGGGGGGGGGGGGCGGACTGGGATACGATAGGAGTGCATTTGCTGGGGCCACTAAAATCAGTTTGGATTGTTAACCCCACGAACGGCTTTGTTTTGATCTCTTAACTTGTCACTTAAATACCCTTAATTTGGCAACGTTAAATTTATATATGGTTTTTATATTTAAATATCACTTTTAAAAGAAATACCGAAACGCATTTTATAAATTCGTTTTTAATTGATGCCTAGTTTGTATTCCGTTTGTCTGCCATTAAATAAAAATGTCAATTATCTTAAATTTTGGAAAACAAATTAAATTAAAATCTTTTGGGTCGCGTTCAAAACAGCGGTGCTTTGCCAAAAAAATTCTAACAGCTTTGCTTGATCGGCATTTTATAGCTTGATTGAAAACAACCGCAAACCAAATCCCGAAATAACCACTATTCGTAGTTAAAACGCTGTGCATTAATGTTACTGCAATTTTGAATGGTCGTAAAAAGTTGGGATATTAGGAGGATGGAAGGTAGAAAGAATCCTACGCGAAACATTTGTAGAGGGGGGTAGGGAATAAAAAACAGAGGAGAAAGAGAGGTATAAAAGGGGGTAGGTGGGTGCAGGGGGTGGGGGGAGCGCGAGAAGCCGGTGATTAAGGAAGCCGACCAAAAGTTGCTAGACGGCTTTCGCGGTGTTGGGGCAGGTGTGAAAAGGCCGACCCAAGGTGTGACAATGCAACGCCAACGCGGGAGGGAAGAAACGATTTCTCTCCCCCTTCGCCAGAGATAAATTCCTGGCCCGCGCGTTGCAATGAGAGGGGGGGGGGGGGGTTAAAAGTAGACATGGTATCAAAAAGAAATTGAACTATTATGTCAGGATTTCTTCGTGATGGAAATCGGAGAAGGCCCAATGAAATGATATGGACAGGCTGAGGGCAACATCACCGAAGAACGGTTTTCCAATGAGGTTTTAAGGGGTGGGGGGCGCAAAAGGGGGCGGGCGTTCGGTTGATGTCCGCGCGTTCTTCCGGCGTTTTGATTGCAACTGTCAGTAGACGTATAATTCGATTTTTATCTTTTATTGACGAAGGGGTTCGCATTTTTGGCGACGCGATCTCGTCGAAAAGTAGGAGTTTCCAGTAATTCTTCTAATTTAATATAAGAAAAATTAGTATATTGTATGAATCTTTTGTACGGTTAAGTACAGTATAGGGAGCTAACTGTTCTACGCCACCCATGCTTTTTCCTATTGAAAAAAAATCTATCCCACATGGCGGTCACAGATTTCCGATTTCCACAAATGTCCTTTATATTACTGTCTAATATTTCTCAATGTTTCGAATCATTCCACTGCTCCAAAATTTGCCAATTATTTTTAAAGATTTCTCTGCTCCAAAATTTGACAATTATTTCTAAAGATGCTCCAAAATTTGACAATTATTTCTAAAGATTTCTCTGCTCCAAAATTTGACAATTATTTCTAAAGATTTATCTGCTCCAAAATTTGACAATTATTTCTAAAGATTTATCTGCTCCAAAATTTGACAATTATTTCTAAAGATTTATCTGCTCCAAAATTTGACAATTATTTCTAAAGATTTCTCTGCTCCAAAATTTGACAATTATTTCTAAAGATTTATCTGCTCCAAAATTTGACAATTATTTCTAAAGATTTATCTGCTCCAAAATTTGACAATTATTTCTAAAGATTTCTCTGCTCCAAAATTTGACAATTATTTCTAAAGATTTATCTGCTCCAAAATTTGACAATTATTTCTAAAGATTTATCTGCTCCAAAATTTGACAATTATTTCTAAAGATTTATCTGCTCCAAAATTTGACAATTATTTCTAAAGATTTATCTGCTCCAAAATTTGACAATTATTTCTAAAGATTTATCTGCTCCAAAATTTGACAATTATTTCTAAAGATTTATCTGCTCCAAAATTTGACAATTATTTCTAAAGATTTATCTGCTCCAAAATTTGACAATTATTTCTAAAGATTTCTCTGCTCCAAAATTTGACAATTATTTATGGGGATTCCAAGAATTTCTGGAGGTTCCGATATTTCCCGTGATTTCCGATATACCCATAGATTTTAAGCATTCCTATAGATTTCCAATATTTCTCTAGATTTCCAATAATTTGCCGATTTTGTATATTGTGGTGGATTTCTAGAAATAATGGTTTCGACTTCTCGCTACTGGTACGCAAGATTCTTTAAGTGGTTTGGTAAGATCAGGGTGACCAGGGAAAAGGTTCGAAAATAGGAATTATAGGGGCGAATTATAGGAAAATATAGGAAACTAAATAGGTGAATTATAGGAAACTAAATAGGCGAATTATAGGAAAATATAGGAAATTAAATAGGCTAAATATAAAATTATAGGAAACTAACAAAGAAAAATATGGGAAAAATAATAAGGTAATTATTGTATATCGGTATACTTAAGCGGATTTGCGGATTTACAAAGCTCGTTCATTTCATGATTTTGTTCGAAAATGGCAGTATTTACACTCGATGATGACACGTACAAAAACGGTTCTTTCATTTTCAAAAGACCGTGAAATTATAGGAAAAGATAGGAAAATAGGGAAGAATAAAGGAAATTATAGGAAGGCATTAAAAATATAGGAAATATAGGTAACCCTGTAAGATGTTAATAATTACGAATACACAACGTTAAGCCTTTCCGAGTGTTTTGTAACGTTTCGTTAAGTTAGCTCTCAAATATTGCACATTTATAGGACAAAATCAAAATATTTCACTAGGAAGACTTTAGTGCATTATTAATATTCATGATTTAATTTCCCAGAAATGGAAAGAAGACCACCTCCGTTGATTTTTTGCATCTCAAAAACCGTTAAAAACGTATTCAACCCCCCCCCCCTCCCCCTCAACCAAATACATTTTTGCATGCGTTTTTTTAATATTAGGAACACCTTGCAAAATCGTGTGGTAAAAATTTCGTCTACGGCACGGAAATTTCACGCTTTTCTCACAAAACTTTAAAGGTGGTTGTCCCCCACAATTTCGGTAAGTGCGTTAGCAACAAAAATACCCTGTTTTCGACTACAGTGACACCGTGGTTTCCATGGAGAAATTTTTGTTGTATTCACTATTAAATAGAACTAGAAAAGGGTACCTCAAAAAAAAATTTATTACGTGATTTTTTTAAACTACCAATGAACTTTTTCAATAGGGTGGAAAATTTTTTACTATAAAATTAATAAAGGTTAAAATGTTCTTTATTAGAAAAACTGTCAATAGGGACTTGACAGTGCTACGTCACAGTTTTTTTTTTCAATAGTTTTTATCGTGGGGAGAAAAATATGACCACAATGGCGGCCATGGCCAAAGCTACGGAGTGCCAAGTCTCTATATACCTAGTTTTGGAATTAAGGTATCAATGTACCTCTGATTTTTCAAAAAGACGTGTTGGAAGAAAATATAATGATATAAGTGATTTTCTACCACTATTTCATCGGAAAATGATGGTTTACAAATAGTTGAAATACGTAAATATCCCTAAAATTGTTATAACCCACGATGCGGTGTATTCTTCCGCGATTCATAATTTAAATGGATACTTCCGGCCTAAGATATCGTTAATTAACTTCTGAACAAATGCAGTTTTTATTACGATGGACCGGGCAAGCTTATAGTCCCTTTGAAATGGCTAGGCGCATTTTGGAGGTAAGGGGGGAGGTAAAAGTTTGAGGTTGAGGGGCGCTACATCACGGGGATATTAATTAATAATTTCCCAGAGGCTAAAACGTATTTCAGTCGGGTTTTTTTTCATCTGTGGAAGGGGGTTGGAAAAGCCAGAAACTTTGATATAAAAGATTTAGCTCAAACACCTTTTGGCTGTCCCGATTACAAGTTTTTTGGCCATTTGGTAGCCCCCCCCCCTGTTACTTTCCCCCCTCTTACTTCTCCCCCCCGTTCATTTTTATATCCACTTTTAATTCCGCCTGTGGGTATTGAAAAGGCAGCCATTTAATAGGTTTTTGAAGACCCCCCGTCCCCCCCTTTTTAGTTTTCACGGCGGCCCCTCCTACGAAGAAGGGAACATTTCGTAAAAGCGCCACTAAATCGCGGCGGTGTCGAGAGAGATTACACGGGTGGCGATTTCGGATGTCCAGGTTTTAATTAATTCGCCTAACTTCGGTTGGTTTTGCTTATGGAATTTACGAACCGTAGCTAATTTGAAAATGTTTTAATTTTAATTTTAAAATAAATATTATCTTAACCAAATCGATTTCGAAGTTCGTATTTCAAATTCAGTTGAGCTCTACAGAAATATTGAACCATTTCAGTATACATAGCGTCACGTTGCGGCCAACGCCTGAAGCTCATCAACTGCTGGATTTTCGTCTGCTAAGAAGACGCTTTGAGAATTATCGGCTACTTAGGAACTTCTCACTTTAGACGCTACGTGGCTCGATGCAAACTGAAAAGGCTAATAGACGCTTAAATAAAAACCTGTTCAGCGATTTGCCTAGAAGTAGTCATACTGAGAGCCAGGACATATTTTGTAAAAGGGTGATATTTGAAAGCGCGCGCTATCAAAGCTAACAAACACGTGACTATTTTATTCAGTGACTCGCGCGCATGCTCGAAGGGGGGGATAAAAAGAGAGCCAAATTTATTGAAGCAACGGGAAAAACGCATTACTAAATTTTAGAGACTTATAACTTTTTTATTTTAGAAGCTGGCTAGTTTTTAAGCTTTTAAGTTGCGTTTATATAATGCCCATATAAAAAAAATCACCGACTTTATTATTTTCGTTATTTCTTACTATAAATATTTAGTGTATATAAAAGAAAATTTAGGGGGGGGTACAACGCTCTTACGTACCGCGACTGCTTGTTGTTTGAATTTGTTTTCGGCGTGTCGGCTCCAGTCGCTCTCTCTCGCTCTGGGTATAGCGTGATGTATTTATATTGAAAGCCGCGGGCGATTTGGCCACCTTATGAATTCCATTAAAAGCTATTATGTCATTTAATTTATAATTTCGTGTTTTGTGAGAAAATGAAATCAAGAAAAAAAAACACACGAAACGTTTTTTTCCGCGTCAATTTTATCAGAACGTTACAAATCTAATTACTACTTGTTTAATTGCGGATTTTTTCCAGACAAGATTTATAAGACTCGCGAGACGTCCAGAGATAAATTTTCAATCTCAAACCAAATTCTCTGAACCTTCGAAATGAGATTTATACTCGCAGTCTCTCATAATAGTTCTTCTCACCAAGAATGCGTTCAATACATTTCACACAAATGACACACGTACGTTTGAGTTTATAATTGCTTTGAAGAAATATTCATAGATTGGTTTTAAATTGTATTTCAAGTTCAGTGCCTCTTTTGGGCAACCCATTTTGTTTTATGGAATTAATTTCAGCCGTTTAAGTTTCTCTCGAGGGATAATTTAGTCCGTTTAAGGTGCTCTCGGGGGATAATTTAGTCCGTTTAAGGTGCTCTCGGGGGATAATTTAGTCCGTTTAAGGTGCTCTCGGGGGATAATTTAGTCCGTTTAAGGTGCTCTCGGGGGATAATTTAGTCCGTTTAAGGTGCTCTCGGGGGATAATTTAGTCCGTTTAAGGTGCTCTCGAGGGATAATTTAGTCCGTTTAAGGTGCTCTCGACGGATAATTTAGTCCGTTTAAGGTGCTATCGAGGGATAATTTAGTCCGTTTAAGGTGCTATCGAGGGATAATTTAGTCCGTTTAAGGTGCTCTCGGGGGATAATTTAGTCCGTTTAAGGTGCTCTCGGGGGATAATTTAGTCCGTTTAAGGTGCTCTCGGGGGATAATTTAGTCCGTTTAAGGTGCTCTCGAGGGATAATTTAGTCCGTTTAAGGTGCTCTCGGGGGATAATTTAGTCCGTTTAAGGTGCTCTCGGGGGATAATTTAGTCCGTTTAAGGTGCTCTCGAGGGATAATTTAGTCCGTTTAAGGTGCTCTCGAGGGATAATTTAGTCCGTTTAAGGTGCTCTCGACGGATAATTTAGTCCGTTTAAGGTGCTCTCGAGGGATAATTTAGTCCGTTTAAGGTGCTCTCGAGGGATAATTTAGTCCGTTTAAGGTGCTCTCGGGGGATAATTTAGTCCGTTTAAGGTGCTCTCGGGGGATAATTTAGTCCGTTTAAGGTGCTCTCGAGGGATAATTTAGTCCGTTTAAGGTGCTCTCGAGGGTTAATTTAGTCCGTTTAAGGTGCTCTCGGGGGATAATTTAGTCAGTTTAAGGTGCTCTCGGGGGGATAATTTAGTCCGTTTAAGGTGCTCTCGGGGGATAATTTAGTCCGTTTAAGGTGCTATCGGGGGATAATTTAGTCCGTTTAAGGTGCTCTCGAGGGATAATTTAGTCCGTTTAAGGTGCTCTCGAGGGATAATTTAGTCCGTTTAAGGTGCTCTCGGGGGATAATTTAGTCCGTTTAGTTGTTGAAATTCGTGGTTTCTTATACGGCGTAGATAAACACAGAAAACGTTTCATTGAACGTAATTAGTTTCAACAACAACTGAAGAACAGTCTCGAGAGGTGGTCTCCAAGAGGGGTCCAAATTTCCTTCAGCTCGCAAAGCCGGATTTTTAATTACGGAGACTAATTCCATTAAAAATCAGAAACAATTAAATGACGAGAAAAATCATTAGTAAGATATAAGAAGCAACAGCGTAGTGTTCAAATGATAGTTCTTTTCCCCCTTCGCGTAATCACGTACTTTCGCGGCCCGGAATCTTTTTATCATGTTGGCTATAAATATAACTGTGGATCCTAAGAACTGAAATTAATGTAAAAATACCAATTAAATAAAAATATCTGTCGTTCTATATGTAATTACGACGCTTAGAGGTCGAGTCAAGCTTCCGTCTTAGTAGAAAATACCAATTCCCCATCCCACCACGAGGTTTATTAAACTATTTTTGGGAGCAGTGTTGTCAATGTTCGAAAGTCTAAATTCCCATTGCTGGATAGTAAATTTCCCACGAATTCCCACAACCCTATTTAGCCCCACCCCCCACGAAAACTCAATAATGCAATAATTTTTCAAAAAAATTGGCAAATGAACTTTTTAAAATTAAATTTTTTGGAAAATGAACTTTTTAAAATTAAATTTTTTGGAAAATGAACTTTTTAAAAATAAATTTTTTGGAAAATGAACTTTTTAAATTTAAATTTTTTGGAAAATGAACTTTTTAAATTTAAATTTTTTGGAAAATGAACTTTTTAAAAATAAATTTTTTGGAAAATGAACTTTTTAAATTTAAATTTTTTGGAAAATGAACTTTTTAAATTTAAATTTTTTGGAAAATGAACTTTTTAAATTTAAATTTTTTGGAAAATGAACTTTTTAAATTTAAATTTTTTGGAAAATGAACTTTTTAAAATTAAATTTGATTGAAATTACAATTTTTAAACATTTTGGTTGTAAGGCCTATGCATTGATTGATTGATTGTAGTATTAGGAGGTGCCTCCTTTATATTACTTATAAAATCCCAAGATTCACGAAAATACAACGCTCTAGATAACTTTGAGCTCTCTATTGATAGTCAAATTAAAACCTAGGCAGTCATGACAATTCCCACAAAAGCAACGTTTTTGAATAAAAAATTCCATTTTCCCCACAGAGCCAAAATGGACCCCAAAAATTCCCACAATATGGAAAATTTCCCACAATCTGGCAACACTGTTTGGGAGCAGCGTTGCCAACAAATTATCGATTTCGAGTGATATATGGGCTGCGTTCAGTAACGCTCAACGAAATATCTGAAAAACTATTTTCGTTGAGACTGTTGCTAAACGTCTCGTAGAATCTTGTTGAACGCGTTTTACGCTTGTTGTTAATTTTGTAAAATATCGTCTGTCGCGGCGTCTGCAGCTTAGCCTTCCTCCGTGCCAGTGTGAGAAATAAGACATTATCACGGGCCAATCGCCAGTTTAAAAATTAGCTGTGCCAGTTTAAAAATTAAATGCTTGGGGTGTTAGTGGCCCTGGTGACCACTTAATTAATTCAAAGTTTTTTCCCCTTCAAGATTTTAGTTAATTAAAAAATACTATATTAATCCCTAAAAATGTTTGGTCTTTGCTTCTACGCTGTGTACTTGGCCTTGTGTCCATTGTGTGTATGGGTGGGTGACTGGGTGTCGTGAATCTGTCTACTCTACTGTCTCTACACTCTACACGCAGTATAGAAGAAGCGAATTTAGCAGTTAGCAAAAAGAAATATAAACAGTCTCTCTCTCAGTAGGCTCGTTCGGGTCGGGTCTATAGGGAAACAGCAGCTTGCTGCTTTTTACTGTATTAGCGTCTATGGGAAGATAACCGAGGGGTAAGACACTCTGTGAACTCGGTGTACACTGCCGTACCTTTGACAGTGCTAAATGGAACTCGCGAACTCTTGAAAATATGTAGCTTTAACAGTGCTAAATGCACGAACTCGGTGTACAGATTATCTGAGACTGTCTTACCCCTCGAAGATAACATGGATACTTTAAAAGTGGTCAGTGGCCAGTTTTTTTAATTAAACTACCTAGGCTCTACTGGCCACAGGTCCAGTTTAAAAAAAATCCTTATTTCTCAGCCTGCGAGTACGTGCTGCGAAGTCACGTGACCGTTGTTACAAGTGTAACTTACAACCGATGACTTCGTTGCTCAACGGATGGGCAACGTGACGTCAATACCGGAAACGCGAAAAAGCGTACAGTACGAATCCGGACTCAACGTTTACTCAATCCGTTGAGCGTTACTAACTGGAAACGGGCGGTAAATTTGAATTTTGTGCGAATTAAAATAATAAAATACATTTTTTATAACTCTTAAAGTTCAACCTATTGAAAGCTTGTAGTTAGGGAATATTTTTTCTAATATCGGTGTTAGAAAACTATTTTCAGAAAAACAATCAAAAATATGAAATTTCTCGATTAACTAACTAATGATAATATTTTATTTGGTTGGCCGCGCCACGTACGCCAGACTTCAGAAGCTAGATCATACCTTTTTTAGACAGAGGGTTACGAGTGTAAACAAATATAAAACAACGATATTCGATTTCTGATAGAAAATATGTATCAAATTCAAGTAAAAATAAAAGAAACATATTCGGATATGCTCCTGCAATCTTTTTTCGTGAAAAATTAAAATACAATGGTATGACAGTGTACTGAACCTTCTTTTACAATGATTTTATCATAAACAGTGGCGGACTGGGTCTAATATTTTGGGCTGCCAGAAGACAAGGGCCCCAGCTTTAACAACTATCATGTTTGAAGGGCCCACTTCATGAACGGGCCGTGGGGCCCACCTGCTGTACCCATATCGGTGCAACGCTATTTGTAGTTGCAGATTTAGCTAGTTTTCAGTCAAATTCAAAAAAAGTATCGTACATTATCTTACGCGCAAGCTGATTTATCGAATAGTGCGTACTATATACTATATATATTAAAAAGTAGTTAAAAATGCCGACCCCCCCCCCCAGCAAAATTTGATTTTATACGAAAGTCCAATAAGAAACTGCTATTTCGTTACAAGTTGGCTGAAACACGGACGATTTTAAACCGAAAACACGGAACTACGCGAGACAGGAAATCGTCGCCATATAAATTCAAATTTGGTGTAATTCCGGAAATATTCACATGGTATTTATTTTGAATTCTACCATAGATTAAAAATAACTAATAAACACGATTAGATCCCTGACATTTAAAAATTTCGATAAAAAATTCCAGTAGCGCCAAATATCGGGTGAATAAAAGACAGAAGAAAATGTAAAAATCTTAGCGCAAAAAAAGCGCGTTCCGTGTTTTGGAATATTGAAAAAGGACAGGGGGGATCATTATAAGGGGTAAAACCAAAAATTATCTCAAAAACGATTTGCCTAGAAATAATTTAGCCACAGCTCATCCGACAAGAGGGTGCTTTTATTCCCCCCTCCCCCATTCGCCCCCGAGGTATAATTCCAGCCCCCTCCCCGTCTCGCGGACCGAAATTTGTAGGTCTATTCGTTGGCTCGAGTATAGCTCTTCTCATGATATTTTAATAATAGCTTAGTTTGGGGAACACGCATGGCTGGAGAGGCTGGCGGCGGCTCGCCTCTTTGTACTTTTTTCACGCTTCGCTCTCCCCCGAAAATCGTCTTTTTTCCCGGGCCTAACTCGGTCTGGCGTTTTCTAGTCTTTAATTAAACTACTCGCCGGGTGTTTGCGCCATCGCCTCCTCGCGAACTATAAAAATCCCCCGACCGAGGCTTAGCGGACGACGCGCTCGAAGGCGGGAGAGACGGCCGGTTTGCGCGCGCGAAATCGCCCGGTAAGGTACGGACGCGTTCCCTCCCCGTCGCGCATGCGCCGTATTTTCGCGTCCCTCCCCCTCTCGGCCGCCCCGTCTCGCGGGATGTTTCTTTTCTACGTTTTGGAGTATGAATCCGGAGGTTTTGATATAAAGGAATAGGGCTTATAAAGTACAAAACGCGTCGGAGAAAACGGTTTCTGTTGTAGTCGGGGTCTTAGGAAACTGTTCTAGCATGAAGACGAGAGACGGGCTATTCTTCTTCCGAATAGAGCGACCGTTTCTAAAAGGGAAAAAAATACGTTCACCTCCGGGGTGGCTGGAAGGAGAGCTGGCCTGGTCTCCGCGCCCGCGTCGCCGGGGGGAGGTGTCAAAAATGCGCGAAGGGGGTGCTATAAAGGGGCCGTTACCAAATTTATTTTTAAATTACCGTGGTCGCACGTTTCGCGATAGGTGGTCGATTTTCGGTTTCGTCATGAGTCCACCTTTACCTTTTTTTACGCTCTCTTCTTAATTTAAGTTTCGGTATTTTTTGGGATGGTGTACGAGTTAGGATATTTTCTAACTAATAATTTCGAGGGTATTCCATTTGAACCTATTTAAATCTTCCCAGTGAGTTATTATTTGGTATTTTAATGATTCGTGTAGTTTAACTACATAATTACATTGGATGGACTGAGCTATGTGGCTCTATGTAAGCTGAAACGGCAAATTATAGGAGATAAAAATAATATGGAAGATTTAAGCTGTCTTTGGAACAGTTATCCTGGTAGGGGGCTTCTCTCTGGACACCGACGTAATGCGTGTTAGTTGAAGATACCGGATATTCGAAGGGTAGGGCTGCCCCTGGAAATTGACTTCTCCCGCAGGGTTGCCACAGTTGTTTCATAATCAAATTACCTGACTTTTCCAGGTTTTCCCTGACCATCTCCGAAGATTTTCCCTGACTTATTTTGTGCCAAGATTTTGTATTTTTTTTACGAATATTTTAGAAAAAGTTTCCTATTTGCAACCGAAATTAAATTCCCTGACATTTCCCTGATTTTTAGAGTAATTTTTAAAATCCCCTGACTTTTATGCCCACATTCAAATTCCCTGACTTTTATACCCACATTCAAATTCCCTGACTTTTAAACACATATTCAAATTCCCTGACTTTTAAACACATATTCAAATTCCAGGTTTTCCAGGACCGTGGCAAAACTGTCTCGAGTCTCAGGCTACCTCCCTGATCCAAAAAGGAATGCGGTTAAATAGATATTAATTCATTCATTAGGTGGTTTCTTTTCGCTTATTCCGGGATTTCGGAGTTGGGTAAAAAGAGTAACCCTAAGACGTCATTTTAATCCGATTCTGTGGTGGCGAATAGTCGGTCCAGTCGGAGTAAAAACATTTTTCCAAAATGGCTGCTTGTGGCCGTTTTAGCAGATACATTCTGGCTAGCAAACGACAAAATCCGATTTACTCCTTTCCAGAAGGATCAAGCGAATAGTTTGTGGGGCGGAGTATTTATCATCCCCGGAACAGGCGAATTCAACCTTTTCGGGTAAAAAGAGTACACTTTTAGTTCGAGAACAGGCGAAAAGAAACCACCTTCTGTAAACTTCGAGATCCTAAAGGCGTGACATTCAAAAGCTGGGATAGTCGCCAACCTAAGACCCTCCAAATGGATTGACCATTGGGGCAGTGGCGGACTGGTTCTAATATTTTGGGCTGCCAGAAGACAAAGGGCCCCAGCTTTAACAACTTTAACGTTATCATGTTTGAGGGGCCCACTTCATGAACGGTCCGTGGGGCCCACCTGCCATCGGGCAGGTTCACTCTATGGCCAGTCTGCCACTGCATTGGGGTATCACTAACTACTAAATACTTTTCTATTAACGGTTGGAGATTGGAATTTATTTAAAAAAATTTAATTTACGGTACGGGGGTATACAAATCTATTAGTCCATGTCTATTTACGTTTTTTAACTTTTCCAAATTTTTGCTATTTTGTTGAAATCGCTTCTTGAGAGCCTCATTTTACCGTGATTTTAAAGGGATTAACTATATTGGGTTGAGTAAATAAACATTAATTCATTCAGGAAAGCTCATTTAGTGTACCCTTTTTGGTTTGAAGTCACGCAAAAAAGAAAAAAAGGCCTATTTTATACCCGGAACCCAAAGTGTAAAAAGAGCGATAGGGTCTAATTTACTTAATAGTTAATATTTTGGGCGATTTTTGGATTTATCGGAAATGCGGGTGAACTCAAAATATTCCAATTACACGGAATAAATTCCCAAAATATATGTTTAAATAAAATAAAAAAATAAAAAAATTGACCAATTTCAAAATAACGTTTTTGACGTGACAGTACCTTTAAATTGTGAGGTACAGCAGACTTATTTACCCGCTTTTATACCCTAACATGGCGGAGTATTTTCACGTGCAAAATGAATTTTAAGATCCCTCAATTAAAAATTAAAATGTTTTTATCAGCGTCACGAGCTTAAGCTTATAAGTACTTTATAGGCACGCGCGTTTCGCACGTGGACTTCAAATTCCAAAATCTTTATCGACTGCAGCGCGTGCTCTCAATCTTCAATAACTATAGCTAGTGACGTAGAAAAAACATTTACACGTGACCTCCCGTATTTTATAGCAACACAATAGGTGTTTTTTTTCGCTTGTCCGGGGACAAAAAGTGAAAACTTATTACCCTAAGACGTTTTATTCGCCTGTTCTCGGGGTAATATTTACTCTGTCCCGAATTTTGTTCGCTTGTTCCAGGGCTCTAAGGTTACACTTTTTACTCCTCCTCGAAAAGAGGTGTAGAGGGAGTAATCTAGCTTTGTCGTCTGCTTAAATTTTGTTTCACGAAAACATGACGGGCAAGCTTTTTATAAATAACCTTTAACTACTCCCTTCTTACTCCAACTCGTTTTTTTCGTCAAGACAGAATTGAAGTAAAATGACTATGGCTACACTTTTTAACCGAGTTTCTAACCGGCTCAAAAACCCAGAACAGGCGGGGGGAAAACCTCCTAATATAGGTGTTCCTAACTTCCTATAGAGTGTTGTCGTCTGATACGATTTTGAAAACTTGTAACGTCAAAGCTGTAGTGTTAATAGTGGCCGCCATTACAGTTACCGTTTTTTATCAATAGGCAAATTACAATGGTGACGTCGCACGGTTTCAGACGACAACACTCTATAAAATACCGGAGGTCATGTGACAATCTTTTGTCTACGTCACTTAACTCGAAGGTAGAGAACACGCGCTGCAGTCGCGAGACCCGTCGCAATCTGAAACCCGCGTGCGAGTAAAGCACTTAAATAACTTAAAAACATATTTTATATTTGTAATTTTTATTGTTTTATAGAAACAGCCATTAGGCTTTTCGGAAATGTATACATTACTGGATTTTGTTTTCAAAGTAGGCGATTTTCTACTATTAAAGAAACAGCATCTGCTTAACGGACCAAAATCCAGCGGTTCGTGAACTTCACGCGTTTGGCCTCCACGTAAATTGAAAAGGTTAATTCAAACCTCGCTCACGGCACAACCATTTTTATAACAGCAAAAACCATAGCAATAGAAATGAAACTCGAACCACTGCGCTAATCTCAAGGAAAACGGACAAGCTAGAAGGCTGATAAAATTAGCGAATAAGTTGATTAGTCCATTATGAAAAATGGATAATAAAGCTAAACCCTTATTTGAAGAAATTTAAAAACTTACAAATAGCTCGTACCAATAGGTCTTGGAGGGAGTTCGAGCAAACAAAATGACGCGAAACTCGGACCAAATAGTCTTTGTCGATAGCTACGCCGCAAAATTTTCGTTTTGAAAACGAAAACATTTGAGAGAGTTGGCCGTTTTCGGTCTATCAAAATCTGGCAGCCTTGCCTGCCTTCCGGCCTGTATCTCCATACCGAAAATATTTTACTAAACTGGACGGCGGCGTTTTTTACCGTTATTTTGAATTATAGCCAGAATTTCCAAGGGTAGACCGGTTTCGTCCTATTTGGGACTCATCAGTTCTATTACACCGAAAATAGAAACTAAGCCTAAACATTAAAAATTTCAAAACGCGTTGTGTAGCAACGGAAAGCCGAGGGGGAGAGTGGTGGAGAATAGTATATACGAAAAAAAATTAAAACTTTAAATATTTTAAAGAATACTGGCGATTCCATTCTCATGGCAGCCTTCTAACTCGTACATCTCACCACAACCTAATCGCGCTTCTAGTCTCGTTTCTATTTCTATGAAACCCTGAATAATAGCGCGACAAGTGATAAAAACCTTTATAGAGCGCCCCTTACAAAATTCCCCGATAGAAAAACAGCGAAGCTTAGAGGGCATTGTGAACAACGTTAAGATTTCTACGCATTCGTAAATAGGTATATAGCCAGAACTCTACGCAAAAAATGAAGGGGGGTTTACATTTTCGCGTCGACTGAAGAAACGCGAAGAAGCGGGTTCTGTTGGCGGCGTGTCCAACCTCTCGGCACTTGACTCGTCCTAATAACAGCTTTGGACCGCGCAACATGGCTTAGTCTCGCTTGGAACGGCGGCGGAATCTGCCGTAGCCAACACGTTTTCGAGACGCGTAAAAAAAATAATTCAAACTTTTTCGTTCCTTTTTATTATTACCTCCCTTCCAACTCCGGTATATTTTTTTATTTCGAGTTTTTCCCCGGAGCCAGGCGGAGCGAATGGCGAAAGTTGGCTGCGGAGAGCGCAGGATTTTGGCGCGGCATCTCTCTCGTGAACCCTAATTTCAGCACAACAAATTGAAAATTACGTTCCGGAAATCGGGCGTCTGTCGTGAGAAAAAGCCGCCGCCGTGCAAAATCCGATTAAATGAAATGAAAAACGTCTAGCATGTCGATAAAATGTATATACGGACGCTGTTGTATTTCTACGGGCATGTGCCTTTTATAATTACCCGTAAAGAAATATATTTATTATCTATTGGTCGCGCGGGTTTTTCGTCTTGAGAACAAAAAATATATAAAAAAAATTAAATATTTTTGCCCTTTTTTTATAAAAAGGCTAAGAGATTGTGGTTTAATTTAGATTTAGTTAATTTGAAGTTGGTTTTTGTGGAAATTTAATTTCTTACTATTTACAATGATTATTATATATTTCTTACTATAAAAATAAGATTATTATTCTTACTATAAAAATAAGATTATTATTCTTACTATAAAAATAAGATTATTATTCTTACTATAAAAATAAGATTATTATTCTTACTATAAAAATAAGATTATTATTCTTACTATAAAAATAAGATTATTATTCTTACTATAAAAATAAGATTATTATTCTTACTATAAAAATAAGATTATTATTCTTACTATAAAAATAAGATTATTATTCTTACTATAAAAATAAGATTATTATTCTTACTATAAAAATAAGATTATTATTCTTACTATAAAAATAAGATTATTATTCTTACTATAAAAATAAGATTATTATTCTTACTATAAAAATAAGATTATTCTTACTATAAAAATAAGATTATTATTCTTACTATAAAAATAAGATTATTATTCTTACTATAAAAATAAGATTATTATTCTTACTATAAAAATAAGATTATTATCATAAGAATAAGATTATTATTCTTACTATAAAATAAGATTATTCGAATAAGATTATTATTCTTACTATAAAAATAAGATTATTATTCGAATAAGATTATTATTCTTACTATAAAAATAAGATTATTATTCTTACTATAAAAATAAGATTATTATTCTTACTATAAAAATAAGATTATTCTTACTATAAAAATAAGATTATTATTCTTACTATAAAAATAAGATTATTATTTTTACTATAAAAATAAGATTATTATTCTTACTATAAAAATAAGATTATTATTCTTACTATAAAAATAAGATTATTATTCTTACTATAAAAATAAGATTATTATTCTTACTATAAAAATAAGATTATTATTCTTACTATAAAAATAAGATTATTATTCTTACTATAAAAATAAGATTATTATCATAAGAATAAGATTATTATTCTTACTATAAAATAAGATTATTCGAATAAGATTATTATTCTTACTATAAAAATAAGATTATTATTCTTACTATAAAAATAAGATTATTTTTCTTACTATAAAAATAAGATTATTATTCTTACTATAAAAATAAGATTATTATCATAAGAATAAGATTATTATTCTTACTATAAAATAAGATTATTCGAATAAGATTATTATTCTTACTATAAAAATAAGATTATTATTCGAATAAGATTATTATTCTTACTATAAAAATAAGATTATTATTCGAATAAGATTATTATTCTTACTATAAAAATAAGATTATTATTCTTACTATAAAAATAAGATTATTATTCTTACTATAAAAATAAGATTATTATTCTTACTATAAAAATAAGATTATTATTCTTACTATAAAAATAAGATTATTATTCTTACTATAAAAATAAGATTATTATCATAAGAATAAGATTATTATTCTTACTATAAAATAAGATTATTCGAATAAGATTATTATTCTTACTATAAAAATAAGATTATTATTCGAATAAGATTATTATTCTTACTATAAAAATAAGATTATTATTCTTACTATAAAAATAAGATTATTATTCTTACTATAAAAATAAGATTATTATTCTTACTATAAAAATAAGATTATTATTCTTACTATAAAAATAAGATTATTATTCTTACTATAAAAATAAGATTATTATTCTTACTATAAAAATAAGATTATTATTCTTACTATAAAAATAAGATTATTATTCTTACTATAAAAATAAGATTATTATTCTTACTATAAAAATAAGATTATTATTCTTACTATAAAAATAAGATTATTATTCTTACTATAAAAATAAGATTATTATTCTTACTATAAAAATAAGATTATTATTCTTACTATAAAAATAAGATTATTATTCTTACTATAAAAATAAGATTATTATTCTTACTATAAAAATAAGATTATTATTCTTACTATAAAAATAAGATTATTATTCTTACTATAAAATAAGATTATTATTCTTACTATAAAAATAAGATTATTATTCTTACTATAAAAATAAGATTATTATTCTTACTATAAAAATAAGATTATTATTCTTACTATAAAAATAAGATTATTATTCTTACTATAAAAATAAGATTATTATTCTTACTATAAAAATAAGATTATTATTCTTACTATAAAAATAAGATTATTATTCTTACTATAAAAATAAGATTATTATTCTTACTATAAAAATAAGATTATTATTCTTACTATAAAAATAAGATTATTATTCTTACTATAAAAATAAGATTATTATTCTTACTATAAAAATAAGATTATTATTCTTACTATAAAAATAAGATTATTATTCTTACTATAAAAATAAGATTATTATCATAAGAATAAGATTATTATCATAAGAATAAGATTATTATCATAAGAATAAGATTATTATCATAAGAATAAGATTATTATCATAAGAATAAGATTATTATCATAAGAATAAGATTATTATTATAAGAATAAGATTATTATTATAAGAATAAGATTATTATTATAAGAATAAGATTATTATAATAAGAATAAGATTATTATTATAAGAATAAGATTATTAAGAATAAAATTATTTTTGCACTTTCTCAAAAACGTTAAAGGTTCGTGGTTTAATTTAGATTTAGTAAATGTGAAGTTTGTTTTATTTTTCTTCTTCTATTTACACTGATTAAAGGAATAAAGTATGTTTTGCACGTTTTTAAATAGGCTAAGAGTTTGTGGTTTAATGTAGATTGAATAAATTTGAAGTTGGTTTTAGGGGAAATTTAATTTCTTACTATTTGCACGGAAATTTATCAAGAGCAAATCCCCCCCCCCCCCTGCCTAATTTATAAGTTAGCGTTGTTTTATGAATATTCCGTTCTTTATGACCTCCAAAATGTCACGTGGGGTTTGCTTTGAGACAGCGATATTTTTAAGGAGTGCAAGCAATGACAAACGATCATGTTGAAAAAATGGGTAGGCGACGGGAAAGTGTTATCGCTCATGTCATTTTCATTTTTTAAACTTTTATTTTTCAATTTGTGGAACCGTAAGTATATAATACGTATTTCGGAAGATAAGTAACCATATTGGCCATAAAATGGAACAAATACCTTCGCCGGGTTAGAAATGTATTAATGTATTATTCCAGCTACAATGAAGAGATATGTTTCATGTAAACAATGTTTTCCCGAAGAAATGGCGTCGACGGAAGATTGAATCTACCAATTGGGAGTAACAGGGCCCCCACTCAAATCTTCAATTTCTTTATAGGAAAAACAGGATTATATTTCTAAAAAGATTGGACTTTATAGGACACGTTTTTCAAAATTATAGGATTTTATAGGACTATATCGACGGGGAAATAACTCGCTGAAAATGTGTACACCAGATTACACATTTCAAGAGTTTACTTAAAAAATTACAGAATACGTATTTCGAGTAATCCAAATAATGTTATTAGAGATTATTATGATATTACTGATATTACGCGACATTACTAGAGATTACGTTTGATTCATTATGATTACTGGATATTACTGATATTACAAGAGATTCATTAAGATTACTAGAGATTACTTATTACGGATATTACCTGAGATTATTTTGGCATTACGGATATTACTCGAGATTATTATGGCATTACGGATATTACTCGAGATTATTATGGCATTACGGATATTACTCGAGATTATTATGGCATTACGGATATTACTCGAGATTATTATGGGATTACGGATATTACTCGAGATTATTATGGCATTACGGATATTACTCGAGATTATTGTGGAATTACGGATATTACTCGAGATTATTGTGGAATTACGGATATTACTCGAGATTATTTTGGCATTACGGATATTACTCGAGATTATTTTGGCATTACGGATATTACTCGAGATTATTGTGGAATTACGGATATTACTCGAGATTATTGTGGAATTACGGATATTACTCGAGATTATTGTGGAATTACGGATATTACTCGAGATTATTGTGGAATTACGGATATTACTCGAGATTATTGTGGAATTACGGATATTACTCGAGATTATTTTGGCATTACGGATATTACTCGAGATTATTATGGAATTACGGATATTACTCGAGATTATTATGGAATTACGGATATTACTCGAGATTATTTTGGCATTACGGATATTACTCGAGATTATTATGGAATTACGGATATTACTTGAGAACACTATTTTATCCTGGGATTACCTAACGAGTGTACACCAGATTATTCAAGTAATTTCCCCCTCGGACTTTATACGCTATTTAATTTACTAACTTTATACATTTAAAAATGAAATATGTATTTAGTGAAATAAATCTTTGATTTTCACTTAAAAAAATAGAAACTATTTACCCATTTTATCACAAAAATATACTAGTAGCTAACCATGTTAACAATAACAAATGTATAGACTAAAATGACTTTGTATAGGAATTTATCCTATAGCTAAATCTAGCAATTAAACTGAGTGGTGGTATTTGAAATGGGCAAAATATCAAAATTATACAACGTTTTGGGGATTTGGCTAAAAATATAGGATGTTATAGGACATTTTTGAAAATATAGGATTTTATAGGAATTATAAAGATCGTCTCAACATTCTCCCCGAGTACAAATAAACACATTATCGACTAAATCTTCGAATATTAAAAATTCTTAGGAATTATGTAATTGCAATTTAAATTTCTTTGAACTGTAAGAAAAGGAAAAAAATGTTGACTAGCCAAAAAGTATTCGCCCGGAGAGCGAATGTGCGAAATTTGGAAAAACCTTTGAGCTACGTAATAAGAAATAAAAATTGAAAAGAAATTAGAATTGAAACTGGAAATATAGTTGATTTTTAAAACATACGAACACACACACGTATTTTACAACACTCGGCAAATGTATAATCAATCTTAAGAAAGATGTCGAACGAGAAGAAAGGCGGAGGGAACCTCGCTTCGGAAAACGTGATACTGAATTTAGTTACGCGTAAAAACTTAATATAATTTTGATTAAAGCGTATATTTGCCTTTGAACGTTCCGACCTCCAGGCTCCGGGGGGGTTTCTTTGTTACCGAGTTTGGTAAAAGTTGAGTAATATATTTCTTTTAGCATTGCTAACAAAAGATATTTAGTCTAGAATGCTTCTGAGAAGAAGAAAAAAGTTCTTTTAGCGTCGTAGGATGCGCTCGGTCATTCTAGGTTTCTCGAGTCCTATTCACACGGGATCACATTTTGCCAAACCTCATTTGGCCAACCGAATTGCTCCGTGTGAATAGAGGTTATATATTACATATATTCATATTTTTTTATATTTTAAGAATTCTTATATAAAGTAATTTTTATAAGACTTATTATATTTTTAATATTTTAAGATTTCTTATAATTTTAATAGTTAAAGATTTCTTATAATTTTAATAGTTAAAGATTTCTTATAATTTTAATAGTTAAAGATTTCTTATAATTTTAATAGTTAAAGATTTCTTATAATTTTAATAGTTAAAGATTTCTTATAATTTTAATAGTTAAAGATTTCTTATATTTTTAATATTTTAAGATTTCTTGTATATTATAATATTTTCATCTTTTGAATATAGCCTATTTTCATATTTTTATCTTTTTAATATTTTTCATATTTTAATATTTCTTATATTCTTAATATTATAATATTTTTAATATTTTAATATTTCTTATATTTTTAATATTATAATATTTTTTATATTTTGAATATTTTAATATTTCTTATCTTTTTAATATTTTTCATATTTTAATATTTCTTAACTTTATAATATTTTTCATTTATTTTAATATTTCTTATCTTTATAATATTTTTCATATATTTTAATATTTCTTATATTTTAATATTTCTTATCACTTTAATATTTTAATATTTCTTATCTCTTTAATATTTTAATATTTCTTATCACTTTAATATTTTAATATTTCTTATCTCTTTAATACTTTAATATTTCTTATCTTTTAAATATTTTAATATTTATTATATTTTTAATGTTTTAATACTTATTATATTTTTATTGTTTTATTATTTATTATATTTGTAATATTTTAATATTTATTATATTTTTAACATTTTAATATTCATTATATTTTTAACATTTTAATATTCATTATATTTTTAACATTTCAATATTCATTATATTTTTAACATTTTAATATGTATTATATTTTTATCATATTTACGTATATTTAGTAATATTAGAGGTATTTTTGTAAGAATTTGGAGCAAATATGAGCGGGAAACTAGCCGTGGTAGCCAGCCAACTGGGCCGCCCGTGTGAATAGGACTTGAAAAGATGCATCTCTTTATTCTTGCATAATGATGTTTTTTCTCCTCGAAGGGACCACCTCGGTTGCGTGGCGTGTAGCGGCGGGGGAACTAATTATAGCCGCCTACAGCTTCTCGCGGGCTGATTTCCCCGCGTTCGGCGCGCGCTGTGACGTGCAAACGCGAAAGGCTAAAAAGTGGCTTGGTTCAAACGCGCCGGGAGAACTCCGAGAAATAATTATCAATTTTAATTTTGAAAGGAGTCGGTTGGGGGCGCTCCTCGTCAAAGGAGCCAGGTGCCGACGGAAAAAACAAGTTCAACAAACCCTTTAAACATACCCTTCGTATTTCCGCTACCCCATTACACACCCCTCATTTGACTATAACCAAATTTTCGGTGACTTAATTTTGATGTTGTCTCACCGCGTTTATGTTATTCTCTCTCTCTCTCTCAGTTGGAAAATTAATTAATTAATGGCGATTTTTGTGCTAATAATTTTATACGATCGAACACTATTTGTAAAAGTATCAAATTGATTACGAATACGTGTTAAATATTAAGCTCAAATTATCTATTTGGATACGTGTTATTTGGTTTAAAATTTAATTTGTCAGAGATTTTCAGATTCAAATTTCCTATTGTTAGAGACTTTCCTTAACCGGTTTAAGAGCAAAATTAAAGTATTTTTATCTTTATATTTTAACGTAACTCTGCTATTCTGTAAAAATTAAAATGCCAAAAAAATGATCCGTCCAAATATCGAATTATCAAATTCAAAATCGTGGCGGTCTGTAAAGACTGTAAGGCCGACGTAAGTGATCGGTCGATGGTGCCGATTTAAGTCTTGGGAATCAAAATTAACAGGTATTTGTCGTTCGCTTAAGCATTTAGTTTATGATTTGACTAAAGTACCGGATATAACGTAACATACTGCCACTACTTAAAAAAATAGTACCTTCATAAAATGTTCAATATAAAGTTAAATTGCCTGGCTTTTTACAAAAAAAATTACCTGATTTCCCTGATTTGTGGCAACCCTGTTGTTTATTTTGTATTTTAAGTAGTTCAGTTTTTTGCAATTTTTCAAATTTCAAAATTATATTAATTGAAACTTCGTGTAATTAGTTGAAATATATAAAAACGAAAACCTCCAAATTATAATTGTATATGAGTAGTCTTAATTGTACACGATTCAAATTACAAATAATTAAAAACCCCTTTCCTCTACTTTGTCACGGCCGTGGGTTTTTTCTCGTACATAAGTGGATTTTAATTATTTGTAATTGTAACAGAAACTAAACAGTATTAACAGGGTTGCCTCTTTTTGTAATAAAAATCAAATCAATATATATTTCCCAGTGTAATTGAAGGATACTTTGCTTCTTTCATTTATATAATCTAACGATAAATTAAATCTCAATTAAATTTAATTATCATTTAATTTAGAAGCTTGCTCAAATTGATTTCGAACCAATTTTGGCGTTATTCATTCCTCCATTGAAATACATTGTTAAATTTCAAGAATGATTTTTTAAATAATTTGATATATAACTTAAAATCTTGATTAAAATTATGATGTAAATCCTGATTTAAATTATGACGTAAATTTAGAATTAAATTATGATGAAAATTTAGATTTACATTATGATGTTAATTTAGATTTAAATTATGATGTTAATTTAGATTTAAATTATGATGTTAATTTAGATTTAAATTATGATGTTAATTTAGTGTTAAATTATGTAAATTTAGATTTAATTATGAAATAAATCTGGATTTAATTAAGAATATAAATCGAATTAATTTAGATTATGGACATAAATCGAATTAATTTAGATTATGGACACCGAATTAATTTAGATTATGGACACCGAATTAATTTAGATTATGGACATAAATCGAATTAATTTAGATTATGGACATAAATCGAATTAATTTAGATTATGGACACATCGAATTAATTTAGATTATGGACACATCGAATTAATTTAAATTATGGACATAAATCGAATTAATTTAGATTTATGGACACATCGAATTAATTTAGATTATGGACATAAATCGAATTAATTAAAATTATGGATATTAAATCGAATTAATTAAAATTATGGATATTAAATCGAATTAATTTAAATTATGGATATAAGTCGAATTAATTTAAATTATGGATATAAGTCGAATTAATTTAAATTATGGATATAAGTCGAATTAATTTAAATCAATCATCATTGCATCGTAACACAGAATTAATTCAAATATTCCCATTGGTCAAAAAGAAAAAAAAAGAAATTTAATGGGCGGTTCCAATATTTCGGATTCCCCCATAAAAAGTGGCTGGAAAGTATGTAAAACTTCCTAATCGAAATGCAGTCTCCGCGTAAATGGCGTAATTTTATTAGCCGGCTCATTCCGAAGTCCTCTCTCTCTCTGCAAGTTCTTCTTAAATGATAGCTTGAATAGAAGCCGGTTCCCGCATCTCTCACCTCGCCGGAGAATATCATTAGAATCAGGAGCAACTTTTTCTCCTCAACCGCGAATCAATTTCGAAGGGAAGCGGAGAAGGCTCTTGGAGGGGGTTTAAATCCACGAACTGACCTCCGAAAGGTGTCAAAGCGGCGCGTTTAATCACAATTACGACCAATCGCGCCATTACGTGTCCATTGGCGCCGACCAACGGAGAATACTCTGGAAATCTCGATGTCACGAAATTAGCGCTGGCACGGAGAGGTTAAGGCCGCGCTAAGGAACGCGTAAGGAGTTACGCGTGCGAGGCCAGATCGTACGCGGTTGATATCGAGGACTCCCCCTTTCCCAGGCGTTTCCGAGCGACGGCTCAACCTGTCTAATTGAAGTGGCGCTTCGTGACGAACCCGCGCGTGCATTTCATCGAATTGATTATTTAAGTATATAGTTAGAAGATTAATCATAATAGTTTTTTTGGTTAATGGTGATTACGTTATTCTATTGTCGATTGCAACTTCGGGGCGGCGGTCAGGGACACGCACTGGCACGGATTGGACAAAGAACCAATATCATACGGTATGTTTTGGTCCTTACCAAATGAAAGTCCACCGTTCCAAGCAGGGGTGACCAAACGACCGATATAGCGCTGATACTCACGAGGAGAGTACCCGAGGTGTTTTTTCCCGATTTGGTTCAAAGTCGGCCGTAATGTAGACCTATATGAGATATGAAATTTCCCAAAAAGAGACGTTGCACTACCCATTCGATTTGTCATGGCAACCGAACATGTTTTTGACCACTTAAAAAAAAATCTCTATTTAAAAAAGCATGGGATTTTCTCGGTTTCACAGGGTACTTCCTATGAATTTTTTATTTTTATTTGAAAATCACGAAATGGGTAATTTGAACCACATTTATAGGTAGGGCTCGGCGTTGGGATAAGAAATTTTCCGTTCATTTCTTTTATATCCATATCCGAAAATTATACGAATAAAAACTCATTTGTTGCGTATTAAATCGTATAATAGTCGTGAATAATATTCATAAATACAGTTAATTGAATTTATTTTAAATATTTTTGTAGAGAAAACCTATCAAATTGAAAAAAGTGACTTTTAGTGAACAAATTTGAAAAAAAAAGTGACTTTAAGTGACCAAATTTGAAAAAAAAAGTGACTTTTAGTGAACAAATTTGAAAAAAGTGACAAAGTATCAACCCTGCCGATATTTTGTAAATGACAATCATGACCTTTAAAGCCATGCTCATGACATTCAAAATATTTATCTCGAAAATTTACTTAAATCTTATAATTAAAAAAACCTGCTTTATATAAAATCTTTTAAATTAGAAATTTGGCCACCTTCGTTGGTTTAACGTATGGGTAGAGATTTTATTGTTTATAGCAGACGACTACAATTGAAAATTCGCGGGATGACGTCTTACGATTTTTACCGCGGATGACCAAAGCTGTCTAGGGACTCGCGCATTACAAAGAGAAAAGCACGCATTTATTGGAGCAAAGCGAAGATCGAGACGGGTAAAATGTTAGCCAGGTGTCCCTCTAAAGATTTATTTATCCACGATTGAAATTTTTTTAGCCTAAATTTTGGTATTTGAATATTCAAATTGAGTGTGTTATCGCAATATGTCACAACTGAATGGCTTTTAAGTTTTAACAAATTCAGATTTAAAATCCGTTTTATTCCGGTAGCCCCTGGAAGTGGGCCGAATCGAGCGGAGAGGATGTAACCTGGACCAAAGTGGCTCGCCTAAGTTACTTTGAATTCTTTCTCGATGATAATCTACGCGGTTACGGAGAACTGAAGCGATTCAATTACGAATCCGTCGAGTAATTATAGTTTGATAGAAGATATAATGACTATATTAGGTCGTCTTTTGTATAAGCCGCTCCCTTTGAAGGTGCCGCTTTTAACGATTGTTGTCCACCGCCTTCAGCCAACTCGAGTCACGCTCGATTATCGAGATAATTATTTCCCATAAAGCGCCGATTACTTAATTAGCAGGATGCGCACCAAACACGAGTAAGCAAAAGATATATTTCAAATCTAGATTATTTTTTAAATTGTTTTCTATTTATTTATTTATCATCGGAAATATTTTGATACGGTGACCCCTACGCTAGAAAGTTATGAAAATAAATTAAATTTCTTCTTAGCTAACTTTTAATTTAATGATGTACTATTAATTGGTGGTATTTTGTTAATTAATATCAAACCTTTCATTGGGAATAATGTAACAAATCCAAATCTTAAGGGATATTTTATAATTAAGTTTTTAACAAAACCTTTTCTGAGCTAAAATTTTGATCCAAAGTTATTTTCACCCCATTCTCAAAAATATTTAGTTGAAAATAAATATTCCAAAATGAGAACCGAATATGGACCAATTGAAAGAAGTTTGATCATTATTTGATTCAAAGTATCCCGAACATCGACTTATTTTTAAATAATCGACGCGGCTGGTTGACCATTTCTTTAAATGATTTTAAAGCTAAGCGGAAAAATTTCTAATTTATAATATTTTTTTTATTGAAAATAGAGTACTTTTTGGGATCAAACCTTGAAGTAAAATAGGAACTTTTAGGTATTTTAGTAACCCAGTGAGAGCCCAGAATGTATTTATTTACAGTTAAGGAGAATAACTTTGTCATGGTCTCAGTTTCTCCTTGCACGAAAGGGGGGAGGAAAAACGTCACCGGAGTGCGCATCAGTCCCAACGGAAAACATCCATTTATGAAACAGGGTTCGTACAAAATTTCCGGAATTAAATTCCCTGACATTTCCAGGTTTTCCCTGACTAAATTGCCAAATTTCCCTGACCATTTTTGTAGAATAAATGTTTTGAGGTAAAATCTTGAAAAATATTGATTATATATTTTTAATATATTGATTATATATTTTTAATTTTTAATATATTGATTATATATTTTTAATTTTTAATATATTGATTATATATTTTTAATTTTTAATATATTGATTATATATTTTTAATTTTTAATATATTGATTATATATTTTTAATTTTTAATATATTGATTATATATTTTTAATTTTTAATATATTGATTATATATTTTTAATACATCTTTCAAAAATTTATTTGCCGGGTTTTTTGGGGTCATTTTAAAATTCCCTGACTTTTCCCTGACCTTTTGGAAACATTTTCAAATTCCCTGACTTTTCCAGGTATTCCAGGTCGCGTACGAACCCTGTGAAACCAATGAGATACCGGATCGATTTGATTTTGTTTAGGGGGGAGGAGCTTCTTTTAGAGCGTGAGGTCTTGGAGCAACAAACACAGCACCCCACACAAGGAGAACGCTACCCGTCCAAAGTCGTGCATTTTCTTGTGTACAGTTTTCATTGGTTAGATTCTTTAGCACCTTCTGCCGTCGGAAGGAGAAAATTCGGAAATTGACTTCCTCCCGCCGGGAGTGGCGTAGTGAGGTTATTTGGCGCCAAACTCCTAAATTTGCGCCCCCCCCCCCCCCACACCTATGCCGGCCCCAATTTCCGCCATAAAATTCCTTGTTTTTAAACGAAACCTACTCATTATCAATAACAAAATTAATATTAATCTATTACAATTTAAATGATATATTAAAAAAATTTCAAGTTTCGAATATCCGCTTTAATACTTTAGGCCCCTGACCGTCGGCGCCCGGGGCATATGCCCCCCCCCCTGCCCCCCTCACTACGCCTCTGCCCCGCCCGTAAAACGTTCAGCGTAAAAGCTCCGCTCGTCAGGAATCCATCTCTCTACTTGGAATGCTTATCCTGGCGTATCGCGTATGGTAAGATCACTCTGACGGCTTTGGCCCCGCCTACGAGAGAAAAAAACCCCTCTGCGCGCGCTCCCCTCTTACGTTGTTGTTTGTTACGTTTACATAGTGACGTCAAAAAAACCGTCAGCCAAATCGAGACGAAAATCTGCCGCGATAAGCATTCCAAATAGAGGTATGGATTTGGATTCCTGAGCTCGTTCAATGAAAGTTGTACGCAACACTGTGTTAGCGAGTTTAAAAGCTAGCTGCGTTCTCCTTGTGTGGGGCTGTTGCGTTTGTTGCTCCTAGGTGAGGTGGACTGCGGGTCTCAACATTAATAAATACATTTTGGTGCGTTGTTTTCGTGTCAAAAATGGTTGAAGTTTCTGATTTTTCGAGCTGGTGAACCAAGTTAGACAATGACAATAGGCTTACCGATGCAGATGGTGTCCTGAATGCGGTTGCACTCCTGAAGCATGAGTTGGTCGTCGCGGCACACGGTGCACAGGGCGCAGTCGCGGGTGCCACTCAGCACCCCCGAGTAGGTTCCCGAGGGGCACTTACGGCACGAGGTGTTCTGATTGTCGGTGCACTGCCTGGAGACGCCCCAGCCGTGCGGACAGACGTCGCACCTGCGGCAGCGGACGGCCAAGTTGAAGTCGGTGGACTCGTTGCTGGCGTACGTCTCGTAGTACATGCCCTTGGGGCAGCGGCACTCGGCGTCGCGCGTCCCGTTGCACCGGGACACTTCGATGGCGTCTTCCCCGCACTTGGTGCACAGTTGGCAGTGGCCCGCGCCCTGTCCCTTCCTGAAGGACACTCCGGCTTGGCACAGCACGCAGACCGTGCTTCCGTTGGGACGGTTGCTGTTGTTGGTGGCGTTGAAATGGTCGTTGTTGCGGTTGCTATTGGCTCCTTCGCTGGAGTTGGGGATGTCCCTGCAGCCGCCGATGGCGTTGCCCAGCCCGTATCCGGAGGGGCACAGAAGCAGCGAGGCGTTGCCGCCGTTCTTCTCGGACGAAGACACGATCGGGTAACGACACGAGGCACTCTCGTTCGTGCTGATGTTATTGTCCATCTGGCCAAAGCAGACCTGCGAAAACGGAATCAAAGAAAGATTGTTTCACTCGATACAATATTCGGCGCGGAATGAGGTTGTAACAAATATCTGCAATGGGGGCTGAACTTCGTTTCTGCTCAAGAATTTCGCGGGTAATTGCCTGAAATGTTTCACAATTCTACGCTGTAGCGAGGGGTAAGACACTCTGCGAACTCGGTGTACACTGCCGTACCTTTGACAGTGCTAAATGGAACTCGCGAACTCTGGACATTATTTACCTTTAACAGTGCTAAATGCACGAACTCGGTGCACAGATTATCTGAGACTGTCTTACCCCTCGCGCTGTAGTCGATTTCTTTAAGTTATCTACTATGGGGTAACTATGCGGAATAAAGTATCGAATATCCTGGGTATTCGACACTGTTTTGTACATATCTCGCTCTAGGCTTTTCCATCTGTGATTTTTGACTCTATTTATAGAGTAACGCCACTGTGACGTCACCCGGTACTTTCTCCTAAAGATTATGCCCAAAATGGCGACAATGTCCAAAGCTACGCAAATAGATTAAAAGTCGCTCGATGACTTCGGCCTAAGGTGGTGCCTTGGGTATTAGCCTAGCTGATTATTATTAATTGGTATTTTAAATTTAATTGCATTCTAACTTCCAATCAGGACTACCTGGTTTTTATGACATATCAAAGAATCTAAAAGTGACATATCCTCACTTCTTAAAATATACTCTACAGATTGCTGTATCAAAAAATTCAATTTTAATTATTTTATTAATATTATTATAAACCGTTTATATTAATAGCCAGTATTTTGGTTGAAAGTTATATTTTGCTGAATTGATAACAACGATCGTAAATTAAAAGATACGTGACTGTGATCTCGGGCAACTTGGAGCCACTTTGGTAAAATTGGTATTTTTATTGACAAAAATAAAAACATCGAAAACGTTTTACGTAACTTCGAAAACAAAATATCCTTAAAGTCCGGTCGGGCTGATCATCGCGCCAACAGAGTGAAATTAGCCCGAGATCGCAACCAGCTACAATAATGAAACAAGAGGCCCTTTGAACCCGAGAACGATGGAATAAACAAAAACGTCATCTTAATAACTCTACGATAGTTTCGAAAACCAACTTCGTATGATCCTCGAGTGACTTATTGCGGAAAAGCGGCGTTTGAGAGAAAAGGAATGAGATCAGTGACAGGGTGCCGTCAAAGAAGCTTATCAACGAGCGATAGCTTATAAAAACAAAAGAGAGAATATCAAGAGAGACTTACCGAGATCATTCCAAGCTGGAAGATCAGCCGCGCCACGAATCCTCGATAGCTTCGAATCATATTGTCCCGCTCGTAACAACAACAACAACACACGCGCACGACGCGGCGCGAGATGGACTTTGACGGCGCGAATCTCGAGTCGAATTAACCAACTAATAACGCGTCTTTCGCTCGTAATCGAGACAAGGCCTAGCGCGCATCCGGTAGACCCGGTTCGTTCCTCTCTCTCCGCTTTGGCGCTTGGTGCTTCGTTGTCGTGGTGTAGCTGGAATGGCGAGTGGAGGCGCGCACATACGTCGGATCGAAGTACTCGCCAAAGAATGAACCCCGCTGTGTGCTATCTCCCTTCTCTCTCTGCCCTGCCGACGCGAATTCTCGTCCCTCCCTCCGACAATACCCCCCCCCCCTCACTCGCTCTCTTCAAACAAGATCGCCAAGTTAATAATCTTACTTCTCAGAGTATCTCCATCGAGGGGTCGGACATTCACCAAAGATTTCTTGTTAGATCTCGGATTTCTTAACTTTTTGTCCCGGGTTTCACGATTTCTCATCGGATTACGGGATTTATCGATTACTCGATTTCTCATCGGATTACGGGATTTATCGATTACTCGATTTCTTGTTAGATTTCGGGATTTATCGATTACTCAATTTCTTGTTGGATTTCGGGATTTATCGATTTCTTGTTGGATATCGGGATTTATCGATTACTCGATTTCTTGTTGGATTTCGGGATTTCTTGCCGGATTATTTCGAATCTATAGGGTACCAGCTCTATATTGTCTTTGCTTTTACCAATATTTTTCTAACACAGTCAACTCGCTTTTCTCTAAGTTTTAAAATTTCAGACGCGCTTACTTTTTCGGATAATAACAATAATCAGCTGGGCACCACCTATGGTCTAAGTCATCAAGCGACTTCTAAAGCCATTAATTCAGGTGGCCGGGCTACAATGCGTAGGAGGGTGGGGGCAAGCCCTTCGTGTCACGCGAGCCAACAGCTCCCTACCCTAACTAATATCGTTAACCTCAACAAGAAGAGCTCGGGAGAAAACCCCTTACACTCAACGCAACGTTTTCACATAGTGCCACAAGGATCGAACCCGGCTCCTCTTGCTGTGAGGCGCCAGTGCTAACCACTCCGCCACCCCAATGCTACGTCATTCTACACAGCAATCAGTATTTATTCCGACTAATTGACACACTTAAGCATCATAATTTTAGACTTATGGTAGGTCTATGGAGAAATCGTTATAGTCGAAAGTATATATAATATAACTTTGCGAGATAACTTGGAATATGACTATAACCAGGAATCCATAACGCTACTTGGAATGATTATCTCCCCATATCCCTGTGGTATTTTGTGGCGGAACATTGTGGGAGGGGCTAGAACGCTTATACCGCCTTAAATGACGTCAAATTCAGTGACAAACAAAGGCTTATAAGCTCCGCCTACTACGTTCCGCCACAACGGCGGGGAATCGAAGCCGTTATTCATTCCAAGTAGCGTTATGGATTCCTGCTATAACTTGAAGTAAAGTCGCTTATCGTTAATGTGGATCATTATCTGCCGATTGTAGGTCCCATTTTCATTTTAAATGAATTGAATGAGATCGAATATTAAAACAAATTAGGTCTATATTTGTATAATAAGCTTGAAAATTGTAAAACATTTTTATTAGTAGCTTATTAATTTCGATATTCATAAGTTAAAAATTAACTTATTTAAATCCCAGTTCAAAGTATATTTAATAATATATAGTTAAACTAAAGTAATTAATTTAGATGTATTCGCAAAAGCCCATCCGCGCACGAGCTTCCACTGCTTATGTGGCAATGTGATTGATGTAAAGCTGAAATACAAAGATCCCCAATAAACTAATATTTATAATTAGAAGCTTGAAATTTCGCGGGAAAATATCGGTGGCGAAAAGCGGAATTCCTCAACCGTATTTTACAGGGGAAATGACTAAAATGGGGTTTTATCGAGGGGTACAAATCCCGTACACTTTAGAGAATAATGATTTTAGAAATCTTGAAATCCACTTGAAAATCCAGAAATCTCGAAATCCGCAGCCCTAAAAAAACACGAAAATTGTCCTCTGAAATCTCAAAATCAGTTTCAGATTTTGGGAATCATTTGGAAATACAATATCCCGTACGCAAAATTATAAAATATCGTTTACGGATACTAAAACGTGGTTTTATAAACGCGATACAGCAACGTCCACGCGTCTGAACTTAACCAACTTCCCCCAGCCCGAGCGTGTTTACGGAGAGGGTGAAAATCTCCGGGAGAGGGCCTAGGGCTTCGACGATTGGCTGGTATTTTCTAAAAACGCGTTTTATTACCCCGATATATTCGCGGCTCTCCGTGAAAGACTCGAGCTCGGAGAGAAATCTCACTATAATAGCGGCCCCTGCCCCCCAGTTCCAGCACCTACAGAACTAGCAATTATCTCTCGGATGGTAGAAGGCGCCTCCCCCCCTCCGCCGCCATCGGGCCCAGCTTGATCCCCCCCCCGCCGCCAGTAAGACGTTTTTCAACATGATGGGGACTCGGTGCTAAAACGTCGCCGCGGGCGGCCCCAAGCGGCGAGTTCAGACACTACCGTAATACACGTATTTCCTGCAATGGGATCTCCTCGGACAAGAAAAAGGGAAAGAGTGGGGACCCCCACCCGCGCGACCCTCTTTCCCCTGGTCCGTATGGCCTATGTCCCGAAATTGTTCAAAGTGGCCCATTTTTTTAGGGTCGGAAAGTATACGCTATTCGCGAGCGGGTTGTCGAGGTTATCTCGTACCGATACTACGCTAGATAACGCCTAGACTTTACTACATCCTCGAGATCTACCGTAGTAGCTTATGACTGTTGCCTTACGCGTGTAGGACGTCGTCTTTCATCCCACTTCGGGGTCGTTTCGGTCTTCTTTTAACTTTTTTGTCGAGGGGGGGGGGGTTGGTTTTAAGGGGCCACGGAGCCCCTGGGCATCGTGCTAGCTGCTTCCTTTTATGGCTCGATGCTTTTCCCAGTTTGAATATTGTAACTTTTTTTGACTTTGTACTCTTCCGATGTTTCTGGCAATTGGCAAGATGGGAGCGATTTCGGCCCCTATTGTCGAACCTTTTTCTTTCCCGCTTCTTATAATTGGACCCCGAAATGCGTCGAGGAAGTGGCCCTGAATCATTTTCTCGCTTTGGATCTGGCGATTCTCCTGAAAAATATCTTTCCGACTGTGACAGTTTTCATTTATCATTTTAATTGGTGTGGAATGATTTATTTAAATCTTCATTCCCTGTTCAGCTGCTCAACAATAAGAGATCAAAAATCGACTGTAAAAGTGTTTCATCCGCGCTACACCGATGTCTGACTCGAGGACGGGTGGAATTTAGATTCGCACCATCTAATAATAATAATAATAATCAGCTAGGCTAATACCCAAAGCACCACCCTAGGCCTAAGTCATCATGCGACTTTTGAAGCCCTTAATTCAGGTGGCCGGGTTACAATGCGTAGAAGGGTGGTGGCAAGCCCTGCATGCCACGAGATCGAGCCAACAGCTCCCTACACTAACTATTACCGTTAACCTCGACAAGTTTTTATGGGAAGGGGAAACCGAAGAACTCGGGGGAAAACCCCTTAAACCAGTGGGGAGAGAACTTGCAAACTCAACGCAGAAGGAGTTGTTCCGAGTTTCCACCCAGTGCCACAAGTTGGGATCGAACCCGGCTCCTCTTGCTGCGAGGCGAAAGTGCTAACCACTCCGCCACCCCACTTATTGTATTGGGTGATCGCCATGGACGTCTTAATGTCAATGTCATGGCCGACCTTTACGCGTTACAAAAGCAACATCCACGAGCAACTATGACATAAAAACATTTTCTTTAATGAAATCTTATTCGCTGGATATGACGTAAATTACGTCACTTACAACTCCGTGACGAAAAACGCGTCTTCAAGTTGTTGATGGTAATTTTGAAAATGCGCTTTTATCAGTTTAACTCGTGCCGGCTCGGGATCGAGAGATTTGGTTTCAGTGGTAACCTTTTCAATAAGAAATATAAGCATTTTTGGGTCCAGTAATTCTACGCTTCGTGCGAAACAAGGTTTCAATGAACTTTTTCTAAGGAAATGTTGACTCTTCGTCAATCAGTATAAATTGTTTGAAGAAATAAGAATATTTAGAGTCTCATAACGAGTCGGAAATACTTCATCGAGTTCCAATCAAAAATCCAATATTTGTTTTTCGCACTCAGATAGTGAGAACTTGGAGTGTACTTTTTCTATTTTTTTTACATAACCAAATGGAATAGTGCCGGGCTCGAGATAACAATATTACAGGCGCGGGTACAACGCGCGCGCCCGCCCAGATAACAAAGCAAATGAAACTCCTTCGAGGAAGTCGAAAAGCCGGCGCCCTTTTTATATTCCGGCAAATAAAGCGTAAAACGTGATTGTGGTTTTTAAAAATAGGACACAAATAAAATAAATAAATGGAGGTAGAAATCCGAAGTTTATATCAAACGAAGATTTTTATTATCTCGGGGTGAAATTGAATAATGGAGAAGCTCTTGCTTTTCAACGGGTTTCGCAAATTTAACTTCCAAGTGTGATCAATACTAAAAATAAACACATTAATAAAATACGCAGCTCGGTTGCAAATACAATTGAATCATTAAATTGAAAATTGAATTGAATTTATTAATAATTAATTAGTAATTAACGACTAACAATTTATTAATAATTAACGACTAACAATTAATTAGTAATTAACAACTAACAATTAATTAGTAATTAACGACTAACAATTGATTAGTAATTAATGATTAATGTTTAATTAGTAATTAATGATTAATGTTTAATTAGTAATTAGTGATTAATAATTAATTATTAATTAATTATTAATTATTACAAACTAACTTTGGTAACCACAGTTAGTGGTAAAAGTAAACAGAGTGCATTTGTAAAAACATTTTGAATTTTGTGTTATGGATAAAGTATTTTCCATTCAATTTGATACGTTTAGCATATATTATAAGCTTGTAGAAATCAAATGAAAATAAAGAGTTATTAAAATTTTTTAAGGAATTGAATGCGGATAATAGTTTCAATGGCCATTCGTTTTGCCATGGCAACCAAAAATGTTTTTCACAACTCAAGTTTAAACTTTCTCTAAAATAACATGGGAAAATCACAGAATTTTGACATTTTCAAAAAATTTTAAAATTTAATTTTGGATAAAATTGGGTAAAATTGATAAAATTTCGGTTGTGAAAAACATTTTTGGTTGAAATGGCAAAACGAATTTTTATCACGAGCGAGTGTGAGCGGTTCTTTAACAAATTGAAGTGCCCATCACTGGCTTAAAAAAGGAGCGGATACCAAGTTTGATATCTGCCCACGGGAGGTGGTTTATTAAACACATCTGAGAATCAGGGCCGTATAAAGGCATGTGCCAAGTGTGCCATGGCACAGGGGCCCCCGAGGTTAGGGGCCCCCCTTTTAGAAATAAATGTTTTATTGGCATTTTATGTGTATAACCAAATTGGGTTTAATACGGTCAAAAAGTAAGGTTGGAAATGTTTTAGGGGCCCCAAATTATATTTTGCACAAGGCCCCCAATATTGTTAATCCGGCCCTGCTGAGAATAGCATTCTACCTCAGACGTTCTAACGTACAGATTGCAAAAGGAACGATGCATTCGATTCTTTGGCGCATTGCAGACGCCATTTCATCGAACCCTTTGGCCGTTTTTTATAGATAATTAAATTATTACGAAAGGATAAAAACGAGGAGAGATTAATCATCCCGATATTTTGATTTGGTTTTTCAAGAGCGGATATTTTTGTTTCGGCGCGTGCTATTTCTGGGAAGGGCGTGTTTTTCTAATGTCCATTCACTCCATTGAACGTGACTTAAAGGGCCACACCGACGATTGAATTTCACCTTTATCTGCTACCATCGAGCCGAATTTTTCAAACGCCGATGTGGTCCTTTAGTTATCATATTATATATATAATCAAATGTAACATAATTACTCATAAGTATGGCATATAAACATTTTCTTAAATGAAATCTTGTAATTACGTCACTTCCAACACTATGACGAAAAACACGTCATCAACTATATACACAATCATGGGAAACGGAAAACGTGCAGAATCGGGCCTTTATATAAAGTAATGCCTCGTTCACACTACCCTCTTTTTGTCAGCTGACCTGGTCCACCTGACAAGTCAATCAGACAAGTCAGGCAATATGAACGCTCTACCTGACCTGATTTTTGACAAATCAATGGTCTGACTTGAATCGGATAGGCACCCGATTGTGTGAACGAGGCATAATATTGGCCTTCTGGTTTTGATGTTGCTGCTGCGTCACGAGTGACGTATCGAGGACGCTTTACTTCGAAAAGCCCAGGAGATAAGAATTAATTCGACGAGGCACCCTGTTTTTAAGCGTAAACTGAACTGAACTTCTACGTATTTCGTGACGAAGGAGCTACATTAAATATGTTCAGCGCGCGTAGCTTATTTTATAGAAAGGCCTATAGAGTAGTATCGCTCGGTAGCTTTGGGCTATGGCCGCCATTTTGAGGGCAGTTTTTTATCTATAGGAAAAAGCATGGGTGACGTCGACATACGTCACGTCGATATTACTCTATTCGTCGCCGTTAAAACAAAACCACGTATCTTTTCGGTGGCCTTTTTGAGAAAAATGGAGTTTTAATTTTTCTGGAACTCGTGAAATCGCGTGTTAGGTTAATTTTATAGTTAAATAATTTCGTTTCAATATTGAATCAAGAATGTATTTATTTATACTCAGGGAGAATGAATATGTCGAGATTATTTTTAGCGTTTCTCCAATTCCACCCGTTGAGGCCCCCGGTATGCTCCTCCGATTTAATAAAGTCAAATAATACTGCAATCTCATTGGTTCTTAAAAATTACGTTTTTCGACGCGATTAACGCTGCTGCGAGGACGCAAAAAATAAGACCGCCTCCTTTTTCCCTCCCCCCCCCCCCCTTAGCGTGACGGGGTTAGGGGCTCAACGTGTCCGTCGATAGTCTCGACATATTAATTCTCCCTGAGTATAAATAAATACATTCTTGATTGAATTTGAGGATTTTAATTTAAAAATATTTTGCTAAAGGGGAATTTTTAGAGATACGTGGTTTTGCGTCATGAAGTGAGATAGGAGCTGAAAATAAGCGAGATACGTGCTTTTGCGCGAAATTCATTGTGAATATCAAAGATACGTTTAAATGTTTTCTCGATTTAAAAAATAAATCCAATTGCAACCTATTAATGTTTTTAAGGTTATATACGTAAATTAGGGTGTAGAATCTAAATATGTCAATTTTTACAAAACCACGTATCTCAATTTACTTGGTTTTGTTTTAACGGCGACGTATTATCCTTTTCGGTGTACATAGAGCCACCTGGCGAGCAACACGAGAAGCTCAGACTTCTAAGCAGATTATTTGTTCTTATGAGGCACCAATAGTCTGCTTGTCCAACTAAATTCCAGCAATTTATGAGCTGCTTGCTTGGGCCACGAAGTGGCTCTATACAGGGTGTTTCAAAAGGTTATGCAAAACCTTTAAGGATTTGTAGGGGGTGAGTTGAGAAGTATGGCCTGTTTTTTACCCATTTTCGTACGATGAGTTAAAAGAGCGCCAGAGAGCTTCAAAGTGTGGCCTACTATAGCCTCTGGAAGTAGTCTGCAACATGCCCAAAACCAAGCAGCAGGGAAATTCGACTTCAGGGTTACGATGAATTTGCGAATGCGTGGGAATTGAGATAAATAACAAAAAACAAATGAGTAAATAAAAATGTGCGATGAGTTTAATTAAAACCAGAAGAACAAAGTAGGAAAATGTGTATTTTGTACAAGTAATAGCGTTTTCCATTGGGAACCTCCGAGTGTGATCCGGATTTGTTGAATGACGTCACTGCTCTCTGTAGGAGGTGCTCGGAGGATTCGCCCTGGTAGCTCCCAATGAAATACGAAACGTTTTCGGAGCACTCTTTTGTTTCCCTCCGACTCTTGAGTTGGGGCAGCTGGGAGCACTCCGGGAGCACTCCGGGAGCACTCTGGGAGGGAGTACCTTGGTCAATGGAAGACGATCCTCCCTCTCGGAGTTGCCCCTTTTTTCCCAATGGAATACGATTTTGATTTTGGAGCACTCCGGGAGCACTCCGGGAGCACTCCGGGAGGAAGTACCTTGGTCAATGGAAGACGATCCTCCCTCTCGGAGTTGCCCCTTTTTTCCCAATGGAATACGATTTTGATTTTGGAGCACTCCGGGAGCACTCCGGGAGCACTCCGGGAGGGAGTACCTTGGTCAATGGAAGACGATCCTCCCTCTCGGAGTTGCCCCTTTTTTCCCAATGGAATACGATTTTGATTTTGGAGCACTCCGGGAGCACTCCGGGAGCACTCCGGGAGGAAGTACCTTGGTCAATGGAAGACGATCCTCCCTCTCGGAGTTGCCCCTTTTTTCCCAATGGAATACGATTTTGATTTTGGAGCACTCCGGGAGCACTCCGGGAGCACTCCGGGAGGGAGTACCTTGGTCAATGGAAGACGATCCTCCCTCTCGGAGTTGCCCCTTTTTTCCCAATGGAATACGATTTTGATTTTGGAGCACTCCGGGAGCACTCCGGGAGCACTCCGGGAGGAAGTACCTTGGTCAATGGAAGACGATCCTCCCTCTCGGAGTTGCCCCTTTTTTCCCAATGGAATACGATTTTGATTTTGGAGCACTCCGGGAGCACTCCGGGAGCACTCCGGGAGGGAGTACCTTGGTCAATGGAAGACGATCCTCCCTCTCGGAGTTGCCCCTTTTTTCCCAATGGAATACGATTTTGATTTTGGAGCACTCCGGGAGCACTCCGGGAGCACTCCGGGAGGAAGTACCTTGGTCAATGGAAGACGATCCTCCCTCTCGGAGTTGCCCCTTTTTTCCCAATGGAATACGATTTTGATTTTGGAGCACTCCGGGAGCACTCCGGGAGCACTCCGGGAGGGAGTACCTTGGTCAATGGAAGACGATCCTCCCTCTCGGAGTTGCCCCTTTTTTCCCAATGGAATACGATTTTGATTTTGGAGCACTCCGGGAGCACTCCGGGAGCACTCCGGGAGGAAGTACCTTGGTCAATGGAAGACGATCCTCCCTCTCGGAGTTGCCCCTTTTTTCCCAATGGAATACGATTTTGATTTTGGAGCACTCCGGGAGCACTCCGGGAGCACTCCGGGAGGGAGTACCTTGGTCAATGGAAGACGATCCTCCCTCTCGGAGTTGCCCCTTTTTTCCCAATGGAATACGATTTTGATTTTGGAGCACTCCGGGAGCACTCCGGGAGCACTCCGGGAGGGAGTACCTTGGTCAATGGAAGACGATCCTCCCTCTCGGAGTTGCCCCTTTTTTCCCAATGGAATACGATTTTGATTTTGGAGCACTCCGGGAGCACTCCGGGAGCACTCCGGGAGGAAGTACCTTGGTCAATGGAAGACGATCCTCCCTCTCGGAGTTGCCCCTTTTTTCCCAATGGAATACGATTTTGATTTTGGAGCACTCCGGGAGCACTCCGGGAGCACTCCGGGAGGGAGTACCTTGGTCAATGGAAGACGATCCTCCCTCTCGGAGTTGCCCCTTTTTTCCCAATGGAATACGATTTTGATTTTGGAGCACTCCGGGAGCACTCCGGGAGCACTCCGGGAGGGAGTACCTTGGTCAATGGAAGACGATCCTCCCTCTCGGAGTTGCCCCTTTTTTCCCAATGGAATACGATTTTGATTTTGGAGCACTCCGGGAGCACTCCGGGAGCACTCCGGGAGGAAGTACCTTGGTCAATGGAAGACGATCCTCCCTCTCGGAGTTGCCCCTTTTTTCCCAATGGAATACGATTTTGATTTTGGAGCACTCCGGGAGCACTCCGGGAGCACTCCGGGAGGGAGTACCTTGGTCAATGGAAGACGATCCTCCCTCTCGGAGTTGCCCCTTTTTTCCCAATGGAATACGATTTTGATTTTGGAGCACTCCGGGAGCACTCCGGGAGCACTCCGGGAGGGAGTACCTTGGTCAATGGAAGACGATCCTCCCTCTCGGAGTTGCCCCTTTTTTCCCAATGGAATACGATTTTGATTTTGGAGCACTCCGGGAGCACTCCGGGAGCACTCCGGGAGGAAGTACCTTGGTCAATGGAAGACGATCCTCCCTCTCGGAGTTGCCCCTTTTTTCCCAATGGAATACGATTTTGATTTTGGAGCACTCCGGGAGCACTCCGGGAGCACTCCGGGAGGGAGTACCTTGGTCAATGGAAGACGATCCTCCCTCTCGGAGTTGCCCCTTTTTTCCCAATGGAATACGATTTTGATTTTGGAGCACTCCGGGAGCACTCCGGGAGCACTCCGGGAGGGAGTACCTTGGTCAATGGAAGACGATCCTCCCTCTCGGAGTTGCCCCTTTTTTCCCAATGGAATACGATTTTGATTTTGGAGCACTCCGGGAGCACTCCGGGAGCACTCCGGGAGGAAGTACCTTGGTCAATGGAAGACGATCCTCCCTCTCGGAGTTGCCCCTTTTTTCCCAATGGAATACGATTTTGATTTTGGAGCACTCCGGGAGCACTCCGGGAGCACTCCGGGAGGGAGTACCTTGGTCAATGGAAGACGATCCTCCCTCTCGGAGTTGCCCCTTTTTTCCCAATGGAATACGATTTTGATTTTGGAGCACTCCGGGAGCACTCCGGGAGCACTCCGGGAGGAAGTACCTTGGTCAATGGAAGACGATCCTCCCTCTCGGAGTTGCCCCTTTTTTCCCAATGGAATACGATTTTGATTTTGGAGCACTCCGGGAGCACTCCGGGAGCACTCCGGGAGGGAGTACCTTGGTCAATGGAAGACGATCCTCCCTCTCGGAGTTGCCCCTTTTTTCCCAATGGAATACGATTTTGATTTTGGAGCACTCCGGGAGCACTCCGGGAGCACTCCGGGAGGAAGTACCTTGGTCAATGGAAGACGATCCTCCCTCTCGGAGTTGCCCCTTTTTTCCCAATGGAATACGATTTTGATTTTGGAGCACTCCGGGAGCACTCCGGGAGCACTCCGGGAGGGAGTACCTTGGTCAATGGAAGACGATCCTCCCTCTCGGAGTTGCCCCTTTTTTCCCAATGGAATACGATTTTGATTTTGGAGCACTCCGGGAGCACTCCGGGAGCACTCCGGGAGGAAGTACCTTGGTCAATGGAAGACGATCCTCCCTCTCGGAGTTGCCCCTTTTTTCCCAATGGAATACGATTTTGATTTTGGAGCACTCCGGGAGCACTCCGGGAGCACTCCGGGAGGGAGTACCTTGGTCAATGGAAGACGATCCTCCCTCTCGGAGTTGCCCCTTTTTTCCCAATGGAATACGATTTTGATTTTGGAGCACTCCGGGAGTGCTCGGAGGTTCCCAATGGAAAACGCTATTAAAATAACTGAAGAAAGTTTCTTCCTTCAACTCTCACACAAAGACGACAGCGTCGAAGGAGGGCATCGCGTACATGTTGAAATACTCCCGGTGTGATCCGAATCTGTTCGGTAGCGGCTTGGATCCTTGCCACCAAATCAATGTCAGAATCTACTGGCATGGCGTACACCAGATCCTTCATCCATCCCCACAAGAAATAGTCCAGCGGAGTTAGGTCGGGTAATCTTGAAGGCCATAAGACTGGACCTCATCTCCCTATCCATCTGCGTGGAAATCGCTGGTTCATGGACTTTAAATACTGTTTAAGTTTACTTTTTTACGCTGGTTACCTCGATTTGTTTACAAAACCCCTTTTTTACCTATCACACGAGCCCAAACCTTAATGTTTGCATTTCCCTGCTGCTTGGTTTGGCGCTTGTTGCAGCCTACTTCCAGGGGCTAGTAGGCCACGTTTTGAAGCTCTCTGGCACTCTTTTCACTCACAAGGAGAGTACCCGAGGTGTTTAATGCCGATTTTGTTCAAAGTCGGGCGTAATGTAGACCTATATGAGATATGAAATTTCCCAAAAGGAGACGTTGCACTACCCATTTGATTTGCCATGACAACTGAAAATGTTTTTGACCACCTAAAACCAAAAAAATCTCCATTTAAAAAAGCATGGGATTTTCTCAGTTTCACAGGGTCCTATAGCTACGAAAATTTAGAAAAAAAATTAAAATCACGAAATGGGTAATTTGGACCTTATTTAGGTAAATGTCCACAAGTTTGGGTAAATTAGAACATTTTTTCAGTAAAATTGTAACAATTTTTGGGTTAAAAAAGGAAAAAATCTTATTTTGGTTTTAAGTGGTCAAAAACATTTTCGGTTTCCATGGCAAATCGAATGGGTAGTGAAACGTCTCCTTTTGGGAAATTTCATATCTCATATAGGTCTACATTACGTCCGACTTTGAACCAAATCGGCCATACTCTTCTTGTCAGTGCGGCGAGCATTTTTACGAACCTTGCATGGTTTAGCTCGTACCTCCCGATCACGTGTTTTCGTTTCCATGGTAACGTTTTCAATAGTGCCGGGATTATGATTTTTTTTTGCATTTTTGGGTCCACTTATTGTACGAATTCCGTGTATCATTGAAATTTTGTCTAGAGAGATGTTACACAGAGGCACACTTATGAGTAATTATGTTACATATGATATAATGAATAACAACTATAGCCCCTCGAAGAATGAGGGGTCTAGTTGCGCTCTCTCAACGCACGGGGGCACCATGCAACACTAGGAGTCTCCACGTTTTACTTAAAGGGTATATAACACCCTTTTCAGGTAAAACGTATAGGAACCAGGGTTTTTAAAAAAATTAGTATATATACCATATTTCTTACCTATTTAAATTTAAAAAGTTAACTTCGCTCTCTAAATTGAGTTTAGAGTATAAAGTTCCATATTTATGTGGGCTCCACTAATTTCATGTTTCTGTCACCTAGGAGCAACAAACACAAGGAGAACGCAGCAGTCTTAAACACGCTAACGAAGGGTTGTGTACGAATTTCATTGGACGAGCGTCACGCTCCGGCCGCCCAGCCCTAGCTACGGTCCTGGCGTTACGAGCCTTTACGCTGAACGTTTTACGGGCGCGGGGGAAGACAATTTCCGAATTTTCCCCTTCCGACGGCAGCAGGCGCTAAAGCGTCTAGCCAATGAAAAACGTACGCGAGAAAATTCACGACTTTTGACGGGTTGCGTTCTCCTTGTGTGTGGTGTAGTGTTTGTTGCTCCTAGCTGTCACTAGGAGCGCTGTTAATTGAGTTTAGAGCCCATGATTAGACCCAATAGTTCTTTTTATAAACTAACGTGGCCTTCTTGTTGAAATGTTGCTCTTACATCACAGTCTCTTACTTTGACAAGCCTACGAGCGCGCGCTACAGTCGCGAGGAATATAGCTTTTTCTAGAGCGCGTGCAAATCGCTCGTGAGAGGAATACACTAATAAAGCTGGGTCTTGTGACGTAAGAGCAACATTTTAACAAGTTGGGCAAGACCACTTTTTATTTTATAAAATCAACTATTCGTAGCTTGCTCGTATTCGTTGCCATCGTAACGCGTATGGGTCAGCCATGACGTTAAGACGCCCATGGCGGTCACGTAATTATTTCGCAGGATTGTCTGCTTTTTGCGTCATTATCCTTGACGTGAAATGAATGTTACGCAAAAATTAAAATTTAAAATTAAATTATTGTTTTCATGAACACTACGCCCGATTTTCAAAACCCTTTTTACTCAATTCAGCGTTGCCAACCGTACTATAAATATAGTACATTTCGATAATATTACCTTTCGATTTTCTCCGTACTATAGTTTCGCGATAATTAAAGACATTTCCAGAGAGTCCCTTTTTATTAATTTAAGAACGCCGTTTCCAGTTATTAGGCAAAAAATTGAAATATTCTACACTTTGGAATGTTTGGCTTGTACCTTCTTGGCCGTGGTCCAAGTGCTAACACGCTATAGCGAGTATTTAAAGTTGTCCGTACTTGTGTACAATAATTTTCTAGAAAATTCGATAATTTGTGGGGCTTCGATACTATAATTTAAGTTTTGGGACCTGGCAACGCAGACTCAATTTAACGAGTGTCGAAGGTGGATACACCTAGTGTCGCGTGGCGCCATCGTACGCCGAGTGAGCGTAACAAGAACCCTCGTTGGACGTATCTGTAGGCTGCTTACTAATAAATGAGCGGAAATAAGACGAAGACTGCAATCCTTATCTGTATTTTAAGATTGCGCTCGGAGGGGATGGATCGGTCTTACGCTAAGCCTCAGCTCGACCTGGAAGGGGGGGGGGGACGGGGGCGGTATTAGCATTATCCCTTCTTTGAGAACATTGGCTTACGTATAAAGCAGAGTATAAAGTGAATAATCACTTATCATTTCTAGACATCGAGAATGAGGGGGAGGGGGGCCTATCATACGAGCGAAAGACTATTTGAGAAGATCACAAGAAGCCGACATTTGGCTTCGCCGAAGAGCCGACGCGGAGGAAGGGAAAAAAATCAAAACTGCGGTGCCGAATGTTTTTTAACGCGCAATACCGATTACGCTCGATTTGTAGCTATTAGTTTCAGGTAGCCCGTAGTCCGCCGTCGTATTCTACATAACCCTCCAAACGATAGGGCTAGAGTTTTTAATCCAAGGCAGGAATCCATACCTCTACTTGGAGCATTGGCGCACCCATGGGTGACGTTGCACTGCCATTACTATACCGTCAGTGTAGGAATTTTTTTAGGTAATTTAAAAAAAAATCGCTTAGAAATGAACTAAGTCGAAAAATCGTCTGCTATACAGGGGCGGATTAACCATTTCGGCGCCTTTAGGCACAGAAAAATTTGGCGCCCCTTGGCATTGGTCAGCTAAGGAGGGGCGTATCGGTTTTTAATAACTAAATAAATATATTTTAGTTTCCCCAAACCTTTTCGGCCATATTTTGTGTAGGGGCAAGCCAAGTACATGGACCGTGGCGCTTTGAGTTTTGGCGCCCCCAGAAAAATGGCGCCCTAGGCACGTGCCTACTTTGCCTAATGGTTAATACGCCCCTGCTGCTATAACTTGTGAAATTTCTTTCTAGATACACCATAAATATGGCAGTTCATACTTCCTTTAAATTTAGTTTGATTTAATTTCACATTTTTGCAGGGGCGTAGGAACGTTCTAGAAGTTGGAGGGGGCAAAGAGAAACGAAAAGTGGTCTGGAGAATGGTTTTGAATTTTTAATAGAGTGCAGCTTCTCCGAATTCATGTGTACTAATTACGACTATGTAAATTGTCGGGAAAAGAAATTTAAACACAGTTGAGGTTCTATAAGCTTCATATGCTTTTAAAATTAGAATTTCAGCCTTTTGAAGATTTCAACTGACCAAAAAGTTGGAGGGGGCAATAACATTAATTGTCCCTCCCAGCAAAATTCTAGGGAGGGGCATTGCCCCCCCCCCCGTTCCTACGCCCCTGAATTTTTGGATAATTTTGATTAAAGTTTGCAATTGCATTTATTGAGAATAATTTAAAATAACAATTTTAACGCAATAATTGTACCCTGACATCTCCGTAATATTTACTAATCTTTTTCCAGTGTCCTAGAATTATAAGAAAATAAAATAATAATATAAATTATATAAAAATTATATTTTATCTCTATTGTTGTCGTTTGCTGTACGACGGGGTATAATTTATCCGCAATTATATTTATTTCGGCTACCATCAAAGGTTGAAACCGGAGAGCATTATATTCGTTGAATGGAATGTCCGTTGATTAATGGACAAACAGATTGAGAATGGACAGGGCGATTAGAGGTTAAGTCACCCTCTTGATAACGTGAACGGGTGAACTTGTAGGAAAATAAATTGTACGTGATAAAACTAGGTACAAAAGAGGCTTTAGATTTATTATCAAAATTTAATTTTAATACGCACCGATATACAAAACGCAACAGGTTAGGGGGGTTCGGGCCAAATCCCCGTGACCAGGGACGTTGGCCCTTAAGGGGTTGGAGTGTGCAATAACTGGTGGCTTTACCGGAGAGTCGGGGTTGCATAAGGGCGGTGGCGCACTGGGAGATGTTAGCTAAGATCAAATGGTTCTATCTCCAGGTCAGGTATGGGCTGGAAACTGAGCTTCGGCTCTGGCTAACGGAGAGGGTCCAGGCAAAGTGGCCGCCTCGGAGGATTGGGTAGCCTGCTGTGGGGCGGTGGGTCTCCGTATGAGGCTCAGTGGTCATGTTTCCCGGCCTTTTGAGGCAACACCGGGTGTCCGGTGCTAGCTGTGCCGGGTTACTTAGGCCGCTGTGTGCCCGTCGCGTCGTTCCCCTTTAGGAGCTCTCTCCAAAGGGTATGGCTCTCTACCTACGTAGGTAGGGTGTCGGCTGGAGTTGCTAGAGCATCCGCTCTTATTCCCACTGCTGTGTACGAAGTGAGGGGTCGGTCATCCCATTGTTGCACCTTCTGCTGGGTTGAGAGGCTCGCGTCGAAGGTGAGACCGTCAGCGGTAGGGTTCATTCGCTGCCTTGGCTGTTCTGCCACCTGTCCGGGCTGTCGACGCGGGCGTAGGGCATTATGATGAGGACCTCCGGTGGTGCGCACTCTGTTTGCGGTACACCAGGCTACAAATCTGATACATGACCAGGGACGTTAATTATTTCAGGATTTTTCAGAAGGGGCAAAACTTGAGCTCCGGAAAACAATTTTTATTAAAGGGAAAAAACTTAAAAAATTAAATATTTTGAGGATTTTTAATCAAAATAGCTATTGAATAATTGCTAGTGATTTTCAGGAGAATAGACAGAACAAATCATTTTCTCAAGATATTCCTTGTACTTCATCCGATTCTGAGTTGGTATTTGAAAAATTCCAACTTTTTTAGCTCATAAAAATTCAATGACGTCCCTCGTTTAAACAGGGGTTACCAAATGGCCGATATTTAGTAAATGACCATCATGACCTTTAAAATGGCACTCATGACCTTCAAAATATTTATCTCGAAAATTTACTTAAATCTTATAATAAAAAAACTGCGATATATAAAAGATCATGACCTTTAAAATGGCGCTCATGACCTTCAACATATTTATCTCGAAAATTTACTTAATTCTTATAAAAAAATCTACTATATAGAAATGTCAATCATGATGACCTTCAAAATATTTATCTCGAAAATTTACTTAAATCTTATAATATAAAAATTGCAATATATAAAGGGCCATCATGACCTTCAAAATGAAAATCTTTTAAATTAGAAATCTGGGCACCTTCGTTCGTTTAACGTATGGGTAGATAATGTTTTTAGCTCATAAAAATTCAGGGGGACCAATGCTCCCCCTTGCCCACCCAAATTACGTCCCTGCCCGGGGCCCGGTGGAAAAGGGCCCGCTACGATAGAGGCCCATCGCGGCGTTCTTCTCCAGCACCGCCTTGGGAATTCCAGTCTGCGCGTACTCTGAGGTGTGTGGCATCTTGTGTCCTCTCGTCTGTCTTGTTTCTGGGCGCATCGAGAGTGGGATGACGGCATCTCCCTTATTCGACATTTACGTTGTCGCTTTGAATTTAATTCCCACTCTGTCTATCGCGCGGCGAGGAAGACGCAAAAAATGGAATTCCGTCGAGTAAAATAAACACGGCGCTTTCGCACGTGCGCGCGCTCTTTCGGACGGCCTTTTAGAACTGTGCCTTAAATGGAAACTAAATATTTCGTCATGTTATATATTTTTTTGGTTAATAATGGTGTTTGATATTGATCTAACCGTCTATACACGTGTATGAGGACCCCGGGAAAGCCATGTTTGTTTTTCTATATTGTGGTCAAGGCTGTGAGGCTTAGGGGTTATTTCCATTGGTTATTTGTTTTACTAATAGAAAATAAGAAAGAGGAGTAGCGACTCTAGTCTCTAGCTGTAGCAAGGTTTTAAAGACGGTAGTGGTTTTAAAGCTAAGGGTATACTTCCGGTTAATGTATATTTCAATGGACGAGGCTTAAGACATAATATAACCAGAAGTTAATTGGCCTTAAATATTCCGAGACAATAAATTGTCCAGTTGCTATGCCTTTACTATATTTTCTATGGTTTACTTATATCAACTATGTATACACCACTTCAATTTTTATTGTACGCCAGTGTCTTGAAAGTAGAGATTATTAATTTTTTGTAGAAATGGGAGAATAGGGTTTTGGACTAATTAACTACCGTTTGTAGCGCAACGGTGTCCAATATTGGAAATATTTCCACCTAAATAATAAGTACGTGCGCAAAATAAGAGAAAAATGTTAGACCTTATACTTTTAGATCGACATTTAACGTTTTAGCACGCTTGCTTCGTGTTTGGGTGGAAATATTTCGCCATTCTCTCGGTAGGAGCGCTGGCGCGCAATCCAATTTGATCAATGGGGTTTTTTTCTTACGATTCGGTTCCCGAAGTTTATTGCTCCACGATTACATACTGAGCATTTATCTTTTCTGATTATAGATGACGCTTTAGTCACTTTTAAGTGGGGTAGCGAAGAGGAGCCGGGTCGATCTCAGCTTGTGACACTGGGTGAAAACGCTGGACCACTCAATGATGTCAAGTCGCGAAAATGGAATTTCCCTTTCCGACCCTTGAAATTTCCCTTTTTGGACTAAAATTTCACTTTTTTAACTAAAATTTCCCTAGTTTTCCAAAACACTAAAAACAATGATATTTGCTTAAAACAATTATTACTTGAGACGTTGTAAAACAAAAATAAAAATGTCCCGAAGAAAATAATACTTTTATTTTCATGAATAAAAACTAGAAACAATTTTCCCAGTTTAAAAATCACAGTTTGTACATAAGTGTGACCCTTGCCATAAAACAATTGCAGGGGTGTCAGTTAAAGCGAATCCGGCCAAATACTTATGATTGTATTAATTGACTTTTTCATAATAAGTCAATTTATTGAAGGTGTGCCATTTTTTATTTTAGATTTATATAAAATAAGTGTTCTCCTCGAATTTCCCGAGATTTAGCTCATTTTTGGTCAGATTTCCCTTTTTCCTTTTACTGTTTTAGATGTGGGAAACTTCCCTCAATCTGGCCTCACTGAGACCACTCCTTCCGCGTTGAGTTTGCAAGTTAGCTCCCTTCTGGATAGAGGGGCTTTCCTTGCAGCTCGTCGTTTTCTCCTTTCCATAAAAACTTGCTGAAGTTAACGGTAAAAGTAAGTGTAGGGAGCTGTTGGCTTGAAGGGCAATTTAATCTGACCACCGGTAATTAACTTCACAAGTCACATAGTTAACTTTGGCCTGTGTGGTTCCTTTAATTATTTTTAATGCTAAGGCTTAGCTTCTGTTTCCGGTTTAGTCGCAAGCCAGATTCCCTGCGTGGTACTGATGAGCCATTTTAATTGGTGTTTGTCTCAAAGATCTATTTGGTCCGAGTATTTTGTGAGTTTTATTATTACTTAATTTATTATGGTTTAGCTTTTTTGCCCCCTTTTATTATGGACGTAATTTAACTCCTTGAGTAGTAGCATAAGTCTATAATATTGTTCCATAAGTTTGTCACTTTGGGGAATATTTTACTGAGAGCTAGTAACGGAGTGACGTCATCACGAGAAGAAAGTCTCTCCCTAGCGAGGCGCTGTCAAAGGCTACGTGTGACGCGTTAGGAAGCGGACGCAAAACGGCGACGAAGCCCGTAACGCAGTCTGTCTTGTGAATAGCTCTCACAAGCTTGGAGAATAGAACTTAGTCACAAGGAGACAGACTACCCGAGGTGGTTATCTCCGATTTGGTTCAAACTCGGGTGGTAAGTAGACCTTCATGTAACTTGAAAATCCCCAAAAGGGTGGACAACAATGGGCTTTCGTTTTGCCATGGCAACCAAAAATGTTTTTCGCAACTTAAAAACTGATTTTCTCTATGAAAATCAACATGGGAAAATCGAAGATTTTAAGGGTCCCCCCTAACAATATTTTTCAAAAAATTAAAAAAGGTTCATCAATTAGATACATAATTCAGATCATGGCTAAATCTGGTACATACGACAATTTTGGTAAATATGAGTAAATATACATATATTGGGTAAATAAGAGTAATCAGTTTTTAAGTTGTGAAAAACATTTTTGGTTGCCATGGCAAAATTAAGCCCATTCTTGTCCACCCTTTTGGGGATTTTTAAGTTACATTAAGGCCTACTTACCACCCGAGTTTGAACCAAATCGGAGATAACCACCTCGGGTAGTCTCCTTGTCAGTAAAACTTTTGCATGTGAAGAATAGGAAGTGTCACACTTATGTAACAATTTTATACACTTATGGTATTAGCTTATCTTATTATTATTATTATTATTATTATGTTGTATGGTGTATTATATACTGGTATAAAAGTGAAATTAATAAATTCGTAGTTAAATATTCGCCTTTCCAAGTCGAATTGTTTTACCCACAATGCTGAAAGTTTAAAATTTTTAAGATTATCGATTCGTTTTTTAATCAATTGTAAATTATCCCCCCTCCCCCCCTTTCGTGAAAACGCCAAAAGAATAAGATTAAAACTTGAGCCTGGGTGGGATGGGGTATCAACTTTAGGGGTCATTTCGCGCGGAATATGCCCGCAAGATGTGCCATTATGGAAGGGAACAATGAAGAGAGAGGCTCGTAAAAGTGGGACCAAAGCGCCGATGAGAAAGGGAAACAGATTTCACATTTTCTCATCTTCGTTCGAAAACGAATAAAAGCCACCATCTTCCTTCCTGCCCCCCTTTTTATAAAGGGGGGGGGGGGGGTTCGTCGTTGTCGCATGTTCCTTTTCGTCAACAATATTCGCCTTTTATGACTCTTTTTTTGCGTCGTCATTATTTTCCGTCGCTAAGCGCGAAGTTCCCTTCCCTCGCTATATTTAGAACTAAATACGCGGGGATTCGAAGAAGCTTTCTCCTCTTTTGATTATGGCACTGCCAAATATCGCGGGGATTCGCGAACAAACAAGTTCGCCACCGCCTCTAGTGTTTGCTCACCCCCGCTTGTAGGCCAAGAGAGCGTGGGGAAAATAAATTGCAAAAATGTATTTATTTCATAATAATCAGCTAGGCTAATATCCAATGCAAGGCCCAAGTTATCTAGCGACTTTTAATCGAGGGGCTAACCACTTCCTAAAATTCTGTACACCGATTACGGGAGTACAAAAATGAGTACAGCCTTTGGTAGTGCTAAATCTGTAATCAGTTAGGTAATCATTTTAGTACAGTCAAAGCTACAGGCTTGTACACCGATTACGGCAAGTGATCAACGGTCTAGGAAAAATAAAATGCGGAAAAATTTCCGCAAATCGAAAAAATAAAAAATTAAAACATAAACTACTTTTCAAGGGTTTTTAATGTTTTAAACTTTTTATCGATTTAAAATGACTAATATCAGTAAACATACTACAAAACATTAATAGTGTTACATTTCAACCAGTTTAAACTAGTCTATAGGTTTAGTTTTACTTTTAGATTAGAAAAAATGGGGTGAAAATGCCGCTTTATTTAAATTTGCAAACAATATATTAGACAAATCATGGAAGGAAAACGTTTTTAATATTTTTCGGAAAAATACGGAAAATTTTCCGGAAAAAAGGCCTCGGTAATTTTCCGGAAAATTTTCCGAGTTACAACACTAGATCAACCCCTCGCTTTTAATGTATTTAAACGGGTGGCCGGGTTACAATGCGTAGGAGCAGGGGCGTATTAACCATTAGGCAGAGTAGCACGTGCCTAGGGCGCCAAAACTCTGATAAAGCCCCATGGACGAAGTATTTGGCTGGTCCCTACTTAGCTAACCAACCCGTTAGACAATGCCCAACGGTGGCAAATGTTTCTGTGTCTAGAGGCACCGAAAGGGTTAATCCAGCCCTGCGTAGGAGGGTGGTGGCCAGCCCTTCGTGCCACGCGCGCCAACAGCTCCCCACACTAACTATTACCGTTAACCACTACAAGTTTTTTTGGAAGGGCAAACCGAAGAACTCGGGGGAAAACCCCTCTAACCAGTGGGGAGATAACTTTCAAACTCAACGCGGAAGGAGGGGCTCCGAGTAATCACCCAGTGCCACGAGCTGGGATCGAACCCGGCTCCACTGGCTGCGAGGCGATTGTGCTAACCACTCCGCCACCCCAAGTTATTCGCGTCTATAGGTGGTGTCGCGGCGCCACGCGATTGTTGTCAAATTAGAAGAAAATGCCTAAATATGGGCGTAGTTAATGAACTGTATTATCATACAGGAAACGCGAAACAGTGCAAAATTAAAATATAATGCCAAAAATCACCTTTAATTGCTGTTATTTCATCCATTATAGTCCTCTAATATGATACCTATCTAGTTTTCAACGATAACCAGAAGATGGCGTAGCGATATATTTCGGTCCCCTTCCTCTTAAAATTAACAAATCAGCCCGGTACTTCATTGGTTCCGTTATAATAACCTTTTCCTACGCGATTGAACCCAGTGGCGTAGCCAGAAATTCGTCAAGGTGGGGGGGGTCGAAGTATGTGAATGTTAAGAGGGGGTCGAGAAGATAATTTAAACTCGTACCCTAGATTCGAAATCACTCTCTCGCGCGTTGCCGATAGTGTTTACCCACTTCCCGCCGGAAATCCGAAAAAATTCGCTCCATTGTTTGCGCCTTACCGCAACCGATGGAGCCCGATTTTTCTGAGGTCACGTGCCGGAAGAGGGTAAACACTTCGTAACAAAACCGTCAATTGGAAAGCTCTCAGTATTCGAATCTAGGGTGGAAGGTTGTGTCTCCTTGTTTTCCGCTGCTCACGTTTTCTCGACGGTGGAACGGACCGATACAAGGGAGATTACACAAAGTCTGGGGTAACGTCATTTAAATACGCACTAGCTATAGGCTAGACTAAATAATAATAATCAGCTAGGCTAATACCCAAGGCACCACCTTAGGCCTAAGTCATCGAGCGACTTTTAAAGCCATTAATTCAGGTGGCCGGGTTACAATGCGTAGGAGGGTGGTGGCAAGCCCTGCAAGCCACGCGAGCCAACAGAAACTACATGCAATAGAGACTTGGCATGCACTCCGTAGCTTTGGCCCTGTGGTCATATTTTTCTCCCCACGATAAAAACTGTTGAAAAAAAACTGTGACGTAGCACTGCCAAGTCCCTATACTAGTCAGTAGCTTGGATTTAGAAAATCAATGGTTGAAAATTTGGTTACCCCCTCTTGTACCAAATGCTCACTGATTTGAAAGCATTTTTGGTTTAAGATCCATTTCTTGACGAAGCATGAAATTTAAAATTCCCTATTGGAGGTCAAAGTTTACAAATTTAATTGTAGCTCATCCCTCAAAAGTCCACATTTAATACCATATGTTACTTATGCCTGAAAGACCACAGATTTGTTTGAATTTTGAGAGTAGTAATTACATTTTGTGGAAATCGAATTTTTCAAACGATTGTGTAGACCTTTAAAATAGTGTTAAGGGGGAAGAATACAGTAAAAGCCTCTTTTTCGTTCAAGCTGAACGTTTCTGTTCTAACAAATACATACTTGAATTCTATTTTTCTTATTAGGCTGAAAATTTCTCTAGTGCTTAAAATAATTTTGATAATTCTAATATTAATAGTTAACGAGATATAAGGTCCTAATATAAAGGGTAGTTTGGGCACTTGCCCAACTTGTTTAGCTCCGGGGGATCGAATTAAAACGTAAGAACTTAATTGATTTAAAATTTAAAATTGTCAAAATTATTTTAATCACTAAACAAGAGGCTTTTCTACACATAAATCTTAATTTTGATAAGTTAAAATACAAAACTAAAAGAGTTCAGCTTGAAATAGCGCGAAATTAGACATTGGCCACTTTAGTCTTCCCCCTTAAATGTATTGCTTTTTTTGTGGAAATAAGTAAAATTAGTGGGTTTACTGATGTATAACTGGGTAGTAAGTCACAGGGGCAAGGCGATGTTAGGATTTTGTTTTTAATTTCAGAAGTTCTTGAGATGGCGCCACTAGTACGTTTTCGATACAATTTAGCAACTATTGGCTAAAAAATACGAGTTTTTGCTTACCCCTGTAAAGCAAACTCTGCGTCGAATGAACTGTAAACCGACCTATAACGTAAGTATTTATCCCCTTCCGCCATCTAGTAGAAAAAAAGCATTAACCTTTAATGGCTTCCTTCTAAAAATGTTTCACTTGTAAACTTTTCCGCTGCTCCGCGGTGATCAAAAATTCAAAATATATTTTGAGTGGCAATCAGAAAACGTGATACATTGAGAAGTTTCATTTAAATCAAGGAATACCTCTGCGTATTGTTCCAAACCAGAGTGATTGAGAAAAATCATATCACCTCGGGTAGGAATCGAACCAACGACCTTTGGGTTACCGTCGCAACGCCACTACCATTGGACTACCGAGACCAAGAGTAATCAGGCCTCGGACATCCAATTTAAGAATGACTCGATCTGGTTCACATTATGGACGGGATATATTTAACCCGTTGTTGACGGTGCCGTAGCATTTTACGTCAACTTATTTATAACAGGACCTTGATAGCCTGTAGTCATAACATTGATAATTTATTTTTTATTTAAATGAAACTTCTCATTATATAAATTCCTGCGTAATAATAAAAAATAAATTCTCAACGTGATACATTGTCGGGCTACAATTAAATCTTAAAAATCTATTTAAAGGGAATATAATCAGCAAAGCAGTCTTTATGGAAGACCCCTTTCAAATTACACTGTACAGTTTCGTCAAACATTTTTAAAGCCAAAGGCAAGACCGGCCAGAGTTACAAACGTTGGTGTGGGACATTAAATACCTGAGGTTATATTCCCTTTAATTGAGTTAAGAAAAGTATTCTTGACGACGGCGCGGCCTCTGCGAAATAAAATTATAAAAGTCTACCCAAATGTATTAGTTTCGTGGAATAAATCGGTCTCAGGATCAAAATTTTATGCTTTTAGCAGTTGGGGATTTTACGGTTCCCTATGGGCCGATCATTTTATGATCCTTTTTTTTCCTTCCGAGGACCACAGGGGCGAACGTTTGAAAAAGACGCCGCTCGCTGCTGCGAAAAGTTTTATTATTGGAGCTTCTCTTTTTCTTTTTAGAAATGGGTTGGCAATTAGACCCCGGGCCAGAGTTCAAATTCTCATTCTCTCTGCTCTTTCAGTTCTTTTTTGTACCACACCACTGCGCGAGTTAAGGTCCTGTGAACCGATTACCCATCTCCAACTTATCTAAAGCTCGCTTCAGATGGTTTAGGACTAGGAGCAACAAACACAAGGAGAACGCAGCTAGCCTTTAAACACGCTAACGCAGTATTGTGTACAAATTTCATTGGACGAGCCTTTACGCTGCACGTTTTACGGGCGGGGAGAAGACAATATCCTATTTTTCCCCTTCCGACGGCAGCAGGCGCTAAAGCGTCTAAACAATGAAAACTGTACGCGAGAAAATGCATGACTTTTGTCTGGTTGCGTTCTCCTTGTATGGGGTGCTGTGTTTGTTGCTCCTAGGTTTAGGATATGGCAGAAAGCCGCTCTAATTGAAAAATCTGTCGGCTTGTTTGAATATTGAAATGTGAATCCAAATGGCTTTTATTAAACGCGTATAATATAAATCCAAATATTTCATAGTATTTTTTGTAACATCTGATTTCTTGGTATCAGTAGTTAATAGTAATAAAATATTCAATAAACAAATATGATTTCATGGATAAATTTAATTAATAGCTAAAGTGATGTAATTACCAAAAGTGTGCCAGTTCTTATACTTTCCAATGCTAAAGATTTACTAAATACTTCTATCGAGATAGAGCACATAGAAGGCTAGGCTAGGCTAGGATGGACGATGAACACACTATCTGGTTTATTCTTTCGTGTTTTGTATTAAAATGTAAATAGATGGCGGTAGCGTTTCCGTCGAGTGTCAGAAAATCAATAGGCCTGTTAACAAGTTCCCCAGTGCTTCCTTAGTTCTAGAAGCTCTCACCAGGCGACACTGTTACTACTTTTAAACTTAATTCCCTCTCCCAACAGTGTTGCCAATGTGTGGGATTTTTAACGATTTTTTGGGCTATGTGGGACAAAGGGATTTTTAAGCGAAAGTCATTGATTTTGTGGGATTTTTGACCTTAAATGTTTTATTATTGTTTTTGACAGCCGCCCCTTAGGATAGTGCTAGTCTAGCCTAGTACACAAAGAGATGCAGCTCATAAACATAGCTAGACACATAGAATTACACAAATTAGCAATGTATTCGAAATCGTCGAATATTAACTGACTATTAGCTTTTTGGGAATCAAATTGAATAAAAAAAATTGTAATTTCTAAAAGTATTTTCAATTTAATTTTTTTCCCACGCTAGTCTATGAAACTCAAAAATATTTGGCAAGTTTTGCTCTGAGTTTTGGGAGGGTGTGTGGCTAAAAACGTTTTGGGGGTTTGGCTGAAAATTTTGTAACTGGGCTGTTCGATTTTCGCTCCTCAAACATTGGCAACACGTCTCCCAACTTTAGATCATACACGTCGATAAATTCGAGAAACTTTTTGGGATGTACGATATTTTCAATGACGTACTATATAGTTGGCGTTTTTCAATAATTCCGTTTGCGCGTACGATAATGTGACTTTTAAACAAAGGTGGAGCATCTTGGTATGCACAGGCTGGAAATTAGCATCTTTCCAATATTATGGCGAAGCAAATCTTGCGCTTCGTTTCGGAGACTGGACTTTTCCAGGTCTAAAAGGCTGGGGCTGCACAATGGACCTCTGGTTGAAGTGCTAGGTTGGGCTTAACCCAACCATAGAAGACCCAGCCACCCAACCCACTGATAAATTATCGCTGGAATTCCTGTAATTTTTACGTAATCTCTGTAATCTGAACAATTTCTAGAATAAGCCTGTATACAAGGGAATTCCAGTAAAATATTTTGTACTCTCTCAGAGAATATCTCTGTTACCAATTATGTACGCAGTGATAACATAAGATGTCATCTGGGGCAGTAATGGTGGAACCATAATGATAAATTTTACTTGTAGTAACACTGTTTTTTTGCCCAAATTAAATAAACATGAACAAATGGGAAAAATGATAAAAAATTTAATAAATATATATATATTTTTTTGAAATGGTTATGATGGTAGTGTCCAAGGTGTCACTGACACAGCGTTATCAGCACCTACCATAATCCTAAGTGGCGCTTTTTATTTTGTTGTTATAACAATTGTTCCTCCGGTATCAGTAGTTTATGAATAACAAAAAACGCAATATCCATGGACCAATTTCTTTAATAGTTATTATATTTAGAATGTTTATAACCCGTTTCTCTGTCATTTCTTTCATTTCTAAATCGTTCATTGTTTCTTCTTTCATGGTAATTCTTCCATTGTCGTTCTTGATTATTATCTCTACCCAAATTTCTCTTGTTGTCAAAATTGGGTTGATTATGTCCAGAATTTCTTTCCATTGACGTGATTAAGATAGGTTTCTTAAATGGGCGATGTCTACCTCCAAAACGTAGCTGTCCCGATTCTTTCTTTCCACCAAATCCTCCACCTAAAATTAAAATATTAGTTTATGTTAACTTTTAACGCCTAGTTAAGATTACCTAAACGACGAGGAATCCAGCCTTTTAGCGTTCTTTCACACTCATAATCTACAAATATCTCGTGATTATCCAGAATCACACGATGGGCATCACGCCATGCTTTAGCAGCTGCGTGTGAATCTTTAAACTCCACAAAACCATAACACTTTGAAATTCCAGTGACAGTATCTCTCACTAATCTACATTGGACCACTTCGCCATATCTAGAAAATACCTGAAGAACAAAATATTTTAAAATCTTTCTTGCATACTATCGTGCTGCTTACTGTCTTTAAGGTCTCTTGAGATGTTTCAGGGTTCAGCCTAGCCACAAAAACTGTATATTTTGCTTCTCCAACCACCAAATTGTTTGGTCTATAGTGAGCCTAGATGACAAGTCATTAATATAATAAAATTTGTGTAGCATTTGTGGTTTTACCCTCATAGCTCTAACAATTCCGTGATCATGAGGTTCGGTATCAGTTCCATCTATACTGCCAGCTTTCAGTGGATCGTAAACATGAGCAATTGGACTCCAGTTATCCATGTTCAAGTTAAAATTCAATTACGTGCGTATTGGGTCCGTTTGTTTCTACTGACAAACGTTGTCTCTCTCCATATGTTCCACTTTTAATCACAGTTCCTTTTCCACTAGCGTTTGAAAAATCTGTGCACTTTTGAACAAAATCACTGTATAGTTGAAGACCAGTATCTTTAGCAACAATGTTGTGGTATTGAAATGATTTTCCCTTTAGTTTAGCACCGAGTGAAGCTTGAGGTATTATTAGTAGATCACCAGGTAAATTTAACAGTGACACCAATTTACCATTGTCATTTTCACACAGTTTAATGCCAAAGACAGTAGTACTAACTAATTTATCTATGCATGTTTCGGATGCATTTTTGAAGAAACACACAAAAACTATCATACCACGATTAATTTCAACAGTTTCCCATTCATCATTGACCACAGATTTAATGGGTAGTGTTGCTTTCAAGCATTGCTGAATTACCAATCTGCCATTTAAATTATCTGTTACTGCCATATATATTATTTCAACCAAAATGTTGTTGATATTGATAATGTTATGATATTTTGCAAATGCAAGTTGCAAACACTAGTTGCTGCTGATAAGCAAAGACTATATAAGCTGTAGTCTTTGCTGATAAGGTAAGATTACACCATTGAATTGGGAATAGTACCGCTAGAATGACAATTTCAATCTGCCTTCCACACAACAAATTTTTCAAAATTGAGAACTCTATCATTTATTATTGGCGCCATCCGCTGTTAGCGGCGAGAACTATATCCCATACAATTGAATTAACAGTACTAATGCAAGGTTCATAAATACGCTAATAAGGGTACTAATGTATTTTGAAAGTGATAGATCTCGCTACCCGTATAATGATAGAGTTGGCCAGGCTTGGAAATAAGCGGTGGTCACTGGGTCAAAGACCAGTTTATTAATTGCTCGGACCAGTTTTTTTATTCAAAAGCTAGGGGTTCACTGGTCCAGTGTCCAGTTTATTAATTCAAAATTATCTACCGTATTATTCATAGAAATCTCATAGGTAACTAGAATGCTGCCGTGTAACTGGCAAATGGACCAAACGCCGTGGCAGACGATAGCCAGATCTCAGCCAATCAGAGCTCAAAGAGTGGTTCTGCCTAGAATTTAATGTCACCAGAGAGAATGACGTCACCCATCTCCCACTATTATAATAGTAGCAGAATCAAGAAGGATTTTAATCCTCCTTGGCGGAACCACTCTACGGCCTCTCATTGGCTGAAGGTTCAAAATGAACTGGCGTCAAGCTCGGCCGTAGGGGGCAGCATTCTAGTTACCTATGAGATTTCTATGGTATTATTAACCAACTGGTCTACGTGACCACTAAAATAATTCAAGAGTTGGGAGTCACTGGCCAAATAGGGTTGTTAAGTTAAAAGGAACCACCTATGGACTGCATTATAAAAAAATGATAAAATTGGCGAATAAGTAGATAAGTCCACAATGAAAAGGTATAATAAAGCTAAGCCCTAAATAAATTTGAAGAAATTAAAAACTTACTAATAGCTCGTACCGATAGTACTTAGAGCTAACAAAAAACGCGAAACTCGGACCAAATAGATCTTCGAGTGAATAATTAAATTAAATTAAATTAAATTAAATAGCCAGAAAATCCAACGGTAGACCGGTTTCGTCCTATTTGGGACTCGTCAGTACCGTGCGGGAAATCTGGCTTGCGACTATAACACCGAATAGAGAAACTAAGCCTAAATATTAAAAATTTCAAAACGAGTTGCATAGCAACGGAAAGCCGAATAGGGGGAGAGTGGTGGAGATTAGTATATACGTAATGTTAAGTTAAAAGGAACCACCTATGGACTGCATTGTAAAAAATGATAAAATTGGCGAATAAGTAGATAAGTCCATAATGAAAAGGTAAAAATAAAGCTAAGCCCCAAGTAAATTTGAAGAAATTTATTTAGGGCTTAGCTTTATTATACCTTTTCATTATGGACTTATCTACTTATTCGCCAATTTTATCATTTTTTACTGGCCAAATAGACCAGTTTAGAAATAAACCTTATTTCCAAGCCTGGAGTTGGCGACTGAGTGCTCCGAGCCTCCTACTCGAAATTTCAGAATTTGTTTCGTGAAACTAAGACTCCCGAACGAGCCTATGTTATTATAGCGGTACTATTCCCAATGTTAATTCTGTAATTAGTTAGTTTTATATTTAGCAGATGGCGGCACTTTTTTTGAATTGGGAATATAGTACTTCTAGAGTCAAATTTTATATTTGATGGCTGGGGGTACTTTCTAGAAATTAATTTATTTATTCAAGAGAGAGCTGCTCAAAAAGCCAAAACTAGGCTTGTAGTAGAGCATCGGTAACAATGGCAGGAACAGGTACATAAAACAAAAAGAATAATAGATAGCAGGTGTACACGTCATACTTCTTGATAACATATTTCATTTCTCGATGTCTTGACGTGATGGGTCTCAGATCTTTTGTTAAGCAAATAAAGAACTAAAGAACTAACATTAACTAAGCAAAACAGTCGGTGGCGTCATCTATCGCAAGTTACTGGTGGGAATAATTTAAGCCAGGGGCACTATCTACAACCAGGCTTGGAAATAAGCGGTGGTCACTGGGTCAAAGACCAGTTTATTAATTGCTCGTACCAGTTTTTTTTATTCAAAAGCTAGGGGTTCACTGGTCCCAAGGTTGCTAGACATTTGGTCCAGTGTCCAGTTTATTAATTAAAAATGATCTACCGTATTATTAACCAACTGGTCTACGTGACCACTTAAATAATTCAAGAGTTGGGAGTCACTGGCCAAATAGACCAGTTTAGAAATAAACCTTATTTCCAAGCCTGTCTAAAACCAGAGTTAGTAATACTAACTCTGGTTGTAGACAGGCTAACTTAAGACCTTTTCACACGAGCCAACTTTTCAAATCAAAATGCTGAGTCAGCAAAAATGGATCAGTGATCCATTTTTTTATCGCGTACTTTTTTGGTGGATCAACTCATCGAACTTTTATTCACACGAACCAACTAGTTTACTCAACTCAAAGTTGACTCATCTAGTTGGATCAAAAAGTTGGCTCGTGTGAATAGACCTTTAGTATATTTTTCTCAACGGACCTTGATCTACCACCAACTTCCAAGGTTCCTAGAAAAAGCTACGCTTACAGATCTACCACTAGCGTGAAACGAGTATATTTAGCAGACTACATTTAAAAGAATTATATTTTCTTTAAAAGATAGGTGACGCCACCAACTAATGATAACTGATTTTGTATTTTCAAGAAAGTGTTCCTTAAGACCCCAGCCACAGCAGATACAAATTGTAGCTCTAGAAGTAATATGTTCCCAACTAAATTCCTTTATCTTAGCGATTTTTTTGACCAATTAATGGGTTAGTCTTCTGCGACTCTGTACCTTCGGAAACAGTTTTTCAAAATGTTTGCCACGAAATTATGTAGAAATTCATTTAAATTTAACGATTTTAAGTTTATCTCTGATCGTGCTGCCTACCTTTATTCTTCACAATCTTCAAATTTTTCCACATCAAAAGAAAATGCTAATGATAAAGGTAATTTTTCTATTTTGGATATATTGGAACCTAACCTTGTATTGAGATAACTGATTAAATCAACCTTGAACAGCAAAGTTTGATTGGAAAGACCCTCTGAAACTGGATCATTTTTTAACTGATGAAGAGAGAGCTATTCGAGATCAAACTCGCACTTTTTGTCAAGAAAAATTAATGCCTAGAGTATTGCTAGCGAATAGATTAGAAAGTAATTATTTAAATTTATTGTCCAATTCCATATGCTATAATTGATACAACCCATATCCAATTTTTAGGATTTGAACCAGAAATTATATCTGATCTTGGTTCTATTGGCTTATTGGGTCCATCAATTAAGGGTTATGGGTGTGCCGGTGTTTCTTCCATTGCAAGTGGTTTAATCATTAGGGAAATAGAAAGGTTTTATTTTAATTTATTTTCTTAATTTTGCATTATTCATAAAGCCTATTTACCCTCAGAGTTGACAGTGGCTATCGCTCCTGTATGAGCGTTCAGTCTTCTCTAGTTATGACACCAATTTACATGTTTGGTTCAGAGAAACAGAAAGATAAGTACCTGCCAAAGCTTGCCAAAGGCGAATTAATTGGATGCTTTGGCCTAACTGAACCAAACCATGGCAGTGACCCAGGTGGCATGGAAACCAAAGCCAGGCATCTCAAGAAAGATGGGGTTTACGTGTTAAGTGGTAGCAAAACTTGGTACGTCATCTATGACATAATTTTTATCTTTAAAAACTACATAATTGATACTTTGATTAGGATTACAAACTCTCCAGTGGCTGATGTCTTATTAGTTTGGGCCAAATGTGAAGATGGAAAACTTCGGGGTTTCATTTTAGAAAAGGGAATGGAAGGGTTGTCAACCCCCAAAATTGAAGGGAAATTTTCATTAAGAGCCTCAATCACTGGCATGATTTTAATGGATGAAGTAATTGTACCCGAAGATCATTTATTACCTGGTGTTGAAGGATTTAAAGTAAGATAAATGTTGAATTTATAATTTATTATATTTAACATTTATGAATTTTACCCAAAGGGGCCCTTCTCATGTTTGAATAGTGCAAGGTATGGTATAGCTTGGGGTGCTCTTGGTGCTGCAGAGTTTTGTATGGAAGCTGCCAGAACTTATACGATGGATAGGTAAGGAATCCTAATTGTAGAAATCATTGGTTAATATCTTCAATGCAATCTGTAAAATATTTAAGGAAGCAATTTGGCCGTCCTTTGGCTCAAAATCAGCTAATACAAAAGAAACTAGCTGATATGTTGACCGAAATTGCCTTGGGTCTACAAGCGTGTGTTCACGTTGGTCGTTTAAAAGATAAAAATCTGTAATTTCAAATAACCCTATCCTTTTGTAAAAAGTATACTTGTATGTAAATATTTGTACCATCCAGAGATACACCAGAAATGATTTCCATTCTCAAACGAAATTCTTGCGGAAAAGCTTTAGAGATTGCCCGAAATGCTAGGGATATGTTGGGTGGAAATGGAATTTGTGATGAATATCACATTATTCGTCATATGATGAATTTAGAAGCTGTTAATACCTACGAAGGTAAAAAAAATCACATTAGGGTGTTGCTAATTTTTTTTTTTGTTGAGAACAAACTTATGGTGTCGGCCAAAGGCCTTAGACACTAAAGCTAAATTTATTTCAACTGAAGTAATAGTTTTCACATCATTATTGTTGTTTTTTAGGCACTCATGATATTCATGCTTTAATCTTGGGGCGAGCTATCACTGGACTGAATGCCTTTAGTTAAATATATTACTAGTTTTGTTACAAAAAATATGTGCCAATTTTGTACCTTGTAAAATGGAATTATATTTTTTAAATTTTATATAGTATTTATGTTATAAAATTGTTTTTATAATTAAAAAGCATTGGGAAAATTATATAACTTTATTTACATATTTTACACAGAATTTAACAACAGTGTTTATAATTTGTTACCTAAAATTTGCTAAATTTCTTTTAATAAGGTTTTCTATTATATCTGGTTGAGCAAAACCTTTTTTCATTAAACAAAATATTTCAATTTGTTACTTCAAATTACAGTTTCATGAAGTAATATAGAAAATCACTATAACATTTTATTTAATAATTTGCTTTGAAAAATTAATTTAAATTTTTTTTATATATATTAATTTTTTTTTATATATTATATGTATTTCATAGGCACTTCATAATTTAAGTCCCCCCATGACTGGCTTTGGCGCAAAAAAATTCTAAAAACGAAATACCCTAATTTGTATTCTGTAGGAAAGTAAATTGACTAAAAATTTAAATTCCTATTAATAACAAACAACTTTTAATACAAAAATATAAATTTAAAGAATAATGAACTTTGATCTAGTAGTTTTACAACCATTTTGTGGCGTGGTCTATTGGAACCACGCCCCAAAACTAGTTTTTGGGTTTAAATGAAACCTTGAAAATATAATCAAAGACCAGTCACTCCAAACTAGTGCTTAGTTTTTAGTCTGTATACCGCATTTTAAGAAATAATTTTAAAATAGAGCCGGAAATTGTTTATAGAAAAGTTTGTAGATAAATTTCGATATACAGGCCCAAATTAGAAAAAAAAACGAAGGGCACTGGAAATAGGTGATCTAGATTCTAGAAAGGTGTGATTATCAAAGCCAGCTGTTGCATTAACCTTAGATCTTGTTTTATGATAACCATACCAGATTGAAGGTCAGCAAATGGCAGACCACTTATTCCACCCAGTCACCAAAAACACTTTACCCTTTATAAAAATTAATATTTCGTAAATGTAATTAAAATTCTAGTAAAAATAGTAATCCTAGCACAAAATTAGTCGATCAAGGTATGTACAAGTACGAGAAAGCGGAAGTTAAGCGATAACCGACACTGCCATCACAAGAAAGATATAAAGTAAGCCTAAGTATAGAATTGAATAAGTATAAAGTGGCGCGCACTAAGTTAAGTAATTGCTATAAATGAGCGCTGTTCTTTCCACCATTGGCCCTGTCTTCTGTCTGATTAGGAATTGGTGGTAGTTTGGCTAGCACTCTTTTCTCCAAGGGGGACTTATCTTGTTGTCAGGTTGGCCATTCAAAATTGTCCCTGGCCATTTTATTCTGCCTAATTTTGTTCAAGTCGATAATATTGCTATGGTGATTCGTGCTGTTGATAGTGTTATGGTTGGTAACGGTTGAGTTGTTGAAGCCTCCGCCCATGGGTAACGCTTGCAGACGAGTTGGTTTGCGACTTTCGGGGCTGATCGACCCCAAAAGTTGATTATTCGTTAAGTTTCCGTTGGTATTCGCGTGCAACAGGTTGAAACCGTTCTTGTTCATGCCGTTTTGACCTTTACGCGAAGCTGTTAAAAAAATAATTTGGATTTTGTAGTAACTTTGCATAGTGTTTAAACTATACAACTGTGGTAATCATAAGAATCATAATTTTTAATTTTAAACCCAGTTCATTGAATAAAGTTAGATTAAAACCTTGAAAATTTAGTAAGGCACCCAGTTCTGCAATATTTAAGCGTATCCCCACAACATAAGGTCGAACTTATGAATACCACATTTTCAATCTATCTCTCTATTCTATGTACATCGAAACAAACAAAGTCTCGTGAAATTTATATCGTGGTATTATTTTTACGACTAAATCTACAGTACAATTGTGCGCATCTGTGAAATGTTATAGCTAGCCGTGATTTTGAAAGCGTCAAGAGATCGAAACCGTCTCACGTGCGATGTTATACAATCCATTAGAGGCGACCATTTTGGGGCCTAGCTAAAACCCGGTCAGTAATTACTTACAAATGACTAACTGGGCTGCGCCTTGAAACTTACTGAGGAGCTGTTCTTGACGTTTCGGACGGAAGTAATTGCCAGCCACGTCTTCTTTGACGCTTTTTTCTAGTTTCTAATGTAAGAAGGACAAACCAGTAGTATCAGTACAAGTGGATTAACCAATGTCATTTCGTTGTCTTACTTGAAAGAATTTATCCTGGTTTGACGGTTCGTTGTCACTAGTACTGTTAAACGGTTCGCTATCAGTGTAGAAACTTTGCCTGCTATTGGCCGAGTGAGCTTGTGTTACCATGGGCCGACCACCTGGTTGTATTCCTGCGAAAATCGTGCATTTTTATAAGGATATTGACCACTATTTGGGTGGTGTCGTAATGTATTGTTTTGATTAGGTAAAGTTATCCAACTACTACCTGGTGGCGGAAGTTTGGTTCTCATAATAACCAGCTCGGGGATTTTCCATCTTTGAATGTCCTCGTCCCAAACGGCTTCGGACTTGATTTTATCGATACTGGCGTAGTTGCAGTCCCTTCGAAGGCACGGTTGGATTCTCTCCAAGATCTGCTCCGCCAGTTTCAATTGTTGGTCTTGTTTCCGTATCGTTTCCAAGTAGTCGGTGCGGTCCGTTTCGAATTCGCGGTGCAAGTCGCTGATCTCATTCTCCAGAGCTTGGATCTGAAAAGAAAGCCGGTATGAATTTGAAATATGCCGCGTGTGTGCCGGACTTCTCGTACCTTTCTTTTGGCTTTCTTAACTAGTGTTGTCTTCGCTTTCAGTTCGTCCTGAATATCGTCGTACACTTTTAACATTACCCGATCGTCATCATCCCCTTCCGCTTTCATCAGGGCTTCTGACAAGGTTACGAGATATGCGGAATTACTTTATTGACTATGTTGCTACAGCGAACTGAATACTAACCCGAAAGGGCCCGGACTCGCTTCTCGGCTATGGTTTTTCTTTTGGCCCGTTTTTCCTTCAAAGACTTGTCATTGGCCTTTTCGCCCCCAACCATCTGTTCTTCTAGCTCTTGCAATCTAAACATTTGGGAGACAGACATCAATATTCGTTTTTAACTTAATTGAAATTCCAAAGTCTTTACCTTTCCAAAGCTTGCGCTTGCATTTCTTCTAGGCTAGGCGGTACTCTAAGAAAACCGTAAGACCCATCTTAGAAATTCTTCGTTTATCGTAATTATTATGTACTTACGGTTCCCCGGCTTGTATAGTTGGTATAGGCGACCCGGCATCTGGATCGTGTCCATTTTGAAGTGTGTCCTGATCAGGTATAGTATAATTTGTTAAAATCTTTTCGAAAGTGTTGTCACTAATTCCTATACAAAAGCAAAACGTACCTTTTTCGCTTTACTTAGTTTGGCTAGCTCCGATTCGTAACGTTCTTTCATTTGATTGACGTCCGACTGGAGCTTGGCGTTGCTCTCCTGTTCCTTCTGGTACTTGGCCAGTAATTCTTGCATCTTATTATCGTATTCATCTCTGATTTTCTGAGCAACTGCGTCCAATTCTTCACCGCCAGGACCGGTTTCTGTGTTACAATTAACATTTACAGTTGGCGAACTGAAGGTAAGGAGACATCGCGAAGTGAAATAAACTTACTGGGATGTTCGGTAATCTCAGGCGGATTCTCGGTGAGCAAGTCTTTGAGACGTTTAATCTCTTCCTGGTATTCTCGAAGCAAGGCGTCTTTGGGATCTTCGTTGATTTTGGGTTTGTTCTGAATATTCTTGGCCCGATTCGCGTACCTCAAGGTGCTCAGAGTCTCGTCGTAATTGTTATCAGCCGGTGAGAGGCAAGCCACCATTAAGGTCTTGGTGTTCCCACCCAACGAATCTTGCAGCAGTCGCGTTAATTTCGAGTCTCTGTAAGGTATGTGTTTTGCTTTGCCATCGACCAGCGCCGAGATGACGTTACCCAAAGCCGATAAGGACAAGTTTATTTTAGTAGCTTCCTTCAAACGGTCCCCCGTCGCTCCTGTGGTTTAAATAATTCGCGATTGGTAAGTAGCTCAACAACTACCCGAGAAGAACCTAAGTAACCCACCAGTTTTGGCCTGCCGCTCACTACCGGCCAAATCAACAAGATTTAGTTTCCCAGTCCGGATATGTTCTTTGTCGGTGTCCTCCTCCAGAGCTTCCATGTAGATGGTAAAGATAGAATGACTCCTGGAGGAATCGGCGTTCATGAGTGTGGCCCCGACGGATCTGTTCTTCCAACCGTAGTTCATGACTTCCTCGCATTGCTTGACGTTATTGACGGCGTGCAAAGAAAGGCCCGGGACGTAGACGCCCTTTTCCGGATGCTCCTTCAGATCTAGTTTCTTCTTACTGTCGTTGCCCAGAAGATCACGGATCTCTTCGTTGTATATCTCCAGATAGGAAGCGTGCACTAGAAACTTTGTATTTTCGGCCAACGCGATGGCCTCGAAGATGTGCTCGAACGCCCGGGGAATGATTCCTCTCTGGTTGGCCGGTATTTGGACTCCTTGCATCGTGAAAGACTTACCGCATCCTGTTTGCCCGTACGCGAAGACAGTGCCGTTGTAACCCTCGGTGACGCTCTAAAGTACAAAGATTTAGACATTTTAGTCCCGATTCGCTATTTTGACAAAGACGTAAGCGCCGTTTACCTCAACTAGTGAATACGCTATTTCGTTGTATATCTGCTCGGTAGTAGAGTCTATGTGGTAAGCTCCGTCGAAGGTGAAGTTCTTAGGCGGGGCGGTTGGGTCAGCCGGGTTAATTATGTTGCATTGGCCGCAACTGGAATCCATACTGACCACCACCTAATGTTTTCGAGGTAAAGAAATATTATAACCCATTCCAGGTACCGAAACCAATATATATATTTTTATACTTTAATAATAATAATCAGCTAGGCTAATACCCAAGGCACCACCTTAGGCCTAAGTCATCAAGCGACTTTTGAAGCCATTAATTCAGGTGGCCGGGTTACAATGCGTAGGAGCTAGGTGGTAGCAAGTCCTGCATGCCACACTTTCAAAGGAGTGATTAGCGAACTAAATGAGGCACTACTGTAAGTTGATGTTATAGTGAATTTTTTTATAAGCATAGTGCTTCACGCAGTGGCGTCTTTGGGGTCCCTTCTTATCCTGAGGAGCATTTAGGTTTCTTCTAATAACGAGGAGCATTTTATTGCGAGATCCTTGGGGGCCCTTATTATTCGGGGCCCCTCCAGCGTCGCAGGCCCTGTAGGGGGCCTTTATTTACGACACTATTAAAAACGTAGTAGATTCTCGAACTTTTATCAGTATACATTTATATCAGCATTTAGGATTTCGACCTTTTCCCCATCAATATGGGGTTTTCTTAATAGATATTTGAGAATAAACAGGTATGGTAATTAGTCCGTGCTCCCTGCGTGTTTTCTTTCGCGGCTTATACGTTTACAATGTAAATTATAGGGCCAGGAACCCGTCGAAGTCAGATCGTTTTAATGCTGAATCGAAGAAAGAGTTTATCGTCCGCTGACCACCGAGAAACCCTTTACCCATTAAGTCCGGCGCGCGTTTACCTTGCAATTCATGTCCTTCTCCCTCTTGTTTAATGGCCGGCATCGGACAATTACCTTGACCGTTTCGGAAGTCATTTTTCAGGCGTCGTGACCCTTTACCTTTATCAAAGAAACAAAAACTTTTTCCAGATTAATTCGTCATCATTATACAAACAAGAATCACCTGACGAAATATAATAATATTATTCGAGAGTCAATATTTCGCGTACATTTGAATGTCAAACAACCGTAACGTAGGCCTGAACGAAGATTCTCGGGAAAAAGGTAAATTAAGGTACCATTTGTTCTGTTGGCTCTTTGACATTTAATCGATTTCACTCGAGTTTAATTTAGAAAAAGATGTTACAGTTAATATCGGCGACGTACGAAGATTCCAACCTTAATTACCTGTATCATCATCTAACCTTTCGTTTTGTTTTTAATTCTTAATCATGTTTTCGCGACGCGTTTTAACAAACTGTTCATTTCTGCGTATACTTTGGGTACGGAGACTCAATAAACGGTAACCTTGGAATTTATTCTGTGACATTTCACGGTAATCTTAATTTTCCTTAAGAGCAAAAATAATGTCAAGGTAACTCTGGATTTATATTCTTTCAGGTTTTTTCAGACGTAACCTATAAGGGGATACTTGGATATTCTGTTTTAGAGATACCGTTTGAGTGATTGATTTTTGGGAGGTTTTTTCTTGGAAACAAACGTTGTTTTGAACCAAATGCACGACCCTATTTTGTTAAACAGGCATGTTATATGTTTGGGAACACGGAAGGGAAAGTTGGTAAACACATCCAAGGTTTCCACGTGACGTGATTGATTGACTATAAGAAATTGGCTATATTTGTGATGACCTAGTATAGGTTCATTGTTAGAAAAATCCGAGCAGAAGTCATCCAATTTTACACTATTTTGAGCAAAGCTGCTATGTTTGCACGGTATTGACGAAGGCTGCAGTGTTTATAATAGGATCTATACCAAGTTTCCTCGCTTCAGACAACAGAGCTACAAATCATAAAATGGTCTATCAAGTTTGTACACTTCAGACAAAAGTGATACAAATCATAAAATGGTGTACCAAGTTTTTACGCTTCTGTCTAAAGCTGTACAGATTGTATTATTTACAACGATTGTAATTAAAGAAACCATTTAACAATTTAACTGACATGTCACAAAAATTAACAGAAGATTGTCGCTTTTACCATAAATATAAAGTTTTTTAATTTAATAATTGGGTTTCTTAGAAAATAAACAATTTGGGCTAGATAACCATGCATATAAGTGCAGTGCGAGTGTTGGACGAATTAGCAGCACTACCGAATTAGGAGGCTTGGTAAATGGCGTTGAGGTTTGCTATAAATAAAAGTTATTAACTAAACCAAAACGTGTACTTCCTTTCAATATATATAACAATTCGGTTTGATAATCTTGTTATAGAATATCAGACCGCAATGCAATAGTGGAGATAAATATAGTGTATCTTCTCGTTTCTTTCATTCGGGTAAATAAAGTTAACTGTTTTTTGGTTAAAAGCCATTTTTCTATGGTCGCAGAGTATAGAAATTGCGCGTAATATATCGAAAATCTGCTCTGTCTGGCGACTTTGCGTAGATTTTTCCAACAGTGTTGTTTTTGACTATTCACATCGTGTTGGACATAGTTTACCCTCGAAAGTTGTATATGTTAACTTCCCCCTTTTTATCCCTGGGAAGACAAGGCTAGCAATGAGACCGCGCTGACTACGAACATGCCTCGACAAATTGCGCGTCTAAACTAACAGCGTTGACACTCTGACGGATCAGGGTAAGTAATCTTCGTAGCGTTTTTAATTTAGATAATAAGGTAGGTGTGACGAAGCGTGTAAGTATATCCCCGCTTGTTTTTTATTCTTTTGAATTCATTAAATCATTCGCGAAGGTGTTGTAAATGGAGGTGTAGCCGTTGTTGGAGTAACGTTGAATGTATGCCACGAATAAGTAACGTTTCAATTGTCTTAAGTTGAAAAAGCGTGTTACAAAAGGGGTGGAAGAGCTAGTCCCCAACCCCCCGGCACGTCGGACGAAAGACTGGCGTGCGCTGTTTTTACGATCATTATACAAATAAAGAAACAAACGCTCCGATTGTGGCCGAGGTCCGCTACTGCCCACTTCTGCAGCGCGACATTGGATCGGAGCTATCCCTGTACCGTACCGGTTTCTAGAGCAAGGCTACCCTCGAATGAATCTAATTCGCAGCCCCCACCCCACTTATATCAAGTCCCTTTCCGGTCAAGGTCCTCCAACCCCCGCCCATGTCCCCGAAAACGATTTATTATGGGGTGTCTAATAATCCGACATTTGAGGTTTTCGAAAAGAGTTGGTTCCGAGGGGTCGCAATTTGGACTACGGGATTTGGGATTTTTTACAAAATCCAGGATTTTATTTGCAGGATTTTCAATAAAAAGGAAACTTTTGGATTTGTGGATTTATACCGTAATTTTCTACGATATTTTGGTAAAAGTACAACCTTGCGTCGGTTCCAGACTTAGACGTATTGTGAAGTTCTATCTCAAGTAACGTAATATATGTTATGTAATTTGAATATGCTTATGATAATATATATATATATATATATTAATTATATTTTATTGACCGAACAAAGAATACAAAAATTATAAAAAAAGGGTAAAAAAATATTTCAATTGGGGTTTTAGCTTTTCTTATTGAAATATAAAATAGTGTAAGCACTGTACCAGGTCTGTCATATTCCCTGAGAAGTATTTAAGAGTGGTTTTAATCTAATATCAGGTGTGTAACATTCCTGAAATAATGTTTAAAATAGTGATAAATTCAATATGATTCTCGAATAATATTATATATGAAGGTGATATTTAAAGAACGGATAATGTCAGCAAAATTAGACTTTCCACTATTAGTTAATTTTATAAATAACTTGCGGTCGGAGCCAACTTGTTAACACGTTTCTCTTACCGCAGAAGACAGAGCTTTGTTAGAATATTCTTGGCGCGCGTGATTTGCACGAGCAACATTTTCGAGCTCCTCTTTTATAAAATCAAATATTGTTAAAATAATAAGGGACACTTACTTTAAAACCAGTGTCGGGTTCCTTTTCGAATGTGCCCTTGCTTGTAAATCAAACGCTCTGCTCCGTGAACGGCGAAGTTTTGAAGCGGTGATGAAACGGAGAGACGAATTTTCCGCGCATTTTAGTCACTTTTGAAAACGGTAGATAGTCACTGTTCGAATCCCGCTTGAATCGGCATTATCGTGGTCCCATTGTCCAAATCCAACGGATTCGGTTGGTCGAAAAACTATCGCAAAAATTGGGTCTCTTACTCGTTAAATATTTACAACGCGATAGGCGTACCGCACTTTAGAAATGGCTCGTTATAAAAACGCGCTGGCTGATTTACAAAAGTGATCGCTTCGAACTGCTTCGTAGAAAACACGCTTCCGTATTCAAAATAGACTTTTCGTACTAAAAACTTTAAGTTAAGCTTAAAAATAGCCGGTCTTTTCTGGAAAGCCGCGCTATACGGAGAAGCCTAACCCATGTCGCTGCCTGGTACACTGAAATCCGTCTGCCACTAGAACCCTTCGAAGTCCAGCTAAGAGCCTTTACCGGGGATATTTCGTATCGACCCATTCGTACCTTGTTAAAACTCGTTACGCCGTTATGGAATTGCGAAAGCTAAATGTTCCCGAGAAACTGGTACCATTTTAACGATCGCGTTTTTCGAATTCCCATTTGCATTGATTTTTCTTACTAATTGCGCTTCCCTCTACCGGCAATTCCGAGAAACAATGAAGCTTAAGTTAGCAGGGACATTTGTCAGTCCCCGGTTTTTTTTTATTTGCGCGACAAGTTACTTAATGATATAACTTTGCAAAAAATTTCTTTTTGACTTTGATATTAATATTTAGTTTAACATTCCGCGTCAATATTTACTTTGAAACTAGAACTCTCGTTAAGTATTTCAATTTTAATCGTGATTTTCCCCTTAACTGAAACTCGATGGTTCCCGGAAGTTGACTTCTCCCGGGACGCGGGTGTTGCGCGTGTGGAACACCTTTACAGGAATTTTGACCTAATTTTGATCTACTATTTTTACGTTAATAAAATAAAAGAGACAAGGTCGGGGTAAAGGTGAAAATTATCATAATAAAACTCTTAGGGTATCATGTTACAGAAACGATATATTTTTATGGTTTATATTTGATCGTAACGGTTTGGGTGTATCTCTTCAATTTCCAATAAAACCAACTTATTCTTATTTTATCGTAACGATTTCCAATCAATTTCCTATTGCGAGGATAACTCTTTCCCGAAGAATCGTTAAATCGACCTGGAATGAAACTTCCCTCTCTACAAGTACGGGTCGGTATATTTGCAGTGTGTCAAAACTTATTTGGTCGAAGTTTAAGGTCACTTTCGGATCCTTCCCTATATTCGATCAGGCGCCGATTATACGCCTTTGTATATTGCTATCAGAAGTTTATAATATATCTCTTCCGATATAAGTTTCCATCTCCAGAGTGGCTACAATGGTTTTAGGTTTGAAATCCCTGACAATTTTTAGATATTTTCGCCGAACATTTAAGGTCTAAATTAGCAAATTTTTCACTTTATATTTTACTTTTATTACATTATATTTTAGAATAAAAATGACTATTCAGATTATATTTTAGTATAAAAGTGACTATTCAGATTATATTTTAGTATAAAATGACTATTCATATTATATTTCAGTATAAAAGTGACTATTCAGATTATATTTCAGTATAAAATGACTATTCATATTATATTTCAGTATAAAAGTGACTATTCAGATTATATTTCAGTATAAAAGTGACTATTCAGATTATATTTCAGTATAAAAGTGACTATTCAGATTATATTTCAGTATAAAAGGGACTATTCATATTATATTTTAGTATAAAAGTGACTATTCAGATTATATTTCAGTATAAAAGGGACTATTCATATTATATTTTAGTATAAAAGTGACTATTCATATTATATTTTAGTATAAAAGTGACTATTCAGATTATATTTTAGTATAAAATGACTATTCATATTATATTTCAGTATAAAAGTGACTATTCAGATTATATTTCAGTATAAAAGTGACTATTCAGATTATATTTCAGTATAAAAGGGACTATTCATATTATATTTTAGTATAAAAGTGACTATTCAGATTATATTTCAGTATAAAAGGGACTATTCATATTATATTTTAGTATAAAAGTGACTATTCAGATTATATTTCAGTATAAAAGTGACTATTCAGATTATATTTCAGTATAAAAGGGACTATTCATATTATATTTTAGTATAAAAGTGACTATTCAGATTATATTTTAGTATAAAAGTGACTATTCAGATTATATTTTAGTATAAAATGACTATTCATATTATATTTCAGTATAAAAGTGACTATTCAGATTATATTTCAGTATAAAAGTGACTATTCAGATTATATTTCAGTATAAAAGTGACTATTCATATTATATTTTAGTATAAAAGTGACTATTCAGATTATATTTTAGTATAAAATGACTATTCATATTATATTTCAGTATAAAAGTGACTATTCAGATTATATTTCAGTATAAAAGTGACTATTCAGATTATATTTTAGTATAAAAGTGACTATTCAGATTATATTTCAGTATAAAAGTGACTATTCAGATTATATTTTAGTATAAAAGTGACTATTCATATTATATTTTAGTATAAAAGTGACTATTCAGATTATATTTCAGTATAAAAGTGACTATTCAGATTATATTTCAGTATAAAAGTGACTATTCATATTATATTTCAGTATAAAAGTGACTATTCAGATTATATTTCAGTATAAAAGTGACTATTCAGATTATATTTTAGTATAAAAGTGACTATTCAGATTATATTTTAGTATAAAAGTAACTATTCAGATTATATTTCAGTATAAAAGTGACTATTCAGATTATATTTTAGTATAAAAGTGACTATTCAGATTATATTTTAGTATAAAAGTGACTATTCAGATTATATTTCAGTATAAAAGTGACTATTCAGATTATATTTTAGTATAAAAGTGACTATTCAGATTATATTTCAGTATAAAAGTGACTATTCAGATTATATTTTAGTATAAAAGTGACTATTCAGATTATATTTCAGTATAAAAGTGACTATTCAGATTATATTTTAGTATAAAAGTGACTATTCAGATTATATTTTAGTATAAAAGTGACTATTCAGATTATATTTCAGTATAAAAGTGACTATTCAGATTATATTTCAGTATAAAAGTGACTATTCAGATTATATTTTAGTATAAAAGTGACTATTCAGATTTAGGCTTATTTTCTAATTCCTGTTTCCCCCGACCTCCCTATATAGACGTATCTTGGCTGAAAAATACTTCAATATATAGTAATTTTCCAAAGACTATTTCAGACTAAAATATAGTTTATAAATAATTAAGTATTCCAGAAACAATTGACTAAATTATAAATTCTAAACGTTATCCAGATTGTAGAAAATCAATTATATCAAAAGTGTATAATATCCCCAACGAAAATTTTTAGTCAAATGCTCATATTTGCATCAACTCAAATCAAAACACATCCTGTTTTGAAGTTTTGATCAAATAATTGAGATCAAATCTGGATAAAGTTGAATTTTTCAAATTGTAATTCGATCAAATATGACACATTTTGGATTACAACTTTTGATTGCAGATTTGCAGTCGAATTTGAATCGGTACAAGTTCGATTAACCATATTCTCTTAGAGAAAAGTATCTATCGACTTATAACGCTAATATTATTCGCTTGAAACATGTACATATGCCTCCATCATTTTTGTGGCCTAGATGTTTACTTATCCCGTAAGCGATATATTATCTACTTCTGGAATTGCACAAGCGTAAAACATCCGCGAGAAATCTATAAGTATACCAAGCGTTAAACGGGGCTAATGGTGGTATATTATGCGTGACAAAAAAATTTGTACCACTGTACGTAATAATTGTTCTTATCGAACAAATAATGCTTCTACGATTCGTTTTTTTAATTGCAGTCGCGTGAGTAGTTGAAGTGCAGTTTATTCGTGCCATTATTAATTTGGCTGCTCTCGAATTTTAATTTACTAATAATTAATTTAATAATACTTCTGAAGAAATATCCCAATATCCGTTGGTTCGCTTCCAAAGGGACAGTTTATCTATTTAGTCAGCTTAGAAGTTTTATTCCGAATGTCCGCTCAGTGGCGTAGCAAATTGACGTGGGGCCCAGGGTTGACCGCGACAATTAATTTAAGCGTTTAAGGAGCTCTTCGTAAGAAAGAGTACGCGTGCCATTAACCAATTTCGTGGCTTTTTTTGTACGCTCTCGATATGCTCAATATCTTTGACTAGATCTAGATGGGGCGACCAAATACTCGAGCAGTATTGTACAAAATTGTAAACGACTTAACACTGAAATGCGAAAAGGAACGGCGTAGTAAATAAAGAGCGCGCATACCACGAGCAGCGGCAGCACGACTATGAGTAGCTCCAAACATACGGCCACCGAGCATAACCCCAAGATCACGGACTACAGTTCGAGCCTCAATCAGCCTACCACCCAAACGATACCCAAAACAGGGGTTTTTATCCCCACAATGCAGTACCATTGACTTAGAGGCGTTGAAACCCACGCTATTGGAAGACACCCATTGCTCAAGAGCTTGGATGTCATCCTGTAGGAACTTCGAGTCACCCAGTGACGAAATTTTGCGGCCTATTTTGTTGTCGTCTGCAAATAGTTTCAGAAAAGACTCCTTAACAACTAGGGGCATGTCATTGATGAAGAACAAAACGGAAACCCTGGGGGACACCGCTGGTCACCTCACACCAAGAAGAACGCGCACCCCCCAAAACCACCCGCTGAGAGCGACCAGTCAAGAATTCAGAAATCTAATTTACAATCGTAGAGGGGACCTCTAAAAGCTCCAGTTTACGAAAACGTAGAGAATGTGGCACCTAGGAGCAACAAACACAAGGAGAACGCAGCTAGCCTTTAAACACGCTAAGGCAGTGTTGCGTACAAATTTCATTGGACGAGCCTTTACGCTGAACGTTTTACTGGCGGGGGAGAAGAAAATTTCCGAATTTTCCCCTTCCGACGGCAGCAGGCGCTAAAGCGTCTAGCCAATGAAAAATGTACGCGAGAAAATCCACGACTTTTGACGGGTTGCGTTCTCCTTGTGTGGGGTGTTGTGTTTGTTGCTCCTAGGTGGCACCGTGTCAAAAAGCTTTCCGCAGGTCCAAATAAATTAAATCAAACGAGTCACCACCATCAAGACATCGAGTGACCTCAGTGGCGGACTGGGCCTAATATTTTTGACTGCCAGGAGACAAAGGGGCCAGCCTTAACCACTATAATGCTATCACGTTTAAGGGGCCCCAATTCATGAACGATCCATGGGGCCCACCTGCCATCGGGCAGGTTCACTCTATGGCCAGTCCACCACTGAGTGACCTCCTCAAGAGTAGACAACATATTGTAATAATATCCAGCTTTGAATGGGTCACTACTCATAAAAATTAAATGTATATAATAAATTATAAATTTATACTTTCAAATATACTTAAACTTAAATAATATAGTATAAGTTTAAAAGTTTAGTAACAGTACAGTACTTGTGAAAATTATTGACTAATATTTAGAAATTATAAATAATAAAAACTTATTGTCATTTAAGATTCAGAGCATCTTGAGTTCTCCGGCGCAATTTGTTTTATAGTAGATGGGACAATACAGTTCACTAACCGCTCTGCCATTAATCAGGGGTGAGATACGTGTAAAGGCCACGCCAACGGGGGGATACTTGGGGACATGGACGCGGCACAACCGTGGCGGAAGTGTTCGGTGGTCGTCTTACAACGGCCATCCACAAACTCTGCCTCCCAGACGCTTGGGATTACAGGAGTACGCCACTACTCCCGGCCTCGGGGGCAATAGGCCTTTCTATAAAGTAACATTATCCTTATTGTTTAGATGTATCGGGCGCGTCACTCGTGACGTAGAAGTGATGTTTCACTATAAAAATTCTGCTCTAAAGTGACGAGAAAACTTGATCATTCTACTCGTGTGGCCATCTATCGAGTTTGCCGGCCAAAAGATTTAAGATCACCACATTAAAAAGCGGATGGCACCACGGGTCGAATGATAAAGTTTTCTCGTCATTTTAGGGCAGACGGCACATTCGTTATTTTCAAAACTTGTTTCGCGGGGAGCAGATTTGATTGGATCTCTAAATTAATATTCCTAACTCAATGGCTAAACCTACTGCTTGAAATTCGTAGGCCGTTGAAGCCATTTATTTTTTTACTTATAAGCTTTTCGGAATAGTTGAAATAATTATTTTTACCCTAATTTTTTGCCACCTACAGTGATTCCCACGCGGGCCACCTATTCTTGTTCGCGATGGGGGCCCCAAAAGGTCGGGGGCCCAGGGAAATCTGTCTGGCAAACCCCGTGTTGTGGCGTTTCCAGTTCGCTTGAGGTATCGGGTACTTAAGGAGAGTTAAGTTAAGAAATGAAAATTATTTTATTTAGTTATATGACTTTAATTATGGGTTCCCTGGAAATATATCAGGGCCGTGCAGGAGGGGCACAATCCCCGGGGTACGGCGGAAAAGGGCCTACGAGCATGCTTTTCAAGGGCCCGGTAAGTGGGGTGGTGGAGTGGCTAGCACTTTCGCCTCGCATCAAGAGGAGCTGGGTTCAATCCCAGCTTGGGGCACTGGGTGAAAACTCAGAACAACTCCTTCCGCGTTGAGTTTCCAAGTTCTCTCTCCGCTGGTTTAAGGGGTTTCCCCCGAGCTCTTCGGTTTCCACTTCCATAAAATTTGTTGAGGTTAACGGTAATAGTTAGTGTAGGGAGCTGTTGGCTCGCGTGGCATAAAAGGCTTGCCACCACCCTCCTACGCGTTGTAACCCGGCCACCTGAATTTATGGTTTTAAAAGTCGCTTGATGACTTAGGCCTAAGGTGGTGCCTTGGGTAATAGCCTAACTGGATCTACACCAGCAACCCCCCCCCCCTCCTCCTTGGAACTTTCAAATAGAAAGCCCACGACGATATAATTTGCGCAGGGGCCAAAAATGTCTCTGCACGGTACTGTCTAAGATTAAGGAAATTATAACACTTTTTGGGTAGCTGGGATGCTCCTGTGAAATAGTTTATGGCTTAAGAGCCCACCAAACTTGAAATCGTGGGGACGCTAGTGCTACGTGTAACCGGTTGTGTGGAAACCAGGTGTTGAGTGGGCGAAATTGAAATTTCAATGACCTTTTTGGAGTTAAGTAATGTTCCCCCCACCACTAAAACGTCGGCCTTAATATAACTAAATGTACTTAACAAACACTTCAATTATTAAAAACTTGTTTTTCATTAAAATAAAATTTAGGTTATTTACAACTTATTCGATCGAATACTATAAAACGAATAGCGCTTGGAAATATTTCGCGAATATTCATGTTTTTCTTTCTGGACAAATAGTCGAATATTCGAAAATTTATAATATTGTAATATCAAAAGTGACATAATTACCAAATGTTTGTCAATCAGACCTATTTCTGAATGAATGTTACGAGCGAAATACAAATAACGCCTCGTAGTGAGGAACGGAGGAACTAAGTAGGACAGGTCAAAGTTAGTGTATTTTTTGATTTTTCATCGTTCGGTGGAGATGCTATCGCCATCTACCTACGATATAATACCATAGACTAAAAAAATATCCAGAAAGGCGTCAATAAATAGTCTTTTATGTGGTCGATCTCGAGTCGAGCATTCATTAAACCTTTAGCATACGAAAGTACAGGGATTGTCACACTTTTGGGAATTATATCACTTTTGGTAATATTAATTTATGTTATTAAATAATTTAATTCTTTATTATTCGATCGAATACCAAATCGGATGGCGAATATCCGGCTTCTTTTTTCTGAACAAATAGTCGCAATTTCGATTAGAGGGGAACTTGTCCTGCGAGCTTTCACGAACAATTGTAAGTATTAGTTGCGTGTTCTAGTATTTCTAGAAAATAAAAATAAATCTGAAATGAAAACAAATCTGGGAGAAATGTTGCTACAAAGTGATAGTTTGTGTAACTTCCTTTACTTAACATTTCCATAGACCTTGTTTCACACGGAACATGCAATAAGTAAACGCTAAAAATATAAAAAGTCAATTTATCTCAATTACGTTTCACTTCTAGTGACGTAATTTACGTCATTAGTAACAGTTTGTATTTAAATTCAAGTTTCAAGCAATAGTCTTAGTCGATAGCTACGCCGCAAAATTTTCGTTTTGAAAACGAAAACATTTGAGAGCCTTGCCTGTCTTCCGGCCTGTATCTCCATACCGAAAAAATATTTTACTAACTGATCGGCGGCGTTTTTGACCGTTATTTTGAATTATCTAAGACTATTATTTGAAAGATAAAATAAGAATTTAAAATTAATAAGAAGTAACTAAAATCATTGCTAATTGCTATTATAAAGCGTTTTTAAACGGTTCATGATTTTATTGCAAAAAATTTACTATAAAAATACGAAATATGGACCATTCTTATCGCCCCCCCTCCCCCAACTTCTCAAACGTTCCTACGCCACTGGCCCCGTCCTCAAAATTCAAATGGTTCTGCGGCCCTGTAACTACAGTGCTGATACTCAGAGTTCGCCTAAATGTTAGTGTAAATAGTGACTAGCCACTTTGGAAATAGTGACCAAAAAGTGACCAAAAAGTGACTAAAAAGTGATCAAAACGTCACTAAAAATAAACAGTTTATTAAGTAAAAATCACGGCATTTGTAATAGTAACTTTCTATTTCTTAAAAGTAGTGTTTTCTTATATTTTCTTAAACATATTAGTAATTAAATTATAGAGGTAGAAATAAGATAATCGACTTCGAAGGGAAAATATCCCATTTATGATATATCTGAGTTAAATTTTTGCTATATTATTAGTATAACGTTCCCTATGAAATTTCATTATGAAAAATATTTTTTTAGAGAAAACATGGACCAAATTTTAAAAAAGTGACTTTCAGTGACTAATTTTAAAAAAGTGACTTTCAGTGACTAATTTTAAAAAAGTGACTTTCAGTGACTAATTTTAAAAAGTGACTTTCAGTGACTAATTTTAAAAAAGTACCTTTAAGTTAAAAAAGTTACTAAGTATCAGCACTGTAACTAGCTTCCTCCGTTAAAATATTCGACCAAATTATTCGATTTGGTATTTGGCGTGTCCAGACCATAGATATAAGAAATGTATATAAAGGTCTAGATAAATTCCGGGGCGTCTAAGCCTAACATAAAATACGGAATTGACATCTAGCAGACACCGAGGAAGGCACGTGACCAAGAGCGCGAGCTCTCTTAGCATTTTAGTACTAAGTGCTTGACCTTTCCGCAGGCGGAAGTCTTTAGACACCATCTGTTGGTGACTTTTAGTATAATTTTTAAGCATGAGACAATGGCTCTCGCGACGATAGCACGAGCTTTCTTACCGATAGATAGCGCCTTATAAAGATAGCCTGCAGAAATAACGCGTTTCTGCTAGCTGTCACCTCCGTATTCACTCCCTTTGAAATATTTTATCTAGACCTTTATATACGTTTCCTATATCTATGGTCCAGACAAAAGATTTGATATTCAATTGGCCCACCCCCAGTCGTTACCCGTCGGGGTTTCGAACTCTAAAATGGTCTCAACCCTTTTTAATATACTCTCTCTCGTGTGGGTAAAAACGATTAATTTAGCGTCGTTAATTAATTTGTGTAAGTTGCCGAGGTAATTAATTAGACCTATGATACGGGGGAGGAAATTTAGCGATTTAAGTCTAACGTAGGTGAGATTCTAGTTGAAGCGTAGAGCGCTACTAGACCAAAAATAACGTTTCGGACCAAGGGTTAAAATGGCTTCAAGGTCTCAGGCCACTGAGTTCTAGAATGGTATAAATATGGTTCCTACTTTTATACCTTCTCGGGCAACCTCGTAATTTTCAAGGCCACGAAACTCGGCGTTTTCGCCGGCCAATAATCAATGGCAGATCCTACTATCGGTATTCGATATATTTGACAATTAATTTTTCTTTCTTATTTCCCGTGTGATAATAGCGTACCGAGACACGGCCAACTTTGATCACACGCTGTTCGCGCTACTACGGCCAACACATTCGTCGAAATTCCGCGAGCAAGGATTTCCCCCTATAAACTGTACTATAATGTGTAGGAGTTCAGCGCCACGCTCGGTGGTTATATTGTCTTCAAAGTAAAAACTATACTAAAAAAAAATAATCCGCTAGGGGCGCTGACGTCATACACATCTTTTGCTCATAGGTTAACACAGAAACGTCGACGAATGAGATGGCCGCTGTAGCGCGAGAGATGCGCGAGAAATCAAAGTTGGCCGTGACCGAGAGCGCTGAAACATTAAATATTTACATCGATGATCGATACCTTTGACTTAAGGATTAGAGAGGTTAAGCAGTGCTCTAAAAGTTTGAACGACAATGATGAGAGTCAATGTGACAAGTAGTATAATATCTATAGCGTTTAAATAAAAATACTTAATATTACAGTTTTCCAACAAATCGAGAGATGATTATGGCAGCTAACAATCGTAAATACTGGTTTAAATTGAAATGCTCGTAAGCCTCGTTTGTTATCAAGGTTGGTAAAATACTGCGTATAATAAGGTTAGCTCTTTCGACGGGGTCTGTAGAGAAGCGCTTCAGCGGGCACGTTGGGGAGCTTGGCAACTACCGGCCCACCTTCAGTGACGTCGCTGGTTGACAGGAAACCAGAAACAAGCCGCGGGGAGGGTAGTAGAGCGCGAAGAGAGGAGAGACTAGAGAAATCAGTCGAATTCCTAATAAAAGAAACCAGAAATCAGAAAAAATGCGGTATAGAAAATAAATACATGCGGTCGTTTTCCCTTCAATTTTACACTTGTTTTGGCACTTTATATGAATTTCTGTAAGTATTATATTCTCTAAATTATTAAAACTTCCAGTATTAGCTGACATTAAAACCCAGAACTTTTATAAGCTTATAGCATAGGGCCTAGGCCTAATATTATTATAAATTAATAGTGAAATTGTAAAAGTGATAGTTTTAAGGTAAAGTTGGAAAGGAAATTAAGATTTAAATTTTTATCAATAACCTAACTAATGAACGTATGCCATTATTTTCAAAATATCCAAGAGAGATTGTTTTTTGTTATTTAAAAATGAGAACTAGAATTAAATATTTAAATTCAAAAAGTATTACTGAGGCCCAAGACAGGAAAAAAGATAAGAAAACTAAAAAATTAAGTAGGTAAGTTTAAAAAATAAGCTGCCTTTTTGTTCAGTTGACAGATTTAAACGGAACAATATAATCCTTTTTTAATGAATTTCAAAATGTGCCTTTTCAATGTTAAAATGTTCCTATTTTTTATTTTAATAAAAGTTTTATTAAAAAATATAGTTCTTTCTTCTGACCACGTCCGACCACAATAATTGAAAACCCAAAAAATAATTCCAACGTATTTATATTCTTTCACATTCTCCCAAGATTATGCAATTTCACCACATTTTTGCACAGATTTTTTTTACCCATGACAGACAAAATACACGGTACTTATAAGACACCCTACTCTCCGTGTCTACGGGAAAACCGTCAACCAGTTACGTCACTCGCGCGGTATAAAGAGAGCTAGCGAGTTTTCTCAAAAGAAACGCCGGGCAAAAACGCGAATGCGCTCCCCTTGGTTTGTTATAGCATTGCCCCTGGATTAAGAAGGGGGCAATGGTTATAGGCGAAATAGGATAGGAGGCACATTCAAAGTAAAGCGGAATACGCGAAAACCAATGATTAGTTTGAGACAGTACTCACAGCCATACATAGGGCGCGTTTTAGTATTGGTTAAACACATTTTTATTTTCGTCATGTACCCGGGTCTAGCAAATATTTCTAAAACGTGTTCAAATTCTATTGTAAGCAGTCAAAGTGAAAGCACGATTAAGGATTAACTGATTTTAAAGAATTTAATTTCACAAACGTCTATATACTCCCGAGTCCCGACGTTGTCGTTCAAACTTTTAAAACGTCCTGCTTAACCTCTCTAATGCGTGTCTTTCAAAATGGGTTTATTTGGGTATTCTTTCGCGTGACAACTGGATAGTAATTAACCTAGTAGACTGATTACTGATCGTTGGGCCTCAATAAGCTCTCAGGAAAAGCGGCTGATTTTAATGTTATGACTCGGTTGCCCATGAAATTGACTAGGAGTATTGAAAATCCGATACCCTATACTTCAGCCACGGTTTATAGAATTTACATTCTATAAACCGTGCTTCAGCTACTGGAGACAAGCTAATAATTTATCTCTTTTGGTTGGTAGAAGCACGGCCAACTTTGATCACGTGCTGTTCACGCTACAGCGGCCAACAAATTCGTCGAAATTCCGCAAGCAAAGATTTTCCCCCTATAAACTGTACTAAAACGTGTAGGGGACTGTACTAAAACGTGTAGGAGTTCAGCGCCACGCTCGTTTTTATATTGGCTTCAATGTAAAAACTATTCTAAAAAAAATAATCCGCTAGTGGCGCTCAAATCAAATCATACACATCTTTTGCTCATAGGTTAACACAGAGACGTCAACGAATGAGATGGCCGCTGTAGCGCAAGAGATCAAAGTTGGCCGTGGTAGAAGAATAGCTACTAGCATATGTAACATAATTACTCATAAGTATGCCACTAGCTCAGTCTTTGCAGATTCTTTAGAGCCTAGGCCTAACTCTTCTAGGCTGACTAAAATTCCGACGCAAAAATTCCTTCTTAATTTAGAGGTTTTCCATTGGCTTAAATAAATATGTTAGTAGCCAATAGTGTGACTCCCAAAATTACTAGGATGAATAAAAAGGTTAAAATCTAACGTAGTCTACCTTTTTACTGGTTTGTGGTGAAACAAACCGTTAGTGAAGATTTTTTAATGGAATTAAGGTACAGTGGCATACTTATGAGTAATTATGTTACATATGCTACTAGGTTACGTTGATGGCGATAAATACCAGCGAAAACGCGTTTTTCATCATAAATTTCAAAATAAGTACTTTCAGAAAGGAAGTTAGTGTTTATAATAGTCGATTGATTTAATTTTACGTTTCGATTAAAATATTTGTCATTATTTCGTCGAAATAATCAGAAGTTTTCATGATAAAGGAGTTTCAATATTCAAATAGGCCTCGGTCTCAAGCAAACATTAGCTGGCGAAGGAGATTTCTCGCCCGCGTTACCTGTAATTTACATACAGCTCTATATTTCGTTTACGTCGTAGTGTTAACTACGTAAACCGGTCGATAATTACTTCAGATGTCAATAACGATTGTAAGTCCTTTAACAAAGTCCTCACACTTTCTTGAAAACCGCTAAGAACCTTCGGCCGAAAATCTTGAGATCCTCATTGAAAACTTTCAAAATTACTTGAGGCAGGAAATGGCCTCGGACAGTCGGACTTCGGTTGACCAATACGTTTAACACGCACGGTATACCGAAATACAACGAGATTGGCAATCATAACTGGGCGAGTTACGTAAGGAAATAAGTTCAAATAACACTGACAAAGAAACCGTTATTTTCCAAATAGTCCTTTCAGTAATGAAACTTCGCGTGAAGATATGTATTGAAATTACCTATCTTTACCGGTACACAAAGCGCAATCGACGCTCGGAGCTTCCCACGAATAACCGGTACTTCTTAAGATGGTTCTTACGTCAATAACTGCTCAAATAAAACGCTTCGTTACTTGAGTGATAGGATTCGGGCAGAATGAAGGGAATGCGCCTTTTCCATGTTCCTTTTTGTTCGCTTTTAAAAAATGGTTTTCGCCGTATTGTATGAATATGAAAGAGGTTTTGCACTCCGCATGGGGTACCCTCGTATCGAATTTATCATTTTTCTCTTTCCATAATCTATCAGTGGCGGTTGACCATACGCTGGAAGCTACGGCGTAGAGTTACTCACATTGGTGGGCAAAGTAGTGCTATGCAAAGCGCGATTGAAAGAAAGTATCGAATAAAAATAGGTTCCCTCTCTGGCTGGACGCGAAACTACGACTACTTAAAAGAGTGGTCATCGCACTCCGGCCGTTAGTATATGACCCTCCCAAAAACCACTTTTTTTGGCGTTTCCCGCTATTTAACTCTACTTAATCGTAATGGATTGGATCAACAGCGAATCCGTATTTTGTGGTTAGGTATATTCTCGTTTTGATTGGTACCGTATAGAGTAGTATCGCTCTGTAGCTTTGGGCTATGGCCGCCATTTTGAGGGCAGTTTTTATCTATAGGAAAAAGTATGGGTGACGTCGACATACGTCACGCCGATATTACTCTATCTGGCCAATCACATTCGTGAACTTTTATGGGCTTGTTTGCAGACGACTTTTGAATTTTGATTAATCCTCCTTGTTATCACACAAAGGCATTTATTTCTTGACCACAACGGTTTAACTGACCGAAGATTATCTCCAATATTTACATCTATTAATTTTCTTAAACATCATTTTGATTTCACAAACCTAAATGGTAATATCAAAAGTGACATAATTACCAAAAGTGCGTCAATCGGACCTATTTCTTAATGAATGTTACGAGCGAAATACAAGTTGGGAGGGGAGAAGGGAAAGTATGTGTAGCAACAAATAACGCCTCGTAGTGAGGAACGGAGGAACTAAGTAGGACTGGTCAAAATTAGTGTATTTTTTGATTTTTCGTCGTTCTGTGGAGATGCTATCGTCATCTACCTACGATATAATACCATAGACTAAAAAAAGATCCAGAAAGGCGTCAATAAATAGTCTTTTATGTGGTCGATCTCGAGTCGAGCATTCATTAAACTTTACCATACGAAAGTACAGGGATTGTCCCACTTTTGGTAATTATGTCACTTTTGGTAATACAAATATAACAGACCTTGTGTAAATTGACACATTTTCTATCAATTAACGTGTTTGTTTTATTTCTGAGCGGCTAGCCCACGAAATCTCGACAACTTTTCGTATAACTTGTTTTGCAAACTCTGTTCGAAAACTGCGTTCACCAACTAAGTTTGGCAGAAATGTTGGCTCGTAGCTGACTGTAAATTGTACGAGATAAAGCTACGCCCGCGATCCTTCAAAGTGTCCCGTTCACGTTTCCTGGTTCTAGCTTAACCTGTCTACTATCAATAACGCTTCACTAGCGCGCAAAGAAAATAATGAAATCCACAAGACTAAAAGACTTGATATTAACATCAAAAAAGGGTCTTATATCGTCGAGTGCCCTTTTGACAGCTAGCAACAGAGATCTCTATGGTTACCAATTCCCCTAGTGTAATTTATGTTATATTCTATAGTCACGAAAAACATGACCTTAGGGTTCTGCGGAATGAAACCACCAGGGTTCCAGCTAGGAGCAACAAACAACAGGGGAACGCAGCTAGCCTTTAAACACGCTAAGGCAGTGTTGTGTACAAATTTCATTGGACGAACCTTTACGCTGAACGTTTTACGGGCGGGGGGGAAGACAATTTCCGAATTTTCCCCTTCTGACGGCAATGAAAAATATGCACAAGAAAATGCACGACTTTTGACGGGTTGCGTTCTCCTTGTGTGACTTGCTGTGTTTGTTGCTCCTATGTTTCAGGACCTCAGGTTGGGAAAGTGGACGTATAAGGTCGATACGTTTCGCTTGTTCTGGGATTTCGGAGAAGATTAAGAGTAGCCCCGTGATGTCATTTTACTCGGATAAATTCGGTACACGCAGACGATTTGATCAGTATACTCTCATTACTCCCTCTTTTGAGGAGGAGTAAAAAATGTAGCCTAAATACTCTGACCTTGACGAATAGTTCACGGTGTAGAGACATCATCTCCACCGGAACAAGCGAATAGTTTAATTGGCCGTTCCATAGCAAGCGGAACAATTGTGCAAAATTTGGGCACCCTGAGACAAACAGAAAGACAGACACATAAACTGTTGGAAACTTTATATTAGATAGGCTAACGAATATTGTTTATGCGTTTTCTTAACTTTGAAACATCTTATAAACACGACGTTTTACAACAGCGTCAAGGCTTAGCGTGTCCTTTCTGAAATAGCATTAAATCTTTGTACATCTGTAGAAAAATAAGTTTCTGAAGTACTTCTTGACACGGCAACTGGACGTTTTTGAATTTAGCCGTGTAAGGTATTAATACAGCCAGTTCTCTCTTGTTTCGTTTTAAATTTATGTGGTACGGTCTATAAATTCAATATCAAAGTTTGAAAATTTTAAATTTCAAACTTCTGTTAGATGAATTTAGACAATGAAAAGAATACGCTAGAGACATCAAATGATACATTATATTATTTCTGTAGGTCAGTTTTGTTTTAATGACTTAGGTTTATCGCGTTTATTCAAACGACTTGATAAGGTTTCATTGTAACGTTTGAATGGCGTTTTGTTTGTAAGGATTCGCGTTGGTGATTTCGCAGACCGCCCGTTTTCTCACGCGCGCCTTTGCATTTCCCCGCAGCGTGGCCTAACAATCGTTTCAAGGACAGTTGACGTGGGAAACGTCTATTGGCCTTCTCTCTAGCGTCTATTAAAGATTCACGAACATGAATTGTTACAATATTTATTTCGATACGGCTAAAATAATAATAGCGCCTTTGGGCAGTTTTAGGACGCGAAATCCATAAAGACGATTATTTCGGGGTCTAGATATTTATTGTCAACAAACCATAATCGAGCATCCAACTGTTACTTTACAATAATTTCTTTTCTCGTATTTTTGCAATAATTTTGAATGTCATACGTTATATAACACCCCAATAGTTAAGTAGGATTTTCTATAGGTCATAGATAGCCAAGGTCGTACTAACGACACCTAACTGCATGCATTCTGATTGCGAACCTTACTAACTCGAAGAAAGAATAACCATTGAGGTGAAGGTTAACGTTTCGTCAAAACTCACTCGACATTCTATAGGCTTTGTGCGTAGTTTAAATTTTGGTCACAAGTATCGCCGCCTACCAACCGAGTTTTAAATTGAATATATGAAAGCTGTCTGCTCGTTCAAAATTCTCTCTGCGCAACAGCTGAAAGTTTCAATCGAAAAACATCGAAATTCAAAAGTCGTCTGCTATTGACGGATATTAAGGCAGATGGCGCTAAATTTCCTAAGCACGAAGCCTATTGAACGTAGAAAATTGCAATTTCTCATCCTAATGTGAGGTTTATACATGTAGAATTATCGTTAGAACATCAGGAATCCATAACTCTATCTGGAATGTAGATTTTCGTCTCGATGTGGCTGACGGTTTTTTTGGCGTCACTATGTTAACTTAACAAACAACAACGTGAGAGGGGAGCGCGCGCAGAGATGATTTTTTTATATCGTAGGCGAGGCCAAAGCCGTCAGAGTGATCTTACCATACGCGATACGCCAGGATAAGCATTCCAAGTAGAGATATGGATTCCTGAGAACATATATACGCCCGCAGCAAGATTCTCTACTTCGTTCTGGACGGTCGCGCCACGAGTGAGTGTTGACCGAAGCTCCCCTTATAAGATGACGTTCCCTTTAAACGTTTTAACAACCCACCTGGTAAACGCCACGTCTTAAGAGCTTGATATGTACATCTAGACCTTTAAAATGTACCTTAGCAGAATCATAGGATTTATGGAGTTTTCAATGGGTGCGATTTTACCCAAGCAAGAATGTATTGAAGTTACTAAGAATATTTCAGCATAGCATTAACCCCTGGTACCATCCTCGCAGCTTTTGTGGAGAAAGTTCGTCTGCATTTAAGGCGCATTCAAGGTCATATCATATAGCAAACTTGAATGGGAAAGGAGACGAATTTAAGCTACAAAGGCTGCGAGGATGGGAATCAGAATCATGTAGTCCAATATTCTTAGTAACTTCAATGCATTCTTGACCCAAGATTTTCCCACCAAACACACGGCATCATAGCTTAAAATTTGCCATCTGAATTTCTTCACAAAACAATGCCAAATATAAAAATTACACTCCGTAGGAATATTTTCTTATTTATAAACTAAATATTTCCGATAAAATAAATCACTGTAATAACGAATTTACCCTTCAATTTTATTCTTCCGAAACGTATTGGAAAAATATACGTAAGTAGTATATTTTGTATGAATATTTATCTCTAAAACCATATAATATACGCTTCTGATATAATGGATTTTTTTGGATATCCAGTTAATTTCAATTGTCATGAGTTGTTACGAGAGATTTTGGAATATCTTTTCAATTTTGTTTGGCCTACTGACGTACCCCACCTGGCGGTTACTTGTCTGTTAAGGTGCTTACGTCGTTAGTGTAACTATAGACGTTTCTAGGCAGCAGTGTCGGATATTTTCTCAATTACTACCTAGATAAAATTATTTAAAATAAGTTCCTAAAATATTATTAAATAGATCAATTTTGTTTACTAGTTAAATACTAACCTTAATATATTTTTTAAGAATTATATTTGATAGACTGCAGCTGAATAGTCATTAAATTCTCGGTATAAAGCTAGGCTTACGAAAGGGTTCCAATTTCCAAAAACCCTGAATTTCTGTCGAAGCGTTTCGGTAGCCGGTTGAAAATAGTTATATGTGAATAATGGTTTTAAAGCGCCTTTGGAAACCTAGCTTAACGACTAAAGCGCTTTTCGAAACCTAGCTTAACGACTAAAGCGCCTTTCAAATCTAGATTAACGACTAAAGTGCCTTTCAAAACCTAGCTTAACGACTAAAGCGCCTTTTGAAACCTATGCTTAACGATTAAAATGTCTTTGAAAACCTAGCTGAACGACTAAAGCGTCTTTGGAAACCTAGCTTAACAATTAAAGTGCCTTTGGAAACCTAGCTTAACGACTAAAGCGCCTTTCGAAACCTAGCATAGCTACTAAAGCACCTTCGGAAACCTAGCTTCACGACTAAAAGCGTATTTCGAAACCTAGCATAGCTACTAAAGCGCCTTTGGAAAAGCTATCTTTAGGACTAAAGGGCCCTTGGAAACCTAGCTTAACAATTAAAGTGCCTTTGGAAATCTAGCTTAACGACTAAAAGCACCTTTCGAAACCAAGCATAGCTACTAAAGCGCCTTTGGAAAAGCTATCTTAAGGACTAAAGCGCCCTTGGAAACCTACCTTAACGGCTAAAAGCGCCTTTCGAAACCTAGCTTATCGACTAAAGCGTTGGGAAATAGTAAAACAAAATTGTCGATATATGAAATCGGTGACAGAATTACCTAAAACCGTTCATAAAATGAAACGCTACTATTGAACTAATAACAGCGTTTTCACATAAACGACCGGTCAACAACACGTAAGCGAGTTTAAAAATAACCTCAAGGAAACCCCAAGGTTTCAAAAAGGTAAAGACATTGATTACGCGAGCGTCCAATGCAACCTGTAACTGTAGTCCACCCTTCCAATTTGCTAGCTACCCCCGCCGATAAACCTTAAACCAAACAACATACCTATTTAGCGTGGATCCGTTCAAAGCTATAGTTTAGATCAGCGTGATGAGTTGTCTATCTCTCAAACAATCCTAGTTGGGCTCACTTTCTTCGCAATTGGCTTCGAGCAGGGACAGAGTCATTTTCTAAACCGCCGAGAGGTTCGATTTTCGCTCTAGTTCTGTTTCGGCGCGGAGGAAACACGCAAACGTCGATGCCGCTCCAATCAATACTTTAAGCGCCTATTTCGTGGCTTTTTTCAGAGCTTCCGGTGACGTCACGCGATGTCCGGTCAATCCGTCGTCACGCGATGTTGTATCGCACGACACGTCAAGCGTATAGTTTTTATTATTAGCCGGTAAATTCTCGTCGAAAGTTTTGCGCCGTCTGAGGGGGTAGCGGCGACAAAAGTGGGACGAACCGTTTCTTCTGCCCTTTATTAGTGATCGATTTCTTTTACTCTTTCTCGCCCAACCACCAACAATGTCTATTGTGCTTGGGCGTTGTTCTAAGAACTGCTTGTTATAACGAGCTTTCTTCTTGAAATGGCTTATCGCAGTTTCAAGAAAACTTGGAAATTAAACCAAAACAAAAGATCTGTGATTCTTTGATTTTCTTTTGAATTCTTATAGCGGATGTGTAACGGATTTATAGAAGTACTCGTCCCTATGGGTTAGTGGTGGATTAACTACAACAGAGGCCATTTGACCTTCGATTAACCTCGGATCGGGGCTACCCTAGCTAGGCTTAAGTTAATAAGAATCACCTATGGACTGCAAATTCTGCAATTCAAAGAATGGCCAAGCACTTGAAAAAGTAGTTCTTATTAACTTAACTTTTGATATTCTGTACCACTATCCCCCTATTTGATTTTCCGTTGCTACGCAACGAGTTTTGAATTTCTTTTTGATTAGGCTTAGCTTCTCTTTTCGGTTTGTTAGTCGCATGCTAGATTCCCTGCGCGGGCCTCATGAGCCCCAAATAAGGCGAAAGCAGTCTATCGTTGGAAGTTCTGACTATATTATTTGTTTATGGTTAAGCTTTTTTGCTAAACCCTACCTTTTTACCTTTTCGTGTGTTTTGCCTATTGGTTAATGACCGTTAATCCGCCACTAACTATGGAGAAAGGACCGGAGTTGCTATACAGTTTTCTCACCCTGATACCAGCGTAAAAATGGGTGGTCAGCACCCATTCTCCCGCTAGCATCAAGGTGACACGTCTCCTTATATTTCTCCATCACTGTACATACTTTACCCATAAACTGATGTTGCGCGTCCCAAAAGAAAGTTTTTGTACCATCTAAGTTTAGATCGCTAGTGCGTTGCGGGTCGAACACTTTTACGGGAGCTCCATAGAAGGTGTTTTTTTTTCGCCTGTTCTGGGTTTTTAGAGCAGGTTCAAAAGTGTAGCTCTATGACGTCATTTTACTCCAATTCTATCTTGACGAAAAAAACGAGTTGGTGTAAGAAGGGAGTAGTTAAAGGTTAAAGGTTATATATTTGTTTTGTTTTTAAGATGGCGACCGGTGGTGAGATCATCAATATAGGACTCATTTTTCTTATTTATTTAATAATAATAATAATCAGCTAGGCTAATACAGAAGACACCACCTTAGGTCTAAGTCATCAAGCAACTTTTATAGTCATTAAATAGCATTTAACAATTGAATATTCGTTATTAAAAGCTTCCAACATGTGAAGATGTTCAAAACCCGTTATGTTTTCGTGAAACGAAACTTAAGCAGACGAATTTTCTATATAAGCTAGATTACTCCCTCTACACCTCCTTTCGAGGAGGAGTAAAAAGTGTAACGTTTGAGCTCTGGAAAAAGCGAACAAAATTCGGGACAGGGTAAATCTTACCCCGAGAACAGGCGAATAAAACGTTTTAGGGTAAAAAGTTTACACTTTGTATCCTGGGACAGGCGAAAAAAACGTTTTAGGGTAAAAAGTTTACACTTTGTATCCTGGGACAGGCGAAAAAAAAGTTTTAGGGTAAAAAGTTTACACTTTGTATCCTGGGACAGGCGAAAAAAAGTTTTAGGGTAAAAAGTTTACACTTTGTATCCTGGGACAGGCGAAAAAAAAGTTTTAGGGTAAAAAGTTTACACTTTGTATCCTAGGACAGGCGAAAAAAAAGTTTTAGGGTAAAAAGTTTACACTTTGTATCCTGGGACAGGCGAAAAAAAAGTTTTAGGGTAAAAAGTTTACACTTTGTATCCTAGGACAGGCGAAAAAAAGTTTTAGGGTAAAAAGTTTACACTTTGTATCCTGGGACAGGCGAAAAAAAGTTTTAGGGTAAAAAGTTTACACTTTGTATCCTGGGACAGGCGAAAAAAAAGTTTTAGGGTAAAAAGTTTACACTTTGTATCCTAGGACAGGCGAAAAAAAGTTTTAGGGTAAAAAGTTTACACTTTGTATCCTGGGACAGGCGAAAAAAAGTTTTAGGGTAAAAAGTTTACACTTTGTATCCTGGGACAGGCGAAAAAAACGTTTTAGGGTAAAAAGTTTACACTTTGTATCCTGGGACAGGCGAAAAAAAAGTTTTAGGGTAAAAAACTTACACTTTGTATCCTGGGACAGGCGAAAAAAAAGTTTTAGGGTAAAAAGTTTACACTTTGTATCCTGGGACAGGCGAAAAAAAGTTTTAGGGTAAAAAGTTTACACTTTGTATCCTGGGACAGGCGAAAAAAACGTTTTAGGGTAAAAAGTTTACACTTTGTATCCTGGGACAGGCGAAAAAAAAGTTTTAGGGTAAAAAGTTTACACTTTGTATCCTGGGACAGGCGAAAAAAAAGTTTTAGGGTAAAAAGTTTACACTTTGTATCCTAGGACAGGCGAAAAAAAAGTTTTAGGGTAAAAAGTTTACACTTTGTATCCTGGGACAGGCGAAAAAAAAGTTTTAGGGTAAAAAGTTTACACTTTGTATCCTGGGACAGGCGAAAAAAAAGTTTTAGGGTAAAAAGTTTACACTTTGTATCCTGGGACAGGCGAAAAAAAAGTTTTAGGGTAAAAAGTTTACACTTTGTATCCTAGGACAGGCGAAAAAAAGTTTTAGGGTAAAAAGTTTACACTTTGTATCCTGGGACAGGCGAAAAAAAAGTTTTAGGGTAAAAAGTTTACACTTTGTATCCTAGGACAGGCGAAAAAAAAGTTTTAGGGTAAAAAGTTTACACTTTGTATCCTGGGACAGGCGAAAAAAAGTTTTAGGGTAAAAAGTTTACACTTTGTATCCTGGGACAGGCGAAAAAAAAGTTTTAGGGTAAAAAGTTTACACTTTGTATCCTGGGACAGGCGAAAAAAAAGTTTTAGGGTAAAAAGTTTACACTTTGTATCCTGGGACAGGCGAAAAAAAAGTTTTAGGGTAAAAAGTTTACACTTTGTATCCTGGGACAGGCGAAAAAAAAGTTTTAGGGTAAAAAGTTTACACTTTGTATCCTAGGACAGGCGAAAAAAAAGTTTTAGGGTAAAAAGTTTACACTTTGTATCCTGGGACAGGCGAAAAAAAAGTTTTAGGGTAAAAGGTTTACACTTTGTATCCTGGGACAGGCGAAAAAAAGGTTTAGGGTAAAAAGTTTACACTTTGTATCCTGGGACAGGCGAAAAAAAAGTTTTAGGGTAAAAAGTTTACACTTTGTATCCTAGGACAGGCGAAAAAAAAGTTTTAGGGTAAAAAGTTTACACTTTGTATCCTGGGACAGGCGAAAAAAAAGTTTTAGGGTAAAAAGTTTACACTTTGTATCCTGGGACAGGCGAAAAAAAGTTTTAGGGTAAAAAGTTTACACTTTGTATCCTGGGACAGGCGAAAAAAAGTTTTAGGGTAAAAAGTTTACACTTTGTATCCTGGGACAGGCGAAAAAAAGTTTTAGGGTAAAAAGTTTACACTTTGTATCCTGGGACAGGCGAAAAAAAGTTTTAGGGTAAAAAGTTTACACTTTGTATCCTGGGACAGGCGAAAAAAAAGTTTTAGGGTAAAAAGTTTACACTTTGTATCCTAGGACAGGCGAAAAAAAAGTTTTAGGGTAAAAAGTTTACACTTTGTATCCTGGGACAGGCGAAAAAAAAGTTTTAGGGTAAAAAGTTTACACTTTGTATCCTGGGACAGGCGAAAAAAACGTTTTAGGGTAAAAAGTTTACACTTTGTATCCTGGGACAGGCGAAAAAAAGTTTTAGGGTAAAAAGTTTACACTTTGTATCCTAGGACAGGCGAAAAAAAAGTTTTAGGGTAAAAAGTTTACACTTTGTATCCTGGGACAGGCGAAAAAAAAGTTTTAGGGTAAAAAGTTTACACTTTGTATCCTGGGACAGGCGAAAAAAAAGTTTTAGGGTAAAAAGTTTACACTTTGTATCCTAGGACAGGCGAAAAAAAAGTTTTAGGGTAAAAAGTTTACACTTTGTATCCTGGGACAGGCGAAAAAAAGTTTTAGGGTAAAAAGTTTACACTTTGTATCCTGGGACAGGCGAAAAAAAGTTTTAGGGTAAAAAGTTTACACTTTGTATCCTAGGACAGGCGAAAAAAAATTTTAGGGTAAAAAGTTTACACTTTGTATCCTGGGACAGGCGAAAAAAAAGTTTTAGGGTAAAAAGTTTACACTTTGTATCCTGGGACAGGCGAAAAAAAGTTTTAGGGTAAAAAGTTTACACTTTGTATCCTGGGACAGGCGAAAAAAAAGTTTTAGGGTAAAAAGTTTACACTTTGTATCCTGGGACAGGCGAAAAAAAAGTTTTAGGGTAAAAAGTTTACACTTTGTATCCTGGGACAGGCGAAAAAAAGTTTTAGGGTAAAAAGTTTACACTTTGTATCCTAGGACAGGCGAAAAAAAAGTTTTAGGGTAAAAAGTTTACACTTTGTATCCTGGGACAGGCGAAAAAAAAGTTTTAGGGTAAAAAGTTTACACTTTGTATCCTGGGACAGGCGAAAAAAAAGTTTTAGGGTAAAAAGTTTACACTTTGTATCCTGGGACAGGCGAAAAAAAAGTTTTAGGGTAAAAAGTTTACACTTTGTATCCTGGGACAGGCGAAAAAAAAGTTTTAGGGTAAAAAGTTTACACTTTGTATCCTGGGACAGGCGAAAAAAAAGTTTTAGGGTAAAAAGTTTACACTTTGTATCCTGGGACAGGCGAAAAAAAAGTTTTAGGGTAAAAAGTTTACACTTTGTATCCTAGGACAGGCGAAAAAAAGTTTTAGGGTAAAAAGTTTACACTTTGTATCCTGGGACAGGCGAAAAAAAAGTTTTAGGGTAAAAAGTTTACACTTTGTATCCTGGGACAGGCGAAAAAAAAGTTTTAGGGTAAAAAGTTTACACTTTGTATCCTAGGACAGGCGAAAAAAAAGTTTTAGGGTAAAAAGTTTACACTTTGTATCCTGGGGCAGGCGAAAAAAAAGTTTTAGGGTAAAAAGTTTACACTTTGTATCCTGGGACAGGCGAAAAAAAGTTTTAGGGTAAAAAGTTTACACTTTGTATCCTGGGACAGGCGAAAAAAAAGTTTTAGGGTAAAAAGTTTACACTTTGTATCCTGGGACAGGCGAAAAAAAAGTTTTAGGGTAAAAAGTTTACACTTTGTATCCTAGGACAGGCGAAAAAAAATTTTAGGGTAAAAAGTTTACACTTTGTATCCTGGGACAGGCGAAAAAAAAGTTTTAGGGTAAAAAGTTTACACTTTGTATCCTGGGACAGGCGAAAAAAAGTTTTAGGGTAAAAAGTTTACACTTTGTATCCTGGGACAGGCGAAAAAAAAGTTTTAGGGTAAAAAGTTTACACTTTGTATCCTGGGACAGGCGAAAAAAAAGTTTTAGGGTAAAAAGTTTACACTTTGTATCCTGGGACAGGCGAAAAAAAGTTTTAGGGTAAAAAGTTTACACTTTGTATCCTAGGACAGGCGAAAAAAAAGTTTTAGGGTAAAAAGTTTACACTTTGTATCCTGGGACAGGCGAAAAAAAAGTTTTAGGGTAAAAAGTTTACACTTTGTATCCTGGGACAGGCGAAAAAAAAGTTTTAGGGTAAAAAGTTTATACTTTGTATCCTGGGACAGGCGAAAAAAAAGTTTTAGTGTAAAAAGTTTACACTTTGTATCCTAGGACAGGCGAAAAAAAAGTTTTAGGGTAAAAAGTTTACACTTTGTATCCTGGGACAGGCGAAAAAAAAGTTTTAGGGTAAAAAGTTTACACTTTGTATCCTGGGACAGGCGAAAAAAAGTTTTAGGGTAAAAAGTTTACACTTTGTATCCTGGGACAGGCGAAAAAAAAGTTTTAGGGTAAAAAGTTTACACTTTGTATCCTGGGACAGGCGAAAAAAAAGTTTTAGGGTAAAAAGTTTACACTTTGTATCCTGGGACAGGCGAAAAAAAAGTTTTAGGGTAAAAAGTTTACACTTTGTATCCTGGGACAGGCGAAAAAAAAGTTTTAGGGTAAAAAGTTTACACTTTGTATCCTGGGACAGGCGAAAAAAAAGTTTTAGGGTAAAAAGTTTACACTTTGTATCCTGGGACAGGCGAAAAAAAAGTTTTAGGGTAAAAAGTTTACACTTTGTATCCTAGGACAGGCGAAAAAAAAGTTTTAGGGTAAAAAGTTTACACTTTGTATCCTGGGACAGGCGAAAAAAAAGTTTTAGGGTAAAAAGTTTACACTTTGTATCCTGGGACAGGCGAAAAAAAAGTTTTAGGGTAAAAAGTTTACACTTTGTATCCTAGGACAGGCGAAAAAAAAGTTTTAGGGTAAAAAGTTTACACTTTGTATCCTGGGGCAGGCGAAAAAAAAGTTTTAGGGTAAAAAGTTTACACTTTGTATCCTGGGACAGGCGAAAAAAAAGTTTTAGGGTAAAAAGTTTACACTTTGTATCCTGGGACAGGCGAAAAAAAAGTTTTAGGGTAAAAAGTTTACACTTTGTATCCTGGGACAGGCGAAAAAAAAGTTTTAGGGTAAAAAGTTTACACTTTGTATCCTAGGACAGGCGAAAAAAAAACCACCTATTTTTCCAAGTTCTATAAAATGTTTGCAAAACTTATTCAAACGAAATTATTGACGATGGCAAAAATATATATTGTTAAAATGAATTCGGGTCAAAGCATGGATAGTAGATTTTAGAGGATCGGTAAAAAGCCTGGTTTTTAGCCCCCGTAAACCAATCACACTAAGGGAGTCGGCCAAGGTTATTTGAAAAAAAAAAAAATATTGCTAAGAGTGGACGATACTGTTCGAAAAAAGAAAAAAGAAAAACACAAAGTACATTTTTACGCCAAAAGGTATTTTTTCACGTTTTTATAGATTAAATATGATATACTAAATATCAGTTGATAGTTTTTATGGAATTAAAAAACCAAAATTAAAAATTACTAAAGTATAAAGCGCCAAAAATTACGTAACAATATCAACCGCGTTAGATTGCCATTTTGAAATTTTAAGATCACGTGGTACAAACGACCTTGTAATACTCCCTCGGAGTCTCTCGAGCTGATTGATACGCGGGGAGAAATAAAATGCACTGTGGAAGGGTATCAAAAACCTGTCCTCTTAATTTACGGTCCATGGTCAAAGTTAATCACACAAAAAAGATGATGAGGAAATGTCTAAATCTAACGGTTCTCGAGATACTTTTTCAATGACCTTGAAGAAACGGTTCAAGGTCATCGATGTTATAATTTTTAATTCTTCCGCAACACGTGTTAACAAAAGTGGATATAAAACAGAAAGTCTGGGAGGACCCGGTAGCCCTGTTCCATCAAAAATGAGGATCCCCCAAGCATGCCCCTAGTTTGTACCTACCCCCTTTGGCGGAGCATTACAAATGGCGCTTTACTCGCATGTACCTGCGTAAATCGGCTGATATATTATAGTTCTTCTTCAGTTCCTTATCCACCTGATTATATAGTCTTTGGGCTGGATTTGGTGCGTCTGCTATTTGTGAAAATTCACGTTTGGCAAGGCTTAGGTAGATAATTGATAAAAAGTTTTTGTTTTATTTGAATATGGTGTGCGGCTTAAAGTGTTTAACGAATTTAAAAACAATCGAACTTTAAAAGAACTACTAGAAGATGTGCTCTCAACGCGAGTTGTTACATTCGCATTACTCTGAAGAAAGAGGAAGATAGTGGCTTTCTGTACGCATGGAATAATTGGGTATACAATTTAGTACTTAATGTTGAAGGAATTGACCCAGTTATAATTTGTGACCCAATATATGCAAATGAACTCTCCAATGTAGTACATTGGATAGCTTAACAAAAAAACCTCAATAAAATCCCTGTAGTTTTGAAGGCAATTAATAACGGGGGTTTATTTATGGCACATGAGACCCTATCTACTGGAATTTTAGTTAAGCCTTGGTTTAAATCTTCACTGGTTTGTATAGTTCCAATTGAATACAAATCTTTTATAAATAAATTACACTGACTAAATTTACTTTTCGGCTTTAAAGCTAACTCTTCTGGTGTATGTTTCTTACGAGCTTGAGCCACAGTGAGTCAGTGACTCTTGAACTTAACAGAGGCAAATTTTTGAAAAAGGAATAAATTAACCAACGAGACAACGTTTTCGGGAGATTTACCAAGGAGGATATGCTTCTTGGTTTTACCGCTAGGTTAGCTAGCATCGCCCATCTGAACTATTTCCTCTGACCGTGACGTCATGAGACATAGGCCAAACGTAACAGAGTCGTTCCTGATTGGCTCAATCATTGTATAGGGGAAACAGCTCCTCATTTTTGAAGGACACCACTGGGAAAGCTAACGAACCCTTTTCCTCCCAGACTTTCTGTTTTATATCCACTTTTGGTGTTAAGTGCCATAAAAATTTGAAATTAGTACAGGAAACGTTTTTGATGTTATCACCCTATTAAATTTCACACCCTTTTTAATTTCATATATCCATGGAAAATCTGAACAAAAAATTGAAAATAGGCAAATATCGGCAAAATGTTTAATCGATATTGTGATAAATAATGAACATTCATGAACTTAAATCAAAAATTATAACTTAATCTACCTAAATTCATAACTAAAAGTCACATTAATTCTAAAAGGAATATATTAGTTAAAGACCTTTAACGTCGTTTTCCAGAATTCACACTATTTAAACTACGTGGCTTTGTATAATAGTTTCATAACTCTAAAATATCGATATCTACTTGGTATTGATATTTCCAAAACTAAAGACTGCAAAAAAAAATATCTTTACCTTTTAAATCAAGCCTGATTGTATACCAAAAACTATGCAAAAACTACTACTTAAAATTTCTAAAAAAATCTACTACTTCCAAGGAGCCTGGTGGATAATAAAATTTTGCAGTCAAAAATCAAACACCGGTAAATTGTGCGGTGGTTTATAAACAAATATTATAAATTAAAATAAATTTCATACGCGCGATTTATTTTTTGACTTTTAGCCAGGTTTGGCCTCAGTTTGCCCCACTGTGCGACGCATGCGTGGGCGCTCAAAATTAACTTTAGAACTTTATGTGTGCATCCAGTTTAACGTCTATTTCCCCCGATAGAGGGATAAAAATAAAGACGGCTGCACATAAAGCACGCAAACGAATTTTAGGCGCGAACGCACGCGTCGTTTTAAAAACCAAGTTCGAGCACGAGAAAGCGAAATCGCCAAGAAGTAATATATCCGAAAGTCAGGACTTGCGAGTTACAGTTTATATAGTGCTTAAGAAAATAATGGAAACTTTTCACCTTTAAACAGAACGTCGTGTTTTTGCTAAGCCTTATTACGTCAAAAAAAAAGTTGCGTGGTCAAAATTCAACACTTGTAGCATAAGGTACAGGTGAAAAGTTTCCATTATTTCAACAAGCCCTATATAAACAGTAGCTTGCAGGTCCTGGCTATCGGAAATATTACTTCTTGGCGATTTCATTGAAGATGTTTTATTGAAGCGTCTATTATCCCATGCGTCTCATTATTGTTGACTCACGAATACTGCTCAAAAACCAACCAATAGGGACGTAGATAGTACATCACCCATGCTTTATCCTATCAAAGATAATCTAGACTACGTACCCTAGATTGGAAATGCAGCGAGATTCCTACGGGCTCCCGTCTAACCATACGATTCCCTAGTTGCGGGGGCAATGTAATAGCGTAGGTCTAAAAAGTCTGAAATATTCAGTTCGGTTCAGTTTTAAATCTCGTATCCGAGGTCGGTGCTGGCTGCTGGCAGCTTGGATTAATAATATTAATCCAAGATTTTACTGATTGGAATTTTATTTTACCAAGGTGTAAACTAAATATGGGAAAATCTTGCCAATTCAAGAGTTGTAAGAACTATCACAAATGATCTTTAATCATAAGTTGGGTTAAATTGAAATTGTAGCGAAGTTTATTAATAACGTTGGTGCCTTCAATTGTAAATATGGACAAGTAGGCCTAATGGAATGCTTCATTTGTCATCATTTTTAATTGGATTTGCCTTATTTAGAGATCGGCGTTTGAATTAGAAATTATCTAATTATTTATTTTTATTCAAAACCCCAAATTATCCAAAAAAAAAACCGAAAAAAACGATTATTTTTGCATGTTAAATCGTTGTTTATTCCTATAAAATGTTCATAAAAAACAGTTAACCAAACTTTTTATGGTTAATCGAAATTTTGCCGGTTAATTTATTCGTTCCGCCGACCTCTAGCCTTAATTTTTTTCTAAGCAAAGCTGTTTAAAAAGAACAAGTTGGCAAGCCAAAATATACCTCTCCTCGGTAGAATTGTCCCTAGTGGTATTAATTTCTCGAAATAACCCTTAAAGATATATCTCCGCAATTTAGAGTTATTTGTTAAAAATATTAACCCATTTCTATCCCGCCCGGTATAAAATTTTAATTATAATTAAAATAATTGAGACGAAACGACCAATTTTAATTTATTCAGAATATCATAAGTTAAGTAGTTACAACAGTAAGCTAGACGTACTATAACAATGCACAATTGAATTAAACCCTTTTACAGAACAAGTTTATCAGTTAAATATAATACGAAGCAAATTTTAATGAAAGAAATATCTACAGAGGCTTTTTGGAATTACTCGCTTACGAAATACTTGCCGCATCCTTAACGCTCATTTTATTTCAACACTCGCCCTTGATGAAGATACCGTAGATATCTGGTAGTGGACGACTCGTTCACTTCCTGTTGACGTTGTGACGCATACCACATGAAAAAGACCAATGCCGTCCAATTTCCAATATTATATAATGACTCGCACACCCAAGAAATCATTGACTGCGTTAGAAATGGTAGATATCCAAATATCCACACCAAATGTATTTACAAGAAGCAAAGACCTTACCATCAACAAAGCACAGAGAGCCACTTGACTAACCGCCAGCTCTTAAAGCAATTAACGTTAAATTATCTCCTTTGAATTAACAGAACTATATATAGGTCGTTAAGAAAGTGGACCACCCACAGGGTCTACCCTTTAACCCTCTAATCTCGGCTGACTGCGCTAAAACAAGATTTAACCTTTAAAAAATACCAGATTAGGCCTTCATAAATTCATTAATAAAAAAAGACTTTATTACCTATTATGCTTACGATGCCTGTCTTAATTTCAGTGAATCTAAGCAGCTATCGGTGGTTCTGTGGTAGAGCGCTCGACTGCCAAGCCGAATGGTCTGGGTTCGAAACTTGGGTGGCGCGTTTGTTTTTAATCAATAGAGAAACGCTAAATTAGAATTTCTTCGATGCAATAATTTCAATTTAAATTCTATTTCAATTAAACCAAAATTTCGTACTCTATTAAATACGCTTCCGATAAAGCTGAAGGTCTAATTTTCAATATGGCGTAACAAGTGTCGGTGGTTCTGTGGTAGAACGTCCGCCTGTCAATCAGGAGATGACCCTCTAAGTTATATCACCCCAATTCAGAGTTATTTACTAATAACGTAATCCTGGTTCTATCCCGCCCGGTATAAAATTTTAATTTGAATTATAATAATTGAAACGAAACAACCGAGATTAATTTGTTCAGAATATTATAAATTAAGTAGTTACAACAGTGAGTTAGACGAACTAGAACAACGCACAATTGAATTTAACCCTATTTACAGAAATTTTTTATCAGTTAAATGTAATACGAAGCAAACTTTAATAAAAGAAATATCTACAGAGGGTATTTGTATTTTTATCGCTTACGATATAACAACACAGAACCTTCTTTAAACCACTTCACACGAAAAAATGATAATTAAAGCCAACAATACCGCCCAAAAGCTCAACACAATCAAAATTAAAATACAACTAGCGGTATTAATTTCTCGAGATGACCCTCAAAGTTAAATCTCCCCAATTCAGAGTTATTTACTAATAACGTAATCCCGGTTCAATCCCGCCCGGTATAAAATTTTAATTTGAATTAAAATAATTGAGACGAAACAACCGAGATTAATTTATTCAGAATATTATAAATTAAGTAGTTACAACAGTGAGTTAGACGTACTAAAACAATGCACAATTGACTTTAACCCTATTTACGGTACAAGTTTAGCAGTTAAATATAATACGAAGCCAATTTTAATGAAAGAAATATCTACAGAGGGTATTTGTATTTTTGTCGCTTACGAAATACTTGCCGCATAGTTAACGCTCATTTTATTTCAACGTTCGCCCGATCAAGATACCGTAGATATCTGGTAGTGGACGACTCGTAGACTGTCGGAACCATCCTGTTGACGTTGTGACACATACCGCATGAAAAAGACCAAAACCGTCCAATTTCCAATATCATATAATGACTCGCACACCCAGGATATCAATGACTGCATTAGGAATCGTAGATATCCAAATATCCACACCACCAAAAAACTTACTAACAAGAAGCGAAAAACTTACCATTCACAAAGCACAGAAAGCCACTTGACTAAACGTATATCAATAAATGACCGTAGAGGGAATAGTTAGGGTTCTTTATAAATAAACACAAACGAACCCAATTGATGAACTGCATTAAACATCTTAATCAGCCGAGAAAACGTTTAAAATAAATTACGACCGAGTTGAAAACCAGACCAACTCGATATGTTGTTAATAAATGAATTATTAAGCTTGAAAACCAATACGCTAAACCTAATAGATAAGAATATACGACTGAAAAAACTAAATAAATTACAAAAAACTAACGGGTTCTACCCTTTATCTTATCTGCTGACTGCGCTAAAACAAGATTTGACCATTAAATATTTTGAAAATGCGACGTATACACTTTGAAGGTTCCGTCAAAAATTATCCTTTCCCAAACGTAAAGGTTCTCAAAACATTAATACACAAAAAATAAGTAAAAAGGTTCCTCCAAAAAATGAACCATTTTGCGGAAGAAGTAAATAATTTTAAAAGAATAAAAGATAAAACAAATATACAACCGCAAAAATAAAACGTCAAATAATAGAAGAAAATAATCTTTAACTCCATTCATTAAAAAAACCCTAAACAAAAGTACCAAATTGAAATAAAGCAACTTATTATATTAAACAAGATTAAGTCTTTATAATTTTTTCGTAAAAAAACCACATTAGGCCTTCACAATTTCATTCGTAAAAAAATTCAAGACTTTGTTAACTATTATGCTTACAATGAGTGTCTTATTTGCAGTATAGCTTGAAGTTATCGTTGGTTCTGTGGTAGAGCGCTCGACTGCCTAACTGAACGGCCCGGGTACGAAACCTGGGTGACGCATTTGTTTTTAATCAAATGAGAAATCGCTAAATTAGAATTTCTTCGATGCAATAATTTAAATCTTCCTCTATTTCAATTAAACCAAAATTTCGTACTCTATTAAATACGCTTTCGATAAAGCTGAAGGTCTAATTTTCAATGAAACGTAATAAGTGTCGGTGGTTCTGTGGTAGAACGTCCGCCTGTCAAACAGGCGGTCTCGGGTTCGAAACCCGCCCGATGCGATCGCAAATTGGTACTAAGACGAATACCGTGAACAATTGGTGGAAACCCTGCCATTGGACGTTGAGAGGTAGCATTACACTCAGCACTCGGTCCGTCCCAAAGTCATTAAGAAGAAGTTGGAGAGAAAACGCCCATATAAACACAACAGACTCAACATGCACAACCATCAGAACACAAACACAACAAATTCAACACTCACAACCTACGCATAAACATTACAAAAACGAAATACACCAAACCGTCACGACGGTGAGCGAAAAAACACCATCCAAACCAAACCGCAAATGCATCCGTTAACGCTCACCGTCACACGGTGGTTTTGCCAACCCTTTGAGAAACTGCGTACGCAGTGATTACACTTTGCACCGAAAATGCGAACGCGTTCGCAGTCCTGACAGACAGACAGACCCACCCACAGACCCACCCACAGACCCACCCACAGACCCACAGACAGACACGGTCGTTGTATAACCCCTCCTAGGGGACTTTGTCCCCTCGGAGAGGTAATAAAAATATAGGAACACATTTGAAATTAACCATTTAAAACTTATTTTTACAAAAGGTTAATCAGGAGATTCAATGTCTTCATTGGGCAAAGATATTAATTTTGAAGAGTTTTTTAAAGTTTACCACTGAAATTATATTTAAGACAAACAATTTATGACTACATCGATGATAATTAAAATTGTAATACTAACCACTCGGCTTTTTAGATTTGGGTTGTTTCTTTTGACAATAGAGTAATGGCACTCCGTAGCTTTGACCGTGGTCGCCATTTTGGTCGCGATTTTTTATCTATAGGAAAAAGCATGGGTGACGTGCAGTGACGTCACACTGCCATTACTCTATAAGCGTGATCCATTTTTAGTCCGAGGCCCGAACGAGGACACGAGGTCCATATATCGAAGCAGACGAACCCGCTGAAACTTTTCAGACTAAACTTCCACCCCCACCTCTCCCACTAGGGAATCGTATGAGACAACGCATTTCGCGTACGTTTCTACCCCCTGATCCTATTGGGGAAGAAAAATATTACCAGCATGGCGACAATCGCCGAAGGTATGGCGTGACGTCATACTGCCAAGTCCCTATTGGTCAAAAACAGGTTGTATATGTTTAAAAATTATTTAAAAAAATCCCATATTTACCCAAAACTAGGTAAAAATATTAAATATTAATTAATGAAATTTTTAGATAAATTCATATTAAGAATGATATATTTACTAGCTGGGTAAACCAGTCCTGTCCGAGCTCTAAATAGTTGGCTTAATCGTATAATTCTTATAAGGTTGTAAGAAAAATTGTTTAAAATACATGATAAATAACTTTTATTCCTTTATTAATAAAATAAAATTCTACATATCATAAGCAAAAGTATACCTAATATTTTAAGAGGTGAGCTGAACTACTACGAAATATTGAAAACTAAATTCAAGTTACATATAGTACGTGGTATCTAAGAGTTTCAATTTAATTTCAATTTAATTGTGCATTTGGTGTATACAAAAAAGAGGGGGGATAGCGGGGCTAAGTCGCTAGCGACTTGTAAGCAACAAACACAGCACCCCACACAAGGAGAACGCAACCCGTCAAAAGTCGTGCATTTTCTTGCGTACAGTTTTCATTGGTTAGACGCTTTAGCGCCTGCGGTCGTCGGAAGCGGAAAATTCGGAAATTATCTTCGCCCTTTCCGTAAAACGTTCATCGTAAAGGCTCGTCCTATGAAATTTGTACACAACACTGGCTTAGCGTGTTTAAAGGCTAGCTGCGTTCTCCTTGTGTTTGTTGCTCCTAGGTGGTATAAATAACTTATTTTAGGAAATGCATCAGCTAGGTAACTTATATTTCCTTGCAAAACATAAGATATTACAAAGGGGGTAAGCCAGAGGCCAATAAAAGTATTTTAGAAACCCATATAAAAGTCTAAATACCACACACTGACTTATTTAAATCATAAAGTAACAATAAAAAGTATTTAAAATAAAATATATCACCCTATAAAGTACTAAGAACATTATAAAGAAATGGTGTATTTACCTTTAAATTGACAGCTTGCTCTAATAAGTAGTTACTTCAACTTGTTATGTAATGCGAGCTAAATTCGTTGAACTATGGTGTTAGGGGGAATAAAAAAGACCCCTGATGAATAAATAACGCTTTTCCATCATTATTTATATGGGTGCCTTCATTATATATAAAGAAGGCTTGAGCATTTAAGAAAATGAACTTCCAATGTACTATAGAGATGGCGATACTGTCGCTATCCGCCAAATAAAAAGCACGGTCAAAGCTACAGTTTCTAATTCCCGCCATTCGAATGAACGTTCTAGTTATTTTTCCGATTTTTATTGTGTGTTCCGACTGGTCATGGAGTGCTCCAAAAATCATCCGCTGCCCCATTGGTCTAACGAGAGCATATCACGGAGATAATCACGTATTACGACTAAATTCTTCGTCCCTGTTGCAGTGTTGCTACGAGGTCAGAAAGGCTAGTACCACTTTAGGACAAGGTCAGCTAGCGACGTTTCGTGCTTTTAATTCAGTTGGTCCGGTTACAATGCGTAGGAGGGTGGTGGCATGCCCTTCATGGCAACAGCTCCCTACACTCACTCAACGGAGCAATGGATTTGAGAGCAAGTTTTGAGGCGCCATGTAAGAAGAGGTGAAAACTATTAATGATTTATTATACAGTATAAGAATCAGCAATTCAGCATCATAGATCTGACAGTTATTAATTTGAAGATTGATGAATTTTGGGGAAAATATTTGTAGTTAATTGATTTTTTGATGAAGTATTATTTATTAAATATACTTTTTAAACTTTAGGGAAAGATCTTTATTAGAAAACATAACTGAATTATAGTTGAACTAATTGTAACTTGGTGGCGCGGTATACCGTTACAGAGACTGGGAACTGCCATGCATCGATGCGCCATGGATAGTCGTGGTGTAGCCGCGAGGGAAAACACACGAGTGTGTGTTACAATATATACAGGGTGTTAACTAAAAAACGATACAGAGCCAATTACTCAAAATGTGTTTTATGTAAGAATTTGAAATTTGAAGGTTACATAGAGGCTGCAGGGGGACAAATGACAATGAAAATTTGAATGACCTTGAACCAGGTCTTCAAGGTCATTAAAGTTTTATCTCGAGAACCGTTAGGATTAGAAGAATGGTTCTAATTATAAATGGGTTTTACGTTAAATATTAAGTCAAAACCGCTTTGACGTGATCTAATTTGACTCATATTTGACCAATGGGAAGCCGAGAAATGTTAGAACAAAAACCATAAGGTCGTGTGTGGTATTCTAATCAAGACACGACATTTAAGGGCTTATCAATCGAAAACTACCAGATCTAATGGATCCAAATTGTCGTGACACTCTAAACTGAGTGGAACAGTTCGAAATTTGTAACTTATGATGACCTTGAAACATTAGTTCAAGGTCACTCAAAATTTATCTTGAGAACCGTTAGGATTAGAAGAATGGTTCTAATTAGAAATGTGTTCTACGTTTAATTTTAAGTCAAAACAGCTTTGACGTGATCTAATTTGACCAATGGGAAACCGAGAACAAAAACCATAAGGTCGTGTGTGGTATTCTAATCAAGACACGACATTTTGACTACTTTAAAATGAGCTTGTAGGTCCACACGGGCCAAACAGGCGTTCGCATTGGAATTAGAGATGTGAGCCGGTAAATTTACCGGTAATGGTAAAATTGCGGTAAATTTACCGAGTGGTTTTACCGGTAAATTTACCAATTACTTTCAGAAAGCAAAAAACACCCAAAAATATTCTGTTAAACTTCCCGGCACTGTGATTTTACGTATTTCTAAGGGGTTATCGAGGAGATTTCTCTAACAAATAAGTTTAATGTAACCTAAGGCTATGCTAAAATTAAAATATTATTTTAATAATTATTGTGACATCAAACCATTATTTTGATTAAATAAAAAAGTTAATGGTAAATATACAGGTAAATTTACCGGTAAATTTACCGTTTTTGTTTTTTCCGGTAAATTCACATCACTAATTGGAATACGTGGTTTAAATAGATATACATTAAATTTAATTAAATAAAGGTAAATCGAAGTTGGATTTCCAATCAGATTTGTTTGGTCTTAATTTCTTTGTGCTTTTACCACAAATTTATCCATACTTGGACTTACAATTACTTGATCAATATCATGTGAGCCGCGATAGCGAAACTAAAATGATGTAAACTGAGAACAAATTGAGAACGTTCTATAATGTAATTTCACTTCGTAGCTTTGACTATGGCCACCCTTTTGTGCAGGTTTTTTTCTCTATTCGAAATAGCATGGATGACGTCGTGTCACATGAGACGGAAATCACTGAATGGTTTTGAACCATGTACACGGAGGGAATAAAGTTAAATAAGCCGCAGTTAGTATACTTCGCTAAAGCTGAATAAACGACGACACTGTACAATATCATATACAGTTCAGTACTACGGAAAATTAACCTTAGTTAGTATATTCCAGTCGCTAGGATGGGAGGGGCTTAGCTATCATGACGACGGTCACGCGCCGCCGCTCAAAAATTGTATTGAAGGGTCACGCAGTATTTTACCAACCTTGTTGAAGGGAAACGTTTTGAAATTTGACTAACTTTCAGTGCCAAGGTTTAGCGTTAAATTTTGTTTCTATAATTTTAATACACATCTTTTTGATTGAACGAAAATAGGTAAGAATATGAATAACAAATTCCTTTATTTATGATTATCAATTGATTTTGTAGTAGCAGATGTATTTTTCTAAGAATCATTAGTTATTTTCTAAATCGCGCAATCCCGGAAACGTTTTGTGGACAACCACCTGTCTCCTGATTGGCTCATAAAACGCAGAAAGGAACCGCCCATCTTAACCCCAGATGGTAGAAAGGGTAATGATATTGTAACCAGGCGACGAGCAGAGCGAGTCGTCGCCTGGTTATTGAAAAAACCCTAACCGTGGCGTTTAATTTTCTCGTTAAAGTTAAATTTACTAGGGAGAGTCCTTTTAGATTTTGGAATCGCTAGCGACTGAAAAACCAACGATTCTCATACAGAGACTGTTACTGGATTAAAATAAAGACGGGTTAAAACAACAACAATTTATTTTAGAGAATCCAAAATACGTAAAGTTACAAAATAATAAGGAGATCTGTTCTCGACCAGTCTCACCTTTCAACTGCCTGCTATTCCTTTTTTACAGCGCCACTTTCTCCAACTGGAGGCAAGATTTTGAACATGGTGGCCGGGAACAGAACCGAGGAGGATCCCATTGTCCCTCTCTCTTTTATCGAGGCGTTTTTTCGGTATTTCCTCAAAGAGCCCGCGTGTCATAAATGGGCTTGGAGCTGCTCTGGGCCCAAGTTTACTTTAATGAGTGCAACTGCACTCGGGACAATAGCAATCCTCGATCGTTCCCCATCCGCCGCCACTCTATTTTATGACTCTTGGCTTTTTAGGCCAAAGGGCCTATTTTACAATATTTTGTCATGGAAACATTTTAGACCAAATTATTATTAGTTTTTCCTAGCATTACTATACTTTAAATTTTGTCCTACATTAAGTTTTACCTAAAATTAAATTCAATTAGAATTACAAACCCAGAGTTTTAACACTCCCCACCGTAACACGCCAGTGTTACACAATAGTTATTAAGTTCAAATTACTGAAATATAAATGTCCAATAAAGAGTTCAAATTAGAATTGTTCACAGAGATAATTGAAATCAAGAATAACAAAAAAAATGAAATTTTTCTTTCCTACGATACATCATACCAGTTATACATAAATAACAACACTATACGCTAATACAACATTATCATGTACATTAATAAAAAACAATTCAATGAAAGTTTGACAACCAACACCAAAGTATTTACAACCTCATTTTCTTATTACTTATTAACCTCCAATTTATAAAGCAGTTGGATTGGTCGCCTGATTTCGCTGCCGTTTGACATTCGTACCCAACACGATCTAACACATCCCTCACGAGTTTCGCGACCTTCAACAAGTTTAGTCACCAGCCCCAGTTTCCACATTTGACGCGGTAATTTGTCATCTTGTACTATCATTACGTCCCCGACCTTTATTTTTACATCTCGTTTAGCTAAACTACTGTAATGGGCGTTGCACAGCTCCAACAGGTATTCGTGACGCCAACGGTTCCAAAGTCTTTTCATCAGCGCGTCTCGATGTTTAACTCGTATAAGCATCTTTTTTCCGCTGTTATTGTTAGCTGCAACGGCATCATCCTTTCCCTGTGGGGGTAAACAGGTCCCCCTTTTTCCAAGAATAAAGTGTGAGGGGGTCAGGGGTTCTGGCTCTTGAGCGTCATTAAAAACGTATGTTATCGGTCTCGCGTTAATCACGGCTTCGGTCTCCGTGAGCAGGGTCTCCAGTTCTGGATAAGTGAGGGAAGCTTTACCGAGAACCTTTTTAAGGGTCGTTTTCGTTGATCTCACCATTCTCTCCCAGTAGCCTCCCCACCAACTGGCTCTTTCCGCAATAAACTTCCACTCTACTCCCTTATTTCCAAAAAACTGCTTAACTTCGTCGCTGTTAAGATTTCGCCACATTAGCTGTAGATCTTTGCTCGCGCGTTTAAATGTTTTTGCGTTGTCGCTAACAATTAGGTTAGGGATTCCACGCCGTGATACCATTCTGCGAAAGGCTAGTAAGAATTCGTAAGCTGACAACAACGGTAACAGTTCCAGATGAATCGCGCGCGTCACAGCGCATGTAAATAAACAAATGTAAGATTTAACTGGACCTCCTGGTGATTTCACGAATACGGGTCCGGCGAAGTCTACGCCGACAACTGTAAACGGTGGCGATTCCGTTATTCTTTCGCGAGGTAATTGACCCGTGGTTGCGTCGCACGGCTTTGCTGTAAATTTTTTACATATTAGACAGTCTTTTACTATTTTTCGCGCTAATTGGCGGCCAGCGGTGACCCAATATCTCTCTCTGAGCTGAGTTATGGTCGCCTGAATACCACCAGGCATTATTTCTTCGTGGCTTCTTCTCATTAATAATTCCGCAATCCTTTGCTTTTGGTTAATAATTATCGGGTATTTCTGACTATAGCTAAATTCTGACTCGCCTAATCTACTTCCAACGCAAAGTATTCCCTGATCATTTAACTTGGGTTTGAACGTCATAATACTTGATTGTTTAGATAGCTTCCGATTTCCCCTTAAACTCTCTGTTTCTTCCTTGAAATCCTCTTTTTGTATATCTCTTATCCATTTTTCCTCCGCCCTGGCTATTTCTTCGGCGGTAACTTGGCCCTCGCGTCGATCTATTTTTCTAGTCCTTTCGGTAAATCTAGTCATCAGAGCCGTTATTCTAAAAACCTTTGTTATACTGCTGTATTTCTTTAGGTCTATAATATTCTGAATTCCCGTTGGTGCGTCCAACGTCACTGCCATCACTGTTTTTCGACGCTCCACCTCTACTTCTTCATTACATAATTTTAAGTTTTCGGTAGGCCATTGATGTTCGTTTTGACGCAACCAAGCTGGGCCTACTAACCACTTTCCCTCGATTACGTCCTTCACCCTAGCTCCTCTGGTCGGTATGTCCGCCGGATTTTCTAGCCCTGGGACGTGTCGCCAACAAGAAGGATCTACGAATTTCTTAATTTCGGACACTCGATTTTGAACGAAAGGTTTCGAATTATTTCCTTTGATCCAATACAAAGCAATTTGCGAATCAGTCCATATTTTTATCTCGACACCGTTTTTTCCGAAAACTGGTTCAACCGCGTTAACTAGACGAGCTCCTAAGATGCAACCCATTAGCTCTAATCTCGGTAATGTCAGTGTCTGGGGTTTCAAGGGAGCTACTCTGCATTTAGACGTTACGAGAGAGACGTTCATCCTTCCCTCTTTGGTTTGGTAGCTCGCGTAAACAACGGCGGCATACGCCTTTACGCTGGCATCAGTGAAACAGTGAATTTGAATGTTCGATTCCTTTTCGCCTTGCCCATAATAGAATCTAGGGATCCTGAATTTACTTAAATGGGTCATCTCAGCGCACCACTGACTAAACTCTTCGCTCATTTCACCTGGAATTTTGTCGTCCCAATCTAATTTATCTGTCATCGCCCATAAAGCTTGAAATATAAATTTTGCTCTGACTGTGTAAGGAGACAAAAATCCCATCGGATCAAATACCTGAGACACTGCGCTTAGGATGAATCTTTTTGTAGCGGTTGCGCCTTGTAATATTTCTATTAATTTTGATAGGTCAAAAGTAAATACATCGGCTTCCGGATTCCAAAGTAGCCCTAAGACTTTCTGACTATAGGATTGACTTCTCTATCAAACCTAACCGCTACCCCAGTGTCGTTATCTTCCCCTCCTATCTTCTTCATCAATTCGGGCGAGTTAGAGTTCCATTTTCTAAGCCGCATGTTAGCTTCTCCCATAATTACCGACGCTCTTTTTGCTAAGTCGTAGGCTGACTGTAGGCGCTCCTTCCAAAGGGCTTGGCTCTCTACCTTTCTAGGTAGGGTGTCGGCTGGCATTGCCAGAGTATCTGCTCTAATTCCCACTGCTGTGTGCGAAGTGGCGCGTTGGTCGGCCCATTGCTGCACCTTCTGCTGGGTTGAGCGGCTTGCGTCGAGGGTGCGACCATCAGTAGTAGGGTTCTGCTACCCCTGCTGGTTTTGTCACCTGTCCGGGCGTGTGGACGCTGGCGTAGGGCATTTGATGATGGACCTCCGGTGGTGTGGTTTCAATCTTACCGATACACCGGGCTATAAATCTGATGCATGTCTACAAGTCCCATACTAAAAGGTGGGTAAAAATATCGACCCGTAGATACGCTTGGGTGTCGGGACGTCATTCGGCAAAGGTAAAGGCGTGGTAGCGGACGACATTCTGTGCGTCAAGTAGGAGGCCTGCAAAAGCGTACAGGTGCTTTTGACGTTACGATGGCCGTCGATGAAAGTGTGATCGCATTTGAGATCAGTTTAATTTTCCGCACACAAGGCGTGACGTTTGTCCTTGCAAAGCGCCCATCTCAGTTTGGGCCTCCGCCAATGACTTTGCGTGACCCTTGGACTCTAGGCGCAGGGCGGCGCCACCGTGCAGCGCGCTCCGGCCCCATTGACAATCGTCGCAGTTAGTAAGCAACATGGATATTTGTAGGAACTTCCGCAAATACGATGCCTGGTGAGACGTTTTAGATGCGTCAAACGCTACGTCTTCGGCACTGCCTGTTGGTTCGACAAGAGTGTTAACACTAGTCCCGATCGTGAAATTGGTAGCTACGAGGCAGCTGATCGCTTAGCGCAGCAGCATCTGTATGGGAAATCGGATTCCATTGTTTTTGTTAATACTTCCCCTAAAGAACATAGAAAGCGATTACTTAAGCAGTACACAGATTTGAAATCTCTGAAAGAGACTGATCCTGAGAGCACAGATATATTCATGAAACAGTTAGTTGATGATATATATCCAAATCGCCCTGATAGTTGAGAAGACACTTGTTTGTATGATTGGACTAGGTTCTACTATCGGGTTTCAAAAAAGCCTATTACAAAACGACCTTCTGAATTACTTGAACTAAAAAATGGAGCTGGTTTTGTAAAGATGAGGGTTAAACCTTTCCTGGTTCAGCACCCAAATCATGATTTAAATAAATCTGAATCAGAGTCTGAAAAGTTTTATCATGGGTTGTTGATGTTATTTTGACCTTGGAGAGAAGAAATTCTATACTAGGGAATCATAAAACTTTTAAAGAATCTTTTGAAAGTAATTTACCAAGGTTAAAGGATATGATGAAGTATCATGAAAAGTTAAATGCTTTACTAGAGGCAGAAAAGGAACTGCAAGAAGCTTTGACTAAAGATACACCACCTGACAATCAGAATAATTTTGTGGTAGCTAGCACTGATAATCCTATTGTGGGAAGAGAGTTGGGAGGAGCCGAAAGTGCAATGAATGAAGTGAACGCAGCTCTTAAGGAAAATTTAATTTTAACTCCTGACAGCTTAACTTGTGCGCTTTTATATTTGGAAACAGATCAGAGGAGTATCTTTGATAAAATCGCTTGTCATTTTTGCAGTTCAAACTCTTCTGACTAAGCACTGCGTATGTTTATAAGTGGATATGGAGGAACTGGGAAAAGTTTCCTAATTAAAACCCTTAAAATATTTTTATGCTCGCACTTTCAAGATAAACTCTGCGTTAAATTATTCGTTTTTTGAACGGTTATAAACTTACTAATAGTTTTCACTTAACAATTCATCACTATTGTGATAAAGTAAGCGTTAATTTTCATTTTGGAAGGGCCTCCTTTAAGCCTTGGCTTCAAATGGTAAATAAACAACCCTAGTCGTGCAATTCATAAATTCATGATATTTTGGTATTTTTGACGTCATTGTGAAAAAATGATGTATTAAAATTTTACCCAAATGTCTAACAGGGTTGCCACACGTCAGGGAAAACAGGGAAATCAGGGAAAAGTCAGGGAATTTAGAAATGGGCCTATAAAGTCAGGGAAATGTCAGGTAATTTTTAAAATTTGTAAAAAGTCAGGGAAAAGTCAGGGAATTAAATATTATCTTGGCACTTTTTTAGACCAGATCTATGACAAATTCTATGATTATCATTTATTTCCTTGAAAGTTTGGCTAATTTTTTCAACATTGCAATAACCTTTTTAAACTTAAAGGTTCGCTTAATGGCTTCAATCTTACTTATAATGTTATAAATACGTCACCATTATGAAATATGACTATTTATATGTTCCATATATCTATTGATGGTGGCATTTGAACTTGGAAGTATTTCTCATTTATTACTTTAGGCCTAAGGGCACTATAGCCGGAGATAAAGTTTAGAGGAATTATTCGAACTTTCCTCCGATGCGCTTGGGAGATCGTAGATTTAAATCTGGCGCATCGGTGACGTAGTCGAGAGACTCGTCCTCGAAATTCTCGTACCCTCCCTTCAGTTGGGTACAAAGACCGATACCAAGCTTGTTGTACACGTTTTCGTTCTCCTTTGCTGTATCTCAATTTCAGTGTGAAAACATGGATTAGTTATGTTTTAATTATTAAATGTAAGCGCATTCTTTGAAAGTTAACCTTGTTAATCGTGAAGTATCGCGTTGGTGTTATTTTAAATTCGCAGGTGTTTTTATCGTTTATGATAGACCAAGGGTTAATAATTTTATTAATTTGAAATGTCACCAATTACTCCATGCTTCATTCAGGGCTTTTGAATACGGGCTGTAAAAGTAGTTTTGGCAACAAATGGAATAATCTTGTGTTTTTTGTAAGTATTGGGTATAAAATTTTAATATTTCGTTTTTGTGTTTATTAAACAATGCAATGACTTGGTGGTATACCTTTAATGAACTTTTCTACCCAATTTTGCTTTTAACTTTCTATAGGTTCTCACTTAATTTGTAGGATAATGTGCATTAACGTTACCAAACCATAGTTTAATGAACTTTGTTCAAACATTCAGACTAGCTACAATTTGAATTTTAGAAAACAGAAAATGTCCATTGAGGCGTTCTAAGGAAATCATTTCACTCGTGGATAAGGATAATCTATTTTTCTTACCACGAAATAGAAAAAAGGAAAATCAAATTGTATTCTCTCTTTTGTGACTGTGTTCTGAAGCGGTTAGTTTGGCTTTTACTGCTTATAAATGATTGTTGCTCTTGTTTGGATAAAGAAAGATACCTTTTCATTTACTTTTCACTTCAATTTGGGTGTATTTTTTGATAGTTACAGTACATTGACCATAGCTCACAAGCTAGAATTATGTTGAGAGTTTTTTTATTACTGGCCAATGTTTTACTTATGTACCCATTGCTAATACAGAACAAATTTTCCTTTGACAGAGTCTTCAAATATAAATATTAAATATTGTTTTTAATCTCAATGCCATTTAAAAAACATCTTTTGGCTCTGAAAAATATAGGATTTGTTGTATATAGGCCTCAGGGTCACCATACCCTCGTAAAAAGGCGTGTTACCTCAGGGCCCACTCTTTAGGTTGAAGCGTAGGTTCTCAAATACGATACAAGTGTTTGTGTCTAAAATTATTAACAAGGTGTATAGCCTTAACCTCACACTCTTAGAGGCTGGACATTTTTGTTAGGTAGTATACAAGTATATTCCATTTATAGCACTGAGTAACAGGTATAAGCGGGAACCTGTTTTCTTAAACTCACCACCGTGAACTTGAATCAACGGTAGGCCCCCAATCACTCTTTCCTCCCTCCACTTTTGGCTGTTGCTAATAAATTATTAAAAGTGACCGCAATAAACTGGTTTCCGTCATCTGGAACTACCAGGTCTTATTCATCTCTTAGCTGCATCTTGAATGTAGTACTAGAACTTCCTATGTCGATAGTGTCATCTTTTTAGAGATAATTATCTTCTCCACTCTGTGGGATTTTAAAGAGATTTGAAACAAAAAGTGTCCAACCCCCATATTTTTTGGCTCGTGGAAGAGAAACTTTTTAATTATAATTGCTGAATTATGATGGTAACTCCCATGTTTTGTTTTGTAGCTTAATTATGTCGGATTTTGAAACCCTGAAACGGGGCTGTCTAAAAAGACGGGAATTATTTGAAGATCCTGACTTTCCTGCTGCACAGTGCACTGTATTTTATCACCAAACACCTCCTTTTCAATTTGTTTGGAAGAGACCAAAAGTAAGTGAGCATTTTATTTAAAATATTTAGATTTTTTGCTGCTATGAAAATAATTTTTGTATATTAATCCAAAATATATTCGCTTTCGAGATTCAAAATATTGATCATTTTTATAGGGCTTGTTATACAACTAGTGAAATAAAAATAATTTGAAGTTGTTTTGCAATAATTTTAAGCACCTCAGATTTAAGGGAAAATAAACACATTTTGGTTTAAAACTATAGAAATAACAATACTATTATTGGAATTTTAGATATACTGTTCATACATCTTTTTTTATATTATTATTAACAAGTAAATAGCTGGGTATTTCAATTTATTTTTGACCTGGAATTTTGGCAGTTAAAATTAGAAATTTTTTGTAGAAAAACAAATGGGTTTGGAAATCTCTTACAAAGTGGAAATATTTTTAATTATAATAGTAGTGTGGAACAATATTATAATTTTTGTCCCAATTTTCCCTCTTTCCAGTCTATGGGAAATTTGACTGTAGAGGCATGGATTATGATTGCAAAAATATATTTGTAAAAAAAATGGGTCAAGCAAACGCATGAGTGACTGATAAATCTAGACACACCATATATAATTTGAAATTTCTTTGGGGGTTTTTTGTCAATTAGCAACCGATACCTTGAAGGTGAAATAAGAATTAAATACTTTTACTTATTAGTTCCTTCTATAAATGGGTAACTGGCCTCTATGTGATTCATAACTTACCCTCTCTCGATTCGATATCAGAATGAGTTTCCCCGTCTTCATTTCATTTGTAATTATCATAATTATCTACTCTCTCTATAAATATAATTAGAATATAATTATAATGATTTTCAAGTAGCATTATGGTCCGTACCCCTTACAATAACATGGGAACTTATCCTAGAAGAGTCAAAGTGACCCATTTTAAATCAAGTTCTTCGCTGTACCAAAGAGAGTCATCCATAGTTTTAATCTCCCGAAATAAAGTTGTATTCAGGGTCAAAATAGCCCCCCCCCCCCCAGTCTGTTTTTTTATTATCATCCCTTTTCATTTCAAAGATGCCCGGAGCATTCTGTAAGTCCCCAACTACCTACAATACTTTTCTAGTTCATGTAAATTTTTGGAATGCTAAGCTACTCCCTCAGACCCAAATACAAAAGAGGAAAATACTTTGAAGAAGGGTTTCTTTTTGGGGACATGAATTATCTTTCAAAGAAGAAATTATAAAATCAAGTTTTTGAAAAGGAAAAATTAATAGACTTACCCCTAGGGTTATCTTTAATAATTTTCACGATCACTTACGCCGAAATGAAACTTTAGTGTTATAAGGGAGGAGTTTGCTCGATTTTTAATTTTTATCCTTCTCTGGGATATTTTTAACTTGGAATAAATGAGTTCTTAACCAGTTTCTTATCTAAAAGCGTAAAACATTGAGGTTATCAGTGCCAATCTATTAACTAAATGATACTATCTTTTATTTAATTTATAGGAGTTGTGCCCTAATCCTGTTTTTGTCCAAGATGGTGTGTCACATTTTGACGTAGTTCCTGGGAAATTAGGTGAATTTTTTTTTATTAAATCATGGAAATTCTTGAGATATAAGCCTAAAGGGAATTGCAAGGTTATTGATATTAAGTAAGCCTTTTATTTTTCAATTAAAAATATCCTTTTAGGTTAGCCAAATAAAGCTCTTTGCTAATGAACTTTAACCATGTTTATACAAGAGCTTCGCTAAGGGTTGTGAATTAAATTGTCAAAGATCAGTGGTATATTTTTAAATTCGGTTGTCCTTTTGTATAAAAAATTATAATTTTGAGTCATTAGATTTTATGATAATTTTAGTATAGTTATTTTATAATAAAATTTTATTAAAATATAAAATCTGTATTAATTCTATTGAAGGAATTTTTTTGATTTTCAATCTATTGACTGAGGAATGAATTAAATATCATTTAGCAGTTAATTGAAGAAATAATTTAAGAAGTTAGCAATTTTTTTTCAATGTTTTGTCAATTTATATAATTGATAGCTTTGGTCTTTGATATTTTTCTATTATATAAATAGATCCAAAATATTTAATTATAAATACATTCCCCAGGGGACCGATGGTTTGTTTCTTGCGTGGGCTGCCTGAGTCTAACCCGTGGCTTATTCTATCGAGTTGTTCCGGCTGACCAAAGCTTTACATCAGATGAATATGCTGGCATATTTAGATTTCGACTTTGGTGGTGTGGGGAGTGGCAGGAAGTGGTCATCGATGACCGACTCCCCACTGTCAACAATAAACTAGTATTTGTACATTCTCAACATAGCAACCATTTCTGGGCTCCTTTACTAGAGAAAGCATATGCTAAGTATGTTTTCTTTTTCTTTTTGGTGGAAATTAGTTAAGTTTGTGGTAGTAATACAACATTAATTAACTCCTTATTAAGATTACACGGTTCGTATGAAGCGTTAAAATATGGCTGCTCTCAAGATGGATTGTCAGATCTGACGGGGGGTGTGACAGAATCTGTCAATATACGTAATGACCCGACTGCCTGTGGTCGAATATTTTCCAGGCTTTTACAAACTACCTCCGTAGTCACAGCGCTTGTACTTCAACAATCGCAGGTTCTTAATTTTTCTCAATAGACTCTCCTCTATTAAGTTATTTAAAATTAATTTTAATTTAATATATTATAGTCAAGAAATCAAGCTGAAAAACTAGCAAATGGCATACTCCTAGGTATCAACTATCGGGTTATGGCCTTGGAAAAAGTAAGCTTTGATTAGAGGATGTCATTAATATTAAGTTAAAATGACTATTTTTTATTGCCTAGGTGGAAACGAAAAAGGGTGATCAGACTCAATTAGTTAGACTCCGAAATCCCTTGGGTGTACCTGAATATGTTGGATCTTGGGGAAGAGAGTAAAGATCTTATAATTAATTTAATTAATTGAATCTCTTGTTTATCATCCAAATTAATATTTTTTTTACTATCTTTAAGGTCAGAGGAATGGCTACAAATGGATATAGATGAAAGGGAAAGGTTAAATAGTCGAAAAATGGCTGATGGAGAATTCTGGATGACTTATCAAGATTTTGTCAAAACATTCACAAATTTGGAGGTCGTCCATTTAGATGGTGAAACGAGTAAAGACGAAGCTAGTCTTAGGCTGAAAATCCCTTGGCATATGAAGTTATGGCATGGCAGTTGGCAAAAAGGAGTTTCAGCGGGCGGTTGTCGGAACAACTCTGGTAAATTAACCACTTATTTAAATAGCTTAAACCAGAAATGTAATTTCTACTAATATGAATCTGAACATTTTGTAGATACATTTCATATCAATCCACAATTTCAACTCATTTTACCTGATACATCCGATATTGTAATATGTTTGAGCCAACATAGTGTTCTAGAACCAAAAGTCATTGGTTTCACTGTTTATCAAGTAGGAAAAGAAATTTAATTTAAATCTATGGGTGATGAATTTTGATTGATTTGTTAATTTGAAGGCTTCAAAAGCATCGATGGAAACAATAGGAAAATCTTTTTTCAAAAGAAACAAATCATTCCTGAATTCCACTTACAGCAATAGTCGACAAGTAATTTTCAACAATATTAGTAAAAATTCTGAATATTAATTATTGGCTCTCTAGATATGCCATCGTTGCCAAGTTGAACAAGGTAGTTATGTAATAATACCAACCACATTTGAAGGAGGTCACGAAGCCAATTTCACTTTGCGTGTTTACTCAAATAAGTCTCTCAGACTTAAGGTGTCAGATTGCTCTCCAAGTCTTTTAAAATCAGCCATTATCAAGGTTTGTGTAACTAACCAAGTTTGTGTAACATTGAATAATGCTGCCTAAATATTTTAGGCTCCACCCAGTTTTGATACAAAAATAGGTTGCTACGAAGTTATATTTCTACAAGTTGCCGACGAACATAAATCTGTAAATGCTTTTGATTTGCAAGAGTTGTTAGAAGCTTGTCTACCCAATGGTAAATATCACTTATCACTGCGTAATTTTGAGGAAAATAATGATTATATCAATTTTTTATGGTTGTAATTTAGATTATGTAAAAAGCTGCGCAACTTTAGAGGTCTGCCGGCAAGTTATTCTGGCATTTGACGTATCCTTTCAAACTTGTTTACCCTTCCTAAATGTAAAAACCAAATAATAAAAAAATCCCTAACTTCTAATTAATAGTCAACGGGAAGTGGGAGACTCAAATTTAATGACTATAAAAATTTAATGTGTAGTCTCAAATACTGGCAGGTAAAAGAATTTGATTGAATATCGACACACCAATGCATGTCTATTTTTTTAATTTATTTTTGGATACTTTAGATGTTACTGAACATTTCTGTGGCAAAATTATTTTGGGGAAATGAAAATTCGGTGTGATATAAATTTTTGAAAATTAACCAAAATTAACGTTTTCTAGCGTAGGGTACACTAAATCTTCCGTTTTGTGCAATATTTGGCGGGGACAAAGTATTTTCTATTTTTTCTTCGTAATATGCCTATCGTAATTAGCAAGAATGGGGTTGTGGTGGTGCCCAGCACGAGAGCATAACACCTAGTTTATGATTTTATTTTTGGTATTTTTCCACGATACTTTTTTACACTCGTCTTGGTTTTGGAGATAGGTGCATTATCAAAATTTTCCGAGGGCCCCTCGGACAGTTTAACTAAATTTGGCAGAGGAGCGTGGCCATGTAATTTACAAACATTTAATTTACGCTAGATTAATGATCTCCGCAAATAAAATTGGACAATGCTTTACTTTTGTTGCATATTTATTTATTTTAAGTCCATCGCGTATCCTACTTCACCTACAACAATGAAGCGGGCCAAATTTTGGTGAAAGTTAACAATTAAAAATGCTAATTTTACCAAATTAATATCTTGGTGAATTTTCATTACCGCAAAAACAATTTGCCACAAAAATGTTCAGTATTGTCTAAAGTATCCAAAAAAATAAAAAAATTGGACATGGGTTGGTGTTTTGATATTTGGCCAAAATTTCAATCAATTTGACTTCATTTTAAAAATCTTAATAACATTTAATTGCTATAGAATATGTTCAAAAATCATACAAAAGGAACTTCAGGGATTTTACGATCAGAAAAGTTAAAGGACGCCTTATTAGATATTGGTACGAATAATTTAATTTTAATTAACAAATTTCCATGTTTTAATAGTATTTGTTTTTATAGGTTTTCAGTTGAACACTGAAACTTTATCATTGTTAGTTTTGAGGTATATGAGGAAAGACGGAACTTTAAGGTTTGGTGATTTTGTGTCATGCATTTTACATCTTTCAGTTGCATTTGGTAATTATTAATTTTGGCTGTATAAACGCAAACTGCCTCTAGTTCATTTTCCATTTGTACAACCAAATTTTTTTCACTTCTATTTCATAAATCTAGCTACTTTTGAGAAAAAAGATCCTTTGCAAAATGGTTACATTAAGATGAATCTTGGTGATGTAAGTTGCAATTATTTCTAAAATGGACATTTAAGAGATCTTTACACTTTATTTTAATTCCAGTGGTTGAAAGCTAGTTTACAGTGTTAACGAAAACTGAAATTACGAATCTCAGTGGGCAAAATGGATATAGTGAGACAGCTGCTTAGATATTTTTAAAATTAAAACGAGTATTTACAATAATTCATTTTTGAAAGATATTTTTACTAAAAGTTTATATATATAGCTGATATTTTTTATACAATAATTGCTCAAAATATTTGTTGTAAATATAACAAAGGGTTGTTAACAGTTTTATGGGATTATTTTTTACTTGTAATAGGTGGTTTTAGTCATGTAAATAAAAGGTTATTTGTTTACTAATAATTGTTTTGTTGCTCGACACTTAGTGATGTTACTAGGTGGTTATTTTTCGCTGATTTTGAGATTTCGGAGTATGATAAGAAAAGTAACCCTATGTCGTCATTTTACTCTGATACTATGGTAGCGAATATTTAAAGAGTCCGGTAAAAATAATTTTCCTAAATGGCTGCGTGTCAGTGTGAGAAATAAGGCACTATCACAGGCCAATCGCCAGTTTAAAAATTAGCTGGGCCAGTTTAAAAATTAAATGCTGGGAGTGTAAGTGGCCCTGGTGACCACTAAATTAATTCAAAGTTTTTTTTCCCTTCAAGATTTTAGTTCATTAAAAAAATACTATTTTAATCCCTAAAATTGTTTGGTCTTTGCTTCTAGAAGCGAATTTAGCAGTTAGGCAAAAGAAATATAAACAGTCTCTCTTTCAGCAAAGATAATAAACTCTACCCTAGATTCGAATACTGAGAGCTTTCCCATTGACGGTTTTGATACGAAGCGTTTACCCTTTTCCGACACGTGACCTCAGAAAAATCGGGCTCCATCGAATTTTTTCTGAGTTCTAGCGGGAAGTGGGTAAACGCTATCGGCAACGCGCGAGAGAGTTATTTCGAATCTAGGGTACGAGTTTAAATTATCTTTGCTCTCAGTAGGGGTACGTTCAGTAACAGTCAACGGAAAAAAAACCCAATGGATTTGATATTTTCCACCGTTGAGCTTTTTCGTCATAATGACGTCGTAAGTTGCTGAACGCTTTTATTCAGTCATCGGTGTTTTTTAAAATGGCGTAGCTTTTATAGTAGTAATGACGTCAGTCATCGGAAAAACCATAGACAGTATACAAGCACGTATATAAGGGGGGTTAGAGGGTTCAAACCCCCCCTTAGGAGTCGATTCCTTTCTTACGAAAGGAGCGCAACATTAAATGTATTATAAAAAACTTCGTTTGATACACGTTCGGAAATGTCATTGTCACTCGTCCCGCGTCTAGCCAGTACTTTAAATATGCGTTATTGCTAACGAAAAATTTCGCGCTCGCGATTTAATCTGGTTGTCTTATAACCCGCCCCCCCCCCTTAGACTTTCTATATCTACGTGCTTGACAGTATACAGGGTGTCTCAATTTGCTCGATCAGGCCATTTTTCTCAAAATGTATTTATGCTAGGGTTCTGAAATTTACAGGGTTTATTTGTTAGGCATGGAAGGCTTGGGTTATTAAATTTCAGAAAAATCGAACGATTTTGTGCCGTTTTGGAAAATTTAAGTTTTCACCGGTAGGTGTCACGCAAAATGTTTCAATAGAAAAGTTGTAGGGCATAGTCGAAAGTGTAAAAATAATTTTGGTTCGGTTGAAAAAGACCTATTTTTCTCTGAGTTTGGAGGTCGGGGGAAAAACAAGTTGTACTAGCAGGCAATAGCCTTTAACGAATTGTAGGTAACATGCATTTCACTTATAAGATTTCGAAAAATGAACAAATAATAATTAGCCCAAGTGACAAATGTTTTTTAATGACTTCTACAAAATGTTTTCAAAAATACCACCTTCTGATGCAATGCACAAATATGCACGTTGTTGCATATTGCGAAATGCTCCCCGAACCATTTCTGGAGTCATCCGGCGACATGCTTCGATGATTCTTTGTCGTAAATCTTCAACGCTCGTCACAGGTGTTTGGTATACGTAGTCCTTTACGAATCCCCAAAGAAACAAGTCGAGTGGTGTTAGATCAGGGGATCTTGCAGGCCAACGAACAGGACCAGTTCTTCCGATCCATCTTCCAGGAAACTCGTCGTTTAGATATGCAACCACGTCACGATATTGGCGAGGTGGCACCCCATCTTGCTGGAACCAGATGCGTCTGTACTCGGCCAGAGGAATGTCGTCCAACACGTTGGATATTTCATCTTGAAGGAACTCCTAGTAGTTTTGACCGTTCAGACGGTTTGGCAGGAAGAACGGGCCAATAATTCTGTCACCTAACAGACCAGCCCACACATTTAAGCGAAACTGCACTTGGTGGCGGTGAGGAAATCCCCAGTGTGGATTCTCGTAGTCCCACATATGTTGGTTTTGACGGTTGAAAGGCCCATCTCTTCCGAATGAACATTCGTCGGACATCAGTAGTTGATCGTGAAAATCCTGGTGTGCGTCAGCCATGAGGCAAAACCAATTGCAGAAGTCGAGTCGGCGCTGTCTATCACCGTCATGCAGTCCTTGGTGAAGTGTCGCTCGATAAGGTCTTTTGAGTGTTCTCCAAACGAAGTTTCGATCCAACACTAAGTCAAAGCTGGCAGTCCTGACGCTCGCTCGAGGATAGGAGACGAAGTAGGCAAGTATGGTGTTTTCCATGTCGATGTCCTGGAGACCACGACCACGAAACCTCGGATTGATATTACCCCAGTTGTCGAAGTCGCGGACCACTCTAAGAACCGTCGTATGACTTGGTCTGCAATTGGGAAATCTTCGTCTAAATAACTGACTTACTAGAGTAGCATTACGACGACCTTCTCCGTAAAATAATTCTAGCAGATGAGCACGCTGATCTCGAGTGAAAAGAGGCATGCTGGACAGCAATCGGCCAAGCTGAGATAATGTTTTAACTTTGAAATGTAAACGCTTTAAATACTACTCGGACAATTGATATTTCACGTTAAAAAACAACAAAAGAAAAATAAGCGTAATTTTTGGTCTACAAATCTTTGTTTGATGATCTTTGTCTAATTAGGTGTTGAACGTAATAATTTTCTTTAACAATAACTTTTTGCAGATCTGATTATTAACTACATAGCTGAAAGCATAAGTTCCCTAAAATAAATGTACATGTGTGTTGTGATTATGTACGATTGTTTAAGTTAAAGGCTATTGCCTGCTAGTACAACTTGTTTTTCCCCCGACCTCCAAACTCAATGAAAAATAGGTCTTTTTCAACCGAACCAAAATTATTTTTACACTTTCGACTATGCCCTACAACTTTTCTATTGAAACATTTTGCGTGACACCTACCGGTGAAAAAATAAATTTTCCAAAACAGCACAAAATAGTTCGATTTTTCTGAAATTTAGTAACCAAAGCCTTCCATACCTAACAAATAAACCCTGAAAATTTCAGAACCCTAGCATAAATACATTTTGAGAAAAATGGCCTGATCGAGCAAATTGAGACACCCTGTATATCCCAAAGGGGACGAGAAATAGCCTACCTTCCACTGCATTAACGTCGCTGTTTCTCTGACTGACGCTTTGTTATTGAAAGAGGGGGGAAAACACGTAAGCTTCTAAGCGCTTCAAATGACCTTGAAAGTTCCCGTTTTTAAAGTACGGCCGTCTTTATTCAGTTGGGGCCCTAGCAGGGCCGTAACCAGGGGGGGGGGGGGGCGGTCGGGCCGTGATTAGTAATCGGTGAGTCCGATGAGCGCTGCTGAACGTACCCACGGAGTGCCAAGTCTCTATTCAAGAATAGAGAATTTGACCATAAATTATGAAAGCCTGATTTTGAAGGTTAAAAATGGTAAGTGGCCAGTGGCCAGTTTTTTAATTAATTTCTACTAGCCACAGGTCCAGTTTAAAAAAAATCCTTATTTCTCACCCTGCTGCGCGTGGCCTTTTTAGCGGAAAAATTATGGGATAGCAGACTCTCTTTACACCTCCTAAGAAGAGTAGCATGCACGATTTACGAACCTTGCTCCGGAACAAGCGAATAAAACGGTTTAGGAGTACACTTTTAGTCCGAGAACAGGCAAAAAGAAACCACAAATTGTAATGGGGGGGGGGGCAAAATAACGTGTAATAAAAGGTTGGTGTATATGGCTGGAAGCCTTCACAGTTCATACCATCATAGAAGCTAAGCACTGACATTCCTCTTCAGAAATCGCGTCGAGGTAGACTTTTATCTATTCATACATTCCAACAAAGGCAGCGCGATCATGGCGCGATCTACCGGTTAGGGTTTGAATTCTTTAAAAAGTCTACCTCGACTTTCCCCCCTTTTTTTCTCCCCGCCTCGAACTGGCACTACGCTGTCGGATTTAGCGCCTTCTTTCCTTTCCCCTCCTCTACTATTCCTCCATGATACCATGCATACCGGAGAGAAACTCACTCTCTACAATCATGGACTCTTTATCTGAGTCCATGCTACAATATAATCAAGAACTACGAACGGTAAAAAGTAAAGAACAAAATACGTTCGAAAATACTAGTGGTGTGCGGGTTTTGCTGAACCTATAGTAAAAACAACTTTTTCAGGTTCCACTAGATGGCGATATTTAAAATTATTGAGGGTTTTTATTTAAAACCTAGATGGCGATAGCTCTTCAAAAAAAAGAAAATTTTGAAAAATAATAAAATTGTTCATGGTAGTGTTGAGCGCTTTCAAAAACGCACAATTTTAGGTTAAGGGGTACATTTTAATTCTTAGAACATTCCTACATATAATTGAATAATTTTTATTATTCTTGTTTTGATTATTTTTACACATTTTTACAAGGTCAATGACACAACCGTATTATGCTGCTACCTAACGGTACTTTGAATAACTAAATTGATCCAGTCGATCGACCCGCCTCTCTGTTTCTCGTCCCGTTTCACGGTTTCAGACGGAATCCGAGCTCTTCTTCGCGTAGGGATTTTAATCATGGCAGCTAGCTTCATTGACTCCAAGACTTTATTTACAAAATGTTCTACGATAGACGTAGAAAGTTAGCTGTTCCTTAGGAGGCACGGAAAGAGACAAAAGTAATGAAATGATTAGAAAGACTTCCAAATCATTTAAAAAGTAGGCGTGGTCTAAATATGATCTACCCTACGATGCCGAGGCTTAAATTGCTTCATTTCCCTGTGTTGTTTTAATTATTATGGTGCTGCGGTTTTTTGCGTCCGGAACCCGGTGGTTGTTGAAGTCTCAACTTAACGGGAAGTTAGACTAAAAGATAAGAATTGCCGTCTACGGATACTTCGCTCGATATTTTTTCAGTTCGTGCCGTTAATTTTGACATTTTGGGCTAAAGTGTAGGGGAATTAAGGAATAATCGCCGAGGCTTAGGAAATGCCAAATATTTTTCTACTACTACTTGATCTATGATCTTTCTACGAGAGCCCAACACTTCTGCCATTGAACCTCAAATTATGGATATGCCACCTTGCTAACCTCACATTCAAATAAAACAAAAACAATGGGTGATCATCACATTGATGTTGCCAGCCTCCCAGCTGAAGTTCGTGAGAAATTAGCTGAGCTAGAACTCGAATTATCAGAGGGTAAGTTCATTTTAATTCTGAACTTTGTGTTATAATCGGCATATGGATTCGAATTAAAGAATAAGTGTATGAATAAGAATAGTTATGTGATTTGCCAATTATTGATAATGGTCACATGTGAATCTAACAGCCCTGGAGACACAGTCCTAGCAAATGTATATATTATATCTCATAAACCACCCAGGGTCATAATCCACTGGAATTTGGTTAGATTAGCATGAAGTTAGATTTGAAGTAAGCTTATGAAAAATGAGAATATATAGTCTCAAGATGTTTTCACGAACTTTGCCTTTTAGAATTGTATGATAATTCCTTTATGAGTGAAAAAGAACTTAGGTTAGTATATCTGAGAGATTTCTATGAGGCTAAAATTTGAAGTCTTTTATCTGCCATTATGGAAAATTCTAGTCTTCTAAAGTGGAAAAAGATGAATTGGAAAAGTAGGGAGGCCCTAAGTTCTCTTCCTCATTGACCCTTGAACTCTTTTTCGGCTGACGCGTTAGAAGCGTGTTTAAACTAGAAGAACTTGCTCCTAAAACGTGCCAAATTGTAGCCATGTCCGAAACACTCGATTATTTCGAAAGGTCAATTTTTTTTTTAGCGAGACATTTCTTGTTTTAAGAAATATTTTCTTGTTTAAAGAGTAACCTAAATCTTTAAACAATTCATCATTGTTGACACGGGCTGGAAATGTAGATAATATTCATTCAAATCTACATCATCATAAATTTACTTTTCAACCTATTTAAGTAAGCAAACCTCTTTAAGATTTTGAAATTTTAGAGGAGATAGAGAAGTAAATCAAAATTCTAGCCCTTTATTTGACTAAATGAACATCCACCAAATTAATAATTTTAATCGCCAGGAAACTGAATAATTAATTTTAGCGTTCCAGCTATTTGATAGCGACTGAGAAGACACGGTGACGCTTAATTAATGAATCTTCGTAATTATGCTAATTATATCTGTCCGTTTCATCGCCTCGCTGTTTAAATGAAGCCTAGTATTCCTTAAACAAAGCGGTCTTAAATCAACCCTTTTCAAAAGATTAGCTCCGGTGTAATAATACACCGGTATACGACACGCGTGTATATTTTTGGTATAGAGGCGAATGTGGAATCATTACTTTGGGCGCGGCCGGCCAAATTACTGACCATGTCTTATCCAAAATCCCAAACCCTCCTCTACGTGCTAAAGTCATTTTATAGTGATATAATATAACGTGGAAAACATTTCTTTCAATTTATCCAACATAACACCTAAGGTTTGGTTTATTTATCTTTTTTTTTTACATTGTAGTGAAGAAGCAAAAAATATAATCCAGGTGTTATTTGTAAAATTTAGCAGCTGGCGTAATCACCTGTTAGGTAACTATGGATTAAAAGTAGGAATATTGGAAGTTCTCTCTATGGTAGCTATAATACGCCAGTTAGACACTTACTACTTTAATCCGCTTAAAGAATTGTACGAGCCAATTTACTCACGCCAGGGTTCCCTACAGTGTCAAGTGGAATCGTTTGGGGTCAGCTGGCGCGTGGGGTTAAAGTTCAACCTATCCTCCAGCCCGCAGACGTCAATTTCACGATTTAACCCCAATAAACCCCTTTAAATGTGGGTCTGACCATAAGTAACCTAAGAAGTATAAGTGCGATATTATTATCGCCGAACTGATTTTCATAGTTATTTATAGTACAGAGCTGGATGAGAGTGTCAGTATTGGGAAAAAGTTTGGTAAAAAAATTTACATTTTAACTATAGAAAGTGTCATACTTATGACTAATATGTTACTTATGATCTGACAATCCTTTTAACGCTTGAAAAAAAAAATTTTTTGGTAGGCCTCCTCAAATCACGCAGTTTTTATAATTACGGGCATGTTTGCATTACATACCGTACGACCACATGTGTTTATAATTACGTTGATTTTTAATAACGGTGAACAGAAATCAATTATGGCTTGTACAGGTATTAATTATGTCCTTCGAGATAGAATTAAAAGGGATTAGAGTGCCGACCAAACCTTTGTAATTATATTAATTTATTTCCCTTCGTGGCAGTCCCCCCACCCCCCGTATAGCTTCAATTAAGGGGTTTTTAATTGATTTTGACATCCCCCTTCCCGTAATGACAACAATGGAATTTGAGGGGGAGGGTTGTTACGATAGAACTCGGGATAATTTAAGTCTAGTCCCTTCCTAAGACCGTGTTGCCTATCGACTCAAAACAATGGCTTTGGAGGGGGGGGATGGTAAAACTCCAATGTTATGACTAGGGATTTCTATTTTAGGTCCCGTTATCTTTGATGTAAATCGCTATGTGGTAAACCGATATATAAACTGTCTGATTTTCCAAAGCGATTTCATTTTACTGTTACGGGCGATTGAAAGTTAATTCTTAATGCGATTTAACGCGTATGGGCTCTTTCCTGGGTTCGTTGATTTTTAGTTGGGCTATAGTCATTTTATTTTAAACTTTTGTACAGCATTAATATATTCGTTTTCTTGTAGTGTTGTTAATTTTCCGGAAAAATAAAATGCGGAAAATTTTCCAGAAAATTTTCCGCAAATCGGAAAAATAAAAATTTGAAACATAAATTACCTTTTAAGGGTTTTTAATGTGTTTAACTTTTTATCGATATAAAATGTCTAATATCAGTAAACATACTACAAAACATTAATAGCGTTACATTGTTAATCAGTTTAAACTAGTCTAGAGGTTTAGTTTTACTTTCAGATTCGAAAAAATGAGGAGAAAATTCCGCTTTATTTAAATTTGCAAACAATATATTAGACTAATCCTGGATTGCAAACTTTTTTTATTTTTTTCGGAAAAATACGGAAAATGTTTCGGAAAAAAGGCCTCGGTCATTTTCCGGAAATTTTTTCGAGCGGGAAATTTTTCGACTTACAACACTATTTTCTTGTATTCATTTTTGTTTTCCGCGCATTGCGAAATAGTGTTGTAAGTCGGAAAATTTCCGTATTTTTCCGGGAATAAAAAGGTTTTCATTTCATGATTAGCCTAATACTGTTCGGCAGTTTGAATTTCGCGGCATTTTCGCCTCATTTTGTCGAATCCGAAAGTCTAGAATAAAAACATTAAAAACGTAATATGTTTAAATTTTTTATTTTTCCGATTTGTCGAAACTTTTCCGGAATTTTACCGCATTTAATTTTTCCATAAAATTAAAAATTTTACTATTATGGGAAACGTCTGCGGACGTTTTGGATTAGTCGAAGAAATTTTCAAGTCTGATGATTTTAGAAAAATCTGATAAAATTATTGATAATTCTTGAGTCTGACAATTGTTAAAAATTATCGAATCTGACAATTGTTGAAAATTATCGAATCTTAGAATTCTATGATATTGTCGATTTCGGGAAATTGTTGAAATTATTGAAAATTATTGGGGTCTTAGAAGTTTAGTAGATTGTTGAAAGTGTGACAAATTTAGTAGGACGTTGAAAGTCTGACAATTTTAGTAAATTGTTGAAAGTCTGACAATTTTAGTAAATTGTTGAAAGTCTGACAATTTGAGTAGATTGTTGAAAGTGTGACAATTTTTAGTAGATGGTTGAAAGCGAGGTTTAAAAAATGTATGAGGATTCGCGCATCACACTGTACACTGGAAAATATAATATTACCTAATATATTTAATTTCCAGTACGTTGCTTTAAAATTAGTGTTTCCAAATTAGTCTCTATCAAATGGACTATTTGAAAGCCCTCAAATGAGTGTCTAGTGCAAGTTCCAACCTTCCCCGGGACGGCGTTAATTACAAAGGTCGAGGCTCTCTTTTATTTTTAATCTGTGTCCGCGCGGACGGAAGGATCTGAAGGAATCGAACTTCGTCGAGCAGAAAATTGTAGTCGCCAATGACACCCACCTCCGACCGTTTTACTGATATTCGCACTTGGTCCGACGTCCACACCGTAGAGGCTCGTCGCAATTCCCTATTAGATTTTAGACTACAAACCGTACTTGGGGGTTATACGTTTGGGAGTGGTTGTAAACCGTCTTTCTCCTGCAGGACGCGACGAGGGGGGGGGGGTTAATTTTTTTAAAAACGGATGAAGCACATCTGCAGGGCGCGATGCCAAAAAATGCGATTTATAAACTGCATCCGGGTTTTCTATAATAATTCAGATCTCTCTTTTGCCTCTCTCGCCCGTAATACAGACTCCATAGACGGATAATATCATATGTAACGTAATTACTCGTAAGTGTGCCTCTGTTTAACATCTCTGTATTAAAAATTTAAATGATATCTTGTTTCACCAAGGATCCTATATATTAGAAGGATATGAAGCGAGTGACGAAAAATGGCAGCGCCGTCGGTGGGTCATGCGCGATAGAGAATCCGTCTTTAGATTCCGTCAAGGACAAAACATGGAGGAAGCACCGCCAAAATTTGTCCTTGAGGGAATAGAAACAAGACGTCCCACGTTTAGAGGCTCTCTTAATATCGACGGCGCTGCCGGCTTTTTGAAAACACGGGCTGGCCGGATTTCTACCTATCCTTCTAACATATAGGATCCTTGGTTTCACAGCCACCAAAGAAAATACGGACTAACGTCGCGTAAATTTGGTTTTCACTTCCTTCCCTCCCCGCCAGAACTAGTTTTGATTACGATAAATCCGTCATCGACAGGGAAGTGACGTCAATTACGTCATATCCTTGCAACAAGGTCTCATTGAGAAAAGGTTCTTTCTGGCACACTTATGAGTAATTATGTTACATATGATAATATTAATATGTAATGAACCTCGTATATACAAATTTGCTAAAGTAGGCGATTTTTATCAGAAATGATTCTCCATTCTGGTGCCAGCTGCACTCGCTGAAGACGTGCTGAAGGGGTCTGAATAAGTCCGTTTAGATTTTCCCGTGTTTTTCGTCTACCGTATGGCGGTAAATATGGACCTGAAATTACGGTATTTAGAAACGTAAATTGACACCGACTAAGTCGCAGTCGCAGTAGTCAGGGCCCCCAGAGGTCCTATAATTCCTATAACATCCTATATTTTCAAAAAGGTCCTATAACATCCTATATTTTCAAAAAGGTCCTATAACATCCTATATTTTCAAAAAGGTCCTATAACATCCTATATTTTCAAAAAGATCCTATAAAGTCCTATATTTTCAAAAAGGCCCTATAACATCCTATATTTTCAAAAAGGTCCTATAACATCCTATATTTTCAAAAAGGTCCTATAACATTCTAGATTTTCAAAAAGGTCCTATAACATTCTATATTTTCAAAAAGATCCTATAACGTCCTATATTTTCAAAAATGTCCTATAACGTCCTATATCTTCAAAAAGGTCCTAAAACGTCCTATATTTTCAAAAATGTCCTATAACATCCTATATTTTCTAAAAGGTCCTATAACATTCTATATTTTCAAAAAGGTCCTATAACATCCTATATTTTCAAAAATGTCCTATAACATCCTATATTTTAAAAAAGGTCCTATAACATCCTATATTTTCAAAAATGTCCTATAACATCCTATATTTTCAAAAATGTCCTATAACATCCTATATTTTCAAAAATGTCCTATAACATCGTATATTTTTAGCAAAATCCCTAAAAAATCCTATAATTTTCATATTTTGCCCATTTCAAAAACCGCCATTCAGTTAAATTGCTAGATCTAGCTAAAGGATAAATTCCTATACAAAGTCATTCTAGTCTGTAATTTTGTTATTTTTAACATGGTTAGCTACTAGTATATTTTTGTTTAGTTTCTATTTTTTTGGGGAAAATCAAAGATTTATTTCACTATATATAGATTTTGTTTTTTAATGCATTAAGTTAGTAAATTAAATAGCATCCTATAAAATCCTATAATTTTGAAAAATAATCCTATACAGGGTTGCCACGGTACCTGGAGAACCTGGAATTCCTTGAAAGGTCAGGGAATTTGAATATGGGTATGCGAAGACGTACGACGGTCAGAATACACACAATCCTTCTAATGTGTTAAGTTTGTTTGAGCTATTCACAGCAACCTGCAACGCCGGTATCACAACCAATATATATCCACGGTCACACATATATACAAATTTACACTTATTTGTTACTTCTAGTCATACTTTGAAAGCATCGAAGATTCCTTCGATCAGTGTTACTCTTATTTTTTACTTCTGATCACACTTATTTGCTACTACTAGTACTAGTCAGCCGTTGAGTGTCACACTTATTTTTTCTGGTCATACGCCGAAGACTAGGTCGATCAGTGTCATACTTAATTGTAACTTCTGGTCATACGTTGAAAGCGCGGCGCACTCTGAACGGCCTTGAAAAACGCCAGAGGGAAACGGGCGCGTAGACCTCTATAAACACGCAGATTTACAATGTTGGAAATTGCGGGGGTCCGTATACGATGCCCAAAAAACCTTACTTAGAATTAAAATTAAGGAACGTATTTGCAACTCTAGGTTATATGGAAACCACAGCTATTTAAAAATATAACTTTCATGAAAATCGGACTTAAATTAAGGAACTGTATGTCGATTTTTAGGCCAAAATATAAAACCACGAAAATTGGGGTCCCGTAAATTACCCTGAAAACTATACTTGAATTTAATATTTACTGATATAACCGAAGTTGTAGGTCCGCTGAATCCTAACCTATCCAATAATATTTTTTTAACGTTATCGGACTTAATTGTAAATAAAATATCTACCACATAAAGCGAAATAACCGAAAATAGTAAATTGGGCAAATGCCCAACTTCTTGGGCTCCGATTTGAAAACTTTATGAAAGGCTATCAATGGCGATGTATGTACATTTGAACGAGATATCATTGACTCTTCTAGCCTTAACCGTTGAAGAGATATGCGCGACACGGCGGCATCGGCATCGGCTACACTGTACGTGAGACTAATACACACAAATCCTTAGGATTCCCTGTAAAAGTCAGGGAATTTAATTTTGGTTGCAAATAGGAAATTTTACTAAAATATAGGTTATAAAATACCTAATCTTGGCACAAAATAAGTCAGGGAAAATCTCCGGAGATGGTTAGGGAAAAACTCTAAAAGTCAGGGAATTTGTTTGTGAAAAAACTGTGGCAACCCTGCTATAAAGTCTTAAATTGTTTTTTAGAAATATAATCCTATTTTTCTATAAAAAATGAAGATTTGAGTGGGGATCCTGTAAATTAACTTTTGCCACCCGGACAAATTCTCTGAAACACGTTGCAATGGAATAATTTCGTCATTAAGTCGATAATTTAACCGATTAAATTACATTCAATCAGAATATTGTAGCGGCTGACGAAGGACTACGGTCCGAAAGCTCCCGATCATTTTATTTTAATAAAATCATTTTTTTAAATTACATGAAGTAGCAGTACTTTTTATTATAAATCATTATAACAAATTGAAATAGAACCATGGAACAAAATTTTAAAATTCAAGAATACAGTCTATGTACTTTGTAAAGTCTTCTCATTTGAACCCAACACTTTCTATTATTTTGAAGGCAAGGTCAAATTAAATTCGCCCCTCGCAATTGTTTTTGTATTTACCCGACAATCCCAACCTATTTGCTTCAACACGAATCAAAAGGTTCTTTCCCCTTCAACGACTGGTCTTTAAGAATATCCCATTAACGGGTCCCCGAGTACGTGTTTTTTTAAGGCCATCCATTCCTAATTTCCCGTGTCTTTCCGACTGTAGTTGAACCCCGATTGGAATAGTTACTAAGTGACTCTTATGACGAGTACGAGAGTCTGCGCCGATCATTTTGGTTCAACCCAACCAGAAAGAGATGGGGCCGTCCTTGGCCCCTGGGAAGGTCACGTTCGCCGATCGATGCCCGTTCCAGCGTCTTCCATCTCTAAGCTCTCGGTGCTCCCCTCTCCGCCATCCCTGCCTCTAATGATCTCCAATCCCTCTTTTATTCAATTTATACGCCGGCTCTCTCTCTCTCGGGTTGAATACTTCCTTTTTAGTGGTACCTCTTTTTTAATCACGACCGAAAGCTTTGTGGAATTGAAAAAACCCCGTTCTATTTCATCTTCGATCTCTTTTCCTCTGTTTCTAAAGCCGCGGTCACACCAAGGACAGTAGATACAGGGACGAGAAAGTGTATTGGCGGCCTCTGTTGGAATATATCACCTAAAACGATCTAAACGCGAGGAGAGTTAGTTGTAAACAAAAAAAAGGCGGTCACCTAATTTTAGCGGTTCTGGACGAGGCTTAAGTGTTCAAAACAAATGGGCATTTTTTTATTTACGCTCGTAGTTTTATTTTTAATTTAACATCAAAATGTTAAAAACTAACTACAATAATACTGTCCATGGTGAACCACGTCTTAACAATGGCCGCGGTTTGTTTACATCTAACTCCCCGTGAATATGAAGACTTTTAAAATCGAATTTTTTTTTTCCTGCTTTCTCGTCCCTGTATCTACTGTCCTTGGTCACACTAGAGCTTAAAACCCTGTGTAGGTTGGTTTGAATGCCAGTTTTGACCGCCGACGATAATTCTTGGTTCACACATGCGAAATCGCTTCACCCCGGTTCGCTTATAGCCAAGGCTTAACGTCATTTTAAATTATGACCAGAATTTGGAAAATACTAAAATGTATCCCAAAACCATTAGTTAATCGCGCTTACTCTACATACGGTAATATTATTTGGCATTATTTATAATTTTATTCCCATTATTTTTGAAAATACGAGCAATTTGACTTCCCCGCCTTGTCGTTTTGAAAGCGATTCTAAAGCCGCGTTCACATTTACCCCTTAAATCGCTTCGTTTAGATAACTAGTTTTCGAAACCAGCATGAGAAATCGCTTCGTGTTGGTTCGGGAAGCAACTTGTCCAAGTCGGTTCGCTTAGAATCGCTTTCAGAACGATAAGGCGGGCAAGTAAAATTGCTCGTAATTTCCAAAATAATGGGAATAAAATTCTAAATAATGTCCAATAATATTACTGTATGTATAGTAAACATGAGTAACTAATTGTTTTGGGATATATTTTAGTATTTTCAAAATTCTAGTCATAATTTGAAATGGTGTTAAGCCTTGGCTATAAGCGAACCGGGCCCACCGGGGTGAAGCGATTTCGCACGTGTGAACTAAAAATTATCGTAGGCGGTCAAAACTGGCATTCAAACCGACCTAAACTGGGTTTTAGGCTCTAGTGTGAACGTGGCTTAAGCGAACCGACTTGGACGAGTTGCCTCCCGAACCAACACGAAGCGATTTCTCACGCTGGTTTTGTTATATAAAACCAAGCGATTTTAGGGGTAAGTGTGAACCTGGCTCAAGAGGCGTCTTTTCCTTTAAAAGATCCTTTACCGGAACCGGGGTGTGCCGCCTCGGAGTGGGTGATTGGATTGGAGTGGCGTTTGATACGGGGGACGGCTTGTTTTTGGTTTTTATTGCAAGCGCGGAATGGGAAATTCGGCTTAGGACTTCGGGGTATATCGATTTTCGGTGGTTTGTATCGCGTATTGGATGTAGAGAATTGTATGCTGGTTAAAACGTACGCGAATCGAATCAGGGAACGTTTTCCACCCTGACCCCTCCTCCTACTTCGGCGAAATTATGTCCGTTTGGTGGCGCGCAATGTCGGCGAGTTCTCGGTCACGGTGACTGGGCGCCTTCCCTCTCGAATTACCGCTGACGGCCACTGCACGTATCAGGGCCGATTATGACGAGAAATGCGCGCCCGCCATCTCTACTATGTGCCATTGTTCACCGACGACATTGTCCACGTGGCTTATTTACCGTCATGTGCCGAGGAGGGGGAAACCTTCGAACTGCGCAGGCGAGATGTACGTCACAAGAGGTGTTGTCGCTCCGCTTATTTCGAAAGAGAGAAATGCGAACTGCGCAGGTGCGCTCTACGTCACAAGGGGTGTTGTCGCTCCACTTATTTCGAAAGAGAGAAATGCGAACTGCACAGGCGCGCTCTACGCCACAAGAGGTGTTGTCGCTCCACTTATTTCGAAAGAGAGAAATGCGAACTGCGCAGGCGCGCTCTACGCCACAAGGGGTGTTGTCGCTCCACTTATTTCGAAAGAGAGAAATGCGAACTGCACAGGCGCGCTCTACGTCACAAGGGGTGTTGTCGCTCCACTTATTTCGAAAGAGAGAAATGCGAACTGCGCAGGCGCGCTCTACGCCACAAGAGGTGTTGTCGCTCCGCTTATTTCGAAAGAGAGAAATGCGAACTGCGCAGGCGCGCTCTACGCCACAAGAGGTGTTGTCGCTCCGCTTATTTCGAAAGAGAGAAATGCGAACTGCGCAGGCGCGCTCTACGCCACAAGAGGTGTTGTCGCTCCGCTTATTTCGAAAGAGAGAAAATGCCAACTGCGCAGGCGCGCTCTACGTCACAAGAGGTGTTGTCGCTCCGCTTATTTCGAAAGAGAGAAATGCGAACTGCGCAGGCGCGCTCTACGCCACAAGAGGTGTTGTCGCTCCGCTTATTTCGAAAGAGAGAAAATGCCAACTGCGCAGGCGCGCTCTACGTCACAAGAGGTGTTGTCGCTCCGCTTATTTCGAAAGAGAGAAAATGCCAACTGCGCAGGCGCGCTCTACGTCACAAGAGGTGTTGTCGCTCCGCTTATTTCGAAAGAGAGAAATGCGAACTGCGCAGGCGCGCTCTACGCCACAAGAGGTGTTGTCGCTCCGCTTATTTCGAAAGAGAGAAATGCGAACTGCGCAGGCGCGCTCTACGCCACAAGAGGTGTTGTCGCTCCGCTTATTTCGAAAGAGAGAAATGCGAACTGCGCAGGCGCGCTCTACGCCACAAGAGGTGTTGTCGCTCCGCTTATTTCGAAAGAGAGAAAATGCCAACTGCGCAGGCGCGCTCTACGTCACAAGAGGTGTTGTCGCTCCGCTTATTTCGAAAGAGAGAAAATGCCAACTGCGCAGGCGCGCTCTACGTCACAAGAGGTGTTGTCGCTCCGCTTATTTCGAAAGAGAGAAATGCGAACTGCGCAGGCGCGCTCTACGCCACAAGAGGTGTTGTCGCTCCGCTTATTTCGAAAGAGAGAAATGCGAACTGCGCAGGCGCGCTCTACGCCACAAGAGGTGTTGTCGCTCCGCTTATTTCGAAAGAGAGAAATGCGAACTGCGCAGGCGCGCTCTACGCCACAAGAGGTGTTGTCGCTCCGCTTATTTCGAAAGAGAGAAATGCGAACTGCGCAGGCGCGCTCTACGCCACAAGAGGTGTTGTCGCTCCGCTTATTTCGAAAGAGAGAAATGCGAACTGCGCAGGCGCGCTCTACGCCACAAGAGGTGTTGTCGCTCCGCTTATTTCGAAAGAGAGAAAATGCCAACTGCGCAGGCGCGCTCTACGTCACAAGAGGTGTTGTCGCTCCGCTTATTTCGAAAGAGAGAAAATGCCAACTGCGCAGGCGCGCTCTACGTCACAAGAGGTGTTGTCGCTCCGCTTATTTCGAAAGAGAGAAAATGCCAACTGCGCAGGCGCGCTCTACGTCACAAGAGGTGTTGTCGCTCCGCTTATTTCGAAAGAGAGAAAATGCCAACTGCGCAGGCGCGCTCTACGTCACAAGAGGTGTTGTCGCTCCGCTTATTTCGAAAGAGAGAAAATGCCAACTGCGCAGGCGCGCTCTACGTCACAAGAGGTGTTGTCGCTCCGCTTATTTCGAAAGAGAGAAAATGCCAACTGCGCAGGCGCGCTCTACGTCACAAGAGGTGTTGTCGCTCCGCTTATTTCGAAAGAGAGAAAATGCCAACTGCGCAGGCGCGCTCTACGTCACAAGAGGTGTTGTCGCTCCGCTTATTTCGAAAGAGAGAAAATGCCAACTGCGCAGGCGCGCTCTACGTCACAAGAGGTGTTGTCGCTCCGCTTATTTCGAAAGAGAGAAATGCGAACTGCGCAGGCGCGATGTACGTCACAAGAGGTGTTGTCGCTCCGCTTATTTCGAAAGAGAGAAAATGCGAACTGCGCAGGCGCGCTCTACGTCACAAGATGTATGGTTTTCGCTCCGCTTATTTCGACAAAGAGAGAAATGCGAACTGCGCAGGCGCGCTCTACGTCACAAGAGGTGTTGTCGCTCCGCTCATTTCGAGCCGGGCATCCTCCTCTCTCTTTCTCATCAGCTTGTGACGTCAAAAGGCGCGTTTCCTCCTCGCCCTTACGCTCATCAGCGAGAATCTGGTTTCTAAGAAAAAACCGCTCCGCAACGTATGAAGTTACTGAACGATTTATTTGGAAAGCCGTCTGTTGTATGTTCTGGGACAAATAATATATACTTTCAATACAGCGGTAAGGGAAAGTCAATGGATCCGCGGTAAGCAATCCGCCTGCTAAAAATATGACCAGGGTTCGATTTCTGGCCACGACCGTATTTTATATTAAAATAAATAAAAAATAATTATTTATTTAATTTATAAATATTAAAAATATTATAGAATAAATTGACTTTAATACGTTTATAAAAGCGTAAAGGAAAACGGACTTTCGCCAAAGCTGTTTTCCGAAATATCATTGGAGCGTAATATTTGTTGGTGGTTGTTTGGGCGTACGTGACTTCTTGTTTGTCTTATATCATATTTGTTTTTAACGCTTATCAATCAGATATTAGCATTTCTTAATCAATATTACATTTTTTAAATTCTGTATAAAAACCGTTGTAAATCTCAAAAAGGCGTTAGTTTTGATTCCTGTTCATCTCCTGTAAATATGATTTTAAATTAAAAGTTTGCATATCATGAACCGTCGTTTATTCTGTTGACATCTATCACGAACATATTTTTGGTCCGTCGAGCCGGATACAGTCGCGGTAATTAGTTGAGGTTTCCAATTCCTTGCCGTTACCAGTATCCAGTCTTCGTGGGAAGTAGTGTCACCATTCAGAGTCCGATTCAAGTGCGTAACTTCCATTATCAATCGGTATGGATCATCATACAGCTCGCAGACGATCGATCAAGGGTCAGATTACCAGGTTCGAGGCGGTCATCACGAATCATGCCACCATGCCCATCACACCAGTCGCAGTGGCAACGTACAAAAAGAAAGCCGATGCATTAGCCGCCGATTTGGAAACAGTTCAACAGTACATCAGTACCAACTGCCCAGTAGATGACTTCAATGCGCACGAAGCAGAGTACAATGCTCTCGTCACCCGTATGGAAAACATAGTTATATTCTTCGACACGCTCAATATTCAAGTGCCAACCGTACCAAGTAGTCTACCGACAGCTGATATTAAGCTACCGAAACTAGAGCTTCCAGTCTTCGGAGGAAACTACATAGACTGGTTCCCGTTCCATGACCTCTTTACAGCCACGGTTCATAACAATGGAACTCTATCAAGTGCCCAGAAGTTTCAGTACCTCAAAACATCTCTACGCGGTGAGGCAGCTATGCTTATCCACGCGATCCCAGTCACGGATGGAAACTACGGCGAGGCATGGGATATTCTTCTCAATCGGTTCAACAACACTCGAGAGATCGTTAACGCTCACATCAAACGGCTACTTAATCAAGCTTCTGTCAGAGACGAATCAGCAGCTTCGCTAAGACGCTTGATTGACACGACGGCAGAGTGTATTCGCTCTCTGAAAGTTCTGCAAGAACCCGTCCAACACTGGAATGCCATACTCATTTATGTAATTGGAGAAAAACTCGATAACGAGTCTAGAAGACAATGGGAGCTATCGCTGACAGGTACTACGAGACCTACGTATGAGGAATTAACCACGTTTCTCGAACAGAGAGCTCGAGCCTTGGCCGCTTCCCAATCCACATCGAGAGAAACCAGAAGCAAGCAAGCATCAACGCCATTTCCCAGGAAATATCCGGTATCACATCACGGTTCCATACGAGACAACGCATGCTCGATCTGCACTGACTCGCACCCCACATTCAAATGCCCATCCTTGCTGAAGGCTACGCATGAAGTTCGATGGAATTTAGTCAAATCGCACTCGCTTTGCTTCAACTGCCTAAGAAACGACCACGTCAGCCACGACTGCAAATCCGGTAATTGTCGAAAATGCAAGGCGAGGCATAACACTCTTTTGCATCAAGATTCGCAAGAGATGAACTCCACGTCCCGTGAAAACTCGAGAAGCGAAGTCCTTGCACATGTATCCCGCCAGCATATCGAGCCTTCTCAAGTTCTACTGCCGACAGCAATCATTCAGGTCCGGGGTGGTAACGGTTCCATCTGGCCAAGTAGAGCGCTGATCGACTCTGGCTCGCAAGCGAGTTTTATTTCCGAACAGTTCATGCAAAAGTTACAAGTCAGACGAACTCACCAGACCCTGATGATAGGTGGAATTGGTGCGACCAGTCTCAGCCAATCTAGAGGAGGCGCAACGCTGTCCATCAGTTCCAGTAGCGATCCCACCTTCAAGGCAACAATTGAAGTCCTGATCCTTAAAGACGTCACGGAAAGGCTTCCGAATTTCGCCGTCAATACTCGCAACTGGTCGCGCATCAAGCAACTACAACTTGCAGATCCAACGTTCAACATTCCAGGCTCAGTCGATATACTGCTTGGAGCAAACGTTTTCCTAGACCTCATTCGAGATGGTAAACTAATGGGAAGATCTGGAGTACCTGGAGCGTTCAAGACCGTCTTTGGTTGGGTGGTAGCGGGTACCACCGGAACCCAAGACCGGAACAGTACCACATCGTCAATTAAAGTTCATAATTGCCAGCTTGAAACCCAACTTGCCAGGTTCTGGGAAATCGAAGAACTAGCAGATCAGTCCAATTTCACATCTACCGAGATCCAGTGCGAACAGAAATTTGAAGACACATTCAGCCGAAACGCTAGTGGACGGTTCGTTGTCAGACTTCCAATCAAGGAGGGTCCCGAGCCGCTCGGTGAATCTAGGAGTATAGCATTACGAAGATTCAAATACGTCGAACGCCGTTTAGAAGCTAATCCGTTGAACTACGAGAAATACCGAAGATTCATGGAAGAATATATCCAGTTGCGTCACATGGAGCTCGTTTCCACTGAAAGCAGACTCGCAGATAACACCTACTATTTACCGCACCATGCAGTCTTCAAGGAATCAAGTTCGACAACAAAACTAAGAGTCGTATTTGACGGGTCCTCTAAAACCTCCAACGGAGTCTCTTTGAACAACATCCTCCTCGTAGGTCCAAAACTACAGTCAGATCTCGTAAACCTACTCATCAGATTTCGAAGCCACGCAGTCGCACTAATGGCCGATATCGAGAAAATGTATCGCCAAATCTTAATTCACAACGAAGACCTCCGCTACCAACGAATACTATGGAGACATCGAAAGGAAGATCCGATCAAAGATTATCAACTACGTACGGTGACATACGGGACAGCGTCAGCACCCTATTTGGCTACTAAGGTCTTACAACAGTTATCTAAAGACGTAGAGTCCAAGTATCCGTTGGCTTCTCAAGTCCTCAAGGACGATTTCTACATGGACGATCTCCTTTCAGGCGCAACCAATACAATCAGCGCCATAAAACTACAACAACAGCTCAGTCAAGCCACGAGCGAAGCAGGACTTCCATTGCGGAAATGGGCGTCAAACGATCCAGGCGTCATGGAAATAATACCTTTGGAGCAGAGGGAAATCCTGGTTCCCTTAAATATCAACAACGCCGAATCAATCCCAACCTTGGGCCTACAATGGAAACCGGCAATAGACGTCCTCTCATTTGTTCTTACATCACCGAATTCCAGAGAAGTCGTTACTAAACGCACCATCCTGTCTGATACCGCCAAGGTTTTCGATCCCTTAGGTCTCTTGTCTCCAATCCTGATCCGAGCGAAAATCCTGCTGCAAGAGATGTGGCAAATCAAGGTTACCTGGGATGAAGAGTTACCATCGACGATCGTTCACAAATGGCATACCTTCCGAAAAGATCTAACCGGCATTGAAGATATCCGAATCCAGCGCTTCATCAGTCAACCTCAAGCCTCAAACTTGAGCTTACATGGCTTCTGCGATGCGTCGGAAAAGGCGTATGCGGCGGCGGTTTATTTGAAAACTATTGATGAAGCCGGACTGGTCTCGGTTCAATTGATCGTCGCCAAGACCAGAATTTCTCCTCTTCGACAAATTACGTTACCTAGACTAGAACTATGCGCTACAGTCCTTCTCGCACGACTTATCACGCTCGTACAACAGTCTCTACGAAGCACCATATCAGAAGTTCATGGATGGAGCGACAGTCGCATCGTACTGTCCTGGCTGGCCTCACATCCTCAACGATGGAAGACATTCATCGCAAACCGGGTGTCAGAAGTTCAAAACATACGACCCGTTATCCAGTGGCATCACGTTTCGGGTAAACTCAACCCCGCGGATTGTGCCTCACGTGGCATTGACGCCAAGGAACTTCTAACGCACCCTCTATGGTGGCATGGTCCAAACTGGCTACAAACTGAACCAATCAACACCGATGAATCACCCATTAAAGAGTATCCCGAATGCAGAATTGAGGAGCGAATCAAACCAGTCATCGCTGTGCATTCCAAGAGCGATACCAGTCTCTTAGAACGATATTCATCATTAACGAAGCTCCTTCACGTTACCGGGTACATTCAACGTTATCTTCGCAACAGCCGAACCTTGCCGGAATCAAGAGAACTGGGCCCGTTAACGAAGGAAGAGAACGATCGCGCATTCAATCATTGGATAAAAGTCACTCAATCGGCTCACTTCGGAGCAGAAATCCGACATCTGGAAGATAAAAAACCTCTACCAACAAAAAGCAAAATTCTGGGGCTGACACCATTCTTGGACGCAGCCGGTGTCCTTAGAGTTGGCGGACGAATCCGACATGCGAAAATCTCAATCGATCAAATTCACCCAGTCATCCTGCCACGAAAAAGTACATTCACTGATCTCATCATCAACAACGAACATGCCAAAACACTACATGGAGGGCCGCAACTAATGATGGCGTCCTTACAATCGAAGTTCTGGATCATGGGGCTTCGTGATGCTGTTCGCTTTCATTTCCGAAGGTGTTTGAGATGTGTCCGACAACAGGCAAAAACCATCACTCAACTTATGGGCAATCTACCAGCTCCTAGAGTCAACCCCGGACGAGCGTTCCTCAAAAGTGGAGTCGACTACGCCGGTCCGTTCAATCTGAAAGTCATGAAGGGACGAGGATGCCGATCATTCAAAGGCTATATCGCCATATTCGCCTGTTTCTCGACCCGTGCACTGCACCTCGAACTGGTCAGCGACATGACTACTGCTGCATTCTTGGCAGCCTTCAAACGTTTCGTCTCCCGTCGAGGCAAATGCACCGACGTCTATAGCGATTGCGGGACGAACTTCGTTGGAGCCAACAAGGAACTTAAGGAATTTATACGAATTGTCTCAACTAACACCAAAGACCAGACCATAGCGCAATGGATGAGCGACGAAGGAACCATCTGGCATTTCAACCCCCCGGCAGCTCCGCATTTTGGTGGCCTCTGGGAAGCGGGCGTGAAATCAGTGAAATATCACCTGAAGAGAGTCATCGGGGAGACACGACTGACGTTCGAAGAGATGCAGACACTACTATGTCAAGTAGAAGCATGTCTAAACTCCCGTCCCCTGACTCCAATGACATCAGATCCAGCCGACTTAGCAGTCTTGACACCAGGACATTTTCTGATTGGGGACTCCTTGACGTCCATACCAGAACCCGATTTCACTTCAACCAACATCAACCGTCTCTCCCGATGGCAGCTCGGACAACAGATATTACAACACTTTTGGCGACGTTGGCAAGCCGAGTACCTGTCACGACTCCAACAACGTCCAAAATGGACGAAGAGTACTCGCAATCTAGAAATTGGAGATTTGGTACTACTTAAGGAGGAGTTACCGCCAACCAAATGGAAGATGGCTAGAATCATTAAAATCCATCCAGGGGCCGATCAACTTGTTCGCGTCGTCACGGTCAAGACTACGGACAGGGAATTGCAACGACCGGTCACCAAACTGTGTCAACTTCCGTTGGAGCCTTAACTTTAAAATTCACATTTTAAGGTGGGCGGGATGTTTGGGCGTACGTGACTTCTTGTTTGTCTTATATCATATTTGTTTTTAACGCTTATCAATCAGATATTAGCATTTCTTAATCAATATTACATTTTTTAAATTCTGTATAAAAACCGTTGTAAATCTCAAAAAGGCGTTAGTTTTGATTCCTGTTCGTCTCCTGTAAATATGATTTTAAATTAAAAGTTTGCATATCATGAACCGTCGTTTATTCTGTTGACATCTATCACGAACAGTGGTTCTGTGGTAGAACACTCGCCTGCCTAATCGGAGGGCCCGGGTTCATATCTCGGTAACCGGATTTATTTTATTCAATAGATCATAACTTTTGAATTTCTTCTACGCAATTATTTATATCGAACTCGAAATCTCGTTATATTTAAATAAGAAACAAAATGTAAAATTCTATTAACTATTAATTCTATTAACTATTAATATACGCTTCCGCTTAAGCTGAATTTCTATTTTTCAGCCAAGCGTAACAAGTCGGTGGTTTAATGGTAGAACGCCCACCTGTCACGCAGGAGGGCTCGGGTTCGAAACCAGTACGATGCTATAGTAATTTGATAAGAAAGACTTTTAGACGTATACCGTGAACATCAAAAACACGAATTCGAATACAGACGTTTTAATAAAAATAAACCTTTTTCCAAAATTCAAGAAATTGCAAACACGGTTTTAACATTTCGCCACAATACTGCGGACAGACAGACAGACACATACACGATGATTGTAAAACCTCTCCTAGGAAACATAAGTTCATCGGATAGGTAAAAATCGAATTGATTGATTTTTATATAATTAATGACTCTATTCCTGAATAATTAACGGATATTTTACTTTTGAGTTAGCTAATCTAGAATTAAATGAAATCTTAATTGAATTAAATTACTATTTAATATTTTAGTTTGCTCAGATGTATTTTCATTATTTAAGAAACTTTTTTGTCATTTTTTATTCCTACACTAAAATTAAATCAATAATTAAGAAAAAAAATCGGTTTTTTCTTCAAAAACTCTAAACCACCTTAAATCCAGATTTAGTCTCGGATGCTTTATTTTCAATAAATTCCGGTACAAAAACCATCGGTTTGCAATATTTTAATGTCCTTTAAAAAATGGTTAAACTACAAATTTTGTAAGTACGTTCTATGATAAATAAATGTTTTGGAATAATTAAATTCAAATAAAGATCTTATTAACATGGTTTCGTAATTGTTATCTATTTAATAATAATAATAATAATAATAATAATAATAATAATAATCAGCTATGCTAATACCCAAGGCACCACCTAACTATTACCATTAACCTCAACAAGTTTTATGGAAGGGGAAACCGAAGAACTCGGGGAAAAACCCCTTAAACCAGTGGGGAGAGAACTTGCAAACTCGACGCGGAAGGAGTGGTTCCGAGTTTCACCCAGTGCCACCAGTTGGGATCGAACCCGGCTCCTCTTGCCGCGAGGCGAAAGTGCTAACCACTCCGCCACCCCACAAATAACCAGATTCTACGTCGAACATGGGCTGGCAATCTCATCTTTATGACTCGGGTACCCGGTAACGTTTGATAGATACCCGACGTAATCATGTTCGGGGTTCTTCCCGCCCGTTCTCCCGTAGTAATCCCGCGAAGGCCTCCGCTTCCGTCTAATGACACTCTCCCGTCCGTCCCGCCGCACCCCGGCTTCGTCTCCCTCGTGCCAAAGACATCAATGATTCCGCTCCCGCCGCGCTAAAATCCCGAGGGGGGGTTCCGAGGGGGGGTTCCGAAGGAATTGGAAGAAATTCCTCCTTCTCTTATATCCAATATGGCGTGTGCGAAATGAGGTAGTTGACGGGGGTTTTATCTTTTCATTGTTCCTCTGGCTGACGTCTTGGCGAAGTCCATAAGACAGGGTGCCTCGTAAAAGTGGCCCTGAGAGAAATGTCTCCATCGATTGGCGGCAGGTCCGTTCCCCGTTGGGCCCGTACTACTTGTTGATGCGCTGTCTCGACTCGACGCCTTTTTATCTTATCCACGCTCCAGACAATGAAAACCGCTCTTTTCTTCCGTCCCAATATTGAAATATCTGGCACATTTTGCATTCGGGAGGCGAGTTTTAGATAAGAGTACGTTTTACCCTATATTTTATAGATTTATTTCTATATTTTATAAATTTATTCCTGTATAAAAACTCTTTTTTGTTAAAATATTGAAATATCCGTCGTATTATTGAGTAGTTGAGTTTTAGAGTATTTGTAGGTTTCATTTATTCCTATATTTTAAAAATTTACTCCTATATTTTATAAATTTACTCATATTTGATAAATAACTCCTATATTTGATAAATTACTCCGATATTTGATAAATGTTCTCCGATATTTGATAAATGTTCTCCGATATTTGATAAATTTACTCCTATATTTGATAAATTACTCCTATATTTGATAAATTACTCCTATATTTTTTTTAAATTTACTCCTATATTTTTAAAATTTACCCCTATATTTGATAAATTTACTCCTATATTTGATAAATTTACTCCTATATTTGTTAAATTACTCCTATATTTGATAAAATACTTCTAAATTTGACAAAATTACTCAAAACAATTTTGCGAGGGGTCGGACACTTGCCATTATTTTGTACGGGATTTCGGGATTTCGTAGAGATTTTGTCGATTTTATCATTACTTTTTGAAGTGATTTTGTGATTTCAATGTTAATTTACCATAGAGAGAGTTAAAAGATTTTGCGATTTTATCATTACTTTTTGAAGTGATTTTGTGATTTCAATGTTAATTTACCATAGAGAGAGTTAAAAGATTTTGCGATTTTCGACAAAGTGTACGGCATTTTGGTAAATGTCCGACCCCTCGGAATTTTGCAAACTTCAAATGTCTTTCTACAAATTCTTATTATTTCAACTGCTGTCCAATATTTTCCCTTTATTCGCTAATTGAAAAATTTAAATATCGTTAATAAACATAAATTTGCAAATTTATGTTTTAAATACTAACCATGGCTAAAACATTTAACGTATGATTAAATATCGTATGAAACAATCAGTCTGTGATGTTTATAATTTAGTTATTAATTCGACTCGCGTGTCAGATTGGAGTAGTTAAATCCAACGTGTTATTATACCACCTTAGAATATTGTATCAAGATGGTAATATTGTTGATCGTTTTTATCCTCGATTCCCAGTTCCGTTAGCCTCGTTTATAACCGCGTGCTTGTGTACGCGATAGAAAATAAGAAATGTAACATTATTACTAGCACTGTACTAGGTACGAAACATTCGTTATCGTTTGAATAGGATAAAGAAGCGTGTGATAAACGCAATCGTTTAGTAACACCTAAATACAGAGGTAAAATCCCTGAACAAATCGACTTCTTTTCTAATTTACGGACGCGCGAAGAAGTGGCGCTAAACATCCTCGAACCACTGTCATTTCCTCCTGACTAATCATACCTTCTGATCCGGCTCAATGACAAGGGACGTTGTCAGTTCGTGTTCCGCTTGGCGCGATGAGTAATCAGATACGTAATGGCGTTGTCTTTGTTTCGAGTTCTCCCACGTAGTTTCCCCGCCGATAAAAACCGCCTTTCGAGAGTGTCTCTTTATGTCCGTCTTTCTATCGAACGCGACGGCCTTGTCCGGGCGACGACTCGTTTTATATTTCTATCGAATGATCTCTTAACGATGCGTGAAAGAAATTGAAATTTCTGAACGGTTTTTACGGGATCATACGCGTTTGCGTGGTCGGAATTGTTAGCGTAAACAATGGTTACGGTTAGCGTATGTGGTTGATTATCATCCTTAGCGTCACCCCCTCTATGGGTCGATTCCTCAGACCTTGATGGTTATTTCATTTTACGCTGTTGCCACCACGTCGTTGAAATACTATCCGAAAAACCGCTACCTAATTTCACATTAGAAGTTACGGCGCTGAGTAGCGGACGGTTTTTCGGTGTAAAATATCAGACTTGGAAATAGTGATATTTTTAACGGGGGCCCTACGGTCTCCCGGCCCCTCTAAGTTTATTTTTATTGAAGGCCACTGGCCTAGGGGGGAGGGGTGAAATGGGGGAAACATATTTTAAAAATAGGGAGGGAAAATACGAGAATAGAAATTGGTTACGTTACTTAAAGCAAACTTTAAAACGTTAACTTTAACTCTAGATTTCGCTCTCGACTATGGTAGGAAAACAGTGTTTCTGAGACGGCGTAAAATATTATCCAGAGTTTCCCTGAGGTTTTTTATAACTATTTTTAATAAACTTTGGGGGCCCCGGTGGCCCGCAACCCCCTTTCGAATTATTTATTTTAAGGGCCCCCTGATTTTTTTAAGAGCCATTGGCCCCAGGACTCCCGCTATTTCCAAGTCTGTAGAATATAATACATTTAAAGGAAGCATGAACCAAATCAAAAAATCGTCTGCCAACTGGCGCTGCGACTTGTATTTAACGTAACTAGCGCCAATCATCTCTAACTTCTGTGGTTCTTTAAGTAGGAATAGAAAACTACAGTCGTTTAACCCGTTTCTTAAAATCGACTTAGTTTAATTTAGTTTCACGAGCATTAAGCGGAAAATATTATCTTGTCTAGCGCAAATAGAATAAAGAGATTTTAGAAGATGATAGTTAGAGTATAAACGTAAATTATTTTATTTTAGTTAATCCAAGTTGAAGCGACAGACGAATTTATATAGCAGAACCAGGGTTGCCACACGTCGGGGAAAACAGGGAAAAGTCAGGGGATTTTAAATATTTGTAAAAGTTCAGGGAAAAGTCAGGGAATTTTAAATATTTGTAAAAGAATCAGGGAAAAGTCAGGGAATTTAAAAAAGGGCCTAAAAAGTCAGGGAATTTTAAATATTTGTAAAAGTTCAGGGAAAAGTCAGGGAATTTAAAAATGGGCCTAAAAAGTCAGGGAATTTTAAATATTTGTAAAAGTTCAGGGAATTTAAAAATGTGCCTAAAAAGTCAGGGAATTTTAAATATTTGTAAAAGTTCAGGGAAAAGTCAGGGAATTTAAAAATGGGCCTAAAAAGTCAGGGAATTTTAAATATTTGTAAAAGTTCAGGGAATTAAATTTTATCTGGACACTTTTTGGAGGTAATTTTACTCTAGATCTATGACAAATTCTACGATTATCATTTATTTCCTTGAAAGTTTGGCTAATTTTTTCAATATTGCGATAACCTTTTTACTGAAATATAAGTCCTATTAGATTTATTAACTTCTGATAAAAGTAAAATATAAAATAAAATAAAATAAAATAAAAATATTGGCCTTAAAAAGTCTGGGAAAATCTCTTAAAATGGTCAGGGAAAACAGGGAATCTGAATCTGAAAATTTTGTGGCAACCCTGGGACTGCAATTCACAAAAGTTTTTGTTTCTTAATTTACGATTAGAGGTAAACAATTACACTATTAACGCCCCAAAACCGGATAATTTCCGCTTATTTTATCGTGTTATAAACTAACTCAGGGTTCATACAGACCTGGAAAACATGGAAACGTCAGGGAAGCCCAAGTTTTAAAATTAGGGAAATCAGGGAAAGTTTGTAGTAAAGAGTACTAATTTACATCAATAAATTTTTGTACTTAAAATTTGCCTTTACTATTTCTCTAACATACATAATAATATAGAACCAATTTAATGTCAGTCACAAATGAATAACCATATATATTGGTTAAGTTAACAATGACACGGAGAGTTACACTTGGTAAGTGTTTGCGACGTGAGATAAAACCTTAGTTTTTATTGAGGTTATCTCGAGACATATTGGGTGCTCTTGCACTTGGAAATATCAGGGAAATTATTTTGCCAATAGTTGTATAATAATAATAATCAGCTAGGACTTTTAATTTCTTTATCCCGAGTGGCCGGGTTACAACGCGTAGGAGGCTGGTGGTGTCAAGCCCTTCGTGCCTTTAACCCAGTAACTAATTTTATAATAGAAACTGTTCCGTAAATATTTTAAATATAAAATGATTTTGAAATGCTTTGCCGACTATTCTCAGTCTGAAAATGTGTTCACCTTTTTCGTACGTGACAATACAGGTACATTTTTACCCTTGAAAATAGGCTAAAGACGAAACTTTCCTAGTAACGTTTTCTTACAGTGTCTCGGGCACTCCTTTTAGGGAGCGACTTATACGAGGAAAAAGATGCGACCCAAGAGACGATCCGGGTTTGCTATAGCGACAGCGGCGTAACTAATGACCCCGGGGAAAATAACAGTTGTCTGCTATATTTCGTAACATTTGGTCTACCACCGCGCGTGCCTGTCGGGCTTCCAAATATACTGGATGCGTGTCCGCCACTAAACCTCCTCACCGGACAGTCTCCTCCACGACTAAGCGGAGGGGTAAAGCTTATTCCCGTAACGCGGGCGATCCATTTCCAATTGACCTTTGTATCGGGAGAGGAGTGTATAGGGCAGGTGTATCGTATGGCGCCGTCCAGATTGGAGGCCACTGTCCGTGACTCAATGAACGCGTTGATGTAATATTATAACTCTCTCTCTACCCCCTTCTTAAGGTGAACCCCCCCCCCCCCCCGGGCTTTTTTTTATGATTATTTGCAACTGGGATTTTTGATAGCGGCACTAAATTCGTAATTGGAGCTCCCGACACGAAATCCGTACTTTTTGGAACCGCGTAACAATGCGTGCCGCAGAGGCCTTCTAGACGATTTTCGATTCTCCACACGCCTACGTTACCTTGTCCGAAATTGGTCAGAAATTGATACGCCGCTCTTTTCTGAATTCTTCTCTCTTTTTAGAAGAGCATTCTTTTGGGGAAATTCACCGCGACCCTCAATTTGCCCCTGCGCGTTCGCGATTGTTTACCCAACTTGGTTTCTTATTTATTGGAGTGCTATTGTTATTTCTATTGGCCGGGATTACGATTATTACCGTATTTATTTTATTTATTTATTTGAAAATATTAACATTTTTATCAATAGAAGGTTTACCACAACTAGTGCTCGGAATTGTTTATTCATTATCCACAAACTTTTCGATTTATTTAAAAAACGTTGGTAAAAAGAATATAATTTTAACTTATTTAATTATGTTTTTTTACGCAACCAAGCATTTATTTGAATAAACGTGGCATTTATTTAAATAATTGTTTGTTTTATTTAAATAATAGGCTTATTCACTTTCGATTATTTAAACATTTTACAATGTTTATTCAACTATTGGTTATTTAAATAAATATTATTTAAATATCGCCGAGCTTATTTTATTCATGGATAAAAATTAATCGAAATCCGAGCACTAACCACAACAGACAAAGTGGGGTGGCGGAGTGGTTAGCACTTTCGCTTCGCAGCGAGAGGTACCGGGTTCCATTCCAACTTGTTGCACTGGGTGAAAACTCAGAACAACTCCTTCCGCGTTGAGTTTGCAAGTTCTCTCCCCACTGGTTTAAGGGGTTTTCCCCCGAGCTCTTCGGTTTCCCTTTCTATAAAAACTTGTCGAGGTTAACGGTAATAGTTAGTGTAGGGAGCTGTTGGCTCGCGTGGCATGAAGGGCTAGCCACCACCCTCCTACGCGTTGTAACCCGGCTACCTGAAGTAAAGGCCTTAAAAGTCGTTCAATGACTTAGGCCTAGCTGATTATTATTATTATTATTAGAATATATTTTTATCAATTCGCCAGTTTCAATAATGTAAAGGTATTTAAGTATAGCCAACTTCATTAGTTTTGAGACGCGCTTTTATTTTATCGCTATTGGCCAGGATGGTACTTTGGCGCGAATCTAATTTTAAGAAATTAGATAGATGGCGGTAATGTTATTGAAACTGGCAAATTAATTATTTTCATCTAAATGGTTTTCTGTCAAATAATAATTTTTAACATTTTGTAAAAATTAGTTTTATATTCTAATAAACCGATCCCACACTGTCATGGCCGCAAACGTGGCGCCATCCCTTTATTTTTTGTTGAACTGTTACTCGGCAAAGCTCGCTGCATTCTGCTAAACCGTGGTTCAGCAACGAATCGAGAGATGGCGCCACGTTTGTTTTTTAGTCCGTTACGACATGAACTTTCCGTAGGTTGAATCTCTAGTATATTTTTACCAATCTAGGCAGTGAGATCGAATTATTAGTTATTTTGAATTAGCAAATGATGTATATTTTCTTTCTTATAAAAGATTTATTCAAATTTCATTTTTTTTTTCGTTTCTTGTAAATTTTTTAGTAATAATGTAATGCATAGTACAATAGGCTTCGCCCGTAGTTTAAACTTTGGTCATAAGTGCCGCCGCCTACCGACCGAGTTTCAAATTGAATATATGAAAGCTGTCTGCTCGTTCAAAATTATCTCTGCGCAACAGCTGAAAGTTCAACCGAAAAACGTCGAAATTCAAAAGTCGTCTGCTATTTCTTCACATATTTAGTTGACGGATATTAAGGCAGATGGCGCTATATTTCCTAAACTCTAAGCCTATAACCACCACTCCAAAACAATATAAAGTTTAAGCTTAAATTAATAATAATAATGATAAAATAAAAATGGGCTAGCAAACGTATTTAATTGGGCGAGGAAATATTTTAAATATTTCAATGAAAATAAAATAGATATCGTTGGAATCAACAACGGCAATCTGAAATCTAATTTCGGAAACGGTCTGCTAAGGGAATTCTTGGATAGATTTTTGAAAACTTAACAAACTGATAAAAGTAAATGTATACAAAGTGAGATATAGAGGGATAGAGGTGATAAATTCATTAAAAGCATGGGAAAAATGTTTCCGTCGATTTATGGGTGAATAAACTAATCGGCAAATGGCGCGGTAATTATTTTCTTCTTGGAAGGCGATTTATTTCCCACACACGATCTCTACGAGAGATTATCGCGGATAAATCAAACAGGGCCTATAGAAATAATGTAAGGCCTTTGCTCTCTCTCTCTTATAATATTTATTTTCGCCGGTATCGTCCGCTATCGTATTTCTCCGCCAGGGGGTGAGATTTGCGATCCGCCCAATCTTTCGTGATTCATACTACTTTCCAAAACGCGTAAACATTGGAGAATAAATATTTTTACAATGTTCAATCTTTGTTTATAGAGTAACGAACTCCCGAGTTTTTTTTTTAACCGCCCGATTGTATACTATATTTTCATAGTGCTATAGCTATTTTTGGTGCAAAAACAGGAACAAAAACCATCTATTTTTCTAACGCCGGTTTTATACCTAACAGGGTTGCCACAGTACTTGGAATTCCTGGAAATGTCAGGGAATTTGAATATGGGTTTTAAATGTCAGGGAATTTCGAAAATTAGTCTAAAAATCGGGGAAATGTCAGGGAATTTCGAAAATTAGTCTAAAAATCGGAGAAATATCAGGGAATTTCGAAAATTAGTCTAAAAATCGGAGAAATATCAGGGAATTTCGAAAATTAGTCTAAAAATCGGAGAAATATCAGGAAATTTCGAAAATTAGTCAAAAATAGGGGAAATGTCAGGGAATTTCGAAAATTAGTCTAAAAATCGGAGAAATATCAGGGAATTTCGAAAATTAGTCTAAAAATCGGAGAAATATCAGGAAATTTCGAAAATTAGTCAAAAATAGGGGAAATGTCAGGGAATTTCGAAAATTAGTCTACAAACCTTGAGGAAAGATAAATTAAAGTAACTACATTCGCTATAGAAAACATAAATATATATAATGTATTGTTAGAGTTAAGTAAATATCGCTACGCAGTGTAAATTTTACATTTCGCATCGTCAGGCGGTGTTATACAATCGTGGTGCGGTTTCGTAAATTAGTTCACAATGAAAGCTGCCTCGATTCAACGAAATTGCTTCATTTCGACTTTAGTCTCTCGGTAGACATCTCGAGAATGTATACTTAGGTAGATCCTAGGGGATTTATGTGTATTCGCTTCATGTACTGCTTCCGCTGCCACCGTCAGTGTTCGCGTGATTTCTCGCGGTATGTTAGAGATAACATGGCACATGATACGTCAATCGATAGCAAATATAATGCCCTCGCCCACATGTAGAGGTCGGCGTTTGAATAAGGAATTATACGATTGTTTATATTTATCCATAACCGAGAATTATTCAGAAATATTCGAAAAAAATGATTAATTTTGCATGTTAAATCGTTGTTTAATCGTATAATTTATTCGTATAAAACAAATAATACTAATTTTAATGATTAATTGAAATTTTTGCGGTTAATTTATTTGTTCCGCCGACCTCTACCCACATGGTTATCATTTGTGAGATCGGGGCCCGGAAGTGGGGCATTCGCCCATTTTAGTGATTTTATGCGATTTTCGACATAAAATCTACATACTTTTCTTAAATTAAGAGCGACTTGGTGGAAAATAATATTTTTAGTTAGGACTGATCATTTCTGAACTACGTTTTCGGTTGCATTTATAAATTTTCATTTCAAGTGATATTTCTGGCCAATTCGCGGGACCCCACAACCCGCGTACGCACTATTTTCATATTTGAACTTCGTGCCAATTGATATAGGTGCCATCTAACTCGTTCGCGATTTGCTACCTTATTTCCAAAATCAGGTAACTCGAAAACTTCTTTTTCAATATATTTCGTCTTGATTGATAATCATGAAATGAGCTACTCTGTAATTCTTAGTTCTTAGTTTTAATTGCAGTTATCTTATACCTGGAAAAATCAGGGTAATACCCGTGGGAAAACCTGGAAATATTAACCCTGCAAAGGCTACGTGTGACGCGTTAGCAAGCGGACGCAAAACGGCGACGAAGCCCGTAATGCAGTCTGTCTATAATAATAATAATCAGCTAGGTTAATTACCCAAGGCACACCTTAGGCCCAAGTCATCATGCGACTTTTAAAGCCATTAAAGTAGCTCTCAGTAAAACTTTTGCATGTGAAGAATTGCAAGTGTCACACTTATAAATGTAACAATCTTATACACTTATGTCCCTATAGAACAATTTATCTGTCCGGGTCCTTTTTAGGCCAGTTTCGACCTTAATTTTGAAGGGATGTCTGTGGTAGAAGTCGGCAGTGAGGTTCCCCCGTAAAGGTTAGGTTTGGAAAATATTTTCCTCAATAATTCCGTATTTATTTTCTGGAAGTAAACGGAGATGTCGCTTTTAGTTGAAAAAGAAAGAATGAATTACTTGAACCGCGCCGTGAGATGACAATGTGGAAGATTTGTAACATATGATATCGGAACCGAAGCGAGTCAGTGGGTGATTCGCCAAATTTTGCCAACAGTGTAGTAGGTCTATAACCTCGCCGAGTCATGGTTGAGAGGAAATTGTCAGGCAAATTGTTGTTCATATTGATTAATTCCGTTAGCAGCTTCCGTAACGCGCGTAATCTGATTTCCCGCCCACTCTTTGTCGTTGGAAGGGTTGATGCACCCAACCTCTCTCTCTCTCTCTCGCTCTCTCTCTCTCTCTCTCTCTCTCTCTCTCTCTCTCTCTCTCTCTCTCTCTCTCTCTCTCTCTCTCTCTCTCTCTCTCTCTCTCTCTCGCTCTCTCGCTCTTCTGATCTGGTTGAGGTCAAAGTGTAAAACCAGTTTCGCGGACTGGTAGGGACGCGCCCATTCTCGTATTCGTATGCAAATGAATGCCTAATAACCTCGGTTGACCGCCTCCTACCTGTAATGCCTCTCGTTTAATCGAAATTATCTCATCCTTACACCCTCCCTTTAAGGCAAATTACGGCAGTTTATTTAGTGGATATACGAGCTCCACACACGTACGCCATCTAACGGCATTGCCAGGAAATTTGACTCGGAATATTCGTGCGCTACGTGATCGAGATTTGAATCTATTGTTATGATTGGTTCCGCCTTTCAAAGACTGCTAAAGCACGTATTTTCTTAACAAACGGTTTTTCCAAGAATTAATTTATTTGCGAATGACTTTGTTGAGATTAATTTTTAAGTTGATCCGTCGATACAGGGTTGCCATTAGTACCTGGAGAACCTGAAATGCCTGGAAAAGTCAGATAATTTTAATATGGGCATACAAATCAGGGAAAAGTCAGGGAACTTTAAAAATTAGTCTAAAACCAGGGACTTTTCAGGGAATTTAATTTCGGTTGCAAATAGGAAACTTTTACTAAAATATTGGTTAAAAAATACAAAATCTTGGCACAAAATAAGTCAGGGAAAATATCCAGAGATGGTCGGGGAAAACCTGGAAAAGTCAAGGAATTTGATTGTGAAAAAACTGTGGCAACCCCGCGATAGATGGCGATAATGGGTAACGTATTATATACGTCATGCTGCCAAGTCCCTATATGTTTTTATGCCAAATAATATTATTATTTTTAAAATTTTTTAAACATTTGTTTTATATTCTAGTAAACCGATCCCACTTTCTTGATTTTTATAACTTTGAGAACTGTAAGAATATAGTGTAGATTTTACAATGAAAACGCGGAACTTGGTAAAGAAAATTAACATTATAATTATAATTATGAAATAGCTGATTCCGAAAAAGATTGGTGGTCACATGATTTGGTTACTTTCTGTTGTATGGTTAAAATATTTTAGCGCGCACTTCTTAAGTTTTTTCATGTTCAACGCGCGCAAAATCGCGCGAGCTACAATTTACTAATATATCGAGAGCGCGCGCCCAAACAAATTTACTCTTTTATACATGTATTTGCCGTTATTATATTTCAGAATCACCTATTCAAATTTTACTTAAATGATTAGCATTTTAATGAAAATTTTCGAACATCTTTCTAGTTGATTCCGTTTATTTTATTAGTTTGGTATTATTATTATTATTTTGCCATTCTGGAACGTGTATATGAATTTAATATCGTATAATTCATCCACCGTTTAATATTATTAAAAGATTGTTTGGGCCCATTTCAGAAGTTGAATTACAACGAAGGCACTCTTTCGGATTGCGCCGCTTCTCCTCGTTGCATCCGAGGAATTTAATCGCTTATTTCCCACCGTGACGGCTAGATGGCGATAGCTGCTCTAGGAAATAATATTTTCACTCCCGTCCCCCACTCCGTTCTTCGTCGTCGTCGGCGTACGTCGTCCGGACGAAAACGGAAGCCCATTTTTCAGGCGGCAGGAAACGGTTTGACGCGCCGAGCAGCGATGTCCCGCCGAGAAAACGGCCGTCCAGGGGGTAATGAATCGTCGAGGAGCGGCAGTAGCGACTCTTTTCCGCCCTGTCGAGAGTCTTTTCATTTTCTTTGGGGATAAAGTTGGGAAAGTTCCGAATGAAGAAGATATTTTCTCGAGATTAACTCGTAGAATCGAAGTCCAATTTTAAACTTCCAACAGTAACTTTCCAAATACCAAGGCGAAATTAAAACGGATCCGTTTTTATTTCGCCAATTTAGCGAATTACTTCAATTGGAAACAATATAAACCGCTCCACCTGGTGGTCTTTTTTCGAACTACGTCCCTCCGCGTGGCGAGAGGCGGGGGTCGGTTTGGGGGTTTTAATGTAGTTAAAGGGAAATGAAAATAGAAACAACATCAATGTTTACCCCCATCCCCCCTCTATGTAATCCCCCCAGCTCGGAATCTATTTATATTCGTAATACCCGGACGACAACCCGGAGATATTAAACGCCACCTAGCGGCTATTCAATTCTTAAGAACGCCTCGTAGACTTTATCCCATCGTCGCCTTTGACGCGCGCTGTCTTATAAAATTCGTCTCGAAGCGAGAAATGAAAACGTGCGGTTTTGATTCCCCCTCGTGACGGTAGGGGGCGGGTGTTGACTCACGCTGTCAGGATGTTCGGTTTTTTTAAAGGGAGGCTTTCGAGTACTGCCACCTGGTAGATAATAACGCGATTATTTTGATTATTTTTTATCTTTATTCCCGACGGAACTAGAATTTGGTCGTTGTGTTAAGGAGTTATAATTAGATTTGAGGTAACTCGAGCTTGTTAGTATAACCGCATGGGGTAAATTGACCTTTAAATAGAGGAGGACTTTTGTTTGGCATATTAATAACGCGGGTAGGGTTCCTACCAAGAATGGATTTATCGGGCCTGATACTGACTCACTTTCCTCACTTAAAATCACTTTTCACAAAATAAGTTACTATTTATCACTTATACTATTTTGGTTGTGTAATTAGTCAAAAAACGCAATAAAAACAGTATTTTTTTACCATTTTTGCTAAATTTTCAGTCACTATTTAGTCACTTTTCGGTTACTTTTTTAAAAAAAATTCAACTTGCAGGGTGACCAGACTTCCTATATTTCCCTATATTTTTAATAATTTCCTTTATTCTTACCTATTTTCCTATAATTTCACGGTCTTTTGAAAATGAAAGAACTTTTTTGTACGTATCATCATCTACTGTAAATACTGCCATTTTCGAACAATATCTTGAAATATACGAGCTTTGTAAATCCGCTAAGTGATCCAATAATGCAAGAAAGCAGTGTACAAAACATTATCAATATTCTAGGTGATTCGAGTCAAAGTATACCGATATGCAATAATTACCTTATTATTTTCCCCATATTTTTCTTAGCCTATTTAGTTTCCTATATTTTCCTATAATTCACCTATTTAGTTTCCTATATTTTCCTATAATTCACCTATTTAGTTTCCTGTATTTTCCTATAATTCGCCCCTAAAATTCCTATTTTTCCTATAAAATTTTCAAAGCTTTTCCCTGGTCACCCTGAACTTGTTTACATCAATTTTTATATAGTATTTTTGAAAAAGAAAAAGCCTCGCCAATTGCTATAATTTAGGTTTAATTATAATCTTTCTTGTATTTCCCCCCTAATGTTGCATTGTATTCTACCTGTGGGCTGTGGCTGGGGATTCCGCCAAATTTGTTTTGTGAAGTACCAAAATAGGTTTTAAAAAATAAAAACTTCTATATGATTATTAGCTTAAATTGAATAAGTCTTTAAAAATTAAACATATTTGTTTTAGGTAAAATTATGATACTAAATTATATAAAACTTTTGAAATTTTAATTAAAATCAAAAAAATCAATAAAAATCGATTTATTTGATTTTTTTTTTAAATCAAAAAATTGCCAACGCTGATTTCGTATCTTCCCAGTCGGTATACTTTAGAAATGGGTGTTTTAATTTATCTTATCCAAGAACGACGTCTTGTTTTATTTCCGAATATTCTCACCTTGGAAATCGGGTATTGGTGTAACGTGGGCGGACATTTTTACCTCAATTATTTTCCGGTGTTTACAAATTACAGTGTTGCCCGCTCGTAATTGGGACCGTTACGATTGAAACGTGGGTGATACGTAGCGACGGATGTTTTTATAAAATCTAGATTATAATTTTTATAATTGGTTTACGATAAACCTTCGATGTTGTTGTCATTCAACGGAAGGAAGTCTGGAGGAATTGGTAACCATATTTGGTTTGAAATATTTCGACCTTATTAGACATTTTACTTTTGATTTTAATTTGATAGTGTAATACCAATTTCCTTCGACGTACGCGGGTCTATAGATGCAGTTTATTTGAACGAAAAGTTAATTTAAGTTATGGCTGGTTTAAATCGGTATTTAAATGAAGTTTTTTTTAAATCTTTGATTTACATCATTGGTTTTTCAATGGTGGAATACCAATGGCATAAAATAGGTTCTAGAACAATTCCAATACAAAACAAATCTAAGCAAAGTAAAATATTTTAAAAAACCTGGAAAAGTCAGGGAATTTCAAAAAATTTCCAAAGGGTTAGGGAATAGTCAGGAAATTTTGATATGGTTCAAAAAAGTTAAAAAATCAGGCAAATACATTTTTAAAAGATATATTAAAAAAACAAATTTTTCAAGTTTTTACCTCGAAACATTCATTATGGTCAGGGGAAATTTGGCAATTTGGTCAGGGAAAACCTGGAAATGTCAGGGAATTTATTTCCGGAAATTTTGTATGAACCCTGTAAATTGTAATTAAGATTTAATTTAGTTTTAGATGTTATAACCGATTGAGGCGTATTATCATATTGAAACGACTGGAAAAGTCAAAATTAAATGTTCAAAAATTAATAAATTCGATTTAATTTAAAAGAATGATTAATTAGATTTTTAGAAAAGAATAAAAATAAAGAACCAATTTTGTTCGGTTTTATTCGATGTTAGGGGCACCTGTACTTTCTTTCTGAAATGAAATACAGAAATACCACGGAATGTTTGGCCAAACGTTATGGTGAGGTTGCATTTTATTTGCCGTGAATTCGAAGATAATTCTGCCTCCATATCTTGTATTTGTTTTTTAATGTTTTGATATTTTGGTGGTCTGTAGAAAAGGGCTTGTTCTTTTCGAAAACTGGTAAGTGAACGGCTGTTTCAGCTTCTTCTTCTGGGGAATGTTAGTGGTCGGCGTTGAAAGAAACAGGTGTTGTGACGTCACCGGCGCTCGGAGTTCCCTCGGGAGTCTAGACATATTTGGGGAGTTCTCAGCTTTTAATGATTCTTTTGATCCTCGCTGAAGATGTGCCTTCGAGCTCTTTTTATTTTTGCGCCATTTTTTTCCACCATTTTAGAAGTCTTTTTTTCGAGCTCTAAAACCAGGTAACTCGACTTAAGCTAATTCGCTTTTTTTTAAAGGGGATTTCAACCTTAATTTATTGTACAGGGTTGACGCGGGTCAGGGAAATATCGGCAGGGCTCCCACCAGGTCCTTAAAATACCTAAAAGTCCTTATTTTTCTTCAAGGTCCCTAATCTACCCCAAATTCTGGATATGGTCCCTGAAGTTCTTAATTTTCGTGAAATTCAGGGAAACCATCAGACTTTTTAAAATAATAATTTTATAAATCTGATCAATTATTGTTTAAAAAATAGTCAAATATGTGGATTAACGATAAAATAGTTCGAACATAGTACATAAGGTAGCACCACAAGCGTAGTAACATCATTAAATTCTAAGACAACCTCCCTGTTAGGTTGTAAAATTAAAAAAGTTAATAAATATCAAGTCGGTTTTGAAATCTATTTCAAATAAAGATCTATTTTTGTTTTACATCCAGGCCTATTTGGTTCCAATTTTGAAAAATTTAGTCCCTATTTTGTTTTTAAAGATTTTAGGTGTTTTAAGAATTTGAGAAAACTTAGGGAAAAGCTTGGAATTTAAACTATAACCCGAAGTGTCACTTACACTTATATAAAATCAGAAGTAAAAAGATTAAAATCTGATAAAAGTAAAGTATAAATTTCCAAAATGACAAATTTGGCCTTTAAAAGGTCAGGGAAAATTTATAAAGGAGGTCCGGGAAAAGTCAGGGAATATAAAACTGAAATTTTTGTGACAATCCTATTTTAAAAATATTAAAAATAATCGCCGGTAAAGTTTGGAAAGTTTTACAAATTTTAAAAAGCATCGCGTAAACCTTAAAATGGTGACAAAAATTCCCTTTTTTGAGATACCCGTTTTAGGAAGTAAGTAGCTTCGAGCCGTAGTCGCGTATGATTTATAAGTCTAGACCCGGCAATTTCCCAAATTCAAAAAGAGATAGTCGAGCTAAAAAGCAATGTTTCGAGTCCTGTGTTCTCGTAAAGACGAAATCACGGTTCTTGATTTTGAATTTAATATATTCTCCATAAAAAAGAAATGAAGAGAGAGAGAGAGAGAGAGAGGGTGGTTTTATCACACGCTTGAATCGGGGAAACGAAGCGCTTTTTTCCGAGTTATTACCCGATAATTTATGACTAATGAAAATGAAGGTCTCGGTAAGAGAAGGAAGGTGCGTTCAGAGGAGGATGGAATTTCGTCCCCTCCTCTTCTCGCGCTCTCTGCCTCTTCCGCGCAATGGACCCTTCCATCAATTTAGACAGTCAACCCGCGCGAAGGGATCTTCCCTAAATGCTCGTCCCGCTAAACGCTGTCTAACCCCAAAATCTTACGAACGGAGGCCCAAAATATCTCAAATAAGCGAAAACGTTTTGAAGGGTATAACTTTAAAAGTTGTTTGAAATTCTACTGAACTTTGTTACAAGGAGCAAATATGAAATACTAAATGGCCCTAAAATCCAGGGTTCCGCCGCTAAACGCGGTCCAACCTCCCACGGGAACGGCAAGGGACCCCAAAATCTTACGAACGGAGGCCCAAAAAATCTAAAATAAGCGAAAACGTTTTGGGAGGTGTTTTAAATTTTTTTTGAAATTCTATTGAACTTTGTTACAGGGAGCAAATATAAAATACTATATTTTGCCAGCTTTAGGAAATGAAAAAGTTCTAAAATCAAGGGTTCCGACATTCGTCAAAATCCCGTACACTCTAGAGAAAAATTATTTTAGAAATCTCCAAATCAATTTGAAAATCCCGAAATATGGGATAAAATCAGTTCCGAAATTTCGAAATCAGTCTAAAAAAACAGAAATCAACACGAAAATTGCGCCCTAAAACAGGTTTTCCACACGTCAGGGAATTTTAAGTATTTTTAAAAAGTGAGGGAAAAGTCAGGGAATTTTAAGAATTTGTAAAACGTGAGGGAAAAGTCAGGGAATTCAATTTTATCTTGACACTTTTTGAAGGTATACTCTATAGATCTTTGACAATTTCTATGATTATCGTTTTTCCTTGAAAGTTTGGCTAATTTTTTCCACATTGCAAAAATCTTGTTACTGAAATAGAAGTCCATTTAAATTTACTAATTTCTAATAAAAGTAAAATAAAAAATAAAACTTAGCCCTAAAAAGTCAGGGAAAATCTCTTAAAATGGTCAGGGAAAACCGGGAATAGTCAGGGAATTTGAATCTGAAAATTTTGTGGCAACCCTGTAAAATCTCAAAATGAGTTTGATTTCAGAGCTTAGATTTTACCACTTTCCCCGATCTACGGGTCCCGTAATGACTTGGCACTATGACGACACCCTTACTTTTTCTTATAGATAAAAATTAGAGTTGTTAATTGTAAAAATTGAATGCGTAAAATTTTTACAAAATTTTCCGCGAATCGGAAAATTGAAAAATTTAAACATATATTAGTTTAGGTTTAGTTGTACTTTTGGATTCGAAAAAATGAGGCGAAAAAGCCGCGAAATTTTAATTTGGCGAACAAATAGTTTTCTACAATAGAATGTTTTCAAATTAAACATTGTAGTACAATTTCAAATTCAAAAAACAAAATTTATTTGACCAAGTATTTGGTTAGCTACAGTTCAATATGGTCAAGTCTTAAAAGACTTTTAGGCCTGGACCCTGGCAGTGCCCATTTAATTAAAGTATTAATTTATTTACATTTAATTATAGTGTTTTTAGTTCGTTTAATTACAGTATTTTAATTCATTCAGTTAGTGTTTTTAGTTAATTTAATTATTTTTACAGGATTCAAGTTTATCTTATTATTATTTTTTTATATATTTTTTGAATGTCATTAAATTATGCATTTCTTGAACGGATACCGGTAGCGAGTTATATAGCTGTACTCCAGTATAGAGTTACTACAAGCATTTAGCCTATTTTCATCGACTTTTCAATAGTCTTGGCGTTTTCAAAGGATTTCGAAAACAAGCCTTCGCTTGTCAATATTACGAACGCGATTCGGGATTTCGAACAAGCCTTCTCTTGTCCAAATGATTTCCGCGATTCGGTAATCGGCTAGCCCGTGGCTAAAGCTCGCGTCGCAGTCCCTTCTAATTAAAAGCCAACCACTCCCTCCCGGAGTATTTCGTCTTCCACTCCCAGATTTCTCGGCGTGGTTGTCCTAATTTCGCTTATTTCATCCGAGTTTGTAAACGCTGATTCAATCTCTTTCTTCGCGAGCAATCCCTCGATACTCTCGCTCTCGCTGTTGGGGTAAAAAAGAGAAACGGTTTGCAACCTCTTCTCCACATCAAGCGTCCGTATGAGAATCTATCTTTCCGACCCCGCACCAGCACCACCACCCCACCACCGCCGCCAGAAGAAGAAGGAGAGGCGAGTCCTCACCAGCCTCCCCCGAAATACGCGGTTGCTCGCCCCCCCCCCCCCGGCGTCCCGACGACTTAGCTCTCACTCTCTCTCTCGAAGCCTTGACAACGGCTCTTCCCCTTCAGTCTGTTTCCAAGACGCTGCTAGTGTGGCCGTGCCGTTCCCACATTCGAGATTTCCCCAACGAAAGCGTCCTTTTCGTCCGACCGCGCCAGATATTCTCCCTATTGTGTCCACACGCGCGAGTCGTAAGTACCGCTACCTCGGGGGAGCGACCGTCTCTTTTTCGCGATAACGTTGGATTTCGCTGATATTATTCGGCGTATTTCGCTCGGTCGGTGCGCTATTCGGAACACGTGGGGTTTTTGGGGAACGCGTCCGGTTCCAACCGTTTCTTATTGTGATTTTTTTCGCGCGCGGTTTCTCGGGAAATGAATTTCGAAGTGCTTTCGCGTTTTTGGTCAGCGCCACTTTTGTGAGAGATTGTTCCGTCATGCAAAGTCATCATCATCATCACCATCGTAAGGATCGCCAGTTGATGGGCTCTTGTTGGAACGACATGACTCCGGCCTTGTGGTCGGCCATCCAGCCCTTGTTGGAACTGGACGGCGTGGTCAATTCCTACGACACTTCTTCGTCCTCGTCGTCCGGAAGTCCGCCGTCGACGTCGTCCTCCAGATATTCGTCGAGGATCTCTTCGGACGGATGCGATTCGGATTACGCCGTTCCAACAGGTAGTGGTTCCCCTTCTCCTCGTTGTCTTTAAGAAGATCCGGGAAACGGTGCCAATGACGAACGGCCCTAGTTTCGCGTTCTTCAATTGTCTTTTCGTTATTTTTAAGTCACCGATGCCAAACGTCCAAATTTACCTTGAGTTACCTGTTTGGTTTACAGAGATTCTTTCCAAATAATTTAAACCGTAAAATGAACTTTAGATTTTAATCTTTAGATGACTTTAGATTTTAGGCTTTAGATGACTTTAGATTTTAATCTTTAGAGGACTTTAGATTTTTATCTTTAGAGGACTTTAGATTTTTATCTTTAGAGGACTTTAGATTTTAATCTTTAGAGGACTTTAGATTTTAGGCTTTAAAGGACTTTATTTAACTTTGGATTTTAGGCTTTAGAGGACTTTATTTGACTTTAGATTTTAGGCTTTAGAGGACTTTATTTGACTTTAGATTTCAGCCTTTAGAGGACATTATTTGACTTTAGATTTTAGGCTTTAGAGGACTTTATTTGACTTTAGATTTCAGCCTTTAGAGGACTTTATTTGACTTTAGATTTTAGGCTATAAAGGACTTTAAATGATTTTATTTGACTTTAGATTTTGAACTTAAGTCGACTTTAGATGACTTTAGATTTTGAACTTAAGTCGACTTTAGATGACTTTAGATTTTGAACTTAAGTCGACTTTAGATGACTTTAGATAACTTTAGATTTTTAACGTAAGTTTCTCTAATTATAAAATTACATTTGAAAGAAATCACGCTCAAAATTTTTGTAAAATTTCTAAATCTGATGTTTTCTTACTTAAAAGAATGTACAGAATTTTTAAAAAAATTCCAGATTCGTCACCGTTTTTGAGCATTTCGAGATCTCCTCATCTACGTGTACTAGGGCCTTGGTAAACGTATTTGGCGTTCGCTAGCATTGGTGTCTCGCTAATTTGTTCATTATCTCTAATTACAAATGGGAGGAAGGAAGAGGCGTGGTCAGACAATTGCTTTCGGGGCTATGACGTCATTTTATGGCTGCAAATTTCTACCCAGAATTACGAATGTAATACAAATTGTAAAAAATTAATTCAGTGTTAAATATTTTTAACCGCGCCTATTTTGTTGGCGTGTGCGATAGTTAATTTTCGGAAAAGTTTAAAATGATTAATATAGATCAGTTGCTATATATAGTTTCAACGAATTTTACACGTCTGCGTGCTAGCTTAAGGTTTTTCGATTTAGCTCCTACCAGGAATTCATATAGTCTTTGCCTCGAACGAAGGTTTACGAAGTTGAAATATTATTTTCGAAACGCATTTTGGCTCCGTACAAAACATAATAATAATAATCCTATTTATGCGCGAAAGAATTTCTTTAGTTATGTTTACAGTTTATTTAAATAAAGTGACAAGATTCTGCCCCTATATTGGTACAGAGACTTCAAATTGGCTGCCTTTAGAGAGGATATACTTTTTAGCATTATTGCAATTTATGTATAAAGTTCATAACAATAGTCACTCAGACTATATATTGATATTGTTCCCAAAGGGTAACGCAGTTCATAATCATAATACGCGGGGTAGTGGCAATAACTTCTATAGAAACTCAGAAAATTCAAAAAAAACTTTGAATAGTAAAAGTATCAAAGAAAATGGGATTAAACTCTGGCATTCTTTGCCGAATGAAATTAAGAATTGTGGAAATTATAAATATTTAATAGAAGTGTCTTGGATTATTGGTCAAATAATGATTTAAATTAACTAATAATAAATTAATTTAACGTGTCAGACCCTTTTGTAAAGCAGTGTAACTGAAAAGGATATCTGAATAAAAAGCTTTTATTATTATTATTATTATTCTCAGATTCCGCAATTTCGCGTTGAATTCAACTTTAATAATGGCCGCAGCTCGAGACTATAACTGTAACCAACCAAGCATTTCTTTGTTTATATCCGTATGTTTATCTTACGCAACGCTGGTCTTAATTTAGTCGAGGAATCTTCTTTGGTGAAACCTTTTAATACGCGTAGCGATCCGCAGTTCCCAGAAGCGCAATCAGTGGCGGGCCCAAACCGCACGAAACCGCTGCCGTTCTTTGTTCTATTCGTCTTTATAGCGACTGGAGGAAAACATTTTTCTCCCTTTACCCGTATAGCCGCTAAGGAAACGTATCTGGGGGGTATATTCGCTTTATGGTCAGTAGCTAAGATAGGCTCTCTCGCCCTCTGCAAATTGACAATGAGCCCGTCTCCGATGTTGCGTGTTTCCCTCGGCAAACAATTATTCGTTGGTGGGCGGCGGTGGCGTGATAAATACCGAAAGGAAACGGGCCGCGTAATGCCCCTCGTACCTTTGCCCCCTCGTCTTCCAGCCAGAGGATCGCTCTTTCTAATGGCGTAAGAACTTCGAGCACCCCCCCCCCCTTTCCCTAGGATCAGCGAACTTGGAATCTTGAGCGTTTTTACACACAATCCCTAATAAGCGATTTGCACGTACTGGGCCCACGCACAGTGTAGCCGATGCCGCCGCCGCCGTATTCCAACAATGGACGCTTCAATAAAAGATACTCGGTTTTTACTCTCCTCTCCAAATTCATCTGGGAAGGAGCTATTTCCGGTCGGTCGGTTAAACGGTTAGAATGGCTAGCCAAAAAGTCATATTTAAGCCATTTGGAGACGCGTTTTTGCTATCATGAGAATTTTGCGTCAGATAAGAAACGCGTCGGCTCACGTGTATAAGGAACATACTAATGTTAATTATTATTATTATTATTATTATTATTATTATTATTATTATTATTATTATCATCGTCTTATGGTATAAATAATTAAAATTATATGTAATATTTTTATAATACCGGGCAATTTTAAGGCAGAGTTAATTCATTTCGTATAAAATTATCTTTAGGAAAAAGATGAAAACTCATTCCTTTAGAACTAAACATTTTACTTTTGCAGTACGGTATGCAACAAGTGTTTCCTTTTTACCAGGTAACTTTTTTGGCATGTTAAGGCTTAGCAAAAAATCGATGTTACGTTCGAGAAAGTTTCCAGCTTTCCAATTTTCAACAAGCACTATATAAATAATAACTTATGAGCCCTGGCTGTCGGAAATATTACTTCTTGGAAATTTCTGGGAAGATGTTTTATTTAAGCGCCTATTAGGTCTAGAAGCGTCGGTGATATGTCCATCGAAGGCATTTAATTCTAGTGGCGTAGGAACGAAAATAAAAAGGGGTGCCAAATAGACGAAACTATAAAGTCCATGGGGACTGAAAAGATGGTAGTCACGTGACTTTGCGGAAAACGGCAGCGCCATCTATCTCGAAAAACGGCAGCGCCATCTATCTTAAGAAATACGAATTATTGTTCATTTTCTTTTGCTAATGGCGGTTTAAATTTGGATCGATTCATCTAAATTAACAAATTACTATTATTATTTAAAACATTTTGTAATGGAAAAGTGGAAGTTAATTAGCTGTCTGCAGTAACTGGAAGGAATAATTTGTTCTTTACCGTCGCACGGCCATTATCGAATCAAAGTTGGCTGTGAAATGGTAGTCACGTGATTTTGTTATCCCATTTTAACAAGTTGTTTAAGACCAAATTTACTTTATAGTTTCGCCTAATAGGCGTCAAATTGTTTTAGAAGGGGCGCAAAAAGTCGGACGATGAGGGGGGCGCCAAATTTAGCATCCTAGCGGAACCCCCCTTAAGCTAAAACGTTCCTACGCGCCTGTATATTTCCATAGGTAGTCCGTAGTAAATTTTTTAAATCGAAGCTCAAGAAGTTAATTATTATTTTTTTTTAATTAAGATCGACTTGGTTGAAAATTACATTTTTAGTTATAGTACTGAACATTTCTTAACTACATTTTCGGTCGCATTAAGAAATTTTAATTTTAATTGAGGTTTATGGCCAATTTGCGGGACCTCATAAACCGCCTACGCACTATTGTGATATTTGAATATTGTACCAATTGATACAGGCGCCATCTAACTCCAAAAAACATTTACCTTTCGCTACCTTAACTCGAAAAATTCGGTTAGTCTAAAAATTAATTTATATTTACTTGTTTGCGTTTTGCTACCTTATTTCCAAAGCCAGGTAACTCGAAAAATTCATTTTCTATAAACTACCTCTTGGGTTTATTAAGCTTATGTATAAGATGATTGAAAATTTGTTCAAATTGAAATTTTACATTTAAAATATATTGAATACATCGGGGGATTGTGTGTACTTAAATGTCCGTGACATCTTGTTATTTCTGGAGTTGGTTTTCGTGACTGTATTAGGTATCTTTGATTTAATTTGACTAGACCCGTTTTGCTCGAAGTTCGGGATCTTTCCTAGAATCTAGATTTGTTCTAGTACCGTATTTTTAAGCGCCATAGGCTTCAAATATTATTATACTTTTCAAGGTAAAGCATCAATGTACAATTGCTACAACTTACAAGGAGACATCCCGAAGTGTAACCCACCGATTTTGTTCAAACTCGGGGGATTGGTAGACCTTCATGTATCATGAAAAATCCTAAAGGGAATTTATTCACTGGGCAACCGTTTTGCCATGGCAACGAAAAATGTTTTTGACAACACGAAATATTAAATTTTCCCATTGAAAATAACATGGGATTTTGACCTCAAATTGATCAACAGCTGATCAATTTTGGTCAATTTGAATCTATTTTTTTCTATTTTTCACAGGGGGGGGGGGGGTCCTAGGAATCGGTCAGAATCCCATGTTATTTTCAATGGGAAAACTTCCATTTGTTGTTGTCAAAAACATTTTTCGTTGCCATGGCCAAACCGTTGCCCATTGAATAAATTCCATTTAGGATTTTTCAAGTTACATGAAGGTCTATCAATCCCCCGAGTTTGAACAAAATCGGTGGGTTACACTTTGGGATGTCTCCTTGTTAGTATACGAGTCAGTTTTGGCGATTGTTAATAACTAAATAAATTTTTGAAATCCGGTAATTAAAACGAAATAAGCTTTTTCGATAATCGAGTTTAAATAAAGATTGCATTTTGTTAAACATTTTCACCTATTTGGTTCCTATTTTTATCCTCTTCCTTTAGTATTGAGGAAAGAGGCTGTTACTTTCGTTGCTGATGTAGGCGTTGGTGGTGAAGGTGAATAATACAGTGTAAGCTAGGATACAGTACAGGCTATAACTCCGTATAGGACCCCGGGAATCGACGAATTATCTGCAACAGCATTCGATATAAATTTAATTCGGGCGTCATTCGATTGGTATTAGTTCTCTCTATCTAACTAAACCAGTGGTGAGTCGCAGTTTTTAATCAAAGTGGTAAAATCAAGAGTGCTAGGAGGAAGAGGCTACTATTGTGGGTGTGCCATCTTGTTAATTTTTTCTCTATTTTACCCTATTTTTTATAACGCGAAAAAACTATTTATTGTAACCCGGCCACCTGTTTAACGGCGTTATAAGTCGCTAGATGACTTGGGCCTAAGGTGGTGCTTTGGGTAATAGCCTATCTGATTATTATTATTATTATTATTATTATCCCTTAATTTTTACCCTGATTTTGATGGGGCCCCCGAAACTGGGTAACACTTACGTATCGGTTAGCCTCATTTCGTTACATTTTTGGTTAATTTCTGATTCAGGCAACGTTTTCTGCAATCCGTACGATTTTCCATAATTACCCTTGATTTCCTTCGAAATTATCACTAATTGCTAGAATATTTCCCGTAATTAGCGCTGATTATCTAGGAAATACTGTTGTACTTAACGGTTCTTAGAAATGTAAGAATAATTTTTAGAAATATAATGTTGAATGATTGTCTTGGAGAACTCGAATCAACATTTACTTTTAACAGAAGGAGATAAAGATAACACAAGGGTTCCCTAGTGTAACGGCAGTCCGACCAACCTCGAAAAGGCGTGAAAAAATGGCGGAAGTACACACTTTTTAAACCAATTTACTCCCACAAAAAACATAGTCCCAAGAGCTCTCCGTGGTTGGCTAATGGCTAGAGAGATTCAAATCTTTTGTCCCGCGTAATTAAATTTACTTTACCAGATTTTTTAAGATTCTCCGCTTTTGCGACGTGAAAGTCGGCCATTTTATTTTAAAAAATGTAAACAGAACTACTTTTTCACTTCACGTCACGTGAGCTACCCGTATCTGATGACATTGTACGTCACTATTACGACATATGCTTGTCAGCCAATCAGAAACAAATCATGAAATTCGATGTTCGTCGGACTGCATAGTGATAGGCAGTGTCATCATAAGTGTATAATATTTATACATAAGTATGACACTTCCTATTCTTCACACGCAAAAGTTTTACTGAGAGCTATTCACAAAACGACTGCATTACGGACTTCGTCGCCGTTTTGCGTCCGCTTGCTAGTTGTAACGCGTCACAAGTAGCCTCGCCAGGGGGATATTTTCTTCTCGTGATGACGTCACTCCGTTACTAGCTCTCAGTAAAATATTCCTCAAAGTGACAAACTTATGGAAAAATATTATAGACTTATGGTTTTATGTACATCTAAAAACATTTCGAAAATATTCTCTTCAGCATCGGCCGACCTCCGTAAGATCATCATCATAAACTCTAGCGTTGTTTTTGACGCGAGAACTTTTCGAATGTATTATTTAATTCTCGAAGATGGGACCTAGTTAATGACTAGCTTCCTGACTCTCTCGCTACGTTGAAGCCTTCTTTTGATTACGTTCAATTATATCCTTTTTTAAAGCAGCCTCGCCATTACTCGAGATGGCTAATTGTCTCTTAAATTGTTTTCCACTTTTTGCTCGTCTCTCGGGGGACTCCGCGAAATTGAAAACTTCAAACTCCCCGTTTTAGCAGGACCACTTGTCGCGAACCGCCTCGTAATGGATCTTCCATCGATTGTTTTATCAACAACCCGCAATTTACTTATATAAACGACTTAATGGTAGCTCGGTAGGATCCATCTCTATCCTTCTTGAATGGCTCCTTGTTGGGATCTGTCTCGTTAGCGAATTGTCGATGTATTTGACGCGTTTAAATATCTCCGTCTCTCTCTAGGGTGGCTAATAAAAACAAAATAACAGGCCCGAGTTCGTTGGCATTTTTGCGTCTTGAGTCGGCCGGCGCCTCGCTAGTTTTTTTCCCCAATTTGGGACGGGCCGTTTTATTTCAGTTTTGACTCTAGATGACACGATGAAGAGGAGACAGGATATGGGTGACGCATTCCTGAGCAAATACACTTTTTAGACATCGTTTTAACCCACTTAAACGCGAAACTTCGCTGTTTGCCGCGAATGGCTGCGTTTATTTTTGTCGATGATTTTTACATTAAGGATGTGTTTTTCGATACACGCCGTAATCTTAACAGGGTCAGTTCCTAGGATGTCTCTCTCTAATATGTCGTTCTTACGGTACCCAAAGTATTATGCCAAATGCGGATGAGCTAAGTGTAGAACGAGAATGAGAGAGAGGTTTAGTACCTGACGTAATGATCGGGAACAAATTATCTAGTTCTAAGATTTTTTTTAATTTTCGAGTCCTATTTTTCTTTCAAAATTTTGGGTCCTAAACTTTTTGGGCAAATTTTCGAGTCCTACAATTTTTATTCAAATTTTTCCGGTCCTACAATTTTTTTTTCGAATTTTCGAGTCCTGCAATTTTATTTCGAATTTTCGAGTCCTGCAATTTTATTTCGAATTTTCGAGTCCTGCAATTTTATTTCGAATTTCCGAGTCCTGCAATTTTATTTCGAATTTTCGAGTTCTACAATTTTATTTCCCAAGTTTCGAATCTCACATCATTTTTTGACAATTTAAAATTTTCGGATCCTAGAATACTGAAAGTATTTTATGAGAAAGCTGGGCAAATTCAAGTTCTTGTCGGTACCCTGTACTGGCATTTAATAGTTCTCACAAGCGGTATTTTCGGTTTTCCACCTTTTCCTTCTCTTTTGAAAGACAGCGTCGCGAAAGAAAAACTTCCGAGATAAAAAAACAATAAACCAAAAATGCCCCCCCCCCCCACCACACTATTAACAAGATTTTATTAGAGTAGACTCACTAATGCATTTCCCTTTTTGTACAAAATGAGCCGGAATAATAATTAAAATAATTTTTATTTCCGCGTACGCTAATTATCAGCGTCCATTATTCACGAAGCATATAAACCGCGTATTTATATATGCAATAAAATAATTCCCCAGCAGACAGACGGAAGACAAAGGCTGTCGAACCTTCCCATTCCATCCCATTTGCGAAATAGCATCGGGTCCTTTTTAATTTAATTGTCCCGTCGGGAGATACGCATCCCCCCACCCGCTATCAATTCCAACTTTACACTTTGAAGGACGAAACATATATTCCGACCGGGGGGTTCCTTCTGTAATTAACTATTGTATTCGCTCGAATGATTACCGCGCTCCTTTCACTTGACAAACTGGCAAAACAAAGAGCCAATTAAATTTCGTCTCCCCAGATACCGCTATAGTTCGCCCCGCTAAAAGACCACCTTCGACGTGACTCATCCTTGGGAATTATTTAAGACTGTACCGCCTTTAAGCTTAGCACTTTTATCTTTCATTTAATGGTGGTGTTGGATGAACGCGTTCTTACGTAAACGTCGTGTTTGAAAACGCTCCTAATGGAAGGAATTTTACACCTATTAAAAGTTTCCAGTGTCTCTCTGTCTTCGGGTGGACGGCCCCACTCGCTTTTGGAGAGATTTCAATTTCATTTCGTTAAATCAAGTTGTCGCGTTTGTTTGCGTTCCCTTGACCACCCCTTATCACTTCTATATTTGGACTATTTTTGAATATAGGGCACTATTGTAACAGAATTGTAAAAAACAAACCGTATTACGAGCCTACGAAAGACCTACAGGGTTTCCTCACGTCAGGGAAATCAGGGAAAAGTCAAGGAATTTAAAAATGGGCATAAAATGTCAGGGAATTTTAGGAATTTTTAAAAAGACAGGGAAAAGTCAGGGAATTCAATTTTATCTTGACACTTTGAAGGGAATTTTACTCTAGTTATCTGACCAATTCTATGATTATTATTTCGTTCTTTTAAAGTTTTGCTATTTTTTAACGTTGCAATAATACTTTTGTACTGAAATGTAGGTTGATTTCAATTTATAAACTTCTGAAAAATGTTAAATATAGAGCTAAAAGTGTCGTATTTGTTTTAAAAAGTCAGGGAAAAGATCTTAAAATTATTAGGGAAAACAGGGATTAGTCAGGGAATTTGAATCTGAAAATATTGTGGCCGCCCTGACCTATTTGTGGCTTTCGACATTTTAAAAATTTATGACGTATACAAATTCAACTGTCTAACTTTTATTCAAAACTCTGTACTTCGTTCAGACTGTAACCTCTTCCACTCAACGCAATACTGTTGATCATAACCTAAGAAACAACTTTTTATCCATCCCTCGGGCAAAAACGTCCAAAAAAACTAAATTAATCTTTTATATGGGCATAAAATTGTATAATGCTTTACCGCAGGAAATACAATCTTTGTCCAATATGATAAACTTTAAAAAATATATCAGAAACTATGTCAATCTAAGTTATGATGAAATTGAACGTGTCTAATGTACCTCATAGGTAAGCTATCTGTTCTAAACCACTAATTTTAATCATTCTGTACCCTTCCAGTACGGATGCGTAAGTCTTTTAAGACTTGGCCTTTTTTCGTTTCATATGCTTTGAATGACTATCATAAAAATTGAATGGAATTGGACACTCCGTAGCTTTTACTGTGGCCGCCATGTTGGGTAGAATTTTTTTTTCAATAGGAGAAAAGCATGGGTGACGTCTTGTGACGTAGAACTGTTAGCTTCCTATTTTGTGTTGATTTCAAATACGAGTTTTTAATATATATCGAAATGAAACAAATAATGAAAGCATTTTGAGCAAAGTACGTCATTTATGGTGTCATGTCGTTTCAGACCAATTTGTTCCCATAATATTCAACCTAATTTGTTTTAATTTCATAAATATTTAAAAATTATACTTTTTAATATAATTTCAACAAATAATTGTGAAATATTTTCTTTACGTTTACTCCTATATGAACGTATAAATCGACTGGAAATTAATTTTTTTTTCTTATGAAGTTTTTAGGGCTTCCCCGCGGTCAGTTTGTGTAACTAACTACCTTTAAAATCGGTTTTAAGTACGAAATCTGAAGTCACAATGAATATTTGGACATCAATTTCGTAATTTTTCCTACTTCAAAGACTGATTTGTAAATTGCTTTCGGGGAAGTTCTAATTACTTCATGCGATATCGTCCCAATCGTTCCATATATAACGCTGATGATACTCCGCAATTTATCTGATAGATTTTGAAATGTATGGGCTCTTGATAGAGGTCAGAATGCATTCGGGTACCTAAAGAATCGCATTAACCTCTAGTACCACCCACTCACAATGTCAGTGGCGGATACCGAAAAAACTCAAGGGGGGCGCTAAAAGAAATCTTGAGCTATGGGTGTAATAATAAATCCTCAAGTCACATGCAAAGCTTAAGTGTATTCGCCACTGCAGGCCCACCCCACGCCTCCCTTATGTATTCGCCACTGCACCCATTTATACTTTGTTGCGAAGGATCGTCTGCTTTTCGATCACAAATCTTAAGCAAACTAAACACGTCGATCGTCTGTGTGAAACAAGAGTGCTAAATCAGTGCTATATTTTCGATACCAGAATGCATTGTGAGGGGACTGGCATTCGTACAAATCTCGTACACTCTAGAGAAAACTGATTTTAGAAATCTTGAAATCAATTTGAAAATTCCGAAATTGGGTGAAAATCCGTTCAAAAATAAAAAATCTGAAATCAACACGAAAATTGCGCTCAGAAATCTCAATTAGTGTTCGGCAGTCGATTAATTTTTATCCATGAATAAAATAAGCTCGGCTATATTTAAATAATATTTATTTAAATAACCAATAGTTGAATAAAAATTGTAAAATGTTTAAATAATCGAAGGTGAATTTAAATAAAACAAACAATTAATTAAATAAATACCACTTTTATTCAAATTAATGCTTGGTTGCGTAAAAAACATAATTAAATAAGTTAAAATGATATTCTTTTTACCAACGTTTTTTAAAATAAATCGGAAAATTTGTGGATAATGAATAAACAATTCCGAGCACTAGTTTCGATTATCGCTTTAATGGCACCGAGGGGGTAGTCACTTAAGTAATCAGGTGTAAAAATCACGATAATTCACTTAAAATAATCACTGGAAATCGCCGAAAAATTATGAGCAATCGCCGATTATTTTCCGAAAATCAGTTATCAGGTGTAAAAAATTTAACGAGTGACTACCCTCTCGGGTGGAACAGAATGATCTCGTTAAAAGGCATTCTCTTCGCGGACGGACGAATATTTGGATGTTGCAAACTCGTTTTGGTCCGTTTCGGGGGATTATATCGAAAACGGGTTTGACGTTAGCGAGAGGATTCCGGAGAGGAGTAATGTCGCAATTACGTTCTTGTCGGCCGCGTGGGACTCCGTTCAAGCGGAACACGCGCCTGCTCCGACAGTCACTCTTGTTTTCCTTCACGCGTCGAAACTCTCCTTCGCTTCTTTCGCTTGTCGTCTTCAGGCATTCGCCAGAAAATGACTCGGCCTCCGTTGTTACGGGACGTTAGTCATCCGCCACAGCGCCTCAGTGATGCCGGGTCGCGAAAATGGAATTTCTCTTTTCGACCATTGAAATTTCCCTTTTTGAACAAAAATTTCCCTAGTTTTCTAAAACACTAAAAACAATGATATTTGCTTAAAAAATTATTACTTGAGACGTTGTAAAACAAAAATAACAAATGTCCAGAAGAAAATATTTCTTTTATTTTCATCTCGATATGTATAAAAACTAGGAACAATTTTACCAGTGTAAAAATCACAGTTTGTACTGGGGATAGAGCGAGAAAAAGTCGTTAGGACCCGTTCCTGTGGGTCACAAATTTCCCAAATAAAATTGCAGGGGTGCCAGCTAAAGCGAATCCGACAAAAAAATTATGATTGTATTGACTCTTACCAGAAGTAAATGAACCGAAGTTATGGAAATAGCGCTCGGAATCGGAGAGCGGTTTTCTTTATGAAAATGATGAGAAAATCTAGTCAAATAAAAGCTAATTTCCATCCCCGTCTTTTGGCGCGATAAACTGCACTTAGTAATTGTGTGTATAGCTATTTCTATGTATCGCGCCAAATTTCAAATTCGAGGTCAAAATGTAACTTTTTAAGGAAAACGCCTCCAACATGGGGAGTATAGCAGTCTGATAACTTCAATTTAATTAAGGTGTGCCATTTTTTATATTAGCTTTGAACAAAATATTTTCCCCCTCGAATTTCCCTAGATTTACCAAATTTTTGGTTGGATTTCCCTTTTACCGTTTTAAGGGGTTAAAATTTCCCTAGATGTGAGAAATAGTTCTTTTTATAAAATAAACTTGGCCATCTTGTTGAAATGTTGCCTCCCCGCTTCAGCTGTGGATCCGTTTTCGCTCCCACTAAAGTGCTTATGAACTCATTTTTAGGCATTGGCTGAACTATTCCAGGGCAACCTTTCAACAAGTTGGGCAAGCGTAAAGACATTTTATAAAATATACTATTTCCCTCAATCTGGCATCACTGGCGGACCTTGGCCGAAACGAAACTCGAACCATAGTGGCGCGACGGATCTTGCGTCCAATGTTTCGAACGTTTGTTTTATGTCCGGATTGACACGTTGGAAACGACGACGGCGAGGCTTAATCCGCTCCAAATTGGCGAGACAAATAAACAATGGCAGCTCCTCGTAACGCGTCTGTCTTACTTCGCTACTGACTCCAGGGACTCGTCTTCGGCAGACAGACGGAGGAACCCATCCTTGATCGAAACCACGATTTTTTCGTCTCGCTGTCTCGCGTCTGCTCGTCTTTTCCCGGATGGACTGATGTCTCTGGTTTCGCCTAAATTGACAGCGCGCACGAAGGAAGGGGAGGGAGTAAAGTCCGCGCTAAAAACCCTAGTTGGCGCCGTCGTGTAAGGCTCGCTAGGGGTACCCCGTCGACAAAATTACCAGCTGAATCTCGTTTGTTTACTTTAACTTGTCCAAATATTTAGTTTGGGGGCGGATCGGTATAGGCCCAATTGATTTGGCGCGTAATTATTTCTAAAAATATGATTTGGTCGACGCGGTCCCTTATCGGGACTCCCGCCCCCCTCTCCTCGAAATGTGCCAGCCACGTGAAGGCCCGGATTTAAAGTGAGCTCTGTACTATGGCCCCGCGCGACCAAATGTCGAGATCTCCCGGCGAATCTCTCTTAAGAAGATGAGTATGAAATTCTTCGGCACTAGCTATACTTCACGCCTACAGCTGTTTGACCTTATGAATGCCTGACCTTTCCCATACCTCGAGTACCAGAAGCGATAAAAAAATGTATGAAAAAATGGGCTGGTCCCTTACGTAAGTATGAATCATAACGTGAATTGTAAAAAAAAAATTGTGTAATTCTATCCGCTTACATTTTACCTTGGATTCTTATCCTATTAAATCACAAACCGTCGAGTAAGAATATATTTAGCAAATTCGTCCCTAACTTAACACTATATGTAATATAATCACTCGTTAGTATGCCTGCGTGGTACGTTTTCCATATAAAACCAATTCAACGTGACTTTGTTGAACAAACGTTAAAATCCCCCTGGGCCCGGTGGAAAAGAGCCCAGAAGCATGCTTTTTAGGGGCTCATCGTCTTGCCCTTAGCTATAGAAACCCCCATTCGAAAATTTAAAAGGACCCGCGATGATATAATTTGCCCCGGGGCCCGAACTGTTCCTGCACGGCTCTGTATACCTCTTGTGCAATTGGAAAGGTTACCATGGGAACAAATTCTCTAGGAATGGTTTCAAAATCCTCTTAACTAACTTCCGATTCCCATCTATAAAGTTGATGACGCGTTTTTCGTTAAGGAGTGGAAGTGACGTCATTTATACGTCATATAGAGTGAACAAGGTTCCATTAAACCAGGGCCAACTTTGATCTCGCGCTACAGCGGCCAACCCATTAGATGAAGTTTCTACGAGACTGTAGGATTTGAGCGCCCCTAGCGGACTATTTTTTAGAATAGCTTTTTTTGCATTGAAGCCAATGTAAAAAAACTGTATGAGTTCAGCGCCACGCTTGTTATAGCGGGAAAATCCTTGCTCACGGAATTTCGGCGAATGGGTTGGCCGCTTTAGCGCCATATCAAGGTCCTATAATTCCTAAAAAATCCTATATTTTTAGAAAAATCCCTTAAAAGTCCTATAAAATCCTATAATTTTGATATTTTGGCCATTTCAGATCCAGCCACTACCAAGACAGTTAAATTGCTAGGTTGAGCTATAGGAGAAATTCCTATACCAAGTCATTCTAGTCTATACTTTTGTTATTGTTAACATGGATAGCTACTAGTATATTTTTGTGATAAAATGGTTAAATCGTTTCTATATTTTAAGTGAAAATCAAAGATTTATTTCTCTAAATATAGATTTTGTTTTAAAATGCATAAAGTTAGTAAATTAAATAGCATATATAGTCCTATAAAGTCCTATAATTTTGAAAAAATAGTCCTATAAAGTCCTATAATTTTGTAAAAATAGTCCTATAAAGTCCTATAATTTTGTAAAAATAGTCCTATAAAGTCCTATAAATTTGTAAAAATAGTCCTATAAAGTCCTATAATTTTGTAAAAATAGTCCTATTAAGTCCTATAATTTTGTAAAAATAGTCCTATAAAGTCCTATATTTTTCGAAAATAATCCTATAAAAAATTGAAGATTTAAGTGGGGGCCCTGCCGTGATTAAAAAAAAACGTTTTTATGGCCTACTTATGAAAGATTACGTTACATATGATAACACGTGTCCCAATAAAACTAGATGGTCTCTAGCACCCCGACATTACCAATCACATCATTTCATTGAAAGCGTGTAACTTTTACAACGCGTACGGCGTTGGGCAAACATTTCTCCATTTGAGTCGGCGAGGAGGCCGTCTCGCTCGCTTCGCTTCCATAACACATTTTTCAAAAAGCTGAAACGATGATTTCATCGATAAATATTGTGGCGCGTAATATTATGTCGGGGACAAGAGGGTGTGGACCCCCTCCGCGTGGTGCGCGCCCACAATCGTCCTCGAGAAGATCCCTTATCTTTTCATCGACGTTATTTTCGGCCACCGAAGAAGCGCGTGGAAAGCCGACCTCTTCATTGGCCTCGCTATTAATTTACTCTGACGGATCACGAACGACTAACCCGGTGCGTGTCAAGCGCAACCTTTGACTGGATTCTGCAGCGTTCCGCGTAGAAATGGATGGTAACTGTCTCCGAGGGCGTTTTGTCTCTCTTTTCTCAGCGTGGTCTCCTTCAATTGTCGTCGGGGAAATATTTCGTGGATGAATCACAGCTGTCTGCCATACAGACACGCGGTTGCCGAAATGTTTTTTTCGGGTCTAAATGGGGACACTACTATGTAATGGGTTTTTGACACGTTTTTTTTAATGTTTTTCAACGATTGTCCGTTCTTACGGGAGGGTTTCTATTTCGCTTCCGACCCAGGTTCCCTGTGTTAAGCCCGATCGATGGTCTTTGCGGACCTGTGTAATGCGCTCCAACCAAATGAATGCGTAATAACAGTATTGGGTTACTGGGAAATAATGTTTCGTTAAATGAATATGCCAGCTGACGCGGGTTTACGTAACGCTAATGCCCAGTGATGGGCATTTTTGGGAAATCCATTCTCAGCTCGCAAGCCGCTCGTATTATTTGTCTCAAACACTCTTTTCAAGAGTGAGTATCAGGGTTGGCAAAAAACCGGCTTTATTTAAATTTAAAAATCCAGAATAGGTAAAACCGGCTGTAACCGGTGGTTTAAACCGGTTAAATCTATTAATAAAAATGCTCAAATTGCTTATATCTAGCCGTCATTACAGTACCTTTAAATTGTGTGGTATACTAGACTTATTTACCCGCTTTTATACCCTAACATGGCGGCGTATTTTCACGCGCAAAATGAATTTTAAGATCCCCTAATTGCTTATATCTATCTAGCTCTCATTACTTACGACAAAAAGTGAAGGTTATAAGTTTTAGTTTTTTCAATATTTCTAATTCATTTCTCAAGTATTACTTTTTAATAAAAAAAAGGGGGTTTTAACTATGGATTTTTTGGTGGTTAACCCTGGGTGAGTGTAGGGAGCTGTTGGTTCGCGTGGCATGAAGGGCTTGCCACCACCCTCCTACGCATTGTAACCCGGCCACCTGAATAAAGCATTATAAGTCGCTAGATGATTTGGGCATAAGGTGGTGCTGATAATTATTATTATTACTATGTATCTATCTTATATCTACTTGGATGAAGCTTTTGTATTTTCAATTTTCTAAGGAATGTGCTTGCTCTCTCATTCGCTCAATATCTAAATGATTGCAGCTAAAGCTTTCTCACGCTCAACTCAATAAAAAATAGATTCTTCTCGTCTCATCAAAAAGCTCGCCGAATTTAGAAAACGAATTATAGTTCTTTAAAAATACTGAAATCTCTAATTCAATCAGCAAAATAAATTGTAGAACTACCAAAATTATATAAAATTCTGAAAATGCAACGAAATAGTGTAAATTCTTCTGCTCATTTAATAAAACTAGAATTTCAGGGCCCCCAGAGGTCCTATAATTCCTATAAAATCCTATATTTTCAAAAATGTCCTATAACATCCTATATTTTTAGCAAAATCCACCAAAAGTCCTATAAAATCCCATAATTTTGATATTTAGCCCATTTCAAATCCAACCACTCAGTTAAATTGCTAGATTTAGCTATAGGATAAATTCCTATACAAAGTTATTCTAGTTTAAACTTTTGTAAAATGTTAACATGGTTAGCTACTAGTATATTTTTGTTATAAAATGGTTAAATAATTTATATTTTTTAAGTGAAAATCAAAGATTTTTTTCTCTAAATATAGATTTTGTTTTTAAATGCATAAAGTTAGTAAATGAAATCGCATATATAGTCCCATAAAATCCTATAATTTTGTAAAAATAGTCTTATAAAGTCCTATATTTTCAGAAATATAATCCAATTTTCCTTTAAAAAAATTGAAGATTTGAGCGGGGGCCCTGGAATTTACGTTCACGAATTTTTTTACTCACTAATAGATAAATATTAAGGTACTAGCTCAGTCATTTGATAGTTAGCGCTCATTCTGACTCCAAACGCTCCGACCCTCTCTAAAATGAGCTGAGCACGCCCATCACTGGTAATGCCAGATTTTTTTAGATAGCGTACAAAGGACTTCCGAGTTATGCTATTTTTGGGTTCGGATACTGTTTCTATCTTTTGTCTATAAAACAGGGTTATTTTTTCACGTACATTTCATTGACTGTGGTTTACTAAACGGGAGTCGAAACCCGGCTTTTATAAGCCTTGTCTGAAAAGTGTAATACGGTTTAAATATTTAGTAAATTTTACTTTATTTCGGTAACCGACAAAGTCTGTTTGGAATCAAACAATTTTTGTTCTTCCTTTTTTAAAAGGATTATAAAATAATTATGGTGGATCACATAGTTTCAAATTTCTGTCACCAGGTTTATCAAAAGCTGGCGCTAGTTACCTTATAACCATTAGAAGTCCGTGTTAGCGTACTGTTTTTCGATTTAGAATGAAGTGAAATGTTTGAAAAATAAGTTAAATTAATTAAAATAATTTAATAACTTCTGATAAACAATGTAAAATTCGTGCCGGCCAAATTCGTTTTTTCCCTAAAAACGAATAAAGCTAATTTGTAAATATCATCTCAAGAAAAATTGTGAAACTTGAAAAACCTTTCAACAATCTTTTATGAAAATCACGTCCGTGTTGATTTAATTACTCGGCTGGAGCAGCCCCGTCAATACAGTCTGCCCCGCATCACGTCAGAGCCTCTCTTGCCGCCTTAATCCTTTTGGAGGGAACGACAGGGGGAAACCCAATTTAATAAAATACGGGGCAGGGGCTGGGGTAGGTGATCCTCGTTGTATTACATTTTGATCCCCGGCTGAGCTGATTTACCACCTACCGCGCTCTGGCCGCTTCCATGACGGGGCCGTGTTATAATCGTAGCTAGAGCTTAGCGCCGCCGATCCAACGCCGCCGTCGCCGCTATTTTCTCTGGCGCCGAGCCGCCGCCGCCGAGTTATTTACTTTTCGGCGCGCCGCTGATAAATTTTGTTCCCGCCGCCGAATTGTTTTTAGTTTTCCTACGTATCTTTACTTTTCTTTTTCTTTCAAAAACATTTTGGATTTTTTTTTTGAAATTTTAAAAAGGGAGGGAGACATTTTTCCCCTTCATGCCGCCGCCGCCGCCGCCGACAAAAATCAACGCCGCCGAGTGTTTTTCGCGAAACGCCGCCGCCGACCGAAATTAAATCGGCGCTATGCTCTAATCGTAGCCGTCCGTCATTCATTTATCCCTGGCAAAGGCTTAACATAATTTCGATATTTAGTTCACTGTCATTCCCGAAACATTGATATTCTCGACGGGTGTTTTTCGCAACGACATCCGCCCCCTACCCCCCCCCCCTACACTCTCCTTAATGTCTTTACCCGAACCTTGGCATTTCTGCTCGGAAGGAAGGGCCGCAGTGAAGTTTGCGAGGGCTATAGGCGGGAGCCGATTGGGTTTCGTCGCGTATAATATAGTGTTGGCGTATTGCGCGTGACTGGAGTGGAATAGTAAATCTTGATGTTTTATTTATAGGGGACATCACCCAGAAAGGATACGAGAAGAAGAAATCGAGACTGTTGGCTCCGTACATCCCGACCCACGCCTCAGGTAAGGACACCGTTTGTTTTTACTCCACCACCCGGCGTTCATTTACTGCCATTGAACGTTTCATTCTGAGTGGATTGTTCGATGAAAGTGAACGATTGATGAGAAAAAGCGATACGGAGAAAGACAAAATTTTATTTTCCTTAAAGGGAATATAACCTCTCGAGAGCATTTCTATACTTTGAATGCTTATCGCGGCTGATTTTCATCTCGATGTGGCTGACGGTTTTTTGACGTCACTATGTCAGGGCCCCCAGAGGTCCTATAATTCCTATAAAATCCTATATTTTCAAAAATGTCCTATAACATCCTATATTTTTAGCAAAATCCCCCCAAAGTCCTATATAATCCTATAAGTTTTATATTTTGCACATTTCAAATCCAGCCACTCAGTTAAATTGCTAGATTTAGCTCGATTTAGCTATAGGATAAATTCCTATACCAAGTCATTCTAGTCTATACTTTTGTTATTGTAAACATACTTAGCTACTAGTATATTTTTGTGATAAAATGGTTAAATAATTTATATTTTTTAAGTGAAAATCAAAGATTTATTTATCTAAATATAGATTTTGTTTTTAAATGCATAAAGTTAGTAAATTAAATAGCATATATAGTCCTATAAAATCCTATAATTTTGTAAAAATAGTCCTATAAAGTCCTATATTTTTAGAAAAATAATCCTATTTTTAGAATAATAATCCTATTTTACCTATACAAATATGAGTAACATAACAAACAACAACGTGAGAGGCGAGCGCGGGATTTTTTTCTCACGGAGGCGGGGCCAAAGCCGTCAGAGTGATCTTACCATACGCGATACGCCAGGATAAGCATTCCAAGTAGAGGTATGGATTCCTGTCTATAGCTTTGCAAAAGAAAGGTTCTACTTTCTAGTATTGTACGCTTCCTTTCTAGGTGTTTTGTAATTTTTAGCGCTGCGTAGTGGTTTGTTGCTGCGGTAATTCTTTACTTTTTAGCTGGAAAAATCCAGAAATTTTACCGGTCAGAACCGATACCAGGACATACGTATTCCGAAGAGTGACGCCCATAAATTTTGAACGTTTATTAGGTTTTTATAAACAAGTTTCGTACTAACAAGGATAATTTGGAAATATCAAGAAATTAGATTATTATCAAAAGTCGGGGAAATTTCAGAAACACCTAAAACATTTAGTATATGTTAGGGAAATTTGTCTGGATTTAGAATGTTTAAAAATTGGCCTAAAACAGGGTTGCCACACGTCAGGGAAATCAGGGAAAAGTCAGGGAATTTAAAAATGGGCTTAAAAAGTCAGGGAAATGTCAGGGAATTTTAAGAATTTGTAAAGATTCAGGGAAAAGTCAGGGAATTTTAAGAATTTGTAAAGATTCAGGGAAAAGTCAGGGAATTTAATTTTATCTGGGCACTTTTTGAAGGTAATTTAACTCTAGATGTATGACAAATTCCACGATTATCATTTATTTCCTTGAATGTTTGGCTAATTTTTTCAACATTGCAATAACCTTTTTACTGAAATATAAGTCCATCCAAATTTATTAACTTCTAATAAAAGTAAAATATAAACGAAAAATTTTGCCCTTTATAAGTCAGGGAAAATCTCTTAAAATGGTCAGGGAAAACAGGGAATAGTCAGGGAATTTGAATCTGAAAATTTTGTGGCAACCCTGTAAAAGGTCTGGGAAGAGTCAAAGATAATTAAATTTTATCTCGACATTTTTTTAGGGTAATTTTACACTAGATCTATGACCAATTCTGTTGTTATTATTTAGGTACTTAAACGTGTTGCTATTTTTTAACGTTGTAATAACCTTTGTACTGAGATATAAGTTGTTTTAAATTTATTAACTTCGGATAAAAGTAAAATTAAAAATTAAAAATTGCCTTATTTTGGACTTAAAAAGTCAGAGAAAAATCTCTTAAAATGGTCAGGGAAAACAAGGAATAGTCAGGGAATTTGAATCTGAAAATATTATGGCAACCATGTTGAAAAATTAGGGAAAACTCCGGGAAAATAATAAAAAAAGTCCGTTTAATAAACCCTGGAAAATAACAGAGAAAACTCCGGTTAATAAACCCTGGAAAATAACAGAGAAAACTCCGGTTAATAAACCCTGGAAAATAAAATGAAAAACTCGGGTAAAAACCTAGGAAAATAACACGGAAAACTTCGGTGAAAAAACGTGGGAAGAATATGATTTTCAGTAATTTGTATAAACCCTGTAGTTATTTCTTCCGACTTTTACAACGAAACTTTTGGGTAAAATTTACAAGGCTAGTTTATTCGCAAATAAATAAACAAATAGTATATTTTTCCTTAGATATAGGATATCCGTTTTCACAGTTAATTTATCCTAATATATCTCAAGTGGCGCGTTTGTAGACACTCGAGGAATGACGGTGGCTCATTTGACTTTGAAATGAGTCGTTCTCCGCTCTTTATTCGCTCTGGTTGAACGTGAATAAAGAGTCCATTTAAAGCGACGATTATTTTGCCAACAAGCATTCTTTCGCATTCTTTGGGAACAGTTTCCCCGCGGTCGCGATTCCGAATCGCGTAACTCCCAATACGATCACCCTCGTCCAATCACTCCGACACGGAATGGCCCCTTACGTCAAACCCGAGACAATATTTGCGTCTATTTTTCAAGTTTCCTTCGGAATGTGGCCCGTCCATTTCTACGGAGCCGAAAAATGGTTTTATGGGAAATAAATTCCCATCTTAGCCGCCATATATTAAACCCCAAACGTTATAAAATAAAATACCTCAGCTTTCTTTCAAATATATCCGTTTTGTTTCCTTTATTGTTATTCCGCACCTGAGAAATAGCTAAGGCTTAGAGAAAAAGCCTTTAAAGTTCACTACCAAGTGATCTCTCAACCACTAAGATTGTATTTCTTTATGATATATAAAATATATATTTCAAGAAATATATTCTGGTGAACGAAGCGTTTGGTTAGTCTCGTGATTCCCGGTGGATATCATGGAAACAGATGCTAAAGGCGGTATTCAGGTGCAATGTAGACAAGATGGCGACCATAGCTCAAAGGCAGGGCGCGATGGGGGAAACGGGGATGCCACTAGCCTTCCACTATAGAGAGGTTGACGTCACGAGAATATTCCTATAGTTTTTTTTAGGTATTCTTAAATATATCTCCTTTCCCCGTTGTTCGATTTACGATTTTTATTACATTTCTTTTTTTTTTTCGTTTTTTTAAAAGTTTTTTTCGGGGGGGGGGGGGTTAATCTTGCACGGAACGCGGATGCTTTTTTATTATTATTATTTTTATTTTATTTCTTTTTTTCTGGTTTTTGATGTATTCTCGCGTTTCGGGATCAGACATGCTTCAGCGAATGACAAATTGTCCCCGCGCGGTCGCCTAAACCCGACGACAAAAAGGTCGAAAACCTCTTCTTACCATTCACGATTTGGACTCTCGTTTGCGTTTGCATAGGCGGACTTTACCCGGTTTTGTGGTTTACAATTCGGTGGCCGGTAAGATTCGGATGCGTATATATATATTAAATCTTAATGTATTTTTGAGGTTGTTAGCCACTGGAATATATTTATTAGATTAAATAAGTTTATCCACCTCAAAATTCTATTTCGGTTTACACTGTGTTTTTTATACTTTTATAAAGGTGAAAGCTATTATAATTATGAATTATTATTATTATTATTATTATTATTATTATTTTTAAAAAGTTGCTACTTCTTGGCTTAATTTTTTTTTAAATTTAAATCGGAGCTTTCGATTCGCGGTCCTACTTCAGCGAACGACTATTATGTTATTTGTGAACGCTTTTGAATCCATACACAGTACTTATGAGCCCCAAAAGAGCGAAACCGGTCTACTTTTCGAATATGTCTACAATTTTTACTTTATATGGTCGCCCCTTGTGAGTTATCTTCCCTACCGGGTCACCGGTGTGAACACGTACAGTCTTACAGATAGCGTTAGTATAGCCAACTCCGTAAATTAACTTCACCTAAGACACCGGTGTACGTCGTGTGAAATACGTTTACATGTTTTTTTGTATTTTATGTTTCTTATTAGACAGTTTAAACTTAACCCATTCATTACCCTTTTTATAAGAATTTTAAAGGGTTGCAGGAAAATTTATATATTTTTAAAAATGGAATAGGCAGCGCAGCGTTGCCAGTTCGTTAAACTCAAATTATCGTACCAGAGCCCAAAAATGATCGATTTTAGAAGTAAATTATCGTACGCCTGAAAACTGGTGATAAATTTTAATTTTGTGTGAAATACTGTCGTTAAACTTATTAAATCAAAATTTGACGTACTGAAAACTTATGTTTAAAAGTAGCAATTTTAACTGGTTTTCAGTCAATTTAAAAAAATATCGTACATTATCGTACGCGTAAACTGAATTATCGAAAACTGCGTACCATTAAGTACGCCATGGAAAATATCGTACGTCCCAAAAATTAGTTCGAAATTATCGACGTGTACAATAATTATCGTACGTCTGGCAATGCTGAGGCAGCCTCAAAAGTGGCGCCATCTCTAAATTCATTGCTGAACTATTAATAAGCAAAGCTCTCAGGATGTTTTTAGCAAACAGGGTTGGTTGATTGAAATCATGTGATTTTTTTAAAAAAAAATCACATGATTTCAATCACACAATGTATTTCAATGGAGTGTTAAAAAAATGGCCAAAAATAGGTTCTTAAAAAATTAAAATACATCTGAGCAAACGAAAATATTAAATAATAATTAAATTTAATTAAGATTCCTTTTAGTTCAAGATTAGCTAACTGATAAAAGTAAAATATCCGCTAATTATACAGGAAAAGGACCATTAATTGTATAAAAATCAATAAATAAAAAAAATACGATTTAAGTTAAAAAAGTATTAATTTTATTTTTATAAAAAAACAGACTCAAGTGCCAACCTTGAGTCTGTTGCAAAAGTATTTTTGCCTAGAATTTGCCAATAGAACTTCTATGGTCGAATCATCACCCAGCATATTTTTGCAACAGGCCCTTAGTTAGCAAAGCTCTCAGTATGCTATTAGCAAAGCCCTCAGGATTCTATTGATTAGCAAAGCCCTCAGGATTCTATTGATTAGCAAAGCCCTCAGGATTCTATTGATTAGCAAAGCCCTCAGGATTGTATTGATTAGCAAAGCCCTCAGGATTGTATTGATTAGCAAAGCCCTCAGGATTGTATTGATTAGCAAAGCCCCCAGGATTGTATTGATTAGCAAAGCCCTCCGGATTGTATTGATTAGCAAAGCCCTCCGGATTCTATTGATTAGCAAAGCCCTCCGGATTCTATTGATTAGCAAAGCCCTCCGGATTCTATTGATTAGCAAAACCTTCAGGATTCTATTGATTAGCAAAGCCCTCAGGATTCTATTGATTAGCAAAGCCCTCGGGATTCTATTGATTAGCAAAGCCCTCAGGATTGTATTGATTAGCAAAGCCCTCCGGATTCTATTGATTAGCAAAGCCCTCAGGATTTATGGATTAGCAAAACCTTCAGGATTCTATTGATTAGCAAAACCTACAGGATTCTATTGATTAGCAAAGCCCTCAGGATTCTATTGATTAGCAAAGCCCTCAGGATTCTATTGATTAGCAAAACCTACAGGATTCTATTGATTAGCAAAGCCCTCAGGATTCTATTGATTAGCAAAACCTACAGGATTCTATTGATTAGCAAAGCCCTCAGGATTCTAGAAACAATCGCGTGCTTAAATAGGGAGTGAGTCACGAATCTAGAGATGAAGCAATTGTCATAATAAAATTTAAGTCTACTATGACAAAAATTGATGGCATATTTTCACAAATCTAGTTTATTAATGAATAACGAAAATCCTTTCGTTACTAAACACAAACGTTAACATTTCACGACGAGAAAAGATTCGAAATATTTCTCAGTGACGTTTAAATTTCACAAATAAAGGTGGACCTTACAATAATTTATTCGACTCATTTGGACGTTTATTAAATATATTTCGATAAAATAGGGAACTAACACTCCGTAGCTTTGGCTGTGCCCGCCATGTTGGGTAGATTTTTTTTTCAATAGGAAAAGGTATGGGCGACGTCGTGTGACGTAGAATTGTTAGCTCCCTATAATCAATTTATTATGCGGCTCTTTTAAGAGTACCGAGAATATATTCGGGTGAAGAGAGAATATGCGTCCCTTGTTTCGTCTCGTGATTCCCGGAGCAAAAACCACGCCCCTCAGTCTTTCCTGGCGTAATCCTTCCCCATTTCTGCCAGCTAGGAGCAACAAACACAGCACCCCACATAATAAATTAATAATAATCGTACTCCTAGGAGCAAAAAACACAAATAGAACGCAGCTAGCCTTTAAACACGCTAACGCAGTGCGGTGTACAAATTTCATTGGACGAGCCTTTACACTGAACAATTTCCGAATTTTCCCCTTCCGACGGCAGCAGGCGCAAAAGTGTCTAGCCAATGAAATCTGAACACAAGAAAATGTATGACGTTTGACGGGTTGCGTTCTCCTTGTGTGGGGTGCTGTGTTTGTTGCTCCTCGCTGCCAGTAAGGGATAGTTTGACCACTGGTATAGCGCATTCTGTGTCTCTCTGTGTAGGCGGAGAATATCTTGCAGGAATCATAAAAACCAGAGGCTACGTATTCTCCGTATTCTTGGTGTATATTCGGTCCGGTCCTCAATGGGTTAGAGTGTGCAATAACTGGTGGCTTTACCGGGGAGTCGGGGTCCGGCTCTTGTAACCCATAAGGGCGGTGGCGCACTGGGAGATGTTAGCTCTGATCAAATGGTCCTATCTCCACCTCCGACTTCGGTCAGGTTTGGGCTGGATACTGAGCTTCGACTCAGGCTAACGGAGAGGGTCCGTGCAAAGTGGCTGCCTCGGCGGATTGGGTAGCCTGCTGTGGGGCGGCGGGCCTCCGTATGAGGGCACGGCGGTCCTGTTTCCCGGCCTCTTGGAGTCACACTGGGATCTCCGGTGCCGGCTATGCCGGGTTACTCGGACTGCTGTGTGCTCGTCGTTCCCCTTTAGGAGCTCTCTCTCCAAAGGGTTTGGCTCTCTACCTACGTAGGTAGGGTGTCGGCTGGAGTTGCTACAGCATCCATTCTTAATCCCACTGCTGTGTGCGAAGTGGGGATTGGTCCACCCATTGCTGCACCTTCTGCTGGGTTGAGTGTCTCGCGTCAAAGATGCGACCATCAGTAGTAGGGTACTACTACCCATGCTGGATTTTTCACCTGTCCGGGCTAGGTGGACGCTGGCGTAGGGCACTATGATGATGGGCCTCCGGTGGTGTGGTCTCTGTTACTAGGTACACCGGGCTATAAATTCTGACACACTGTATATTCGGTCCCTAAACAGACAGTACGTGTAGCATTCCAATATCCAACAGAGTGTGCAGGAAGTGGCGGAGATATAAATGATGCTCTCGCGTACATAGCGCCCGTCAAACGGTTAACAATGTTTTTGCGAAACGCCACGGCCTCAGCCTAAAGAAAAGCGGACTGCTGTCCGTGAACGGGTCCCCGAGGCGTTGGTGAACCTACTGGTTACACCTCCGTCTTTTGAAAGAATCGAAGGTGAATACACCTTTATCAATTTCGCCAGTTTTTGTCCCAGTCAATATTTCTTTTTGGCGAGCTAGTGTTTTCTTTCAACGGCAGAGGCCGCTAATTACGTCGCCCGTCAAAGGCGTCAACGCTTAAGCGACCTCTTGTTGTCTCTTTGTCTGTTTTTTTTTTTTAATTTGCTTTTTTGTGACGTTCTCTTTGTAGCCATCCCCACTGGATCCGCCAGTCCTTCGACCAGAGCTAAGCGAAGAGCCCACAGGAGGCTTACGCGCAATGAAAGCCGCTACCATTCTGGTAAGTACCGATTACAATTTTGTCGCCTCATTTACTGTTGTCTTTTGTTTGGTGTTTTTATGTCCATTCGAAGATTTTGACGCGATAAACTGCACTTGGGAATTGTGTGTATAGCTATTTCTATGTATAAAAAGTGGTTTCATAAAAACAAAAACCTTTTTTTTTCGGCCTAGGAGCTCGCAAAATTTCTGATAACTTCGGTTCATTTAAGCTTTCGGTGCCCCTTTCCGATTTGAAGAGGGGTACGTTGTCCCCCCAACGTTCCCGTTCCTACGCCACTGAATCTGTGGCAACCGAGTCTGTCCCGTCACTATAGTGAGTTGCAGGCTAAGAAAGACAAAATATATAGTACAATCGGCGCAAGGATGCCTCAGATCGTTTCCGGTTATTCCACCGCGCGAAATTTTAATTTGGCCATTTTACGGTCAAATTCGAATTTTGCTTTTTTTGTCGTCTTTTAGCGCCATCTAGAGACCGAAATTGGAATCTTTATTTTTTAGTTTCATAATTGTGGTGGCGAGCAAATTTAAAAGATAAGGCATTCCTATCATTCTTAAATTTAAAATAGTATGTATAATTATTTAATTTTGTAAATTTATTTCTACGACTTACCAGTTAAATCGGCAGTTTCTTTTAAAATAGTTACGACGCTTTCTTGGGGGTAAAGTTGTCTTAATGAGCTATAGACGTTTAAATTTATATTTTTATCTTTACCTGTTAACAATAAACCTTTATCGTGCTTTTTATAGAAACCTCTTGGGCTATTTAAAATATTTGGAGCTTCAATTATCGAACCTTCTTTAGCTGAATTCAGTAATGAAACTCATGACAACATGAAATTAAAAAATAGATTCCTATTTCGGTTCCTAGATGGAGCGAAAAAACGATGAAACTCACGAAATTTGAAATTGACCGTAAAGTGGTCAAATTTAAATTACGCGCGGTCGACTGGCCGGAAATGGTCTGAGGTATCCTTGCGCCGACTGTATTATATATTTTGTTTTTCTTAGCCTGCAACTGACTATACCACAGTCTAGACTTTCCCGTTCTAGTTAAAACTCGGAGAAATTGTAACATCCGTATCTGCCAATAATTTTAAGAATTATTTTTAACAAATGACTTATTCGCGACCGAAAACTATCGCTACGCCCCCTTTGGTTCGCCATTGAAATCTAAATAGGTAGCGGTTAAAGCAGACGCTATTAGTTTTTCCTCTTCGTTATTCGTAAATTTGACTTTATAAATAATGTTACTTGCATTTGAATATAATTTTTGCATCGTTTTCTTATATTTTGATAAGTTTATTTCAGAAAAAACGTTCTAATGACTTTTAAATTTGACTGTAGCAGACGCTAGACCATAGGCGCTACACCTAGTTACGCTACCTAGACTCATTTCAGTCGCGAATACTTTAAAAATTCGTTGTGGGTTAATCCGTGAGTTCTTTCCGCGTTTACAGACTAGAAAAAAACGTCAATCTCGGTACTGGTCGTATTAATATAAAGCGATTTTGCCGAGGGGTCGGACATTCCTAAAAAAATCCCGTACACTTTGCAAGATTGCAAGAAATCCGAAATTTTGCCTGGATTTCTTCAAAATCTCGAAATCCGGAAAGTTCTCCAGCAATCCGACACGAAATCACGAAATCCCGAAAACCGTCACGAAATTCCGAAATCCAGCAATAAATTCCGAAATCCGACGCAAAATTCCGAAATCCAGCAATAAATTCCGAAATCCGACACGAAATCCAGAAATCCGACACGAAATCCAGAAATCCGACGCGAAATCCAGAAATCCGACGCGAAATTCCGAAATCCGACGCGAAATCCAGAAATCCGACGCGAAATTCCGAAATCCGACGCGAAATCCCGAAATCCGACGCGAAATCCCGAAATCCGACGCGAAATCCCGAAATCCGACGCGAAATCCCGAAATCCGACGCGAAATCCCGAAATCCGACGCGAAATCCCGAAATCCGACGTGAAATTCCGAAATCCGCCGCGAAATTCCGAAATCCGACACGAAATCGAGAAATTTCAAAATCTTACTAGAAATTGATAAATCCCGAAATCCAACGAGAAATCCGATGAGAAATCCCGAAATCCGGGACAAAAGTGAAGGAATCCGAAATGCAACAAGAAATCTTGAAATCCAGCGTGAAATCCCGTACACGTTTTTAATGAAAGTCCGACCCCTCGTGATTTGGCGAAAGGTTTATACCGGAAGATCACGATATTTCCCTCGAAGGAAGCCGGTACTTGAAACCAAATTAGCTCTAAAAATAAATGTAAAACCAGAAGGGTTGCTTAATATTAGTATTGACAATGAAAACACGGTTCGTTTGGAGGCGGCTAGGGATATTGGCGGCTTCAGTTCCGGGCCCAGTTTTGCATCCTTTTTTGTATAAAAGAAAAATTTCGCATTGTTGAGCATCGGGAATATAATTTCGTAAAAACCCGTTTGCGTTTTAGCGAAACGTAGAGCCTTTATTTTGGCCAAAACACACTCGTCTCCGGGCGATTATTTCGCGCGTAGTCAGCTCGCCGGTCGATTGTATTCTTAGGAGAAGAATATGCGCGTTTTAACCCGCAAACGTAAGTTAACTATTCCGAGAATTATCAATGATAAAGTATCAGAGCCCACTTGTGTTGACTTTCAAATCGTAGAAACGTTTTGACAAGCGTTCCAATGTGTTCGATAGATAAAAACGTATTTCAACTTGTTTTACAATTTAGGTTTTTTTTATGTGTGATTGGGATAAAAGATTGGAACGTTTTGTGGTAAATGTTTCATTGGTTAGAGTAACAGTAACAACGGTGTTTTAGAATTAAACGCGTTTTTTTTAGGTTTGTTTGTTATTCTTTATAATTAGAATAGAAAAACACCTGTGTATTCGGTAACAGAAGACAATAAAATACAACTTTAAAATTAACGCAGTAAAACTAAAGTTTTACTGTGTAATTTTAAAGTTGTATTTTATTGCCTTCTATTTGTTATTCTTTGGTGTAATCGAGTTTAATGAATCTAATGGTTAAGTCACCCCTGCCAAACGTGAAGGGATAACTTGCAGGAGGTACAAGCTGAACGCGACAAAAAAACCTCTACAATCCTACAAGTTTCTCCTCCACGTTCCCTACGTTAGTAATTAGCGGCAATTTTTGAAAATCGGCGACAGACGTTGCAGGATTAAAAACAATATTTAAATTATCTCTAGTGAGCAAATTGTTTAAGAATTTGAGTGATGGGAATTTAGCGATTTGTATATTTATGAGTTTTTATTACATTCTTACGTTAATATTTATTAGGCATTTTTTTTGGTCGTGTTGGGATACGATCTATCGGGGTTTAAAGCGTATTCTTGCGGCCTCCCTTTCCCGCCTTCGACAACGCTGCCAAGTGTCTTCTTTAATCTTGGTCGTTGCGGTGGCGTGGCGCAAGGTTACGAAAATAGTTCTGTCGTAATAAATTTACACAAACAGCGACGCTCCCGCGGATTATAAATAACCTTGAAAGGGGGTCGTTCTCTCTTTTTATAAATATATAAATTAGTTCTTTTTCTCCCGCGGAGTACTTGTAAAAGTACTTGCTCTTAAAGTACATCCCAGTTGACTCTTAAGTGGCCAAGTAAGGCCCTCCTCACCGACAAAAATGAAACATTCGCGTTAATGTCGGCAGAAATTAGGTCTCTTCAACAACAAAAGAAAATGCCGTAGTCACGATAAAAACGCGTCATTTTTAACGGGATCCTACTTTTGAGTCGTAAACAAGCTATTTTTAAAAACCCCTTTGGTTCCAAAGAAGAAAAAAAAATTAAATATTTGGGGGTCATCGAGACATTGAAATATTTTTCACACCCTGTTTTAAATTTGCTTAATTTACGGGGATATTATCATCCTTCGATTTAAACCACCTCACCGAATTGATTTAAAAAAAATTTAAACTTCAATAATGACATTGAAATTCTGAAATCGATTAGTGATCACATTCTCGAGGCGCTTTCCCAGCACTCTTTTCTTTTTCAAAAGTTGTTCGTTTTATTCTAGAAAATAACTGACAATGTAATAAGGAGTTTCCATTTAACTCGTTTAACGACATCTGAGTCATTTATTTCTGGCAAAGTACTTGAGAATTTTTTTACGTTTGTACCCTCTCAGGGAAGAGCCCAAAGAATGTCCGAAAATTCTTCAAATAGTTTATAAAGGAAATTCCAATCGCGTCTCAATTGTAAAAAGGGGTCTATAATTTATCGAGCTATTAATTTCGCTTAAAATTTAAATATAATTAAAATATTTTTTTTTTAATGCGATGAAACCTTCAGTAATTTCCCCCACAATATTCGAGGATTTTGTTTTTTTTTTACAGTTGGCGGTGTAGATTTTTAGCCGGGTTTTATAATAGTAACCCCATTTCGTGTTTCGATTTCCGCGCTCTGATAGTGTTTTCGCTTTTCAAGTTTGTAAAAAAAAATTACGCCAAAATATTTGGAGGTCGACAATTTTTCGAACGTGAAATTTCCTTATCCTTTACAAAAATCGCGAAATAGTTGGCTGGCGCTGAAGTTTACAAGGTATATTCGTTTCTTCGTCATCGTGTTTTAATAAAATATATCAGTTTGAGACTTTGCGTCTGCCGCTTCGGAGGAATCGGAGGGGATTGATTAGGCCTTTGCGTCGCCAGAGTCGGACTGATTAGGCTTAGCGTCGTATCTAGTTTTTGCGTCTGTAATTCGTTAGATTACGATTAATTGACAAGGCAGGACTAATTCGTCACTTCCGCGGAGACAGGGAGGGGTGTCGTCACGTGACCTTCGCCTCTGTCAAAGAATTTCACCCTTTTCGCGACGCGTCGGGGCAAACATTTCCAGGAAGGATACGAGCTAGCCCGTTGTGTTTTTATCCCTCCGTTAACCGCGTATTTTACAGACTGCACTCATTAAGCGACGGTCGGTTTCAGTTATCGGTCGGAAGCTGCTCGTGTTGGTTTTGTTCGAAATGCGTTGATATTTCCCCGATGGATTACTGTGCTTTCAAACTTTCATTTTGGTAACGTTTTTAACGCTTGAAGTTAAACATGAGAGACATATTGATGAATAAGTATAAAAGGCGTAAGTTTCATTTGGTTTTTTAAAAAAATTTATGGTTTTTTAAGGGATTTTGGTGGTAGTTGGTAGTTACGCTAGTGATGGGCGGGTTTTCCAAAATAATTTGGTTGGTTTGAAACCTGTTACTAAGATTCATTTGCCACGTTATTAAGAGTCTTGATATTAAACTACTTTGCGAAACAAATACTTCAGCTACTGAGGATAATTAATAATAATAATTAATCACATTTTGTGGGCAGTTATGTTGATAGCAATAAATAAGAATTTAAACGCGTTTATGGTAGCAAAATTTCATGTTGTAGGTTTATATTCAATAGTTGGTCATGAATAGTGCTCGGAATTGTTTATTCATTATCCACAAATTTTACGATTTATTTAAAAAACGTTGCTAAAAAGAATATCATTTTAACCTATTTAATTATGTTTTTTACGCAACCAAGCATTTATTTGAATAAAAGTAGCATTTATTTAAATAATTGTTTGTTTTATTTAAATAATAGGCTTATTCACTTTCGATTATTTAAACATTTTACAATGTTTATTCAACTATTGGTTATTTAAATAAATATTATTTAAATATCGCCGAGCTTATTTTATTCATGGATTAAAATTAATCGAAATCCGAGCACTAGTCAGGAATTCACCGAAATGTCGTTTTCATGATGAAATCTTGATAATTTTTAACAGGCCTCGCCTAACAAATGAAACCTTTATGAACATGTTAAATTGACTTTTTTCAAAGTGTGAGGTCATTACTAGGGAAAATATTTCCACACTCGCATGTCAGTCTATTGTCAGCGGTTCAAGTCTCTCTGACGTTAGTTTTCCACAGAAAATAAAACTTTCCGTATTTGGGAAACCTCCTGTAGTTCTAGAAGAGTGACGTCACCACCTTGTGAAAATGTCTCAAGTGGCGAGACGCTATTGCCGAATTGCTTCCGCAGCCCACTCCGTGGTTATAGAGATATTCAGTCACCCCCGGGCCTCAGTGAGTGAGCCCGGGCCCCGGTAAAATAATAATTCCGGGCCCTAAGAGAAACGTTACTATAATGGAGAGAAAACCCGGGAAACTTATATCTCAATTTCTCAAACCCCCCGGGCTGCACGGGCCCCGGCAAATTTGTACTTGTAGGAGTGTATCTTGTACGCTATAACGGTAATAGTTAGTGTAGGGAGCTGTTTGTAACCCGGCTACCTGAATTAATGGCTTTAAAAGTCGCTAGATGACTTGGGCCTAAGGTGGTGCCTTGGGTCTTAGCCTAGCTGATTATTATTATTATTATTATTATTATTATTACAATTTACAAGCTTGGCCTACACGTTTTCAAGCATTGTCTAATGTCATCTGACGTGTTCGTGAGCGTAAACGTCCAACGTCATTCTAATCGGAAATCAAATCAGCATCGATAGGGCTAGATAAGCCTTCGCCTCCTTTTGGCGAGAATTTGACTAGGCAAAAACGTCCAGCTTCCCACGAAAAGGCAGAATATTGCGCGCGTCGAATCCTTTGGCCATGCTCCATTAACTGCCATTATCAATGTATGCCCTCCAAATTATACTCCCATGCGTGATAATGCAATCGCCTCATTTGACCGACAGCGACGGCGAGCCGGCAAACATACCGTTTTATAGACGCTATTTTCATCGTTCAAATATTAGTAGATGTACGAAAAATATTAGGATTTAAAATGCCTTTCAAATCGCAGTTCGTATAAGTCTTAAAATATTTCGGAGGTTTTGAACGAGAGTAGAATCGTCAACGTGTACAGTGCCATTCGTAATGACGTGAAATTACACGTAAAAACTAAAGTAAATATAGTCTGAGTTGCGATACGAATCGTACAATTTACTTTCTAACGTGGAAAAAGATGCAACGGTACGCGTTATATATTTACCCTGCTTTTAATATTGGTTGGCATTTATGGTGTCATTAGGTGGTTTCTTTCGCTTGTTCAGGGATTTCGGAGTAGGGTAAGAAGAGTAAGGCTATGATTTCATTTTACTCCGATTCTGTGGTGGCGAATAGTTGGAGTCGGAGTAAAATAGTTTTTTCCAAAATGGCTGCCTGTGGCCTTTTTACCAGATAGTCTGGCTAGCAGACGACAAAATCTGATTTACCCCCTTTACAACTCCTTTTCAGAAGGAGTATAAAGAGTAGCCCTAATGCCCCGGAACAAGCGAATAGTTTATGGGCCGGAGTAATTCTCATCCCCGGAACACACGAATAAAACTTTCTAGGGTATACTTTTAGTCCGAGAACAGGCGAAAAGATACCACCTAATTTTACAAATTTAAACTTAAAAATCCTTGGAAATAATAGCGGAATTAAAATATTTTTTCTGGTAGGAAATTTCATATAACGCGATGGGTAATTAAACGTTTAGATCCTCTTTACACCTGAAATAATAACAATACTCGGGGGGGGGGGGGAGTTAATTATCAAAGCAAATGTCTCCCAAATAGGTATGACAACACATCCTTCACTAGTTGGGAGTTTTTTAACCTACAGATAACAGATGATTTAAACATCCGTTTATTACTTCGAAATTGTTGGATAGATTTCGAAATTTCAATTTACCGAGCGCGCTTTATTTCATTTTTGATGTTTTTTTTTTGTTGTAAAAGCCAGTTTCAAAATGAAATTAGTCACGGCTGTTCCTTACGGAGAAATTCATTTTTCGTCATTATCGGCGATGATTACGACCGCCACAGTTGGAGGGGAAATGAAGTCATCGCCGGCATCTTCGCCTTTATATTTTTGTTAGACCTACAATTTCCCGAAATGAACTTTTACAGTTTTGCTGGCGTCCTAAAGACACTTTCATTTCAACGCGTTCCGAAGGGTCGAATATACAGAAAAATACTACACACTCGCCGAAAAATATCAAAAAATACACAAATCTAGTAATTAGTTCACTTTTTTAAACCTGAATTTTTAAAAAAAAATCGCCGAAAAATCCACAACTAATCTATCAAAACGACAAATACGTGTTTTTTAAACTAAATGTAGCTGGAAAATCTATGAAATTTGTGAGAAAAAAAATTACAAATCTGCAAAGAACCAATATACAATTGACGGCTTTTAAAATTCATTTTGCGCGTGAAAATACCTCTACATGTTATGGGCAAAAAAGCACGCAAAGAAGGCTGTGTGCCCAAGACATGTACCTGTAGTGTCGCGCGCTAAAACGTCATTTCAAAATCCGTCAATTACGCAAAATCTAAGAGGAAAATTTTCAATAGTTCTTTTTATAAACTAACGTGGCTTTCTTGTTTAAATGTAGCTCTTACGTCACAGTCTCTTACTTTCACAAGCCTACTAGCGCGCGCTACAGTCGCTAGGAAAATAATTTTTTTTTGCGCGCGTGCAAAATGCTCGTGCGCAAAATATACTAATAAAGCTGTGTCTTGTGACGTAAGAGCAACATTTTAACAAGCTGGGCAAGACCACTTTTTATTTTATAAAATAAACTATTCTTAAAAACGATTTACTATTTATTATTAATTTATATAACTTTTCTACTTAAAAATCAATGATATACATTTTCTGTACGCTACAAATTACCGCGAATCATTTAGTCTTTTTTATTCTTACTGTAATTTATGTAATATTTTAGGCGTCTTCGAGAAGCAGATGCAATTAAAGTGTTTTAATAGAAATAGTGATTTCCTTCTCCAACGAGAAGGCTTTATCGTATTGTCATTTGGGACCGATCTCGGCAATTATCACGAGGGGGATATGGCTGCATTCATTAAAACAATGAATATCTCAATAGCACGGGGAAGATTTTGAAGGGGGCTCGTAGACTAGGCGGGGCGTTCACCTGGCAGGTTGCAACGGCATTCTCTCTTGGCAATGTCAGGTTTATGTAAATATACTTTAATTACCGTTAACTCTGTAGGATCGTCTCTTGAATATAAATTAAAATATGTAAACAATGGTTTCTTCGCGATTCTACGGTTAAGGCGGAGTTAATGCGGAATAATTTTAATTTGTACGTTTGAGGACAAAGTTCGTCGTCCCAAAATAGAATTACCGGTATTTCGGTAATGATAATGGCTTTACCCCGGTTTGGGAGGACGTTTGATTGTATAGTGTAGTAACCATGTCCGTGAATGTATAGGAAAAATATTGGTGACGTCGTGGCATGTAATTTTAGAACCATAAGTCTATAATATCGACCCTAAGTATGACACTGTTGTTCATACGCATGCTAGCAAAACGTTTAGTAGAATTATAAGTATAAAATATTTACCCTAAGTATGACACTCTTATCTTAAATTGTTCAAAGGCATGCTAGCAAAACGCTTAGTAGAATTATGTCTAGAATATTTACCCTAAGTATGACATATACATGCAAGCAAAACGTTTACTAAGACGTTGTAAATAGTTATGACTTGTTTCACCGCAATTTTGCGTTAGTTTATCCTGTTATGGGAAAAAGAATAGTGGACATCGTGTCACGTGACTGAAATTCCGTGACGTCATCGTTGCTGTAGTGAAAGGCTAGTGCATGGTGACCAGACTTCCTATATTTTCAATGCCTTCCTAAAAATTCCTTTAATTTTACCTTATTTCCTATAATTTCGCCAGTTTTCATTGATTTTCCTGGTACTTGTTTTGATTTTAAATTTTTGCTTGAATTTCTACCAAACAACGAAAATAGTATTCTGGAGTTGTCCTAATGCACAAGAATAATAATTTTGGTTTTTCCGTGTAGTATAACCCAAAAACATTTCGTCGTCGTGTACCCACATCTTATCTAAAATTTACTTTATTTGGCCAATTTTTTTGTTTTCCTTTATTTGGCTTATGGTGTTTCCTATATTTTCCTTCATTTGGCCTATGGTGTTTCCTATATTTTGCTTCATTTGGCCTATGGTGTTTCCTATATTTTACCTATTTTGTATCCTTCATTTTCTTATAATTCGCCATAAAATTTCCAATTTTTCCAATAAATTTTCTGATAAATTTCCCTGGACATACTTGAAAAATATATATTAATATTACTATGTTATGGAATCCTGTATATCGGTGTTATTGCTTAGATTTGATGCTTAGACTAGCCCACACTATTCTTACCAGAGCATCTTAGATTGGTGATGATTCCTGTTAAAAATGAAAAAATAATCATAAATGTTTCTTTAGTTACCATGGTTTAGTTATTATTTAAAATGCTGAAGGACCACGGTCCGAAAGTTCCCGAGTTAAACCTTGAAATAGCAGTTCTTTTTAAAAAAAAAAGTTTTTAAATAGTGTTGTAAGTCGGAAAATGACTGAGGTCTTTTTTCCGGAAAAGTTTTCCGTATTTTTCCGCCAAAAATAAAGTTTTCATTCCATGATTAGTCTAATATATGGTTTGCAAATTTAAATAAAGCGGCATTTTCGCCCCATTTTTTAGAATCTAAAAGTAAAAATAAAAGTCTAGACTAGCTTTAAACTGATTAACAATGTAACACTATTAATGATTTGTAGTATGTTTACTGTTATTAGACATTTTATATCGATATAACGTTTAAAAAAAAATCCTTAAAAATAATTGGTTAAATTTTTTTTATTTTTCTGGAAAATTAACAACACTAGTTTTAAATATTGAAAAAAAAATAAATAGGCTTACCCACAAACGGGTTGTTTATTAATAACATGGGCTCGTAAAAATTTCCGGCAAAATAGAGATTCGGGGGAGTTTATGGGTCTAAGCTAATTTCTATATACGCTACCTAATTTTGTCTCTAAATGTTCCGCAAGATTACGGGCCGGATGTAGGTAGTGTCGGTGGGTAAGGCCCATATCGAGAAAGGCATCCACAGTGGCGGGCGTTGAGGGGAAGTGGTGGCTCGTTCGGAATGTAGCCAAAACATACATATCCGGTTGAAGGCACTTTCTTCCTCGCCACCGTTATTCCTGATAATTGCTTTTAATCGTGGAGAAAGCCGGCCTTTTTTCAACTGACATTTCTTGGTATTGTTTTGTGTTTAAACTTTCCGCCGGAATTCAGATTATGGGTTTTTTTAGAAACTCAAAAAATATAAAATTATTTGTATCAAAAATTGAATTTTTGATCTGTAAAATAGGGCTTGAGAAATTCCATATGACACGAGGTACGGAAGTGAAGGAGCTATTTTAAATTCGGGAATAATTTTTCAAGTGATTCTGTGGCCCTTTAAAACGGTGTTAAATTCCATGTTTATGGTGAATCCAAGAATGTATTGAAGTTACGAAGAATATTGGACTACAGGATTCTCTTTCCCATCCTCGCAGCCTTTGTAGCTTAAATTCGTCTGCTGTCCCATTCAAGTTTGCTATATGGTATGACCTTGAATGCCTCTTAAATGCGGACGAACTTTCTCCACAAAAGCTGTGAGGATGGTACCAGGGGTTAAGCTATGCTGAAATATTCTTAGTATCTTCAATACATTCTTGGTGAATCGCTTAATTTCTACCATCAGATTAAACTATACAGGGTTGCCTCCGGGAATTTCTGGAAAGTTAGGGAATTTGAATATGGGTATAAAAATCAGGGAATTTAATTTCATTTGCAAATAGGGAACTTTTACTAAAATATAGCTTAAAAAAACAAAATCTTGTCACAAAATAATTCGGGAAAAATCTCCGGAGATGGTCAGCTAAAACCTGGAAAAGTCAGGGAATTTGATTGTGAAAAACTGGCAACCCAGTAGTAACTGGCACTAGTTACGTAGATTCTACATATGAATTAAATGTTCATTAAATCATGGGCTTAATGTGGCAGTATTTTCATACAAAACTTGCGGTTTATTTTATTAACGCGAATTTGTACAAATAATGTAATTAGAATGGTTGCAGGTTTCCCTTTTAAGCAACGCAATTGTGATTTGCGTGTTCGTACCATTTACCGAATTAAAATGCCAATTTTGTCAATGCTCTAACGACATTTGTAAGCAAAACTAATTTGATAAGTTCTATAAACACGACGTATAAGAATAAAGTCAAGGACTATTCGCTTCGTTTCACGTATTTATAGAAAGTAACAACTCTTTACTAGCCGAATATTTGCAATCTTTTCGCGGGTTGAAAAACCGTCAAAGTTATCTTTCTAATAAGGTTTAATCAGTGGAAAACTGATTAACGCTATCTAACCCTCTGTCTTGTTTTGATAAACCGTCGTTGGTCCTAGGAGTAACAAACGCACGGCACCCCCACTCAAATAGAACGCAGCTAGCCTTTAAACACGCTAACGCAGGGTTGTGTACAAATTTCATCGGACGAGCCTTTACGCGGAACGTTTTACGGAATTTTCCCCTTCCGACGTCAGAAGGTGCTAAAACGTCTAACCAATGAAAACTGTACGTAAGAAAATGCACGGCTTTTGAGTGGTTGCGTTCTCCTTGTGTTTGTTGCTCCTAAGCTGGTCCTAGACCCAGGGTCGTCTTAAGGCATGGGCTAAGTGGGCTACAGCCCAGGGCCTCCAGCCAGTATGGGGGCCCCTGAAAGGCCATCCATACCGCCTCTACTCTAGGGATAAGGGATTAGTTAATTAAATATTATTTATACTCATTTAATATTTTGTATCTTTTAGTTACGTCTAAAGTAATTTGACTCCTCGCCACATCGCGCATCATACGGTACCAAGAATTTCTAAAACCTAACAGTGAGTCACTGTCAGTAAAAGTCTTATTTTTAGTAGGACTATGTTATACTTTTGAAATTAAAAGCTTTGTTTTGATTATTGTGTAGTTGAATTTAGACAACGGACATAAAAAGGCTGACCGTTGGGGATCGCAAAGGTCTTAAGAAATAATTTAGCCCATGGCCCCAAAAGGTCTTAAGACGGCCCTGCCTAGACCCGCAATCCAACGCGTATATTTACAAAACCGATATAATTATTCGTTTCCAAATATTTGGAAATTGGAGACTATACAGTCGTCCGTGTCCTAATGACGTTAAAAATCCCGTGAGAACATCGTCCACTAAGCCTAACTTGTACCGTCACTTTTTTTTATATTTTATTATATTACTTAGGCGAACATTATTTAATAACTTTAAATATAGGAGCTACTCTCAAACGGCCTCGAGCGCATTTATCTATAGCCACTATCGAGTTCGACGTTTCGGGAATCGCGTTTTTACGGGCGGTTTGCTGCCGACTCCCTCGGGCCGCCTAAAACGCGTTGAAATCGTCAAACAAGTTGCTTTCTGCCGAAAACCTGTTTTCTCGTCTACTTTTCTATTCATACCTTCGGAAAGGGTGGGGGATATATTTTTTATTGAGAATTATTCGTTGCATCATTATGTTTTTTGGCATTCCTACAAAAATTACTGAAGAAACACGCGGTCTCGGAGATGGCAACCCAAATTTGGAGCATTGCCTGTTCTTAGTCATCGTCATTAGTTAATTTCCAGAATTCACCGAGCCGTATTTTCACACCAAATTATTCGTTACTTTGAAATTATGTAATTTGTTTGATATTTTCAACGCCTCTTGAGAAAATGTAAAACGTTCCGTGTAAATTGGTTTTTGTACTGATCAGTCTTGTTTTGTGATGGATCGACTTAAAGTACATATTAAAGGGAAAAAATTGGTATTTTTGGAAACGGCTTCGTTTTTTTTTAAATTTTGCTAAAAAAAATTGATGCTAATGGCATTTTCTCCTTCCTTTAGAATTTTGATGTATTTTTCAAGGTTATATATGTATTAAGAAAAAATGATTAAACCACCCTTTAACAAATACGGCCATAATATTTGAATGTATTTGATGCTTAAATATTTCCTCTCAGTCATTCAACTTTCGTTTTTATTTTTGCATAAGAAATATTTTATCTCCTTTCGTAATATTTATTTGACTATGTTTTGATACGCAATGTTTAAGTTTCCAAAACCTGAAATGTTGAACTTTTATCTCCTAAGTACTTTTTTTTCTAACTTTCTACAGCGTGTAAATAGCTTTCTTAAGAGGTTTAAATTTTGTTCCTTATCTTTTTCCTATATATTCCGGGGTTTTAGGCATAATATATCGGCAAGCGTTTAAAAAATATTTTCAAAGCCTTAAAAGCTAGTTTTTGAAGGTTAAAAGCGCGGGTACTTATAATTTGTGTTAAAAAATACTTTTAATTACTATCGAGTACGATTTTAATTATTTATTAAGTTAGTTTTAGATTAACCTTTGGGTTTTTTTGTATTAGGTATTCTAATCCTATTTCCTAAACAGATGGTGTATTCTTAAACAGGATTGAAAATGAGTAAATAATAGTGTTTCTAATGCCGCGCGTGTAGGCGTGAAACTCATAAATTACTTTCCTCCAAGTCCTTATTGTAAGAAAACCATACGTGTATATCCTACACATAATGTTCGATTAAATCCGCTATTTCAGAAAGCGGCTCTGAACCTGACTGCTCTTAAGAAAGTTGAAAAATTCGTTTTCCTGTCCGAGTAAACCTACGCTAATAAACTAGAACTTCTAAAACTACGTCCTACTTAATTCTACGCGTAATATTTTGCTTTCAGTCGGCTCTGTTAAACTCATAGAATTGTGGATTTATGTTAGGTTTTTGATAATTTAACCCGGCCACCAGTAATTGGACTGTGTGGTTCCTTATTAGCTTATTATTATTAGAACTGAAAATTTGTGAGATCTATCGAGAAAGGGGTTTTTTAATGGAGCACATCGATGGGGTAGTCATGAGTAATCAATTACGAAAATCACTGATTTTCACCGATATATTGTGATAAATAAATGGAAATCACAGAACGTCTTTCGAAAATTAGTGATCAGGTTAACAAACGTTTTACGAGTCACTACTCCCTTCGACGCACGTTTTGAGGGTCTTAACAGGTGTCTGCGAGTTGGCTATTGACAGGGTCGAGCGAAACTAATGTTTGTCCCCCAGTGACGCGCTTGTTTAAATATAACTCTTAATAATGCGTTACTACCCACCAGCGCGATCGAAATACAACGGACTTCCTGCCTGTGTAGGTGGTTCAAGACAATTAGCAAAAGTTCTGGGGTTATAGTTTTTGTAACAAATATTCAGAATATTCTGAAATATTTTCCAACCACCTATTTTCATAAAATTAATATAAAAATACTTTTAATTATAGTGTGTAAAATTTTATTTTGATTTGTGAAATTCTTACTTCGTAGTTACCGAAATTGGCCCGAAAGTTGTCTGAGAATAAATATAAGTAGAGTTGCAGGAGTAGTTTTTATGGCGTTTGAATCATCATTTAATGTGTTATTGGTTGCCACTGTCATTAAGGTAACCTGTTTCTAAGATATTTAAAGGAGCACCGCGATGCTACACCCTTTAGTCTGCAGGCGCTTTGTAAAACATTATTTTCTAAGGGGGTTTGGATTAACCCTATATTTTATTTATTTATTGAATCGTATCCAATGGTGCTAAAATTATTTTTCCTCATATTATCTTGGTTTAAATCAACCAGTTCTTATTTTTTAATATTCCCAATGTTTATTTTTTTTCGTAACAGAGGTCCGTCAAGAGGCGGTTCAGCAAGCTCTGGCGGCCATGCAGAATCGACCCAAGCCATCGTTACCAATGCCTTCCAAACGTACCTCAGTTATGGCAACTTCGCCCTCCAGGGAAAGGCACCCTTCTGGTATGTGAAATACACTAGCTGCGATTGTCCCTGCGCGCAGTGGGTTTGTGTTTGACCATATTAATCCTTAAATTACCTTGGTCTAACTTTAGATACCTCATCTGACGAAGATAGTGTCCTCAATGAGGGCAGCACGCCAGAACAAGAGGTGTCATCTAGGTCCTATATGGCGCCCTTTCAGCAACCCCCTTCGGACACATCCAGCGCGTCCTCTCCCAGAGAAACTCCGCCACCGCCACCCTTACAAAGACATCACATGAGGTACAACAATGGTGGCAGTGGTGGGGGAGGGAGCAGTGGTGGCAGCAGCGATGGAAGGAGAGGGGATGATTGGAGGTCCAACAATTCGGAAGACAGAACTAGCAGTATCGAAGGCATTACCAGTTTAGCTGATGTCATGCAGAATTTGACACCAAGTATGTTTGCAATTGCATTGCACCTCGAGTAACTATTTTCTGTATAACTAAAGTCTTTGCGTTAAATGAATTGCGTGTTTAATACAGCCGAACTGTCAACTACCCAGCCAGATGTTACAAATACAAATGTTGGGAGTGTTCGAAATCCTGATCAATTAAATCGCTACAACTCCGCTCATATGTCCTCCGTTAGATTAACGCAACATTCTTCAACTAATATGGACTTTGGCACAGGAACTGGCACAGGGAAATGGAAAGTTTCTGCCAAAATTCAACAATTGCTCAACACACTGAAGGTATGCCACTCGCTTGTTTCTTGTAAGAGCCCTTTGCCAATTTGCACTTGGAATTTACAGTAAAATTTTTTATTTGACAACATGTGGCGTAAGATTATAAATTAATTTATTTCAATTGTGGGTGGTTTATTAATTATTAAAAGTTATTTAAAAACAATACGTGATGCCCTATTGTAATAATTGGCAGTGGCCCTGTATGGATCAAGAACCTTGCTATAGAAATTGAAATAATGACAATTAATATTACCTAAAAACAGAGGCCAAAAAGAAGACCATTACCAGAATTTTATGTAGATGATGAGACTGATCTTGAAAGTAAGTATTCCGTAGAGGAGAACATGATGATCCCGTTAATTATAAGTTATTTTTTTAATAAAATTGGCATGGTGGTTACAGTTACAGCAACTCAACTGGATCCAAATTCACCTAGACCCGAAGGGGCAGTTATGACTCCTTTAGCTGGGGAGCCTCTTATGGTACATTCCTCATTAGCTTTACTTTTTACGCTTGACTCGGCACTAGGATAATGACGTGACTAACTCTCTGCCCTTTCATTATTTAGATACCTTCGGGTCTACCTAAGAATTTAGAAGCTGCCATTCAAAGATACGGTTCAGCAACTTTTAAAGCTCCAGCAGCAACTGTTTTAGATACTAATGGCAAAATAGGACCACCTTTAACTTATGGTGCGCAATAATTGGATTTTAATAGAAGTTATTGAATTTTTCATTGTCCTTTTTTAATTTTCTTTATTATTATCTATCCAATTAGGTAAACTTCTCAGTCGGTCCCATAAAATTGCCTATAATTTATTGAATAAAGTGGGACAGAAGGGAGAAGTTATTATTAAGCCCGGAGACAGGGTTGCTCTGGTTTATCCTAATAATGATCCTATTGCCTTCATGTGTGCATTCTATGGCTGTTTAACCGCTGGAGTTGTGCCTGTACCAATTGAAGTTCCTCTCACTAGGAGGGTAAGTTCTAAAATTATACAAATAACTGGTGTACATCATTTAAAAAATTTTGTTGTGATATTTTAGGATGCGGGGTCTCAGCAGATAGGTTTCATGCTAGGCAGCTGTAGTGTTAGCTACGCACTTACATCAGAAGCCTGTTATAAAGGCTTGCCAAAAACAGCTACGGGTGAAATACACACTTTCAAAGGCTGGCCCAGGCTGAATTGGGTTGTCACTGAACATCTAAGTAAACCTACCAAAGATTGGATGCCTCCAACGAGGCTTAATGAGGAAGCCACCGCCTACGTTGAGTACACTGTAGATAGAGATGGTGCCATGAAAGGGGTGGCTGTAACTAGATCGGCATTAGTCAACCATTGTCGCTCCCTTACGTCTGCATGCAATTATACAGAAGGTGAAATTATGGTCTGCGTTCTTGATTTCAAGAGAGAAGTTGGATTGTGGCACAGCGTTTTAGCTGTAAGTATGAAATTATCCATTCACCTTTTTTGTTATGTGAAAGCTTATGAAATATTTACATTTCAGAGTGTTTTCAATGGCATGCATGCAATATTTATTCCCTACTCCCTCATGAAAATCAACCCAGCGTCTTGGATGCTTATGATAACTAAATACAAAGCTAGTGTAGCAATTTGTAAATCTAGAGATTTGCACTGGGGACTTCTGGCCACGAAAGACCACAAAGATGTCAATTTAAGCAGCCTCAGACTCTTATTAGTAGCTGATGGATCAAACCCTTGTAAGACAATGACTTTCGTAAACATTTTGTCATTCAGCGCTCTTGTTAAAACCTGATATTTTTAAGGGTCCTTATCATCGTGTGACCAGTTCATGAGCGTCTTCCATAGCCGAGGCCTGAGGCCTGATGCGGTTTGTCCATGCGCCGCTTCAGCCGAGGCTCTAACTGTAGCTGTAAGAAGGCCGGGACGAACTGGCCACGGGGCAACGGGTAGGGGAGTTCTCTCAATGGCAGCTTTGAGCTATGGCGTGATACGGGTTGACCAGGAGAACAGCCTAACTTCTCTAACCTTGCAAGACTGTGGCCTAATTCCTCCAGGTAGTCTGGCTGCTGTTGTCAAAATGGACGGCCCTCCCTATCTCTGTCGTACTGATGAAGTTGGAGAGATTTGCATTTCATCTCCCGGAGTTGGAGCTTCCTATTGGGGCCTTCAAGGCCTAACTAATGCCATATTCAAGATGCAACCTCTCTCACCCGATGGTCATACAGTTGGAGAACAAACTTACGTTCGCTCGGGTTTACTTGGTTTTATGGGCCCTGGTGGTTTGGTCTTCATATGTGGCGTCCGAGATGGTTTAATGCAAGTTAGTGGAAGGAAGCACAATACGGATGATGTAATAGCTACAGTACTTGCTGTTGAGCCCATGAAATTTATCTATAGAGGAAGGTACGCTTGAAGATAACAACATGGAAAAAATAAATAAATTAACCACTGATATTTATCTTCAGGATCGCTGTTTTCTCGATCAAGGTATTAAGGGATGAAAGAATATGTGTTATAGCTGAACAAAGACCTGATTGTACGGAAGAAGAGGTGTGTTATTCAATAACCATACGTTTCAAAAGAAATTGTTTAAAATTATTATATTTTCTAACAGAGCTTTCAGTGGATGAGTAGAGTCTTGCAAGCAGTAGATAGTATTCATCAAGTTGGCATATACTGCTTAGCTCTTCTACCACCTAATTATTTGCCAAAAACCCCGTTGGGTGGTATCCATCTTTCGGAAACCAAGAGGCGTTTCTTGGAAGGGAGTTTGCACCCAGCAAATGTATTGATGTGTCCTCACACCTGCGTAACAAATTTGCCCAAACCCAGAGAGGTTCATCCAGGTGAGGCTCTAAATTATTTTCTTTTTAGATAAATCTGTTTGTGTGCTTGTCCTGTTTTTGCATTTTTAAAAAGTCTGTGGGTTGTTGTTATTTTATAAAATTCAAACCTCCTGCCTAACCTTCTTTCCCTTTTAACCGCGGTGGTTGTCTCTTGTGCTTATCATTTTCATTTAGAACTTTCATACAGAAATAAATTAAATAATCTCATTAGATTATTGCCCATGTGGGCAAATTATTATCTTATGGGCTTTTACGGGTTCCCTTCCTCAACTCCGCCTGAGATATGGAGGTTTATTGTATATTTTTTGTCCGACCTTTCTCACTCATTTAAACCAACTGGCTGCCTACCAGAAGTGGGTCCCGCTTCCATTATGGTGGGCAACATGGTCCAAGGAAACAGACTGGCCATTGCTCACGGAAGAGATATTGGAGTTATTGATGACGATAGCGATGCTGCTAGAAAGTACCAATTTATTTCTGAAATCCTAAAGTGGAGAGCCACGACAACTGCTGAACACATGCTGTTCACGTTACTCAGCTCCAAAGTAGGTTTACAATTCTTATTTCAAAATGAGTGTGCGTAAGTGATATAAATTGTTACGTTTTTACAGGGAAGTGTTGCAGCTTCTTTAAATTGTGCACAGTTGCACAAGAAAGCTGAACGGGTTGGTTGTTTATTACTGGAAAAAGGGAAACTCAATACGGGTGATCATGTGGCACTTATCTATCCTCCTGGTATTGATCTCATATGTGCCTTTTATGGCTGCCTTTATGTTGGTGAGTTAGTTAATTTTAAGCTAAATTTTACCATTTAGTTTAATAGGAAATTAATTGAATTTCATAATCTTTTTAGGGGTTGTGCCAGTTACCATCAGACCACCCCACCCTCAAAACCTACAAACAACTTTACCAACTGTTAGAATGATTGTTGATGTTAGCAAGTCTGTTCTAATATTATCAACTGGGGCTGTTATCAAACTCCTAAAATCTAAAGAAGCGGGCAATGTGGTGGACATAAAATCTTGGCCAATGACTTTGGACACGGAAGATGTTCCCAAGAAGAAACTTAGTAGTATTTATAGAGCCCCAACTCCTGAAATGATTGCTTATTTAGATTTTAGCGTCAGTACAACAGGGATGCTAGCAGGAATAAAAGTAATGTGTTATTTATACATTGATTAGGAGACACTGAACTAAAGCCTTTGTTTGTGCTTCATTCAGGTGTCACACGCAGCAGCTACTTCTTTGTGTCGCAGTATGAAGCTAGCTTGTGAACTCTACCCATCTAGACACATAGCTTTATGTTTAGATCCTTATTGCGGATTGGGATTTGTTCTCTGGTGTCTAAACAGTGTTTATTCCGGTCATCATTCCATTTTAATTCCTCCCTCGGAGGTTGAAGCCAACCCTGGTCTATGGTTGACTGCAGTCAGCATGTACAAAGGTTGGTATTTTAGTCCATAGAAATTTCATTATATTTTATTCTTGATTAATGACAATTTTTTATCTCCGTAACAGTGAGAGATACATTTTGCTCTTACGGTGTCATGGAACTATGTACTAAAGGTCTTGGGTCTTCTATAAACCAATTGAAAGTGGGTTACAGTTTAGTAAATTTTTCATTATTTTTATCAACAAGCGTAGCTCTTAGACAGTATTTCTCTTAGCAGCGTCAAGTTAATCTAAGCTGCGTACGGACATGTGTGGTAGTAGCTGAAGAAAGACCACGTACTGCCCTCACTACTTCCTTCTCTAAATTATTTAGTGGACTTGGCCTTTCACCCAGGGCTGTCAGCACTAGTTTTGGTTGTAGAGTCAATGTTGCCTTCTGTTTACAAGTACGAACAGTTTGCTTGCTGTCTATTATATGTGCCATTGAACATATATTTATGTTTTTGGGTTATTGTAGGGCGCTTCTAGTCCTGACCCTACAACTGTCTATGTTGACATGCGAGCTTTACGAAATGACAGGGTCACTTTAGTCGAAAGAGGTGCTCCTCATAGCTTATGTTTAATGGAGTCAGGTAAACTACTTCCTGGTGTCAAAGTAGTTATCGCTAATCCAGAAACAAAAGGCCAGTGTGGAGACTCTAACTTGGGAGAAGTAAAACCACCTCCTTTTTCCTTTTGTGTGTGTGGGCGAGTGAAAAATTTCTTCATTTCCCGTTATAGATTTGGGTCCAATCGCCCCACAATGCCAGTGGTTATTTTACTATTTACGGTGATGATTCCTTGCATAATGAACACTTCAATGTTAGACTCATAACGGGTGATACCACTCAAACCTACGCTAGAACGGGATATTTAGGATTCCTACGCAGAACCGAGTCTGTTCAAGCTGATGGGGGTAAGTAACGTAATTTGTTTATAAATTGTACAAAAAAGATAATAAATTCCCCTTTTGAACTTAACAGAACTTCATGATGCTATTTTCGTTGTGGGTTCCTTGGATGAAACTGTGATGTTGCGAGGGATGCGGTACCATCCCATTGACATTGAGAACAGTGTACTCCGATGTCACAAAAAGATCTGTGAATGGTGAGTTTCTTATATTCGATACTAAAATTTTACGTAGTGCAATTTTTTGATAGTGTGTTTGATAGAATAGTGTCTTAAATATACCATTATTATTAGATCAATTGCCATTGACAATTCTTAGGCCTGATTTAAGAATATATTTATAGATTAATTTTTTTTACTCCAGTGCTGTTTTTACCTGGACAAATCTACTCGTTGTGGTAGTTGAGCTTGATGGTAATGAGAATGAAGCTTTGGACTTGGTGCCATTAGTCACCAATGTTGTGTTGGAAGAGCACCAGTTAATAGTGGGAGTCGTTGTTGTGGTTGATCCCGGTGTGGTTCCAATCAATTCCAGAGGAGAGAAGCAACGTATGCATTTGCGCGACGGATTTTTGGCCGACCAATTAGATCCCATTTATGTAGCTTATAATATGTGAAGAAATTATTTTTAATTATAACTTTAATATAATTTTATTCTGTGTCGGAAGTTCTTCGCAACGTCACATAATGTGTTTGAGTTAGCTAAAAGTTACACACTGCCATTATAAGATTTGACAAAGAAGTGCTGCGAGTGTCTCCGCATAAACTCCCCCAAATCTGTGGGAAACTTTATATATTTACTCATCAGGTCCTATCCCTGTCTTCAGTCTTAATAATCGTATAAAGAACCAAAAAGATAACAAATATTCCTCGCACAAAAACATGCTGCTCTTCCGGAGCTACAATGCGAGTTAGGAGGAACTTTTAATATGCGAGTGTCTAAAAGAAAACTGAGATTTTTACAATTTAAGCTTTGTGATTATGTTTTGTCCCTATTGTGAGTTGTGACGCCGTTTCTCAAAGAAATTTAGCTTGTACGCGATTTTGGTCAATTACACCAAATTCAAGATTAAAGTGGAACAAAAATGTGGATTTGTAATCTCTCTCCTTCTATAAGCCAAGGTTTTTGTTTTAAATTTTATTGGGTCCGTAATGCTTTCTTCACCTCAAATGGCTTCCAAAGAAAAATTATTCCAAGCAGTTAAACCTAAACATTTCCACTTGAAAGTGAACATTACGGATAATATGTATGCTTGATGTTCATGTTTCATAGATAAATACGAACTGAATAAAAAGATAAAAAGAAAACATTTAATTTATATTTAGGCCTTAGGTTATTTAGAATTTTGCTATAAACACTGATTTAGATACTGGCACCTTGTATCATTTACGCGTATTTGTAAAAGCACTGATTGAGCCACAGCACACCAGAGTAAAAATATCTAGAGATAAATATGTTAACAAATATGCCGCAAATTCCAATTAAATATCTTATCTAAATTGAAAAACCCACCCTTATTCGATAGAACTTCCAAAATTTGTCTAGCTTAAAGTTAATTAAACCCAAGAAAACAAAGTTACAACTAAACAAGCTTAGTATAAAAGTATCGTACTATTGAACTTTATAGCTCAAATTGAAATTTTTTAATTTATAAAGTCTTTAAAAGACTATTGTTGATTGAATTAGATATGAAACTTAAAATATAAATGCGCCTTAGGTATTAGACTTCCTCATTGTGTACAATGTAGTTAACATATCAGATATAATTCCCATCTTTTTGTTAAATTTATTTTTATGGAATTGGCAAAATATATCATTTCCCAATTTATTACAACAAATATAAACAAGCTTGCTTTCTAAACATAACATAAACTGTACTCATTTTTAACTAGACCCAATAGAGCAAATTATTTTAAATTAACACTGCGGGTTATTTAAAGGGGAGATATAAAAGATAAACTAAAGCTTATTTTGCGTTAATGATGGTAAATAAGTTTAATTCTACGCCAAAACTTTGTATATAAATGTTAATTTGTACAGATTTTGTTTAAGGAAGTGTATATATAAAGAAAACAAATTGTAACTGCTGTCTTGATTCTCAAACAACCTGAAAATTTTCAGGCATTTTATTGCGTAGAGATTATTCAACTCCTTACATTATCAACAAAGTGTGTGTGGAAAAAAATATCCCCTTTCCTGGTTAAGAAAAGGTTTTTTTGTATAAGAAGCAAAAACAATAGGGCACTTGCCTAAAGAAATATACCAAGTTACTAAGTCATTTTCAAAGAATTGTGTCTAGTAAAAAACAATAAATCCATTTTGTTTTAAAAATGTTTTAAGAGCTGTTATTATCACACGCCAACCACGGTGAAAGCTTTTTTGGTGTTTAAGAACACCATAAGTTTGTTCTAAAAAAAAACTTTAAAAGCTTTTGTAAAGACGTCATTTGAAATATAATTTTTATTTAAGAAAAAATATTACATAATGACATTTTCTTAAATTTTTAAGCCAAGTAACAATACAATTTTAAAGTATTTTAAGCGCCAATTATCATTCAATATATTCTTATTATTACCAGTATACAGTGTTTGAACATTTTCAACCAACTTGTCTTTCCAAATGCACTTTCCAGATTTAACAATTTAGAAAATATAATACCAATGTTTCAATGGATCTTTTGAGCCTTTTTCCAAAAAATATTTCTTATTTCAATTTCTATTCCAAACATTCCTTTTTAAAATAATGTTATACATTAATATTAGATTTTTTTTAAAAAATAGATGAAAGTTATCTTATATAGGTGTATTGTCTTGACAAGTTATGTCAAAAGGTGCTGATAGGGGTGGTTCATTTATGTTGCTGACATCGCTTCCAGCTGGGGATATTCCAGGTTGAGCAGGGCTCACATCATCAAAGCATGTTTCTAGGATGTATGGAGAAGGATCAGTTGACTGCATTTCAGAATTTAACATATCCAAATCCAGTGGTGACACTGTTCGGGATTCCTCTTGCCCAGTTTCTTCAGCGGATTTGTTATCATTGTAAATACTGCTCCCTCGATCACTGAGCGAGTCGGAAACTCCCAATGAATTTTTTGAACGTTTTTTAGTGGTTTGAGGGTTGTCAGTTCTCATTGAATGCATGGCGGTTTTCATTTTGGACAAAATAGACTCTGAGACTGTAAATCCAACAATTTCATTCATAGCCAATCCGGGGCTATTTCGGTATTCGTCAGTTTGGGCAAGTTCCTTGATATCCTCCACTAATAACATGTACGCTTTTCCACCAGTTGCTGGCATGAGGTTGTGGTCATACAGCCACTGTTTGTCATCTTGATCCCCAGAGTATTTGAATATATCAGGGTGTTTTATGTATAGCCTTCCTCGAGTAGCCCCCAAACCTAAAGCCTTGTTTGCTTTGGCTCCCATAATAAAATAGGTCTCTGAAGTTAAACGTGCTGGGTCCCATTTAGGACCTTCCCTTCTTATAACATCTGCTTTAATTTTAGAGGGAGTGGAACGACCTGATGCTGTACCCAAATGATGAATGGGGGGTCTGCCTTTTTTCCGTCTAACTTTGGGAACAATAAGACTGGCTTCCGAATCAGTATCAGAGTCTTTTCTTTTCCGCCCCGGGCGTCTGGCTCGACTTTCTGAAGAATTTTCCACATCAGAACTTTGTTCTGCTGGGCTATTTGCATTCTGTGGATAAGCTCCACTTAACAAAGTAGAAGAACCATTGCTGCAAGTGATATGGTACATCTTTTTCGCTTCATCCAATATTTGTCGGCAAACAGTATGAACGTGGAACTCTGATACTTTCTTTCCACTGTTTGATGTTATATTTTTAATAGCGAGGCTAAAGAATCTTTTCATGTAATTTTGGATGACATTGTCAATTTCCTGATTGAGGCTCTTTTGGAGATTTTGCCTTAATATATCTAAACTTTTGGCGCTACTTGACACGTAGCCACTACGTGTGCGATTTATGGCTATCATTTGCGATCGATGTGTTGACCGGTAGGTTGTATTGGTGAAATTTGACACATTGAATGGTCTCATATGAAAGGTATTCTCCCATCTCACCAGGTTTGAATTACTGCCCTGCTTGGATTCTTCAGAATCTTGCTTTGGAGAATAGCTATCTCTGCATTCTTCAAGTTGAAAACCACTGGGTTCTGATGATCCACCATCTCTAGATTGGGATGCAGGCGAACTTGGGGTAACTTTGGTAACAAACTTTGTTTGAAAGCCAGTTTCTGTCCTAACCAGAGTTAACTTTGTACCTCCACTAGAAAAATATCTTTTACTCAAATCTATATCACTTTCGTTGCTTTCGTCATCTTTCTCAGAAGGAGAATACACTCGAATCTCGGGTATCATTGTAGACATTTTTGTACTTAAGTTACTTAAATTAACAAATCAAAAGTACGGGAACAACGAATTGAATTCCGGGGGTTCGAGACCCGGGAATTCGGAAGGCGCATCAGATGCGATCCTGGTCTTGACCCACTAACCACCCATTTAGAGTGACCCGCCCCTTTCAATTGGCCTTGACATTATTCCCAGAAATATCGATTGATCCCGGAGATTCTCTTTGCCTTCAAAAATACAAGGACACCAGCTTGCCATTCAGTGTGCATGACAAATAAATAACTTCGGTTTTATAATAATAATCATATCTTAGATTTATCATTGTTACTGTTTTTTGTATGTTTGCTATATTTTTATTGTGTTAGATATTCTCCATGATCCATCTCCTTTTATTTTATTTTCATTTTAACTGCAGTTCTTCTAACTAGTTAATATCATATTGTATGATTAGTTCCTGTACATTGAAATATCTTTGCTGAGCTCTACAAGGAGCCGCTCTGTTACAAAGGATTGTATTTTATACGGCAATAAATTAACCTGTAAACCCGAATGGGTCATGATCGTAGTCTCTGATTTGAACTTTCTGTAAATTCAGAAATTCAAAACAAAATGGAGGCGGTGCCGCGATTGCCTATGCTCTCTTGCGAACTTAAAACAAGCCCTTCTAATGCTGAATTTGGTCCACCATTGAAAAAGGTAACTACTTAAATTGTTAATGGTATTTTTGTGTAATTGGAAATAATTAATATTATTTTGTTGTTCATTATATCGTTTAAAAGATAGTGACAAGGCTTACTATGTTCATTTGTTGATGCGTCATTGACACATGAATCATGATTGGCCATTAACATTGCGTTGCTAGTTTGTAAATCCTAGAGAAAGCCAAAATTTTAATTCAATGGTCATCAACTCGAGCCAAAATTAAAAATGTTATGGAGTATAAACCTAATTAATTTCATATTTTTTCATAGTACATTGCGGAATATTACCATGAAAACCCTGAAAATTACAACAAAGAAATTAAAGAAATTGAAAGTTTGAGAATAGTATGTTGACATTTCGAACATAGCATTAAAAAATTATACTATTTATTCATAATGTACTTTAAATATTGTCAGTCTGCTTGTAAAGTTCCTCGCGACTTCACTGGCATTAGAATATTGAAAAGGTATTATGCCCAACTATTGTGTCTTCAAAGCCGTTTCCCTATGTCAGAAGATGGAGAAGCCAGTGTAGTTTTTGTATGGTGAGAGGATGAAGTTATATTTTCGAATGCCAATAACTTTTATTTTAATACAAAACATTTCTTCTAGGAGTGACATATACTCTGGAATGTCATTTAACATAACTGATGTTCGTTATGAAGAAGCGTGCATTTTGTACAATATTGGGGCTTTGCATTCTGAACTAGGAGCTAATGATAAACGGTCAAATGCGGAAGTACGCTACTTTATATTTAACTTTTGTGAAATTATTTTAAAACTTTTTACAATATTAGGGTATGAAAGTTGCATGTACACATTTTCAATGTGCTGCGTGGGCCTTTCAACATCTTAGGGATAATTACCCTCAACCCAAAGGCAGTGACATGTCTCAAGACTTGTTATCATGTTTTATAACATTGATGCTGGTACAGTTCTCACACTCTTTATGTAAAACAAAAGTCGCAAATTTTTACAAAATATATTTTGTAGGCTCAAGCTCAGGAGTGTATTTTGGAGAAATCAATGTTAGACAGTCGCAAATCCACCATAACGGCTAAAGTAGCGGCTCAAGTTGTAGAATATTACCGTAGCACGCTTAATGTACTTTTATTAGGAAGCTCATCTGGCGAAACTGGTTGCATATTAGATATTATAAAAACTAAAATGTTTAAGGTATTTTAAATATTACATTAGATTTATAATTTTTATATTATGTTTCTTAATGATTCAATTTGCTTTCAGCATTTGGAAAAGTTTTTAGAATTTAAAATATCTTACTATTTGAGTATTGCTCATTTATATATGGGGAACCAAGCTGAAGAGCAACAGTTGATGGGTGAAAGAGTAGCTTGGTTCCAATCGTCCTTAGAAAAGCATGAAGAGGCTGTGAAACTTTCAAAAGTACTGATTTTAGGTAACTTAAACCCTGGGGCCAAATATTAACTTTTTATTTTTAAATATAGCACTTAAACAAAGAAGATTTGATGGAAGCTCTTACATTCACATTGGACGTGATTGGAGGGAAGTGTAATGCAGCTAAAAAGGAAAATGAATTTGTCTACCATGAGAAAGTTCTGCCACCCGAAGCCCTACCCGAGATTAAGGGAGCTTCCTTGGTGAAAGGTGTTCCATTCAGCCCCCACGATCCTGATGTTTGTGGTCCTGATATCTTTGCCCGTCTCGTTCCAATGGAAACTCACGAAGCCTCGTCTCTATATAGTGAAGAAAAGGCTAAGCTATTAAGAGATGTTTCGGCCAAAATTGAGAAGAAAAATGAAGAACTTGCGTATGTTTTCATGTTTACTTTACATATGAAATAAATTCTTAATTGAACGCTGTTATACAGGACTTTTTTATCATCTGTTCAATTGGATCGTAACTCTCTTGTACCTAAAATGGATCAAATTCCCGAAGAATTAATTGAGAGATGCGCAGCTCTTAGTGTCAAACCAAATGCCATAGATGACGTGAAGACTTCTTTAAATAGTAAAAATATTGAATTATTTTTTTTAGTGAAATTAATGGGTAAACTTTTCTTAAAGTGTTACTGGAAGTTTGTCACGAAGTGGAATCTTCTATTAATGATGCCAAAACTTTGCTAACCAAAGATGAAGACCGGGAAAAACAACATCAAGTTAGTTCAGCTTTTAATTTAATTTTAGTAGTGATGGGACGAAACCGATATCGCCATTATGCCAATTAATTGGTTAGCGTTCAAATTACTGATTTTACCCGATACTGATTATCACAAACAAGGCAGATGACACCTCTAACCTTGACCTTTTTCTTTGCTAATTTATTGTAAAATAGCGGTAATAATTGTTTAGGTATTGATATCTTCTCAAAATCGGTATTGGTATTGGTTAAATTACGATATCGGCCAACACCAAATTTTACCTACTAAACACCATTCTTTCAAGGAAATCTTTGGTAAACGTCCACCAAATTTAATCACTGTTGAACTCAGTAAAGAACTTTCAAAATACGAAATGGCCCACAGGAAGGCTATTGAATCTAACGCCACGCTTCAAAAAGCATTGGAAATTCATTTGTCGCATATTCAACTGCTTCAATGTCCATTGGAAGAATTGCAACAGAAAATTCCTTCTATTTCAATATCCCAAAGTATTTTGCTTTTTTTGGTTTTATTGGGTGAACTTTGAAAATGACATGAATATTTTTTCTCAGTTCCCAATGGCGAGGAAGTAGTTCAGGAACTTAAGATTTTGTTCGATAAAGTGGAAGAAATGAGATCTCAAAGACAGTTGTTGGAGATGCAATTGCGGGAGACAATCCAGAATGATGATATTACTAAACTTCTAGTCACCAGAGATAAGAAAGACAGCCTTTCTAAAATCTTTAGTGATCAACTGAGGAAACATGAGACCACTTTAGGATATCTGGAGCAGAATTTGAATGCCCAAGACAATATTTTTAGAGCCTTAATCAATGCCATTTCCAGATACGCTGAAACTCGTAAAATCTTAGCCAAAACTTTGTCTGAGTAAGCAAATTTTTTCACTACTTGGCAGACAGTTTCACTTAAATTTACAACTTTTGATTTTTTTTAAGACGTGACTTATTGATTAAAAACTTGATGAAATCATACGATGCTTACGATGACTTAGTTCTTAAAACCCAAAAAGGAATAGATTTCTACCGCAAGCTGCAAACCAATGTACAAAGGCTTCAAGCTAGGGTTAAAAGTGTGACTAGTGTCCAGGAAGAAGAGAGGGCCCAAATGAGTCAGGCCCAAACTAAGAAAGGTGAGTGTGTTTTATTTCAAAAAAATTAATTTGAATATTAATGTACTTTTCTTATTTTCCAGTTAGTAAACAGCCTAGTAGCATTTCAGTATCCAGTTTCCCAGCTTCGGTTCCAGCTTCAACAACTCCAAAACTTAAAGACTATTTGCCTTACATGACTGGTAGATTGGGAAGTGTTGTACCTCCAACCCAACAACCCTCATCTTGGGCACCAACACCCGAATCAATACCTTCAAATATTTCAAATTTAAAATCTCAGCCTTTGCCTTCAAGTATCCCAGCAGATAGTGCCGCAATTTGTTCTGGCTCGTATGCAGCTCCAGGTATTCCTGATACAGCCCCGATGGGAATTCGTCCAGCTCCAGTTGGATCGGAACAAACCAACACGGGTTCCTGTTCCACCAGTGCTTATAATACCAACATTTCCATGAATTTTCAAAACCAAACTGAAATATCTAAATACAGTGGCAAGAGTCAAAATTATTATTCCCAGTACGGATACTCAACAAATTCCAGCTATGACACTCAAAATCCATCTTCGTACACCTACAACTACCCCACCACAGTACCTTCAACGACAATGTGCACAAGTAGCTATTATCAAGCACCAAGTTCACAGTACTATTCGCAACCTTCTTCAGTAAAACCAGCAACGCCCGATATAGGTGCATATTCGCCCCAAGTGTACTCAACTGTTGCTTCTCCTTCAGTAGCTGGGGATTTCCAGTACCCAAATCAGTATAATAGTTCAATGGCAACATCTTCCTATAGCGCACCTCAAGTCTCTGCTACTTCTCAACATTCCACCTCTTATAATTACCCAGCAACTGTGCCAATAACATCAGCGATAGTTGGGATGCCTTATCAATCAAATTTACCAGCTTCGTCAACGGTAACTGGTGGTACATACCCAGCAACTTCGAGTCCATATCATACTTATTATAGTTCAAATGATACCTCAAAAATGGGCTACGCATCTCAACCAGAATCCTCTCAAATGAATGTTCAGTCTACCTATCAGCAGTACACGAGTGTTTATACCCCAACTGTCACCACTGTTTCAAACTCTCAGCCCGTTGTATCTCAGTCTTATCAAGCTCCTCTATCTTCTTACTCAACTTCAGCTTCTACAAATTATAACATGGAAACTAGAGAACCCTATGCTTATGGAAATCCAGGAACATACGCTAACCAATCAGAAACTCTTAAAACTCAGTATGGATATACGCAACCACAGACTTACGAAACTGTGTATTCTAATGTAGATCAACAAACAGTTGGACAATATCAACAGTATAACTATACCCAAGACCAAAAACCAACTAGTCAAGAATATGGCGCTTCTCAAACATACCAAGCTGGTTATACTCAATACGGCTCGAACACCAATCAAACTTACCAACCGGCAAATGTACCATCAAACTATACAACTCCAGTTCTAATGTCACAAAGTTATCAAACGGAGTTGTCTTGTCTGTTGCCACTTCAACCAACGCCAGTATCCCAACAACCTCAACCTGAACCTGTTATAGAAAGTAAAACTCCAACTCAACCTGCCCCAGCGCAGTCGCCTAATATGACCCAAATTACGCCAAAAGGCACTGGCTCTGAAAGCCAGTCCTCAGTATCTTCGGGGCGAAGTTCAGTTACGTCAAGTCCTGCTCATGGTTCTACGAGCGTTTCCGTTTCTAATAAAGATTTCCTGGAGTCTTTAGTTTCCGATATCCCTGATACCACAGTCAGGCCAGTTTTACAACCCAAGACAGTACCATTGGCTGATATACAAACTCCGAAGGATAAAACTGAAATTGAAACTCAGCAATTGCACTTAAAAGATCCACTATCCGATAAAAATATACTGGAGAAGTTTGTGGTTGAGGTTGACAAGTTTAAAAAAGTGGTTGAAGGCCTTACAAAGAAGTCCTTAAATGGTCCAACACCTCTTGATCAAAAATGGAAAGAAGTGACAGATGCTCAAGATAAGGAATCTAGAAAGAGATCCATATCCGTAGCCCGTTGTTATCCATTGAAGAATAGAGTACCCGATATCATGCCTTGTAAGTGTTCATTTATAATTTTTAATTAACTCAAAATAACAATGATGATGTTTTACTTGTCCAGATGACAGCAATAGAATTGAAATTCAATCGCTGAAAGATGATTATATAAATGCATCGTGTATAAATGATCTCTCTCCGACTAGTCCTAAATTCATAGTTACGCAAGCTCCTCTACCTTCAACATTCATGGATTTCTGGGTTATGGTTTGGGAGCAACAAGTTGAAGTGGTTGTCTGTTTGATAGCTAATGCTGAACTGAAAGGTCACATTTATTGGCCTACAGAAAGGGGTCGTCCTGTGGAATTTGGAACGCTGAGTCTGAATCTGCAGAGTTTCAAGGAATCCCAATATTTCAACGAGTTCATGATAAATATTACTCAAAATGAGGTATATCTGCGTAAAAGTGCTTGTCTTAAGAGTTTTTATTAACTAAATTTTTTCTGTTTTTTAGACTAAAATATCTAGAGTTGTGATTTTCTTACAATTCTTCACATGGCCTCCTGGGTAAATATGCAAATTTTATTTATAGTATTTCAAAATGTTTATAATGTATTCTCCTATTAGAGCTCAACCGTCCAATCCAGCAATTATATTGCAGTTTATTTCTGAAGTACATAACTATCATCGTCAGCAACGAAACTTGCAAAGGCCCATTGTGGTTCATTGTTTGTAAGTTGAATCATTTCTTTCTTATAAATGGTATAAAGCTATAATGGGTTATTTCCATTTCTCCTTGATCAGAAGCGGAGTTGGACGCAGTGGTGTATTTTGTTTGCTCTCTGCATCGATGAAGGAATTGAGTTTAGGAGGAAACATTCCTGATCTGAGTCTGATGGCTGCTAAAGGCAACCAACAACGAAAAGTCCTGATTCAAGAAAAAGATCAACTTAAATTTAGCCATGAAGCAGCGCTGTACTATGCTCAGGACATCCTAGTAAAAAGTAATTTTATTTCTTAGTACTTTGGAAGATTTCGGCGATTTAAATAAAGTAATGGTATCATTGGATTCATTTAGGGGGCATTCTGTCTAACAAAACTACATTTGATGAAAAAATTCCAAAAGTTCGTACCCATACTCGACACCCTTCTGAAGATTTCATCCTAGGTGGGATCAAAATTGAAAAATCGAGCAGCTTGGATTCTGAGACCAAATCTGTAAAGTCTGAAACAGAAACTGACTCAAAAACCAGCCTGACATCAATTGATAAGTCAGAAGAAAAGGATGTTCCAACCATAGAGTCTCTAGCTGCAGAGATGATTCTTAAAGACGTAGTTGAACCAGAACAGAGACCAAGTTCGTGTCCTGTTAACAGAACAGATGATTCAATGACGAATGCTTCTAGACGAGGTAGCACCGCCAGCTATTCAAGTTCCGTCACTAGTATCTTAGATCCGGCAAATTTTAATTTAGATACAGGTGTTTCGAGTAAGAAAAAGTTTACGAGGGAAAGCTTTAAAAATCCACTCGGCTTAGGCCAAGCTAATACTAGCGTTGCTGACCCATTGAGTATGCTCGACCCATTATGGTCTTTGAAAAAGGAATAAATTTAGTTTTTTTGCCTCTTACGATTAAAATGTTTGTGAGCATTAACAGTTTTATTCTATGCTATTAATATTTACATTGTTCTATTATTATATAAGTGTACAGACTGATTTATTTTCTGTTAATTTAATATTTGGTAAACGAAGCAAATGCTTATTAATAGGGTAAAGTTTTAGGCTCAAATAGTCATTTTTAAAAGTGCCTGACATCGAAAGTGAGCTAAATTGTGCGGTATTAGTGATTTCGTAGGCCCAGGATATTTCTTAAGAGTGTGTTGGTTGTAGATATTTTGTTTTTCAAAATTACAATGGTAATTAATACATGTATTCAGAATGTTGTAGATAAATTTGCTCTAAAAATGTATTAGAATCCTATTTTATATATTAATTTTTATTTTATTGTATATTGTTTCTATTGCATATAAAAATTGGAAATGTTATATTTCATTAGAAAAAAAGAGTTAATTCTTATTCGAAACAAGCAAAACTCTGGGTACGTTTAGTAACTAGTTTTTTTTATTCGGGATTGTAACGTGTGGGACAACTCAGTCCGCTCGTCCACCTGATTAATCAGGGCGAGATATGTGTAACGGCCAAGCCAACGGGGGGATACGTGGAGACAGCCGTTGTGGAAGTATTCCGAATACCCGTTGGGGGATTGGTGGTCATCCTCACAGGGCCATCCACAAACTTGAATCAAAAGTAACTCAACCCACAATGAACTCAACGTTGAGACCGTTTTCTCTACTGTAGGATTTTTTGCGTATCCATTTTTGACATCACGTTAAAAACGCGTCAACAAGTCATCGGCTGAAAGAGCAGATTATTTCGTTGATCAACGGTCACGTGACGTCGCAGCACGGAGGAAGACTAGCTGCAGACGCTGCGACGGACTATATTTTACAAAATTTGCAACAAGCGTAAAAAGCGTTCAACAAGATCATACGCCACGTTTAAATAATTTTTCAGATACTTCGTTGAGCGTTACTGAACGCAGCCACCGCTACAGCGCGGCGTTGAGAATCGTGACGTCTAAATTTTCTCTTGTACCGACCTTTTTATAGAGTGTTGTCGTCTGATACGATTTTGAAAACTTGTAACGTCACAGCTGTAGTGTTAATAGTGGCCGCCATGACAGTTGCCGTTTTTTATCAATAGGCAAATTGCAATGGTGACGTCGCAGGGTTTCAGAGGACAACACTCTATTGATTAAAAAACCCAAATGAAAATCAAGCTCAACGCTTCACTGCGACGTTGAATTTGTTGAGCAACCGTTGAGAATCGTGACGTCAATACCGGAGTACAAAAAGTCGTTCAACAACTTTCAACGGTTCAACGCTGACTCCGTTGACTAGTTACTGAACGTACGTTTCTTAAAGAGCCACACCAGAGTTTGCTAGTTTCCAGAATAGAATTGGTCATATTTGCTACCATGTGCTAAGTTCGGGCCGAACTTTTAAACGTCATTGTGGCCCTTTAAGAAACGCGGAAATAACAAAAAGGATACCCCAGTTGGGTTCATTCCTGACAGATGGCGGTAGCTTCGCTAATCCCATTTTATTTTCGCTCCGACGCTCTATTTTTGATCACAGAGAAGGACGTTTTTCGAAATCATTCAAACGCAGTAAGAGCGTGCTGGAGAGTAGATCTATCTTTTCGTTCATCGCTTGTTTGAATTAAAATAATTAACAATTCTAGTTTGTATCATGTCGTCATGTGTAGTTGGACTAGGCATGTTGTTCCGCGGAGTTTTTTCATGATTCGGTAAATCGCATTGGATTAAAAGACGAGTTTTAAGTTTAGTTTGACAAGGAATCTTCAACTTAATGTGGGACCGGCTTGGAATTTAAAAACCTAATACAATGGCTAAAGATATGGAGGTAAGATTGACACTTTACTTCGACATAATATTATAACTGGTTGGGATAGCTATATTAGCAATGATAAACAAATAAGCGCTCTGTGTGTCAGTAGTATAAACCGAATTTCATAGATCATTAGACTTTAAATGAGGTTTCTTCGTGAGAGCCTCTTTCCCATTAAACATAACGTTTTGGTCCATTAACTTTCTTTAGAAAACTTTAAATAGTCGCGATTTTTTTTTTTTGGTGCCTAAGGGCGAACATTTCTATAATAAACCTTTCCACATTTTTTCATTATTACATTTTAAAACCTAAGCTTAGGTTTAAATTCGTAAGTGAAGACGAAATCTGTCTTCCCACTTCAGCGTGACCCAGTGCTCCGTAACCGTCACATTCGAGATAATTTTTCAATAAATTTCATTCGTAAAGAGATAAATAAGTATTTCCGGTTCAGGGTTGGATAAGTTTAAGTAACTAGTTCGTTACAGATAGCTAACGCCAATTGAATAAAACTTCTTTTAAGAAACTTCGCGAAGGCGTTTTGAATAAATTGGTGGAGTGTTATTTCGTGAAATCAAGTTATTGAAAAAAGTTCATACCGTTATATTCTTTGCATTATTCTATGCGAGGTGAAATTGTGAATAAAATGTTTAAATATTATAATTTAAATAATTTAGCCTGTAGACACGTAAACAGCTGTATCGTTAACAAATAGACCAAAGCGAGTCGAGAGGTGCATCAAGTCAGAAAAAACTGTCAATTTCTTAAGATATCTTGACTGTTTGCGCAATATTCGTAAGAATTCCGTTCTTAAAATACAGTTCTTGAAAGAATTCTGGCCGACTTGACGCACCTAGTGTTAGTTTTAAGTCTATGAAATGGTCCGGTATGGAGTATATACCTCATACGTTGGTTATATCTATGGACAAACAAATACTGAAGAAGTTGGCCGTGATTGTATTACGAAATTCGGCTACTATATTTTGGTATACTTTTCAATGAGTGATTGAATACGCGATACAAGTAGTGAAGAAGGTGGTACATAACCGTTTGGTGTTCCGATTGTTCTTAGCGTTGTACAACCGTTTTGTAATATGAAACAAAAACTTGACCTTTATTCTTTGGGAAGGAATATAGTCTTACGTTTTCGCACGCTCGAGCGGGTCTCTTCTTCTTGTACTGGCAGAAACAACTTTTTACATTTTCCCCTTTGAAAATAACATAATAGCTCCTCGCCCGTTGTCGAGAGAAAATATAGCAACGGCACCACCTGGTCATGGTCCACTGTCAAAGCTATTACGAGGGGCACCCTTCGATTCGAGCTGGGGGAACACTTCCGCTACCGGAAGTTGGGAGCTTATTACCAGCGTTAGAAATGTTGTCCCAACCACCCAAAAGACGCTCGATAATTTTCTAAAAAAATAAGTGCTTTTCCAAGTTGTTTCACCGGATAAAATGCTTTTTATAACGCAATAATCACTTCGAAATAACTGTTTCCAAACTAATAACTTATAGCTGATTATTTTTATTGATATAAGTATATAAATGTCCTTATAAATCAAGAAAGTTCATTTTTTGAGACACTGGAAATTTTAATTTTGTAGAGGGTTTTTTAAGAGATACTGGGATAAAATGCACTATCCCTTTAGTTAGAATAAGAATTTCAATGACAAGTAACCGTGCTCATGCTTTTGAGATGAGGGGGTAATTACTAATTAGGTGTAAAATTAGTACTTGTAATCACGGGAATTGTCTTAAAAACATCACTGGAAATGATGCAAAAAGTTTGAAACTTTGTTGGAAATAACTGAAAACTTTTGAATTTTCGATGGAAATCACCAAAAAGATTCGAGTTATCAATGGAAATCACCGAAACATTTATAGTAATCAATTGAATCGCCTAAAAATTATAGTAATCAATGAAATCGCCTAAAATTTTAGCTACCAATGGAATCGCCTAAAAATTATAGTAACTAATGGAAATCAAAAGAAAAATTGAAAATAATCAATGAAAAAAAAAGAGTAGACAATGAAAATAACCGTCAAATTTATAATATTCAATAAATAAAAAAGATTAATCAATGAAAAAAACCGACAAATTTATAATAATCAATAAATAAAAAAGATTAATCAATGAAAAAAACCGACAAATTTATAATAATCCATAAAGAAAAAAGAGTAATCAATGAAAATCAACGAAAAATTTGCAACCTCGTTAGAAACCAGATTTTTTTTCTTTTAAAATCAATAATCAAATAAACAAAACATTTCCGAGTCATTGCGTTTCGATTTGAGACCACACGAAAAAAAATAACTTAAAATTAGATTTAAAAAAAATAAATTAGATTTATTTTAAATAAAATTATTAGCCTTAAATATAAAAAAAAATATTTACTCGCGTGGAAACGTTTTTGAAACCTAAATTAATATATAAACAATTAAGTTGTATAATTATCGTTTCATAATTTGAATATTTTCACACTTGTTGACTTATTTATCGTGACACTAAACCAATGAAGCGAATACGGTAAATTATAGGGAATTTCGCGCGTAAACACGGGCTGGTTTCCAACGCGAAAATGAACGACCATAAAACTACCCTCGAATTTGTCCCAGTGGTATACTTTCGCGCCTAATTTCTAATTATTTTCATACGTTATTTTCTTATTATCGTAATTTGCAGATGTTCAATAATTTTCCCCATGGATTAATTATATTTAGCAGGACGCGTCGGCGCGGGTTCGATGATAATAACAATAATAACCAGACCTCTTTCCTTGAAAAATGCTTATCGGTAAAATTGGCTGACATCCATTCATTATTTTATTTGGCAAAGTTACCTTTATTGGGTATCATTGTGGCCCCATCTTGGCCTGATTTATTATCTTTTTTTGTATAACACCCGCGCGCAACATTTTCCCACCACTCAATTTAATTGGTTATATTTTAAATCAACGGGTTTTCCCCATTTCGATGACCACTCCGAAATTAGAACGCGTGAAATTAAAATATCGGCCTACGTTTATTGACATCTAATTTTATCTTTCAATAAATTTAGAAAGTGGTTACGTGGGAGTTTTTAATATTTGACGTTTTGTTTTAAAAAATTTGGTAAAATTGGAAAAAACCAACTTTTTTTTAAAGTTATTTGATGAAATTTGGGATTTTCATGGTTCCAATTTCTATAAATAAATGTCATAACAGGGTGGACACGGTATCTGGAAAACCTGGAAAAGTCAGAGAATTTGAATATGGGTATAAAAATCAGGGAATTTTTAAGATTATTCTAAAAATCAGAGAATCAGTGAAATGTCTGCGAATTTAATTTTGATGTAAATTATGTCAGGGAAAATCTCCGGAGATGGTCAGGGAAAACCTGGAAAAGTCAGGGAAGTTAATTCTAAAGAAACTGTGGCAACCCTGCATAAGTAACATAATAAAATGAGTATGACAGTTTGAATCGAATATGCGTCTTATTTAATTTCATTTATTTTAAATTAAACGTAAATCAATTTTAACCTTGATATTAATTATATGTAATTACAGATGTAAGAAAATTAGCATTAAAACAATAAGAAGTGTCATACTTATTGTGAATATATTAATTGTGATATAAAACGTAATACACTTAATTTTTATTCATTTGGGACGTTTTTAATTAAATTAAAACAGTTTGACAATACGAAGATTTTAACCCATATTTTACTTAAAGTAAATTTGGTATTCTCCCAAAGTAGAAATTGGTTCTTTGCTAGCGCTGAATGAAACATATTTCTTGGCTTGATAACAATTGGTTAATTTGGTTTAAATCGGCTTTTATTGATGTTATTTGATTTTAATACATTTTATGTTTATCCTTAGCAAATTGATTAATTTAATTTAATTACAATTTAAATGACCATAAAAAAATTAGAATTTGCTGCGGATATTTACATTGCTTAAAAAACCTTTGTTTTTAAACCATGGTGTAAATATTTTTAAATTTCTACTTAATAAAATGTTTTGAAACCATGAAGTAAATATTTTTAAATTTCGACTTAATAAACTGTTTTTAAAACATGAAGTAAATATTTTTAAATTTAAACCATGAATTATTGTCATTTCATCCAGGCTAATGAATTTTAACGTGTACGATTAAAATTAAATTAATTTTAATTAAACTCTGTTTGTTCCGCATTGGCATTGCTCCAGAAAAAATTGTTCGTACACATTTTAATAAATACAATGAAATAGATTTAAAACATATTTTGAATTAAATGAAATTTATGGAAAACAGACAATTCTGCTTTGACTGCAAAGTAAACAAAACTGATCCACTTCCAAAGTACCCGGGTCAGGGGCGAATCATTTCCCCAAAGGGACCAGAAACCCGACAAACATCAAAACAATAATTATAATGTTTACATTTTATATAAATAAATTATGGGGAGGTTGTAAATTAAAAAAAAACGTAAAATTGGTCGAAAAAACCCGTTTTTGCAACTCGGGTAGATATAGGAAGTCATTACTGTGGAAACTGGGAATGAATTTGGCAGCGCAACCAAGTTCTCTCTAAATAGAGGTGAATCTAAAGCGGTCGCCCACCTCAGAGCCCAGTGACAAATTACCACGCGCGAAATTGCCACTTTTACCAGGTTAACTTGATTTCCTCGGAGTGAATCTCCGGACTTGGACTTTGAGAGCCCACTCGTTGGGCGGTTAAGTTGGAGGACAAGCGAGCGCACTCTCTCTCATTTCATTTCATCTCGAAGACGCGAGAGTACGAGTGGCGGTGTGTGCAAAGACAAAGGGACCCGTTTCCCCAATTGGGTCATCTGGCGCTGGAAAGACCAGTTTTGACGGGTTTCCGTCCAATCGGACTCTTTCTTACCTCTTATCAAAATGTAGCGCCGATTTGGTGCGCCGGTACATTATGGGGAACAAATTTAATATAGAATGCCGGGGCCAAATATGGGATTTCAAACCGGCCGAGGATGCTTATCGTCAATTTTATTGAATCTTAAATTTTGATTTTTTGTTGATATGGCCGGATTTTTTTATTTTCTTTAAAATCTGTAACGTTTTATTTGTGACAATTAAAAGATTTTTTGGAGTTATTTTTGGGGCTTCAAATAATGCTCATAATATTGAAGTTTGTACTGATATTTTTTACAATAATTCTCATAATATTGAAGTTTGTACCGGTATTTGTTTAATGCTCATAATATTGAAGTTTGTACTGATATTTTTTAGAATAATAATAATTTTGAAATTTGTAACGACATTTTTTAGAATAATACGAATAATATTGAATTTTGTACCGATATTCTTCGGAATAATGCTCATAATATTGAAATTTGTAACGACATTTTTTAGAATAAAAATAATATTGAAATTTGTAACGACACTTTTTAGAATAATAATAATATTGAAATTTGTAACGACATTTTTTAGAATAATAATAATATTGAAATTTGTAACGACATTTTTTAGAATAATAATAATAATTTTGAAATTTGTAACCACATTTTTTAGAACAATAATAATATTGAAGGTTGTACCGAAATTGGTACGGCGTAGGTCCAGGAAAATTAGTACAGGTAGCTTTAGTCTTATTATCACCCCTGTAGATTATGGGATTATTTATAACGTGTCTTCTAAACTCTTTATAAAAATAAGTTTAATTAAATTCTTATCTTCATTTTCCATGAAAAAATGAGAATATTGTGTATTATATTATAAGAAATGCAACTTCGTTGATTTAGAATATTTATTTTAACCAAAAAAACGTTTTCAACATATTGCAGTAGCGGAAAAAATTTCGAAGGACAATAAAAACTGAACGATTAAAATTTAAAATAATATCGTTTAAAAACATTAGTCTAAGTAGTAGCAGAACTTTGATTAAATTTTACTTTAAGTTATATCGACTATGGAACGAAATTTTAGTATTTATAACATTAGTCTATCTCGGTTTTAAAGACGTCGTAAAGATTTATTTTGCTCATTGCATTCGTTATGAAAGGCTAGTGGGCGGTGGGGAATATTTGATATCAAAACTGGGAGAGTTCTGTCTTTTTGGGGGATAGTACTTTTGCTTCTAGGACATATACCCGCATCAAACAATGGCCGTGGTCTATGCCGTAATGGCCGAAGTTATGTTTGAAAGTTATTTTTTTACAAGCCACGAAAGGTTTCAAGCCGGGGCTGCGTTGAATGAAACTCCGCAACAGACTTTATCAGGAAGAAACCCTCGTCATTTGGCTGACGGGGCACACCCCACCGGCTCCATTCCAGCTTAATAGGAAGGCTGCTTTAGGGTTTCCTGTATATACTGGGGTTCACGAGAGATAAGCGATATTCAAAGTCATATCTGGATTTAGATTCGATAAAAGCATCTAGGGTGAACCCCTGTTACTATCAAATATATTATATTAAAACAAATATTAATTTTTCATATATTTTAAAATATATTGTTTCTTTTAAAAAACCAAATATTATACATAAAAACTATGTATAAACATTAGACTACAGCGTGTAGTGTTTAAAAGTCCATTATCGTGTTTAATCTTCAACAATTTTTAATATATTTTAAAATATATTGTTTATTTTTAATATATTTTAAAATGTATTGTTTATTTTTAATATATTTTAAAATGTATGGTTTATTTTTAATATATTTTAAAATGTATGGTTTATTTTTAATATATTTTAAAATGTATGGTTTATTTTTAATATATTTTAAAATGTATGGTTTATTTTTAATATATTTTAAAATGTATTGTTTATTTTTAATATATTTTAAATTGTATTGCTTATTTTTAATATATTTTAAAATGTATTGTTTATTTTTAATATATTTTAAAATGTATGGTTTATTTTTAATATATTTTAAAATGTATGGTTTATTTTTAATATACTTTAAAATTTATCGTTTATTATTAATATTTTTTAAATATATCGTTTATTATTAATATTTTTTATAATATATCGTTTTATTTTAATATATTTTAAACTGTATTGTTTATTTTTAATATATTCTAAAATGTATCGTCTATTATTAATATTTTTTAAATATATCGTTTATTATTATTTTTTAAATATATCGTTTATTATTAATATTTTTAAAATATATCGTTTATTTTTAATATATTTTAAAATTAATCGTTTATTAATATTTTTTAAATATATCGTTTATTATTAATATTTTTATAATATATGGTTTTATTTTAATATATCATTTATTTTTTAATAGTTTTTGGAATATATCGTAATTTTTTTAATATATACTGGAATGTATCGTATATTTAAAAATAAAATATCGTTTATTTTTTATATATTCCGAAATAAGTGGTTTATTTTTAATATATTCCAGAATAAATTGTTTACTTTTAAAATATTCCGGAATATATCGTTTACTTTTAATATACTCTGGAATATATCGTTTATTTTGGTGTAAAATAAGTATTAAACGTGTTTATAAAACAAACCGGAAAGATATGTGCCAACGGCTGTAGAAAAATTCAAATATTCTACACGACATTTCATATTCGGCGCTACTAAATAACAATGACCATGACATTGGCTGTGCCACTTAATTAATAAAAGGAAAATGTATCAAATAATGTAATGAAATATGGATCGGATAACTGATGGGGTTAGATAGTACCTTAGAGCTCCAAACAGCGTTTCCCCAATTTCGCGCGGTACCATCTCCTGACGGCTCTTAGATAAACATAAAAAAATCGTGCCAGGCCAAGCATCCTTGACTGGGTCCAAACCGTCGATTGACTCTCCTTCGTACACGACGAAATACGAAAATACATTTTATTTTAACAGTATGAAAAACTAACTCTCCGTTGACTTATAGCACGATTTCTAACGCGCTGCTTGTTGAAAACTAACTCAAACAATAGAAAAGGAGACCAGATAAATATAAAGCCCGAAGACGGCGATTTTACCGTCTCCCCCGCAAATAAACGTTACCATAAGTTAATGATACCTCTAAGTAGACAAATGGCTATGCCGCCTATGGCGGATATGCTTGTCCAAATCGACCTATGTCTCTCCGTACTGCGTATCAAAGTAACCTTAACATACACTTGGAACTGCCGAAGCTGACGTTTCTTTAATCCCGTTTGGTGTAAGATAAATTTCGGTATTCCCTTAGAAAATTCGTTCCCCCCGCAGAGGCAAAAGAACGTTTTTTTTGGTATTGGTTTATTACTGTCAGCCCAATATAGTTTCATTCTCGACCGCACAGCGGCGCTGGGCCGAGATTTTTTTCAAATCTTTCATTTTCGCGAGAATCGGAGAGACAAGATTTGACATCACATTTTCTGGACAAAGATTCCACCTTGAAAGGGCTTATTTGTCTACTTAGAGGTATCATTAACTTATGACGTTACCTCGAGATGAAAGTTTGATCCTCCCCGCGCAACAATGGGATAAAGCGGGACCCCCGACGAAGCGTAAATCTTCTCGAAACAGCACGCTGAAAAATTAGGCGCGCCGCGAGCTCAATTTTGGGGAATTACAAATAGGCTCGGAGGCGGAGATTGAATTTGGCGATGACTGTCGACGTTAGTGGGTGCTCGTGGTTAAAACCGAAACTGGTGGAACTTCCTAGGTGGTAATTATCCACCGTCCCCTTCGCTTCGCAGACAATACCCGGGGGTGCTCGCGGCCGTATTTTTGGGTCTCTGTATGTGGGTCTGTCCTCCGTGACCTTAGCGTCTTCGATAGTGGAGCGGCTATCCTGTTTCGACGAACTTTGGAGGAACGCGCGGACTTCTTTGAAGGCAATATTTGCTAATTAGTGTTTTGGAAACATCAACTCGGAGCCTGCTTTAATGGACTTTTTTTACTAGGCCGACGGGATTTCTGGGGTTTATGACTGTTTTATTACAATTTTTATCTAGTTGTATATTAAAACGTAAATTAAAACTGGATAAAAGTTTCAAATAGAATAAAAAATTTAATTTTATGTATTTTAATAACGACTAAATTTTGAATTTTTTTAAAGGTAGGGGGTATATTTTTTAAATTTAATATAAGAGTTTGAAATTTAACATAATCGTTAAGGTAAATAAATATTTCCAAAATTAAAATGTGCTTAGTAATGTAAAATATAAAAATTTACTTTGTATAGTGGAATTAAGAAGATAATAGTTTTAGAAAGTAGCTATAATGATGTAAATATCACGAATGTTCACTATGTTTCACTTTAGAAGATATAATATAGACAGGGAGTAAGGTCCTTACTCCCTGATATAGATTTCTGATTATGCTATAACAAATATCAAAATATATAAATTATTTTTTATTTAGAATTTTTGCAAACTATTTAATTTAATGTAGAAAAAAGTGTAAATCTAAACGTAATTTTTGCGAGGGCTAGGAGTGGGGTGGCTTAGTGGTTAGCACTTTCGCCTCGCAGAAAGAGGAGCCGGGTTTGATCCCAACTTGTGGCACTGGGTGAAAACTCGAAACAGCGCCTTCCGAGTTGAGTTTGCAAGTTCTCTCCCCACTGGTTTAAGGGGTTTTCCCCCGAGCTCTTCGGTTTCCCCTTCCATAAAAACTTGCTGAGGTTAACGGTAATAGTGAGTGTAGGGAGCTGTTGGCTCGCGTGGCATGCGGGGCTTGCCACCACCCTCCTACGCATTGCAACCCGGCCACCTAAACTATTGGCTTTAAAAGTCACTCGATGACTTAGACCTAAGGTGGTGCCTTGCGTATTAGCCTAGCTGATGATTATTTACATTTGTGAATTTTAAAAAATCTGGTATCATCAACTTGAAAATCCTGAAATAAGCTATCCCGTAATATATGTTAAATATCTGAATTATGCTCGTTAACCCAAAACCTATAGAATCGAATTTATCATTTTTATTCATAATTGTTTTTCTAAGTCGCCGTAACCGCCTTGTAAAATTCGCGAATTTATTATCACAAAATTACAATCAAAAGTATGTTGACCCTCTTGGAAGTGAAAACCTCATTATAACAACCAGTATATTCCGCCACTATCGCGTTAATTTCTTCGCTTCACACAATAAACCATTTGTTTAAGAAACGTTGTAACTTTACGTAAATTAACTTAACAAATGATCTCAAGCGAACCCCCATAAATTGTTAAAATTTTCGTTATGAAAAATAGGTTCAATGACGCGTTTGGCCACAGGGTAGAGGCCATTTTTCTCTTATTTCGTTGTTATTATTCGGCATTATTTTTGTTCGCGTCGAGTAGATTTCTCGGGCTGAAAAGCTCGCCTCATTTTCGCCGTATCCGCCTTTTTTCTTGACTCACTCAAATTGCTCGCGCAATGCTCGTCCCAGCTAGAAACGAGCACGCCCTGAAACGTATTTTGTGGCGAAATAAATGGAGTGTGCCCCGAACGCCAACAATTCCAAATGGTCGCCGAAAAATGAGTTGTAAGAAATCCACAGATCCGCAATTCTAGTGAGAAATCCACAAATTCGCAATTCTAGTGAGAAATCCACAAATCCGCAATTCTAGTGAGAAATCCACAAATCCGCAATTCTAGTGAGAAATCCACAAATCCGCAATTCTAGTGAGAAATCCACAAATCCGCAATTCTAGTGAGAAATCCACAAATCCGCAATTCTAGTGAGAAATCCACAAATCCGCAATTCTAGTGAGAAATCCACAAATCCGCAATTCTAGTGAGAAATCCACAAATCCGCAATTCTAGTGAGAAATCCACAAATCCGCAATTCTAGTGAGAAATCCACAAATTCGCAATTCTAGTGAGAAATCCACAAATTCGCAATTCTAGTGAGAAATCCACAAATCCGCAATTCTAGTGAGAAATCCACAAATCCGCAATTCTAGTGAGAAATCCACAAATCCGCAATTCTAGTGAGGAATCCACAATTCTAGTGAGGAATCCACAAATTCGCAATTCTAGTGAGAAATCCACAAATCCGCAATTCTAGTGAGAAATCCACAAATCCGCAATTCTAGTGAGAAATCCACAAATCCGCAATTCTAGTGAGAAATCCACAAATCCACAATTCTAGTGAAAAATCCACAAATCTCACATAAAAAAATCCGTGGATTTTTAAAAATACAGCTGATTTTTTTTCACAAAATACAAAGAGAAAATTCAAAATTCCGTAGAGGTGTGCTAATACCATTATTTGGGGATCGAATCGAATATTAAATATTATTTTTCAAAGCACGTCAAATACCAAATCGAATATTTATAACGTCAAATAATTTGGTCGAATATTTTTAGAGCAAAATTTTAAACCAGTTAACTGATCAAATACCAAATAGTATTTCGAATACCAAATAATTCGACGTATTTGGTTTTCAAAGAACCAAATAGTTTGCATATTTGTCAAAAAAAAATAAAAAAGTAATCACTTTTCGTTTTACTTGCAAATAGCAAAATATTAAACCGAATATATAATTTTTACTTTATTTTATTTTATAGATTTAAACTATAATAGTAGACTTTTTCAAAGAAAAAATATTTATTAATTATGAATTAAGTTATCAACTGGGTACCATTGCAAAATAATAATAATAATAATAATAATAATAATAATAATAATAATAATAATAATAATAATAATAATAATAATAATAATAATAATAATAATAATAATAATAATAATAATAATAATAATAATAATAATAATAATAATAATAATTATTATTATTATTATTATTATTATTATTATTATTTTTAGCTAGGCTAATACCATAGGCACCACCCGAGGCCCAAGTCAGCTAACGACTTTTAACCTTTAGTAACTACTAACTACAATTAAAATCCAAGGACATATTTCATGGTTTGCAAAATCTCGAGTTTTTAAATATATGTAAAACAGATCTTTTATTACAAATGAAAAAATAGCATTTATTTAAATCAATAATTTAGTTAACTCAAAAATTATAAACAGAAAAATCCAAAAAGTTACTTACCTTCCGGTTTTTAGTTTTGTTTTGGACTTGGTTTACGTTTTAGTTTTATGCTATTCTAGAAAATTACGTAACAACAGAGAACCAGCGAATAATCTAGCCAATAGGCGCTAGAAGGGGTTTTAATAAACACGGTATAGATAACGGACGTGCAAGGTACTCTTTACATGGTCCTTGTCACTGTGGCATAAAGAGAGGTGCCAGAAATAAGGATTAGTTTGGAAATTTCACTGCATTCTCCTCTGAAGGCCTTGAAACTCAACAAATTAGAAAAAGACCCGCGGTTATTTGACCAGTTTGCAAACTATTTGAAAATACCAAATATTTTTTCCCTATCTTTTCGAATATTCGACTATTTGATCAAGAAAAACGAATATTCGCGAACTTTTCCAAGCGCTATTCGATTTTGGTATTCGATCGAATTATTTGGTCTCACCAAATATTTTTCACACCCCTACCAAACACCGAAAGAAATATCCAAAACTTTTCGGAAAAAATCCCAAAATCCAGCGGGTAAGCAAATCCCGTAGTCGTTTACTTTTAAATATTAAAGGCAGTGTAACCTTAGTTAGCTTCCGTCATTTCTCACACGTGGCGCTACAGTCTGAACGTGGTAGAAAATTCCAAATTATCATCCTGCTGTGAAGTGTAAATAACTATCTACGTTCACAACAGGATTTCCTACTAATTTTTCGACTCTCGCGCCACGAGTGAGAAATGACGGAAGCTCGCTAAGGCTATACTCCCTTTAATATTTGAAAGTAAATCCTACGTATTTGAGAAAGTATTTAACTCAACCCGGCCGTGTTCCCTTCCACCTGTAAAACGCCGGTGCCTTGCGCGTTAGCACCTTTTACAGGCACCCCTAATAGCAAGCTTCCTGTAAAACACCGTTAGTTTGTTCTATAGGTAGTTTTCAACTATTTAATTCCAAAAAGCTATAAATACCTAATTTATTTTAACTCTTTTTTCACCCTACCATAAGTAACCTAGTAACAATAAGTATGTCATTTAGGAAAATTATCACCGAACTGATTTTCAGAGCTATAGCGCAATCTAAGTTTAGTTCTCCGCACAGAGCCCCCTAGTGTCTAAATATGTATAAGGCGAAATATTCTACTACCAAGGACGATAACATGATACCAGAAGTAAATGAACCAAAGTTATCGAAATAGCGCTCAGAATCGGAGGGCGTTTTCCTTTGAAAATGATGAGAAAATCGAGTCAAATAAAAGCTAATTTCCATTCCCGTCTTTTGACGCGATAAATGGCACTTGGGAATTGTGGGTATAGCTATTTCTATGTATTAAATATAGTTTCATAAAAACAAAAACGGTTTTTTTCGGCCTTGGAACGGCAAATTTCAAATTCGAGGTCAAAATGTAACTTCATAAGGAAAACGCCTCCAACATGGGGAATGTAGCAGTCTGATAACTCCGTTTCATTTACTTTTGATGGATATCCTAGAAAAGCTGGATAAGTCAGGGATCTGTAAAATGGAGGAAAAATGTCGGGGATAAGTCAGGGATTTAAATAATTTCGTAGAAAGTCAGGGATTTTAGTTAGTCAACCAAGCCACACATTAACAAAGAATTTTTGACCTAAAATTATTTTAAAAAATGTCCAAAAAATAACCAAAAAAAGGTCAGGAATATTGGCAAAAATTGGTCAGTGATTTTAGATCAGAAATTTTCGTACGAACCCTGATAACATTGGCGAATAAGTAGATAAGTCCATAATGAAAAGGGATAATAAAGCTAAACCCTAAACAAATTTGAAGAAATTAAAACACTTACTAATAGCTCGTACCGATAGGTCTTCGAGCGGACAAAAACGCGAAACTCGGACCAAATAGATCTTCGAGTGAATAATTAAATTAGATTAAATAAAATAGCCAGAAAATCCAACGGTAGACCGGTTTCGTCCTATTTGGGACTCGTACCGTGCGGGAAATCTGGCTCGCGACTATAACACCGAATAGAGAAACTAAGCCTAAATATTAAAAATTTCAAAACGAGTTGCGTAGCAACGGAAAGCCGAATAGGGGGAGAGTGGTGGAGATTATTATATACGTAATGTTAAGTTAAAAGGAACCACCTGCATTGTAAAGGATTATTTTGAATACGTTACTATTTGAATACGTTACTTAAGTGGCGTAGACAAGGGGGGGGGGGTTTCCGTGTCCAACCCCCCCCCCTTGGGTCTACCTTTGACTTTACTAAATTTCCACCCCCTTATCGACCCCCCTCTTAACATTCACATACTTCGACCACCCCCTTGACGAATTTCTGGCTACGCCACTGGTAGAACGTATATGGAATTCACTATAAAACCCGATGTTTTCAATTAAAAACTAAAGAAAGCGTAACTAACAAAATAATATAAATTTTCAACAAAAGCAACATATTTTACGAAAAATATTATTTTTAGCTTTTTCAATTTCCCTTTCTCCAAATTTGGGACTAATTTTCGTATAATCTACCCCCAGCAATCGGCCACCCTATTTTTTTTAAATATAAATATAATTTGCACGCTTTTGTATAGAAGATCCTACGTCCCGCATAAACCACAAAAACGCAAATGTTGTTTTCATTTACTCGTAAAAGGTAAACAACCCCATTTCGTATGATACGGGGCTTTCATAAGAAACGCGTTTCAAATGATACTTTACATTTTGACATTCTTCCAAAGGAAGATTTCAACAAATTCAGTATGCGCTTATAAAAACGCAGAAAAGCTCACTTTTTGATCCCGGGTTTTTTCGTTTGTATTTCTTATTTCCCAAATAATAGAAAGAAAAAAAAATAACACTCGAATAGTCTGTTCCCCAAACAAAAGTCGTCTGCTATCTCGGCTAAGATTAAAGCGACGATCCGTGAATGACGTCACACATCCTTAATTTTCCGATTTGACGGAGGTTCACTCGTCCAGAAATATCTCGTTCCGGACCACTTAGCGTAATTCGCGACTCCCCCGCGAGACGTCGCTGTACGCGACGCTGATAGAAGACGACACCCCCGGCGGGGAGGGTCGAATGGGAAAGCGCGCGGGCGGACGGACGCCGATTGCCAATCTGACTAATCCGTAAGCCTCCCCTTTCGTTTGTCTCAGTGTCTTTCCCCCACTCCGTCGAATTCCGTTATTTCTGCCGACGTTCGGGGGATGTTTAATGATGATATCAATTCGCCGCCAGGTGGTGTGGCGACCTTTTCGCCTCGAGTAACCCGTAAAGAAAAACAGAATGGAATATAAAACCGTTCCAAATCTTTCTCGTTCTGTGGCGCGCGCTTTCGATATATTTTTTTCTGCTTAGGTTTTTTTTTATTATTTTGTTCAAATTCAGTCGCGAAAAAATAGTTTCCGGGTTTTTAAGGTGACGTCTCTTTAGGCGAAAAAAAATGGTTATTTAAAAGTCACCGTTTTGAGGGAGGAGGATCGCGCTCGATTTAGTTACATTCAGGAAATTGAACTAGTCTCTCTAATTTAAGAGAAATTCGGGAGTTCTCAAGGCTATAGTGATTAACTAATTAGCTAAAAGTTATTTTTAAATCGATTATTAATTTTTAGTTTTTGGATAAGAAATCCAATTGCTATTTATTTTAGTGTAACCATAAGTCTATAATATTCCTCCATAAGTCTATAATATTCCTCCATAAGTCTATAATATTCCTCCATAAGTCTATAATATTCCTCCATAAGTCTATAATATTCCTCCATAAGTCTATAATATTCCTCCATAAGTCTATAATATTCCTCCATAAGTCTATAATATTCCTCCATAAGTCTATAATATTCCTCCATAAGTCTATAATATTGCTCCATAAGTCTATAATATTGCTCCATAAGTCTATAATATTGCTCCATAAGTCTATAATATTGCTCCATAAGTCTATAATATTCCTCCATAAGTCTATAATATTCCTCCATAAGTCTATAATATTCCTCCATAAGTCTATAATCTTCCTCCATAAGTTTGCCACTTTAGGGAATATTTTACTGAGAGCTAGTGACGTAATCACAAGAGGAAAATCTCCCCCTAGCGAGGCGCTTTCAAAGGCTACGTGTGACGCGTTAGCAAGTGGTCACAAAATGGTATGTCTTGTGAATAGCTCTCAGTAAAACTTTTGCATGTGAAGAATAGGAAGTGTCACACTTTTGTAAAAATATTATACACTTATGGTGTAACCTATGTAAACACTAAGTATTATTCCAATATTATAGGTAATTAAATTCAAAATATTTTTAATTTTAATTGGGTTTTATAAACGCTTGATTTAATTTTTTTACCTTGGTTTAAAAAAAAGTGTGGTTTTTACATGGTTACAATTTCATAGCGTAAATGGAAAAGTGTACACTAATTAATTCTAAATTAAACTATTCGCCTGTCACATCAAATCGATTTTCCCCTCCTAAACGCGTAACGAACAATGTGAAATTTGTTTTCAAAATGTAAACTTTATTATTCGTGTTTATGACAAATGGACCACCGATTAGATGGCGCCACTAAATAAGTACTAATAGGATTTTGAGCTATTTCAACCAATAGGAAAGCGGGTTAAAGGTTTACGCCCCTTGCTCTTATTTTCTATTGGGCAATGAAAAAGCGTGATTTTTACTCGCGTTCCCATTGGTGGAAATAGCTTAAACCCACCTAGTATTTACTTGTTAGTGGCGCCATCTAATCGGTGGCTGCTCATAAAAATTTCCCTCATTGAAAAGACCGTTACCTCAAAATTACGTAAATAAGACTCAAATCCAGCTTAATTATAATAACCATCATAAACCTAACAATTAAATTTCTTTCAAAATTAAGTCAATTTGTTTTTACATAGATAAAACTAAACATACTAATGAGAAAAACCAGTAAAATAATTAATAATTTAGACACCATTATAGAATAGAAGTATGTGACGTAACATTTCAACATACCTTGACCCCTGTAACATTTAGTACCACCATAAGTCTATAATAATGTTCCATAAGTTTGTCACTTTGGGGAATATTTTACTGAGGGCTAGTAAGGGAGTGACGTCATCACGAAAAAAAATCTCCTCCGGGCGAGGCGCTGTCAAAGGTTACGCGTGACGCGTTAGCAAGCGGACGCAAAACGGCAGGTTGACTCAGTTAAATTCTTGCATGTGAAGAATAGGAAATGTCACACTTATGTAAGAATATTATACACTTATGGTAACGCTTACACCCCCTTACTGCGTGACGTAATTTGTGAAGTAGTTGATGTTGGCAAAGTGTTAACTTGGTTCTTAATGCCTTTCAGCGTGGTCGAGTGTCTCCTCAACAGCGACCCCTGACGGTCAATGGCAAAAAGAAAAGCGGAATCTGCGGCTCCGAAGTCAACAGTGGCGCCTCTAGCGAAAGCGGCGACAGTCACGAAATCAAATTCACGCAGAAGGAAGGCTGCACGCCGTGCACCTGCGCTTGCGTGTTTCTGGCCATCAGCTTCGTGGCCCTGGGCTCAGCCGCCGGCATTTACTTCGGGTGTAAGACAGTACAACCATTACCTCTTTCGTACCTGAAAATCCAGTCTTTGTCGCGAACAATTGGAACTGGATATTTTTTAGGAAGCAACACGACTTAACTTGATAGTAAAATCGAAGGATAAGTTGGCACTTTCCCCCTTTCGAACTTACTGTCAAGTTAAGCGTTTCTTTAATGAGCCCGGTAGTTCTTACTTTTCCCCAATGACAAAATTAAAAAGCTCAAGTTTTTTTAAAATTCATGGACCCACCTTTTTTTTTACAATTATCAAAATATCTCGCATTGTGTTCCAATTATTTCGGGGGGAAATTTTCGCTAACGGCATTGTTGAAAAATATTAAAATTCTTTCGGAAAAAATAAACCACCCGCGTATCGCGTATTTTAATTACGTACCAACGCCGTTTAAATCCGGCGCGGCGGGTACGATAACCATAAAGAAAATAACAAGTTGTAAATTAGGGTTACATTCCCACGACCCGAATATTTAAAATTCTTCCGATTTAAATTACATGAAAAAAAATCTTGTCGCGTGTCATCAAAACAGTCTTATCTTTGAAATATACAATGAAATCGTAATTAATTATAATTGATTGCGACAATTTACGTTCTTTATTTCCAGTTCAATTTTTGATGCAGAAACCAGTTACAGGTAAAAATAAATCCGAATGTTCGAGAGTCGAATTTTAAATGAGGATTATTTTAATATTTCCTCGTATTGAAACTTTCTCCCATTGTTGTAGATCGGGTCTTCAAAGGGAAATTGGTCATTCTGGAGGGTGATAAATTCACGGAAGAGCTTCTGGATCCCAGCTCCAACGACTTCGAATCGAAAGCCGATAGTTATCGCTCCAAGGTAATCCCACCGAAAAAAGGAAATTGCTAAAAAAATATCCGTTTCGAGCGAGCGGAACTGTCAACCCCATTCCAAATGTGATTAATATTTCAAATGTATTTTTTTTTCATTCTTTTTAGCTGGATTCTTTATACAATAACAGTATCGTGAAAGACTCCTATCACCATTCGGAAATTGTCACGTTCGACAAGTTAGTACACCTCCCAATTCTTTTCAAATCTATTTTGGTTATTTAATGATTCGACACTTGCCTCTAGTCAATCTATTTTTTAATAGCAGAAGTAAATTATTATTGCCCATGATTAAAATGCGTATTTGTTTAAATTTAAATAGAAGAATTACACGTGGATGGTTTTTCAATTATTAAAACCTTTTAATATTTTAAAATGTTTAAAACAAGAATACATAGATACCGAAAAAGAGACTCGAGCTCGAAAGCTCCTGTATCTATTAACTTAAACACCAAATCTCTCGAAATAATGATAATGGTAATCGAAATGATTTTTGTAATAAAGGTCGTTAATTTCGCCAATATAATTAAAATGATTGAAGTTCTTACCGGCTAGCTTGTGTATATAAATTAAAATCAAATAATATAACCACTATTGAACAATTAAAGTTAATGGTATATACTCTAACAAATCACCTTAACCTCACTTATGGTAACGTGTAAATCGAATTATATACTTCTGGTAACGTGTAAATCGAATTATATACTTCTGGCAACGTGTAAATCGAATTATATACTTCTGGTAACGTGTAAATCGAATTACATACTTCTGGTTACGTGTAAATCGAATTACATACTTCTGGTAACGTGTAAATGGAACTATATACTTCTGGTAACGTGTAAATCGAATTACATACTTCTGGTAACGTTTAAATCTAGTTACATACTTCTGGTAACGTGTAAATGGAATTATATACTTCTGGTAACGTGTAAATCGAGTTACATACTTCTGGTAACGTTTACGTCGAGTTATATACTTCTGGTAACGTGTACGTCGAGTTATATATTTCTGGTAACGTGTAGGTCGAATTATTAGTTTATATTTAAATTTTAAGCGTATTATTTGTCCTGTTTTAAGTAATGTTCTTTGACTTTTGCCGGTGGCCAACTTGTTTTGTTTATTTTCCGATGATAGATAGTCAAATAGTGTTTAAAGAGTTTAAAGTTGGAAAATTTTATCTTCGAGAATGGGTAAATGACTTAGGAAAATGGGGTTAGTCGGAATGCATTCGTTTGTTAGTTCTGTCTTGTGTATTTTCTGTAATTTTCTAAATTCTATGTCCTTAGGCTGTTTTTGAATTATGTCAGTGGCAATCAAGTTGTTTGATAAATTTTCTCTTTTGGAAGTAGTTCTTTATTCAAATGAATTTTGTTCCCCGCTACAGTGAAAACGGGAAAAGACTGACAGTTCATTTCAACCTTCATTTGCTGCCGGAGAACAAAGAGGTGGACACGGGTGACCTTTACTTTGTCCTTTCCGAGGAGGTCATGAAAAATCAAGCCGGCATCTTTGGTGGTCTAAAAATCGACCATCAGTCCCTGAACATTCAAGGTAATCAGATGTCGCTTAAAAGCGAGGGCGAACCACTTCAGAAATCGGCTGTACAAGCAGCGAGAAATAGATATGATTATTATTGAAACTCTAGAAATCCACAAGAATTATAAAATATTTGGGGAATCCGAAGGTTTACTGGAAATCCGGACAAATGTATTTGGAAATCTTGAAAAATACTTACAAATTTATTAGAAATTTCAGGAAATCCATAGAAATATATTAAGCATTTCAGGAAATCCATATAAATATATTAGACATTCCAGGAAATCCATATAAATATATTAGACATTCCAGGAAATCCATAGAAGTATATTAGACGTTCCAGGAAATCCACAGAAATATATTAGACATTTAGGGAAATCCTCAGAAATATATCATAAATACCAGGAAATCCACATTAATACAAAATTCAGGGAATAAAATATAAATATATTAGGAATCTCGAGAAATATCCGGGATAAATATATTAGGATTCTCGAGAAATATCCGGGATAAATATATTAGGATTCTCGAGAAATCTGGGATAAATATATTAGGAATCTCGAGAAATCCGGGATAAATATATTAGGAATCTCGAGAAATTCGGGATAAATATATTAGGAATCTCGAGAAATCTGGGATAAATATATTAGGAATCTCGAGAAATTCGGGATAAATATATTAGGAATCTCGAGAAATTCGGGATAAATATATTAGGAATCTCGAGAAATCCGGGATAAATATATTAGGAATCTCGAGAAATCCGGGATAAATATATTATTAATCTCGAGAAATCCGGGATAAATATATTAGGAAATCCGGATAAAAATGGAAAATTTTCGAGTAAATAATATTTTCAATATTTCTTCTGACGAAACCGGAAAACTCCGTAAATCCAAAACTACAGAATGTCAATGGAAATATTAGAAATATTTAGAAATGAAAAAATCTGCTGTACACATTTCATCGAAGTGTTTAGCCCATCGGTTTAAAATCGAATGAATGTGAATAGATATTAATGATCTTATACCAAAGAGAGGAAATCGTCATCGGACAGCGCGAATGACCCCTGGTCGCCACGGCGTCAGTACCCGGGCTCACTGGTGGGCTTGACCACTAAGAGTCCCAACGACGGCCCTCGGCGTTGCGGGCCCGTCTCTCTGGACTACTGCCACAAGTTGAGTTACAACCAGACGTCCTACCCCAACGTGGTGGGGCATCGCAATTTGGCGGAAGTGACCAAAGAGGCCATCACCTTCCGACAGGTGATCGACTTCGAGTGTTACGCTTTGGCCCAGGAGTTCATTTGCAGCTTGTTGCAGCCCAATTGCCTCGACGACAAGATGATCCCACCCTGTAAAAGTTTCTGCATCGGTGAGTTATTTATCTTCCGTTTCTTCGAAATGTTAAATTGTTCGCTAATTTGGGATATTTTAATCGAATAGATTTTCAAAGTTCGTGCTTGAATTTACTGCCCAAAGAAATCGAGGAAAAAGTGAACTGTTCCCATCTGCCAGACTCCAAAGATAGCCGCGTTTGCACTCCTAAACCAGGTATTCATTATTTTCAACGGAACGTGGTTGAGTTGTCGAGTCCACTAAGTTAAGCGTCCGTATCTCGTCTTTAGACTGCTCCGAAGAGTTGCGAACCAGAGGAAAGTCGCGCCTCTTGTGCGACGGCGTCTTGGACTGTCCCGATTATTCGGACGAGATGAACTGCGGTAATTAATCTTCATCAGTCTAACGATTGAAATTTGTCCTAAATACAACTATTTAATGGTTTTTGTCCAGAGTTCTGCAAACCCAGCGATTTCTACTGCGGCAGTCGGCAGTGCGTGCCTTTGTCGAAGAGATGCGACCAGACCCGCGACTGCGGCAATGGTGCTGACGAACGCGGTTGTTGTAAGTACACCTGAGAAGATTTTATTAGCATATACACCCTAAGAAACTTAAGCTCCTTCCAGTGGTGATTATTGGTCAATTATCCCTAAACTCTAATCTTTAGTTCCTTAGTCCCTTAGTCCCTATACTCTAGTCTGTAGTCCCTATACTCTAGTCTGTAGTCCCTATACTCTAGTCTGTAGTCCCTATACTCTAGTCTGTAGTCCCTATACTCTAGTCTGTAGTCCCTATACTCTAGTCTGTAGTCCCTATACTCTAGTCTGTAGTCCCTATATTCTAGTCTGTAGTCCCTATACTCTAGTCTGTAGTCCCTATATTCTAGTCTGTAGTCCCTATATTCTAGTCTGTAGTCCCTATATTCTAGTGTGTAGTCCCTAAACTCTAGTTTGTAGTAACTTAGTCCCTAGATTCTAGTTTGTAGTAACTTAGTCCCTAGACTCTAGTTTGTAGTAACTTAGTCCCTAGACTCTAGTTTGTAGTAACTTAGTCCCTAGACTCTGGTTTGTAGTAACTTAGTCCCTAGACTCTAGTTTGTAGTAACTTAGTCCCTAGACTCTAGTTTGTAGTAACTTAGTCCCTAGACTCTAGTTTGTAGTAACTTAGTCCCTAGACTCTAGTTTGTAGTAACTTAGTCCCTAGACTCTAGTTTGTAGTAACTTAGTCCCTAGACTCTAGTTTGTAGTAACTTAGTCCCTAGACTCTGGTTTGTAGTAACTTAGTCCCTAAGACTCTAGTTTGTAGTAACTTAGTCCCTAAGACTCTAGTTTGTAGTAACTTAGTCCCTGGTCTCTTAAGCTAGGCAGGCAGGCAGGGGTTCACTGCCTTATTTCTGGCTCATCTGAATTTCTTTACTGGAAGTTCGTAAGTCAACTGAACACCAATAAAGATTCTTTTATTCCCGGGCAAGTTACTCAAAATAATTACTGCTAGTTATGGAGTGACGTAGAATTAACTACGACGAGGCACAGACCACGTATTAGGACTTCTAACTTATTTTGAAGTCTACCAAAAATGTTTGGTCACTCTAGATATGATTCTCAGTAAAAATTTCATATTGAACTTAAAATAATGTAATTATAAAATTACGGTATTATTGACGACTCTTCAATGGTGTCCTTTCTAGTGTACTTGACGAACTCGACGGAGGCGCTGCAGAACGAAACCAGGCTTCGCTTGTACCAAAAGGAAGGCTTCGTCGTTTCGATCAGTTCCGGGTCAAGCAATCAAACCAAAGTCTGCCTAGATAATGGAAATAACTCTGTGTCCATGGCCAGACAGGAAGTCATGATGAGACACTTGGCCACTTCAACCTGCAGTCAACTCAACTACCGGACGGCGGAATTGGTGGAAACTAGAAGTGACCAGTCCAACGGTACCACCTACTCCAAAATGGTGGAACCTATGACATCCCCCGTCACTTTCGTCAGTTCTGAATGTCCCAGTCAACAGCCCATTTTCGTCAAGTGCAACGGATTAGGTACGTCATTTCAAAGTGTTTTTAATGTGCTTTTCTTCATTTCAATTTATTGTTTTCACAGAATGTGGTAAGAGACCCGCCAGTGTCCAGTCAACGCATAGTTTGAAGTACCGTCCCGAATCGGTCCAGCACACGACTCACGGAGATTGGCCTTGGATTGCCACACTCGTCACTGATGACCAGTACAAGTGCCAGAGCGTTCTCTTGAATGACCAATGGCTTCTAGCGTCCAGTGATTGCCTTCAGACGTACGATTTAAGATAATTGATTTATTTCAGGAATCTGGCATCTAATTATGATAATTTTAATCTTTTAGTGGAATTCAAAGCAACTGGACGGCCAATTTTGGAAAAATTCGCTTGAATTCCAATTCACCCTTCGACCAGAAGAGGTCAGTGTCCAGGATCATACAATCACCGGACATTCGCAGTCACGTCTCCCTCTTGAAGCTTGACCATCCAGTCAATACTTCGGACTATGTCAGGCCAGTTTGCTTACCAGGAGACCGTCCCATCTTGGAAGGCAGCATTTGCTACGCTCTCACTTGGGATACCAAAGGTAGCGAATCTCCATTAGTTTTGGTAATTAATTCTAAATTTCTAATGTTAACGCTATTTGAACATTATTACTCATTAGCCCAAGAATTGTTGCAAATACAAATGAGAATCAAGGCTCAAAAAGAATGCATCAACGAGAACAGCTATTTAGATGGCATTTGTGCGAAACCAACTGGAATCGTAACCCATTACAGTTGCAAGGTACATTTACAATTAAATTAAAAACAAGAAGTAGTTTTATATACTATGGCACCATCTCTTAAAAATGTCTGAACTAAATGCCATAGACCATATTAAAATATAAAACTTGTTTTTGTCGGGCGCTTAAAAATGATTTTTTATTTTTTGCACGAAGGACGACCAGCCCACCATCCTGTTTTGCGATTTGGAGAACAAGTGGTCTGTTCTTGGTTATACGTCCATTTCAGTTTGTGGTCAGACGAATGTGTCTCTCAGCTTCACCAAGATTTCAACGCATGCGCAGTGGATTAGTCATATCATCAATGTCTAAAGCGTGTTTTGTGCGTGAAATTTTATTTAAAAAAAACCAAAAACAATATTTCTTTGCATTCGTAATGCAAATGAAACTGGGACAATAAGCCCAACTCGTTGCCCTATTGGCGTTTGTAAAATATTAACTTTTGAGCCCCACCGCACCACAATTTGCCCAATTTGGACAAATATCCATTCGTCAATCAACGCTCTCTCGCTCAGTGTTGATTATAAAACTCAAACCAAATATATTTGGTTTAACCTGAAAAAAGCAGTCTCTGTAAAAAAACCAAAATCTCACTAACATTCCAACCGTATTTAAAAAGAGAAATTTAAACCATAGTTTTATAGAGATTTGTAAATTTATATTTCTATATAAAAAAACATTTTTATACTAATTTTAAGATTTAGTTCTCTTTTATGGCGATAGGTGGCGACACCATCTCGGTAACTGGTTAAAGATAAAAAGAAAAATAGATTCAATTGCAGCAAACCGAAAAGCGTATTCGCGGATTTCGAAACTACTTTGCTTCACACTCGATGATAAGACTTTTATTTTTATATCTAGCTAAAGTTTTATTTTTATATCGTTTTTTTTCCTAGCTTATATATTTTCTATCTGTTGACTTTGACTTTTTCTGATTCTATATGACCTTTTTTTTGGTCTTTATTTTTTTTATTTGCTAACATTTTAAAAGCGGGAACTAGGTTTTTACTATAGGTTTTAGGTTCTCTTTTTCACGCCTAATTTGCCGAATAGGACCGATAGAGGACGTACCCAATCGAAAATCGAAAACATCCTTATAAACCCTTTTTTTTTCTTCGGAAGCCCCTAAAGTTGCGGAACCAAGGCTTAGTGAAAGAAAGTGGACTCAAACTCCCCCTTTTTTCGCTACCGCGGAGCGCTATCAGTTTTGCCTCTTCAGCGGGCGATACTTTTTATCAGTACGCCATCTATCGGAGGACGTTTTCGTCAATACGAGGAGCTTGTTACAACCAAAAAGTTTTGGTTTCGCCTTTTTTTTATCTTACTTTTTCACACTCGCGATAGAGCTGGTGGTAATATATGTTGCTGTCTGTCCGTTTTACAGATTATTTTTGTTATGATCTTGAGGGGGATCAGTTAGGCCTAGAACCCGTAGAAGTAACTAAGAACTATGAAAATATGAAGTTATACTTCTCAAACTCCGGGAATTGACTGGCGCCCTCTTGTGCTTACATTTTCATGGAAAATGGAGTCTATAAATTATAATTTATTGTTATTATTTTTATAATTATAAATAATAATATAAAATTCATCTTCCCATTTTTGAATTTTCAATCAGAGTGGGGGGAAATATCCCAATTTTGTATTTTCCAGATGGCGCTGCAGACAGATGTTTAAAGCGTTTCCATTCTGAGAAGTATAAGATCATGGCAGCAGCCAGCATGGGACAATGTTATCATGATAGATATATGAAATAGTATAGATTCACAATTCTACGAGGGACGGATACAGAAGTACAGCTAGCAGACAATGCGTATTTTCTGGATGCGCTACGTAAAAAAGCCATCTTTCCACCAAAAGCAAAGAAATTACACGTGACTTCAACTCCACGTTAGTCTAGGGCTATCAACATTATTAGGGATAATCTAAGGCCTTCTCTTTTCAAAATATTAATTTTAAACACCGATAGATGGCACTATTACGAAGCGCATCCAGAAAATATTTTCCAAATACTAATTTTAGCCACCAATAGATGGCACTAATACGTAGCGCATCCAGAAAATATGGGTCTTCTGCTAGCTGAAACTGACGACGTGAGTGTAGCAGCCTTCCACTATATACATCCCTATGGCAAAATTTTAGCGCCCCTGGGCAGTCGCCAATTCGCCAAGGCACCCCCTCCTAAACAAGGCCCTGTTCTTAGTTACTTATACGCGTTCTTGGTTAGGCTAATACCCAAGGCCACCACCTTAGGCCCAAGTCAGCTAGCTCCACTTAATTCAGGTGGTCGGGTTATATTGCGTAGGATGGTGAGGCTGAGCCCTTCATGCCTCGAGAACCTTAGTTAAACGCGACGTCTTGTTTCCTGTTTTCTGGGTTTATTTTTTTCCTTAGCTTGTGTTGTGTCCGAAAAAAGTTCCGGTGATTGGGTTCCATAGTATTCTTTGCTCTGGAAAGTAAAGATAGTGCGAGTCAATACGGGAACCTGGGTATTATCTTAGACCAAGTTCTGCATTGTGAACGAGTACAGGTTTGTCCCTAAACCTTATTTCCACCCCCCCCCCTCTTTTATTCTATCAGGTTTTGACCTGTATACGTAAGAAATTAAAGCAAGTGGCGGCTTTATCAAAAAAAGTAAAGTTTACAAAAAATGCTTCTAAAGACGCTTCTAGATGGCAGCACCTTCCGGTACTTAAAGCGAAAGACGACTTGTCTGCCATCTATTGGCTTGCCGAAACCACGTTTTTAATAAATTAATAATTCAAATCAACGCGAGAAGCTTCAAACTTGCCAGATTTAGGCTAGTTTTTGATACTTACTCAACCTGTTTTGATTATTAGGCTAACGACATCTAGTGCAAGCGAATGCAACTAGACAGAAGCCGTCACTTGCTTTAAATTAATAACAGAAAATATTACATTTTTGTGTTCACCCACACCTATGTGAAATCCGGAACTAGGGTTGAAGAAAGCCCACAATTTTATAAACCGCATCGCATATTACGAAAGGGGCGGAGCTACTGGATTTTCACCCAGATTTTTTAACCACCGTTGTGGCCATTTAAATTACAGCCGCCATAAGTAACATAAGTATAGCTAACTATTTCACTTGTTTTATTATGTTACTTATGGAGCCATGGTTACACTATCACTTGAAACCAATTCGTATGACGATTTTATCTCAATTTAATTGTTCAAAACTGGCATTCAAACCGACTTAAACTGGGTTTTAAGGTGTAATGTTATATTTAGTTGTATCATAAGTGTATAATATTTTAACATAAGTGTGACACTTCCTATTTTTTATATGCAAACGTTTTACTGAGAGCTATTCACAAGACAGACTGCATTACGGGCTTCTTCGCCATTTTGCGTCCGCTCGCTAACGCGTCACACGTAGCCTTTGACAGGGCCTCGCTAGGGGGAGATTTTCCTCTTGTGATGACGTCACTCCATTACTAGCTCTCAGTAAAATATTCCCCAAACTTAGGAGCAACAAACATAAGGAGAACGCAGCTAGCTTTTAAACACGCTAACGCAGTGTTGTGTTGGAAAGGGGGAAGACAATTTCCGAATTTTCCCCTTCCGACGGCAGCAGGCGCGAAAGCGTCTAACCAATGAAAAATGTACGACTTTTGACGGGTTGCGTTCTCCTTGCGTGGGGTGCTGTGTTGGTTGCTCCTAGCCCAAAGTGACAAATGTATGGAACAATATTATAGGTTTATGTTGCACCATATGTAAGTATACGTCTGAATAACCTTTCCATTGGAAACAATTTCAATAAGATTTTATCCCTCGTGCAGTTGAAAAGGTTACCATGGAAACCAATTCTGGCGAGGACGGAACTGGTCAAAGCGAAGAGCGGTCGAGGAATTCTGCACGATTTCGAAATCCGCTTCACTAATTTCCGTGCCCCATCTGTTGGTGACACTTTGTTTCATCAACAGTTGTAAAGGATGTAATTTACGTCGTATCCAGCGCGCACAGTTTAATTAACGAAAAAATCATTGTGACATACTTACTGTACAGGTTGGCCAAATTATCTGGGCTTCCATAAAAACTTACTTAGATTACAGGTAATAGTAAGTAATAATAATAATCAGCTAGCCTAAGTCATCAAGCGACTTTTAAAGACCGGTGGCGAGCGGTTGGGTACGCCATCTTTTATCCAATTTCGCAGAATCGTCGGATTTAAAATTTTTGAAAATAGGCGAAACTATAAAGTCCAAGGGGGCTGAAAAGATGGTAGTCACGAGACTTTGTGGAGAACTGCAGCGCCATCTATCCTAAGAAATACGAACTATTATTCATTATATTTTGCTAATGGTGGTTTAAATTTTGATCGATTAATTAGCTGTCTGCAGTATCTGGAAGGAATAATTTTTTCTTTAACGTCACACGGCCAACTATGAACACGAGTTACCGAATCGAAGTTGGCGGTGAAATGGTAGTCACGTGATTTTGTTTTCCCATTTTAACAAGTTGGTTAATACCAAATTTACTTTATAGTATCGCCTATTGAAATTTTGTCGAAATTGGTAAATTTATCATCAATTTGTTTTGGTAAATATATATAAAAATATAATCAGCTAGGCTAATACCCAAGGCACCACCTTAGGCCTAAGTCATCAAGCGACTTTTGAAGCCTTTAATTCAGGTGGCCGGGTTACAACGCGTAGAAGGGTGGTGGCAAGCCTTTCATGCCACGCGAGCCAACAGCTCCCTACACTCACTATTACCGTTAACCTCAACAAGTTTTTATGGAAGGGGAAACTGAAGAACTCGAGTGAAAACCCCTTAAACCAGTGGGGAGAGAACTTGCAAACTCTACGCGGAAGGAGTTGTTCCGAGTTTTCACCCACTGCCACAAGCTGGGATCGAACCCGGCTCCTCTCGCTGCGAGGCGAAAGTGCTAACCACGGTAATTGTCTTCACAAGTCACTAGTTGACTTGAACCCGCGTAGTTCCTTGGTTATTTTATAACTCTAACCTTCCTAAAACAAGATCAACACATTTTGTACCTACCCTAACTCGAAGATATGTAACAGAATGGCTACGCTGAAGATGTAATACAAGTGACAAGATTTCAAGCCAGTGGAGAATTCCCCGGAGACTGGGGTCGGCGTATTCGCGGATCAAAATTTCAAAATCTGAAAGTAGTTTTTTCTCTTTATTATTATTCAAAGGAAAAAAACGCGCGTTGATAAAATTTGAATAATAAAACCTGTCTACAATAGTTGAAATCAAATTTCGTCTTTTTGGTCCTAGCAGTTTATCATAGAGAGAGTTAGCAAACAACGAAGAAGCAGCTGTTGTGTTGATTTTGAGGGAGTCGGCAGGACGAATTATATTGTTTTCTCTCAAAAAAAACCCGTGAAGAAAAGATACATCCCCAGGTTTAGCTAGGAATCCACGATGCACACCATCGGAATGGATAAGATTCCCGAAGATGCTATTCTACATCCCAGATAGATTCGAGCCCATCCTAACCTGACAACAACGCCAACCCTGCTGTATATAACCCGTATACTAGACTAGTATTGTCAGGTTAGCATCGGGGTCTCCGTCTCGCTCTTGGTCCTCCGTTCTCTCCGGGGAAACCTTCCTCCTAACAAGCTTATCCTCGAAGGTGTACCGCTGGTACCTTCGACCGCATTCTGGTCTCCTCCCCCGCGTTTCTTCAATTTGTTTTTATAGGTAAGATGAGGGGGGGGGGGGGTGGAAACATCAAATGTAATTTGTTTTTCTTTTCTCACTCTTTGGCGCCAATTTTCGCCTTTGTCACGTTGGGAGCCCAAGATATTTATTTTTATTTACCCTTTAATACCAGACATAGCTATCAATTGGTGTTCTACTGGTAATTGCAGTTTTTTTTAAGCCAATCTTCAAAGAAAGATACTATAGCTAGTTGGGTAAACTATAATTAAACCAGTGTTGTTTTAACTTAGGTTTTTGGTTTAATCATGTTTCCTTCATTTACGAGGGGGTAGTCACTCGTTAAATCTTTGTACACCTGGTTACTGGTTTGGTGATTTCCATTAATTTTGCAGTTATTTCTACTGATTTTTATAGTAAATATCGGTGATTTCCACTGATTTATCATAATATATCGGTGATTTCCACAAATTTATCATAATATATCAGTGATTAACACTAATTTTACAGAGATTTCCACTGATTTATCATAATATATCGGTGATTTCCACTTATTTTACAGAGATTTCCACTGATTTAATAATAATCAGCTAGGCTAATACCCAAGGCACCACCCTAGGCCTAAGTCATCATGCGACTTTTGAAGCCCTTAATTCAGGTGGCCGGGTTACAATGCGTATGAGGGTGGTGGCAAGCCCCGCATGCCACGCGATCGAGCCAACAGCTCCCTACACTAACTATTATCGTAACGTCAACAAGTTTTTATGGAAGGGGAAACCGAAGACCTCGGGGGAAAACCCCTTAAACCAGTGGGGAGAGAACTTGCAAACTCAACGCAGGAGGAGTTGTTCTGAGTTTGCACCCAGTGCTACAAGCTGGGATCGAACCCGGCTCCTCTTGCGAAAGTGCTAACCACTCCGCCACCCCTCATAACATATCGGTGATTTCCACTAAATTTAGAGATATCCACTGATTTATCACAATATATCGGTGATGTCCACTAATTTTACAGTGATTTCCACTGATTTATCACAATATATCGGTGATTTCCACTAATTTTACAGTGATTTCCACTATTTTTACAGTGATTTCCACTGATTTCTCATAATATATCGGTGTTTTCCACTGATGTCTCATAATATATCGGTGATTTACACTAATTTATCATAATATATCAGTGAGTTCCACTTATTTATCACAATATATCGGTGATTTCCCCTAATTTTACAGAGATTTCCACTGATTTCTCATAATATATCGGTGATTTCCACTAAATTTAGAGATATCCACTGATTTATCACAATATATCGGTGATTTCCACTAAATTTAGAGATATTCACTGATTTATCACAATATATCGGTGATTTCCACTAATTTTACAGTTATTTCCACTGATTTATCACAATATATCGGTAATTTCCACTAATTTTACAGTGATTTCCTCTGATTTCTCATAATATATTAGTAATTTCAAGTGATTTTCTTGAGCGATTTCCAGTGATTACCTACGATTTGTACACCTTAATACTAAAGTTAATTTACCAGAAGTATATCACTATACGAACAGATATGTATGACAAGTATTAATCTCCCTATAGCGCTAATGTCATACGCTTGGAATAGGCATCTTCGCGGGTTCTGGTAGAAAAACTAGGGCGGGGAGAAATATTTTTATTGCTAAAAATACTTCGCATCACTTGGCGGCCTAATACAGCGGGAATATTTTAGGACCGTGATGCGGTTTGTCGAAAAAATATTCACCGAATGAAAATGCATTGAACCTACAAAGGTAAATGTTTAATTTTCATAGTCTAAATGGGTACATCTAGAGTATATTATACAGGGTGTTTCAAAAGGTTGTGCAAACATTTTAAAGGGGAACGGCCAAGCTTTTCCAAATATGGCCTTATTTCCGTATCAAAAGATTAACAAGACGATCAATATACTAACACGTACCTTTTTTTTGTCTTGAAAAAATAGCTTTTGGCCCAAAAAGTTGAACCAAAAATAACGCCAGGTGTTTGGGTTTGAACTTTCTCCGCCATCTTAGGGACTGCCCCTAGCCCCGTATGAGCGATTTGCGAACTATCCTAACTTTTAAAATTGCGCAATTTAGGCTTAAGTCTCTTATAACTGGAACGCGCCGCGCGTGCAAAACAAATTTTTTGCGTCTTCAGCAGCGCCCGTCTTTACGTTGTTTTTCTGTCTCACCGACTTCTCACCAGGTGTCGCGGCGGACCCGCGCTTTTCGATTTCCCGAAATTTCTTTATTTTATTAAAAATTAACCACTCAATATTTTTTTGACGCGGTTTTCGCCATCAATTTTAGTTTTTAATGGGCTATAGGGCTATCTAACTGGTTAAAGCTTGACCGTTTAGGTTTAAAGAGTTTTCCTACGATGAGTTAAAAGAGCGCCAGAGAGCTTCGAAGTGTGGCCTACTAGCTCCTGGAAGTAGGCTGCAACAAGCGCAAATCCAAGCAGCAGGGAAACGCGAACATTAAGGTTTGGGTTCGTGTGATAGGTGAAAAAGGACCTTGTGAACAAATCGAGGTAACCAGCGTGCAAAAGTAAACTGAAACAGTATTTAAAGTCGTGATGGACCGCGATTTCTCGTCACTTTCAAACTGCGACAATGGAGTTGACTTCGGAAGAACTGGCGGATATTCATTTCGTGTATGGACTAGCGGATGGCAATGCTTTGGCCGCTCAACGTCTCTACCAGGAAAGGTACCCGAACCGGCACATCCCCGTCTCACGGACTTTTACCAATGTCCATCGTCGATTACGTGAGACAGGCACATTCTGGGTACGTTACTTAATTTTTTACTTGAAATTCTCCGCGACTGGTTCGTTACAAACGCATTGTTCGTTTTATAGAACAGGATCGAAGTAGGTCGACCACGGGCTGACCGCAGTGTTCAGTAGGTTTTGCGCTTGTCGCAGCCGCCTACTTACCGGGGCTAGTAGGCCACACTTTGAAGCTCTCTAGCGCTCTTTTAACTCATCGTAGGAAAATGGGGGGAAAGACATACTTCTCAACTCACAACCTACAACTCCTTCAAATTTTTGCATAACCATTTGAAACACCCTGTATATCATAAACTTAAAGTATGATGTATTCAAGATTATTTGAAACATTTGTAAATGTTCTGATATTCAATTTAATTATTAACGGATAATTAAGTGGGTTTCTAAACCGTAATCAAAGAAAGTAGCTGGTCGTTAATTTTTCAGAAACTGTAATTAGCCAAATAGATGTGTAGGAACCAAAAGTAAAATTTCCCGTCTATGGCCAGCACCATAAGTAACATAATATCTATAAGTATGACAATTGGCCAATTCGCTACGACTGCGCAACATGTTCTTGAGATTGTGCAATGAAATCTATGGTCGAATTCTTTAGTGGGAGAGCTGTAGAAGCATGGACCAAGAATCTGTTCAGAATTTAAATTAAATTTTTTAAGTTTAGAAATGAAATGGATTATAATAAATTTGATTAAAAAACCTCAGCCATACGCGGCTTACTGGTTATTTTTACTTAACACAATGGTTAATTACTATTACTTAAACCTTTAAAGAACCAATTTCAAAAATAAAAGGCTTACAACTTACTAAGCCTAATCATTTAACCGACAACAACGGCGCCTTTTTGTCAAAATTGAACGTGAACGCTCCAGCTTCTCAGCGAAACTACGCCGGAATTCGACTGTAGCGACGCCAAGTTGGTCCACATTGAACTAAATTTAACCGTGATTTTCCTATTCCCAGTATTAACTAAACAGTGAGTCCCTTTAGATTCTTGGTCCATGTATACAACTCAGTTTAGTTGCGAGTCCAATTCGCAACTGGGCGAGAGTGCTTGCGTCGAACTGAGTTCGGTTACAAAAGTAGCATTAAAACAATAGAACGTGTCATACTTTTGGTGATGATGAAGTATGGGGTGGCGGAGTGGTTAGCACTTTCGCCTCGCAGCGAGAGGAGCCGGGTTCGATCCCAGCTTTTGGCAGTGGGTGAAAACTCGGAACAACTCCTTCCGCGTTGAGTTTGCAAGTTCTTTCCCCACTGATTAAAGGGGTTTTCCCCCGAGTTCTTTGGTTTCCCCTTCCATAAAAACTTGTTGAGTTTAACGGTAATAGTGAGTGTAGGGAGCTGTTGGCTCGCGTGGCATGCGGGTCTTGCCACCACCCTCCTACGCATTGTAACCCGGCCACCTGAATAAAAGGCTTCAAAAGTCACTTGATGACTTGGGCCTAAGGTGGTGCCTTGGGTATTAGCCTAGCTGATTATTAAAAATTACTTCAAATAGCATTAAAACAATAGAACGTGTCATACTTATGGTGATTACGTTACTTATGTCCACGCGAAGAATTGGTAATATATGAAAGCAAAGATAATTTAAACTTCGCACCCTAGATTCGAAATCACTCTCTCGCGCGTTGCCGATGGCGTTTACCCACTTCCCGCCGGAACTCAGAAAAAATTCGCTCCAATGGTGGCGCACTACTGCCATCTAGGGATAGAAACTAATTTTTTTTTGGAAGTTGCGGTGCGTAATTTGACGCGTTTTGCGTTCAACTCGAAGTTTTAAAACATGATGGACCACAATTATAGCACTAAAAAAGTTTCAAATCGAAAGGAAAAACCTAGACTTACTAAAGGTGAGTAATATAATCTTACAAGCGATTCAAGCATAATTTGACTAAACTTAATAGTTCATTCAATTTCATTTACCATTTTAATAGGGTTCGTGTTTAACATCGTCATTCTTAAGGAATATTTGCCCGAAATTTTAGCAAATTCTTCAAGATTGGCATCATTACCGAAAGATATTCAAGCACCAGAATTACCATTTGTTAAAGTAAGTTTTTATTGGAAATATATGATTTACAATTAAGCGTGTTTCTATAAATACTCTTGTTTTAAATAAAACAAATCTAGGCCTAAATATGGCGCCTTACCGCAACCGATGGAGCCGATTTTTCTGAGGTCACGTGCCGGAAGAGTGTAAACGCTTCGTAACAAAACCGTCAATGGGAAAGCTCTCAGTATTCGAATCTAGGGTACGAGTTTAAATTATCTTTGATGAAAGCTTTCAAATAAGCTAACTATAAGAAAAGCAACGTTTAAGAGTATGAGATATTTCGCCCAAACGCAGTACGCGATATTTTCAGTGAGGAGCTGGATGAGCTCGTTGTAAACAACCAGGACGAGACGGGACATTCTAATCCTCTTTATTAATATCGTAGATGGTCTGGCCATTTAATTATTCTAAAAGCTGGCAACGCGCTGAAAGGTTTTTGCCAGCGACGCCGAAACACGAACCTCGGCGTGGCGGGGCATCCAACGCGAAAAGCCGTTTCGGGCCTTGGCTCCGGGCCTCGGTTTGAACGCGATTGAAGTAGACGTTTTTCTAATCAATTCCTCTCTTGGCCCACTCTCACCGGGTGCTTCGGCTCTTTTTGGGAATGCAGCGCGTGTCAGGGAATTGGGATCTCGAGTCGGGTGTCCCTGACCATCAGCCCGAATTAGGCTGATTTCTCGAACCCGCCAAAAACACCAATTCCCCTTTTCTCCCGGGCCTAGACACGCGTCCTTTCGCAACTTTTCTCGGCCGTACTCCTGACGGTACAGACTTCACCGGCTTCTCGCGGGATGTCTTAAGTACTCGTTAAGGTTAGAGGGACGATTGGTTTTTATTTCGGCGAACCAACTGAGGATTTCTCCGTGAACTGGTTTTATCCTTCCGAGAAGGACTTATATTAGGTAAAAACAGGGGTAAAAATAAACTTTGGCACTGGTATCCGGTTGCCCGTTCTTGTAATTTCGCATTTGCTTTCGGAGAAGTAATTTGAATAAGCAAACGATGGTGAATATTTTTGACACGCCATTTTTTTATTATTAATTCACCCAAAAATTGCATTTTTAGGTTAATTTAAGGCTAATCTAAATGCTAAACTAATTTGTTTTTAAATTATTTTTTTCTTCCAAAATGGATTTTAACTCATCAATGCAATCGTAATTTAATTAAATATATCAATTATTCTAATTCAGATTTATTTTAAGTCCTTTTCTGTAGTCGTAACCATAAATATTTAAATGTGAGTGGTGGCTTAAGAATGGGCGGTAGCTTTCTACGCGTTTTTAGCCAATCAGGATTGAGGCGTCACGTGAAAGTGACGAACGCGTAGGTTGAAAAACATTTTTGCGTTCCATGAAAAGTTCCCGGAATTTGCGCTTAAACCGGTCAATAAAATTGGCTTGTAATTCTCAAAAAAATACCCGTACAAGTACGAGATAATCGAGATTTGTTAATTAGCAGCCACAAGGGTCTGTAATATTAATAATTTAACTTATTTTGGTTCAATCGAAAAGATGGCTTTTAAAATTTAACGGGATAAAATTTCGCCCTAAGCCTTGGTAATAAAAATTATCTAGTCGACGCGTTTCCATCGTTACAACAATAAGGCACCGCCCATGTTTGACACGGTGGTCAGACTACCTAATGCTGTTAAATATTTATGGTTATAATTAATACATTCATGGCTAGAGGTTACCCTTTTACAATATTAGTTATAATTGAAGTAGAATTTACATCTGTAACTCGTTTTATTGTTAATAGTTAACAACTTGGGGGATGAAAATTCAGATACTTTATAATAATAAGTAATAATAATAATAATAATCAGCTAGTCTAATACCCAAGGCACCCCCTTGAAGTAGAATGTTACTTCGATTGCACGTTATTGTAATAGAAAATATAGAAAAGGAATAGCAACTTACTCTTATGTGTTACTAACTTCCGGTAACGTTATTATTTAAACTCCACACATTGAGCGGTATTTCCATAGTAATATATAGAAAAGGAATAGCAACTCTTATCGGTTACTAACTTCCGGTAATGTTATTATTTAATCTCCACAGATTGAGCAGTATTGCAATAGAAAATATAGAAAACGAATAACAACTCTTATCGGTTACTAACTTCCGGTAATGTTATTATTTAAACTCCACACATTGAGCGGTATTTCCATAGTAATATATAGAAAAGGAATAGCAACTCTTATCGGTTACTAATTTCCGGTAATGTTATTATTTAATCTCCACACATTGAGCAGTATTGCAATAGAAAATATAGAAAAGGAATAGCAACTCTTATCCGTTACTAACTTCCGGTAACGTTATTATTTAAACCTCGTTCATTGAGCGGTATTTCCATAGTAATATATAGAAAAGGAATAGCAACTTTTATCGGTTACTAACTTCCGGTAAAGTTATTATTAAAGCCCCGTTGAAATATATATCAACCGGAAGTACTCCGCGAAAATCCCTAGCTTTAGAATTTCGAATTTTAAAGCCTTGTTAAAACTAGAGTTTCTATTCCTTTCCTACATTTCTGTGATACTGCTTCATCTCTACACTGTCCGACTTCGTTCGTTCAAATATCAGTGTGAGAAAAGTTTATGTCAGAAATATTTGTTCCAACTTTCGCCAGTTCCTTCTTACTCGTAAACTAGGGTCACGTTTTGCCAGATGAACTTTTATTGGCTAAAAATCGAAATTGGAGGGTTACACCAATATTTTTTTCATCATTTCTACCGCTTGTTAAATTGTTATCCAAGAACGCCACGGTCACCTTGTAGATTTCGAACATCCTGGAAACATTTTTTTTGGTAAGATGACATCGTTTTGGCGTTTTCCAAAACTAAAATTAAAGTTTAATATTCGGTATTAGATCCAGAACCACAAGGGTTAGGCACTTTGATAATAAGGTGGGCAAATCGAACGCAACCACGTAATCGATTAAGGAAATCACTATAAATTACGAATATATTATGATAAATCAGTTGAAATCACTGCGAAATTAGTGGAAACCACCGATATATTATGAGAAAATAGTGGAAACCACCGATATATTATGAGAAATTAGTGAAAATCATCGATATATTATGAGAAATTAGTGAAAATCATCGATATGTTATGAGAAAATAGTGGAAACCACCGATATATTATGAGAAATTAGTGAAAATCATCGATATGTTATGAGAAAATAGTGGAAACCACGACTAAATTATTGGAAACCACCGATATATTATGAGAAATCAGTGGAAATCACTGCGAAATTAGTGGACACAAACGATATATTATGAGAAATTAGGGGAAATCACTGCGAAATTATTCGAAACCACCGATATAATATGATAAATTAGTGGAAACCACCGATATGTTATAAGAAATTTGTGGAAACCACTGATATATTATGATAAATCATTGAAAACAACCGATATATTATGAGAAATCAATGGTAATAACTGCGGAATTAGTGGAAACCACCGATATATTATGATAAATCATTGAAAACAACCGATATATTATGAGAAATCAATGGTAATAACTGCGGAATTAGTGGAAACCACTGATTTATTATGATAAATCATTGAAAACAACCGATATATTATGAGAAATCAATGGTAATAACTGCGGAATTAGTGGAAACCACCGATATATTATGATAAATCTGTGGAAATAACAGAAAGTTTTTGGAAATCAGTAATGAGGCGAACAAAGATTGAACGAGCGAGAGCCCTCGCCAGAACCCAATCGAAAGTTGTTATCCGATTATCCAAAGACGTTGGGAGCTTTACGGACTCGATGGCACGAAATATCTGGACAGGTGATAATTTATCAAGATATATCCGTCCGTGAAAGTGGTCCGGTCGCGTTTAGGACATTCCCCAAAACGTAATCCGCTGACAAGGTGGATCGCTTCGGACAAATTTACGACGCCGACTAGTTCCCGGGTGCTCCGCCGGATGTCGCCGCGATCGATAACGAATGTTCGTCGCGTGTCGCGTCAAAGGAAGACGGGCGCGCTGGGTGGCGCTGCTGTCTGTCGGAACGGCGCGGTTTGGGAGGCGAGCGGAGAGACGCGCCACTTCAGTCGGTCCTCAGCGGCCGGCGGACAAGTGAGCGCGCCTTGAGACTCTTCGAATCCGGCGAGATGTCGACGCGCTCACCCAGCAGTCCACACTGGACGGTGTCCTTCCTCGTCTGCCTGATCGCCGCTTGCCCGCTTCTTCTGGTCAAGGCCGACGAACCGGAAACCGGTAGGACTTTTTATCTTCTCGCCTTGTCAATGTTGTGTCTGTTACCGTTGTCTTTTTGGTGGCGGTGTCATTATGGTTTAAATGCGGGGGTTCAATTCGCATCACGTGAAATTATATATTTTACTAATATCAAGAGTATATAATATCTATTACGACATAAGTATTGATTTCCATATTCTGATAATGCTATTGCGCTTGGAACATCTATCTTCGCGTGTCCCCCTATGATTTTTATAAAATATAATAAAATATGTATATCCGGAAGAATTATCGACTTTTTTTTATCAATATACGCAAGAAAAACGTTCTTCAATTTAATTAATAAAATGTGATTTATATATTTATAAATACCATATTCTGATAATGCTATTTTTTAAATATTTTTTTTATAAATATGATTTACATTTTAAGCCGTGATGCTTAAAGTCTATCTGCACTGTCTCCTATTTTCTCGGTGCATCTCCTTATAGCACTTTCTATAGAAATTAATTCCGTTTTTAAAAGTGAGCGTGACTTAATTTATAGCATCACTGAGGTCACAGATGCTAGTTAATTTGGCGGGCTCGAATCTAAATAAGATTTAATTCGTGTCGCTAATGTACTCATTTAGACTACAGCAGCGCCAACCGTTAAATAATTATTCCCTGGTAGAAATGTTTCTTTCATACAGATGGGGTAAAGATAGTTTCATCTACTGGTATTTAAAACCATGATACGGTAATCAGAGCCCTCTATTTCTTAATGTTTAGTATGTTTTCATCGTACAACGCGACATAACTTGTCCTGGAAATTTGGCTTTTTAATTTCTAGGGTGTAGCCAACGTTGCCATACGTAATCATGATCTAGCCAATTTGGCGGTTTGAGTAAAATATATTTTGTTTGGCTTCTTCTACGTCATACAGTTTATCTGCTAAAATTCACATTTTCTATTTGGAATAACTTATAAAATAATTAATATTTTAATATGAAATTTTGCCAGTGTTGACAACTATATATAATCTAAAAAATATTAAATTTTAATTTTTGAGTGCAGATAAATGGCCTAGATATTTACTTCCCTAGTAAAATAGATATTATTAGCTTCTGGTTATACGCATTGTTTTAAAAGTTTAACGGAGGGCGATTTGAAAGCTGACATTGGAAATAGGCGTTTCGCAAATAGACTTCGGTGCGCGTTCAATTTAGGGCAGGGGCAAAACGTTGGGTATTAGGAAAACGCATTAGTTTGTAGTAACTGCAAAATTATGTTTGCAAATATTGAATTGGTAAATATTTACGTTTAGCGAGCTAATTTTGCACGAAATGTATTAAGTGAAAAAGAGAAAGTTTTTCGTTTTCGTTTATGAATTATTTAACTGGTGTTTCATCATAATTTATACTATAAGTTTGATTAGAAATGTAATTTTTTAAACGTACTGTAGAAACTAGTACCGAAATTGACTTCAAATATTTTTATGGTATATTTCGTTAAATACTTGGAAACACTTTAATTGTAAGATCCCTTAAAACAATTTAAAGCATTCCCAAATTACTTAATTTTAAAAACGCCGTTTTTTCACCTTGAAAATTTCAATATTTTAAGCGAGTGTAAAATCTATTTTTAACGAGTTTTATTACGGTGCAAAATTTGTAATATTTTAATTGAGTGTAAAATCTATTTTTAACGAGTTTTATTACAGGGCAAAATTGGTAATATTTTAATTGAGTGTAAAATTAAAATCTATTTTTAACGAGTTTTATTACAGGGCAAAATTGGTAATATTTTAATTGAGTGTAAAATCTATTTTTAACGAGTTTTATTACGGTGCAAATTTTTTAATAATTTAATTGAGTGTAAAATCTATTTTTAACGAGTTTTATTACAGGATAAAATTATTAATATTTTAAATTGAGTGTAAAATCTATTTTTAACGAGTTTTATTACGGTGCAAAATTTTTAATAATTTAATTGAGTGTAAAATCTATTTATTCAACGGGATTTAAAGCAAGACCACTGCACGAAAAACAAAACAAATGCATATTAAATTGACGATTGTAAAAAAAAAGTGTTCGGTACTGAAAGAGATACGCGGAAGATTGTTTTAGTGGCTGACATTTCGCCCTCTTTGAAGCGAGCACTATAACGAACCGTGTGATTTAATTACTCAAGAATGCGTAACCTTGTCTAAAACTATTTAGGCACACTGCTTTCCTCTTGACTCGCACCCTAACACCGCAGCACCCTTCAAGTTCTATATTCTCCGGACAATCTCTCTTAAGAGCCGAGTTATTTTTTGGGTGGGCGAGGGAACTTGAACCCCTCTTTGGCATCCTCAATCCCGCTCTGGCTAATTAGTCCGTCTTAATGACCTAATTAAAGGGAAATGCTTCTAATTTCGTTTTACGAGTAAGGTTATTTTTAATAAATCCCAATCTCGGGCCTAATAATAGGAATTGTCTCCCGCTCAATTAAGGATATAAATGGTGAGGTCAGAAGACCCCGCAGCGAGTCGGACGGGGTTCCCGTCGTCATATTGACTTAGGCCCCCGCCTCCGGGCATTTTATCAGAACCTATTTGCTCGTATGGACATTGCGTTCTAGACTGTATATGTTTTGGGGTCAAATCACCTGCAAATAGGTTTGGTCAAATAGATGCTGTATTTGGGGGGGGGGGGAATTGCTGTAGGCTTGTTACTTGGCTAAACTTTAATTAAATATCAGAATTAATTTCGTATGTTTTGCTGAGGGTGGAATTTGGATTTAAATTAATTTTTGAGACATTTTTGAACTTTTAGTGTTTTTTTTTGCGTTAGATTAGTAATTATAACTAGAAAAGGACCCCAAAATGCGAGGGGTCGGACATTTACCAAAATCCCGTACACTTTGTCTAAAATAGCAAAATCTTTTAACTCTCTCTATGGTAAATTAACATTGAAATCCCAAAATCACTTCAAAAAGTAATGATAAAATCGCCAAAATCTCTACGAAATCCCGTACAAAATAATGGCAAGTGTCCGACCCCTCGCCAAAATGTCTTAGATTACAATTTATAACGGTTAGGCCTTTATATTAGCAGTTGATCTTCATCCTGATCAAAATTTTATTAAAAGTCGCTAAATGACTCGAGACTAAGGTGGTGCCTTGGGCACAAGCCTAGCTAACTGGGCCTTCCTCCATAGAAGACCGCTAATTATAGCTTGTGACTGTTCAAAGAAGATTGCCCTTAGGCCTTGGTCAATAGTCTTTCTTCTATCGCAATCATTGGGGTCTCTAGTATCACCCAGTTCCAACAGTCTTAACATGTTACTATATTTTTGTATAAAGGATGCCTCTCTTAGTAGACTCTGAAACCCCAAATATTATTCCCATCTAGATGGTAAGTGATGACAGCAAATTGCTTTTTGATGGTTTGTCTAATAAACCGATTAAATCACAGGTGCAAACCTTCACTTTCTCAGGGGACTGTATTCAATTCTCTAATTTCTATAGCCCCCCCCCCTCCACACGTAGCGTCGAAAATATAGAGCCATCTACATTCAATAAATAGAACTAAAATCTTCGAAATGGTCTGCGTGACTCATTTCCCGAGTTGAACATATCTTGTGTTGCCAACAGGACATCAAGTTTTACACTAAAAATTGGGCTGGTCGTTACCAACATTTCATTAAAAATTTGCTATGGCCTCAACTCAAGTTAGCCTACCCTGATAATAATTATGGTGGCAATACAACAGAAATACTCTGAAAACGCTCGAAAAATGCACTTGCCAAAAATTATGTAGGATATGCTTTGCTGCATTTTATATTATACGAAGACTTATTTGATATTGCGCTGAGATCATATTAGGCCTAGTGCAAAACGATTTTAATTTAAATAAAAGTGCTAATTTTGGGGGAAAGGAATTTCAAACGAAAAGTTTCATTCTGTAGTACTAAAATAGCGGATAGTAAGGTTGCTTACCAAATTGACGCGCCACTGACTGACTAATTGTTCATCTGAATTCTTACCAATCTTGCAAGAAAACCCAAACATTTCTTACCAAATTGAAGCTCCCCTCACTAAGTAATTGCGAGTAATTGTTCATCTGAATTCTTACCAATCTGGCAAAAAAAACAAAGATTTCTTACCAAATTGACGCGGCCATTCCAATACTGTTGGTGTTTGTTGGGTTAATGGGGACGCGAGAAGAAAATTTCACAGCTAGTGGCGCGACCGAGCTAGAGGTTCTCTAAGCAGACGGCGCGTTTTTATTTTATCGGTAGTCTTGGCAACGCGTATATATTATATTAGTAGTCTTTACTACGCCTATTTTAAAAACAAAAATAAGCGTCGTCTACTTAAGAGGACCTCTAGCCCGGTCACGCCACTAGCGGCGAAAGTTTTATTCGTATACCCCCATTGATCCGAAAATCGTTTTTCAACATATTTTACACTTTTTTTGGAAGATTATTGATAAGATAACAAATACTTTAATTTATTTACATGTGCAACCTTTTTTTACACATAGATATATAAATAAATATATATATAAAACAAATGCATTCATAATTACATAATTTTAATTAAAAACATAATATAACTGAAAAGCTGATTGTACCTTTTAAGTTTTAGGGTAGTTTAAGTGCCACATCGGATATTGAATTTGACTTGTTTCAATAGGATAGGTCGCATTTGCTTCCACGCAGTGGCGGACTGGCCATAGAGTGAACCTGGCCGATGGCAGGTGGGCCCCACGGACCGTTCATGAAGTGGGCCCCTCAAACATGATAGCGTTATAGTTGATAAAGCTGGGCCCCTTTGTCTTCTGGCAGCCCAAAATATTAGACCCAGTCCGCCACTGCTACCACGCGCTAAATTCGGACCGAATTTTTCACACGCCAGTGTAGCCCTTTAATGTGGACCCAATAATCTTATTTACTTTGTTTCAATTTTGCAATAAAATTATTAATATTTCTTGATTTGCATTAAGGATTGAATTGTGCGATAGAATGTGGTATTTTTTAAATATTTTTTTGTATAAACATTATAGAACATGGATTATAAAGTGTGCTTGAAAGAATTCAAATAACATCTAGTTATAGGGGTTCTGTTTATTAAATATGACTCAAATCAAATTGGTAACTTTTATTCGAGTAGTGTATTTAGTAAAATCATAAGCTTATAACACATACTCCTACAAATTTCGCAAAATATTTATCTTCTATTTACATTAGTAAACCTTCAATATTATCTGTATTGTTTGGTATATTTAATTATTTATAATTATTAAATTGCTTTGCCACAACAGTGGTTTTATTACGTCTATACACCGGATGATTAAAAAATAGTTAATCTTGGACAGGGTGATTGACAAAGTGGTTTCATGACGTCTATGTACCGGGTGATTGAAAAATAGTTCATCTTGGACAGGGTGATTAAGAGGTGGTTTCATGACGTCTATATACCGGATGATTGAAAAATAGTTAGTCTTGGACAGGGTGATTCAAAAAGTGGTTTCATGACGTCTATGTACTGGGTGATTGAAAAATAGTTAATCTTGGACAGGGTGATTGACAAAGTGGTTTCATGACGTCTTTGTACTGGGTGATTGAAAAATAGTTAATCTTGGACAGGGTGATTCAAAAAGTGGTTTCATGACGTCTATGTACTGGGTGATTTAAAAATAATTAATCTTGGACAGGGTGATTTACAAAGTGGTTTCATGACGTCTATGTACTGGGTGATTGAAAAATAGTTAATCTTGGACAGGGTGATTGACACAGTGGTTTCATGACGTCTATGTACTGGGTGATTGAAAAATAGTTAATCTTGGACAGGGTGATTGACAAAGTGATTTCATGACGTCTATGTACTGGGTGATTGAAAAATAGTTAATCTTGGACAGGGTGATTGACAAAGTGTTTTCATGACGTCTATGTATTGGGTGATTGAAAAATAGTTAATCTTGGACAGGGTGATTGAAAAATAGTTAATCTTGGACAGGGTGATTGAAAAAGCGCTCTCATTACCTTAATGAAACCGCGTGATTGACGTTCTTCCCTAAGATTGAGACATCTAGTGGTGGGTTTTGGAAGTTTCGAGCGGATAAACATTTATCAGCGACTGTAATGGTGTCCCCATAGATTAATAAATTAAAATTATTAATTTAAAAAGGTTGATAAAATTATTATTATTATTATTTTCAAATGATTACGTCACAAATCTTTCTCTAATATAACATACAAGAAAAGCATTGTCTTATTTACTTTAATTACCTCAAGTTAAATCATTACAGTCTCCGAAAAATTCGTCTTGAATTTTCCAAAACCCGCCACTAGAGGTCTCATTCTCAGGGAAGATCGTCAACTGTAAATTATTCAATATTTAAAATGGGGGTAGGGGGATTGTGTACCCAAACGTCTGCGACATCTTGTTTGTTTGTCAATTAGAATATTGGATTTATATTACGAATGCTTTAAGCCTTGACCTTTCATTAGAGCATCGGATATTTAAGATTCAAATTTATTATTAAAAATTCATCTAAGGATTTTAGCAATAAAAAAGAGTTGAGTTTAAATAAAATTGAAATAAAATAAGAAATGAACATAAATTTAATTCTAGCCTAAAATAACACTACATATAAAAACTCGGTTTCGAATTCTATTTGAAAAAAAATATGGTGCCTCTATGTAGCCGTGAAAATTCGATTTTATTTTGCAAGCTTAATCCCTCGACGTTTCGCTTCTCAAATTCTAATCATTATAAAATATTTCCAAACAGAAAAATAAGAAGAAAAAAAAGCTCAAGCAAGCCATGGCTATTTTCCGGGCTTCTTATCAATTTAAAACTACTTTCTTTTTTTAGTTCCTCTCTCCCCCAAAAGTCTCTTTCTGGTTCCCTTGGCAGGCCGGCTTCGTCATATCCGCCGTCTTTTGAATCTGAATTTCAAATATCGGCCAATCTTTCATAACAAGGGACAGCGTGTGCCTTGCCGAAATCCAGGTAGAATTTGCTTGTTAAAATGAAGGATAAATATCAGAAATATATAGCCTTTCTTGTATATTAGGATTCTAGATAAACAGCCCCGAAAAAAATTACTTTTTTTCACAAGGCTGTTGTAGAATTTCTCAGAAATAACTGTTTTTTTTCTATAGCTAGTTTTTTGGACGTTTGGCAATATTTATAGTTTTTTGGTCGGTTGAAATCGTAGAAATGAGAAACTGATTTCCGGAAGTATTTTTCTATTGTGTCCCGGGCAAAAAACATGGTTTTATTCAAACTATTGTGATTTTATGTTCGGAATGTTGAAGGATTTTTTTATATTCTTATTGGTTCAACGGGAGTTACGAAATTTAAATTGGTCATATGGTTAATCGGTAATAAATTGGAGGCGTAATAAGATTAAATAATTGTTGTATTTTAGTTAATTTGACGGAGAATAATTATTGCAATGTTGCTAATGAATAGCTTTTTCTATTCTTATTGGTTCAACTGGTGTTAACAAATTTAAATTGGTCATATGGTTAATCGGTAGTAAATTGGAGGCGTAATAAGATAAAATAATTGTTGTATTTTAGTTAATTTGACCTAGGAGCAACAAACACAACACCCCCACACAAGGAGAACGCAACCCGTCAAAAGTCGTGGATTTTCTTGCGTACGTTTTTCATTGGCTAGACGCTTTAGCGCCTGCTGCCGTCGGAAGGGGAAAATTTGGAAATTGTCTTCCCCCCGCCAGTAAAACGTTCAGCGTAAAGGCTCGTGATGCTCGTCCAATGAAATTCGTACACAACCCTTCGTTAGCGTGTTTAAAGGCTAGCTGCGTTCTCCTTGTGTTTGTTGCTCCTAGATTTGACGGAGAATAATTATTGCAATGTTGCTAATGAATAGCTTTTTCTATTCTTATTGGTTCAACTGGTGTTAACAAATTTAAATTGGTCATATGGTTAATCGGTAATAAATTGGAGGCGTAATAAGATTAAATAATTGTTGTATTTTAGTTAATTTGACGGAAAATAATTATTGCAATGGTGCTAATGAATAGCTTTTTCTATTCTTATTGGTTCAACTGGAGTTTTTAAATTTCAATTACGTCTATCGATAATAAGTTTTAATAATTGTTTTTTTAATTAATTTTACAAAAAATAATTATTTTATTGGTTCAACTGGGTTTGTAAATTTAGTCTAGACACACGTTAATTGGAGTCAATAAGATAATGGTAGTATTTTAGGTAATTTTACGAATACTAATTATTGCAATTGTAACGAAAACACAAAAAAGAAACAAAAAAAGGGCTAAAGATTTAATTTTACATAAAATTTATTCTTAAAAACGTAAAAATAACTAAAATTCGACGTAAAATTTGTGTTGAGCCTTTTAATACTGTACCATAAATAATCCGTTAATTTTTTTGGTTTTGTCATAAGTAACATAACGACAATAAGTATGTCAATTAGCAAACATTATCACCGAACTGATTTTCAGAGTTATTGCTCGATCCTGGTTTAGTTCTCAGCACAGAGCCCCCTAGTGTTTAAATATGCGTAAGGCGAAATATTCTTTTATACCAAGGATGATAATGTACTACTAGTGGGGCACCCGGGCGGGCCCCCCGAAGATATTTCTGGGTGTGCCACTGTATACTACTCAGTTCGGGTGCCAGTCCACGTTGGAGCTGGTCAAGAATGTGTGTCGAAAAAACGTTCGCTCAAGAAATTAGCAGTAAAATAACAGGAAGTGTCATACGTATTGTTATTACGTTAGTTATGGGCTTATTAAAGGGAATATAACCCGCAAACCAATATTTTTGAAAAACCCCTCCAATTTTACAAATTTCCCTGTACGGGGTAGGTACATTTGTTCGAATATCATTCGTCCGAACCGCCGAAATAAAAAATCTTTCAATTGTTTGAATTGGACAACTTGTTTGTTTCATTCGTCCGAATCGGTAGCGTCGCTTGTCCGAATTCTGTCGCTAAATTAGTATTTCTTATTTCTGTTTTTTTTTGGTCCAGATTTTTTTTAGTGCAAGAATAAAAAATAGAAAATTACATTGTAAATATCGTTGTTTGTTCAAGTTGTTTTTTTCTTAATTTCTGCTATATTTAAATATTGTATATTTTACTTCATATTAGGTTAGGTTAGGTTACTATTTTCTTATATTAACAATATTTAAAAAAAAAACAACCAATTCCTAATGTTCGAAAAAACGGACAAACGATTATTCGAACAAATGAAATTCGCCAGTAAAGTTAACATAAATTGAACGACTAAATCACCAACAAAAGATGTGATAAATGTTTCGGGCAAATGAAATACGTTTTGGGACATACGATCCTGTTTTCCGGCATTCGGACAAATGATCATTCGGACGTTTGTACCACCGTTCGGACGAATGAAATTCGAACAAATGTACCCAAATCTCCTGTACAGTGGCGCCAAACATTTCTAAAGCCAAAGGCAAGAGGTTATATCCCCTTTAATAAACCTTTTAACTGTTTTCCTATAATATATCAAAATTCAGGTAAATCTGCCTCAAAAGCAGCAACAAAACCCTTAAAATACCGCCTTAAAAATGGGCAAAACAGGCGAAACCACCTGTGCTTTGGGAATCGGCGGTGATTTACTTCTAATATAGAGCGTACAACAGAAATCGATAAAAACCATCGAAATCGGAAACGACTCTTTTAAATAAATTTAACCCCAACTATTATCCAATTCCCCTCTCTACGTGTCCAAAGTGCACCCCCCAAAAACCTCCCTCGCTTTATAACGCTACCAAAAGATACCGAAATTTCATTCGAGGCGCGGTATATGGTCCTCGAATCTATTTCGAACCTTCATCTTCAGTTGAACAACCCTTAGGCATTCTTTTGTAGCAAATTTTCCGCTTTGAATTTAGAAGTTCGCTCGCGTATCCGAACGATCCCCGAACGCGAAACTCATCTCCACGCGAGTCTATTTTGAACGTTACAAAATAGCGAGAATCCTCTAAGAAGCGACTAAGTAAATAGGTTAGCTTTCAATAATACGTAGCAATAAATTTTCGAAATTGCCTTCTTTATATTAGATCTTGGAGAAATTCTTGGCCGCTATATTTCTCTTTAAAGCAAGAATATAATACTTTTCCTTTCTCTCCCTTCGTATTAAGAAAAAGATAAATTTAGGATTTTTTTTTGATCTGACTGGCCGCTGCTAGCTCCATCTCACGTCTTCCCAAAGAATTTGTAATATTATTTTTTTTATCTTCTTTGAAATAGGCCTTGGCTTTATATTCGCAGTTTCGCTTCGTCGTCCCATTCATTGCTTTCGCTGGATGCGAGTGAGTTTACTAAACGCGGAGAGGCGGCTTCGCTTACTTTCACAGCAGCCGGCTAGTATTTATTTTATTTTTTCCACTCATTTTTATTTCTATATACATTTTTTTTAACGGATACTCTAATTTTTCATGGCAAGCTTTCTTTAAGCTTTTGCTTCTTCTTTGAGGGGTAGCGTCTCTACATTTTCTGGCAATTTTGAGATGCGGTAATTTGTTTCATCGAAAGTGGAATGGAACTTTCAAATTCTATGTACGCTTGTTATAGTTAATGCTTTCTTTGGTTTGTGTATGGGGTATTTCTTAAAATTTTATACTTTAAGTTCATTTTTCATAATAGTTGATTTATTAACTTTAACAATATTGAGAAAGTTCAGTCAGTACAATTACTACTCGGTAAATAATTTAATGTTAAGTTATTTCCTTAATTAAAGGTGAATAAGTGATGCATTTAGTTAATTAAAGGTGAATAAGTGATGCATTTCCTTAGTTAAAGGTGAATAAGTGATCTATTTCTTTAGTTAAAGGTGAATAAGTGATTTATTTCCTTAATTAACGGTGAATAAGTGATTTAATTCCTTAATTAACGGTGAATAAGTGATTTAATTCCTTAATTAACGGTGAATAAGTGATATATTTCCATAATTAAAGGTGAATAAGGGATTTATTTCTTTAGTTAAAGGTGAATAAGTGATTTATTTCCTTAATTAACGGTGAATAAGTGATTTATTTCCTTAGTTAAAGGTGAATAAGTGATTTATTTCCTTAATTAACTGTGAATAAGATATTTATTTCCTTATTTGTGGTTGATTAAACGGTTTATTTCCTCAATTGTGGGCTATTAAATGGTTTACTGTTTTAAATGCGGGCGATTAAATGGTTTACTGTCTTAAATGCGGGCGATTAAATGGTATACCCTCTTAAACGCGGGTGATTAAATGGTTTACTGTCTTAAATGCGGGTGATTAAATGGTTTACTGTCTTAAACGCGGGCGATTAAATGGTTTACTGTCTTAAACGCGGGCGATTAAATGGTTTACTGTCTTAAATGCGGGCGATTAAATGGTTTACTGTCTTAAATGCGGGCGATTAAATGGTTTACTGTCTTAAATGCGGGCGATTAAATGGTTTACTGTCTTAAATGCGGGCGATTAAATGGTTTACTGTCTTAAATGCGGGCGATTAAATGGTTTACCGTCTTAAACGCGGGCAATTAAATGGTTTACCCTCTTAAACGCGGGCGATTAAATGGTTTACTGTCTTAAACGCGGGCGATTAAATGGTTTACCCTCTTAAACGCGGGTGATTAAATGGTTTACCCTCTTAAACGCGGGCGATTAAATGGTTTACTGTCTTAAACGCGGGCGATTAAATGGTTTACTGTCTTAAACGCGGGCGATTAAATGGTTTACCGTCTTAAATGCGGGCGATTAAATGGTTTACCGTCTTAAACGCGGGCGATTAAATGGTTTACCGTCTTAAACGCGGGCGATTAAATGGTTTACCCTCTTAAACGCGGGCGATTAAATGGTTTACTGTCTTAAACGTGGGCGATTAAATGGTTTACTGTCTTAAATGCGGGCGATTAAATGGTTTACCCTCTTAAACGCGGGCGATTAAATGGTTTACCCTCTTAAACGCGGGCGATTAAATGGTTTACTGTCTTAAATGCGGGCGATTAAATGGTTTACCCTCTTAAACGCGGGCGATTAAATGGTTTACCCTCTTAAACGCGGGCGATTAAATGGTTTACGGTCTTAAACGCGGGCGATTAATTGGTTTACTGTCTTAAATGCAGGCGATTAAATGGTTTACCCTCTTAAACGCGGGCGATTAAATGGTTTACTGTCTTAAACGCGGGCGATTAAATGGTTTACTGTCTTAAATGCGGGCGATTAAATGGTTTACCCTCTTAAACGCGGGCGATTAAATGGTTTACTCTCTTAAACGCGGGCGATTAAATGGTTTACTGTCTTAAACGCGGGTGATTAAATGGTTTACTGTCTTAAACGCGGGCGATTAAATGGTTTACTGTCTTAAACGCGGGCGATTAAATGGTTTACTGTCTTAAATGCGGGCGATTAAATGGTTTACTGTCTTAAATGCGGGCGATTAAATGGTTTACTGTCTTAAATGCGGGCGATTAAATGGTTTACTGTCTTAAATGCGGGCGATTAAATGGTTTACTGTCTTAAATGCGGGCGATTAAATGGTTTACTATCTTAAATGCGGGCGATTAAATGGTTTACCCTCTTAAACGCGGGCGATTAAATGGTTTACTCTCGTAATTGTGCGCGACGCAATAATTTCCATAATTGTGGGCGATTAAGAGGACACGAACATAATTGAAACGTAGTTTCGAATCAGCCAGTCAACGCGGCTATCAGCCAATATTCCCCGAATCTGGGAAATTCTGGGAACGGGTATGACCCCATCAAAAATATCCTGCCACTTAATAAAGTGGACGTAACCACACAAGACGAGGGAAGAGTGGGAGTTGGCGAACTCGAAACCCCCCCCCCCCCCCTTTGCCTGGGGCCCGGTCCAGCGTGGCCCCTTAACTACGAACGTTTAATATTTGGCTTGAATAGAGAATTAATCAAGCGTGGGAGCAGCCCTCCCCGTTTTCGTTCCTTTTAAAATTTTAAAAGCCGGGTTTCGAAACGCGGTACAGCTGTTTAACTTTCCAAAGATTCTCATAGGAAGGCCATAATTTCCAGAGAGAAGGCGAATCAAACGACGTGAAAGTTTGGGAGCAAAACCTTGTATTATAACGCGTCCCATTTGCCCATCCGTCTAACAAACTGCCGCTAACACCCCCCCCCCCCCCGAGGGGCTTAGGCGTACCCCCATTCTTTAAAATTGTTTAAATTCTCAACAAAGAGTTTTAATATCGGAAATGAGGGGGGCTAGAAGAATCTTCTTTCCCAAAAGAGACGGGTTGTCATTCATTCTCTCACTAGGACCGCTCAATTATCCGCTCGTTAAGGTGTCTTTGTAACGCGTTACCATCCTTTCAAAAGGTTGGCCAGTTGGAGACTCGCGATTCGAACCGTAAGGAGTCCCGTCATTTTCCCAACTGATGCTCGGTTTCGGTTGAGAAAATTAGCCAGATTTTGATGGATAACCGCGGGGGTAAAAAAGCGACAGTGCTGTACGTTGGTACTTAAGTGATCTTAGACCGGTTGCGTTGACTCGCTCAATATCGCTTCGCTGGGTGCAGCCCCCGTTTGGGTTTACGTTTTTTATGACCTTTTCGAGGTCGAAGGTTACTTCGCGCGTAACTTCCTGGTTTGGTTTGTACGAAATGTTATAGTTTATTGACGTTTAAATCGAATAGTTTGCGAGTCTGTGGCGTTAGTTTTTAAGAAAATTGTGTCTTATTCGACCTTTGAACTTAAGCCAGTTCGTAGCTTGTGGTAGGGCTTTATAGTTAATAAGGCTATTCGTAAAATGTATCTTCGTTTTTCTAAACTCTTAAATTTCGTGATAATATTCGAGGAACAAATATAATAATAACAATAATAATAATCAGCTAGGCTAATACCCAAGGCACCAACTTAGGTCCAAGTCATCGAGCGACTTCTAATACCTTTAAACAGATGTCCGGGTTACAACGCGTAGGACGGTGGTGGCCAGCCCTTCGTGCCACGCGAGCCAACAGCTCGCTACACTAACTATTACCGTTAACCTCAGCAAGTTTTTATGGGCCGGGGAAACCCTTTAACCAGTGTTGGAGAGAACTTGCAAACTCAACGCGTTATGAGAAAGCGCGGTAAAGGTCAAAGTAAACCAAGTTCTTGGAATCCGAAAACGGATTTACCCGCGATGAACTTTTGGGAGATGCGTGTGGGATTTTAAATTTAAATTTTACTACCACTATAGTCCCGCGTAATTTATCGCGTTAGCTTTTACCGCCAGCGCAGTGCAAGGACTGTAACGTAGAAATACGCGCTTCTAAGGTATTTCCTTCTCTTAAGAATGTGGGAGACATCCCTCAGGCTCATTTCGCTTACAACGCGCGCGCGACTTTGCAAATATCCACACCGCATTTACGTCAGATTACTTACTTGTTTCTTAGAAAGGGCTGGTTCCTCGGGCGCGTGCCGCAAACACGTCTTCAGTCTGCGCATCCACCCGAGATTCGCCCCGAAGACGAAATGAACTATTTCAATATCGCTGCCAAACCGTAGACAAAACTTGGCCAACTCGGTACTCGGGTTTGTAGCTTCATGGAGTTATAAAGACGCGATGAATTCCGTTTCTGGGATTGTCGCGTGGGGGTAAATCTGCTCCTGACCTCGGTCATTCGTATGGTCGGAGGCTGATCGAAGTCATCGGCTTTGTGTAAGCTAGAACAGTAGCGGCGCTAAGGTTTTTTCACAGGTGGGCTAATTATTTTGTGGCCCCTAAGAATTTTGTGGCCCTTACAACCATGGAGTGTAGCTTCACTCCATATTACAAATTTAGTAACCCCTTATACATTTTTCAGGAAGCGAAAAGAGCAAGGTCGTTTTCTTGTTGCGGCTCTCGTCGGGTTTACTGGACCCCTATATGACCTTGTATCCGACCTGGAGGGGACACGTACTGCCCGGGGTATTTCCATAAATTTCCTTTCTTTTCTTTCTATTGTCCATTCAACTTTCTCTCAATTTCCGCTCCCGTCCTCCCGAATATATCTGTTTATGGTCTACTATCTTATTGAGTAAACAAATGGATTTTGAAAGGCAATAAAACAAATTTCTAGAGATAAAGAAAATTCATAAATTAAAATATGTGGCCTCTTAATTATAAATTTGTGGCCCCTTTAATATAAATATGTGGCCCCTCTCAGAAATGCAGGGGGGAGCCCACTTCAGCCCACCCTTAGCGCCGCTACTGAGCTAGAAGCAACAAACACAACACCCCACACAAGGAGAACGCAACCCGTCAAAAGTCGTGGATTTTCTTGCGTACGTTTTTCATTGGCTAGACGCTTTAGCGCCTGCTGCCGTCGGAAGGGGAAAATTCGGAAATTGTCTTCCCTCCGCCCGTAAAACGTTTAACGTAAAGGCTCGTGACGCTCGTCCAATGAAATTCGTACACAACCCTTCGTTAGCGTGTTTAAAGGCTAGCTGCGTTCTCCTTGTGTTTGTTGCTCCTAGGTGTAAGAGAATGTACTTAAAACCGAAGACATTTTTAATATTAAAATCAACTCGAAAAGATTATACATTTTATAGGGTAAGAAGGGTAAGGCTATGACGTCATTTTACTCATGGGCGGATTAACCCTTTCCGCGCCTTTAGGCACAGACAAATTTGGCGCCCCTTGGCATTGGGCAGTTAAGGAGGGGCGTATCGGTTTATAATAAATAAATAAATATATTTTAGTTTCCCCAAACCTTTTCGGCGTTATTTTGAGTAGGGGCAAGCCAAGTACATGGACCGTGGGGCTTTATCAGAGTTTTGGCGCCCCTAGAAAAATGGCGCCCTAGGCACGTGCCTACTTTCCCAAATGGCTAATACGCCCCTGATTTTACTCCGAATCTGTGGTGGCGAATAGTTTGAGTCTGAGTAAAAACGTTCTTCCATGGCTGCCTGTGGCCTTTTTAGCGGATAAATTCTGGCTAGCAGACGATAAAATCCGATTTCCTCCTTTACACCTCCTTTTCAGAAGGAGTAAAAAGAGTAGCCCTAATTCCCAAGCGAATAGCTTATGGGGTGGAGTAATTCCCATCCCCGGAGCAGGCGAATAAAACGTTTTAGGGTAAAAAAGAGTACACTTTTAGTCCGAGGACAGGCGAAAAGAAACCACCTATTACCAAAACAAATTGATGATAAATTTACCAATTTCGACAAAATTTCAATAGGCGATACTATAAAGTAAATTTGGTATTAACCAAATTGTTACAATGGGGAAATAAAATTACGTGACTACCTTTTCACAGCCAACTTCGATTCGGTGACTCGTATTCATAGTTGGCCGTGCGAGGTTAAAGAAAAACTTATTCCTTCCAGATACTGCAGACATCTAATTAAATAAAAATACATTACAAAAATGTTTATAAATAATAAAAATAAATAGATAATTTAGACGAATCGATCAAAATTTAAACCACCATTAGCAAAATAAAATGAATAATAGTTCGTATTTCTTAGGATAGATGGCGCCGCAGTTCTCCACAAAGTCTCGTGACTACCATCTTTTCAGCCCCCTTGGACTTAATAGTTTCGCCTATTTCCAAAATTTTTAAATCCGACGATTCTGCGAAATTGGATAAAAGATGGCATACCCAATCGCTCGCCACCGGTCTAGAACAATTAAGGAAGATTTAAAACCTCGCAACTCCCGGAAGAAAGGATTATAAATTTCATATTAGTCGAATATTTAATTCCAGTTTCTGGATTTGTATTCGTTCATCGACAAGGAGTGCCCCCAAGACCCAAATGTCTCTATTTGGAGCGGGAACTTTTAAATAAAGACTCCCCCCACCCCTGTCGGTAGTAAGTGTCCATTTCCGTTGTTAGGGCGGGGACCGGACGAAGCTGGTATAATTGGAATTTCGGCCGGACCTTGGCTGCCCAGCAGTCGCCAAAAACGCGAAAATGAACGGAATTTTCATTCCCGTACGTAAAATTTTCGGAGCCCGGGCCCGGCCTAATCGTCGTTGTTTTCGGAATTACTTTGATGACTTTTGGCTCGCAATCATTAGTGGACGGAAACCTCGCTCCCGCCAAATTCCGCATTAAGCCTTGGTGAAAATTTAATAAAAATCTCTCTCGTTCTCTGGCTAGCTGGCGAAGTTCTCTCTCGGCCGACCTTACATGTCTTAACTTCATAAATTGGACATTTTCCATCCAATCCGTAGTCTCCGTTAGATAATTTATTGTAATGCCCGATGCTACACCGTCCATTCCAAAACCTTTTCCCAGAGTTATTAGTCGAGTCCCGTTCGCATTGCTCAAGGATCTGATCGGTTTTCGCTTTTAATTCTGTTTTATCCACTGGCGTTTCGAAATGAAGGTGGGGTGGTGGAGTGATTAGCACTTTTTCCTCGCAGCGAGAGGAGCCAGGTTCGTTCCCAGCTTTCCGAGTTGAGTTTGCAAGTTCTCTACCCGCTGGTTAAAGGGGTTTTCCACCCTGCTCTTTGATTTCTCCATTCCATAAATACTTGCTGAAGTTAACGGTAATAGTTAGTGTATGGGAGCAGTCTGCTCGAAATTTAACCCGGCCACCTGAATTAATGGTCTAAGGGTATTAGCTTAGCTGATTATTATTATTATCAGAAGTAAATGAACCGAAGTTATCGAAATAGCGCTCAGAATCGGAGGTCGTTTTTCTTATGAAAATGATGAGAAAATCGAGTCAAATAAATTCAAATTTCCATCCCCGTCTTTTGAACCGATAAATTGCACTTGGGAATTGTGGGTATAGCTATTTCTATATATAAAAAATGGTTTCATAAAAACAAAACCTTTTTTTTTCGGCCTGAGAACGCGAAAAATTTCAAATTCGAGGTCAAAATGTAACTTCATAAGGAAAACGCCTCCAACATGGGGAGTATAGCAGTCTCATAACTGCGGTTCATTTACTTTTGTTATTATTAAATAGTTTTTTTTTTTATGGAAAGGGACGAAATGTCCAGTGCGAATACGACTCTGCTGGAGTTATTATAACTGTCCGAGCAATTCGGACTTGGCAGAGGGGGGGGGGGGTGGGGGGCTGGCATTTTCAATTTGATAATGGATCGAAACGATCGAATCGAAGCTAATTTTCGAGGTTTAATAAATCTTTAGTCAGCTATATTGATTGGAGTCTAAATCGAGCATTTCTGTAATTTCGCGATATGCTTTTGGACGGGGGGAAATGCGGTGATGCTGTTCGTTGGGTTATTTATGGCGTTATTATCGCTATCAGGTTATTTACCGCGGCATCGCGTCTTGCACTTACCATGCACTTACGAGAACGTTTTCGGGTTAGGGGTCAGTTCATAGTTGTTCAATTGGAATCTTGTCCTCAAACTTCAACTCGGTAAATGTTCATTTTTATTGATTTAAATTTAATAAATAGCAGGGTTATGCAAAATACTTTCTCCATAATTCAAATTGAAAAATGTAAAATGCATTTTCAAAATTGGTTTTTCTAAATGTAAAATTGTTTTTGCAGCTCAAAATAAAAATACAAAATGCATCTGGAAAATGTTTTTCAAGATGCAAAATGTTTTTACAAATTAATTAATAATTAATTAATTATTAATGATGAAAAATACTAATTATTATTAATTAGTAATTAATAATAATAACTTAGAGATTTCAAAACCATCCTCGCAGCCACCGTGGAACTGTACGAATGTTCGTCTGCTTCGTATAACTGAGTATCGCCATCTATGATTACTTGGGAGTGAATAGCAGACGAACTTTCTCTACAAGAGCCGCGATGATGGTAGCAGAGTAAAAACATTTTGAAAATGTTTTTTCACACATCAAACTCACAAAATGCAAAATAGTTTGGTAGAAACTCAAAATGTAAAATATTTGCATTTTCAAAATGCATTTTGAACAACCATGATAAGTAGATTTGAATTCCATATTTATGGTGAATAAACTAATTTTTAGTAAGAATTGACGTCATTCTTCGGCGATAGACTAGCTTCATTTTTTAAATTGCACCGCGTGTCAGCGCTCCCAGCGAGAGAATGGATACACGTTTCCACTCAAAAACAAAGCATGCTCGTAAAAACTAAAGATATTAGACCTAACGTTGTTCGCTTATATATTAAGACATTTGTGTGGAATTAATTCCATTATCGGACACCGTGGCGCTACAAGCTGCTCTTCTTTAAAGGAATCTAGATTCGGGTCCAATATAGCCGCGTTCACACTAGACACTTTGGAAACGTTGTAAAACGGTTTTGAAAGATGGAAAATTTAGTTCTTTAAATAAAAGATCATTCATAGCCGATTATAGAGTTTGTGCTGCTGCGACTGGATATACAACTGGTTTGTCTTTGGTTTCTCTTTATACTGCCAAAGCTGATAATTTTCTATTCGTAGATCTGGCAACATTTTTCAACAGGGGGGCAAGACAGTCAGAGAGGGGTTTATTTAAGCGCCTATTGTAAAATTTTGGTGTCGAATGTATTTATTGTATGCCTATTAATACAGTTGACACCGAAAATGTTTAATTCGATCTTTCGAAACCGTTTTAAAACGTCTCCAAAGTGTCTAGTGTGAACGCGGCTTTTATTATTAGTCCGAGCATCGAATTAAGAATGCAGAGGTTTTGGTAATTAATAGGGTCAGGAATGGAAGCTAGTCTAGTCTAATGGGAGAGACGCAGTGGCGGATTAACCAAGAAGTCGAGTAGGCTTAAGCTTAGTGGCCCAATGTCGAGCGAGGTAAATGGGCCCTTATAAAGCTTAAGCCTTGGGCCCCGCGTGTTAGTGAATCCGTCACTGGAGAAGAAATTATCACGATGAAAAACCAAAAATTTTTTAATTCACATTGCTCAACACATCAAGCGGAAATTTAAATAAAATTAGAACCACCTCTCCCACCCTTTAGTTTGGGTATAACTTTAGGAAGAATATTAATGTAAAATAATACATTTTAATAATAATATTATCATATCCCTCCAACCCTTTAGCTCAATGAGGAAGAATATTAATGTAAAATAATATATTATATTATAATAATAATATTATCATATAATAATCATCTAGGCTTATACCGAAGGCACCACCACCTTAGGAAACCCAGCGACTTATAATACCTTTAAACAGGTGGCCGGGTTAAAAAGCGTAGGAGGGTGGTGGCAAGCCCTTCATGCCACGTGAGCTAACTATAAGTAACACTACAACTACACTAACTATTACCGTTAATATCATTAGGAATAGAGGCTTGATATGAATTTAATATTATAATATCATTAGGAATAGAGGCTTGATATGAATTTAATATTATAATATCATTAGGAATAGAGGCTTGATATGAATTTAATATCATTAGGAATAGAGGCTTGATATGAATTTAATATCATTAGGAATAGAGGCTTGATATGAATTTAATATCATTAGAAATAGAGGCTTGATATGAATTTAGTGGCACAATTAAAATCTATTTATTTCCATTCACTTTTTAATATAAATATAATATAAATAAATAATAATAATATTATTATGATATAAAATTCTACTTAATTGGCAGTAGAGGCTTGATATGTACGAATTTTTGAATCGAAAATTTAAACCTATTTATTACCATTTTTCTCAAAAACGCGAAACAAAACTGAAAAATAACGAATATTAAATACTGGAAACTCAATTCAAAGAAAAAGCGTAGGTTCTACACTTTTATTCTTATGTTTCTTATTGATTCCCCCCCCTCCGTCCCCTTTAATTTAACTCGATAATGGGACGGAAGGAAATACCCCCCACGTCAAAAAAAAAATACTTTGTTAAAAAAGTGTTTCATGGAGCGTTTGGAACCTGAGCTGCCATTGACAAAAATCTGGCCATTTACCAATTTTTGCATCGATGGTGTCAGAATAAAGAATGTAAAAATGGCCGCACGGGGGAGGTATGGAGGTGGTATTAGAGCTTGGAGAGAGAGAGAGGAAAAATCCTCTTTAATGACGTCATTAAAAGACCGCCATATTGGATTATTTATAGGCAATGATCCTGATCACGAAGCGCGGGTTTGTTCTCCCCCTGGTGGTGGCTTAATGGACTATTTATGCTTGGCCAAATCTTCCTAAATAGTCTATTAGTGGAGGGATCAATGATGAAACATGACATTAGAGAAACTTCATTTCTTGGCCTTCTCCGAAAATAAACGGCCAAATGAACCGCGCCTCTCGAGAGCCCCCCGCGGGTCACCAACCAACGCCACCTTTAATCACCAACGCTGGCTTAGATGCTCCTGCCAGGGAACGATACGCCTACCTTCACGCGGCTTTTATGACCGCAATTTTTAGGGATGTTTTTAAGGTTGAATTACGATGAGTGAGGTGATTTTTTCTTAATAAGGTCTATGGGACTCTCTTAATTTAATTCCCCTTAATAATACCATAAGTAACATAATAACAATGAGTATGACACTTCCTATTGCTTTAATGCTAATTTTCTAACCGAATCCGTTTTCGGCACTGATACTCTCTTCAAGCTGTTACTTGGACTCGCGACTTACCGTTTTGGATGACTATGTTTTGATAAAAAATTTAAGCCTAATATCGGAGAGCACGTTCTGGAGTCGCGAGGGGCTTTGGCTTTGTTTCGAAGCCCGCGTGCGAATCACGCGTGATAAAAAAACAAGAGCTCGTGGCGCCGAGAAAAACTTTTTTAATTTTTATCATCTATCTATCGGAAACCAGATATTTCGGCTTAGCGGAAGTCTCCCGTATTTTAGACACTAGAGGGCTCTGTGCTGAGAAAACATCTTGATTACGGAATAACTATGAAAATCAGTTTGGTTGTAAATATCGTTAATTGTCATACTTATTGTTATTATGTTACTTATGATAATACTAATATATACTAAGTATATATCTATCTATCCTGCTAAGGTTATTCGCTTGAAACATTTGCGGGTTCCAGTTCATTTTTCCAATGGTACTTATATCTATATAATTTATCTATATAATTTATAGATTCTAGAAATATTACGTCGGATTTCAAATAAAATTAAAAAATTACATTAAATATTGTAATTTTTTAATTTTTATTCGCGATGCGGTGCAATTTCGCGTCATTATGATTTCTAAAAATATTACGTCGGAAATCAAATAAAATTAAAATTAAATAAATTATTTAATGTAATTTGCAATTTCACGATCATTAAGTTTCTAAAAATATTACGTCGGAAATCAAATAAAATTAAAATTAAATTAAAAAATAAATAAATAGGCCTAAATTATTTAATGTAATTTGCAATTTAGCGTCATTACGTTTCTAAAAATATTACGTTGGAAATCAAATAAAATTAAAATTAATTAAATTATTTTATGTAATTTGCAATTTCACGTCATTAAGTTTCTAAAAATATTACGTCGGAAATCAAATTAAATTAAATTAAATTAAATTGAAAAATTAATAAATAAATAAATTATTTAATGTAATTTGCAATTTCGCGTCGATATGTTTCGAAAAATATTACGACGGAAATCAAATAAAATTGAAATTAAATAACTAAATAATTAAATTATTTAATGTAATTTTCATATATTTATCTTTGATGCGGTGCAATTTCGCACCCGTAGAGGTACACGTTTCACTTTTTTATGGCCTAGTTAAGATACCCATCTCGTAATGGAAACTATAAACCAGCAAAATATCGCTAAAAGCGTAATTTTGCTAAAGAGCGCCATCTATGCACATGGCACGGTAGCAAAGCCTTTTTTAGAGACAATTTTTGGAAACAAAATATGGATGTCCGAAAAACGTTGAAAACTGCTCGAGAAAACATTAATTCTCCTTCAGGGCGCGCTATTTGATCAAACCCAGAACATTTCATACATCATTTAAATAGCGCTTTTAATAATATTAATTCTTTCCACGGGTTCCCTCGGTATATTTATTATTTACTTTATTTACCAAATGGATAACGCGTTGAGAATTCCAAGTTAAACGCTGATATTTCGCGCGATGTGTGGGCGTAAAAATAACTCAAAGCCTTGTTTAGACGGGGGCCTATTATACAGGGTGCTAACTAAAAACCAATACAGGGCCAATAACGCAAAATGTGTTTTAGCTAGGAATTTGAAACATTGAGGACCTATAGAACTTGACAATGGAAATTTCTATGACCTTGAACCATGTCTTCAAATTCATTCAAAAATTATCTCAAGGACCATTAGAGATACAAAGTTGGTTTCAATTAGAATCGTGTTCCCCGTCACATTGTAGGATTAAATAGCTTTGAGCCCACCTAATTTGACCAATAACAAGTCGAGGGGTTTTAAACAAAAACCGCTAGGTCATGATGATAATAATTTAATAGAGACCAGGTTGAAGGACTAATAACTTGAAAAGTGCTCCTGCTAGAGTATCAAAATTTGCTCGACAAACTCATTTTTAGAATTTTCAAACTCGCATGACCTTTAACACATGGTTCAAGGTCCTACAAAGGTTCATCTCGAAAACCATGGCAATGAATTTCAGGAAATGGTTTCAATTTCAAAGGATTTTGTTAGCATCGGGTTAAAGTCAATTAGACTAAAAAATTTCAATTCTCAAACTTTTAAAATTGGAACCATTTCTCTAAATCCATTGGTTTTCGATATAAACTTTAAATGACCTTGAACCATGAGTTAAAAGGTCATCCGAGTTTGAAAATTCTAAAGATCTCCCACCAGATGAGTATGTCTGGCAAATTTTGATACTCTAGCATGATAACTTTTCGAGTTATTAGCCCTTCAACCTGGTTTCTGATACATTATTTTCATCATTGGCCAAATTAGGTGGGCCCAAAGCTATTTAGTTGGAAACCAACTTTGTATCTCTAATGGTTCTCGAGATAATTTTTAAATTTTCATTACACATAGAACGTGCTGGGGTCGCTTGACAACAGAAATTTCTATGACCTTGAACCTTGACTTCAAGGTCATAGAAATTTCCGTTGTGTCCTGAAAATTTAAAAATTCCTAGCTTAAACACATTTTGAGTTATTGGCCCTGTATCGTTTTCAGTTAACACCCTGTATTAGAAATAACCGCTCATTTTGGGTCGGCCCATGCATAATTTAAACTTATTTGCATTCGCTTCGCGGAGGGAGGGGGGGGGGGTGCAATTTTTTGAAGGGGGTACCCGGAATTGGGGTCGGAGGCCACGTATTTTTACTTTTAGAGTGCATCGGTAGTAGTAGCCGGGGTCGGCCCTAGGTGGCGGGAGAAGCGTTTTCAAAGAGGCCTAACACTATAATAATTACGGCTATCCATCACGGCAGACATCTCTTAAATTAAGTCCAGCCGGATTTTTTCACGCGCCCATCGCGAGTCCGTGGGCACCCATAATCTTAATTGAATCCTCTCCCTCTGATCCCGAGAAAGAATATAGGATTAAGAGCAGGCCGCTTCTTAAGAGGCTACTTAAAGCTGTTTATCCTGAATTATCGATCGGACATTACTCCGATAATTGCTTAATTATACACTATTTGTTGTTAATTTGATTTCTAGCACTCTTTCCCGCGTTTGATTCTGAATTATCGCTTTATTTTTATTCCAATTTCTCCTTCCCGGAAAATTGTCCGCCTATAGGTTAGCCCAACCCCCGCGCCTAAAGTACTCTCCGAATCTCAATTTTAAATTCGATGCAAATTGCCTTAATTTGGTCGGCGTTGGATTTTAAAATATTAATCATGTTTAGCCATTGGCTTCGCTGGCGATAGCGCCTCTACAATTTGCAAGCAATTATTGGCCGCTCCATTGAAACGGCGGATCTGTGTGTGTTTGAGATTAGATCACCCCCGAATTCTCGCGTTTCTCGGATAATTTCTTGAATTGATCGGTGGAATTATGTTTCGCGATTGCTCAAATTAGATTTATTTAAAAATTTAACACGGCTTTTGTTGTGTAATAGTTTTAATGTTAATTTTATAATTATAATTTGATTAAATTTTGGCCGATTCTTTAATTATAATTTTAACGTTTTTTAATTTTAATTTTTACGTTTTTAATTTTAATTTTAACGTTTATTAATTATAATCTTGTTTTTTTAATTAAAATTTTAAGGTTTTTTAAATATAATTTAAAGGTTTTTTAAATATAATTTAAAGGTTTTTTTAAATATAATTTTAAGGTTTTTTAAATATAATTTTAAGGTTTTTTAAATATAATTTTAAGGTTTTTTAAATATAATTTTAAGATTTTTTAAATATAATTTTAAGGTTTTTTTTAAATATAATTTTAAGGTTTTTTAATATAATTTTAAGGTTATTTTTAATATAATTTTAAGGTTATTTTAAATATAATTTTAAGGTTTTTTTAATATAATTTTAAGGTTTTTTAAATATAATTTTAAGGTTTTTTTAAATATAATTTTAAGGTTTTTTTAAATATAATTTTAAGGTTTTTTTAAATATAATTTTGAGGTTTTTTTAATATAATTTTAAGTTTTTTTAAATATAATTTTAAGGTTTTTTAATGTTAATATTGTGGAATAAAAATAAGTAAGCCATTTCTGGTTTTAGGTATATTGAAAATTTACCTTTTTAGGTATTAATAATGAATAAATATGGAATAATAATGAAGGGGGTTAGTTGGACTTTTTCGACGTACGATGAGCTGTCCGCGTTTTAATATGTTGAAGCTGGAAATCATATTTGAAATTCCTTTCCAATTTTACGTTTTTTTTTCATTTGAAGAAATAATCTCGAAATTAAAAGTAAAAATAAATTTTAATTAAATTTCCATAACTAGGATTCTCCCTCCTTTCTTACCAACTGAACTCGATATCGCAGTGAGCAAATAGTTCTATTTAAACATTTCATCAAATTATATCAAATTAGTGAAAATTGGCAATTCGAATTGGGAATACAATTTGAAAAGATCGCGTTCCACGCGGACGAATGAAAATTCTCCGTAAATTAAATTAACCGTCATTGGTGATATTACCCCGTTATTAATTTCCCCTTCTCCGCGACCCCCGTCAGGTTTTATCTCGAGAAAAAGGGGTATTAAGACAAACTTCTATATTTTTTTAAAATCTTTATTGGATTCATTCCGTTAGTTAAACAATGGACGCTTCTAATAACTCTGAACTTCGTGAATTTAAAGAAAATAGGGAGCCCCGTAATGTATTCTATTACTTAGGTATGAAAGCCGATCAAGTGAATCGAGGAGCGCCATCTACGTGCCTTCGTCGAAACGAAGAAAAAAAGGGGGCGGCAAAAAATCCTTTTAAGCTCCATCTTCTAAATTGGTTTTCGCATTGGGCCCCGAGAATTTCCGCGCATCTGAAGAAGGGCGGGAGCAATTTATGTAAGGGTGAAGAATATTTCCCTAGTTACGACGCAAAAACGCGCTCTTTAAAGTTCCGCAAAAATGGACGGAAAGTTTGTTCCCCATTCGCTCACTTTTTACGCGTTTCGCCACCATCTTGTCGTTGGAACGAGTTATAATACGGCGATAGTTACCGATTATTGTCTCTAATATTGGAATTAAAAAAACGAGGAAGTTTTTTGTACTTAGATTACCCTGAAGATGGCGCTAAGCGACACTTAAGGGTTTTCCCGCTTCTGTTGGATAAAGGGGGCACGGCGCATCCTCCGTTCCGCGTCCCAATTGACACGTGACACCGAGCTTGCGTCGCGCGCCGTTATTATATAGATGCTACCATAAACTCCCCCGTCAAAGTCAAATAAAGAGTTGGTACTACCGTGACTGGACTTAAAACCGGTTTTTCAGTACACTTTAAGTAAGCTGTTGTCATAGTTCTGGCAGCAATGTTCGGCAGAGAAGCAAGGTAGTCGGGGATTATTTTATGGAAAGAATAGAAATATTTCTATGGAAATGTGGAAATTTAAAAATTTTCCCTGATTAGTGGTGGCACAATTTATAACCTATTACATTTTGATATTGTGAATAGAATTTACGAGTATTTTAATTAGACTTCCGACTTTAAAATGTCTAGAAAACGAGTCATTTTGGCCACTATTTGCGATAGAGGAACCAAGCGCCGAACTGGAATTTGGTAGTCGCTTGTCTTGTTCGCGTAATGTAAGAGGGCGACGGAGACATTGCTCAGTGAGAGCCGGACATATTGCGAGAAAGTAGTGAGAGGGGGCGCCACCCGCGTTCCAAATACAAACTGCCTTCATTCGTCGGCTCATAGGCGAGCTCCATTCGCGAAACGGTCACCCTCATTTTTTCGCGCTCTCTCTGGGGCTCTTACTGGCGGGGAAATACTATTTGGCACTAAAGGGGGCCCGAAATCTCAATCGATTCATCCGTCGCTGAACAAGTAGCGACGCCTCAGAAACCCAAGAAGGTTGTCTTCCCTGCATTTGTTTTTTTAAAGGTTTGAGTTTCAGTCGCGGATATTGAAGTTTCCGCTCTTCTGTCTTGTTGTTTTATTTCGCGCGTGTTTTCGTTTGGTTTCGTTCCTTTATTTCGATAGATGGTTTTGGTGCAGCGTTCTCCCTTTCGATTGTTTCACTGATGTATTGCTTTTGAGCGGTTTCTCGTTTCTTTTTATTCGAATCTTTATTCCTCGACGGGTTTTTTGTTGGGTTTGTTTTGAACACAAATGTTTGGGTTTGGCGGGTTTCTCTAATTTTTCTCAATGAGAACGTTTCGTTTCTTTACTGAAATTTGGGGTTTGTCTCGGACACTTTTTATTAATGAGACTTGGGTTTTCTCTATTTTTAAATTTCGTCAATTAGATTTATGAGATTTTAAGATTCTCTTTTTTAAATTTCAATAATTCTATTTTTTTTTAATTTAGTCAGCGACATTTTTTGGTTCTCTTTTTCTAAATTTTATCGGTGATCTTGGGGTTCTCTTTTCTGAATTTTATCAGTGAGATCTTGGGGTTCTCTTTTCTGAATTTTATCGGTGAGATCTTGGGGTTCTCTTTTCTGAATTTTATCGGTGATCTTGGGGTTCTCTTTTCTGAATTTTATCGGTGAGATCTTGGGGTTCCCTTTTTCCAAATTTTGTCGGTGATCTCGGGGTTCCCTTTTTCCAAATTTTGTCGGTGATCTCGGGGTTCTCTTTTCTAAATTTTATCGGTGAGATCTTGGGGTTCCCTTTTTCTAAATTTTATCGGTGAGATCTTGGGGTTCCCTTTTTCTAAATTTTATCGGTGAGATCTTGGGGTTCCCTTTTTCTAAATTTTATCGGTGAGATCTTGGGGTTCCCTTTTTCTAAATTTTATCGGTGAGATCTTGGGGTTCCCTTTTTCTAAATTTTATCGGTGATCTCGGGGTTCTCTTTTCTAAATTTTATCGGTGAGATCTTGGGGTTCCCTTTTTCTAAATTTTATCGGTGATCTCGGGGTTCTCTTTTCTAAATTTTATCGGTGAGATCTTGGGGTTCCCTTTTTCCAAATTTTGTCGGTGATCTCGGGGTTCTCTTTTCTAAATTTTATCGGTGAGATCTTGGGGTTCCCTTTTTCCAAATTTTGTCGGTGATCTCGGGGTTCCCTTTTTCCAAATTTTGTCGGTGATCTCGGGGTTCTCTTTTCTAAATTTTATCGGTGAGATCTTGGGGTTCCCTTTTTCTAAATTTTATCGGTGATCTCGGGGTTCTCTTTTCTAAATTTTATCGGTGAGATCTTGGGGTTCCCTTTTTCAAAATTTTATCGGTGAGATCTTGGGGTTCCCTTTTTCTAAATTTTATCGGTGATCTCGGGGTTCTCTTTTCTAAATTTTATCGGTGATCTCGGGGTTCTCTTTTCTAAATTTTATCGGTGAGATCTTGGGGTTCCCTTTTTCCAAATTTTGTCGGTGATCTCGGGGTTCTCTTTTCTAAATTTTATCGGTGAGATCTTGGGGTTCCCTTTTTCTAAATTTTATCGGTGAGATCTTGGGGTTCCCTTTTTCTAAATTTTATCGGTGATCTCGGGGTTCTCTTTTCTAAATTTTATCGGTGAGATCTCGGGGTTCTCTTTTCTAAATTTTATCGGTGATCTCGGGGTTCTCTTTTCTAAATTTTATCGGTGAGATCTTGGGGTTCCCTTTTTCTAAATTTTATCGGTGAGATCTTGGGGTTCCCTTTTTCTAAATTTTATCGGTGATCTCGGGGTTCTCTTTTCTAAATTTTATCGGTGAGATCTTGGGGTTCCCTTTTTCAAAATATTATCGGTGAGATCTTGGGGTTCCCTTTTTCTAAATTTTATCGGTGATCTCGGGGTTCTCTTTTCTAAATTTTGTCGGTGAGATCTTGGGGTTCCCTTTTTCCAAATTTTGTCGGTGATCTCGGGGTTCTCTTTTCTAAATTTTATCGGTGAGATCTTGGGGTTCCCTTTTTCTAAATTTTATCGGTGAGATCTTGGGGTTCCCTTTTTCTAAATTTTATCGGTGATCTCGGGGTTCTCTTTTCTAAATTTTATCGGTGAGATCTTGGGGTTCCCTTTTTCAAAATTTTATCGGTGAGATCTTGGGGTTCCCCTTTTCTAAATTTTATCGGTGATCTTGGGGTTCCCTTTTTCTAAATTTTATCGGTGATCTCGGGGTTCTCTTTTCTAAATTTTATCGGTGAGATCTTGGGGTTCCCTTTTTCAAAATTTTATCGGTGAGATCTTGGGGTTCCCTTTTTCTAAATTTTATCGGTGATCTCGGGGTTCTCTTTTCTGAATTTTATCGGTGAGATTTTGGGGTTCCCTTTTTCTAAATTTTATCGGTGAGATCTTGGGGTTCCCCTTTTCTAAATTTTATCGGTGATCTTGGGGTTCTCTTTTCTGAATTTTATCGGTGAGATTTTGGGGTTCCCTTTTTCCAAATTTTATCGGTGAGATCTTGGGGTTCCCTTTTTCTAAATTTTATCGGTGATCTTGGGGTTCTCTTTTCTGAATTTTATCGGTGAGATTTTGGGGTTCCCTTTTTCTAAATTTTATCGGTGAGATCTTGGGGTTCCCCTTTTCTAAATTTTATCAGTGATCTTGGGGTTCTCTTTTCTGAATTTTATCGGTGAGATCTTGGGGTTCCCTTTTTCCAAATTTTGTCGGTGATCTCTGGGTTCTCTTTTCTAAATTTTATCGGTGAGATCTTGGGGTTCCCTTTTTCTAAATTTTATCGGTGAGATCTTGGGGTTCCCTTTTTCTAAATTTTATCGGTGATCTCGGGGTTCTCTTTTCTAAATTTTATCGGTGAGATCTTGGGGTTCCCTTTTTCAAAATTTTATCGGTGAGATCTTGGGGTTCCCTTTTTCTAAATTTTATCGGTGATCTCGGGGTTCTCTTTTCTGAATTTTATCGGTGAGATTTTGGGGTTCCCTTTTTCTAAATTTTATCGGTGAGATCTTGGGGTTCCCCTTTTCTAAATTTTATCGGTGATCTTGGGGTTCTCTTTTCTGAATTTTATCGGTGAGATTTTGGGGTTCCCTTTTTCCAAATTTTATCGGTGAGATCTTGGGGTTCCCTTTTTCTAAATTTTATCGGTGATCTTGGGGTTCTCTTTTCTGAATTTTATCGGTGAGATTTTGGGGTTCCCTTTTTCTAAATTTTATCGGTGAGATCTTGGGGTTCCCCTTTTCTAAATTTTATCGGTGATCTTGGGGTTCTCTTTTCTGAATTTTATCGGTGAGATCTTGGGGTTCCCTTTTTCCAAATTTTGTCGGTGATCTCGGGGTTCTCTTTTCTAAATTTTATCGGTGAGATCTTGGGGTTCCCTTTTTCTAAATTTTATCGGTGAGATCTTGGGGTTCCCTTTTTCTAAATTTTATCGGTGATCTCGGGGTTTCTTTTCTAAATTTTATCGGTGAGATCTTGGGGTTCCCTTTTTCAAAATTTTATCGGTGAGATCTTGGGGTTCCCTTTTTCTAAATTTTATCGGTGATCTCGGGGTTCTCTTTTCTGAATTTTATCGGTGAGATTTTGGGGTTCCCTTTTTCTAAATTTTATCGGTGAGATCTTGGGGTTCCCCTTTTCTAAATTTTATCGGTGATCTTGGGGTTCTCTTTTCTGAATTTTATCGGTGAGATTTTGGGGTTCCCTTTTTCCAAATTTTATCGGTGAGATCTTGGGGTTCCCTTTTTCTAAATTTTATCGGTGATCTTGGGGTTCTCTTTTCTGAATTTTATCGGTGAGATTTTGGGGTTCCCTTTTTCTAAATTTTATCGGTGAGATCTTGGGGTTCCCCTTTTCTAAATTTTATCGCTGATCTTGGGGTTCTCTTTTCTGAATTTTATCGGTGAGATTTTGGGGTTCCCTTTTTCTAATTTTTATCGGTGAGATCTTGGGGTTCCCCTTTTCTAAATTTATCGGTGATCTTGGGGTTCTCTTTTCTGAATTTTATCGGTGAGATTTTGGGGTTCCCTTTTTCTAAATTTTATCGGTGAGATCTTGGGGTTCCCCTTTTCTAAATTTTATCGGTGATCTTGGGGTTCTCTTTTCTGAATTTTATCGGTGAGATCTTGGGGTTCCCTTTTTCCAAATTTTGTCGGTGATCTCTGGGTTCTCTTTTCTAAATTTTATCGGTGAGATCTTGGGGTTCCCTTTTTCTAAATTTTATCGGTGAGATCTTGGGGTTCCCTTTTTCTAAATTTTATCGGTGATCTCGGGGTTCTCTTTTCTAAATTTTATCGGTGAGATCTTGGGGTTCCCTTTTTCAAAATTTTATCGGTGAGATCTTGGGGTTCCCTTTTTCTAAATTTTATCGGTGATCTCGGGGTTCTCTTTTCTGAATTTTATCGGTGAGATTTTGGGGTTCCCTTTTTCTAAATTTTATCGGTGAGATCTTGGGGTTCCCCTTTTCTAAATTTTATCGGTGATCTTGGGGTTCTCTTTTCTGAATTTTATCGGTGAGATTTTGGGGTTCCCTTTTTCCAAATTTTATCGGTGAGATCTTGGGGTTCCCTTTTTCTAAATTTTATCGGTGATCTTGGGGTTCTCTTTTCTGAATTTTATCGGTGAGATTTTGGGGTTCCCTTTTTCTAAATTTTATCGGTGAGATCTTGGGGTTCCCCTTTTCTAAATTTTATCGGTGATCTTGGGGTTCTCTTTTCTGAATTTTATCGGTGAGATCTTGGGGTTCCCTTTTTCCAAATTTTGTCGGTGATCTCGGGGTTCTCTTTTCTAAATTTTATCGGTGAGATCTTGGGGTTCCCTTTTTCTAAATTTTATCGGTGAGATCTTGGGGTTCCCTTTTTCTAAATTTTATCGGTGATCTCGGGGTTCTCTTTTCTAAATTTTATCGGTGAGATCTTGGGGTTCCCTTTTTCAAAATTTTATCGGTGAGATCTTGGGGTTCCCTTTTTCTAAATTTTATCGGTGATCTCGGGGTTCTCTTTTCTGAATTTTATCGGTGAGATTTTGGGGTTCCCTTTTTCTAAATTTTATCGGTGAGATCTTGGGGTTCCCCTTTTCTAAATTTTATCGGTGATCTTGGGGTTCTCTTTTCTGAATTTTATCGGTGAGATTTTGGGGTTCCCTTTTTCCAAATTTTATCGGTGAGATCTTGGGGTTCCCTTTTTCTAAATTTTATCGGTGATCTTGGGGTTCTCTTTTCTGAATTTTATCGGTGAGATTTTGGGGTTCCCTTTTTCTAAATTTTATCGGTGAGATCTTGGGGTTCCCCTTTTCTAAATTTTATCGGTGATCTTGGGGTTCTCTTTTCTGAATTTTATCGGTGAGATTTTGGGGTTCCCTTTTTCTAATTTTTATCGGTGAGATCTTGGGGTTCCCCTTTTCTAAATTTATCGGTGATCTTGGGGTTCTCTTTTCTGAATTTTATCGGTGAGATCTTGGGGCATACTAATCCAAATTTCAGTCTTGGGCTTCTCTCTTAAATTTGATCAATGAAATCTTATTATTATCTTTTCTTTAAACTTGATCAATGAGATCTTAGGATTACATTTCCTAAATCTGATCCACGAGAGCTTAGGATTTCATTTCCTAAATCTGATCCATGAGATTTTAGGATTACATTTCCTAAATCTGATCCATGAGATTTTAGGATTACATTTCCTAAATTTGATCCATGATATATTAGGAGTAAATTTCCCAAATTTGATCCATGAGATATTAGGAGTACATTTCCCAAATTTGATCCATGAGATATTAGGAGTACATTTCCCAAATTTGATCCATGAGATATTAGGAGTACATTTCCCAAATTTGATCCATGAGATATTAGGAGTACATTTCCCAAATTTGATCCATGAGATCTGTATTTGAAATTCGATTAGTGATAGCCACGCAGTTCAGTTTTTTATTTTCAACTCTAATCAATTTCGAGTTTATCCGACTTCCTCCGCAATATATTTATCGCGTGCGCTTTCACGATGGTTATATTTAAGGTTTCTCCGCTTGGACGTAAAAAACCACTAGCTTATAATCATCGGCGGGGGGTACTAGAGCACCTTCAACTCCCGAATACGAATTTGATAGGAACATTTTTTTTCCCCTTTCATAACTTTTTTTCTTCTTTGGAAGGGACGCGATTTTCTTCGGAGCAGACTTTTGCGGAAACCCAGAGAGTTGAGTTTTTGGTTGGCGGAGGGAATTCCCCGTTGAAATTGCCCGAGAACCTTAGGACGGAAATATTTCCGGAATTGTTCTCACCCCTCCCCCCCCCCACTTCCTTTTATTTTATACGTCACATTCCACGCCCCCCCCCCCCATCCAACGCTCGTCGTTGAAATAAAAAAATAAAGTTCCCAAAAATTCTTTTCCATAATAATCGTAATATGCAAATTATCGTAAGGACATTATCGACGATACAAAACTCGGTGGCTTCGTCATTTCCTCGCTGTAAATCCGTCCTGCTGGTCCTCTTCCGCGAATTACGTATGCCAGATATGAGGTTACTCGGCGAGCCACCATCAAAACCGATCCTTCCAAATCTAAGGTTCATTATGAAGCCGCGTAATGGTGTGTCTGAAAGGGAACCTGACCTGACAGTTCCCGAGAAAGGCGGCTGACGGGGAAAAGACGCCGACATTGACTTCGGCCGTGGCCCCTCTTTCCGACGCGCTGTCGGATTACGATAATTCTAGGTTAAAGGTAGCCTTTCATGTCCGCCCTTTCGATTTACAACCCCCCCCCCTCCAGCGCCATAGCGGGCGTAATCCGATTCCTAAGCTAACATGATGTGAAAATGCCTTTACCGTGTTGGAGCGGGCGAGCGAGGGCGCCCTCGGGCCCGGGCTCTAGTTCAAACGGGCCCTCGCAACGCGTCTCTCTCTGTCTCTCTGGTTTTATGATTAGTAGAAACCTCAAACCTCAAAATGAAGCGACGGCCTCCGTTTCGAGTGTTCGAATCGATGCCAATCGGATCCGACTATAGCGCCATCTCCATTCCGCACCGATTTAGTTCCCTTTCCGAAACAGGCGCGGCGCTTAATGCGGCTCCATTTCCTTATTAGAGAGACAGAGTTTAAGCCACGCCGGGTTGGAACTTACGCGAGGAATTAACTTGAACTCTGTAAAGGTTTGCAACAGAACTTGGGACGCTTTGACCGCATTCTCAAGGTAACTCGACGCCAGCGAGACATTCGCTTCAACCTAGCTACGTTAATCGTTTCAAATATTAACCTATAGTTCAACCTACTATATTAGCCAGTTGGCTGTACCAGAAGTATATAAAATGTATTACGGGAGAAGCGTCCCTATATCTAATATATGCACTTTTTGATCTAGAGTAATTGATGCACTTTTTGATCTAGAGTAATTGATGCACTTTTTGCTCTAGAGTAGTTGATGCACTTTTTACTCTAGAGTAGTTGATGCGCTTTTTGCTCTAGAGTAGTTGATGCACTTTTTGATCTAGAGTAGTTGATGCGCTTTTTGATCTAGAGTAGTTGATGCGCTTTTTGATCTAGAGTAGTTGATGCGCTTTTTGATCTAGAGTAATTGATGCGCTTTTTGATCTAGAGTAATTGATGCGCTTTTTGATCTAGAGTAATTGATGCGCTTTTTGATCTAGAGTAATTGATGCGCTTTTTGATCTAGAGTAATTGATGCGCTTTTTGATCTAGAGTAATTGATGCGCTTTGTGATCTAGAGTAATTGAGGCGCTTTGTGATCTAGAGTAATTGAGGCGCTTTGTGATCTAGAGTAATTGAGGCGCTTTGTGATCTAGAGTAATTGAGGCGCTTTGTGATCTAGAGTAATTGAGGCGCTTTGTGATCTAGAGTAATTGATGCGCTTTGTGATCTAGAGTAATTGAGACGCTTTGTGATCTAGAGTAATTGAGACGCTTTGTGATCTAGAGTAATTGAGGCGCTTTTTTACTCTAGAGTAATTGAGGCGCTTTTTTACTCTAGAGTAATTGAGGCGCTTTTTACTCTAGAGTAATTGAGGCGCTTTTTACTCTAGAGTAATCGAGGCGCTTTTTTACTCTAGAGTAATAGATATAATATACTTCTGACGGAATGAAGTCTGAAAGTGTTTCGTAAATTTCGACATAATTCACAATTTACACGTACCCGCTAGTCGTAAATTGGCGCGTCTTAACTTCTTTTTATTCACGAGCCGCCGTTCCCAATTAATTACGTAACGTCATTACCTTCCACGTACCGATATTTTCGGTTTGAATTAACCGAAGATACCGCACACGACATAAGTATATATATATACCTTTAATTAACGTACTTTCTTTAATAAGAGTCGAAAGTGGGTTTAAAAAAAAGCGGATAGCTATCATTTATCAACGACGTTTCATCCTCCCCTCCTTGGCGTTCGTTGGTGACCCCCGGGGGAAGTTGGATCATCGAAGTCACGTACTGGGCTCCGGGTGAAGGAGAAGGCTCGCTCGGGAACTCTTGTTAATACGAGTACCAAACAGCGGAGAGGGTACTCCAGCCCGTCCTAATTACCGTCCCAGTCAGTGGCCGGGAAAGCATATTTCCAGGCCGCTTTTAAAAGCTGGCCCTTAGTGGCGCTGAGGGTGTTGCTATTAGCGGACCTTTTCCTTTAGAAGGCCCTGGCTCTGTGGTCCTGCTTAATAATTTATTCAGATGGCTGGCAGCCCGCGTGGTCCGATCCAATTAAAGCAGCGGCAGAGTCGCCGAGTCAGTTGGTTGGCACGAACGCGCTTCTCCAAAAGCGAACACTCATTTACCCGGAAGTTCGTTTGTTGCAATTCTCACGGAGCCTTTAATTTCGGTTTGTGTGTTGTAAGCGGCGAAGGGGGTGTCTTGATTGGGACGACTAACTACCTTCCGAACGCACCCTTAGCGCCGAGAGATGTAACTTCGTGGTAAAGTTTAACTTATACGTCGCTTTCTTTAAACAAGGAAACTTTTGGGTAACTTTCATTTTTCGATGATTCATCGTCTGTCTTTTATCAACGGTGATAATAGACAAGGTGTAGCCGTAATATTAAACTCCGTTGCCATAGTTACCGGAAGATATACTTTCCCCCTTACCAAAAGGAGAAAGATTACACGAGGAATGCCATGCAGGAATCACGTAAATTTGAAAATGTTGTATGATGATTTTTTTGCATTGCTGCCAATTCCGCGAGGGGTCCGTCACTTTAAGGAATCAAAGAATCATCCTCGGATCTGTAATCATAACCGAATCATGGAATCTTGCTTGGAAACAAATTCGAATCGTGGAATCTTGCGGGGAATCAAATTCGAATCATGGAATTTTACGGGGTATCAAATTCGAATCTTGGAATCTTACGGGGGTATCAAATCGAATCATGGAATCTTACGGGGTATCAAATTCGAATCATGGAATTTTACGGGGTATCTAATTCGAATCATGGAATCTCGCGGGGTATCAAATTCGAATCGTGGAATCTCACGGGGGTATCAAATCGAATCATGGAATCTTGCGGGGAATCAAATTCGAATCATGGAATTTTACGGGGTATCTAATTCGAATCATGGAATCTCACGGGGTATCAAATTCGAATCGTGGAATTTTACGGGGTATCTAATTCGAATCACGGAGTCATCTCAAGAATCTGGAATCGTACCAGAATTTTGGAATCACCTCGGGAATCAAACTCTAGTGATGGAATCTTTTTCGGTGAAGCATGGAGGATATTAATCAGAATCGCGCCACTCGATCGCACCACTGAATCTTTGCTTCTTCGTCCATTTTTTCTTTAGTTTGTTACGTAGTTTACAAATCCATAACGAGGTCGGTGTGGTGATAGGGCGTCAGCCTTCCAAGGCCGGGGGGGATGGGGGGGGGAGGGGGCTATCTCTTCCGAGAGAGGTGGAGTATGACCCCACGTTTTATTTTAGGTAGTAGTATCATTTTAAAGGTATGCGCAACATAATTTGCAGAAAAATGGTAAACGATAAGTGTAGTGGGAATACGTAGTGAAGCCTGATGCTGGTGGAGGGATACCAAACATCATTATCAGACTGATAATTTCAAATTCTGCAACGTAGGTTGCGGACCCCTTGAAATGCAAAATATAACATTTCCGGTTCCCTTTAAATATAGACAAAGAAATAACCTTAATCAGAATCAACTAAGAGTATGAGGGATCAATTAGTAAATACGTAAAATTGTGGTTATTTGGAATCGTAGCAGAATCTTGAAATCAAGCAAAATCAATGGTTTTTTGAAGGAATCCACGGAATCTAAGGTGAAATCAGAAAAATCAATTTGGATTACGAAAGAATCAGAATGGAATCACAGAATCAAGGCGTAAATCACCGAATCAAATGGAATAAAGTATTTTTTTAAATCAATTTGAATCAACTCTAAGATTCCTTGATTCCGAATCTTGTACGCATTTTTCTCAATCCCCCTCACGCTCTAAAGAGTATAAGCTATGAACAAATCGGCTGTTTAAGTATAAATGAATACATTCTGGGTCGATAATATAAGTTCAAAATCGCCTAGATCTTGAACTTAAGATTTCTTCGGACCTAGCTGTTGTTTAAATTTGTTGGTTTTGATCGATTTGTTGGCGGCTGTTTGTCGTTACGTTAAATGGTCCAATTCGGACGCGATGTTTTGGAAATTCGGCGCGTGTTGATTTTCCGCCATACCCAAAGGAAGATTCAAATTATGTAAATATTTTGGAAGGGAAATAAGGGAAAATGTCGGAATTTCGCGGTGACTCTTCCCAAGAGATGGCAGCCCAAGGCGCAAAGGATTAATTCGAAAGCCGTTTCGATAGCGGAGTTTACCTCGACCATTTTTATCATAATTTCCTTTACCGAATTTGAAACTTAATTTAAAACGAAATGTTTAACGAAAGGTTTTTATTTCGTAATTGTTGATGTTAACTTGAAATTACACTTATTTATAAATTATATTTTATGTATGTTATAGTGTTAAAATTCACCGTATGAAGTAGTTTGTGTTGCACTATTTTCTTTTTTGAAAAAATAGGCGGAAGCGTACTAAGGTACACGTTTCAAGCTAATAATATTAGCTGAAATAGTATCAATACTTCTCTAGTAAGAAGTTTCATATACTTCTGCTATTAATTATTTATATTATGGTATAGGGTATCCGGCGCTAGTTAGGTTACAAACTTATCGTAGTATATTCGATTTACCAAATTAGGAAATTTAGGAAAATAATTAAAAAAAAACTACGCTAGAGCCGTTTCGACGCCAAAAATATCGTCGATTTTATTATACAACAGTGGTTTCTATGTTTTTAATATAGTTATAACATGTACAAGATAGTCCGCAAATATAATTAGTTTTACGATAAGTAACAACAAGCTCCAACTTGGACCCGCATTCGAACTGAAGTACTATATTTAGACAGTAGTAGCAATAACTTTGAAAATTAATTAGGAAATAATACTTGCTGATGGTCATACTTATTGGCATTATGTTACTTATGGTGATACGTGGATTTTTCATTGTTGTTACCCTTACTTATAATAAGTCGTTTTTGGGGGGTTTTAACTAAACGCGAAAACACCTCAGGTATACGCGAGAAGCAATTTCATTCATTATTTAGGTACAGGCCTTCTCTGCCTTTTCCTTTCCAGCGAATTTCGTGTTTGCGAGGGATTAGTGGCCTCACGCGTCCCTTTTTCGTGGCCTCAGCGCCCGGAACAAGTTGTTCCGGGCCATTTTTAGTCGGAGGGTGTGTTAGTCGGAAACCCGAAGCGATGAAATCCGTCGGAGAAACTTCATCAGGGCGGGAGGAAAGGGTGCTTTCGAACAGAGGACGAGATAGGAATTTAAAACCTTTCGCGTCTCAACCACGCGCCGTCTTCTCAAATATTTAAAACGCTCTCCCCGCAATCTTTTTTACTCGCTTCGGGAATAAATTTGAGCGTTTTTATGCCATCCGAAAAATATCTCGGCTTTACTTTCGTTTTCGCGGTTTTTTCTGCAGGTTCATTGTTTTTCTGGCGTTGGGATTTTTAGGGCGTACTGTTTAAAGCGAGAATTACAAATTCATTCTAAATTTTTCCTCATTTTTCATGCAAATTTTGAGGTGGATGTTTTTTGAAGGTTTAATATTGCGATAGCTACTTAAAACGTTTGCTCACCGAGTATAGTCTTTGATATTGCGTCTATAACGTAATAGGCGTCTCAATAAAAGCAGATCAGCGAGTCCCCAAGGAGTAATAGCACTGAGAGCGTAGAATGGAAAGCTAGGTTTTATTTAGTCCTTGTCTCTTGGTTTTGAAGCGGTGCCGAAAATAAGACCACATTTTAGGCGGTAAAAGTTATATAAAAGTTTAAAAAAGATAAAATTTTACCTTTATAACATATAAAATTTATCATTTACTTCGACCAGGACGAACCCGTGTGCAAAGGCTTGTCTCTTTTGCGAAAGCATGGTGAAAGTGAAACGCAAAAACTATTTTACAAGTCGGATTGAAGTTGGCTTGGTACGGTTTTGGGTAATGAAATATCATTGTCATGATGTTTCTCGTAGAAAAGGGCGTGGCTTCTTTGTCTATTACAAAGCGCAAATACGCGTAAACTAGAATACGTCACGAATATACGAGAGGCAATGCATTTGAAATACGTCTTCCATTCGACGTAGTTTAAGCCCCGCGTGTTTCTCCAGACGCATTCGAGGCACGGACGTTGGAAATCGAGCCGTAGACATGCCAAAGGTATACATATAACGTCCTGACAGTATGTATCTAACGTTAATAAGGGATCAATATAGACCCTTCTATAAATTCCCAAGCGAGTTGAGTATGAAGGGATGAGGGTTTGCGCAGATTTTTCTTCAACCAGAAAGCTCTGAAAGAAATCTCATTCATCTGGCAAACCTGCAAGCTTAGTTGATTTATTAAATGTATAGATATATGTGCGAAACCTTACCCATTTATCGGTAATATTTTTAAGCAAACCATTGTATTTAGTGAACTAACGACATGTGATTGATTACGTTGATCTTCCATTTATAATATTGTTATGTTTCGAAATACGCTTTCTTCACTTAGGTTACCTTGGATATGTACAAAAAGTATAAGCAACGCATGCCGCGAAAATAATTTAATTTAAGCCCAAGCATTGACCTTATTTATTATAAACAGATCTGTTAAGAATCTTACAGAAGTAGTTGTCGATGGTCCTCGCGTACGGTTAAGCCGGTGTAACTATGGTGTTAATAGAAGAGTCGGGGTAACTAGGAATTAATAGAAGAGTCGGTGTAACTAGGAATTAATAGAAAAGTCGGTGTAACTAGGAATTAATGGAAGAGTCGGTGTAACTAGGAATTAATGGAAGAGTCGGTGTAACTAGGAATTAATGGAAGAGTCGGTGTAACTAGGAATTAATGGAAGAGTCGGTGTATTGTCCGAAAGCGACTAAAATTCCAATTCCGCAGCGGGCCTTTAAGGTGCAAATGTCTTGTCCTTTTTTGAGGCCGGGATTCATTCAACGTTGACCTCCCGCGAGATACGAGATACGGTTTGAAACAAATGCCTTTGCGAATACGCAATCAACTATCCTAAAGCACTTTGGTGTCAATGGGGGTAGGTTTTAAATGGATGAATAACAATTAAGAGCGGATGAAGGTTACGGAGGGCGACAGCGGCAACCGCGCTTTCAAACTAGTAATGTATGGCGCTAATAAGGAGCGTCCACTCGCTGGCCGGAATGGATAGCGCGTCGAGGGACGGATGAATTAAAGGCAGCGTATCCGTATTGATCGGGGCCCCCATAGCCGAGCCGCGGGCCCCGATCATCCTCTTGTCGGCCCTAGAGCCGGCAGTTGTAAAAACCAGAGTCAATCCCAATTTTGGAACAAAGTCATTTAGAAGCGGCGAACATTTGCGGGATAGCGCGATGTTAAGGGGCGCGCCCGTGGCTTGTAGCCAGCGCCCCCTGTAGGAGGGACTCGGCAATCGGACCACCGCCAGAAATCCCGACGAGCCCTAACATCTATTACGATTCCTAACTAGCGACTACCGCTAGTAAATGACCGAATTAAGAGCCGATCAGAACCTTTCGATGTTACTCCGTACTGCGTCCAATTCCATTGTGTTTTAAACCCCCCCTTCCACCCCCTCACCTCCGCCGTTGCAACGGTCCCATTGTGACCCTCAAACGCTTCTACCACTTCTTCTTTCTTCCGATTCTTGTTCTCGAAGTTGGCCTTATCAGTAAAAGAATAGTTGCCTTGTCGTCGAGTTAGTTCCTCTCGCTTTATATAGATGGCGTTACGGTAGCGAGAAAATTTTTGGGGTAACTCCATATATTTTGAAAATTCGACGTCCGCGGGGAGACCGTACCAACCTTTTTTGTTAGGGGGGACCAGTCGCTCTCCCCCGCTTTATATAAATTACATTCTTGATAGTCCTTCGATTAAACCCCGGAGAGGAGAAAACGAACTTCTTTGGACCATTGTATCAGTTTTTTTGTTCCTTTTTTCGGCGACTGCGATCCCCTTTCCTACGTAGAGCGACTGGATTACCACCGAAGAGGGTTACGAGCCACGCAGACCGTACCCGTCCCTCGAGCCTAGGGTGACGGTAGCGGGTGATTGTCGCGTTTGGGAAGGAGTGGTTGCTGGGAAAAGGATAGGTCATCTCTTCCCGGTTTCATCATCAATCACGGCTTTGGTCCCGGGGACGTTGAGCGATCCCACCTCCGACGATTGCCGATAGAGGGCGCCAGAGGAGAAGAGGGATTCTCTCTCTTCTTGTTCTTCATCGCGCGCGGGATCACGTGTGAGAAGAGAGCCACTTTAGGGTGCCGCCACCGATTCGTAACCTACAATGGCCGCCCTTTGGGCTTTGATAAACTGCGGGACATCACCTTTAGTTAAAGAGATTGTCCTCCCTCTTCTAAAGTTCCCGCTCTCTACTAAGCTTAGTATCGAAAAATCTTTTACCTCGAGTTTTGTAGGCCATTCTCTTCCCCCACACTCTTCGCGGTCGAGAGGTTAAAAGGTTGAAAGGTTAACCCGGTTTCCCGATCGGACCCTAGGTGCTCCTAATTCGCGATTGTAAACGAGCTAATCGCTGGATAGTCTTAGTCAAACCATTCCACACAAAGAAGTCTTTGGAAAGATCGAAACGACCAAGTGTGGAAAATCCACTGAAATAACCCTTCCATTTTTCCATTAGAAGCGCCCAGTCGATATATCCCTACGAAATTAGTTCTGACAAAAATTTTGCTTGAGACTGTTTCCAGCGGGCGCTTCGGTACGCCTAAACATCTAGACGCGTGAGCTGTAGCATTGTTCAATCGTAAGCGAATTATTTCATAATGATTTCGGACGATCTATTACTCATTGTGGTGCCGCGGAGAAATGGAAGTTTCGCCCTCTCGCCGACCAGAATGATCGCTATAGAGGCGAACGGGTGTAGGGGTGCGGGGCGCGGAGTGATCGATGATAATGAGTGTCAATCCGCCCATTGTAGGGGTAGCGGGGGGACATTGGGCGGATGCGACTATCCGCGCGCGGCTAAGAAGTTCCACCGCGAAACTTATTTGCCAACTTCAATATTTTTTTCTTCCTTGGCGGGTCCCAAGTTGGCTTCCTTCTCAGCCGGTAATGACACGGATACCTTGATCGAACTCGGCGAGTTGTCCGCTATTAGTTGCTGAGGGTACTTCCTCCGAGTAGAAAAACAAACTTGGCCCTTATTTGATGGAACGACTCTCGCCAGACAGACGCGAATACCGCGTGACTACAAAAATTGCGATTCAGAAAGTGGGACAGGGGTTTTTTTTTAACTCCCGCTTATTTTTCCGACCGTATATTTGTTGAACAAATTGGATTCTCTCTCTGTCTCTACCTCAAAGTTTGTTTTTCCGGCGTGTTTTTATAATGGAAACTATAGTATCGGCTTTGTGATTAATACGTCGGCACTCTCCGCGGGTGGGTAATGCAACTTGGACCATTCGCGGATCGGTCTCGCGGAAGTAATAGGCCGTCAAACGATATTAATCGCCGCTTCTCGAACGAATTGTAGTTGGCCCTTCGCGAAACAAATCGCCAATACACGAACGAATTCGCCGGTTGTCTCGCGGGTATGGCCTATTTCTGTTACCGCGGCTATATCGGTCATGACGTTAGACGCCAATGGTGGCCACGTGTTTATACGTCAACCGGGGGTACGTTCAGCAGAGCTCATCGGACTCACCGATTACTAATCGGTGACATCGGTTTCCTACTGTACGCTTTGTCGCGTTTCCGGTTTTGACGTCACGATAGTCATCGGTTACTCACCGAAGTCATCGGCTGGAAGAGTCGGTTTTTCCGATGACTGACGTCATTACTGACGTAAAACTACTATAAAAGCTACGCCATTTTAAAAAACACCGATGACTGAATAAAAGCGTTCAGCAACTTACGACGTCATTATGACGAAAAAGCTCATCGGTGGAAAATATCAAATCCATCGTGTTTTTTTCCGTTGACTGCTGCTGAACGCAGCCCGGGATCGTGTGACGCTCCGTAATCTGTGTCGTAGAATAATGTCACGCAATGGCGACTGTTTAAAGAGAAGCAACGTTTTTGGCTGTGAATTACGTCATCTTGTTTATTTAACGGGGCGTATGAAAATCGCGAATTTATGGTTAAGCCTAGTTCTTCTTGCTGTTTTGATTTAGGTTAGGTCAGAACTAAATGAACCGAAGTTATCGAAATAGCGCTCAGAGTCGGAGGTTTTCCTTATGAAAATGATGAGAAAATTGAGTCAAATAAAAGCTAATTTCCATCCCCGTCGTTTGACGCGATAAATTACACTTAGTAATTGTGGTTATAGCTAATTCTATGTATAAAAAATGGTTTCATAAAAACAAAAAGTTTTATTTTTCGGCTTAGGAGCGCGCAAAATTTCAAATTCGAGGTCAAAATGTAAATTCATAAGGAAAACGCCTCCAACATGGGGAGTACAGCAGTCTGATAACTGCGGTTCATTTACTTTTGGTTAGGTTAAGGCAAAGATAGACTTATATTCGGAGTTGGTGCAGAAAGTGGGAAAACACTACGCGAAAACTGGTTTTGGAGTAATTTTTAGGAAATAGCGAGCCACTTCAAAATACAGTTTGTCTGTTATTGGTAGTTTGGGGTAAAAGGTGTACTGTTTCCGTCCCAAGGCGAGCCAATAGTTTTGGCCTACTATTGACTACGCGCGAGGCAGTTATTTCGTATCAGGGTACGAGGTCTACATTATCTTTGGTTATTCGGTTGAAAATTACTTCGCGTTACTAGAGGATTTTTGACCAATGAAAATTGCAGGGCTCCCAGCGATTTTTTTAAAAATATTATAGGAATTATAGGAAATTTCATGGAAAATATAGGAATTTATAAGAACATTTTTAGCCAACAAATATGAATTTATAGGAACATTTTTAGCCAAAAAATATGAATTTATTGGAACATTTTTAGCCAAAAAATATGAATTTATTGGAACATTTTTAGCCAAAAAATAGGAATTTATAGGAACAATTTTGAAAAAATAGGAAATTATAGGAATAATTTTGAAAAAATAGGAATTTATAGGAACAATTTTGAAAAAATAGGAAATTATAGGAACAAATTTGTAAAAATAGGAAATTATAATAACAATTTTGAAAAAAATAGGAAATTATAGGAACAATTTTGTAAAAATAGGAAATTATAGGAACAATTTTGAAAAAATAGGAAATTATAGGAACAATTTTGAAAAAATAGGAAATTATAGGAACAATTTTGAAAAAATAGGAAATTATAGGAACAATTTTGAAAAAATAGGAAATTATAGGAACAATTTTGAAAAAATAGGAAATTATAGGAACAATTTTGAAAAAATAGGAAATTATAGGAACAATTTTGAAAAAATAGGAAATTATAGGAACAATTTTGAAAAAATAGGAAATTATAGGAACAATTTTGTAAAAATAGGAAATTATAGGAACAATTTTGTAAAAATAGGAAATTATAGGAACAATTTTGAAAAAATAGGAAATTATAGGAACAATTTTGAAAAAATAGGAAATTATAGGAACAATTTTGTAAAAATAGGAAATTATAGGAACAATTTTGTAAAAATAGGAAATTATAGGAACAATTTTGTAAAAATAGGAAATTATAGGAACACTTTTGAAAAAATAGGAAATTATAGGAACAATTTTGAAAAAATAGGAAATTATAGGAACAATTTTGAAAAAATAGGAAATTATAGGAACAATTTTGAAAAAATAGGAAATTATAGGAACAATTTTGAAAATATAGGAAATTATAGGAACAATTTTGAAAAAATAGGAAATTATAGGAGCATATTGAAATTATAGGAATTTATAGGAACTCTGGGAGCCCAACCGTTGAGGGTTTCGGGAACACCGGACCTAAGCCGGAGCTAAGCTCTATTTAGAAGGCAAATTTTTCCCAAACGTTAAGGCTGTTTTCTAATACATTATTTTTAAAATTATAGGAATTTCTAGATATAGCTATAGAAAAACTAGAAAATTTCGAAAAAATAGGAATTTATAGGATTAATTTCGAGAAAATAGGAAATTATAAGAGCATATTGAATTTATAGGAATTCATAGGAATTATAGGAGCCCTGAAATTGAGAGCCATTGCTACGTTTAGTAGCACGTGTTTTAAGGCGGGGTCACGTTACGACGTACGCCTAACGACGCTATACGAGCAAGCACCGAATCGCATTGTTAGTTTTATTTCTAAAAACGGGCCAGTATAATGCCTGGAAGATTAGGCTTCAGATGCTTGAAAAGGTTTTCTCGGCGTGTCCCCATTGAAGGGGAACATTTTGAGGTGAAAGTATCCTTTATGTATCCGCGGAGGGGGGGGGGGCAATTTATGGCCGGAGAGAGAACGGCCCCAATTTTTGAGCGCGATATAGATCGGTCGCGCTGATCCCCGGGATCTTGGTTCGCTTTATTTGGCGCTGGATCGGCCCCTGGACGCGTCATTTACCACACCGAGACATCCACTAAAATACGCGCCTTATGGGGTTCGCGACGAATGGCTATCTCCTGGATTTAAATACAATCGTACGTTGCCGATAACGCTTAAATTCTTCGCGGTTCATTGGAAAAATGGCTTTATTGCTCTTTTCAATGGCCAATCTATTGTTGGCTTTTCGAAGCGATTGACTTGTCCGAAATGACTTTGGACAAAGACAATAATCCCTAGCTTGCTAAGAAATATACCAGAGTTCCCAGCAACTATAAACTTGGATTTCTAATTACATTAATGCATGGCCTATTTTAGTGAGCAGTTCTGAAGAATTTGGGTAGTTCCAAAATTGGGTTTTAGTATAAAAGTAATTTTGGGTAGTGGTGAAATTTGCTTTAAAGGTCGACTACATATTTATTCGGTTTACTCTGTTTCTCACTGGTAGTTGGCTGCTTGCGTAGCATATGTATCTTGCAGAGAGTCAGCTTCCAGTGAAAGACAGAGTAAACCGAATAAATATGTAGTCGGCCTTTAACAACTAAATTTTGGCAAAAGTGGTAATAATATCCTAATTTTGTTTAATTTTTCGGTAGTTCTATAAAATCCTTAAAATAGGCACTGCACTATTGCCGTTGCTAAATTTACCAGACGAAACTTGCTAATAATATAACAAACACAAGGAAAACGCAGCTAGCTTTTAAACACGCTAACGAAGGGTTGTGTACGAATTTCATTGGACGAGCGTCACGAGCCTTTACACTGAACGTTTTACGGGCGGGGGGAAGACAATTTCCGAATTTTCCCCTTCCGACGGCAGCAAGCGCTAAAGCGTCTAACCAATGAAAAATGTACGCAAAAAATGCACGACATTTGACGGGTTTGCGTTCTCCTTGTGTGGGGTGCTGTGTTTGTTGCTCCTAGCTAATAATGTACTAGAGATTCCAACTACGATTCTTGTCGTAGCGAACGAAATTTTGTAATAATAATAATAACATTAAATTAATAGGTTTCTTCTCATCCTCAAGCAAATTAGGCCACGAAACTCTGATGCGAAAATTCAGATTTATATTGTTTGCGGACGGTAAAATGTTTTGTTTAACAAATTATACCTCAAACATCAATTCCATCACTTTTAAGTACTCGCTTTTATTCCTCGCTGTACGCGGTGGCAGCGGTTGTTACGAAGCCTCAGATTTACGCGTAATTCTCTCTATAATATTTTTGAGAAATGGTGCTAGCTCCCAGCTGGCCAAAACGGACGCGGTCTAGTTTCTGCCGACTGGAAATGCGCCTGTGATGGCCACTTTCGTTAAAGAATCGCTCAGCTCACTCGTTGCTCGTTTGATATACGTTCACACTCGTGAAATACTTTGATCTGAAACTGGCACTTCTCTATTTCCGCTCTTTTCACTCGTTTTTGAAACGTGAAATTGATGTTTTTTTTTTTTTAGATTTTTAATTGGTGCTTCGCTCTTTTTGCTCATTTTTGAGGCGCGAAATTGACGTTTTGCTTTTTCTTGAGAGGTGAAATTGGAGCTCCGCTCTTTTCGCTCGTTTTTGAGACGCGAAATTGACGTTTTGCTTTTTCTTGAGAGGTGAAATTGGTGCTCCGCTCTTTTCGCTCGTTTTTGAGACGCGAAATTGACGTTTTGCTTTTTCTTGAGAGGTGAAATTGGAGCTCAGCTCTTTTCGCTCGTTTTTGAGACGCGAAATTGACGTTTTGCTTTTTCTTGAGAGGTGAAATTGGAGCTCCGCTCTTTTCGCTCGTTTTTAATTGAGAAGTGAAATGGTGCTCCGTTCTTTTAGCTCTTTACTGAAAAGCGAAATTGGTGCTCCGCTCTTCTAAAAAGATATTTTAGCTCTCAATTTCGCTCAAATTGCCTAAAAACCCAGCTTAGAAGTGAGAGGAGCGCGCCCACCGCTGGCTCGTGCGCTCACCGAGAACGGGGCTTTCCGCTCTCGATTTGTAGAATCTAGCGTTCCTTCCATCGCAAGTATAGCGAAGGAGGCGGGATGAGAAGAGATGGACGAGATAAAAAAGTGGCCGAGACGGGACGATAACAACGAGAAAGAGAGAAAGCCCGCAATTTTTTGCCCTTCCTCTTCTGCAGATTGAAGTTGATCCTTTTGACCGGTAGATGATGATAGATTATCGGTAGGAGGCCGGATGACGCCGAACATGCCACATTATGAAAAGCGACAGTCGACGTATACGCCAGCCCACACGCCCGCGTTTTCACAATGCTCGGGCCAAGGCTTAACCGGTACCCTCGACACCGGTTAAGAACGAGCGTACTTCACCCCCTTACTTACCTAAAATTTAAGAATACGTTAAACCTCGTAACGGCTGTGTACGAAAGAAGCGAAGGCTTAAAAAAACTTACGCGTTTATAGTACCCTTTCTTTAAGCCTTTGCGGGGGGAAATAACGCGTCCTCTCGTAAACGCGTTTATCGGGAACGCGGAGGGAAAACATTTGACGGCACCCTTAGGGTTAGATATCTTTCCTTCTAGGAGTGACGTCACCGCTGATTTGTCTACGGTAGCGTGGTTAATCAAATACGGTGACGTCAGATTGAAGTTGATATTACCTTGTCTAGTCCTCTTACGTCTTATATTGGACACGAAACGGCTTCTAAGGCGACGTGTAAACTCCGAAGAGGAATCAAATTATGCCTAGATTCAGTCGATGGCGTTGTTTTTTCAAAAAGTGTAATGGCTGGCTGTCTCGCGTAGAGTTCGTTTAGTCGCTATTCGCGGTAAAAGGTAGTCTCTATCATACTTATCTACGCTGTACGCGCTGCATTATGAAAGGTTGGCTCCACTTCGAAAGTTTATGGACTCGTTTTGGGTATTAATGTTTCGCTCTCGGGTTTTGTTTACGAAGGGATTTGTTTTCCGAAGATGAATGACGTGACCGTTTTTTGGTTAATGGCCTTTCTATGTAAATTATTGGCGATTATATCCGAAGATGGTCGTTTCTTTACCACCCCCCGCACTCCCCCCCCATACTCACTCTGCCATTCGTTAAAAGTTTATTAGATTTAAAATGGCATTTAAAATGGACTGTTCGACATAATGGTACGAAACTTGGCGTGCATACAAAACTAACTTAACTTTGTGTTCTAATCAAAATCGAATTAAGATTATAGAATTTTAATTGGTTATTATTTAAAGTTAAAGGTTTACTTAATCGTTTAAAAAATTCTGGGTGAATTTCAGCTGGCTCCTCCCCTTTCGTCACGTGACTCAGACATACCTTTCTGCTACTCAAAACACGTAATTATTTTATTCCATCCTCAAAATTCAAACGATATTGTGGTTCTTTAAGAGTGGAACAACGGAATTTTGCGAACTATACTCAATATTTTTACAAGTGAATGAATGACCTTTGGCTATTGGTGACGTATTATCTACGTCATGCTGCCAAGTCCGTATTGGCCGAAATCATTTCAAAAAAATGCATCATCGACATTTTTCCAACGGAACTTGGATTTCCTAACTGACAAAAGTACGATCATCGGCCCCATATGTTACATAATTACTCATAAGTATGCCTCTGTATAACATTTCCATGGAAAAAAATCAATGAGACCTTGTTTCACACAATTAGTGGAATCAAAAATTAAAAATTCTTATATTCTTCGGGCTATTGAAAAGGTTACTATGGAAACCAAAACTCGTTATTGCGATGCACGAGCTAAACTACGCCCCCTGGAGGAATTCTCCGCGTTTTCAAAAGAAGTTTCTTTAAATTCCGTTTAGAAATATTTGGTCACTAACCCTTTAAAGGTATTTTATAGTAAAGTTTGCGATCACCGTCAAACATGCATTGTTCGCTATTTCATTCGAAATTTCAACTCTATTTCTTCAGCGAATAATCATCAATGAAAAAACAAGTAGACTATTTATTAATATTGTTTAACTAACATTAAAGATTTAAACTACCGATAACTTTAATTAAATTTTTAAAATTTGTTTTCGTCCTTAAATTTCAATATGATAATCTTTGGTTCCAGCTGCCTTGTTTTGTACTAAAGTGAAAAAAGTCTACTTTGTTGGAATTTTACAAAATTGCTATTATAAAAACAATTTTCAAAGTGTTTTCGAAAATAAGGGATAAAATATACTATAAAAATAAGACTCTCATTTAAAGGCAGTATGAAGTTAAATATTTATAGTGGGGCTATAGTTGCAGCGTGTGTTTTTTATACTCCCTTTAAGCTAATTAAACCAACAAAATAAACTTTTTTTTATCAGCAATTTAGCTAGTTATAGTCTTCTCAAAAGATAATTATCAACAGCTTGCTTCGATAAAGTACGTCATTATTTATTAAAATACTAATATGAGACAGGCTTAACCCGCGCTTGGGTGAACGTGTAGTGGAAACGGTCTGCGAGCGATAAAGCTAGGTTAATATACCTACGCGTTACCCGTTCCGTAGCGCGGGCTTAACCCGTCTATTATAACGATTTCGCTACATTAACTTCCAAATTAATTCTTTTGGTTTTAAACATCCATTTGGGACGGAGAGAGGCATGTCTAAAAAGAATTTATTACGAGCCAAATTAATGGTTTCGTATAACTCACCGCGAGTTATAGTTCATCGTTTGGATTTCGCCCGAAACTTTTTCCCTTTTTTTATTTTTCATCATTTCAATTTGCTAGCTTATCTATCGCGGCAATAACTAGCTTCACACCGCCCCCCTAGAAACACAGTGTCCAATTTTAAAATTTACCGCCGGAGATGTCCTCCGCCCTGCAAATTAACCTTGACCGGCCCGTTGATTGCCAAATAAGACGCGACAAACGGACGAGACCACCACGTAGGTTTGTCGGAATTTTACATTTAGTTAATTGTCACTCGACACCGGCGTATTAGGTCCGACTTACCGACTTTACCTACCTCTATATCTTTAGGGCTTAATAGTACGTGACCTATTTCGTTCAGGTTGAATTTTTGTCACTAAGTATTCGGGGTGGTAATTATCAGAGGCACGCCTGGGACTTTTAATAGGAATTCTCATCTCTGTACTTTTTTTATTTTTATTTTTTTGCGCAGCTTAGCTTTTTCTCTCGTCCGTCAGAGAGAGTACTAGTCGCAATTAGAGAATTTAATAAGAAAACGACAGTCATTAAAAAAATCATTAGGCTCTCCTCGCTCTTGTACCCTTCGCGTTTCCACTGACTGTTATAGTTTGGGCTCAGGCCACCAGAGCGCGCACTCTCCGGGTAATTAATTTTTTATTTCGGAGTTCGTGCTCATCACGATTTCGTTCCCTTTTTTGTGCCCGGACCATTTTTTAGCCCGGATTTTTCCTAAAGTGAATTGACACTTAAACCTCTCCCGGCACTCTCTCGATGTGGGTGATATTTTCCGAGATCGTGTCAAAAATGAATATTTTGGCTCAGGTTCGAAATTGGTCGAGGAATTCACTTTAGTTTATTATACCTTCTGCAGAAGGGGTAGGTTTATCAGGATTAAGTTCTTTTTTAAACCATGATTGTTAATTACCTTTGCAGACGTGGTATATAAACCGGGTTTGCTAGTACCCTTTGGCAGACGAGGCGTAATAAACCCGGGTTTGCTAGTACCCTTTGGCAGACGAGGCGTAATAAACACGGGATTGCCAGTACCCTTGGGCAGACGAGGCGTAAAAAACCCGGGATTGCCAGTACCCTTGGGCAGACGAGGCGTAATAAACCCGGGATTGCCAGTACCCTTGCGCAGACGAGTCGTAATAAACCCGGGTTTGCCAGTACCCTTGGGCAGACGAGGCGTAATAAACCCGGGATTGCCAGTACCCTTGGGCAGACGAGGCGTAATAAACCCGGGTTTGCCAGTACCCTTGGGCAGACGAGGCGTAATAAACCCGGGTTTGCCAGTACCCTTGGGCAGACGAGGCGTAATAAACCCGGGATTGCCAGTACCCTTGGGCAAACGAGGCGTATTAAGCCCGGGATTGCCAGTACCCTTGGGCAGACGAGGCGTAATAAACCCGGGATTGCCAGTACCCTTGGGCAGACGAGGCGTAATAAACCCGGGATTGCCAGTACCCTTGGGCAGACGAGGCGTATTAAGCCCGGGATTGCCAGTACCCTTGGGCAGACGAGGCGTAATAAACCCGGGATTGCCAGTACCCTTGGGCAAACGAGGCGTAATAAACCCGGGATTGGCAGTACCCTTGGGCAGACGAGGCGTATTAAGCCCGGGATTGCCAGTACCCTTGCGCAGACGAGTCGTAATAAACCCGGGTTTGCCAGTACCCTTGGGCAGACGAGGCGTAATAAACCCGGGATTGCCAGTACCCTTGGGCAGACGAGGCGTAATAAACCCGGGATTGCCAGTACCCTTGGGCAAACGAGGCGTATTAAGCCCGGGATTGCCAGTACCCTTGGGCAAACGAGGCGTATTAAGCCCGGGATTGCCAGTACCCTTGGGCAGACGAGGCGTAATAAACCCGGGATTGCCAGTACCCTTGGGCAGACGAGGCGTAATAAACCCGGGATGGCCAGTACCCTTGGGCAGACGAGGCGTATTAAGCCCGGGATTGCCAGTACCCTTGGGCAGACGAGGCGTAATAAACCCGGGATTGCCAGTACCCTTGGGCAAACGAGGCGTAATAAACCCGGGATTGCCAGTACCCTTGGGCAAACGAGGCGTATTAAGCCCGGGATTGCCAGTACCCTTGGGCAAACGAGGCGTATTAAGCCCGGGATTGCCAGTACCCTTGGGCAAACGAGGCGTATTAAGCCCGGGATTGCCAGTACCCTTGGGCAGACGAGGCGTAATAAACCCGGGATTGCCAGTACCCTTGGGCAGACGAGGCGTAATAAACCCGGGATTGCCAGTACCCTTGGGCAAACGAGGCGTAATAAACCCGGGATTGGCAGTACCCTTGGGCAGACGAGGCGTATTAAGCCCGGGATTGCCAGTACCCTTTGGCAGACGAGGCGTAATAAACCCGGGATTGCCAGTACCCTTGGGCAAACGAGGCGTAATAAACCCGGGATTGCCAGTACCCTCGGGCAAACGAGGCGTATTAAGCCCGGGATTGCCAGTACCCTTGGGCAAACTAGGCGTATTAAGCCCGGGATTGCCAGTACCCTTGGGCAAACGAGTCGTATTAAGCCCGGGATTGCCAGTACCCTTGGGCAGACGAGGCGTTATAAACCCGGGATTGCCAGTACCCTTGGTCAGACGAGGCGTAATAAACCCGGGATTGCCAGTACCCTTGGGCAGACGAGGCGTAATGAACCCGGGATTGCCAGTACCCTTGGGCAGACGAGGCGTAATAAACCCGGGATTGCCAGTACCCTTGGGCAAACGAGGCGTATTAAGCCCGGGATTGCCAGTACCCTTGGGCAAACGAGGCGTATTAAGCCCGGGATTGCCAGTACCCTTTGGCAGACGAGGCGTAATAAACCCGGGATTGCCAGTACCCTTGGGCAAACGAGGCGTATTAAGCCTGGGATTGCCAGTACCCTTTGGCAGACGAGGCGTAATAAACCCGGGATTGCCAGTACCCTTTGGCAGACGAGGCGTAATAAACCCGGGATTGCCAGTACCCTTGGGCAGACGAGGCGTAATAAACCCGGGATTGCCAGTACCCTTGGGCAGACGAGGCGTAATAAACCCGGGATTGCCAGTACCCTTGGGCAAACGAGGCGTATTAAGCCCGGGATTGCCAGTACCCTTGGGCAAACGAGGCGTATTAAGCCCGGGATTGCCAGTACCCTTTGGCAGACGAGGCGTAATAAACCCGGGATTGCCAGTACCCTTGGGCAAACGAGGCGTATTAAGCCCGGGATTGCCAGTACCCTTTGGCAGACGAGGCGTAATAAACCCGGGATTGCCAGTACCCTTTGGCAGACGAGGCGTAATAAACCCGGGATTGCCAGTACCCTTTGGCAGACGAAGCGTAATAAACCCGGGTTAACCAGTACGCTTTGCACACGAAGCACATTAAACCGGGTTAAAGATGGCTTAGTTACACAAACTTCGTTTTTAAACCAGGATTGCTTTTATTCTTTGTGGGGTTCTAGGTTCTTAAACTAGCCTCTCCCCTCTATGAATAGTTGGACCCCAACTAGCCCCCCTAAATTGAAAATCATGATTTATTTCGTTTGAAAGAGTATATTAGATTATTATAAATATTAATGGAATAATGGTAATAAAATAATTCTTACAGCAAAAAAACTTTACCCACTCTCGGCTGATGACGCGTTCTCCGCTGGCTATTTTCGCGAATACAAGTAGAATTTCTTTAATAATCCTATCGCGGCAAATAAGAAATTCATCTTTAACGAAGCTTGAATAATAGAACAGTAAGCGAATTACGTCGACATTTAATGAGACGGATATCGCGGCTTGATTAAATTGTACGCCAAGAATTCCGCGAAAGCGATAAATTAATCCGAAGGAAGAAGCGCGTACGGTTGGAATGGACGATATTGGACGCGCGCTAAACTAAACAGGCGCATCCGACAAATACTCATCTTTTAATCCTCTTGCCTGGGCGTGCGTCATTATGTTCTGAAAAGCACCTCTTTGACAATTTATCCGTTGCCCCTCTCTCTATTAATTAACGACAACACCGTGGAAAAACGGACCCCCAAAAAATACCTCCTTTTCGTTTATAATTTAGAAACGCCAGTTATATCGTTATGGGACTGACATTCCGGCCGGACAATCGAGGCTTATATTTTAATTAAATTCTCATTAATAAGCGGTTAATTTTTCGGCTGGTTGCTCCCGCCAGAAAGACGCCCAACGACGAGAAAAGCGAGGGTCAACTCTTAATTTCCCGCACTCGGGCCAAACCTAAATTGCAAGTTGGTAGTGGAAGCCCCTTATCAGGAGACAACCACTCTCTCGTTTTATATAGTCAAATTTACGTCCTTTCCGCTATATTTTCGAAACAAAAGCCCTTGTGTATACACCGATTTGGTGAAGTTTACGTCCATATCACGTAAAGGAAACGCGCCGACCTGAGGTAAACTTTGGTTTTTGACAGGTCCCGAGTATACCTACAACAAGATGGCACAGCCACAATAGTAGCCTCTTCCTCCTAGCACTCTTTATTTTACCCCTTTTTGATTAAAAACCGCGGCTCAGCACTGGCGTAGGCAAGGGCGTATTTAAGGGGGGGGGGGGTTGATAACCGGGGAGGGGGGTGCCTAATAAAAATCAGTGAAACTTCCGTTAGCACCCGCCCCCCTAGAAATTTTCCCTCAAAACCCCCCCTGAAATAAAATCCTGCATACGCCCTTGGGCGTAGATACATAGAGAGTACTAATACCAATCAAATGATGCCTGAATATAATTTATATCGAGTGCCGTTGAAGAGAATTCGTTGACTCCCGGGGACCTATACGGAGCTATAGCTTCCACTGTATTATTTACCACCACAGCATACATTAGGAGCGAAAATATCAGCCTCTTTCCTCTATAGTAGAGGAAGAGACTAAAAATCGGAGAGCTGTTTCGTATATTCTTTCGGTGCAGCCGAAGCCTTTTCTGATGGTTTGGTTTTAAACCTTCACACGTTTGCGCGTACAAGTGATATTTTCCGTCAGTGATTCCCTCAGCGGAAATTGGAAATATTCTTCCGTGCCTTTCCCACCTTTTTTCAATGTTTTCTTTTTGGATTATGTTGTTTAAGCGTGTAACAATATTCATTTCCTTCTTTAATAACATATTTGCTTTAAAGAAACATTTTTCAAATCGAGTTTTTTTAACTGGGTCTTTTTTGATGTCGTTTGGATTTTTTGGGTGGTCTATTCAGGACCGTCACCAGCCCAAAACCTTTGGTAGGGCCCATGGTAGGGCACAAATTTTTAATTATAGTGTTAGATTTTAATTATTTATTTCGTAATCGTAAAAATAACTAAGCCAATTTTATATTAGTCAGTAATTTGTAGGTCACAAACCCGCCCAAACAATTTTTGGTAGGGCAAATTACCTTTAAACGTTTTTCATAGTATTTCGTAGGGTGGGCCTGCCACACCCCACCATAGTGACGGCCCTGGGTGTATTGGGTGTAATTTATTTCTTAACTCGTTTTAAAATATTAATATTATATTAATTTTATAATTATTGATAATTTTAGTATGGTTTAAATTTTTTCTTGAAATATCACCCATTAGATAATTTCCTAGGCTATCTAATATTTTGTTATAAAATATTGGTGAAATAAAAAAAAACTATTACCAAACAAATGAATGGGTTTAAAATTCTTGAAATCTAAGGATCTCATAATATTAATAATAATAGTCCGCTAGATCTAAGTCATCGAGTGACATTTAAAGCCATTAATTAATTAATGCGTAGGAGGGTGGTGGCAAGCCCTTCGTGCCACGCGAACCAATTACCGTTAACCTCAACAAGTTTTTATTCCAAATTATTAACCACAATATTTGCCACACCTGTTAAAATTCGAAATGCTAAAAAAGAATACAACGAGGAAATGTAAAAAACATAATATCAAAAATTTTAATTGAAAACTAATTATTTTCAACAGTTGAAACTTATCAACCAGTATCGTTCGAATCTTCGTCATATTTTGAGTAAGACCACGATGAGGGGACGGACCCCTACCAAAGAAAATGCCGCATCCAATCAAGAGAAAATTTATCCAGGCACCAAGATGGCCGTACCCACCACAACAAACAGGATTAATTTAATGAAAAAAAGTTCCGAAAATGGTGGAATAAAACCCTTCTAAGCCCCGAAAATCTTCTCTTCTCCATCTTCATTATACCAACAAAGTTTGCGCACGAGAACTCGTAATTACGTAGGAACCTAGGCCTACAAACTATCGGAGCGGAATATACCTACGAAATCTGACCCATTTCGCAATTCCTTAACCTCAAAATCTAGCGGAGCTTAATGTAGACCTAGTCGTCTAAGATTGGAGTCTCGAATTTCGTTCGAACCGTTATGGTAATATTCTTCTTTGAAGAGTCCGTCGATCTTAAAAAGGTTTCCTAGTTTTTTATTTCGCTTTCTTACGGGTTTTTTTTCTAGCATTGTTTATCCTTTTATCTCTTACATTATGGGTCTTGTAATCTTCTTAGAAAGTGTTTTTCGTGAGTTTTGGGACTACATTTAATCCATTTTGGAGTACCCTATTGTTTGCGTCTATCTCGTAGACCTTTATAAAATATACGCTCTTCGCTGTGGGAGAAAAATTTACATCTATTAGAATTTTTGTTTCGTAGCTGGAAAATATTTTGTATAAATATAATGATTATTTTATATCAAAATATAAATATATTCGAATTTTTAGTATAATTTTCGGTATACATAAAAAAAACTCCTCTTAAAATTACACGCATTTGTAACTTTAACGTTATACAAATTATATTGCTTTAGAAAACCTAATTTTAAAGTTTTGAAAGTTTCAACCAGGTCTCGAGTAAGTTGTAATAATGCCTTTTCAAAATCCACGACCTCCACTATAATTTTCGAGAACCCTTGTAACCGCTGTCTCCATTAAACAAACTCTTTAAAATTAAGTTCATAACCTATGTTTTCGTTAGGATTAACAAAAATTCAGGTTTAGTTAAATCTTTTATTTTTAATTGCGGAATGGTTATATATATATATATATATATATATATATATATATATATATATATATATATATATATATATATATATATATATATATATATATATATATAGTCTATAGATTGCGGAGATTTATTTAATTTTAACCACGCCACCTATATATCCTCCCAAATGATTATACGAAGGCGGTACAATTTATTAGCAGACTCGAGCTTATAGGTTTCGCTTTACAACACGAATAAATTTCTAATCTCTAGTTCTGGCGGTGCCGCTTTGAAAGGCGAGTTATCTGGAGTTTTAGAAAGGGGGATTTTAATAAATAGGCAGCCGAATAAGGTAGGAAAAGCCAAGGGGGGGGGGGGGGACTTAGTTTGCTTTAAATTTATTCTCCATATCAATTGCCTACCCCCCTTTAGTTTTATAATTAGCTAACGCTGGCTAATATCAGGACGCCTTTTCCTTCGCAACGATGGTTTCAGCGCGCGCCATTTTCGCCAAGAGAGGCGTTGCGCCATCTAACTACAGGATTGTCTTTTGGCGCTAATTATTCGCCTGGAGTATTTCTCGTTTTCTAGTCTGATGATTGCGCGCGAGCTCGACTCCGGAGGGGCGCCCCCTGTCGCCGATAGAAGGAAGCTGGTTACAGCGAACGAGGCTGCGTCCGATACGCGTATGATAATTTCGGGGCCGCATTCTCCTTTTCTATGTTTACGATAATGAATTGATTGTTCGCTATTCTGGGAAGCGCTATTTCTTCTTTTGTAAGAGCGCCGGGCTCGCCAAGATAACTGGGCGCTATAAATGTTATACTAGGAAAGAGAGCGCGTTTGTACGGTCATCTTTAGCTCGAATTTTAAGCCACTCTTGGCTCGTTTTAATGATGATTATCTCGTCAACGTGTATCATCGTATTAATGGTTTGCGTCGGGGGATTTCGTAATTGTATACTTTATAACCGGCTTTAGAGTTTGTTTTATCGGCAATTGAAATTTAGGGAGCAATTGTTATTTGATTACGCTGGGCATTCATTTGATCTTATTACAATATTTTGGTACTTTGCGCGAAAACTATGATAACTTTCTGAGGCGTTGTATCGCGTATTAACCATTTATGGTTCGGGATTTATTAAGCTGGCGTCGCCTCTAAGTTCAATTCTTAGTTTGCTTAAAGGGAAACTGCAAGGCTCATTTGCGTTTTGAAAGATCCTAATTAAAATTAAAAAAAGCGCTGCCAAACTTAAATACAACAAAATAGTAATTTCCATCGAGTCTAGATGGCGCTGTGCAACCCCGCTTTGGGGTAGCCAATTTACGTATACTTAGTACGGAAGCGCGCTCTACTCGTACGAGTTACTTCACGCGCCCGCCTCGTCGCCATGGTTACGGACGCTCGGAAGTTAAGAAAGTCAAAACTTTAAACTTAATTACAAAACAACCGCTTAATACTTTTAAAGTAATCTTCAGATTGAAATTATTAATAATAATAATAATAATTAATAAATTAATAAATAATTCAAGTTTTTCGTCTACTACTGGTCATGCTGCTGGTCAAAGCTTGGCGCTTCCCGTTTAAGAACGCCGCTAGATGTCGAAAGGTCAAGATAGGTTTTTGGCCAGTGAAACAGGCTTTGCCGTAATAATTGTTAGTAATATTCTATATTATATCATAAGTGACGTAATATCTATAAGTATAAAAAATAGCTTAGATTATAAATGAACTGATTTTCAGAGTGATTTCGCAATTTAGGTTTAGTTTAGCACAGAGCCCCCTAGTGTCTAAAATATGCCCAAATAGAAATAAACTAAAGCCAAGGATGATAATATACTACTCAGTGCAGTTGTCCCATAAATTCTTTGTTAAAGGGAATATAACCTGTAAATCAATCTTTATGGAAGACCCCTTCAATGCTTCAAATTTCCCTGTACAGTGGCGCCAAACATTTCTAAAGCCAAAGGCAAGAGCGGCCAGAGTTGCAAACGTTGGTGTTCCACACCAAATACCTGAGGTTATATTCCCTTTAATCGGAATACAAATTTTGGTATCACAAATAAATTCTACAAAGGTGAATTTTATCAAAGGAATGCCGCGATAATTTCTCAATTTATTTAAGGCTCTAGATTATAAATTCAAATCCGTCTGATATTTACCAGATACTTTTAAAACTATAAACTGGCGTAAAGAATTTGACCTTTTTTGAGGAGCAAATTGATTTCGTCTCTTCGATGCCGTTCGATATTTCGAATTGCGATACCGAAATAAAACTGAAAATAACGGTACCTCTACGAAAGATAGGGTTGAAATATTCTTAGGTAAATTCAGGGGTGTTGTTAAAATGTCTTGCAAAAAGGGAAGGCGTAAAAGGGGAGACTTTTCTTTCGTCTGAACGGGGAATGTTTGCTTCTTTTCTTTACGACTTTATGCGCGTTGCGAAAAACTTATTTGTTATTGTATTTTTATAACCTTTTCGAAAAGTTTGGAGCTAGGCCTCGGCGAAACGGGGGTTAGGAAACATTTTTGACGACTAGCGACTTTTGCCGGATTAACTGCGACAATATTCACGAGTTTGAAAAATATTCGTTCCATTTCGTTTGGAAGCTGTAAAAATATTTTACGATTTTTGGGACTTGGCGGGCCGTGTTTGGACGGAACTAGCTTAAAGAGAAGATTTAGCCTCTGCCCGTTTCGACTCTTAAAAAGTACAATTCAGAGGACGTAAAAAGTTACGAACAAAAAAATTAAATTTGTAATTTGTAGACTTGATATTTACTTTGGAAATAGCTCTTCGTTCCGTATGAATTTAAATAAAATTTTCTTCTGGTTATTTTATTTTTGGTGAACAAATTTTATATTGTTGGTGTACTGCTACGGTGTTATTCCAAAACGTTGAAATTTTTGTAATATATCAATGATATTTGACGTATACGTTAATAATTGTTTCTTTTTCAAAAACTTAAAATATTCAAATTGACCCTTCTGAATATTTTTGTACCAAATATACGACTTCGTATAAAAACTTTTTTTTCTAATTTTAATAAATTCCTTTGTAGTTTTGCCTAAGATCAGAGTGTAGTATCCTTTCGCATCAACAAAATGGATGAGTTCTTATAAAAAATTGGTTTTCTAACTTAAAATATTCAAATTGGCCCTTATGAATATTTTTGAATATTCAAATTGGACCTATTGAATATTTTTGTACAAAATATACGACTTCGTATAAAAGTTTTTTTGAATTTTAATAAATTCCTTTAGTTTTGCCTAAATTTAATAATTAACCGCTATTAATTGGCTATGATCAAAGTGTAGTATTTTTTGCCATGTACAAAATAGAAGACTTCGTATAAATGTTTTTAAAAATTTAATAATACGCTTCGTCGTGGTTTGCTTAAGGGGGAAGACTACTTTCACGCTATTTTAAGCTGAACTCTTTTAATTTGGTGTTTTAACTTATAAAATTAATATTTAAGTGTAGAACAGCCTCTTGTTTAGTGCCTAAAATAATTTTTCCAATTTTAAATTTAAAAGTAATTAAGTTATTACGTTTTAATTCGAACCCCCGGAGCTAAACAAGTTGGGCAAGTGCCCAAACTACCCTTTTGTTAAGACCTTATATTTCGTTAACTATTAATATTAGAATTAGGATTAAACTAAATCCAAGCAGTAAGAAATTTTAAGTCTATTCGAGAAATACTTAAAATAAAACCGTCGTCGTTTTGTTCGGTTCGACGGTTTAGCCAACGCAAACATCCAGAAACTTAACAATCAGGAATCACTTATTTTTAAAAATACACTTTATCAGACAATCGCCAAAAAAAATCTATAAAATGAAAAAAATAACGACTCGAACTGCTAACGGTACCCTTTCATCATTACGGGCCAATACAAAAGGACGTGGAAACGGTTCATCATTATTATATATAGTTTTCAACGGAGAGAATCTTTACGATAGTCAAGATACACAGTAATGTGGACGCTCTTAAGGATGAGGGGGGCGGCAAATCTGCAAAAGGGGGGAAGGAAAATACACTATCGAGACAGAGAGAGATAGTGATTACCAGTACATCTCACGCGTACGTGCCCGGGGTTTTTCTATGGTGATTTTCGGTAACAATCATTTCAACAAGCTGCGCTATAGGAAAGACAGAGGGGAAAAAAATGATTGCTATTTTTTTGTGTTTAGTCAAGGCGGGCCGGGGGCCCCTGGCGCCCCGACGGGGCCCCTAATAGTCGCGGCCCTAAGTGGGGAGGCATTTCCCCGCCAAGAAATATACGCCATTTTGCGAACGTTTTTAGTCAGTCCTTAACGAGTCTTCTGTCAAAGGCAGGGAGGGGTGAATTTATGGTATCCGAAAAGGGTGGTCCCGTGATTAGGGGAGGCCTTCCTCCCCTCAATCTCTTTCGTTATTTTATATAACTGTCTTACAAATCTTCTTCTAACTGCTTTTTGAAATGTGCAGGCTTTTGGGAAATTTACAATTCGATATTTTATATAATAACTGACGTTGAATTCCGTCTCTCGCACTCCTTCAGACCCGCTTTCATTCGAAGCTGAGATTATCGTTTGATCGGTGCCCCTGGCGGTGAACTTACGATACTCCGCCCCTTCTTTTAACAAATAATAAACCGCCTTTTCAAATATTTCCAAACGAAAAGTCTATAATTTAAAATGCCGACGTCTTAACTGTAAAAGTATAAACGTATTATGTTGTGGCCTCCAATTATAAACGAATTATCTCAACGGTATTTTATTTTTTGTGTCGTTACTATTTGATTTTGGTTTTCAAAACTACCCCCAGACAATGTAAAGGTATTTTATTTCTTATGTCGTTACTATTTGATTTCTGTTTTCAAAACTACTGTCAGACAAGGAAAAGGTATTTTATTTCTTATGTCGTTACTATTTGATTTTGGTTACTACCGCCAGACAATGAAAAGGTATTTTATTTCTTATGTCGTTACTATTTTATTTCTGTTTTCAAAACTACTGTCAGACAATGAAAAGGTATTTTATTTCTGGTGTCGTTACTATTTGATTTGGGTTTTCAAAACTACAATGGAAAGGTATTTTATTTCTTATGTCGTTACTATTTGATTTTGGTTACTACCGCCAGACAATGAAAAGGTATTTTATTTCTTATGTCGTTACTATTTTATTTCTGTTTTCAAAACTACAATGGAAAGGCATTTTATTTCTTATGTCGTTACTATTTGATTTTTGTTTTCAAAAATAATTAAGTCAATCATTAAGTGGAATATATGTTTAAAATCTCACGAAATGTATTTATATATTCGAGATCTCATCTAATATCCGAGGATTACAGATTTAAATTTGAAATTTGGGTTGCGTTACGACCCAGTTCAAAGAAATCGATTAAAATTAACAATGCCTACGACAATAAAACACTTTCGTAATTTGTGTAGTTCTGATTCTGTGTCACATCAAATAGGATTTCGTCGTTTCGATACTATTTTGGTACTGTTCACTTAAAAATAACTTTTCAATTAGATACATTTTTATTTTAATAACTTCAATTATTTTATTTGAAAAATACCCAACAAGCGTTGTAATTTTAAATATATTTGATCTTCATAAATTCGACCTACTTTTGACCTAAAAGTCCGTAAACCCCAAAATTTAGCACCCTTGATAATGACAACGCATTCCGTCCTCTATCGTAACAATAACCATTTTAATAGCTATAGATAGCGTGTTTATATTATCTAAATACCAATAAAATTAACAGTCTCTCCTTTTAAGCGAGCCCCCCAAAGCAAAGAGGGACATCCCGACTGTGTAAAATGGAAAATTTATCAAATTGAAAAGCAAATTTCCTCCCAAAGCTAGTCCCCCCTTTCAACCCGTCATTGTTTTGAAAATCGCCGTTATTAATAGGCGGCACATTTTTCGGGCATGTACGCTATCATTAATGAACCCGGGGCCCTTAGGGGGGGGGGGGGCGAAATCCCCAATGAAAAACGTTTTAAAACGATCGTCTGCTATAGCTTCTGCTTGTGACTGCTTGTATAATATTCTGCCTGCGAGGGACCAGATAGAGACTTTTATAATACAGTGGGGGGTTTGCAAAAGGGGGTGTCAGGTGCGGAGGGAACTATAATATAATTCCTTGGAAACGGGAGGGGGATATATGATTTATCTTGATAGTAGTAGCGCGTAACTCCACCAGGGGGAGCTAAGAAGAGGGTTTTCCAGGGACGCGATGGGGAGAAGCCCCTTAATTGTAGTCGGGCGCCATAAAACTTCAACCCGGAGATTCCGAATAACTGCATTCCGCGCACGATAGATTTCCCGACTCTGCATATTCTATATTATCCGTCTCCCCCTCGCCCCCGCCCACCCTTTCCCGTCTGTACACGCGGAAATTTGCATTTGCTATTTCGTTCCTTCCCCCTAAGAAAAGAAGTAAGTCTTCTAGTTTTAGACTTTTAGCTTTTGCTATTTTCGAGTGTATTTTCCTTTTTTCGCATTATTAAGGCGATGTCACTGAATTAAATCACTTTCTAACGGTTAATACCTTTTGAGATCAAAAGTTATAGCCTTATCGAGATTGGCTGGCTGGTTCGTCTTCATTATTTCGAGGTATTTTTACCACACTCTTACGGGGTCTAGATTAAGTGGTCGCTTGGCAACTGGTCGCCCGATAAGTCGTCGTCGGTCATTTAGTCGCTTATCAGTAGGTTATTTCGTCACATTTTAAAAATGTTAATAAGTATATTATATATTTTTTAAACGGCCTAAACTACAATTTATTTTTTAAACGGTTTATATAAATGGAAATACGAATTTTTTTACCGCATTAAAAGTCGCGCGATGATTTAGGCCTAGCTGATTATTATTATTATTATTATTATTTCGATTTTTTTTTACTTTAATTTATTTCGGCCACCACCCTCCTACGCATTTTAACCCGGTTTCTGGTAATTGGCTTTACAAGTCACTAGTTGACTTAGGCCTATGGTGGTGCCTTGGGTATTAGCTTAGCTAATTATTATTATTATTTTAACTCTCTGATCGCTTACGTCCTCGCAATTCTAATTTCAATATTTCGTATAGCTTCTAGTAAAGTGTAGTTGTTTTGCTACATGAAAATATCAAAAGTGCACATTTTAAAATTTGCGCTTATGAAGAATACTATTTTTTTTTCAGAAATATACGTATTTTTTAAATTGATTTGACAATTTAATATTTCAATTAAAATAAAAGTGATACCACGATTAACAAACGAAAGGTGTGCACACTCAATGAAAACATTTTGTCACTCTTTTGAAATTTACCTTAATTTATCTGACTGTTGGCAATGGAATCCGCTTTTAATTGCAGTCAATTGCCGCTGCTACAATTTCTTGGAAATTAACCAGAAAAGGTACTTAAACTTATTTCGCGCTTGTATCTCAAAAGTATAATTTGCCTTAACGCGTCTTGTTTTATTTTACGCTTTAAATTTTAAATAGATTTTGATGCGTCTTATAAATAATATGATTTTCGTGTTAAGACTTTGCATCCTAACTTAAATACTCCCTTTAAAAATTTATAAATACACTGTTAATTTATTTAATGCTAGTTTAAAAGCGTACTATAAGATTCGTGAAAAACAGTCGAAAGAAAAGGTTAAAAGCAAAAAAATAAACTGTGCAAAAACAAAACAAAAATTTGTATATTAATTGTTAATATAAAACTCTAAATCCTGTAATGAATTCATCGCGATAATTCTATACGACGTTATCCGCAATTTAGAAACCATCCAACGATATTAAACGTACCTTGATTAAGATAGGCTTTACTCGAAAATGGAAGGTTGATAACTTTCCTAAAACGATAAGTTTGAATAATGAACGTTTGGACAATCGCGTGCGGCCGAAATTTTTAATCGTTGGTATTTCTCCGGTGTTTAAATCTAGACACACGCGGGACTTTTGGACAGGTTAGGAATCGCCCACAACGCGGAAACCTTTCGGCTAATCCAAACAGCTTTCAAAACGAGGACTAAAAATGTGGATTAATAGGCGAAACTATAAAGTCCAGGGGGGCTGAAAAGATGGTAGTCACGTGACTTTGGGGAGAACTGCAGTGCCATCTATCTTAAGAAATACGAACTATTATTCATTTTATTTTGCTAATTTTTTTAAATTTTGATCGATTGATCTAAATTACTTAATTATAATTATTATTTAAACCATTTTGTAATAGAAAGGTGTAAGTTAATTAGTTGTCTGCAGTATTTACTGTATTTGGAAGTCCTGAATATTTTTTCTTTACCGTCGCACGGCCAACTATGAACACGAGTTACCGAATCGAAGTTGGCTGTGAAATGGTAGTTACGTGATTTTGTTTTCCCATTTTAACAAGTTGGTTAAGACCAAATTTACTTTATAGTTTCGCCTATTGATATTAGCGGCTCCTAGGCGGCGCTACATCCTCAGGCGCTTACACGCGTGTAACCGTATATTTGTTGAGGAACTGAACGCGAATGGCTACGATGATAGTGCCCCAGTTTGGAACTCCGAAACTTGGAATCGAGGTTTTTAGTTCTTTGAAGTGCTTCGGGTGTATCTCGCTAGTTGGGGAATAAAATTTTACGAGTCAGGCTAATTTCGCTTATTAGTGATGGCGTCATAAGCGGCTAATAGCCCGAGTCGTTAAAACCAATCTCGGCCGGAGTTTTAACTGGCGAACGCGATTTGTTTGGAATAGCTTGACCGCCACCGATGAAAATAATTTTGAAGACCCCAAAGTTGCGGTTTTACGAGTGAAGTTACGCCTGTTCCGGGGTCGGTTGAGTGTTATCCTTCCCGTAGAAGGACCTCCCTATAACGACGCGACGGTTAAGTGCGTCCGTAATTACGTAACGTCCGGCCTGAGATTCTGCATAAATGTTTATTTCCCTTTTATTGGTGTTTTATGGTTGAAACATTTTATTTATTAGACTTACAAACACTTCTAGAATAATGATATTAATCTAGATTTTTTTAAGCTATATCAGGGTTGCCACACGTCAGGGAAATCAGGGAAAAGTCAGGGAAAGGTCAGCGAATTTAGAAATGGGCTTAAAAAGTCAGGGAATTTAGAAATGGGCCTAAAAAGTCAGGGAAAGGTCAGGGAATTTAGAAATGGGCCTAAAAAGTCAGGGAAAGGTCAGGGAATTTAGAAATGGGCCTAAAAAGTCAGGGAAAGGTCAGGGAATTTAGAAATGGGCCTAAAAAGTCAGGGAAAGGTCAGGGAATTTAGAAATGGGCCTAAAAAGTCAGGGAAAGGTCAGGGAATTTAGAAATGGGCCTAAAACGTCAGGGAAAGGTCAGGGAATTTAGAAATGGGCCTAAAACGTCAGGGAAAGGTCAGGGAATTTAGAAATGGGCCTAAAACGTCAGGGAAAGGTCAGGGAATTTAGAAATGGGCCTAAAACGTCAGGGAAAGGTCAGGGAATTTAGAAATGGGCCTAAAACGTCAGGGAAAGGTCAGGGAATTTAGAAATGGGCCTAAAACGTCAGGGAAAGGTCAGGGAATTTAGAAATGGGCCTAAAACGTCAGGGAAAGGTCAGGGAATTTTAAGAATTTGTCAAAAGTCAGGGAATTAAATTTCATCTTGACACTTTTTGAAGGAAATTTTAGTCTAGTTATCTGACAAATTCTATGATTATTATTTAGTTCCTTTAAAGGTTGGCTAATTTTTTTAACGTTGCAATAATACTTTTGTACTGAAATGTAGATTGATTTCCATTTATAAACTTCTGATAAAAGCAAAATATAAAATTAAAACTTGTCTAATTTCGGTTTTATAAATTCAGGGAAAATCTCTGAAAATGGTCAGGGAAAACAGGGAATAGTCAGGGCATTTGAATCTGAAAATATTGTGGCAACACTGCATATCTATAGTTTTCGGAGTAGTAAAATAACAAAATCATACTGGTAGTCTAGATGGATAGGTATAGGTGAATAATAGACCGAAGCGCCTGTACAAGTGTTCCGCACGCAATACACCGGTGTTCAGGGAGAAGTTAGTTTACAGTTCGTATATTATTATTCTACCAAAATTCTGTAAAAGCGTTTTGCCCAAGGCGTTCTTCCTCACGAAATATATTTTTTACAAACAGATTTTAACCATTTCGTGTATACCAATTTTTGAGTCGTATTTTATTGTCGACTTAGATTAGAATTTATTAATAGCGTATCAAAATTATTAATTATTTATTAAAATTCAAATTTTATATCGTATTAATTGTCGTCATAATTTAGTTTATCATATTTATTTTAATGTCAATAATTATATACCAAAGTGAATGTGTTAATCCCACAGTGTGGTGCTACGGGCTCTAACGTCATAGTGCCATATAATTAATATGCTTTATTTAACAGCATACACAAATAATTATTAATTATTGATATATAATTTTTATATTATATTCAACGCCGATATATCTTCTAATATCAATAAATATAGAGCAAACGAAATTTCAAATTAGTCTTAACCACCACTACGTGGCGTTACAGGATCTGACGTCATAGTGCCATATAATTAATATGCTTTATTTAACAGCATACACAATTAATTATTAATAAGTGAAATATAATTTTTATATTATATTTAACGCCGATATATCTACTAATATCAATAAATAAAGAGAAAGAACTATTTCAAATTATTCTTAACCTCCACGACGTGGCGCTACGGGATCTGACGTCATAGTGCCATATAATTAATATGCTTTAATTAACAGCATATACAAATAATTAATTATTGAAACATAATTTTTATATTATATTTAGCGACGATATATCGTCTAATATCAATAAATATAGAGAAAGAACTATTTCAAATTATTCTTAACCTCCACGGCGTGGCGCTACGGGCTCTGACGTCATAGTAGCCTACTCGTGCCGTATAAACTGATCCAACTTTTGTAATTAACAGCATATACAATTAATTAACTATTAATAATTAGAATATAAATTTTAAATCGTAGAATTATATTTTATAATAATTCTTCTAATATCAATAAATGTAGACCATAAGGAATTAATCGTAAGAAATACGGCGTGGCGCTACGGGCTCTGACGTCATAGTAGGCTATAACGTACAGGCATTAGAGGGGGCTTTGGACCGCAGAAATTTGTAGCGTTTATTTCACTTTATCGCGTACAGGCGAGTGATTTCCCATCCGGGAATACAAGACACTTGGCGGGGGGCAGTAGTGTTCCTTTTTGGGGGGGATAGCGGAGCGCCTTCATCGCGAGGAAATAAGCTTTAATTAGTTCGAGCATTAATTGGGACCCTTAACAGAAGCTAATTACTGACAAGAAAGAGGAAAAGATACGAGGAGACCGAAGAGGAAAAAACGCCGCCTTTCGGCGAAATCTGGAACCTAGCGACGAGTAACGAGTGCCCTCCTGGGCCGACTAAAGTCGCTCCAAAAAAAAACCGAGGTAATAAAAAAAATGTTCCGGCAGCCTTGTTTTATCTTTAAATTGCCATAGGGTTCCCATTGGAATGGCCAAATCTCCCGTTACCCACCCACGACACCGACCGTTTTTCTTATTATTTTAATTTCAAAAATGTCCGCTTGTAACGACTAGCAGTTCTTAACATTCTTTTATCGCGACAGTCGAGCCTTAGCCGACCTTTAAGGTTACGGTTACTTTAGGGTAAAGTTTTCGTTTCCTCGGCGCTTCAGTCGAAACCCTGACTCGGTTAGCGCCGACTTTACATCTTTGTTACCTTGGGCGAATTACGCGTTAAGTCTTGGCGTGAGTTTTAATGGCGAGGGGGGAAATATCAACGGGTTTTTTTAAAACTCTTTCCTCTTTTCCGAAAGCGGAAATTTTTTGGGTGGAAAAAATTTCTTTTTCGGACTCTAATATCGGAACTAGTCACTTTTTAAAGGATTGTTAATGATAGTTTTTTCTATTTTCCACCCGGAAAAAGTTTTTTTTTTCAAGCCAAGGTACAATTTTAAAATCGATTTAATGATTTTGTTGGTTAAGAAAGCATTTTTTAACTCTCCAACGTTTTTTTCCCCTAAATTCAAAAATCATTTAATATTTTTTCTTTGGCACTTTTATGTTTTTACCTCTCCGAAGGGACATAGTGAGGGGTTTTACAATCTGTCGGTCTGTCTGTCTGTCGGTGGGTGTGTGTGTGTGTGTGTCTGTGGGTCTGTCTGGCTGGGCATTTTCGGAGCAAAGAGTAATCATCGCGTACGCAGTTTCTTGGAATTAGGGAAAAGATTTTGTCCTAAAGAACCCTCTTTTTGTCATTGGGTGTAGTATAACTTTTTTCAATTTACTTTAGTATTGGTCGGGACTCAAACCCGAGCTCTCCTACATGCCGGGCGAGCGTTCTACCACAGAACTGAAAATTAGAAACTGTTCCGAGGAGAGGTATATTTTGGCTTGTTTTTTTTTTAAATTCTATTACAGGTCTTATTCGTACTAAAATTTTAATGTAATGTTTGTAGTACAAAAATAAAGATAAATTTAGGAGAATTCGTCTTAAGCTGTTCTTCTAATCCAACTTAAATTGTTTAAAATTTTATAAAGACATTAAAATCTTTAGTACAAGAAATAATTTATTTATTTCAACTTAAGGATAATGACTATTTTGAAACAATTTTTAGCGTTTCAACCAATCTCCACTCTCTAACAGTAACTCCTTCTCTTTAAAAAATCAAATTAGTCCCTCATCCCATTGTTTGTCTAAAACTGACGTTCTTCAAAGCGATTTAGGCGCAAACCTGTGACGAATTTCCTTCCCCCACTCTTGAAAGGCGGTAAATAAGACCATGATACATTAACAGCAAACAAGATAGTCTATGGAACGCCATGGAAGAAAAATATTTAAATAGTCTGTGTGAACTTCTGGGTCGTAACGTTTTTTTACATTTCTTTTGGACAAAATCGAACCAACAATAGCAAATGCTTCACCATAAGTTTATAATATTTTCCAGAAGTGCATGGCTTTGGGAAATATTTTACCGAGAGCTATTCATAGTGACGTCATCGCGGGAAGAAAATCATCCCCCAGCGAGACGCGAAACAGCGACCAAAACCGCTATAAGGTACTACTAAATAGTTTGCGTATAAAGCATTGGTAGTGATCTACTTATGAAGAAATATTATAGACTTCTGGTTATAAGGTTGACAGGGTCCCTATTGCTATAGACTCTATGGAAGGAAATATCTAACCACCCGAGACGATAAAATAGACAACTCTGATATAGAGAATTCTCTTAGGCCTTGACCTACAATAGAACGAAAAGAAACGTCTCTTTTGCGTGTTGTATCTGACCTCCCAGGGTATGATTTCGGGTTTTTTTGGTCGGTTTTACGCGCTACCTAGCGGGATTTTATTGGTTGGCCGGAGAGTGAAAGGAAAACGCTAATCGGAAGGACGAAAAAAAAACCAGCGTAAAAATTCTGTCGTATAGAAACTCGGCCAGCTTTCGGCTGAGAACAAAAAAAAGACGCTCGAAAGTAGAATATCGGCATCTGGATCAACCTCGCGCTAAAGAAAGGATAAAAAGAACTCTTCTTCGGATGGGAAAGAGGCAAAGATTTAACCCCCGCGGCCGAAAAACAAAGGCTAAATATAAAACAACGCCAGGAGGAGACTCTACCATTAGAACTCCTCCAGTCTCCAGTCGTTTATTGGATTAGATTAGGATCAGTGATAATTAGACGGATTATATCTCTCTTGGTGATTTAGGAATTATTTTTTCCTCGAACAGTTTGTTATCTACGGAACAATGGATAAAATAATGAGGGTACCGAGAACTCGTTCATGCGAACTGAGGACGTTTGAGTCTAGTTTTAACGAGATTAAATATTTTTCTCATTGGAAATGAATTTTCTGGTGGGTTCCATAATAAGTCTAAGCTTATTCGACTGAGGTGACTCTTATCTTCTAAGTTTTAGTTTTGGTTTTATTGATTTTATTTTAATTGCTTAAGATATTGGTTGCGCCGCGTTTTGCTATTTAAGTCTTAGAAATATATTTACCCCAAATTTAAACATGTAGAAGAAGTTGTCTATATACCATTAACTAAGAAATATATCTATATATACCATTAATTAAGAAATATATCTATATATACCATTAATTAAGAAATATATCTATATATACCATTAATTAAGAAATATATCTATATATACCATTAATTAAGAAATATATCTATATATACCATTAATTAAGAAATATATCTATATATACCATTAATTAAGAAATATATCTATATATACCATTAATTAAGAAATATATCTATATATACCATTAATTAAGAAATATATCTATATATACCATTAATTATTTAAGAAATGATTCTCTATATACCATTAATTCATTAAGAAATAATTCTCTATATACCATTAATTCATTAAGAAAAATTATCTATCTACCATTAATTCATTAAGAAAAATTATCTATCTACCATTAATTAATTAAGAAAAATTATCTATCTATCATTAATTCATTAAAAAAATTATCCATCTACCATTAATTCATTATAGAAAAATATACCAACCATTAATTTTTTACGTAAAAAAACCGAGCTTTATTTTTATTGAAAACGAAAATAGAATAAGATTTTCTCATTGTAACTGAAACTGATACTTTATAGAATAAAACGATATGTTTTAGGCCTATATATATATACTGAATTTACTACTGTTCCTTTGCTGGCGTTAAAAAGTAGAAAGTGAAAGAAACAAGTTGGCAAGCCAAAATATACCTCTCCTCGGAAGAGTTTTTAATTTTCAGTAGAGCGTAACTGTATCCGTGGTTCTGCGGTAGAACGCTTACCTATCGTGCAAGAGGGCTCGGGTTCGAATCCCGGCCGATTAAAAAATTATACTACACCCCATTACAAAAAGAGGGCGCTTTTGGAAAAACCTTTTCCCTGATTCTGAGAAACTGGGTACGCCCCGAAAATGCGAACGCGTTCGCAGGCCTGACAGATAGACAGACAGACACGGTGGTTGTATAACCCCTCCTAGGGTACAAAGTCCCCTCGGAGAGGTAAAAATTATCTTAAGCCAGAGTAATACAATTAAAGTAGGCTTGGCGGCCGAAACAAACGCTGAAAAGGAGAAGTAACAAAAGGGAATAAAGAAAAATAAGTCTGCGCGCGCTATCACGCGATGCACCCGGAAGTGAATGGATGGAAAAAAGGCCCTAGTCTCATTACCCTCCCTAGATCCCTTTCTCGAAATGAAAGGAACTACTTTTTTTGGCCCTCGAAAAGCCCCCCCCCTCAGTTACAACCCCCTTTCCATTTTATTCAGCGGAGGGATACCTCATCAAGTCCTCTATAAATCATTCGCAGGTGTTTCACGGACCGTTTGTTAAAGAACGCCCCCCCCCCCGAAACGAAATTTTTCACCCCCTTTTTCATCCTCCCTCCCCCCTTCCTGTCAATTTTTAAAGAACTCTTTGACTGCCCTCTTTCGGCGCGGAGGAACATTGATATTTTTCATTGAACTCGATACAAACGAAAGTAGTCGAACCGAGCGAGGCCTGATTACCATTTGATAGTGCGCCTTATAGAATGAGATTTTTCCGGGCCACGAGGCCTTAACGGATACCGCGTCGATAGTCGTTATTAAGGCGTAGTCGGCGTTGTTAATGTTAAATCGACGATTCCAGGTAAGATGGGTTTTTATTCGAAATGAAATTTCTAGCCGTTTCGGTATTAGGAATTTTTGCGCGCTTTTTTCTTTAATCCAATGGGTGGCGCTAATGTATTTGAAAGGTACTTAATTAACTTAGTCGCGAGATGGCGTTGCTAGTGGGCCAGAGGATTACGCTCGGTTGGGAAAAATCTTTGTTTCAGTTTACTTCGAGCGGAATATTTTTGAAGGGGCTATTGGCAAACAAAAAAATAAACAAATTAACCCCCTTCAATTTTCTCTCTCTCATTTTTGGGACAATGTCTGATTTGGCCCGCTGTTCTGTTATTCAATTAATCAGTCGCTCTTTTCGTTTCGTGGTTAGTCGCCTATAAACGCTCGTTTACTCACGCCTATTGAATTTTTGTACAGCTAAAATATAACGCCTAATTTTATTCGTCATAATGTTTATTATTTTTCGTAATAATTGATCGTGATCGCGAAATAGACCGAAACACATTGGACAATGGGGTAGATTAATTGAAAAAGGTAACGACATTAGAGGGAAATTTTTTAAATGCGCGACGGCTTACTAGATGGCGCTAGTAGTTATAGTATAAATTTTGTCTCTAAAACCGCGAATAATATATTTTTTTAGTGTTTCTTTTTATGATACTTTTTTTCTGAGTTGTATTTTTATTGGTGATTATTTTGAGATTAAAATAATTAAAAACCACTGTTGTACAATTAAAAGGTTTTATTACAAAAAACACAGCTACGGAAAACCTTTTAATTGTACAACAGTGGTTTTTAATTATTTTAATCTCTTAATTATGTACAAGAACTGTCCTTTTATTAGTTTAGTTTAGGTGTTTATTTGGTAAAAAAATTAGTATTTATTCCCTTCCCACAAAGCGTTGTATTGTGGCGCATCTCGAAAGGTCCCATATTCGTCAAAATCGAGTTACACTCTAGATAAAAAATCTACGCGAAAATACAAAAATGTGGGCGAAAATCAGTTCCAAAATCTCGAAATCAGTCGCAAAAAACAGATATCAACACGAAAATTGCGCTCCGAAATCTCAAAATCGACAAATGTCGGACACGTCGCGCCATCTAGTAAGAATAAAAGCGTGAAAATCGAACCTCTAATGGCTTCCTCTTAAAGCAATTGATTTTCCACTAAACAATTTACAAATTGGTCTATTAAATACAAAAGTGATAAGGAGGTTATATTTGTAGCAATTTCTATAAAGGTTACGTACTAAGAGAAAAAATGGGTCCACCCGACCACCTCAATCCTTTTTCGTACGACCCGATGATACATAAACATGAGACTGTATAACATTTCCTTCTAACCATACGTTAGCTTTAATAGGGTGATATCCATTCCCAACACTTTCCATTAGAAGCAGCCCCATAATTCAAGTGACGAAGGGAAATTTACCCCTCTATACTTTACTTCAATGTATTCGACGCAATAACGCGAGAGAGTGTTTCTCAAATTTGTAAGCCTCGGTGATTGAAAATACGCCATCGTCCACGAGACGCCGATTGAAATTAATGCGCCGTTGACCCTTGACCGCGGTAATTCGCCATTTCACACCGCGGCGTCTTTAAGAACAGCCGACTTTTATTTTTCCTCCCCCACCCCTTTAGCATCGCGTGATGAATAGTCGGTCGGGGGGTTTTGGTCGGCGTGCTTTCCGGATTCACTTCACGCCGACCCCCGTAATTGGGCACGGAATTTTTTTATCTCAATTTTCGAGAGAAGGGGTGTTTTTTTTTGGTTCATTTCTAGTGAAACGTCTGCTTTTTTTGGCGTACCCTTGATGGATGCGCCAATTGTTTGAGTTTGTGGTTCCAAGGAAGAATGTGGACGTCAAAAAAAAATCCTTACTCGACTTAAGAGAGAGGGGTACCCAGTAGTTGTTAGTCATTGAAAGAATGAAAAATATTTTTTTTATTTAAGGAGAAGTTGCAGGGGGGATTGGCAGCGGGGGAGGTCCAAATTAAACTTTATCGAGAGACTTAATTCTTGGACTTGGTTTGGGAGGGGGTTATGTTTTTATCCCGCCTTAATACAGATTCGTTTGAAGTCGATGGTATTGGTTTTGGGTCTTGCGTGGTTGTAACGATGTGGCTATGTTGAGTACATCGTTTGTTGATTTTTAGACCTGATCAAAGGTAATAATAATAATAATAATCAGCTAGGCTAATACCCTTGGCACCACCTTCGGCCCAAGTCATCAAGCTACTTTTAAAGCCATGAATTCAGGTGGCCGGGTTACAATGCGTAGGAGGGTGGTGGCAAGCCCTTCATGCCACGCGAGCCAACAGCTCCATATACACTAACTATTAACGTTAACCTCAACAAGTTTTTACGGAAAGGGGAAACTTGGGGGAAAACCCCCTAAACCAGTGGGGAGAAAACTTGAATACTCAACGTGGAAGGAGATGTTCTGAGTTTTCATCCATTGCCACAAGCTGGGATCGAACCCGGCTCCTCTCACTACGAGACGAAAGTGCTAACCACTCCGCCAAATCGGATAATACACGTCAGTACGGGATTTACCGAAGGTGGGGCCCTAGGTAGATTTTGGGGTGGGGGCCTATGTAAGGAAAGCATACAAACGCAAAACTCGCGTGTCCCGAAGCCGAGCTGATGTCACGAGAATAATGATTGCTGGTATTTTGCCGTTGGTGGGGGCCCATAGGCCAGTGCCTAGTAGCAGAACCGTCCCTTGGTTAGGGCGAGAGGGGCAGGGGCCCAGGGCGCCAAAATGTTAGGGGCGCAAAATTTATGATTTTCATTTAAATTAGATATTGAAAATGTAAAAATTGCTACTTAAGGTTCTGGGGCGCCATTTTGGTTTTTGGCCCAGGGTGCCATTTGGACCAGGTACGGCTCTGCCTAGTAGGCCTAGTCCTTAATCCGGCACTGTTACACGTAGATCTAATCCAAAATTCATAGAAGCTATTTCTAATACACGCGTAGACTTAACATTAACATCTCTGGTCATAGTTCCGAAATAAAAAGTTGATCTTCATTCTGCGCAGAAATATTGTCATTGAAATTAATCGCCAAAAAATTCTCCAAAGTATTTTTTTATTTAAAGTACTATAAATTAAAAATAAATTTGTGTAACTCGAGTCTGTATACCTATATGATAGGCTATATCCAACAAATAGCAAAAATATTAAGTTAATTTTGATTATTTTTAATGGTATTTTTAACATTGCGCAATTTAAAGTGTCCAAGTAGAAATTTTTGATTACTGCTGGGTAGTAACGGCGCCAGGATATTATTTTGATAAGGTGGGTCAAGTATGTAGGGTCCCGTATTTAATTTTTTAAGGGCACCTTAGAAGGCATTTAGGCGAGGAGTCGAACACTTGCAAATTTGCGTACCGAATTTCGAATCTCAAAGTTATTTTAGAAATCAAAATGATTATGAGATTTCGGACCCCGTATTTTGTTTTTCTGGTTGAGATTTTTGCAACAGATTTTGGGGATTTTCAAATTTATTTCGAAATTTCTATAATAACTTTTCTTTGTACGAATATCGAAACTCTTGATATGATATTTCATCCTTATAATTTCAATATCGATGCTCCCTGTAACAAATCCAGTAGACTTTCAAAATAGCGACGCGAAATTAGTTGTCCTGGAAAGTGTGTATGTTTTTAACCATTTATTTCGTAAATAAAGTTTAATTTTTTTTTAAATGTTCTGTTAATTTTATACGTAAGTAGCCAAAATTTACTATTCGTCGGTATAACGAATTAGTAAATAAACCCTTGTAGCTTACAATTGTTAGTTATCCCCGAGGGGCAGGTCACTTCCTTGATTAACGACGCACCCCTCAAAAGATTAAAACCGATTTAATCGTGATTATTTTGATTAAATTCAATTTAATCACGATTAAGTTGATTAAATCACGTTTAATCATGATTAGAATGTTTATATCTGATTAAATCTGTTTAAAATGATTAAATCCTGATTAAAAAAATTATATCGTGATTAGTATGATTAAATCACACTTATTTTTGATTTTAATGATAAATTCTCGATTCAACCGATTATATTGATTAAATCGTGATTAAAATGATTAAATATAATTCAAATGATTAAATATAATTAAAAAGATTAGATCATGATTAGAATGATTAAATATCGGTTAAATGATTAAATCCTGATTAAAAAGGTTATATCATGATTAGAATGATTACCCTGATTTAATCATTTTACTATGATTAAGACGCACCCAAAATAGAAGTGACCTGCCCCTCAGTTATCCCTCAAACGTTTACGCTTATTTTAAATTATCTCCCCTTTCGTAGGATTTTAGGGCCCCTCGCTGCTGATGTGAAATCCACCCGTGTCTTGTCAATCTTGTTTCTCTTTCGAGGTTGTCCCCCTTTTTTTTTTTTTTGATGGAACTCACCTTCTGTTATTTCTTCTTTTATCTTCATCCATTATTCTACTTCAAGGTTTCCTTATATATGTATTCTCCGGGTGAACGCAACCCCCCACTACGATAATAATAAAAGAAAACCGAAGGACGATATATCAATAATCAATCAATTCGCGACTTGGGGTGAATATTTAATTTCTACACTCGCTGCTGCCCCCCCTCAGAGGGATGAAGGGAGGAGGGGACATTATTTTTTAGGGAGAGGAGAAAAATACGTGCCCGGGACCTTTTTAAACACGAGGCGGGCAGGGCCAAGTTGAAGATGATGTATGCCGATCGAGAAAACTTCGATTCTACTTTAACGTATACCTTCACCGCGACGTGGTTTTGTATAAAATGTTTTATAAATTTTGGGGATCGCTTTGACCGGGGTATCATGGTGTTTTTTTGAGGGACATTTTTATTTATTTATGCTAATTGACACGTTTGAGAAATCTTTTAAGTTCTACCGCGAACGATTTCCAAATACGAAAGTTTGCTATTGAATATCCGTTTTGCGAAGGTTTCTGTCCAGTAATTAAACGAGATTTCTTGGAAATTAAACATGGTTCCTTTTTGTTAATGATTCCTTTAGGTTTATGATTTCGTTTGGTTTCTAAATGATACCTTTAGGTTTATGATTTCGTTTGGTTTCTAAATGATTCCTTTAGGTTTATGATTTCGTTTGGTTTCTAAATGATTCCTTTAGGTTTATGATTTCGTTTGGTTTCTAAATGATTCCTTTAGGTTTATGATTTCGTTTGGTTTCTAAATGATTCCTTTAGGTTTATGATTTCGTTTGGTTTCTAAATGATTCCTTTAGGTTTATGATTTCGTTTAGTTTCTAAATGATTCCTTTTAGTTTCTAAATGATTCCTTTTAGTTTCTAAATGATTCCTTTTAGTTTCTAAATGATTCCTTTTAGTTTCTAAATGATTCCTTTTAGTTTCTAAATGATTCCTTTTAGTTTCTAAATGATTCCTTTTAGTTTCTAAATGATTCCTTTTAGTTTCTAAATGATTCCTTTTAGTTTCTAAATGATTCCTTTTAGTTTCTAAATGATTCCTTTTAGTTTCTAAATGATTCCTTTTAGTTTCTAAATGATTCCTTTTAGTTTCTAAATGATTCCTTTTAGTTTCTAAATGATTCCTTTTAGTTTCTAAATGATTCCTTTTAGTTTCTAAATGATTCCTTTTAGTTTCTAAATGATTCCTTTTAGTTTCTAAATGATTCCTTTTAGTTTCTAAATGATTCCTTTTAGTTTCTAAATGATTCCTTTTGGTTTTCAAATGATTCCTTTCGGTTTCTAAATGATTCCTTTCGGTTTCTAAATGATTCCTTTTGGTTTCTAAATGATTCTTTTTGGTTTTCAAATGATTCCTTTCGGTTTCTAAATGATTCCTTTCGGTTTCTAAATGATTCCTTTTGGTTTCTAAATGATTCCTTTTGGTTTCCAAAGGATTCCTTTTGGTTTATAAATTATTATATATTGCTTGGTAATTAAAATTATCCCAGTAAGTAAAACCTTTAACTTAAACACGAGAGTGACTACCCCTCGAAATAAAAACATTTTCTAACAAAAATATAGGTTTCAAAAAGCCTTAGAACCACAAGTCTCCCCTTTGGAAAAATATTTGGAATTGAGAGGGAGGATGGTTACCCTTTTAATTAATATCAACTATCAAAGTCATCCGTGCCGTCAACGTGGACCACCCTCCTAATGAGTGTGTGTTTCTAAATTTCTAAAACGAGCCATTATAAGGTCCAGGAGGGGGAGGGGGGGAGAAAAGCAAACAGAGGTACCCTGTAGCCATTCATTCTTGGCCAAAAACGGTCCTTTTGAACCTCTAAGGCCGCGTTTAACCAATGAAATATAGAGCCCGTCCCTGGTAAAACACGTTAAAAGGTTAAGTTTTATCCATTCCCCCCCATTCGCGTTTATAATTTGATAAAGCATCCAGAGCCGTAATAAATTACCGCAAATGCGCACCGCTTAAAAGCTCGCTCCCTTTAAATTAATCTAGCCAAATATATAAGCTTGTTTATGCCACACTAATGGCCGCGATTAAAGTAACGGACCGCAACCCAAAGGCCCCCCGCACCACTCAGCTAATATCGCCGGACCACCTCCGTAGCGCCATCTAGGGGCTTCCCTCACTACTACCAGATGAAGATGACTCGCCATTTTAGCCAAAGGGGCTTAGGCCTTGAATTAAGTGAGAGACGAACTTAATTTATGGCCGAATAATGGCATTTCCAGCCTCCCTATCGTGGTTCCCCGTATATCCTTATAAATAAAAGGTCCCCCCTGGCTGAGGGGAACTGTACTCGTAGTACTCAGTGTACTTTTAAACAAATAAGCCTTGGCCGTAGAGTGTGCTTAGAGGGTCGTTCATTAGATGGCAACTCAATCGCGACTAGACTGGACTGAACTGAACTGAACTGGAGTGCAGCTGCGAATCTTAAGCCTAATTGGATATTTGGTGGTCAACTTCGCCTAGTCCGTTGCGGGGGAGGGTAGGTGAATTAGAAGCGCTGAAAGTCTTTGGACTACGTGATTCTGTTGTACTAGAGATAATAGATAATTTTAGGCGCGCGCTGGAAAACGTGTATGGTAAACAGTCTACGCGCGATGAAGTTACCTCCAAAACTCCCACGCGTTCCACCTACGCGTTTTCCAGGGCGGACTCAACCCGTTTAGCGTATAGGTTCGAGTATTTGGAATCTGTGTTAGACGAGAAATTGATTATATGGTCCCCGATATTAGGTGTTTCTCCTTTGGTTGGTTTTGCGTCGTGGCCTAGTTGGCCGGCAAAGGCTTAAGAGAGTCCCTTTTGTATCGGGTTACCGCTGATGGGATAACTCGGATTCATTAGAATGTTTTGGCAATTTTGCGGGAACGGCTTATTGGACGTCGGTTCGAAAGCGTTTCTCTCTCTCGGCTCTGGTTACGGCAATTGTTCCTAATTAATTCGTTCGCCCGTGAATACGTGTATATAGCCATTCGTGGTTTGGTCGTTAATAGGGTTATTTTTTACTTCTTCTTGGGCACGCTATAATTTCAGTTCGACCTTGACATTTTTCCAAGAAGTGGTCTTCACACGAGCTAACATATTGCGTCCACCTTTTCCGATGAACGTTGCATCTTGGATTAATTAGCAAAAACCTGGAAACCTATACTAATGGCTCTCTAGCGCTGAGAAAGTGCAAAGCTATATCTGCGCAAGCGCGAAAAACGGGACATAAGGATATTTGTTTTAGTAGTCAGCCTGACTATTGAGCCTCCTATCTTAATATATTTAGTAGTAACTGAAAAGTGGGGGTATAAAAACAAGGTCAGCCAACATTTTGTTTTATCCTCAGAATTTAAATAGGAGTTTATTATCATTTGAGTTACATGACTTTGGTTGATCACAATTGTTTCACTATTAGAGTCTGACTAGTTTCAAATATTTTCATTGATAACATCACCGAATGGCGCATTAATTTGAGATAGAGATTCTGAACTTCTTGTGATTTTATTAAATAAAAAAAGGGAAAAAGGGAAATCCGAACAAAAATTATCTAAATCTAGGGAAATTCGAAGATAAAATTTTTTTATTCAAAGCTAACATAAAAAATGGCACAGCTTCAATAAATTGAATTTTTATGAAATAGTCAATTAATACAATCATATTTTGTCGGATTCGCTTAACTGGCACCCCTGCAAATTATTTTATGGCAATTTGGAAAGTCGTCTGCTAAATAACTGGCTCACAGGAACGATTTTTATACTGCTAAAATTGTTCCTAGTTGTTTATCGAGATGAAAATAACAAATGCCCTGATGAAATTATAACGTTTTTTTTACAACGTCCCAAGTAATTGTTTTACGCAAATCATTGTTTTTAGTGTTTTGGAAAACTAGAGAAATTTTAGTGTAAAAAGGGAAATTTCAAGGGTCGGAAAGGGAAATTTCAATGGTCGGAAAGGGAAATTCCATTTTTGCGACCTGGCATCACTGATTCACTCGTGTTGGTCAACTATGTTGAGCGAAAATGTCTTATTTAGGCCTTTAGATCTTCAAAATATATTACATATACCAATTCGTGGCTTTCATACCTCAACTACTCAAGCAGCCTCTGGGAGAATACGAAGGAAGATCCGTATGAATGTCGTCCGCGAAACCATCGAGCCGACCGAGGCCCATTTCTTTTTAAACTCCTTTCATCTTTAATAACGACTCTTTTATTCGGAGACTTCTCTATATATTCTCTATTCTTGCCATCCAACCTAATTTCTGGCCCGCGGTTCATCTCGTGCGGGAGTTAGAGCGACGATTTGCATTTCGTTCTCGTAAAGACACCCTCCGATGAACCCTTCCAATTCCTCCCCCGAACGTGAACCGCCTAAATACGGACGCCAAATTCGGAAACGAATCTTTCGGGGCAAAAGCCTAACGTCCCTCGTCCTTCCCGATTAAGTTTGTAAGCGTCTCCGTCCCACCCTATTTTACGCTTTTAGAGACCACCCCGCCATCTACCGTAGATCAAGTGATCTCGGCGTTTAAATATTGGGATCTATCCCCCTATTTAATAGTAGGATTTGGCTGGGGTTTTTGCCGCTAACGCCGTAGACGATCTTAAGCCTCGGTTTGGAAACCCCCCTTTTAGTAAGTATATAGAATAATATAGAACTTCATCTTTTTAGCAGTCTATACATCGCGAGGTTTTTTACGTGAACGTCTAAGATCCAAGTCTTATTGGATTATCGGGCCATGACAACTTTTGGGGGTACCACGCCAAAGTGAGGGGGGGGAGGTAAAGGACTGGATAGAAAAAAAAACTTTCTTTAACGCCATATGTGCCCGCTAGAGGCGTTCCGTGCGTTTTTACGACTATTTGAGCTACAGTTAGAGCTATTCCTGGTATAATGGAAAACGAAGGGCTTTTTCCTCCGCTTTTACGCGATTCCGTTTCGTACCAATCAATTCTTCGGCGGACTTATTGAACTTGCTGATATGTCCGTACGCTTAAGTTTGGTCTTGATCTAAATTGTTTAATAATTTGGTTTCTACCCTTAGTATTACTAATTATGGGATAAATTTAAGAATTTTTACTGAAACTATGGTGGACCAACGGGTTTGGCAATCTGCCACCGGATATAACTGTCGCTAGTTACGTTAAAAACCAAGTCGTAGCGCAAATTATCAGAGTATTTTTCCGATTTTTAGACGTGTATATTTTAAAATAACACTATCAATGCTACGTTGAAACGAAATAACAATTTACTTATCTATTTAACATATGTAAAGCAGGCGTTATTTACTACCAGTCAGTGGCGTAGCTAGGGGGGAGGGTGGTCCGCCCCGGGTGTCACCCGTTGGGCGTGATTTTGGGTGACTCCCGACCGTGAAAAAAAACTTACACAAACTAGGGACTAGTAAGTAGCACCAGTAGTGGCGCTAAGGTTTTTTCACAGGTGGGCTAATTATTTTGTGGCCCCTAAGAATTTTGTGGCCCTTAGCGGGAACCTTGGATGGACCATATTTCGCAAAAGTGGTGAAATCGAATAAACCCAAAATTTTCCAGGAAGCGAGAAGAGCAAGGTCGTTTTATTGTTGCGGCTCTCGTCGCGTTTTCTGGACACCCTACTGGCCTTGTATCTGACCTGGAGGGGACACGTGCATGCCTGGGATATTTCCCTAAATTCCCATAAGCCCCTTTCTTTTCAACTTTTTCTCAATTTCCGCTACCTTCCTCCCGAATCTATATGTTTATGGTCTACTACCTTTTTGAGTAAACAAATTGATTTTGAAAGATTTTTTCCAGAAAAACGTTTCTTCGCAATAAAACAAATTTCTAGAGATAATGAAAATTCATAAATTAAAATATGTGGCCTCTTAATTATGAATATGTGACCCTTTTAATATAAATATGTGGCCCCTCTCAGAAATGCAGGGGGGCTAAAGCCCACTTCAGCCCACCCTTAGCGCCGCTACTGAGTAGCACATTATGATATCCACCCCGGGTGTAACCCATGCTATGATATCCGCCCCGGGTGTCACCCATGCTAGCTACGCCACTGCTACCAGTGGCGGACTGGGTCTAATAATATTGGTTGCCAGAAGACAAAGGGCCCCAGTCTTAACAACTATAACGCAATCATGTTTAAGGGGACCCACTTCATGAACGGTCCATGGGGCCCACTTGCCATCGGCCAGGTTCACTCTATGGCCAGTCCGCAACTGTTTACTACCCAAAATGTTACTTCCGTTAGTCAATATAATCTATGGTCAAGGGTGGCTACGTTTATCTCAAAATACGCGACGCCTTGTTATCTATATATATTTTTTTCTGGTCCGCGTCGGCGGAGGGAGAGAGAGAAAGTACGGGAAAAAATCGGACTATATTTTCGTGCGGATATTTCCTAGATATGCAGTCTGCTCTCGAGCGATTAGGCCGGCTGTGATATTTCGTTAAAGCTAAGCGCTTTTCCGCTGCTGCTAAGCTTTTTTTAGCTCATTCGCAGCGGCTAGTTCTCTCTCTCTCTTCCACTACGGCTCGTTCATACTTGTCAGCAGTCTCTAGCTGATAAGGGCGAATGTTTCAGAGGGGGGGACACCACTCACCCAAGATGTCCTCCCTCTTTCCTGCCTCCCCGGCGTGGCTCTGAGCGCTCCCAAAAGTGAATCTCCTCTGGTTTAGATGTAAAACGTTATTCGTATCTTCCCCCCCCCCCCGCGGATACTAGTACGTAAAATAGCAGACAGGGGGCGCTCTCTTCTCTTTTAGTCAAACAAACACTATCTTCTTACTCGCGACGAAAACCTTAATAGGTTTTTTTCATCCAGATTTGTTTTTTTTCATCTTCGTTTTTTTCGCGTGTATTTATTTACTGCCCGCCTTTTTCCCTAATCTTTGTTTTATATCAGATATTGTGTTTTTTTTTGTCTAACTCTCTCTTAACGTATGCACGGGAAGTTGACTTCTTTATTTCGTTGCGTACTGAAAGACTGATATGTTTATGGATTAACTGCAATTTAAAGTGGGGAAAAAAGTACTTTTCTTCCCGGCTTATGGAGGATTATAATTTTGTCCGTCTTTGAGGTGCCGCTAAATTCTACAAAAGTTTCGGAATTATCTTTTATTTTTTACGAATATATCAACACTTTATCATAGATATATAATTTAGCTGTTACGAGAGGAGTATCCGCCTACTGTTAATGTTATCCTTTTGAAACCAGTACCTTAGTAAGTTCGATCTAGGAGCAACAAACACAGCACCCCACGCAAGGAGAACGCAACCCGTCAAAAGTCGTGCATTTTCTCGCGTACATTTCTCATTGGTTAGACCCTTTAGCGCCTGCTGCCGTCGGAAGTGGAAAATTCGGAAATTGTCTTCCCCCCTTTCCGTAAAACGTGCAGCGTAAAGGCTCGTCCAATGAAATTTGTACACAACACGGACTTAGCGTGTTTAAAGGCTAGCTGCGTTCTCCTTGTGTTTGTTGCTCCTAGGTTCCATCAATTTTTATAAACAGGTTTCGGAAGCAAAAATAAAATAGGTTATCATCATATTAAGAATGTATTTATTTATACCACAAGTAATATAATAACAATAAGAATGACCAGAGCCACCGAGAGCAGGCCCGGGCCCCGGTAAAATTTAAATTCCGGGCCCCCAAGAGAGCCGTTACCACATAAGATAAACCCGGTATAAATACACCTCGTGTGTTCAAACGTGGGCCCCCTAGGCTGCACGGGCCCCGGTAATTTGTACCGGCTTCCCCCTCTCTTATCGGGCCTGAGTATGATACTTCCTACTGTTTTAATGCTAATTTCCTACACTGACATTTTCGTCAAGCTCCGACTTATGCATATTTAGCCACTAGGGGGCTCTGTGCTGAGAACTAAACCTAGATTGCGCTATAACTCTAAAAATTAACGTCTTATTACGCGTACCTGTGACGCTTTTGCCCCCCCCCCCCCCCTCGTGTCAATGTGAACTTCGACCATGATGCCCTCGGTGGTGGAGCGGTTAGCGCTTTCGCCTCGCAGCAGGAGGAGCCGGGTTCGTGAAAACTCGGAACTATTCCTTCTGCGTTGAGTATCCAAGTTAAAGGGGCTTTCCCCCGAGTTCTTCGGTTTCCACTTTCCCATTAAAATTTGTCGAGGTTATCGGTAATAGTTAGTGTAGGGAGCTGTTGGCTCGCGTGGCACGAAGGTCTTGCCACCACCCTCCCACGCATTGTAACCCGGCCACCTGTTTAAAGGCATAGTCGCTAGATGACTTGGGCCTAAGGTGGTGCCATGGGTAATAATATTAACCTAGCTAATTATTATTATTAATAGTTATCTCTATCTATAAATAAGTAAATAATAAATTCTTGACCATATATAATATACTAAACTATTACATAATCAAAACGTGGTTTTTAATTGCGAAAATTACACTCCGCAGGAATATTTAGTTATTTTACATCGTTAGGCGGAGTAATACACGCGTAAAAATTTAAACAGTGACGCGGTGTTTGCGAAAAATCGCTCTATAATTGAAAACTGCCTTCGTTTTAATGAGATATAATTTTCTGCCCTTAGAAATCGCCACAGCCCTTCGGGACTTGTAGCACGCACCTTGACAATGCAAACCTCACCAGACCGTTAAGATCGTTCGAAACTTAAATCTGTTAAATTTTAACGCGTCAAACTTTCACACAAATTAAAATAGCAGACCTGACAGAAAGCCGTGGGGGGATTGGCTTTTATCAAAAATGAAAGCCTACCTGACGTAATCCCGCGGTCACATCTTTTAGACGCGACTTTTAAGCCCCTATCCGAACGGTGTTGGCAGTGAAATTAGCTCAGCCAACCGTGATGTGATTTATTTTGGGTATTAGCTGATAAATAACCTCGATGTCGTGGTCATCTCGCCCGATTATCTCGCCCCCACCATGGAAAAAGAAGACTTCTTAATTCTTTACCTTCCTTTCATTCGCTTCTTCGTAATTGACCCGGAAGATAAAGGCGTAACAACGGATAAAGAAATTTAACCAGATTCTCAGTTAACCCAGAAAAATAGAGAAAAAAGGTCCGTCTTAACGCGTTGTTCTTAACCTGACATTGTAGCTGAACCGCGACGGAATGGGTAAAGACTACGCTAAATAACGTCTTTTTTTATAGTTCCACCTTAGGCACTCGGAAACGGTCTTGACAATAAACAGACGCGTTGAAAAATCGTCCGCTATTTCATCCACCCTTCGCGTCCTCCGAGTTGTCTTTCTACGCCATAAAATAAAGTTCTTATTTTTTTGGTAACGGTTGAGAAAGTAGTGTTAAGGATACCTCAAAGTTGAGACGTATTGTAGGTGCGAAGGCTCGCTTTTTTTTTGACGTACATTCCACGCGATAACATTGGTGACCTTTAAAAAATAAATTTATGAGGCGCCGATAGGCAGCGCCAGCTACTTATTATTTCCGCGACTCGGCGCGCTGCTGCTTATCCGCTCGCAGATGTTTCGCGTCTTATTCCAAGACGCTATTTTGCCGATAATGGCAGATACATTGTTTGAAGAAAAAGGAACGGCCGAAACAGAAATGAAAGTGGTATTATACTACGGACTGATTTTGCGGTTTTTTTAGACAAATACTCGCTATCCTAGAGATTCTACCCTTTCTTGGAAATCTTTGGTTTGTTGACCTAGATGCGATAGATTGTTTTCGGTAAAGCGAAAATGGTCTATTGTTTATCCAAGAAATGGAATAAATAAATAAATACGCTTAATTAATAAAAAGTTGTTTCGGTTTCCGTAATTCCATGAAAGGCTTATTCCCATTCCTGTACCGGCCAAAAAAACGCGTCACTCACTATGCGCATGTGCAAACGTATCACCAGTGTTGCCAAATCGTGGGATTAATTCAATATTGTGGCATTTTTAATTTCTTGTTTAGAAATGGTATAAAGGGATTTTATTTTAAAGAAATTCAAAGATTTTCTTGGGATTTTAAAATTAAGCTTTTCGAACTTCAAACCACAACCTCGAAAATAGTTTCCAATAAACAAAAAATCATTTTCTTAAAGTAAAATCTATATAAAAAAATGTTTCTTTGTCTCAAAACTTGCTGCCTATTACCGGAGGAGTTTTCAAGAATTGGGTGGTTTTCAGCCGTAAACTGTGGGATTTTCGAATCTCGAATATTGGCAACACTGCGTATCACGTGGAGCTATACAGTTAGTTAGCGGCTTCTGGTGGCATTAATATGTTACACTACGCTTTTGCGTCTTTTTAAAATATAAATAGTAATATCGTTTAAAGGGGAACGGTCAAGTTTTAACCAGTTAGATAGCCCTGTAGCCCGTTAAAAACTTAAATTTATGGCGAAAACCGCATCAAAAAATATTGAGTGGTTAATTTTTAATAAAATAAAGAAATTTCGGGAAATCGAAAAGCGCGCGTCCACCGCGACACCTGGTGAGAAGTCGGTGAGACGGAAAAACAACGTAAAAGCGCGCGCTGCTGAAGACGCAAAAAATTTGTTTTGCACGCGCGGCGCGTTTCAGTTATAAGAGACCTAAGCCTAAATTGCGCGATTTTAAAAGTTAGGATAGTTCGCAAATCGCTCATACGGGGTTAGGGGCGCTGGTGGCAGCCCCTAAGATGGCGGCGAAAATTGAAACCCAAACACCTGGCGTTATTTTTCGTTTCAACATTTGGGCCAAAAGCTATTTTTTCAAGACAAAAAAAGGTACGTGTTAGTATATTGAACGTCTTGTTAATCTTTTGATACGGAAATAAGGCCATATTTGGAAAAGCTTGGCCGTTCCCCTTTAAAGTTGTTAGGTAGTGTAGCTTAGGCGAGGGGCAGTTCACTCCTCCGTAGAGTGCAGAAGTAATCAAGGTTAAAAATTTAATTGGATTGAATTTAATACAGCCAAAGCTACAGACATTAAATTTAATCGGATTAAATTCAATACAGCCAAAGCTACAGGCATCAAATTTAATCAGATTTAATCAACCAAGAGTGCAGATTTAATCATGGGAGTGAACTGCCCCTCGAGCTTAGGTCATTTTTAAAAGATTAGCCAATCCTTGTGATACCTTGCGCAGTGGTTATTATGCTTATGCGTATTATTCCCGATAGGGGATTAGAATAAGCGTTTAGGCACTTGCTAGGCAAATTCAGTGGTAGCCAAACGTTCCTGTAATAATTAGTTAAAGCTTGGAAAACCTAAGATCAATTTCTACTGTGCTGCCAGTGCGCCTGGACAAACGGGTGGGGTTTAAACTGCGTCGGATGTACGCTGTTGCTAAGGGGACACCGCGGCCGCAAAAAATTTCTAATGGACGACGTTCACTCGGGAAACAACCTTACCTGAAAATAGATTAAATAAACCCAAATTCGTGTTAAAGGCCGACTACATAAATCTTCGGTTTACTCTGTCTTTCACTGGAAGTAGGCTTACTGCAATACACGTGTGCCATGCAGTCAGCCTACTTCCAGTGAAAGACAGAGTAAACCGAAGATTTATGTAGTCGGCCTTTAACAAAATTGGTCTTGTTTTGTGTAAATTAACGTATTTAGATGCCTAGGTTTAATACGAATCGGCGCACAGTGGGACGAAACGGGGAAAAAGTGGGCATTTGAGGAAAATTTTAAATCGATGAAAATTTTTGTCTTTGGTATTTTATGATGACTTTATATCGATAGCATACTGTAATACCTGAGATTTCGGTTTGCAAGTCATATTTATTCTGTGGAGGCCATAGAACCTGTTAAAGTGACTAAACTCGTTAAAAAAACTTGTATATGTTTTGTCATCCTAACTAATTCTTTTATGCAAAAACCATAAATTAAAACCAATTACTTCTAGGTTATCTATGTATATTTTTAGTCTCTGGTATTTGACGCATTGATCTAATATTTTTCCAATTTAAAAAAAAAATTTGCTCTGTCTATGGACATCTAAAATCTTAGTTGCTCTTAAAAAGTGTAAAGATACGAATAATTCTTAGATTTTAAAAAAATTATTAAATAATATTATACAAGTAGTCATATTTCTCGATTCTAGTAGTATTCTAGTTTATAAATATCAATAACCCTTATCCATCCGGGTCCCTCTGTAGCACAAATAAAATTGAAAAAGATAAAACACTAAATCACAATGTCTCCCATAAACATTATGAAAAACGTCCAAATACGATTTTCCTTTATCGCGTATCCTACTTCACCCAACTATAGAAGAATTTGAACTCGATAGAGACTACAAGCGACATTTCTAGCATTTCTTCGTAGAAAATTTACAAATGGAATTTTGAGTGGAAAGCTTCCACTTTGTATTTATTTTTGGGAAATATTTCAATAAAAATAAACAGATAATTGATTAATTTGAAACCAAACACTAGCAAGAACAAGGATCAAGAGCGAATATCTGAAAAAGTAATTGCGCTACAACATCAAAAAGTACTTGAGGTACTAATTTTTTTGAAATTCAATGACTGTCAACTCGTGTTTCAGGGTGATTATAGCTTTTTGCTTTTGATTTAAAATTGAGCGCCATTTTATTAGTCAATTTGCATTTTTGATCTTTATTTTATCGACTTTCTGTTGTGCAAATCCGATTGAATCAAAGCTATGTAGACCTAGAATAGGACGTGGAACACTTTTCTAATTGAAACCATCTTCGTAACTCTTACGGTTTTCGAGATAATTTTTGGATGACCTTGAAGACATGGTTCAAGGTCATCGAAATTTTCATTAGTAGGTATGCCCCTACTCACTGTATGCGACCTGAAAATTTCAATTTTCTACCTAAAACAGGTTTGGAGATATTCGCGGCGCCTACTTTTTTCTCGTTTCGTCCCACTGTGCGGCGATGGGTGTGTGTACCACGGTGCGTGCGACTGAAAACCAGGACCGCCGAGAACGGGCCCGGACCCCGAAAAAATATTAATTTTAGGGCCCAATATAGCCGTAACTATCGGAGATAATTATACATCTCAATGGTTCCAAATCGGGCCCCCGAAACTGCACGGGCCCGGGGAATTTGTCGAGCCTGCTGAAAACCACCCCATCTTCAATTGGAATCGTCTAGCGTTGTAAGTCGGAAAATTTTCCGCGGAAAATGACCGAGGCCTTTTTTCCGGAACATTTTCCATATTTTCCCGAAAAAAATAAAAAAAAGATTTCATTCCATGATTAGTCTAATATATTGTTTGCGAATTTAAATAAAGCGGCATTTTCGCCTCATTTTTTCGAATCTAAAAGTAAAACTAAACCTCTAGACTAGCTTGAAACTGATTAACAATGTACCACTATTAATGTTTTGTAGTATGTTTACTGATATTAGACATTTTATGTCGATAAAAAGTTAAAAACATTAAAAACCCTTAAAAAGTAATTTATGTTCCAATTTTTTATATTTCTTCTTTCGGAGGTTTCAGATATACAAATGCCCACTTTTCTGGGCCCCTAGTGTCCGAATTCGTATTGTAATTGAGAGGGTTTTATATTTCCTATCGATTGAATCATTGAGTTGGGAATATTAATCTAAAGGTCCAATCAAAACGTCGGATTTCAGTATTACGCGAAACAAGTTTTTAACAAATAAGAATGTGCCGTCTGCTCCCAAATGACGAGAAAACTTTATCATTCTACCCGTGGCGCCGTCTATCTCTCAATGGTTCGTTCAAATAAGACGTGTTTTCCGGCAAAAAGATTGTTTTTTCAAAAATAATGGATGGCGCCACGGGTCATATGATAACGTTTTCTCGTCATTTTAGAGGACAAGGCACATTCGTAATTTTCAAAAGCTTGTTTCGCGGGGAGCAGATTTGATTGGATCTCTAGATTAATATTCCCAACTCAATGGATTGAATAGTTCTTTTTATAAAGCAACGCTGCAACGTGGCCTTCTTGTTGAAATGTTGCTCTTACGTCACAGTCTCTTACTTTTACAAGTCTAAGAGCGCACGCTTCAGTCGCGAGGAATATAGGTGCGAATAATAAACTAATAAAGTTGTGTCGTGTAACGTAAGAGCCACATTTTAACAAGTTGGGCAAGACCACTTTTTATTTTATAAAAGCAACTATTGTACATTTCAATTTCTTAACCAAAGGAGCAAATCGCCGATGTACCGGACCGACGAATCTTAGCCAAAGTTTAAGAGTATAGATCAAATATGAACAGAGCCGATTACTCCAGTACTTTAAGATTATCCGTTGTATTGTAATGGCAAAGTTTAAATGGACAGATGAAATCGAAGAGTATTTAAAGAGACGTCACTAACCTTTACCATCACAAATAAATAAATGTTCCTTTCGTAGAGGTCGTCGTTAAATATGGCAACGCCACTGTTTTAGGCTGTAGGTAAAATATATGTAGCCAAGCCTGCCACCAAAATTAGGGTACCAGAAAATTGACCCTTTCTTAGGGCAATTTTGCGGAGCCTCTTAGGCGGAGTATGTCGCAAATTATGGCGACAACAACTACAACGCCTAACTACACGTCGGGTAAAACAATAGTTCCACTCGAAATATATTTAGAGTAAAAGTGAAAAATAAGCTAAACTTACCCAACACCTTTTCCGATTACGTCACAATAACATGTCTACCCCCTCTCCCTCTGAGACTTTTAATCCATTTACAGTGGTGAAACGATCACTTTTACCATAAGTATATAACTTTACCCATAAGTATGACCATTAATATTCTTCATATAAAAAAATGTTTTTCTCGATACTAGCTTGATTTTAACAAAAAAATAAGTATCAATAATCCAAAACTGTAGAGCGCTTTCGTTTTGAAAAAGCGTGACGTCACAGCTGTAGTGTTCACCGTGGCCGGCATGACAGTTACCGGTTATTCACAATAGACGAATAACATTGGTGACGTCATGAGATTCAAATTGAAAGCACTATATAGTCGATTGTATTAAATGTTTGTAATATATGGCGCTCAAGTCATAGTTTTTAAAATTTCAAACGGCTAATTCCTGTACAAATATAACCGTTTTGATACAAACTCTATAGAGGGTAAGTATTTCGTGTGATGACGCCACTGTGTATAGCTTTAATTTAAATATTTCCCTAAAAGTGACTTTTAACACAATATTATAGACACGTATACATCTTTCCAATAGCTCGTAAAATAGTCTACTACCATTAATTGTCATTTACGGAAACATATTTTCTATTTTTAAGGACACTATGTTTGGCAAATTTTAGAACAAAAATAAATTTAATTGAGGGGTATCGACTCGACAAGAACCAAATCTTAAAGGGAGTATGAGCTTCCCATTTCACATTGGCGCCACCAGGTGTTAGCAGACGACGATTTAGTTCCTTTAAGGGGGAAGACTACAGTGGCCATTGTCTACTTTCGCGCTATTTCAAGCTGAACTCTTTTAATTTTGTATTTTAACTTATAAAATTAATATATAAGTGTAGAACTGCCTCTTGTTCAGTGACTAAAATAATTTTGACAATTTTAAATTTAAAAGTAATTAAGTTAATACGTTTTAATTCGGACCCCAGAAGCTAAACAAGTTGGGCAAGCGCCCAAACTACCCTTTAGTTAGGACCTTATATTTCGTTAAATATTAATATTAGAATTATCAAAATGTTTTTAAGCGCTAGAGGAAGATTCAGCCAAATATGAAAAATATAATTCAAGTATGTAATTGTTAAAACAGAAACGTTCAGCTTGAACGAAAAAGAGGCTTTTACTGTATTCTTCCCCCTTAAAATTAAAAGAATTGGCTATTTACGGTGAATACATATAATACATAAAATATACTTTAGGAAATTTAGAAAGACAACAGCAAGAGAGCCACTACGTTTAAAATTTCCAGCCCAAAATATATGCCAAGCAATCGTCCAAGTTATCCAATTTAGCCGCGTAAACATTGTCTTTCCGGACATTTTCAAACTTGGGACATTCCACTAAGATATAACTTGTATCTTCGACTGATGAACCGCAGAGAGGTCAACCGGGATATTCCGCGGCAGTTGGAAGGATGGGAGCTTCCCCGCCACACCGGTGGTCAGGGTGAAGCCAACATTCCGTCTATTCGGGGCGCCGGGCTCAAATATCCGGAGAACATTTGATTTGAAGAGCGTTTTAGAGAGGAAATATCGAAGTTTCTCTCGAAATCTATTGAAACCAATTTCTCAAGATATTCATCCGGCGCGTTTACGCGGTCATTTTCCTCTCAGTATCTCTCCGCGATAGTATACGCCATCTACGCGGGTGCGTATCAAATATTCGTGGCATTCTCTAACGCGGTTTATTGTCAGTGAAACGCCGCTTTTCGCTATATTTGGTTTTCAAGTAGGCCAAATAGCGTTTCCCCTCCGTAGTAGTCTTGATAAAGTGACTATTTCGACAGGCTAATGCCCGTCTTATCGGCGGCAATTTGATGGAAAGGCCTTACCGATACATATTGGCCGAAGCTGATAGGAACTAAGGTATTCCCGAGATGACGTTACCGCCTAATATAAGCGACCCGATTGGATACCGTCAGCAGGAAGGCCTCATTTGGTCCCGATAGCCCCTTCCCGGCTTTGGCCTTAGTAGCGACTGAGGGGGCGACGGACCAGCTCCGGATAATATAACGTTGTTAGGCGTGTATGTATATTGCGCGGACACTAGGGCCGAGATAAATGACTGTTTACCGAAAGCCATCCTTCAGTTTGGAGACCAATAATTCGCCGGAATCGATTCCCGGACGCGATTTCGATTGCCCCAAACCCTATTTACGGCCATTCTCCAGAAAGCTAGAATGCATAATTTAGTACCCCTTTCGGATCCAAGCACCGAACGCGTTTCCAATAATAATATCGTGAAAATATACCGCGTAAAATAGGCAAATGGAAAAGTATTATTAAAAATAGGCAAATGGAAAAGTATTATAAAAAATAGGCAAATGGAAAGTATTATTAAAAATTGGCAAATGGAAAAGTATTATTAAAAATAGGCAAATGGAAAGTATTATTAAAAATAGGCAAGGGGAAATATAATTCACAATGGGGAAAATAGTATTCAAAATGGGAGTTTCAATAGTAGTAAATAAAGGGCGGGAAATAGTATTAAATAAAGGGCGGGAAATAGTATTAAAAATAGAAGTTTAAATAGACAATTGGAAATACAATTCACAATGGGGAGAATATCTTAAAATTAAGGGTTTCAATAGTAATAAAAGTAGGGGAATAGTATTAAATAAAAGGCTGGAAATAGTATTAAATAAAAGGCTGGAAATAGTATTAAAATAAACAGGTGAAGTTATTATTAAAAATAGGCCAGGGGAAATAGTATTAACAATGGGAGTTTTAATAATATTAACAATGGGAGTTTAAATAGTATTAACAATGGGAGTTTAAATAGTATTAACAATGGGAGTTTAAATAGTATTAACAATGGGAGTTTAGATAGTATTAACAATGGGAGTTTAAATAGTATTAACAATGGGAGTTTAGATAGTATTAACAATGGGAGTTTAAATAGTATTAACAATGGGAGTTTAGATAGTATTAACAATGGAGTTTAAATAGTATTAACAATGGGAGTTTAGATAGTATTAACAATGGGGGTTTAGATAGTATTAACAATAAGGGTTTAAATAGTATTAACAATGGGAGTTTAAATAGTATTAACAATGGGAGTTTAAATAGTATTAACAATGGGAGTTTAAATAGTATTAACAATGGGAGTTTAAATAGTATTAACAATGGGAGTTTAGATAGTATTAACAATGGGGGTTTAGATAGTATTAACAATAAGGGTTTAAATAGTATTAACAATGGGAGTTTAAATAGTATTAACAATGGGAGTTTAAATAGTATTAACAATGGGAGTTTAAATAGTATTAACAATGGGAGTTTAAATAGTATTAACAATGGGAGTTTAAATAGTATTAACAATGGGAGTTTAGATAGTATTAACAATGGAGTTTAAATAGTATTAACAATGGGAGTTTAGATAGTATTAACAATGGGGGTTTAGATAGTATTAACAATAAGGGTTTAAATAGTATTAACAATGGGAGTTTAAATAGTATTAACAATGGGGGTTTAGATAGTATTAACAATGGGGGTTTAAATAGTATTAACAATGGGTTTTAAATAGTATTAACAATGGGGGTTTAGATAGTATTAACAATGGGGGTTTAAATAGTATTAACAATGGGGGTTTAAATAGTATTAACAATGGGGGTTTAAATAGTATTAACAATGGGAGTTTATAGTATTAACAATGGGAGTTTAAATAATATTAACAATGGGAGTTTAGATAGTATTAACAATGGAGTTTAAATAGTATTAACAATGGGAGTTTAGATAGTATTAACAATGGGGGTTTAGATAGTATTAACAATAAGGGTTTAAATAGTATTAACAATGGGAGTTTAAATAGTATTAACAATGGGAGTTTAAATAATATTAACAATGGGAGTTTAGATAGTATTAACAACGGGGGTTTAAATAGTATTAACAATGGGGTTTAAATAGTATTAACAATGGGGGTTTAGATAGTATTAACAATGGGGGTTTAAATAGTATTAACAATGGGGGTTTAAATAGTATTAACAATGGTGGTTTAAATAGTATTAACAATGGGAGTTTAGATAGTATTAACAATGGAGTTTAAATAGTATTAACAATGGGAGTTTAAATAGTATTAACAATGGGGGTTTAGATAGTATTAACAATGGGAGTTTAAATAGTATTAACAATGGGGGTTTAGATAGTATTAACAATGGGGGTTTAAATAGTATTAACAATGGGGTTTAAATAGTATTAACAATGGGGGTTTAGATAGTATTAACAATGGGGGTTTAGATAGTATTAACAATGGGGGTTTAGATAGTATTAACAATGGGGGTTTAGATAGTATTAACAATGGGGGTTTAAATAGTATTAACAATGGGGGTTTAAATAGTATTAACAATGGGGTTTAAATAGTATTAACAATGGGGGTTTAGATATTATTAACAAAGGGGGTTTGGCAGGCGAAGTACTATTAAAAATAGACAGGAAAAATAGTATTAACAATGGGGGTTTAGATAGTATTAACAATGGGGGTTTAAATAGTATTAACAATGGGGTTTAGATAGTATTAACAATGGGGGTTTAGATAGTATTAACAATGGGGGTTTAAATAGTATTAACAATGGGGGTTTAAATAGTATTAACAATGGGGTTTAAATAGTATTAACAATGGGGTTTAAATAGTATTAACAATGGGGGTTTAGATATTATTAACAAAGGGGGTTTGGCAGGCGAAGTACTACTAAAAATAGACAGGAAAAATAGTATTAACAATGGGGGTTTAGATAGTATTAACAATGGGGGTTTAGATAGTATTAACAATGGGGGTTTAAATAGTATTAACAATGGGGTTTAGATAGTATTAACAATGGGGGTTTAGATAGTATTAACAATGGGGGTTTAAATAGTATTAACAATGGGGGTTTAAATAGTATTAACAATGGGGTTTAAATAGTATTAACAATGGGGTTTAGCTAGTATTAACAATGGGGGTTTAAATAGTATTAACAATGGTGGTTTAAATAGTATTAACAATGGAGGTTTAGATAGTATTAACAATGGGGTTTAGATAGTATTAACAAAGGCGGTTTGGCAGGCGAAGTACTACTAAAAATAGACAGGAAAAATAGTATTAACAATGGGGGAATAGTATAAAAAAAGGGTGGCAATGGAAGTTGCGTAAAATAAGCCTTGGTTTCTCCTTATAAAAGGCTGACGGTGGCGATTTCTCGGCCTTCGTGTTACCAGGCAGTTCCAATTTCCAAAGACATCACGCGAACGTTATCACTCTTCATCTACTTTATGCTTAATGTGATCGTTGGCGAGACAGACTATCAGTAAAAAATTTACATTTGAAGAATAGGACATTGTCATACGTATTTTTGGTACTTATGGTAATACAACTAAAAATGAAAATAAGGACATGATCGTTGTTTCCAATAGGTGTCAATGAATCCAGATTAAAACTCTTGTAGGGTAAGTCTTTTTTAGGTTGGTTTTAAATTTGTTAATTTTTAGCTTAAAGGCACTAGGTTTTCTTCTGCCTGTTTTCCTTTAAGTTTACGAGCTTGTTGAAAATGAGCCACATTTTGAGGCTAAACAAAGTTCGTAGAAATAGTTACGCATTGTTCCACTAATTGTACCTAAAAATATTTTTATTTTGTTGAAACGCAGTCATCCACGCGATTTTTCCAAATGCAGTTTCCAAAACTTTTACTTCTCATTATCTAGGCCTATTTTGATTTTTAAAAACGCCCACTGTTTTGATAATTAAAACAAAAGCAGCAACAACAACTGTAGGCACTTATCCGACGCTTTGATCTCGAAAGTCTAATTTGCCTAGAGTCAACTGTTTATCTTGGTTCGAGTGTACACGCTCCTATTGGAGTTGAGAACACAACGCTCCTATTATTATGATTTTGAAGTTAAGAACGCGACGAGTTGCTATTTACGAAACACGTTTATATCCCGAAAATTCCCAAGCTTGAAATAAAAGCTTTACAAACTCGGTCCTCCAACCCCCGCTTTTATAGAAAGCGAAGCCACTTCATCCCTTTACTCAAAAACAGCGCGACAAATTTGATCCGTAGCTATGGATTTCCTTTTAAAACATATCCCGCCATGATACACGCGCTAAAAAGGGGCGGCCGAGAGCGGAGATGATAACGTATGATGAGCCCTCCACTCTCGAGCGACTCCCGAAAATAAAGAGCGTAGCGTTGACATATTGGCTTGATATTTCATTTATAACTCTTTTCGTAAAAGCGGCTATAGCGAAATCCCTATTCCATTCGCATCCACCCGCCCTAAACCCCGGCTCAAGAACTTCTTTGAGTTATGACGAGGAGGAGGGAGCGGGGGCAAAACGGAACTGGAGGCTTCGGCTAACTTCCGCTTTTCTTGAAAGCCCCTAGCGTATTCCTCCCATCAAGTAGGGGAAAAACCCTCTGGAATGAACCGCTTCTTTCAAGCGATAAGTTCAGATTGCCAGCGCAAATTCCGCCCAAGGGAAGAGTAAGGCATCACCCTTTCCTTCGTTTTACCCTACGTTCCGAATATCTTACCTGGAATTTTTAAGACGCAGACTACTCGTAGTCCATCGCCTTTGGTTCCGCTATCCCCTTATCCCCGTCACAATCGTACAGATCCATTTGGATGAAAACGCCGCGTTCCAAACCATTTGAGAAATCCACACTTTCTCCGTTCAGTTCCAGATTTTTTATTTTTTTTTGGGTTCGCACAAAATGGCGCCAATCTGAAAGAATGGGTAAAAAATATGACAAAAAAGCGAACAGGGGGAGGGGGAGGGGAAGTGGGGGGTAATCCGACTTTTTCTTTTTTCTTTGGAAGGGTGGGCGTACTCGCCAGTATACCTCGTGGAATAAACATATTCAAATTTTGCCGGACACGTTTGAAATGGGTTTTTTTTCTGGTCGTAAAAGTGCTCCCTAAAAATACCTTCTATATTTGACTATATATTTTTGGTTGTGATTTCCAGCGTAAGTCGTTGGCGCTTCCTTTGGACAAAGTGCCCCTGTTTGGCCACATTCCCGTAAACTCCCAATGTCTCTTCGTCATTTCTGATAAAATTCGAATTTTATTTTTCTTCGTTTTTGGGTACTATGTACAGGGTGTTTCAAAAGATTATGCAAAAATTTGAAGGAGTTGTAGGGGTGAGTTGAGAAGTATGCCTGTTTTTTCCCATTTTCTAAATTCCTACGATAAGTTAAAAGAGCGCCAGAGAGAGAGTGTGGCCTACTAGCCCCTGGAAGTAGCCATTGGTAAAAGTCCGTGAGACGGGTATGCGCCGGTGCGGGTACTTTCCCGGTAGATACGTTAAACCGCCAAAGCATTGCCATCCACTAGTCCATACACGAAATGAATATCCGCCAGTTCTTCCGAAGTGAAATCCATTGTTGCAGTTTGAAAGTGACGAGAAATCGCGGCCCATCACGACTTTAAATACTGTTTAAGTTTACTTTTGCACGCTGGTTACCTCGATTTGTTTACAAAGTCCTTTTTCACCTATCACACGAACCCAAACCTTAATGTTCGCGTTTCCCTGCTGCTTGGTTTTGCCTTTGTTGCAGCCTACTTCCAGGGGCTATAGTAGGCCACACTTTGAAGCTCTCTGGCGCTCTTTTTACTCATCGTAGGAAAATGGGAAAAAACAGGTATACTTCTCAACTCACCCCCTACAACTCCTTCAAATTTTTGCATGACCTTTTGAAACACCCTGTATATATAGTGATTTTGTAGGCTAAATATTTTATCGAAACTCAATATGGTTTTATTTTTCGCTACCAAACAAATTTTATTTCACAAACTTTTTATTTTTATATATATTTTTTTTAAACTACCCGAAAAACACCAATAACAAACTAAACTTTATTGAAGAAAATACTCTCTATTTCGGCCGATAGGCTTACCAGGCTAATAGTTCTTTTTATAAACTAACGTGGCCTTCTTGTTGAAATGTTGCTCTTACGTCACAGTCTCTTACTTTTACAAGTCTACGAGCGCGCCCTACAGTCGTCAGAGGAATATAGGTTTTTCTAGCGCGCGTGCAAATCGCTCGTGCGAAGAATATACTAATAAAGCCGGGACTTCTGAAACTTAAATTTTTAAAAAGTTCGAAACGTTAAAACCATTATTTTGTTGGTATTTCCCTAAACAGTTTAGTTTTCCTCTCGAATGTTGTTGATCGTTTGTACATCATCTCCATCAACGAGGTTATATTTCGGAAAGTCTTCATTTAAGAAGGTTTTGAATTTAAATCGGTTGTAAATTTGCAAAGATTTTGAATTTCCAAAAGTTATAAAAACATTTTAAACCCATCCCTTCCTCAAAAACCCCCGAAAATCTTCAATATTTACCCTAAAAGCCGTATAAAAATCCTTTCGTGTCCCATTTAGAAAATAGCGGAAAAGTAAACTCGGCAAATACCTAGATGAAAACTTATCATCCAAGATTAAATACATTCAGCTTTTGTGACGGATAGACGGATTTAGGCTACGTTACAATCGTCTATACTTTCGGAAGCTAAGCTTATGCAAAGGAGACAGCTAGGCTATATTTTCTCGCGGCATAATCTTAGGAAAAAAGCTGGCGAGTCAGCTCTTAGTGATATACGATATGCTGAGAAATAGTTTCTCCCGAACATAAAGGATTGAAACGCTTCTTTTCGGCGCCGTTAGATGGCGATAGTGTCGAACGAGGGAAGTGTGACCTTAACGCTAATAACAGAAACCTCGGAAACCCGAATAGCCATTAGGCCACCACCATTAACCGAGTAATTAAAATTCACTTAGCCAGCTACGCGAAGCCTACCTCCCGGGAGAAGGTCATTTATCAAGACAAGCTCGAACGGGTCGCGCTTTCTTAAGGTGGCAAAAGCACACCTTCAGGCTATTTCGCGTACGTAGGCTACTTCAATAAAAAGTCCCCCCCCCCGTGCTGATAGGCGCGGAAGGACCGTATATACTGAAAGATGGTACGCGGATTCGGTTACCGTGGCAACGCCCGGATTCGGAGAAAAAAAAATCTTCACGAATTTGAACGATTTGTATTGTACAGAGAAAGTGCGGATTTAAGTTTCACCGGGTACTGTGGCGGGTGGTGGACGGAGGGGTGAAGTTTACGTTGGGATTGAGCGGGCTTTTCGAAGTCTGGGATATTGCTTGGTCGGAGTTTGAAGTCTAAGATAGATGAAGGACTTTATTTTCAGCTGGCGAAGAGAAATATTTTCAATTTTTTTTCTCTCTACGTTGAGGGTGTACTCTCTTCGTGTGTGTGATCGGTCTCCGAGAACTGTTTTTCGCTGCGCAAATGGTCGTGTTTGTACATTTATACCTGGCAAATTTGAATATCCACCGTCGGCTCCCGTGTTTTCTTCACCCCTCTACCGCTATTTCTGGGAACATGACGCTTATTTTGGAAATATAGTTTTGACGGGAATAAATCGTGTCTAGTTCCGCTTTAGTGTAGACGGCGGGCCGCTAAGGGGGACTTTTATTAATAGGTACGTATGTACTGGTTGAAAGAGGCCAAAAATGTAGTTTTTTCGCGTACCGTATTTGAAATAATATTGGTTTCCGAAATGCGTCAATGGAGGGGTTTGGACTGTTTTTTATATGATTTTTCTTTCGCGTGTCTGTAGTGGATTTAGTGTGACTCAAAGTCGATTTTTGGTATGGATATAGGAGTGCGAAACCACCCTATGACCCCTCCGTGACTAGCTTGTTAGTTTTTCATCTCAGCACATCTCTATTAAAGGGTTTCATCAGACTTTGAAAATTGTGGTTTTATTTTGTAACGTGATTTCCTGTAGCGATATAGGACAGGTCCAATTCCAGTTCTGTAGAGGGGGGAGCGTCTGAATTGAATAAAATAAATGTAAATATGGTGAAGCGAATATTGTAACTGAGATTTTTGCCTCACAGTATAATAATAAATATCATTATTTTACCAGTTTAATATTTTCTTCTATTTCTTCTTCAGAGACGTATTTTGAAAAATTATCGAGAGCCTGCTCGGGTACATGTTTCAAGCTAATAACATTAAAGGGTTCGTACACGCCCTAGAAAACCTGGAAAAGTCAGGGAATTTGAAAATGATTCCATAAGGTCAGGGAAAAGTCGGGGAATTTGAAAATGATTCCGAAAGGTCAGGGAAAAGTCGGGGAATTTGAAAATGTTTCCGAAAGGTCAGGGAAAAGTCAGGGAATTTGAAAATGATTCCGAAAGGTCAGGGAAAAGTCAGGGAATTTGAAAATGATTCCGAAAGGTCAGGGAAAAGTCAGGGAATTTGAAAATGATTCCGAAAGGTCAGGGAAAAGTCAGGGAATTTGAAAATGATTCCGAAAGGTCAGGGGACAGTTAGGGAATTTGTAAATGATTCCGAAAGGTCAGTGAAAAGTCAGGGAATTTGAAAATGATTCCGAAAGGTCAGGGAAAAGTCAGGGAATTTGAAAATGATTCCGAAAGGTCAGGGAAAAGTCAGGGAATTTGAAAATGATTCCGAAAGGTCAGGGAAAAGTCAGGGAATTTGAAAATGATTCCGAAAGGTCAGGGAAAAGTCAGGGAATTTGAAAATGATTCCGAAAGGTCAGGGAAAAGTCGGGGAATTTGAAAATGTTTCCGAAAGGCCAGGAATTAGAAAATTATTCCAAATAGTCACGGAAAAGTCAGGGAATTTGAAAATGATTACAAAAAGTCAGGGTAAAGTCGGGGAATTTGAAAATGCTTCCAAAAGGTCAGGGAAAAGTCGAGGAATTTGAAAATGCTTCCAAAAGCTCAGGGAAAAGTTAGATAATTTGAAAAGGATTTCAAAAGGTCAGGGAAAAGTCAGGGAATTTGAAAATGTTTCCAAATGGTCAGGGAATAGTTAGGGAATTTTAAAATGGTCCAAAAGAGTAAGGGAGTTTTAAAATGACCCCCAAAAAAATCAGGCAAATAAATTTTTGAAAGATGTATTAAAAATATATAATCAATATTTTTCAAGATTTTATATTTTTCATTTTATTCAACAAAAATGGTCAGGTAAAATTTGGCAATTTTGTCAGGGAAAACCTGGAAATGTCAGGCAATTTAATTCCGGAAATTTGGTACGAACCCTGCATTAGCAGGATAGGCAAATGGATACTTCTCTCCTCAGACATATATTATTTACTTTTGAGATTGTGTATCTAAAAATTCAAATGCTTATTGAAAGATTTTAAGATAGCAATGCATTTCTAAAAAATACTCCGAAAATGTCTATCGGCCAAAAATAAAATTAAAATTACCCCAATCATTTTTAATTCCACATTAATAATGAACCAATTAATACCCATCGTTAGCGAAACCGGAGATACACGGATGACTAGCGAATTTAAATCCATAACGATGTGCTTTATCAAATTTGCAGGACATTCCAAATTCATTTGGAATCGCGTCTCGTTTAGCCTCGTCTTCATTCATAAATCAAATGTAAAACAAAAAAAATTAAAACAATAACAGAATTATAACAAAATTCCCGATTTTTGTTCCAAGTATTCGTCGAGAACCTAGCCTCCTCGCAAAAAAGGGGAGTTTCAAACTAGCGACGTACGACTCAATTTTTAAGTCTCAATTCGCGTGGTTGTCTCTTCCGGAAAAAAAAAACATTTTTAGAACTACCAAAAATATTTCGGTGCTTATTACGTGACGTCGTTAATTAAAAAAGCTCCCTCTAGTGGTGGGAGGCGGACGGGGGTGGGGTGACAAAAAGACTAAATTACGTCATTAATTCTACTCCGCAAATAATTTTTCTTTCGTTTGGAATTTTGGATCCCGTTAAAACATTGCCTCGCGTCGCGATTACGGGACGCGTGTCCTCTCGCCTTTAGCGAAAGGTTTTCCTCGCCGTTCGAAGTTGTTGTCGGACGTCAGGGATGACCCCCGTAGCTTACAAAAATCCTGGGAGCCATTCCACACGCTAAGAAATTTTATCTTTTTGCGAGCGTTTGCCGTTCGAATGAATTTTTGCGCTGGCTTCCTCCGACTAAATGAATGGCTGGGATTATTTTAGGAAAGCTGGGGCTCATTTTCTGGTCTCGCAATTTCTCCGACCGCGGGCTTATAGGCGAGTCCTCCAGTTGTCCGTCCGACTGTTAATTGTTCCGGGTCTTATAATTACTCTTTTGAAAGAAGATATGGAAATGACGTCGACGGAGGATTCTCGATTAGTTTTAGTGTTCATTTTATTTTCAACTTTAAACTTTAAATTTTTGAATAGTGCTCGGAATTGTTTATTCATTATCCACAAATTTTCCGATTTATTTAATAAACGTTGGTAAAAAGAATATCATTTTAACTTATTTAATTATGTTTTTTACGCAACCAAGCATTTATTTGAATAAACGTGGTATTTATTGAAATAATTGTTTGTTTTATTTAAATAATAGGCTTATTCATTTTCGATTATTTAAACATTTTACAATTTTTATTCAACTATTGGTTATTTAAATAAATATTATTTAAATATCGCCGAGCTTATTTTATTCATGGATAAAAATTAATCGAATGCCGAACACTATTTTTGGAAACCCTTAGGTTTATAGATTTGGATGCGTAATTTTATTGGTTTTCTTTAATTATAACTCTCCTTTATTCTTGGAAGATAATGAAAGAAATAATAAATATAAAAATTGTTCAGAGTTTTTAAACTTACTTCTAAATAATAATAGCGGATACCGAGAATTTGGTCTGTCTTTTATGTAGATGACATTCAAATTATTTCATTTGTTAGGAAGCGTTTTTAATAAAAAAAATATTCAAGGAAATGCTATTTAAATAACTCAATTATAAAAAATATCTATTGTCCATGGATAAAATCTGAAGTTTTATTCAAGGAAATATTATTTATATAACTCAATTATAAAAATATTTATTTTTTATCCGTGGATAAAATAAGACACGGGGAAATTGGTTTATGAAATTGACATTTAATAAGATAAATATTTGGTTATAAGATAAATTGGCTTAATTTATTACAAAGATATTGGCGATAATGTCCACCAAATTATGATAAAAATAATTTTAGTACGAACATTTCTAGATATAAATTGGTTTAGTTTGTGGTTTATTTGTTTTTCATTCATCAAAAAAATGGATTAAAAACTGACTCACATTTTTAATTTTATTCTGGTAGTTCGAGAAACGGAGATATTTTGATAATTTTTATTTTAAATAAGGTTTAACCAAGAATGTATTTATTTATACCTAGGGAGAATGTCGAGACGGTTTTTAGCCTTTCTCTCAATCCACCCGTTGGTCCCCCCCAGTACGCTCCTCCGCTTAAAATAAAACGAATAGTCCCGGTATTACATTGGTTGCTTAAAATTTACGTCACCTAACGCGATGGAAATCAAACGCCAGTGACGTTTTGTCTTTCCCCGGCGATTGTCGCAACATAATCATTCTTCCTAATAATAAATAAATACATTCTTGGTTTAACTAATGTCCACTATTAAAAGGACAATTATCCGCGGATAAACTCCAATATATTTGGATAATGAATAAATAATGGCAACTTTAATGTTTAATTATGTATACGGGACGCGGTAAAAGGAAATTACAGTTACTTAATATTTCAAGGTTTTGTTGTCTCTTGGGCACATTTAGACTTCTGTGGTTGCGATTCCAAATCTGAGGATTGTTTAAATTTGCTTCTATTAGTCCATCGTTACCTTTCCCGCTTGAATAAGTTTCGTTTGATTTTATTTTATTATTTATAATTAATTTATGAATTCCCTTTTTATTTAATTGGTAATTTCCTGTTAATAATTCAAATTTAACAGTCCACAGATAATTTAATCTAGTACGAAAACGTCTAAATATATTTATGAATTATCGCCGCTGATTAGTTTTTAAATCCGTTTGAAGTTTAAAAATAAAAATGGCTCTTATTTGGGAGGGGAGGGTTAACTAAAAATTAGCCCAATTTGATCAAATCTAATATTCCCCCAATAGCTCGACGGTGCTCCTTATTCCGAAAAATTGAAACTAAGCTTTTCATTCTGTACTCGAAACTTCAAGCTCTCTCTCTTTCTCTGCGGAACTTTTTTCTTTATTCCATTCCCTCCGTTTTGGGGAACCTTTCTTTTATTTTCTCGTATTTGAAGCGAAGCCTAGAGAGTTCATTCCTCACCAAACAATACAGCTTTTACTCCCTGCCCCAACTTTCGGCCCAGCTGACAACCTTTCTCCTTTCGCGGCGCGTGGATTTGAAAGGTCTTGTTTTCGGTTAAAAATCTAAATTGCGGGTCACGTTTTGCGGAGAAACCGACTCTCCCTCTCTCCTCTGTTCCGTTGGGGTCCCTCAGGGCGAATTTATTTTTAATATAGCCTTTTGCAACCATTCAATAAGACGCACTTACTCGTTCCTTCCCGCAATGATAAAAAATAAAAATTGGTGGGTGGAAGGGGGGGGGGGGACTTAAAAAAATCGTACCCTTACCGCGGAATCCGCCAGCCCTACCCTGACTCTAGAGACAATGGGAAAGGTGAAAAACCAATTTTGGAAGATGCTTTAAGCGTTAAAAATGTACCGGATTTTTTTTTCAGACTTTCTCGGCTCATTTTGTGAAAAGAAATTAAAAAAACCACGTCCTGGTTTCTTGTTTATTGCGTTTAGTTTTCATATATTTTATATCCAATATATCCTTCTTAATCCTTTGGTTTATACGATTTTTGTCCGTAGATCAAAATTAGGTCAAACGCCTGTAGAAGTATTCCACACGCGGCGCACCAGTGTTCTAGGTGAAGTTAACTTCCATGCGGTTGAGTGAACACGTTTCACGCCCGGGTTTTTGGGTTATGTTTTGGTGAAATTAGCTAAATTAAAAGCTGTATACGATCAAAACGCGCTTGTGAAGTTAAATTACCAGTTTCAGTAAGTTACGAAGCTAACTTCATAAGTTATGTAAAATGACATCAAAGTAACGAATTTATAAAAACTAAAATTTTACATAGAAAACGTAGAGCTCTAGTTTTGACTCTGTTCTAAAGCTTGTGGTTTACAAGGCTTAGCATTACCGGAATTTCATAAACCTAAAATATTAAAAATTAAACGGATGAATTAAACTGTATTTCAGTTTTGCCCCCAATACGGCCACACTGTCTTACGCTTCAACTCCTAATTAAATTCCTTGGCAAATAATTTAAAACACGACAGATTAATAAACAAAATAAGTAGATCTATGTATACGTTGTTTACTCGACTCAGGTTTGGAAAAGGGAGTGTGAAATATATTGGAAATTAAACCCAACAAAATTGATTGGAAATCGATTCCGGTAGAGCACGGCACGCAAAGACTTATTTTACCTTAAACTTCGTTGCAGCAAGTATTCGTGGGCGACATCCTAATAGACCAATTTTCTTTTAAAGGGGAACGGCCAAGCTTTTCCAAATATGGCCTTTAAACCCCACCCGTTTGGCCTTGCGCACTGGCAGCATAGTAGAAATTGATCGTAGGTATTCCAAACTTTAACTAATTATTACAGGAACGTTTGGCTACCACTGAATTTGCCTAGCAAGCGCCTAAACGCTTATTCTAATTCCCTATCGGGAATAATACGCATAAGCATAATAACCACTGCGCAAGGTATCACAAGGATTGGCCACTCTTCTAAAAATGACCTAAGCTACACTACCTAACAACTTTAAAGGGGAACGGCCAAGCTTTTCCAAATATGGCCTTATTTCCGTATCAAAAGATTAACAAGACGTTCAATATACTAACACGTACCTTTTTTTGTCTTGAAAAAATAGCTTTTGGCCCAAAAAGTTGAAACGAAAAATAACGCCAGGTGTTTGGGTTTGAATTTTCGCCGCCATCTTGGGGGCTGCCGCCAGCGCCCCTAACCCCGTATGAGCGATTTGCGAACTATCCTAACTTTTAAAATCGCGCAATTTATAACTGGAACGCGCCGCGCGTGCAAAACAAATTTTTCGCGTCTTCAGCAGCGCGCGCTTTTACGTTGTTTTTCCTTCTCACCAGGTGTCGCGGCGGACGCGCGCTTTTCGATTTCCCGAAATTTCTTTATTTTATTAAAAATTAACCACTCAATATTTTTTGATGCGGTTTTCGCCATACATTTTAGTTTTTAACGGGGTATAAGGCTATCTAACTGGTTAAAGCTTGAGCGTTCCCCTATAAACTATTTCCTAACTCTAAAACAGCAAAAGCCCACAAACGTAACCAAGTCTTTGTTAGGTAATTCCTAACAAGATATAGTTACCCTCTTTGAAATCCTATTACGGCAGATATATCATTATTTTGCCGGTGGTTTGCAACTTCCAAAAACCACGTCGCGTTTGGAAGTCACGATCTCGCTACTAGTAACCCGCCCTTTGTACCGAACCCGGTAACTCGTAACTTCCTGGTCAGAAATAAAAGCTAGAACCGTCGCTTTGAAAAATGTGTCTCTCCTCCATTCTTTTGGCCACTTTTCTAGCAGCCTCAGCGCTCCAGAAAAAATAAAAATTAATTAGATCGACAATATTTCCGGGACATTTTTGGTTCATTGCCTTTCTTGTTTCGGTTGGATTGAAACCCTCGTTGGAGTATTGGTACCACCAGAGAGAGAGAGATGAAGGTGGTTTGAGTCGACAAAATAGTTCGTTAGAAGGAATCCTCTCTTTTAAATTGAATTTACTACTTACGAAATGTACTCTATAGCTATTAAGTGTCTACTCTGGAGAAAATAAAATACGTTCAAGTTCGTTTGACGCAGCCTTTTGCGAAGTTTTCAACTTTGTAAATTGAATCTAAACAAGTGTTGAGAGTCCCTTAGAAGAGTTTCGTCTTTAAATCTATTTATTTCAAGGTCAAATCAAGGGTATACGGTTGTAAATAAGGGGTCAAGTGAGCTAGGACAATTAGCTCAGGACCCGATACCCTACGACATATTCAAAAAGGTTGCAATTTTAGTTCATGCATCAACTGAAATACTTTTTTTATGAATAGATTTTGTAATATTCTTTTTGAAAAAAAAAAAGTGAAATTTAAAATTTTTGTAAATATGCGCAGGCCTTTAAAAATAAATTTATAAAACAATTTACCCATTCGTACGTTTGAAAGTGGTTCGAAAAAGTCAGGGAAAAGTCTGGGAATTTGAAAATGGCACCTAAAAATTAGGCAAATACATTTTTGGAAGATTTATTAAAAATACGAATTAAATATTTTGCAAGATTTTACCTAAAGATTTTCATTTATTGTACAAAAAAATGATCATGGATTTTTTTTAAATTGCTCAGGGATAACCCGAAAAAGTCAGGGAAATTAATTCCGAAAATTCTGTACGAACCCAGTTGAGATACCTTTATGATAGGTATATGCTATAATCTTAATAAGGAATCCATACCTCTACTTGGAATGCTTATCTCGGCAGATTTTCGTCTCGATGTGACTGACGGTTTTTTTGACGTCACTATGTAAACGTAACAAACAACAACGTGAGAGGGGAGAGCGCGCAGAGTAGATTTTTTCTCTCGTAGGCGGGGCCAAAGCCGTCAGAGTTATCTTACCATACGCGATACGCCAGGATAAGCATTCCAAGTAGAGAGATGGATTCCTGTATTAATATAATTCCCATTTATATTTTCATCTAAAACCTCGTTTATTCAATGTTAAAAGTCTACGAACATCCGAGTCCTTTTCCAATAACATAAAATGTTAAATATATATTTCTTAAAATATAAATATAGTTATTAAAAGGTTTTTATCTCAGGAACAGAAATACCCACAATATATTAAAATTTGAAAACTGGCGATACCGAGGAAAACCCGGTGAGTTTCCTAAATATGGTATAAAAATACAGTTCAAAAGCGAATACGCGCTTAACGAAATTCGGCTGTTTCTGACATTTCAAATTAAGAATTCGGTTCAGTTTCCCATATCAATATCGTGGAAATATATATATATATATATATATATATATATATTCTGTAAGAACCTCCAAAGTTATAGAAGGTTTTTTCGCGTATATTTTACATTGAGTTCTTCGGATCCTGATTCACTAGTTTTATTTCATCAACAATACAATCCGTCATCTTCGGCGGAGATATTTTTCCTAAAAGAGAAGGGGTGGGGAGCGTACTCAACGGTGCCCCCCCCCCCTCGCGTTCACGGTTAGCCATTCAATCAATTTACCAATAGAAATATATCTTCATGGTATTTGCTCGCAAGCAGTCCATTTCCCATATCCGCTTCGAGAACCGAAAAAAGGATATATCCTTCTCTACTACTCCTTCCGCTTTTGTCCAAGATACGAATCCGTCGTTGCATCTTTGTTGTCGAAGTTGCGCTCGCTCTCTCTCTCTCAAAAAAGGACTCAAAAGATTCGAATCTATGGTCTCTGCAGCATCTAACCCGACGGTTTAGTCCACCGTATATGGTTCGTATAGTTTACGCTCTCCGGTTAAAGCCGCGAATGTCTTTTGTTTCCCACCAGTGGAATCTTATTTTCCAGATTTTATCGGAATATTACTCAATCACGTGACACGGAGGGCCTCCGAGGGGAGGGGCGGTAAGTGGCGCCTTTCTTATTTCTGTTTGCTACTTACGCGTTGTTGTAGAGAGCTAAGAGTGGTGTTTGTCGTCTGCTCTTTCGTCCGCTACTTCGGATGTTTACTCGAGGAGGGGTTCGATTGCCTATTGGTCCTTCACGCCCCGCCCTGTTCCCCGTTTTATCAATTTTTCGGTACGATGCATTATATTAAATGATCCATTTTGGGCCCCCTCCGCCGGGCGCAATTTTGGGAACCGCAAAAATTTCGGGTTATTTATTTTCGCCATTGGTTCAATGAATGGACGATTGATTTTCGGTTTCTTCTTGGAATTGGGATCGTGTTTCGGTTCAGTTACGGTTTCTTTTTCTTAGATGGCTGTAAATCCATAACGATCCAATTATGGGTTGAATTATCTGGGCCATTTTATTACGAGTAAACCATATTAAGGATATGGCAAGAGTCTGACAAAAATATGTTTGAAAAAAAAACCAGCTAAATCTGAGGCCAAATATCGTTTTTATTCTGTACGTATTCTATAAATAATTTAAATTTCAACTTAATTTACGAAAATTTAATAATAATAAATATTTCATGGTGCAAAAGGTAATTTGGAGGGACAGGAGTTATTTTAAGGTACCTACTGGTTCTCATTTGCTTATTTGTTACCGTCTAAATACGTGAACTGATGAACTAGAACAATTTCGCGAGAAAGGTTATAAATTCAGTGTTGATAACGAATCGTTGTTTCTCAAATCCATTTCGTGGAGTGATATTTTCCGAGTGAACGTCTTCCATTTCTTCGCGACAGCGGCCAGCCAATGAATCGCAGAATCCTTAAACAATCAGAGTATAATTACAAGATGTGCCTAGGATGGTGCATTAAGTATTAACCTAAGTTATCTAGCGACTTTTAATACCATTTAAAGGGGAACGGTCAAGCATTAACCAGTTAGGTAGTCCTATAGCCCGTTAAAAACTAAAATTTATGGCGAAAACCACGTCAAAAAATATTGAGTGGTTAATTTTTAATAAAATAAAGAAATTTCGGGAAATCGAAAAGCTCGCGCTGCTGTAGATGCGAAAGATTTTAGTTTTTTTCTTTAATTTGCACGCGCGGCGCTTTCCAGTTATAAGAGACTTAAGCCTAAATTGCGTGATTTTAAAAGTTAGGATAGTTCGCAAATCGCTCATACGGGGTTAGGGGCGCTGGCGGCAGCCCCTAAGATGGCGGCGAAAATTCAAACCCAAACACCTGGCGTTATTTTTCGTTTCAACTTTTGGGCCAAAAGCTATTTTTTCAAGACAAAAAAAGGGACGTGTTAGTATATTGAACGTCTTGTTAATCTTTTGATACGGAAATAAGTCCATATTTGGAAAAGCTTGGCCGTTCCCCTTTAATTCAGGTGGCTGGTCTAAATTGGGTAGGAGGGTGGTGGCAAGCCCTTCATGCCAACAGTTCCCTACACTCACTATTACCGTCAACCTCAACCAGTTTTTACGGGAAGGGGAAACCGAAGAACTCGGGGTAAAACCCTTTAACAAATGGGGAAGGAGCGGTTCCGAGATTTCACCCAGTGCCACAAGGCGGGATCGAACCCGGCTTCTCTCGCTGCGAGGCGAAAATGCTAACCCCCGCGCCACCCCATCTAAAAATATAAAATTTCTTGGTACAATATGTAATTATTTAATTACACGGTTACATTTAATATTAATTAATCGAAAGCCCATCAGCCCACTCGAGGGTAGTTGGTGACCCGATAACATCGTAATGAGATTTTTGACGTCCTTAAAAATGTATATCGGTTCTCTCGTAATCTCAACGGAGCTCTTGAATAATTTGCATAACGAAAACTGCTAGGGGCTCTCTTTCTCAAATCAAAAATGAAATTCCTGAGAAAACCGCGTCGAGATGGCGCCATCGCCGCGCTCTGAAAGGATGGCTCATATTCTAATAGGGAGAGCTTCTCTAATGAAGTCTTTGGGCGGCTCTTCCCGGCGCGTTTGCATCACCGACATAGCTTCTTTCAATAGCGAAGGTGTTTTCGCCGAATTCTTCATCATTCACTTTCTCGTCGTCGCGAGGGGCATTCCTGAGAACTGATTGAATAAAAGCCGAGGCCCGGAGAGCGGTTCTTAACGCTAAGCGTATGTCCCCGTTGGTAGCGTCTTCGTCGTCATTTATTGGGGGGAGGCTGACGGTAGTGTCAAAGAGGGTGGCTAGATGGCGTCAAATCTGCATTGATAATACGGAGCGCCTGGGCAACGTTCCTGGAGTTTGATTCCTATCTACGGTATGCAACGGGGCCGCTTTATGAAGTTCCTCAGAGGGGGTTCTCTGTATAGGACGCGTCATCGCGACACTGTTATCTCTTTTCCACTTCGCTTCATGTTGATACAAAGATACTAACTTGGAAACCACTTTCGTACATTGTCGAGTGGAATGACGTGACTTTAGTGGGATTCAAAGATTGTAAATTAATTAATCGAGTACTTGGACTACGTTCAAATTTAGTACTTTCCTCCCATAATACGCGTGTCTTGTAGCCTCGGTGAAGTGGTTTTTGCGCAGCCTGTAAACTTGGGAAAACTTATATCCACACGTATTTGTAAGTTTTGCAAAACTACTTCGCAGTGGGGGCACACTATAATCAGTGGCGTTTATTAAGGTGGAGTCGATATCTAGCTATTTCAAAGGAGTGTAGGGCCCTTTGAAATGGAGGCCCTTATAATCTGTGGCGTTTATTGGGGTGGAGTCGATATCTAGATATTCCAAAGGAATGTAGAGGCACCCTGAAAGCCGGGCCCCTTATAATCAGTGGCGTTTATTAAGGTGGAGTCGATATCTAGCTATTTCAAAGGAGTGTAGGGCCCTTTGAAATGGAGGCCCTTATAATCTGTGGCGTTTATTGGGGTGGAGTCGATATCTAGATATTCCAAAGGAATGTAGGGGCACCCTGAAAGCCGGGCCCCTTATAATCAGTGGCGTTTATTGGGGTGGATAGGCCTGACAAGAGAGGGGAAGCCGGTACAAATTACCGGGGCCCGTACAAACTTTGGGGCCCCACGTTTGAGCCCTTCTACTATACTTTTCCTACCAAAAATTTGGTAATTAGAAAAATAAGGTAGCTCTTGGGGCCCGAACGTATTGTTTTGCAAGGGCCCGGGCCCGCTCTCGGTGGCCCTGGCCGGTTGGAGTCGATATCTAGATATACACAAGGAATTTGGGGCCCCTGAAGCCGGGGCCCTTATAGCTAGCGGTGTTTATAGGGGTGGAGTGGATTTCTAGCCCATAGATAGATAGGATGGAGTCGATATCTAGCTATTCCAAAGGCCCTTATAACTAATCAGTGGCGTTTATTGGGATGGAGTCGATAGGAATGTAGGGCCCCCTGAAGCCGGAGGGACCCGATTTACGAGACTGACACGAAACATATCCTTAATTTTTGGTATAAATTACGTAACGACAATCCGACACTGTGCCTTTGTTTATCACCAGCTAGTTAAATTAACGGCATGAAAAATGCACCGTCCTTGGCGTCAACGCTATCAAATAACCCAACAATATCGGTTTATGGATTGGAAGCCCGGGTAACTCGATACGTTGGCGTTGTTAAAAGCTTGTCGTCAGGCGCAACCTATCCTGGTAGCGGCCGAGAATATTCCCGATATTAATAAATTTCCGATAGGCGTGTGATAAAGTAGATTCGCAGTCCTGGTAGAGCGCGCTTCCAAGATGAGGTGTCACCTGTGATGTCAGGAGGACCAGGGACCGGGGGGAGGGGTGCGCTATAAGACACGGTTACTGCCTGGAAGTTCCATAAACAAGAAAAGGAAAAGCTGGCTTATAAATTTCCTCATCCTCTTTGACGAATGGTGGCACGGGGGGGGGGGGGGGGGGTTTATGGAAAAATGGGGGCGGAACCCCTCTTGCCGCGACGGATAATAAGTCAATATTCCCGTCCCGATCTCGAAGGGACCGAGGCTTAGCCCACGCGTCCCCGCGAAAGAGGATTTACGAGTCAAACGACTCTTGTTTTTGGCTCTCCTCACTTGTTTGTGGGGGAATTTTAAAGTTGTTCTTGGACGCTGCCTTTCCAAGTTTGTGGCCATTATTTTCCATATCCGCACGTCGCTTACACACACCCGACGGAGTTTGTTTGAAGTTTATCCAAAGACGATTTTTCCCTCCCGAAAGAGAGGAAGATCGGATGTTGCGCGAGTTGACTTTTGTCTTTCTACGACGAGGCTTTCGAGACGAGAATTCATTTCAATTCTTACTCTTAGAATAAACTATTATTATATATTATTATTATTATTATTATATATTATTATTATTATTATATATTATTATTATTATTATTATTATTATTATTATTATTATTATTATTATTATTATTATTATTATTATTATTATTATTATATATTGTTATTATATATTATATATTGTTATTATATATTATATATTGTTATTATATATTGTTATTATTTATTATATATTATTATTATATATTGTTATTATATATTATATATTATTATTATATATTGTTATTATATATTATATATTATTATTATATATTGTTATTATATATTATATATTATTATTATATATTGTTATTATATATTATATATTATTATTATATATTGTTATTATATATTATATATTATTATTATATATTGTTATTATATATTATTATTATATATTATTATTAAAATCGTCATAGTTTCGAGGAAATTAGGAGGACGATATGGTTCCATTTCGAATTTTTGTTTCTGGTTATATTTAACTATTTGATTAAAAGTTACTTCTTAATCAATTTTTTTAATCGAATACGATATTTAACTATTTGATTAAAATTTACTTCTTAATCAATTTTTTTAATCGAATACGATATTTAACTATTTGATTAAAAGTTACTTCTTAATAAATTTTTTAATCGAATACGATATTTAACTATTTGATTAAAAGTTACTTCTTAATCAATTTTTTTAATCGAATACGATATTTAACTATTTGATCAAAAATTTACTTCTTAATCAATTTTTTTAATCGAATACGATATTTAACTATTTGATTAAAAGTTACTTCTTAATCAATTTTTTTAATCGAATACGATATTTAACTATTTGATTAAAATTTACTTCTTAATCAATTTTTTTAATCGAATACGATATTTAACTATTTGATTAAAATTTACTTCTTAATCAATTTTTTTAATCGAATACGATATTTAACTATTTGATTAAAATTTACTTCTTAATCAATTTTTTTAATCGAATACGATATTTAACTATTTGATTAAAAGTTACTTCTTAATCAATTTTTTTAATCGAATACGATATTTAACTATTTGATTAAAATTTACTTCTTAATCAATTTTTTTAATCGAATACGATATTTAACTATTTGATTAAAAGTTACTTCTTAATCAATTTTTTTAATCGAATATGATATTTAACTATTTGATTAAAAGTTACTTCTTAATCAATTTTTTTAATCGAATACGATATTTAACTATTTGATTAAAATTTACTTCTTAATCAATTTTTTTAATCGAATACGATATTTAACTATTTGATTAAAAGTTACTTCTTAATCAATTTTTTTAATCGAATACGATATTTAACTATTTGATTAAAATTTACTTCTTAATCAATTTTTTTAATCGAATACGATATTTAACTATTTGATTAAAATTTACTTCTTAATCAATTTTTTTAATCGAATACGATATTTAACTATTTGATTAAAAGTTACTTCTTAATCAATTTTTTTAATCGAATACGATATTTAACTATTTGATTAAAATTTACTTCTTAATCAATTTTTTTAATCGAATACGATATTTAACTATTTGATTAAAAGTTACTTCTTAATCAATTTTTTTAATCGAATACGATATTTAACTATTTGATTAAAATTTACTTCTTAATCAATTTTTTAATCGAATACGATATTTAACTATTTGATTAAAAGTTACTTCTTAATCAATTTTTTTAATCGAATACGATATTTAACTATTTGATTAAAATTTACTTCTTAATCAATTTTTTTAATCGAATACGATATTTAACTATTTGATTAAAAGTTACTTCTTAATAAATTTTTTTAATCGAATACGATATTTAACTATTTGATTAAAGTTTACTTCTTAATCAATTTTTTTAATCGAATACGATATTTAACTATTTGATTAAAATTTACTTCTTAATCAATTTTTTAATCGAATACGATATTTAACTATTTGATTAAAGTTTACTTCTTAATCAATTTTTTTAATCGAATACGATATTTAACTATTTGATTAAAAGTTACTTCTTAATCAATTTTTTTAATCGAATACGATATTTAACTATTTGATTAAAAGTTACTTCTTAATCAATTTTTTTAATCGAATACGATATTTAACTATTTGATTAAAAGTTACTTCTTAATCAATTTTTTTAATCGAATACGATATTTAACTATTTGATTAAAATTTACTTCTTAATCAATTTTTTTAATCGAATACGATATTTAACTATTTGATTAAAAGTTACTTCTTAATAAATTTTTTTAATCGAATACGATATTTAACTATTTGATTAAAGTTTACTTCTTAATCAATTTTTTTAATCGAATACGATATTTAACTATTTGATTAAAATTTACTTCTTAATCAATTTTTTAATCGAATACGATATTTAACTATTTGATTAAAGTTTACTTCTTAATCAATTTTTTTAATCGAATACGATATTTAACTATTTGATTAAAAGTTACTTCTTAATCAATTTTTTTAATCGAATACGATATTTAACTATTTGATTAAAAGTTACTTCTTAATCAATTTTTTTAATCGAATACGATATTTAACTATTTGATTAAAATTTACTTCTTAATCAATTTTTTTAATCGAATACGATATTTAACTATTTGATTAAAAGTTACTTCTTAATAAATTTTTTTAATCGAATACGATATTTAACTATTTGATTAAAGTTTACTTCTTAATCAATTTTTTTAATCGAATACGATATTTAACTATTTGATTAAAATTTACTTCTTAATCAATTTTTTAATCGAATACGATATTTAACTATTTGATTAAAATTTACTTCTTAATCAATTTTTTTAATCGAATACGATATTTAACTATTTGATTAAAAGTTACTTCTTAATCAATTTTTTTAATCGAATACGATTTTAGATTTTGTTCACTATTTGATTAAATGTTACTTTTAAAACCGAATTGTAACCTTGGATTTTTCAGACCATAATCGAATATAATTTTTGATTTTAACTACTTGATTAGAGTTACTTTTTAAAACCGAATTTTAAGCTCTGCTTTTTCAGACTATAATCGAAGTACAAGGATGATACGATAGATGTGGTTTTTTTGGCAGCGCGTCTAACGTAGTGTAGATAACTTTTTATCATGGTAATGGATAGGTTAATCCAGCACCAGAAAACATGTAACATAACGAAATAAATATTAAAACGTTTAATGGCCATGGGAGGAATTTTAAAAGTAATTTAATAACAAGTTGGCAAGCCAAAATATACCTCTCCTCGGAAGAGTTCTTAATTTTCAGTGAAGCGTAACTGTATCCGTGGTTCTGCGGTAGAACGCTCACCTGTCATACAGGAGGGCTCGGGTTCGAATCTCAGCCTAAGAAATTATTATACTATACCCAATGGCAAAAAGAGGGCGTTTTTGGAAAAACCTTTTCCCTGATTCTAAGAAACTGCGTACGCAATGATTAACCTTTGCACGGAAAATGCGAACGCGTTCGCAGCCCAGACAGACACGGTGATTGTAATACCCCTCCAGGGTACAAAGTCCCCTCGGAGAGTTAAAATGGAAAGTCGTCTTTTTGAATAATTGTTCCTTTTCTACTTTAGGTCCACTAAAAAACTAAAAATGATAAATACCTAAAAAAGTTTTTTTTTATCCCAAATTTCTATGGGACATACTTCGTGCAGGGGGACATTTACTACTGTAAAATTGAATGACCTTGGACCATGTCTTAAAGGCGATTCAAAAACTATATCGAGAACCGTAGGGTTTACGGATTTGGTTCCAATTAGAAAGTTTTTGCGCTCGCCATATTATTAGTTCAAATAACTTTGATTTGACCAAATTTGACCAATTAATTGGAAAAGTATATACGACGACGGATACTTCATGGCGTGTTTAAAATAAATTAAGAATAATTGTTTTATAAAAACATATTTTCTTTTATTTACATTGCGAGCTTTCGGGTACGAGACCCCTTGTCAAGCGTCATCACTCAGACGATTATACTCTAGCCGTATAATCGTCTGAGTGATGACGCTTGACAAGGGGTCTCGTACCCGAAAGCTCGCAATGTAAATAAAAGAAAATATGTTTTTATAAAACAATTATTCTTAATTTATTTTAAACACGCCATGAAGTATCCGTCGTCGTATATACTTTTCCAATTAATCAGTATTCTAACCATGGCCAAATTAAACATCTACGAAATTTGACCAATCAAAATCCGATAAATTGAATGTTATCAATAAGATTTCCCGGATTATCCTTTCCGAACCATCGCGCGCCTATTTAAACAACGTATAACCGTTGAAGTTTTTCAAATCAATTTCATTTAGGATCTATTAGCAGAAGTATAATATATCTATAACGACAGAATTCATATCCCTAACACTGCTAATGTTATTGGTTTGAAACGCATACCCGAGCAGTGTCGGGGGAAAAATAGTAAAACACAGAGTGAGTTTCGAAAACTATTACATTGGGACAATGTTATTTTAAAAAAAGTAAATATTATTGCAATTTATAACATTTTACTCCACCCCAATAAATGCCACTGATTATAATAATAATAACGTGTTTATTTTCAAAAAAATCAGCGTTTTTACACACAATCCTTAGGGATTTGTGTGTATTACGATCACCTACTGTGTAGCCGCCGCCGCCGCCGCTGCCGTACACACGATTGCTCGCGAAACGTTAGTGGTGCAAAGGCGATTGATATCTCAATCGATAGGCACTACTATAGCCTCGACGGGATTTTCGTAATTTTGGGATCGGAGCCCGAGAAGTTGGGCAAATGCCCAATTTACTATTTTTTGTGGTTTCGCTTTGTGTGGTTGATATTTTATCTAAAATTAAGTCCGATAACGTTAAAAAAAATATTTTTGGTTAGGTTAGGATTCAGCGGATATACAACTTCAGTTATATCAGTAAATATTAAATTTAAGTATAGTTTCCTGGTTAATTTACGGGACCCCAATTTTCGCGGTTTGATATTTTCGCCTAAAAGTCTACATAACGTTCTTTAATTTAAGTCCGATTTTCATGAGAGTTATATTTTTGAGCGAATACATACAAAAAATCCTAGCCGTCAACTTTATACAGCAAAAAATAAAACAACTTGAGAAGGAGATAAAAAAAAGAAAAAAAAAAGAATTAAATTACATATTCATGTTCCAAAACTCTATACAAAGGTTTTAATTTTTGAAAAATATAAAGGATTTGGCACGATTTTTAAACAGCTCAAGATTTTCAGTTAGGAGTGGATACAGTTCGTTAAAGTTTTTAGTGGCTTTATAAAAAATTGAGTTTAACTTTATATTTGTTCTGGCCGACGGAATTTTCAAAATATAAGATTTTCTATGATAATAAGTGGGCTGCGAACTTAACTCAAAGACGTTATGTATACTATTTGTTAGAGATTTAAAAATGAAAACCAGGCTGCAATAGTCATATAATTTAAAAATATTTAATATATTAAAGGTTCTAAATATGGGTTCAGTATGTGCGTAGTATGGTTGGTTGTCAATTATTCTTACGGCCCTTTTTTGGAGAATTAGTAATCTATTAAGGTTGAAAGTAGTGGTGTTACCCCAGATGGAAATACAGTATAAACTTACTCGGGATTGAAATAGAGCGAAATAAAGTTGTAGTCGGATGGGTTTGTTTAGTATTTGGCGGAGTCTATTTAGGGTATAGGTACTATAAGGGCTCCAACTGTGAAGTAATTTTGCAAAACTTCCAAATACGTGTGGATATAAGTTTTCCCAAGTTTACAGGCTGCGCAAAAACCACTTCACCAACGCTACAAGACACGCGTGTTATGTAGAAACGTACTAAATTTCCACGTAGTCGAAGTACGAAAATGGTTTCCAAGTTAGTATCTTTGCATCAACATTAAGCAAAGTGTACACCTTCCATTGTAAATATTATTGTAATTTTTAACATTGTACACCTTCCAATTTGACGGGAATAATAATAATCAATAATCAGCTAGGCTAATGCCCAAGGCACCACCTTAGGCCTAAGTCGTCAACCGACTTTTGAAGCCTTTAATTCAGGTGGCCGGGTTACAATGCGTAGGAGGGTGGTGGCAAGCCCTGCATGCCACGCGATCGAGCCAACAGCTCCCTACACTAACTATTACCGTTAACCTCAACACGTTTTTATGGAAGGGGAAACCGAAGAACTCGGGGGAAAACTCCTTAAACCAGTGGGGAGGGAACTTGCAAACTCAACGCGGAAGGAGTTGTTCCGAGTTTTCACCCAGTGCCACAAGCTGGGATCGAACCCGGCTCCTCTTGCTACGAGGCGAAAGTGCTAACCACTCTGCCACCCCAATTCGTGACCAGTGGAATTTGCATCGAGACATGTGGCCCTTTAAACGCCAAAGACGCACACTTTTCTAGCAAAAGCTGTCCTGTAATATAAATTTCTGATGTTCGGAAACCCCCAAAATCGACCTAGTTAAAAGGTTATTTCACTTGTCAATTTTTCGTAAAAAGTGTGTTACGGGTAATGGCGGGGGAGGGCCAATAGCGAATTAAAATGGTAATTGACGGCGAGGGAACCAAAGCGGCTCGAAAGTAACAATTGATCGCTCTAGTTTGAACAAAACGGATCGAAGTTCGGGTACCGCGGAACTCGCGAAGAATCAAGCCCGTTTTAGAAAAACTGAATGGACGGCTGGTTTTTTTTCCTCCGCAGAACGCGAATGAGTTTTATTTTATAAAAAATGTCTTTCTTGGCGCTCTCAACGGATAGAAAGCCAATTCTCATTACTTTAATCAGGGTCGTCTTGAAGCTTAATAAACGTCTGGCAAGTTCCCTTCTTCGCGTCCCCCTGCAAACGCCGGTACTTGAACCGACGCGAAACGTAGTTGTTTGCTTAACCGAGGCTTAACGACTGAAAAGAGGGGGAAGTTATAGGGACTATCATTTGAGAGGGGGGAAAGGGGCGCCGCCATTTTGGCTTCTATTAATTTCGCTGTCAGACTGCGGCTCGCGTTTTGTCGCGAACAAAAGACGTGGAGTGTCACGGGCCACAATGTTATCGGTTTTGAGTCACGGCCTATAATAGGCCGCGAATATTAACAGCGGGGGTTCGGGGCGCCCCCGTCGACGTGGCCCGAGCTATAGCCGAGTTCTACCCGAAGTTTTCCCACTCTACTGGTACAAATTTAGCGCGCCACCAGAGCCCTCTGGTGTTAATTAATGGAGATCGTTGATAAGTCCTAATTTAGAAAGCAGACTCTCTCGGGAGCCTACTCCCCATCCTAGTCTCTCGCTCTCTCGTTTTGTCGTTCTAGCGAGCCTACAATTTTTGGGGCGCTTGATTCGTCGCCCCGATAAATAGAAGTTCGGCGTACACCCGCGGTTCGAAGTTCGCAGTCAGACCCCGAGGGAAAATTTCGCTAAGTCACGCCGTAAGCTTCAGTATGGGACTATGGGAGAACAGGCGTACTTTTAACGGTCCGCTATGACACGTTTCGCGTTTCAATATAATTTAGTCGCCAGATAAGTGATCTTGTACTTCTTAAGTGTTTTTACCACTCGCAGTTTTCGAAATGGCAGCTGTTGAGTATCGATGTACGGAGTTGTTATGGTCGCGATTATCTTACGCCTTTAATGACATTGTTGTTCGCCGTTTACTCGTTGTTAAGGGAGACGCGTTTTGAGACGCGAAATCTCGGATAGTCGAGACGATAATAAAACAAAACCATCGTAAATGGCACTCTTCGTTGAAACATGTTTCGCCCTTGTTTGCAGTTTACGCGTTTTCTGCATTTTGAAACGCCACTTTTCAAAATTTTTAGTTTTAGCTGCTAAATCAGAATAGAGCGTTCTATAAAATCGGTGTGGTGTGCTTTCCTCCTTTTGAGCTCGGAGGAGGTGAAGGTTTGGCCGGTTTTTAGTGTGAGAAAAAAATATTTATCTGGCAAACCCGTAAGAAATTGAGAGCAGTCGGTTTTTAGGAGTAGCGTAGAGCCTAGGCTTCACTAATTTCCGGCTTTCCGCGCCGTTTTTTACACACAATCCTAAGGATTTGTGTGTATTAGTCTCACGTACAGTGTAGCCGTTGCCGCCGATGCCGCCGATGGCGCCGTGTCACGCATACCTCTTCAACGGTTATAACTAGAAGAGTCAATGATATCTCGTTCAAAAGTACATATATTACCATTGATAGCCTTTCATAAAGTTTTCAAATCGGAGCCCAAGAAGTTGGGAATTTGCCCAATTTACTATTTTCGGTGATTTCCTTTATGTGGTAGATATTTTGTTTAATATTAAGTCCGATAACGTTAAAAAAATATTATTGGATAGGTTAGGATTCAGCGGACCTACAACTTCGGTCATATCAGTAAATATTAAATTTAAGTATAGTTTTCAGGGTAATTTACGGGACCCCAATTTTCGTGGTTTTATATTTCCGCCTAAAAATCTACATATTTAAGTCCGATTTTCATGAAAGTTATATTTTTGAATAGCTGTGGTTTACATATAACCTAGAATTGTAAAAACGTTCGTTAAATTTAATTCTAAGTAAGGTTTTTTGGGCAGCGTATACGGACCCCCGCAATTTCCAACATTGTAAATCCGCGTGTTTATAAAGGTCTACGCGCCCGTTTCCCTCTGGCGTTTTTCAAGGCCGTTCAGAGTGGGCCGCGCTTTCAACGTATGACCAGAAGTAACAATTAAGTATGACACTGATCTACCTAGTCTTCGGCGTATGACCAGAAGTAATAAGTGTGACACTCAACGTAACAAATAAGTGTGATCAGAAGTAACAAATAAGTGTGATCCGAAGTAACAAATAAGTGTGATAAGAAGTAACAAATAAGTATGAAACTAATCGAACTAGTCTTTGTCGTATAACCAGAAGAAATAAGTGTGACACTCAACGGCTGACTAGTAGTGTTATCAGAAGTAAAAAATAAGAGTTACACTGATCGAAGGAATCTTTGATGCTTTCAAAGTATGACTAGAAGTAACAAATAAGTGTAAATTTGTATATATGTGTGACCGTGGATATATTTTGGTTGTGATAACGGCGCTGCAGGTTGCTGTGAATAGCTCAAACAAACTTAACACATGAGGATGATTGTGTGTATTCTGACCGTCGTACGTCTTGTCTTATTTTAAATGATTTTTGTAATAAATGTATGATGGCAAATAAGCAAAATACTAGTCCCAAATCCACGGGTTTAAAAAGAAACTTAGATCATGAAAATATCCTTAACCCCAAACATACTTCAACACCTAGGGTGCCTCCTACTACAACTTCTAAAAGGTACGTCTCTAAAATAATCATATAAAGACAGGACATAAGCCGAATTCTCTTAAACCAAAGAATAACAAACGTTGTTAGTCCTGCTGATCTAGTCTGTATGAAAAGTTTGGCCGGTTTTGGGCCGATTTTATAGAACGCTCTATAGGTAATGGGCGTACAAAATTGTTAACATAGACCCATAACAAAAGAGGGGCCGCAGACGAGGCTTAAGTGAGACCTCTGGACGGAACATCCGGTTTGTGACGTTTTGAACCACGTGACCGCCATTGAAATATACAGGCGGAAGTAAGGAAACGGATGTTCCATCCAAATGCTGAGTTGCCAGGTAAAAATGTTAATTTTAGGCCCCCCCAACTTTCATTATGGGTCTATTACCATCCCGAAATCTGAAGTTAGAAAATACCCACCCTATTTGTGCATAAAAATATTCTCCTTAAAATAATTTTTTACATACAGGGTGTTTCAAAAGGTTATGCAAAAATTGGGAGTTGTAGGGGGTGAGATGAGAAGTATGCCTGTTTTTTCCCCATTTTCCTACGATGAGTTAAAAGAGCGCCAGAGAGCATCAAAGTGTGGCCTACTAGTCCCTGGAAGTAGGCTGCAACAAGCGCAAAACCAAGCAGCGGGGAAATGCGAACATTAAGGTTTGGGTTCGTGTGATAGCTAAAAAAGGACTTTGTAAACAAATCGAGGTAACCAGCGTAAAAAAGTAAACTTAAACAGTATTTAAAGTCTATGCTGCTTGGTTTGGCGCTTGTTGCAGCTTACTTCCAGGGGCTAGTAGGCCACACTTTGAAGCTCTCTGGCGCTCTTTTAACTCAACTCACCCCCTACAACTCCTTCAAATTTTTGCATAACATTTTGAAACACTCTGTATATCATAGACTTAAAGTATGATGTATTCAAGATCATTTGAAACACCCTGTATAGTTACTACGGTATATTTTTATACGGTATACGTTTGAGTGACTAAAATCTGTAAACATTTTTCCAACTTTGTTGATCCAGCATCTCTCTTGTAGATCACAAAAACCTTCTGTATAAATAAATATATTCTTGGAAAAACAAAAGGAAATTGTACAAAACGTTAGTAGATCAAATATCGGGTACAAATTGATCTAAAAACCCTATGCATTCTTCTTGGTAAATATTTTTTCGGGTTAACCGATCTTTCGATTGCGACTTCCACCACAAATCATACGTTTTCAGCCTGACGAACGGATGGACTTATCTCGTATTTTATCCTGACCTTTTATACCTTTAGGCGAATCGTATGTTTTGGATAATTTGTCGCTGTGGATGTAGACAGACGAGCATCGTTATCGCAAACCCGCCTAAAAATTTTCAAATTTTCAAATTTGCGTCGCCATTTAGCAAAAGTATCTGAATTTGAACGGGCTGATATCACCGTGGTGCGCGGACGTATATGGCGAGTATATACGCGTTGGAACGACTTATAAGAGAAAAGAATGTCCCTTAAAACAAAGTTCCTCCCGTCGAATTGTCCCCACCTCGCATTACTCAAATACTCAGACGAAAGATCGTGCCTACAAATTAATTTTATGGCCCCATCTCGTGGCGGACGTAGGCGCTCGAGCGATAGTTAAGCCTTAGCAGCCAGACTCCCAAAAGGCGGCTATTTCGTCGGGGTCAGACTGCCGCTTTTACGGGTCGCTGTGAGAATTGCCAATTCGGTGACTTTCCACGCCCTCGCCTTATAACTCTACCCTCGGTCGCTAAGCCTTTGCGGACTTCTAAATACATCACGCTAGGCGAAATTTCGGAAGACCACCACCTCCCCCCCCCCCCCCGAAATGATCCTAAAAATGCCATCCGCAGGTGGAAAAGTCCGAAAAAAGGAAGGTCCCTTATTACGGTAAAGGACCGGGGGGAGAGACCAGGGCCGGTCCTAACACCCCTCAACAAATTGCCGAAAGTTTTATGGATCAATTAACGGCGGGGCTAAGACGTCAGAAATTGGTTTTTTGGCTGGCGACCTCTTCTGAACACAAAAGGAGTCGTTCTTTCTATCGATAGGCGCTTTTTAATTAATCTAGGGCTCGTTCCCTCCCCCACTTCCCTCCCTCCGTCAAGACGTAGACCAAACGTGAAGGGCAAGAAAGACTTCTATGGATCCATTAACTCTTTTAAGCTCCTTCGCTCGGCGGCTTTTCTTAATACGATTCGATTTTATGTATACATCGGGTTCTGATCAAGTTATCTCGGGATAATTTTAACCGGCTGAAGGGAAATTTCACTAACTGATAAGATGAGGGGGAAGGAATTTTTCGTGGCTCTCTTTTTGGACGCGATAATTAACGGTAAAATTCAACGATGCCGAATTAAAACCGCTTCATTACGTTTCGATGATTAAAAGTTCGCGTTTATTTTGGACCCAATAAACCTTTTTTTTTTAGAATTTATTTTATCGTCGTTGTAGAAATTTCGCGGTTGAATTAAAATACGTTTTAAGGTACGCTATATACGCTTCCAACTTCCAAACGGATCAGGTTATTCGGCTCGTATTTTTCCGATGCCTAAAAATATCAGATCGGGTTTATTGCCAACTCGGCCTTTTGATCTTAAATCGTATTTGATTCATTATACCATAAGTATAATGTTGTTCCATAAGTTTGTCACTTTGCGGAATATTTTACTGAGAACTAGTAAAGTAGTTACGTCATCACTAGTAGAAAATATCCCCCTACGTTTAGTAGATTGTAATCGTGTGGAAGCGAATCAAAACTAGAGGTCGGGGACGGTTAATCACTATCCATGATTAATTGGATTTTTTTCGGGGAAAAAATGTAAAAAAAGAAATTTACCGGTTAATATTTCGGAAAATTATTAAAAAACATGTATTATTCGTAAAATTTGAGCTTTTTATCGTAAAAAACGTCGTTTTTCCGATTAATTTTACAGATTTATCAAATAATTAATCGGATAATACAGAAATATAAATTACTTGGTCAAAACGTTTTACGAATAATTTTGTGAGCTTTATCTATTGAATAAAAGTTAACCATCCCCGACCTCTAATCAAAACCAACAGGAATCCATACCTCTACTTGGAATGCTTATCTTGGCAGATTTTCGTCTCGATGTGGCTGACGGTTTTTTGGACGTCACTATGTTAACTTAACAAACAACAACGTGAGAGGGGAGCGCGCGCAGAGGGGATTTTTTTCTCTCGTAGGCGGGGCCAAAGCCGTCAGAGTGATCTTACCATACGGCAGGATAAGCATTCCAAGTAGAGGTATGGATTCCTGTTATTGAAGAGAGAGAGCACGTGCTGGAGTGGGTAAATATTTTGGAATTTGAAGTCCACGTGCGAATGCGCGTCCAAATAAAGTACTAATAAGCGGAATTTTTTTGGTTTTATTTTATCGAAACCCGTATTAGAATTAGTTTCGGGTTTAAACTATTTTGTTTGCATTTTGACCAATATCCACTGATCTGGGCATCAATGCGGATAATTTGATTGGTTGGAAGCACTATAGAACAGTCAAAGGAGGCCAAGCGTAAACATTTTGGCGGTTTAGTGTCAGAATCTGGTTTTAAAACCCGAAATGGCACTGTATATGGGGAAGTAGCATTGGTCCAAATTTCATTCGTCCGAATAGTGTCGCGTTTGTCCGAATACTCATTTGTCCGAAATTGTTCCATTTGTACGAATTTAATGACCTTGAGTGTCATTTGTCTGAACGAGTAGTAGCATTGGTTCGAATTTCCATCGCAAAAATAGTGTTTCGTATATGTATTATGTCCGATATACAATGAAACTGACACTGTTGAAAAGTATTTAATGTAATTTTCCAATATTTGAAATATAATTGCATCACGAAATGGTTTTTTTAACCACAAATTGGCTGGATTTAATGTTAATTCAGAGTTTGCTTTGATTCCGTTAGGTTAGGTTAAGTTAGGTTAAATAGGTTAGGTTAGGTGTCTGTTTTCATTGGAATTTAGGTTAGATTGAAGTTCCACAATTATTCATGTTAAGATAAAAAAAAACGCACGTTTGGGACTCTACGTGATTCTTTCGAATTTGACTAATGCCAATGTATAACGTTGGGACAAATGACATTTCGGACATTTGACAAACGGATAGAACGGTTAAATTGCCAACAAATTATACAAAATAATTTTCGGACAAATGAAATCGTAATTCGGCCATCTGAGCCATATTTTTACAGTTCGGACAAATGAGTGTTCGGACAAATGCTACCAAATCCTGTATATAGTTAATTATCACCTTGATATTTTATCAGATAAGCGGAATTATTTTGATTTGATAGGAATACTTTAAAAATTATCTCGAAACAATGCCTTTTTATAATGACTTCGACGCTCCACCAAAATGGCGTATAAAGAAAATAAGAACATTACAGAAAACTACATTCAAACTTTTCAAATCACGTGATGTCACTAATAGTACTATGTATTACTTCGCGTTCAAGCCATTCCTAGAGTCTTAGTGAATATATTAACGCGTTAAGGGGGAAGAATACAGTAAAAGCCTCTTTTTCGTTCAAGCTGAACGTTTCTGTTTTAACAATTACACAATTGAATTATATTTTTCTTATTAAGCTGAACCTTCCTCTAGTGCTTAAAATAATTTTGATAATTCTAATATTAATAGTTAACGAGATATAAGGTCCTAACTAAAGGGTAGTTTGGGCGCTTGTCCAACTTGTTTAGCTCCGAATTAAAACGTAATAACTTGATTACTTTTAAATTTAAAATTGTAAAAATTATTTTAGGCACTAAACAAGAGGCTGTTCTACACTTAAATATTAATTTTATAGGTGTAAATACAAAATTAAAAGAGTTCAGTTGGAAATAGACAATGGCCACTGTAGTCTTCCACCTTAAAGGAACTAAATCAAATAAGTCGTCTGCTAACACGCCAACCTGGTGGTGGCAATGTGAAATGGGAAGCTCATACTCCCTTTAAGATTTGGTTCTTGTCGAGTCGATACCCCTCAATTAAAACCCTCCAATCTCCTTCCGCGGAATCACTTTCGAACGAGGGCTAATGGTCGAAATCGCGAAACAAGGGTGGGGTGTGGAGCTTCGGCTTTCCCACTAATTTGGCCTCGAGAAGATTTATTTTATCTCCGGGAAGGTTTCGTTAAGCCTTGTCATTTCTCCGCCACTCCCCGAGAGTCGAGCCGCTGCGATGGCCCGCTATCTGGCGGGCGAACTTGAAATTCGAGGAAGTCGGGCCTCCGCCGAAAAACGCGTTCTGGCTTTAACAGCTGCGAAGAATGCGTTATTATCTTCCATCATAAAAGAATGGCTCCAACTCGGGCTTTGAAATTGCTGCGAGGACACGAGAAGGAGCCGCGAAAGCGATTCTTCTCACAGCCCGCTTTGGCGCTTGTTCTCGCTGTTCATACCCACCGTTCTTCAAAATAGGCGAAACTATAAAGTAAATTAGGTCTTAACCAACTTGTTAAAATGGGAAAACAAAATCACGTGTTTCATAGTTGGCCGTGCGATGGTAAAGAAAAAATTATTCCTTCCAAATACTTACACCTTTCTATTACAAAATGTTTTAAATAATAATAATAATAATAATTAGATAATTTAGATGAGCCGCCATTAGCAAAATAAAATGAATAATAGTTCGTATTTCTTAGGATAGTTGGCGCTGCAGTTCTCCACAAAGTCACGTGACTACCATCTTTTCAGCCCCCCCTGGACTTTATAGTTTCGCCTATTGATAATACCCTCGATAATTGACACTACAAAAAATCTGTAGTTTAGCGTTTGGCGAAACTGTTCCAATTGTTTCATTAGATTTGCATTGTTGTAATTTGTCACTTTGAAATTAACTGTCGGAGAAAAGTTGTTGTCCCTTTGGAATTAAGGGTGCACTAGGATTTAAAACAGAATTTTTACTTTTTCTTTGTAATTTAATTAACTAAATTTAATTTAACTTAATTTACGTAGTTTCTTTTTAACTTTGGATATTAAATAACACATTTTTACCTCTCCGAGGGGACTTTGTACCCTAGGAGGGGTTATACAACCACCGTGTCTGTCTGTCAGGCCTGCGAACGCGTTCGCATTTTCAGGGCAGTTTCTTGGCTCACTGCGTACGCAGTCGAATAACCGTTTTATTAGTTTAAAGGTTGGCAAAACCACCGTGTGACGGTAAGCGTTAACGGATAAATTTGTGACTGCGTTGAGTTTGGTTGATTGGTTTTTTTTTCGTTAACGCCTACCGTCGCGCCGGTTGTCATGGGTGTGTTTTTCCAACTCCTTCTTATTGACTTTGCTGAGTGTTATGGCAACCTCTCAACGTCCAATGGCAGGGTTTCCACCAATTGTTCACGGTATTCGTCTTAGTATCAATTTGCCATCGCATTGGGCGGGATTTGAACCCGAGACCGCCTGTTTGACAGGCGGACGTTCTACCACAGAACCACCGACACTCATTACGCTTCATCGAAAATTAGACCTTCAGCTTTATCGGAAGCGTATTTAATAGAGTACGAAATTTTGGTTTAATTGATATAGAACAAGATTCCGTGTAAGATTTAAATTCTAATTTAGCGATTTCTCTATTGATTAAAAACAAATGCGCCACCCAGGTTTCGAACCCGCACTTGAGCGCTCTACCACAGAACCAACGATAACTCCTTAGCTAAACTGCAAATAAGACACTCATCGTAAGCATAATAGTTAATAAATACAGTTATAGTGGTGTGTGACGACACTTGGATATATCCTCCGAGGAGAGGTAATATTACGGGCTTGACCGACTTGTTAATTTTGGTTTTTAAGAGCTTTTTTGTTAGTTTTGTTAGTTGCGTGTTTGTGTAGGAAAAGAACTGTTGCGATGGTTCACAGAATCGGTTGAAAATTTCGGTTCGAATTTCCGGTAGCTCCTGATCCCGCTTCCCAAAAACAAAGTGATTCTAATAGAGTTGTTAATTTTCAGGAAATATTTCCAAATAGAGCGTTCCACAAAATCGGTGTGGTGTGCTTTCCCCCTTTTGAGTTCGGAGGAGGTGAAGGTTTGGCCGGTTTTTCGTCTTAGAGAAAAATATTTATCTGGCAAACCCGTAAGAAATTGAGAGTAGTCGGTTTTTAGGAGTAGCGTAGTTGCTAGCCTAGGCTTCATTAATTTCCGGCTTTCCGCGCCGTTTTCTTATTTTAAATGATTTTTGTAATAAATGTATGATGGCAAATAAGCAAAATACTAGTCCCAAATCCACGGGTTTAAAAAGAAACTTAGAGCATGAAAATATCCTTAACCCCAAACATAATTCAACACCTAGGGTCCCTCCTACAACTCCTAAAAGGTACGTCTCTAAAATAATCCTATAAAGACAGAACATAAAACGAATTCTCTTAAACCAAAGAATAACAAAAGTTGTTACTCCTGCTGAACTAGCTCTATAGTCTGTATGAAAAGTTTGGCCGGTTTTGGGTTGATTTTATAGAACGCTCTATTGTGGAAAATTTTCCGCAAATCGGAAAAATTTAAAATTGAAACATACATATTCTAGATTAGTTTAGAGATTTAGTTTTACTCTTGGATTCGAACAATATTAGACTAATCGTGGAATGAAAATTTCCCGAGCTTCTGACAACTATAGATTCTAATAATAATCAGCTAGGCCACCCGGTTACTCTTGCTGAAGCCGGGAGTCAACATTTCAACAAGATGGCCAAGGTTATTTTATAAAAAGAAAATTTTCTGGAAATTTTTCCGCATTTAATATTTCTGGAAAATTAACAACACTAATAATTTGAGACTTGGGGCCAATTCGTCTTTCATCCAGATACTTCTCTACTCAGTCAGACTATATAATTTATGTTTTCTCGAAATAAGATAGTTGTTGGTGAGATATTGAAAGCAGTCGGTTCGGGGTCTCGAAGTAGACGCGCGATATTTCACTCGAATGACGAACTTGTCAAGTCTGACTTTCTCACGTTTCGTCGCAGGCGAGATTGACGTCATTAACCCCTGGAGGTTAATCTTTCTTTTAATGTTCTGCCCCTCCCCCTTTAGAATCTCCCTCGTCTACCCCCGAGCCTGCACAGTTAGCTTATTACGGGCCTGAGCCCGACCAGTCTCGCCTGCTGGTAATGGAAGTAAGGCCAAGCACTCACTGGTCTTCGTAACGTCTCCGTCCTAGGTTCCACAAGCCTTTGCTTCGTAACGGAGACAATGCCTTGTGGAAGGCAGGACGGATACGAAATGGAGAGCCAGTGGGCGCCTAGCCTAAGCCCCTCGCAGCCAGACCAATAATTCCGCTTCTGTTTGACTTTTGTCTCTGGGCTCTCTGCCTTTAATTGCTATCCTCGTAATCCCTCCCTGCTTGGGCCGGGGGAGCCATCTATCGGCGGAAAATTTCGCGTCCATATATTCGTTTCGCGTTTCGTCCGTAGGAATTCTAGATCAATAGGATTCTCTACATAAGTTTACATTCTCTCTCTGTAAAATTGCGCGCTACTAATGCGGCATCCATCAACGGATTATATCGCTCTTACTCGCGTTAGTAAATCAAAAGGCGTCCGTTTCGGTCGGGCCAAGGCTTAACATTTATAAAATCAAAATGGGTTTTTGGGGAATCGCGTCTATAACGCCGCGAAATTGTCGCTCTTAAAAGGTATTGATAGGAATTCGTACACGTTGTATTGGTACGCGAATGGAATGAAGAATTAAAAGACGATTTAGCGTATATCCGCACCTGATAGACCCAACGTTTGGCGTAATGGTCTAGATGACGCGTTATTTCTGGTTCATAAAAAAGGGAGAACAAGCCTGCCTACCCTCGTACGAACCACCCCGAGGGGTAAAAAAAGCATATTCAGCGTTGAAAGTAACGTTATTTTGATCATCTCTTTCCCCCCAATTCGTTTAACGCGTGGCCGGGGAACTTGTACGCCTTCTCGCGTCGCTTAACGTGATAGGGAACGGGCCTGGCCGACTATACAATTATTGTCATTTAGGTAGCCAGGCCTGGCGTGATTCACGAGTCACTACCGAGCATAAATCGGTCGTGATTCTTATAAACGCCACCAGAGGCGCCTTTTTTGAACACCTATACCGGCGCTAAGGCCGGGCACCGACCGAGAGCGCCATCTCTTATCGAAATCATCTCCGGTGGAATTGAGCGAGCGGGAGAAGTTGAATTATGGAAGGGAGAGTGTGTCCGCGCCCATAGAGAGATCTCCCCGCGGAGTCTCGCCACTCCCTCGAAGCGTCCGTCTCCGTCCGCTGAGGGGCGCTGTTTGATAACCCGACATTAAACGCGGCGAATGGTGCGTCATACGCGACGACCCTATTGAAAGCGTACGCTTTTGTCCCGACCCGTATAAAGTCTCGACTGCATCCGAGGAAGTCCGCGCAGATAGCGCCTCATCGCCCCAAATGGGCCCCGGGTTTGTATAAGAAGCGACTATCGCGCTGCTCGAAGAAGCGAGACAGAGCGCCACCCGACGGTTCTTATCGTCCCTAATGGAATTTCCCGCCGAGTATTTCTTCCTATTTCCTGATTCCCGGAGCAGTCGTGTTTAATTGCGTGTTGGTTTACGCACTGACACATTCCCCAACAGCGACTTCGCGTAAATCGTTTCTTTTTTCGGGGTTTGGCGCGCGGGACTCCAGAAATTCCGCGCTCCGGGATCATATTTTTGCAGCTTGCCCTTTTTTTCCGACAAACTCGTTTACTTTTCTTTCGGTTTCCCGCGCGTTGAGACTCGTTTGAGGAATTCCCAGCTCGCTATCAAGACGTCGGACTCGTTATTATAGCGAGACGTGGACGCTGGTCGCGTTCCGAGCATTGCCGCGATCCGTGCGCCGTTTACTCGTAACTCGCCTCCGACAAATAACAACGGGTACGAAGACTATTTTCTATGTAGATTGGAATGACTGGGTTAGTTTATTGCAGTTGTCTCTTAAGTTCGTCCTTATTTTGGGTCATTGACCAGGACATCGCCATGGTATTCCACTTTATCCTTTTTCGCGATGTCGATATTTGACAGTTTCAGATTAGTAACGGTTAGAAGGAGTGTACATTCTAGTATCTATGAATATTGAGCAAGTGGGGTGGCGTAGTGGTTAGGGCTTTCACCTCGCAGCGAGAGGAGCCGTGTTCGATCCCAGCTTGTGGCACTGGGTGAAAACTCGGAACCACTCCTTCCGCGTTGAGTTTGCAAGTTCTCTCCCCACTGGTTTAAGTGGTTTTCCCCCGAGCTCTTCGGTTTCCCCTTCCATAAGAACTTGTTGAGGTTAACGGTAATAGTGAGTGTAGGGAGCTGTTGGCTCGCGTGGGATGAAGGGCTTTCCACCACTCTCATACGCGTTGTAATCCGGCCACCTGAATTAATGGCTTTAAAAGTCGCTCGATGACTTAGGCCTAAGATGGTGGCCTGGGTATTAGCCTAGCTGATTATTATTATTATTAGTATTAGCCTATCACGTACTTTCTTATCATAGTTCGTGGCGTAAGCTTGTCTGCTTTTTAATCACAAAAGGTAAACATGGAAAGCAGACGAACTTTCAACACAAATTATGTGAGGATATGATTTGGAATATATGCATTCCCATATTCTTGGTACCTGAAGGCAGGCGCGGTTCTAGGGGGTGGCCCAATGGGCCCGTGCCCACCCAAAAATTTATGATTTATATAATCTTCCATTCTATTTCCTGCCCCACCACCTATTATTTCCTGAAGTATGGGCCCACGTAAGAATAATTTTCTAGAACCGCGCCTGCCTGAAGGTATACAGTGAAAAACTAATTAGAAATTGAACCAATGAAAAATGTTTCTCAACTTAAAGAAAATCAGAACTCGCTTAAGCTACACAGACTTCAACTTCTGACGTCATATGCATCATGGTCAAGTTGTCAACAAAAAATATGAAATGCAGATACGTTTGAAACTAAAGAATCAGGGTTGCCACGGTACTTGCAGGGTGGGTTGGCTGGTTTATATGATTTAAACCATGGTTTAAAGGGAATATAACCTGCAAAGCAATCTTTCAATTTTTCAAATTTCCCTGTACAGTGGCGCCAAACATTTTTAAAGCGAAAGGCAAGAGCGGTCAGAGCTGCAAGCGTTGGTGTTCCACACCAAATACCTGAGGTTATATTCCCTTTAAATCATAGTTTAAACCAAGTGTTTTTTTTAAACCAATTTTTTTTAATTAACTAAAAATTATTCCATTTTCTTACCAAAAAGATTACATTTCTAAAACATTTACAAGGTGACCATATTTGCTATATTTTCAATACCTTCCTATAAATTCTTAGTATATAACCCGAAAACATTCCGTCGCCGTGTACCATTCTTCATCCTATATTTCACTTTATTTTATCTACTGTTTTTCGATAATAATCCTTATTTTTCCCTATGGTTTTTCCTATATTTTGATTTAATTCCCTTGAAAATTTCCCATTTTTTCTATAAATTTTTCGAGGCATTTTCCTGGTCGCCCTGCATTTATACGAAATTAAATTGTGCATGGTATAATCTAGGCATATTTATTATTACTCATATTAATAGTTGATTGGTAATATCTATGCACGGTTAAACAAAAGCGAAAAATAGATTAAAAGTAAAATAAGGCAGTGTTTAAAGAATAAAACTGATTTAAATGAAATAAAAACTGGTTTAAAAAAAACGGTGTTTATTGTTTTTATTAAAAAAACGGGTTTTTCCAACCCTGGAATTTGAATATGGGTGTATAAATCAGGGAAAAGTCAGGGAATTTTTAAAATTAGTCAACAAAATCAGGGAAATATCAGGGAATTTAATTTCGCTTACAAATAGGAAACTTTTAATAAAATATAGGTTAAAAAATACAAAATCTTGGCACAAAATAAATCGGGGAAAGTCTCCGGAGATGATCAGGGAAAACCTGGAAAAGTCAAGGAATTTGATTGTTAAAAACTATGGTAACCATAAAGAAACGGAGTAAGCGATTGTCATTCTAAAGGCACTATCGGTAGTAATTTTCTCCGTCAAGTTCTCGAATATCACTCCTCGGCTTTATCGGAAAAATATCCCAACCAAGATTGCAACCGAGTATATGTCATTTTGAGTAGTAGCCAGAGCACTCTCTAGCTTTCATTTTTCGCCGGCAACGAAACAGACGGAGTGAGGAGAGATATCTCTGATACTCCGCGTGGCTGAGCCGAAACTGTTAGTGTGCGTCGACGAACTCGCGCCGAGCATTCCGATCTTCTCCGGTTACAAAACGGTTTTTTCTATCTTTCTCTGTTTGTTTAGCGCCCGAGGAACGGCGCAAAAAAAACGCGTCAGTTAGTAAATGGTCCTTACCAAACACGTCGTCGCGTTTGGCTTTACACTCACAGAAACGTAAGGAACTAATTGATTGAATCCGCATTGACAAACAGACCAAATAACTAAATACTTTGAAATAAGCCCGTGGATTGTTAATTTAAAATTTATGAGAACCAGGATATAAAATTTCGAATTTAATGTAAATATTACGTTTTTCTAGAATAAAATTTGGTTAAGAAAACCAAATATAAAATACCCAATTTAAAGTAAAGTTTTATTTTTATAGAATAAAATTTGTTTAAGAATACCAAATATAAAATACCCAATTTAAAGTAAAGTTTTTATTTTTATAGAATAAAATTTGTTTAAGAATACCAAATATAAAATACCTAATTTAAAGTAAATTTTAGTTTTTTCAAGAATGTATGCCGAAAATAAATTTTTTTTTGAACATTTGTAGTTGTATATTCTTATAAAATTTACTTTAGATTAATAATGCATTGAAATACCTAAGAACACGATAGTATGTCATTAGCATTTTTGATACTATCAGTGTAAGTTCGTCCGCTTAATAAATGAAAGCTACAAAATATGTGACGATGGGCTTGCCATCTGAGCTAGCCCATATTCTAGTTACCTTAATTCATTGTTGTTTAGATTGATAAAGCAGGGCCTATTTTAGTCAGCAGATCTACCGTATTTGGTTTGTTCTATAATTTAGTACTAGCCAAATATTTTCAGTCTGGAAGTCATTTTGGGTAGTGGTAAAATGGTGAAGTAATTACCAATGGTGTACTAATTTCGGTTACATTTGGTATAGCTCTAAATGGAAAAATCTTTTAATATACACCCTGTGATAAAGGAGACCAAAATCGGTGATTAACATATTCATTTTACACCCCGCATTTCTTAAATAAATTTGAATTTGGCCAACTTCATTCCTTTATTAGCACATTCATAGCTTGGCAAGGGGGGGGGGGGCATTGGGCAAAAAGGGGATGGCATGGGGGCATAATTTCGCGTATAAATTAAAAATCTAGTGGTAGACCTCATAACAGTTTCTGAAAGAGTAAGTTGCACACAGATTTTCGGAATAGAAAATGAACTACTTTATATTTTTCTCATTCACTTGATGAAATATCGTCGTTAAATTAAAATTAAATTTACATGCAGCGCCCCACTGAACGATAATTTTATAGCGCCTAGTTTGTGACGTCATGGACTATGGTTCTTTCTGAATTTTTCCCACTGCATCTGGTAGATTATATAGTCCCCACTATCCTACCAAGATGATTCTTGTAATATCTTTGCTAGATAATATGGCGATGCCAATTTAGCGCGCGGTCTAAAGGATAAGCGTGAGTGCGTGTTTTTAAAACCACATAAGCACCCACTTACAAAATTCAGTAGTAGAATCCCATAACTCTGTAGGAGATTTTTTGGATATGACCACGGAATCAGTAGAATCTACATTTTGTATCCAAGCCTAAGCTCTATGTCGGGGATAGTGGCCAATGAGAAATAACGGAATCCATACCTCTACTTGGAATGCTTACCCTGCCGTATCGCGTATGGTATGATCACTCTGACGGCTTTGGCCCCGCCTACGATACAAAAAATCCCCTCTGCGCACGGTCCAATCTCAGGTTGTTGTTTTGTTAAGTTAAAATAGAGGTCGGGGATGGTTAACTTTTATTCAAAAGATAAAGCTCTCAAAATTATTCGTAAAACGTTTTGATCAATTAATTTATATTTCTGTATTATCCGATTAATTTTTCTTATAAATTTGTAAAATTAATCGAAAAAACGACGTTTTTTTTCGATAAAAAGCTAAAATTTTACGAATAATACATATTTTTTAATCATTTTCCGAAATATTAACCGGTAAATTTCTTTGATTTTTTTCGGGAAAAAATGTAAACAATCTAAACATGGATAACGATTAACCTTCCCCGACCTCTAAACATAGTGACGTCAAGAAAACCGTCAGAAAATCTGCCGCGATAAGCATTCCAAGTAGAGGTATGGATTCCTGCGTGTAGTCAATGACGTCAATCACCACGCTAAAATTCAAATTGTTTTGACGTTCTACTAATTAACTCTAATTAACTACAAAACGGAAAGTAACGAAACTTGATATTTGGGTACTTTAAACGTAAGCGCTTCGTTTAATAACAAAATTAAGGCGGTAACGAATAATTTGCAACTACTTTTTAATTAAAGTGGGTTGATATTTACTATGTACGCGGTATCGAAGCTATCTGTTAATACGCGGGCTCAAAACGTGATTTAGCCCTCGGCCTAATAGTACTCTTTCGGAATAGCAAAAGGCCCTGTTTTGCGTATTAAGCCACCTTCGCGTACGTGCGTGGATTGCTTCCGAGTTGTGTCGCCAACGCCCAGCGGAGGCTCTCGCCTGTTTAGAGAGTCGGAGATCTCCGCTGGGATCGGCTCAACGTTGGCCAGCGGCTGAAAGCGGCTGTTGGTGGCTATTAGTTAGTCTAAAAGGACTGATACCAACAACGAGCGACTCCCGAGAGTTTTAAAGAGAGAGAGGACCCCGCTGTTTATTCTGGCCGACTGAGAGGGATGTTGCCCTGCCCCGTCCGCCTTCGGGGCCCCAGTCTACTTTACTCCACTCTAAATATACCCGTGTTTATTCATTGGGAGTTTCTCGGTCAGCGCTCTCTTAGATCGAAGCCTATTTATCAGTCGCCAGTATTTGCTTCTACGCGGACGGACGATTTTCCAACTTATGTAACTCAATACATTTAGCGGTCCGCGTCATCTGAGATTACTACAGAAAGTGGGGGGAATTAAGAGTGTCTCTGCTTTTAACTCTTAGGTCATTTCCGTTTTAGCTCACCACCCGTTTATTGTGAGTTTCTGCACGCGAAAATAAACATTTTCGACGCTAATGCATTTACGCAATGAATGGTCATTTTATTTCCATTTATTTATGATTTATTCGCGTATTCTGATATATGGGGGGCTTGGGGAAAACCTTGTAACATCCACTCAAAATAGACTGAACGAAAAATGACTGCACGTTGAAGAATTGTCTCAAATGAGGCTCTAGAACATGTTCATATCGCATATAGTGCTTTATGCTCCAGAGTACTGTAATAAAAAAATTTATATTTGTATTATAAGCAAATTTTGGTTAAAATAATTGATTTATTTTTGTTCTTTATTAAAATATTTTAAATTAGGGAGGTTACTAACAAGGAGACGACCCGAGGTGTTACACACCGATTTTGTTCAAACTCGGGGGATTGGTAGACCTTCATGTAACTTGAAAAATCCTAAAGGGAATTTATTCAATGGGCAACGGTTTTACCATGGCAACGAAAAATGTTTTTGACAACATCAAATGGAAATTTTCCCATTGAAAATAACATGGGATTTGGACCGTGAAAGATTTAAAAAAATAAAAAAAATACCAAAATTATAAATTGTTTTTTAAAAATTTACGAAAAAAATCAAAATTGATCACATTTTGATCAATTTGAACCAAATGGGTGAAAATGAACCGATATGGCTTAAATAGGAAAAATTTCAATTTTATGTTGTCAAAAACATTTTTCGTTGCCATGGCAAAACCGTTACCCATTGAATAAATTCCCTTTAGGATTTTTCAAGTTACATGAAGGTCTACTAATCCCCTGAGTTTGAATGAAATCGGTGTGTAACACCTCGGATCGTCTCCTTTGTAAAAGTGACTGTGAAGGTTTTATAAAAAATTGTAAAAAGTAGAAATTTTTGTACTTTTTCCAAATGAAATTTGTCTACATCTATTTTAACAAAAAATATTACGCGCAATTAGGTTCAAAAAAAATAAAGAATAGGAAATTTAGGACGTTTATTATAGACAATCACAAAATTGTAAATCTTTATTTTTTTCAGTCTTCCTTATGAATTCAATATTTCATAACGTGTACCTTTTTCTTCAAAAGTAAAATAATTTACGCCTAATAACATAAGTAACAGGGAATTAGGAAAAATTATCACCGAACTGATTTTCAGAGCTATTGCGCAATCTAGGCTTAGGTCTCAGCACAGAGCCACCTAGTGTCTAGATATGCCTAAGGCAAAATAATCGTTGGGATAAATAAAAAATCGTCGGGATAAACCAAAAAATCGTTGTGATAAATCAAAAAATCGTCGGGATAAATCAAAAAATCGTTGGGATAAAACAAAAAATAGTTGGGATAAATCAAAAAATCGTCGTCAATAAATCGTTGAGATAAATCAATAAATCGTTGGGATAAATCAATAAATCGTTGGGATAAATCAAAAAATCGTCGGGATAAATAAAACATCGTCGGGATAAATCAAAAAATCGTCGGGATAAATCAAAAAACCGTCGGGATAAATTTTTACTATGTTTCGTTAATTGTCCGCCAAACATTCGACTTTCGACCATTGTCTCAATCGTATTCTTCTTTATTTTCACAGATCCTTGTAATAGACACGAAATTTTGGACGACTACAGGCGATCCACGGACTATCAATCCACATCCTCCAAGAGCTTGATATGCGACCGGACCTTGGAAACGGGTTGGTATCGTTTCAGACTGAACGGTTCTTCGGCCGAGATCCCGACCACGTGCGCCGAGGTCAACCATTGCGGCACCCAAGCGCCCATATGGCTGGCGCTGGGCCCCAACGACCAGTTGCCGCCGGTGGGCCGAGAAGCGACGCTGATGACCTGCACGACGTGGTCGTTTCCGGGGCAACGGCACTCGGCGTGCTGCGTTTTCCGGAACCAGGTCAAAGTTCGCAACTGCGGCTCCTTCTACATCTACCACTTGAAGGCGACCCAAGGATGCCACATGGCCTACTGCGCCACGCCCAGTTTCACCTCGTACCAGCCTCAGGGTAAGGTCCTTTTCACCACTCGCGTGACCGGCAAGCACGCCTCTCGTGTCAAACTCAAACACTACTATTGGTACTGGTTCTACGACCATCTTAGCCAGTATTATTATTACCGATGGGCCATTTACAAGCAGGTTTATTGGTATCGAAAGCGATACAGATACGCTTACCAACACGCGTAAAACGAAATTTATGGTTTTTTTTTACGTTTTTATTATGAAAAATTATAAAGTATTAGTTTAATATTACCTGACTGGCTTGCTGCGATATTTAAGTTTTTTCTCCAAATAATACGGGTACAATCGCTTATTCATTGTGATATTTACGCATTTCCCAAAGAAACTGCGACATTGTTAAATATTTTAAAACCAGTTAAATATTTTAAAACCAGTTAAATATTTTAAAACCGGTTAAATATTTTAAAACCAGTTAAATATTTTAAAACCGGTTAAATATTTTAAAACCGGTTAAATATTTTAAAACCGGTTAAATATTTTAAAACCGGTTGAATATTTTAAAACCGGTTAAATATCTTAAAACCGGTTAAATATTTTTTAAACCGGTTAAATATTTTTTAAACCGGTTAAATATTTTAAAACCGGTTAAATATTTTAAAACCAGTTAAATATTTTAAAACCAGTTAAATATTTTAAAACCAGTTAAATATTTTAAACCAGTTAAATAAATTATTAGTCTAAATAAATTATTAGAGGTAGATAAAAAATTATTTTAAATATAAATATATTACATCTAATATCGACTATTCGGTAGAAAACGTGCCACTATGCCCTTGATTTGGGTGATATTCAGTTTTAAATAAAATTATCGATTATTTTTTTAATTAATTTTATATTGTTTTAATCTGATTGATTTTTTAAACACGTTTGTTATAATTAATAAATATTCGATTTGCGCGCTTAATGAATTTCATTCATTACCAAAATATTTGAAATAATTCGAACTACATAAAAGTTAGTACCGATGATTCCCGCCAATTAATGATAAAGATAATTAAGAATTAAATTTTCTGGATTAAAATTTATCTAGTTTATAGTCTACCTTTTTATCGAATAAAATTAGTCAAAAGTTTCTATTTTTATTCATTTATTTCTAAATGAGAAACTATTTTTATATTTTTTATTTCAATAAATTATAAAACCAATTGTATTGTTAATTAACCGAAAGTAAACAATAATTAATTGCTTAATTCCAATCTTGCTAAATTTTATATAAGCTATATTCATTTGTAGCTTAGAAGCGTTCTACCATACAAAGAATTTATTTATACTTAGGAAAAAATGTTGAGACGTCAGTTTTAAGGAACCAATATCATTTGATATTTTAGATGGAAATTACTTACTCTTCGTAACACGAATGCGATTTAGAGTACCGTAAAACCCATCTCAACATATAAGGGGGAAGACTACAGTGGCCATTGTCTACTTTCGCGCTATTTCAAGCTGAACTCTTTTAATTTTATATTTTAACTTATAAAATTAATATTTAAGTGTAGAACAGCCTCTTATTTAGTGCTTAAAATAATTTTGACAATTTAAAATTTTAAATTAATTAAGTTATTACGTTTTAATTCGGACCCCAGAAGCTAAACAAGTTGGGCAAGCGCCCAAACTACCCTTTAGTTAGGACCTTATATCTCGTTAACTATTAATATTAGAATTATCAAAATTAGTTTAAGCACTAGAGGAAGGTTCAGCCTAATAAGAAAAATATAATTCAATTATGTAATTGTTAAAACAGAAACGTTCAGCTTGAACGAAAAAGAGGCTTTTACTGTATTCTTCCCCCTTAAGTAAAATAAATTCAATTTTGACTATACATTGTGTGTTTGTCATTGACTGTAATCCAATTTTATATTAACAATTTGTCTTTGTGTTGTTATCCTAATAAATGTTTTACGTTCCTTAGTTTGTTTTGGTTTTAATTTTTAATTTCGATTTAACTTAATTTATTCCTTTATCTTTCCTCTAGTCTATTACTTTCTCTTTAAACCGTGTTAATTAATCTTTTAATGCATTTCTCTTCGTTTTTTATTTTTCCTCTCTTTGTGCAAAATTGAAAACAGCGAAGAAACGTTAATCGGATTAATTCGTGACTTTTAAAGACGAAAGTAGATCATAAAGAGATTTTAGAACACCGAATAGTAGAAAATTCCACATCATCAATCGGAGTAAAATTGTCTCCATTGATAACAAGCTTGCATATGTTACGCGTTTCATTTTAATAAATACTTATTATTAAAAGGGTTTTCCCCCGAGCTCTTCGGTTTCCTCTTCCATAAAAACATGTAGAGGTTAACGGTAATAGTTAGTGTAGGGAGCTGTTGGCTCGCGTGGCATGCAGGGCTTTCCACCACCCTCCTACGCATTGTAACCCAGCCACCTAAATTAAAGGCTTCAAAAGTCGCTTGACGACTTAGGCCTATGGTGGTGCCAGGGGCGTAGGAACCGGGAGGGGCAGGGGGGGCAATGCCCCTCCCTAGAATTTTGCTGGGAGGGGCAACTAATGTTATTGCCCCCTCCAACCTTTGGTCAGTTGAGATCTTCAAAAGACTCAAATTATCATTTTAAAAGCATATACAATTTATAGAACCTCAACTGTGTTTAAATTTCAGTCTTTTCCCGCCAATTTACATAGTAGTAACAAGTACACATGCATTCGGAGAAGCTACACTCCATTAAAAATTAAAAACCATTCTCCAGACCCCTTTTCGTTTATCTTTGCCCCCTCCAACTTCTAGAACGTTCCTACGCCCCTGGGTGGTGCCAAGGGTATTAGCCTAGCCTAGCCTAGCTGATCTCGTAAGAGAGATATATTATCAACCATAAATCTATAATATTGCTCCATAAGTTTGTCACTTCGGGGAATATTTTACTGAGAGCTAGTAACGGAGTGACGTCATCACGAGAAGAAAATCTCCCCCTAGCGAGGCGCTGTCAAAGGCTACGTGTGACGCTTTAGAAAGCGGACGCGAAACGGCGACGAATCCCGTAATGTAGTCTGTCTCGTGAATAGCTCTCAGTAAAACTTTTGCGTGTGAAGAATAGAAAGTGTCACACTTATGTAACCACAGGGCGCCCAGAGGTCCTATAATTCCTATAAAATCCTATATTTTCCAAAATGTCCTATAACATCCTATATTTTTAGCAAAATCCCCAAAAATCACTATAAAATCCTATATTTTCCAAAATGTCCTATAACATCCTATATTTTTAGCAAAATCCCCAAAAATTACTATAAAATCCTATAATTTGGATACTTTCAAATCACGCCACTCAGATAAATTGCTATATTTAGCTATAGGATGGTTAGTTACTAGTATAATTTGGTGATAAAATGGTTAAATAGTTGGTTTTTAAGTGAAAATCAAAGATTTATTTCACTAAATATACATTTTGGTCTTAAATGCATAAAGTTAGTAAATGAAATAGCATATATAGTCCTATTAAATCCTATAAGTACGAAAAAATAGTCCGATAAAGTCTTATATTTTTAGAAATATAATCCTATTTCTCCTATAAAAAAATTGAAGATTTGAGTGGGGGCCCCGTATCCAACACTAACACTCGGGAACAGTGGCGTAACTTTCGGTGAGCGCCATGGGACAACTTGACAGAAGGCTAGATTGCGGCCGCTACGCTACGTGTTGCCGCCATTTTCCCGAAATTTTCCCGCCAAGCGCGCGCTAAGCTTCTTACAAGGATGCTGGCGCGTTTATTCCTCCTACTTCGCCTCCGTTCCTATCCTCTATGGATTTACGAACCTTGCCGGAGTCTGGAATTTCATCCCTTACTTCTAACGTCGTTGGTTCTGTTCCACCGAAATTTTTATATTATTTATTGATTAAATTCCCAACGCTATAAAAACGAGATCCATCAGTCCTTCGACAGCGTTTTTAAAGTGTACTAAGTGTACATTGAGTTGAAACTCCATATGCGTACACTTAATTTTGCACGAATCTGAATTTTAATTTTATCTTTTTTTTCAGAGAACAAAAATATATTTAGAAAAGTTCTTAAGAAATGGCGCCTCTGAAAGTGGCGCCCCTTTGGGTCAAATTGACCCATTTGCCCCACGTAGTTACGCCACTGCTCGGGAAACATAAATTATCCGAGTTAATTCGGCGGAAATGTTTCCAGCAATATATTAATAGCTTGGGTAACACGAAAATTCCAGTTTGTTTAAAATCTCTCGATGGCTTTATTTACCGAGGCCCTAACTGAGCTAATGAAAGTAAACGTGAAACAAACGAAACAGTTTCGCTTTCAAATCGTGACTGGAGAAGCTTTGCTAGTGGAAGAGGTCTTCTTTCGCGTCAACAACATACTCGGTACGCGCGCGGGCGCCACCTCGCGTCGACTATTTGAAAATAATCTCTCCCGCCGTAGTCTCGGAACCAGATGTCGCTGCTAGCCTTCCAGGCGATTACGGAGCGGATAATGAGTAAAAAAGAACTGCTTAATTAGACTCAAATTCCAGATGTTTGATCCCCTTAATTGGAAAGACCCTTAGACCAGCAACCCCAACCCCAGTTCTCTCTGGCGCGTCTTCTATTTGAAGATCTGAGGGCGACCAAAGTTTGGAGGATGGGTTGATTCCGAGGTTCCTGTAAGCGCTCAAATTGGTTAGTTCCTCCATATTTTTGACGAGGGGGTGTTCGTTTTGTTGCGACTTACACGAGAAAGGTAAAAGGTTCCGGTTCTCTAAAGCCAGGTTCACACTTGCCCCTAAAATCGCTTGGTTTTAGACAGGGGCATTGGGGTGGCGGAGTGGTTCGCACTTTCGGCTCGCAGCAAGAGGAGCCTGGTTCGATCCTAGCTTGTAGCACTGGATGAAAACTCGGAACCACTCCTTCTGCGTAGAGTTTGCAAGTCCTCTCTCCACTGGTTCAAGGGTATTTTTCCCGAGTTCTTCGGCTTCCCCTTCCATAAGAACTTGTTGAGGTTAACGGTAATAGTGAGTGTAGGGAGCTGTTGGCTCGCGTGGCATGCAGGGCTTACCACCACCCTCCTAACGCATTCTAACCCAGCCACCTTAATTAATAGCGTCAAAAGTCGCTTGATGACTTAGGCCTAACGTTGTGCCTTGAGTATTAGCCTAGCTGCTTATTATTATTATTGTCAGCTAAGTGGGGGCCAACCAAGTACTTCGACCGTGGGGTTTATCATAGTTTTGGCGCTCTAGGCACGTGCCTACTCTGCCTAATGGTTAATACGCAATTGGTTTTTGATAACTAGTTTTCAAAACCAGCGTGATAAATCGCTTCGTGTTGGTTCGGGAAGCAACTCGTCCAAATCGGTTCGCTCAGAATCGCTTTCAAAACGACGACAAGGAGGGGAAATATTATTGCTCGTATTTTCCAAAATAATGGGAATAAATTTCTAAATAATGTCAAATAATATTACCGTATGTATAGTAAACGTAATTAATTAATTGTTTTGGGATAAATTTTAGTATTTTCAAAATTCTGGTCATAATTTGAAATGACGTTAAGCCTTGGCTATATGCGAACCGGGGCGATTTCGCGCGTGTGAACCAAGAATTATAGTCGGTGGTCAAAACTGGCATTCAAACCGACCTAAACTGGCTTTTAAGCACTAGTATGACCGTTGTTTGCGTCATTTTATACCATTTAGTTTAATTTTTAAAGATCGTGGATTTTTGACGCCTGTAGAAGTGTTCCACACGCAATGCAATGGCGTTCAGGGCGAAGTTAATTTACAAGGTTGCGACCTATTAAATCTCGAAATTCAGTTGAATCGCCTGATTCTAATAAAACAGTAGCGTAGCCAGCATTTTGGTTGAAGGGGGGGGGGGTTTGCAATAAAACAAAAACCCGGCACAACCTCTGTAATAAATCCCTTCCTCTATCGTTGTCACATCCTTTCGAAGCGCAGTGGTTTCGTGGACGTGCACATTTGAAAAGACCGAAAAACGGCAAAAAAAAGTGCGTCGATAAATTATTTTATTTATAACAAGCACAAGTTAAAAAATATATACACATATTAATTTAATCTAATCATAAGTGACGCTAATTTTCTTACGGAACCTTTTTCAACACTGACTTTCTCAACCTAGTTCCGACCTGAACTCTCAACCGAACCGATGAGTATATTAGCGTCCTTAGTAGTAGCAGAAGCCTATAATAAGAGAAGTCTCTAACTCGCCCAAAATCGTGAAACGTCTCGTTTTCGAACTAGAGGTATTCGGAGGGATACAGATTTGTTACGGCGATTTGTGGCCAGAAAATATAGTCCCCTCGTTTTATTCATACCGAGGGACTTCAGGTGCACAAATCAGCAGTGAAATCACTTGAAATCACGTAAATTTGGTAGCTTTAATAACTTTAATCAATTAAATATTGAAATCACTTGAAATCACGTAAATTTAGTAGCTTTAATAACTTTAATCAATTAAATATTGAAATCACTTGAAATAACGTAAATTTAGTAGCTTTAATAACTTTAATCAATTAAATATTGAAATCACTTGAAATCACGTAAATTTAGTAGCTTTAATAACAAATATTGAAATCACTTGAAATAACGTAAATTTAGTAGCTTTAATAACTTTAATCAATTAAATATTGAAATCACTTGAAATAACGTAAATTTAGTAGCTTTAATAACTTTAATCAATTAAATATTGAAATAACTTGAAATCTGAAATCAGATGTACAAAATTTCTAACATTGGAATGATTGTATAGCCCCTCGATTCATACGCGAGCGGTAGCGGAGAAAACATTTGAAAAATGCGGACGATTCTTTACATTTTAGCTCGTGGAATTCCCATAGGATTTTTCCGGGGATTTTAAATTTTGAGTGAACTTGGTAATTTCTACATTATAAAGGTAATAAATGTTAAAAATATTATTTGCTCTCATAAATATACGTACTAATGAAGGCGATATCTCCGTATAATTTCTCAATACGCTTTGAAAAACCTTAAGCCTTGCCCGTCTTTCGCGTTTAATGTTTTAAACCAAGGATAATCTATACCTACGTTTCAGGTTTGCCAACCGACGTTTTGGAGAGCAAACTACTTTTCGCTACAAAGACTAAATATGGCGCTGACTAGATTCGCTAGTCCTAGGCCGCGTTCATTTCTTCTTCGCTTCGTGTCGAAAACAAGACGTTTCAAAAGTTTTACGTTGGCGGTATAGGGAGTTAGATGCTTCTCTTATTATAGCCTTCTGGTAGTAGTAAATTACGCCTTGGACATGTTTAGACACTAGGGGGCCCTGTGCCGAAATAATAAATTTGGTGATAATTTTTGCTGTTTGTCATACTTAATTATATTATGTTACAAAGCCCTATTACTTATATAATACGTAAAACGTTAAAACATAAGTCTATCAAACAAAATAATTTATGCTAGCGCCTATAACGTTCCATAATATTTTAGTCTTAAAGGGGCTGGAAAGTGGGGTTTTGAAAAACGTCATCCGTGACGTCATTAACGAAATTTGGCGCGTAGAACTACTTTTTCTCAAGTTCGCGAAGACGTAAACAGGCACCGCTGTGTTGAGATTTTTGTATGACGAAATCCAGCGTGGTCTTGGTTAGTGTTATAGCTGAGCTCGTAGGAAGTTTTCAAATTTCATTAATCTTTATTGAGATTTAGTTTAGTGAACAACAAATGTTTAACGAAAAATTCATTTGAGTGATAAGGTCTTTTGGTAGTAGTGTGTTCGTAATTTTTTTAATTATTATTTACTAGTTTCATCGAATTTTGTAAAAAAACGCTAGATTAATCGAAGCCAATTTCTTAGGGCCTTGGTTTCACTGGAGCATTTTGATAAACCTTAGTACTACACCACAGTTTTTTGCCTTTTCCCACTTATCTAATTCACCAACAAGAGATATTTTCGTATCATCACGTATCCGTTTTTTATTTGAATTAAACTTGTTCATTAACATCATTATAATTAAATAAATATTAAAATACTAGAACCAAAACCACGTCCACGAAGGCCCGAATATCTTAGTTCGCGTATGAATACCTCTCACTAGTCTCTCTCGGGTCGCTCCTCACTATTTTCAAAACATCTCCGTCAGAGCCAAATTCCTCAAGCGGGGAAAAAAGGAAATAAAGCAGGGTCCGGATTTTTTTGGAGATACCACGTCACTAGACGATTTCAAAACCCCACTTTCCAGTCCCTTTAAAGGGAGTACTTATTTCTATTACGTTACTTATGACCTCATTTAATATGAATTTATCTGACGAATAGAAACAAAACAAAAACATCAAAGACAACAAAAGTTCCGTATTTACTAATCCTTCTATTAATTTATCAATGGCGAATAAAATTGTTAGTAAAAAAATGCATTGCTCGCGTGGCATGAAGGGCTGGCCACCACCCTCATACGCATTGTAACCCGGCCACCTGAATTAATGGCTTTAAAAGTCGCATGATGACTTAGGTCTAAGGTGGTGCTTTGGGTATTAGCCAAGCTGGTTATTATTATTATTACTACAAGTGTCATACTTAATCGTTACGATACTTTTGCGAATAAAAGGAATTAGGAATTTCCATCCGGAGGCATTTTGATTTAAGAATGTCTGACTGAATCAATTCCATCAAATATGGATGAACTTAAAAGGAAGCGGTATATAATTTAATAAATCCGCTGCTAGTTTTTTATTATCTTCCATTTCACAATTTTGGAAATATTGAAAAGAAGTTTCTATTTCTTTTATTAACGGCGAGATAGCGAGCCCAGAAAAACCAATCGCGACGTTCCCCAAAAGAACACGCGCCTTTGTGTTAAAGGGCAATGCTTGAAATTAAATTTGTTTTTGGGTTCGAGCTCTATAGATCCCTATTGTGGTACACGGGGCGCTATCGGCCGCGCTTCCAGGGGACAATGTCTTAAACCCCAGCGTCGTCGTATGAAAAGAGGTTTCGTTGTCATACGACGCTCGGCCTTACATCGCCTTGAGAAAAGTGAACAGCCTCTATTGGCTGTCTCTCGAAGGGACAATGTTCCCCTTTTATATTGTTGGCTCTTCCATCTAACCCTTCTTTGAGGATGATAAGCCTTGGTTCGCGCCAAGGCCCGGTGTGAAATCCACGTTAAAGTACAAAATACAATAGAAACAAAATACATTTCGGCTTTTATTTTATTTACGTTTTTTTCTCTACCTCTATAAGAAGCTTTTACAACACAAAATGGACGACGTAAAATTCGAATTGTATAAATTGATTCCATTTTCGGTGTCTTGCTGCTTCATTTTATTGCTTTTAGTCTGTTACTTTGATGTAAACTTTCAGGACCAAGATCATTTTTTAAGGCGTGATACCGCGATAAATTTAATATTGGGCTTCTACGATTTTTTTTTTGTACTCGAAATCAATGTTACCTGAGACGTCTATATTATGAACTAAATCAGAAAATCATCTGGCAGAAATATGAAACTCGTTGATCCACCATTTGTCTTAAGCCACTCACAAGGAGACATCCCGAAGTGTAACCCACCGATTTTGTTCAAACTCGGGGGATTGGTAGACCTTCGTGTATCATGAAAAATCCTAAAGGGAATTTATTCAATGGGCAACCGTTTTGCCATGGCAACGAAAAATATTTTTGACAACAAAAAATTTAAATTTTCCCATTGAAAATAACATGGGATTCAGACCGATTCCTAAATGCCAAAAATAGAAGAAATAGATAAAATTGACAAAAAAAACCATCAAAACTGATCAACGTTTGATCAATTTGAGGTCAAAATCCCATGTTATTTCAATGGGAAAATTTAATATTTTGTGTTGTTAAAAACATTTTTCGTTGCCATGGCAAAACGGTTGCCAATTGAATAAATTCCCTTTAGGATTTTTCATGATACATGAAGGGCTACCAATCCCCCGAGTTTGATTTATCCTTGTCAGTAGATGGCGGTAGCTGTCTTCCGTTTTTAAATAAGAACAACGACCCAGCAACAACGTTCTCACAACTTAGAACTTAGCACTCAAGCAAAAAGAAATTAACGTGATAATTTTCTTAGAACAATCAACCGTTTTCTGTACTGTTGTTAGTCTTTGGTTACGTATTATTTTAAAACAGGGTTACCATATTCTTTTCAACGTAGTAACGGATTTTATACTCGTGACGATGGTCCAGATAACGTTCGAAAATATTGTTATTAAAATAATATTTGTTATCGACCCTTTGGAATTTTAGTCCAAATTAGCGTTGGAAAATATGGTTTACTTAAAGGCGAACGGTCAAGCTTTAACCAGTTAGATAGCCCTAAAGCCCATTAAAAACTAAAATTTATGGTGAAAACTGTATAAAAAATAAAGAGTGGTTAATTTTTAATAAAATAAAGAAATTTCGTGAAATCGAAAAGCGCGCGTCCCCCGCGACACCTGGTGAGAAGTCGGTGAGACGGAAAAACAACGTAAAAGCGCGCGCTGCTGAAGACGCAAAAAATATGTTTTGCACGCGCGGCGCGTTCCAGCTATAAGAGACCTAAGCCTAAATTGCGCGATTTTAAAAGTTAGGATAGTTCGCAAACCGCTCATACGGGGTTAGGGGCGCTGGCGGCAGCCCCTAAGATGGCGGCGAAAATTCAAACCCAAACACCTGGCGTTATTTTTCGTTTCAACTTTTTGGGCCAAAAGCTATTTTCTCAAGACAAAAAAAGGTACGTGTTAGTATATTGAACGTCTTGTTAATCTTTTGATACGGAAATAAGGCCATATTTGGAAAAGCTTGGCCGTTCCCCTTTAACTCTAATAAGTGGATTCCAAATCCCTGCGTTTGATAGTGGTAGCTGGTAACAGTGATTTCCACTTTTGTACATTAGATTTTAAGGTTCTATCATAACTCAAAACATACAGGAGCTATTTTTGTTGTCCATAGATTAAAGGGGCTTCTTCCAGAGTTCTTTGGTTTACGAGTTATCTCTCCATAGATTAAAGGGGCTTCTTCCAGAGTTCTTTGGTTTACGAGTTTTCTCTCCATAGATTAAAGAGGCTTCTTCCAGGATTCTTTGGTTTACGAGTTATCTCTCCATAGATTAAAGGGGCTTCTTCCAGAGTTCTTTGGTTTACGAGTTATCTCTCCATAGATTAAAGGGGCTTCTTCCAGAGTTCTTTGGTTTACGAGTTATCTCTCCATAGATTAAAGGGGCTTCTTCCAGAGTTCTTTGGTTTACGAGTTATCTCTCCATAGATTAAAGGGGCTTCTTCCAGAGTTCTTTGGTTTACGAGTTATCTCTCCACAGATTAAAGGGGCTTCTTCCAGAGTTCTTTGGTTTACGAGTTCTCTCTCCACAGATTAAAGGGGCTTCTTCCAGAGTTCTTTGGTTTACGAGTTATCTCTCCATAGATTAAAGGGGCTTCTTCCAGAGTTCTTTGGTTTACGAGTTATCTCTCCATAGATTAAAGGGGCTTCTTCCAGAGTTCTTTGGTTTACGAGTTCTCTCTCCACAGATTAAAGGGGCTTCTTCCAGAGTTCTTTGGTTTACGAGTTATCTCTCCATAGATTAAAGGGGCTTCTTCCAGAGTTCTTTGGTTTACGAGTTATCTCTCCATAGATTAAAGGGGCTTCTTCCAGAGTTCTTTGGTTTACGAGTTATCTCTCCACAGATTAAAGGGGTTTGTTCCAGAGTTCTTTGGTTTACGAGTTATCTCTCCATAGATTAAAGGGGCTTCTTCCAGAGTTCTTTGGTTTACGAGTTATCTCTCCATAGATTAAAGGGGCTTCTTCCAGAGTTCTTTGGTTTACGAGTTATCTCTCCATAGATTAAAGGGGCTTCTTCCAGAGTTCTTTGGTTTACGAGTTCTCTCTCCACAGATTAAAGGGGCTTCTTCCAGAGTTCTTTGGTTTACGAGTTATCTCTCCATAGATTAAAGGGGCTTCTTCCAGAGTTCTTTGGTTTACGAGTTATCTCTCCATAGATTAAAGGGGCTTCTTCCAGAGTTCTTTGGTTTACGAGTTATCTCTCCATAGATTAAAGGGGCTTCTTCCAGAGTTCTTTGGTTTACGAGTTATCTCTCCACAGATTAAAGGGGTTTGTTCCAGAGTTCTTTGGTTTACGAGTTATCTCTCCATAGATTAAAGGGGCTTCTTCCAGAGTTCTTTGGTTTACGAGTTCTCTCTCCACAGATTAAAGGGGCTTCTTCCAGAGTTCTTTGGTTTTCGAGGTCTCTCTACACAGATTAAAGGTGTTTGTTCCAGAGTTCTTTGGTTTACGAGGTCTCTCTCCACAGATTAAAGGGGCTTCTTCCAGAGTTCTTTGGTTTACGAGTTATCTCTCCACAGATTAAAGGGGTTTGTTCCAGAGTTCTTTGGTTTACGAGTTATCTCTCCATAGATTAAAGGGGCTTCTTCCAGAGTTCTTTGGTTTACGAGTTATCTCTCCATAGATTAAAGGGGCTTCTTCCAGAGTTCTTTGGTTTACGAGTTATCTCTCCACAGATTAAAGGGGTTTGTTCCAGAGTTCTTTGGTTTACGAGTTATCTCTCCATAGATTAAAGGGGCTTCTTCCAGAGTTCTTTGGTTTACGAGTTATCTCTCCATAGATTAAAGGTGTTTGTTCCAGAGTTCTTTGGTTTACGAGTTATCTCTCCATAGATTAAAGGGGCTTCTTCCAGAGTTCTTTGGTTTACGAGTTATCTCTCCATAGATTAAAGGGGCTTCTTCCAGAGTTCTTTGGTTTACGAGTTATCTCTCCATAGATTAAAGGGGCTTCTTCCAGAGTTCTTTGGTTTACGAGTTATCTCTCCACAGATTAAAGGGGTTTGTTCCAGAGTTCTTTGGTTTACGAGTTATCTCTCCATAGATTAAAGGGGCTTCTTCCAGAGTTCTTTGGTTTACGAGTTATCTCTCCACAGATTAAAGGTGTTTGTTCCAGAGTTCTTTGGTTTACGAGGTCTCTCTCCACAGATTAAAGGGGCTTCTTCCAGAGTTCTTTGGTTTACGAGTTATCTCTCCACAGATTAAAGGGGTTTGTTCCAGAGTTCTTTGGTTTACGAGTTATCTCTCCATAGATTAAAGGGGCTTCTTCCAGAGTTCTTTGGTTTACGAGTTATCTCTCCACAGATTAAAGGTGTTTGTTCCAGAGTTCTTTGGTTTACGAGGTCTCTCTCCACAGATTAAAGGGGCTTCTTCCAGAGTTCTTTGGTTTACGAGTTATCTCTCCATAGATTAAAGGGGCTTCTTCCAGAGTTCTTTGGTTTACGAGTTCTCTCTCCACAGATTAAAGGGGCTTCTTCCAGAGTTCTTTGGTTTACGAGTTATCTCTCCATAGATTAAAGGGGCTTCTTCCAGAGTTCTTTGGTTTACGAGTTATCTCTCCATAGATTAAAGGGGCTTCTTCCAGAGTTCTTTGGTTTACGAGTTATCTCTCCATAGATTAAAGGGGCTTCTTCCAGAGTTCTTTGGTTTACGAGTTATCTCTCCACAGATTAAAGGGGTTTGTTCCAGAGTTCTTTGGTTTACGAGTTATCTCTCCATAGATTAAAGGGGCTTCTTCCAGAGTTCTTTGGTTTACGAGTTCTCTCTCCACAGATTAAAGGGGCTTCTTCCAGAGTTCTTTGGTTTTCGAGGTCTCTCTACACAGATTAAAGGTGTTTGTTCCAGAGTTCTTTGGTTTACGAGTTCTCTCTCCATAGATTAAAGGGGCTTCTTCCAGAGTTCTTTGGTTTACGAGTTCTCTCTCCATAGATTAAAGGGGCTTCTTCCAGAGTTCTTTGGTTTACGAGTTCTCTCTCCACAGATTAAAGGGGCTTCTTCCAGAGTTCTTTGGTTTTCGAGGTCTCTCTACACAGATTAAAGGTGTTTGTTCCAGAGTTCTTTGGTTTACGAGGTCTCTCTCCACAGATTAAAGGGGCTTCTTCCAGAGTTCTTTGGTTTACGAGTTATCTCTCCACAGATTAAAGGGGTTTGTTCCAGAGTTCTTTGGTTTACGAGTTATCTCTCCATAGATTAAAGGGGCTTCTTCCAGAGTTCTTTGGTTTACGAGTTATCTCTCCACAGATTAAAGGTGTTTGTTCCAGAGTTCTTTGGTTTACGAGGTCTCTCTCCACAGATTAAAGGGGCTTCTTCCAGAGTTCTTTGGTTTACGAGTTATCTCTCCACAGATTAAAGGGGTTTGTTCCAGAGTTCTTTGGTTTACGAGTTATCTCTCCATAGATTAAAGGGGCTTCTTCCAGAGTTCTTTGGTTTACGAGTTATCTCTCCACAGATTAAAGGTGTTTGTTCCAGAGTTCTTTGGTTTACGAGGTCTCTCTCCACAGATTAAAGGGGCTTCTTCCAGAGTTCTTTGGTTTACGAGTTCTCTCTCCACAGATTAAAGGGGCTTCTTCCAGAGTTCTTTGGTTTACGAGTTATCTCTCCATAGATTAAAGGGGCTTCTTCCAGAGTTCTTTGGTTTACGAGTTATCTCTCCATAGATTAAAGGGGCTTCTTCCAGAGTTCTTTGGTTTACGAGTTATCTCTCCATAGATTAAAGGGGCTTCTTCCAGAGTTCTTTGGTTTACGAGTTATCTCTCCACAGATTAAAGGGGTTTGTTCCAGAGTTCTTTGGTTTACGAGTTATCTCTCCATAGATTAAAGGGGCTTCTTCCAGAGTTCTTTGGTTTACGAGTTCTCTCTCCACAGATTAAAGGGGCTTCTTCCAGAGTTCTTTGGTTTTCGAGGTCTCTCTACACAGATTAAAGGTGTTTGTTCCAGAGTTCTTTGGTTTACGAGTTCTCTCTCCATAGATTAAAGGGGCTTCTTCCAGAGTTCTTTGGTTTACGAGTTCTCTCTCCATAGATTAAAGGGGCTTCTTCCAGAGTTCTTTGGTTTACGAGTTCTCTCTCCACAGATTAAAGGGGCTTCTTCCAGAGTTCTTTGGTTTTCGAGGTCTCTCTACACAGATTAAAGGTGTTTGTTCCAGAGTTCTTTGGTTTACGAGGTCTCTCTCCACAGATTAAAGGGGCTTCTTCCAGAGTTCTTTGGTTTACGAGTTATCTCTCCACAGATTAAAGGGGTTTGTTCCAGAGTTCTTTGGTTTACGAGTTATCTCTCCATAGATTAAAGGGGCTTCTTCCAGAGTTCTTTGGTTTACGAGTTATCTCTCCACAGATTAAAGGTGTTTGTTCCAGAGTTCTTTGGTTTACGAGGTCTCTCTCCACAGATTAAAGGGGCTTCTTCCAGAGTTCTTTGGTTTACGAGTTATCTCTCCACAGATTAAAGGGGTTTGTTCCAGAGTTCTTTGGTTTACGAGTTATCTCTCCATAGATTAAAGGGGCTTCTTCCAGAGTTCTTTGGTTTACGAGTTATCTCTCCACAGATTAAAGGTGTTTGTTCCAGAGTTCTTTGGTTTACGAGGTCTCTCTCCACAGATTAAAGGGGCTTCTTCCAGAGTTCTTTGGTTTACGAGTTATCTCTCCATAGATTAAAGGGGCTTCTTCCAGAGTTCTTTGGTTTACGAGTTCTCTCTCCACAGATTAAAGGGGCTTCTTCCAGAGTTCTTTGGTTTACGAGTTATCTCTCCATAGATTAAAGGGGCTTCTTCCAGAGTTCTTTGGTTTACGAGTTATCTCTCCATAGATTAAAGGGGCTTCTTCCAGAGTTCTTTGGTTTACGAGTTATCTCTCCATAGATTAAAGGGGCTTCTTCCAGAGTTCTTTGGTTTACGAGTTATCTCTCCACAGATTAAAGGGGTTTGTTCCAGAGTTCTTTGGTTTACGAGTTATCTCTCCATAGATTAAAGGGGCTTCTTCCAGAGTTCTTTGGTTTACGAGTTCTCTCTCCACAGATTAAAGGGGCTTCTTCCAGAGTTCTTTGGTTTTCGAGGTCTCTCTACACAGATTAAAGGTGTTTGTTCCAGAGTTCTTTGGTTTACGAGTTCTCTCTCCATAGATTAAAGGGGCTTCTTCCAGAGTTCTTTGGTTTACGAGTTCTCTCTCCATAGATTAAAGGGGCTTCTTCCAGAGTTCTTTGGTTTACGAGTTCTCTCTCCACAGATTAAAGGGGCTTCTTCCAGAGTTCTTTGGTTTTCGAGGTCTCTCTACACAGATTAAAGGTGTTTGTTCCAGAGTTCTTTGGTTTACGAGGTCTCTCTCCACAGATTAAAGGGTTTTGTTCCAAAGTTCTTTGGTTTTCCCCCTTTCCGTAAAACTGGTTGACAGCCATAGTTAGTGTAGGCAATGGGGCATGAAGGGCTGGCCACCACCCTCCTACTCATTACAGTCTAATTAAAGTCATTAGATGACTTGGGCCTAAGCTGGTGCTTTATTATTATTTTAGGGTTCTAGCATAACTCAAAATCCAGTTAGTTTTAGTGCATTTTGTGTACCATTTACCAGGTCTATTTAAAGGTAATAAATACGCAACAAAATTGTCTTTTGAGGCGTTTTCTCTACTGCACAAAGAAAATGAAATGAGGAATAGAAATTTCATTACAGGTTATATTAGGTTTAGTCACTTGCGGTAAGCTGGTTCTAGTGAAATTAGTGTTGTTAATTTTACAGAAACATTTTCCGGAAATCGGAAAAATACAAAAATTGAAACATATTTCTTTAGGGTTTTTATTCTAGACTAGTCTAGAGGTTTAGTTTTACTTTTGGATTCGACCAAATGAGGCGAAAATGCCGCGAAATTTAAATTTGCGAAAATTATTAGGATAATCATGGAACGAAAACTTATTTTTATTTTTTTCGGAACAACACGGAAATATTTCCAACTTACAACTATAATTGAAATATTATTAACCGGAAGTTTACCATGTGAGATTGTTTTGAGCTCGCCTGCAGTTACAGTTTCTATTACTCTTATATATTTTCTTTCTGTGGTAAAAGCGTGTTGTAAATAACTCCCCCCCCCCCCCGTAATTCACGGAAATCTCTCGCTAACCAACGCTTCAAATATTAAATTATATAATATAATATAATATTAATTTATAATAACATGATATAAAAATTCAGATCCTTACTTTTCGCCAGATGGCGTGATTGAAAGTAATTTAGTTAATCTTAAAGTGTTTTTCAGATATGGACTTTCTATAGATTCTTTACTTTTCTGGTAACTTTAAGTAGATCTAAGAGGGAATTTAGTCTGCTTGAGAAAATTCTTTCTTATATATACATTACCTTTTTTAATTTCTACCTTTAAGAGGGAGTAAAGTGAAAAACTAAAAGGTTTTTTTTTGTATCCCACGTCTATATGGGTATAATAAATCCATGCCAACATAATTCGGGTAAAAAAAGGATTCCAATAGTGTTCTCCGAAAGGCAGTTGGCAAAAAGCTTCTATCCGTGCCGAGGCTTGCGCGTCCAGGGATTCTCTTTTCGGATTAGCTTCCCTATAATCCCCTTAGCCCTCGATTTAATCCCGTCAAAGATCTTATAAGAAGATTTTATTATATAAAGACTTCAGCGCCTAGAGTAGTAAAAGAGAGGAGAAAAGTGGAAAATATCCCGCGTACGTATAAGGATATCGTTATGTAAAGCCCGTCATTTTTCACTTGGATTGTTTTTCGCCGACACACTTTATTTACACGTCAATTTATCAGTTTTAAACTTTGTTGAATCAGTTGTTTCAATTTTACAATCTAACGAGGAAAAACGTACGCCATATATATACGATGCATTTATTGCTTAGCTTTTTATCGTTCAACTTTTTTTTTCAACTGATACGTAAACTCAGACAAAAATACACTTTTATAACAACTGATACGCTTAAATATACATACTTAAATGTGTTTAAAAGTTAATGCAAACAGAGGGGCGGATTTAGGCATGGTCTTTATGGGCTGCAGCCCACAGCTCTTCGGTTTCCCCTTCCCATAAAAACTTGTTGAGGTTAACGGTAATAGTAAGTGTAGGGAGCTGTTGGCTCGCGTGCCATGAAAAGCTTGCCACCACCCTCCTACGCGTTGTAACTCGGTCACCTTAATTAAAGGCTTTAAAAGTCGCATGATAAATTAGGCCTAAGGTGGTGCCAAGGATATTAGCCTAGCTAATTATTTTTATTTATTATTATTAAATAAAAAATTCGAAAGTGGTAAAAAAATATTTTTTATTAACAAAAAGGCGAATGAGTCGACAGAACTAACGCAAAGTTGGGTAGGCCCCAAACAGTGTTAGTCCAGGGCCCCCAAAGTTAACGGTCAGCCCCTGTGTAAACCTTGGAGAGAAGAATTCAATTCTTTTAATACTGCTTATGTTACTCACTTGATACATGTGCCTTCTTAGGACCGGAATTATTTATCAAAATACGAAATACACTTTTATAATCACGTACTAAAAATTTGGTGCCAGAGTGGTTAGCACTTTCGCCTCGCCGCAAGAGGAGCCAGGTTCGGTCCCAGCTTGTGGCACTGGGTGAAAATTCGGAACTGCTCCTTCCACGTTGAGTTTGCAAGTTATTACCTCACTGGTTAAAGAGGTTTCCTACTTCCTTTAAAATTGGTTGAGGTTAACGGTAATAGTTAGTGGATGTAGGGAGCTGTTACCATTTAAAAGATTTTAAAAGAGAGACACTCATGGACGAAATATTAAAAATTTCCATGGGGTGTAGAAGGGCCAAAATAACGTAACTAATCATCATTTCGGGTCGGGTCGGGTTTGAAGTAAACCTACTATTTCAGATAGACTATTGTCCACCAATAAATATTAAGGGGGTCCCAAAACCTACCAATGGGCTTCAAAAAACTTAGAAAACCTTTCGTGGGTTAACTTTTAAATTGCTTAAAATTTTATTGATATTTATTATATTCAGCATGAAAATTGAAATTTGAGTATGAACTACCGTCTTTTTCTAGCTTTAGGAAATGCAAAGGAGCCCCAAAATAATTCTAAGCGTCGATAAAACCTAAAAATCACTTTAACTTATTTAATTATGTTTTTTACGCAACCAAGCATTTACTTGAATAAAAGTGGCATTTATTTAAATAATTGTTTGTTTTATTTAAATAATAGGCTTATTCACTTTCGATTATTTAAACATTTTACAATTTTTATTCAACTATTGGTTATTTAAATAAATATTATTGAAATATCACCGAGCTTATTTTATTCATGGATAAAAATTAATCGAATGCCGAGCTCTAAGTTCCACACTCCCTACTATGGTTATACTCCCTTTAATAAAACGAATGTAAAATTATTTTAAAATACGATGACGTCATCAAAACAGGTGTGGCTTTGTACTTTTTACCCATTTTGTAGCAAATTTATTTAATGGGTTTTACATAATCTATATATCTAACTGGCCAAATCTAACCAGGCCTCCGAAAGTTAGTAATAAATAAGTAGGCAAACGTGATAAATATATTGTACATGGAGTGTATTACTCGTGATGAGAAAACGCATTACTGCTCTTCGTAACGTCTCTGTCCTACCTTTCACAAGCCTTTGCTTCGTAACGGAGACAATGTCTTGTGGAAGGCAGGGCGGATACGAAACGGAGAGCCAGTGGGCGCCTAGCGTGCAGTGGTGGGATTTAAAAAGGCCTAGCTATTATTTAGGGCCCATTTAGGACCCATTTTAGTCCTTTCCGAGTGTTTATCGAAATAATTGTTCCGATGGTACTTTGCCCTCATGGAAGAATGGCAAATACGACCCTGCAACGAACGTTAGAGCCCCAGAGCGTATTTTCCCTCTGTTTCGCGTCCCTTAAAATTTAATGACCTACTTCCAAATTACCGCGCGGAAGGATATATAAAACGACCGAAAATAGGTCATTGGCTCACGCGAACCAAAGACTTACGACCTAAAGACTTCGAGTTCAGTTGTATATACATATATATATATATATATATATATATATATATATATATATATATATATATATATATATATATAGTAAATTCTAACTAAAAGCTTTTGATAAATATTACAACAATCATAGTTTAGATACAACTATCTTCTATATGAATACTTCTCGTAAGATTATATTCGACACTAGGCTACTTCTCGTAAGATTATATTCGACACTAGGCTACTTCTCGTAAGATTATATTCGACACTAGGCTACTTCTCGTAACATTATATACAACACTTGGCTACTTCTCGTAAGATTATATTAGACACTAGGCTACTTCTCGTAAGATTATATACAACACTTGGCTACTTCTCGTAAGATTATATACAACACTTGGCTACTTCTCGTAAGATTATATACAACACTTGGCTACTTCTCGTAAGATTATATACAACACTTGGCTACTTCTCGTAAGATTATATTAGACACTAGGCTACTTCTCGTAAGATTATATACAACACTTGGCTACTTCTCGTAAGATTATATACAACACTTGGCTACTTCTCGTAAGATTATATACAACACTTGGCTACTTCTCGTAAGATTATATTAGACACTAGGCTACTTCTCGTAAGATTATATACAACACTTGGCTACTTCTCGTAAGATTATATACAACACTTGGCTACTTCTCGTAAGATTATATACAACACTTGGCTACTTCTCGTAAGATTATATACAACACTTGGCTACTTCTCGTAAGATTATATTAGACACTAGGCTACTTCTCGTAAGATTATATACAACACTTGGCTACTTCTCGTAAGATTATATACAACACTTGGCTACTTCTCGTAAGATTATATACAACACTTGGCTACTTCTCGTAAGATTATATACAACACTTGGCTACTTCTCGTAAGATTATATTAGACACTAGGCTACTTCTCGTAAGATTATATACAACACTTGGCTACTTCTCGTAAGATTATATACAACACTTGGCTACTTCTCGTAAGATTATATACAACACTTGGCTACTTCTCGTAAGATTATATACAACACTTGGCTACTTCTCGTAAGATTATATTAGACACTAGGCTACTTCTCGTAAGATTATATACAACACTTGGCTACTTCTCGTAAGATTATATACAACACTTGGCTACTTCTCGTAAGATTATATACAACACTTGGCTACTTCTCGTAAGATTATATACAACACTTGGCTACTTCTCGTAAGATTATATTCGACACTAGGCTACTTCTCGTAAGATTATATTCGACACTAGGCTACTTCTCGTAAGATTATATACAACACTTGGCTACTTCTCGTAAGATTATATTATACACTAGGCTACTTCTCGTAAGATTATATACAGCACTTGGATACTTCTCGTAAGATTATATTCGACACTAGGCTACTTCTCGTAAGATTATATTCGACACTAGGCTACTTCTCGTAAGATTATATTCGACACTAGGCTACTTCTCGTAAGATTATATTCGACACTAGGCTACTTCTCGTAAGATTATATTCGACACTAGGCTACTTCTCGTAAGATTATATTCGACACTAGGCTACTTCTCGTAAGATTATATTCGACACTAGGCTACTTCTCGTAAGATTATATTAGACACTAGGCTACTTCTCGTAAGATTATATACAACACTTGGCTACTTCTCGTAAGATTATATTAGACACTAGGCTACTTCTCGTAAGATTATATACAACACTTGGCTACTTCTCGTAAGATTATATTCGACACTAGGCTACTTCTCGTAAGATTATATTATACACTTGGATACTTCACGTTAGACTATTATACACTTGGATACTTCACGTTAGACTATTATACACTTGGATACTTCACGTTAGACTATTATACACTTGGATACTTCACGTTAGACTTTTATACACTTGGATACTTCACGTTAGACTATTATGCACTTGGATACTTCACGTTAGACTATTATACACTTGGATACTTCACGTTAGACTATTATACACTTGGATACTTCACGTTAGACTATTATACACTTGGATACTTCACGTTAGACTATTATACACTTGGATACTTCACGTTAGACTATTATACACTTGGATACTTCACGTTAGACTATTATACACTTGGATACTTCACGTTAGACTTTTATACACTTGGATACTTCACGTTAGACTATTATGCACTTGGATACTTCACGTTAGACTATTATACACTTGGATACTTCACGTTAGACTATCATACACTTGGATACTTCACGTTAGACTATTATACACTTGGATACTTCACGTTAGACTATTATACACTTGGATACTTCACGTTAGACTATTATACACTTGGATACTTCACGTTAGACTATTATACACTTGGATACTTCACGTTAGACTATTATACACTTGGATACTTCACGTTAGACTATTATACACTTGGATACTTCACGTTAGACTATTATACACTTGGATACTTCACGTTAGACTTTTATACACTTGGATACTTCACGTTAGACTATTATGCACTTGGATACTTCACGTTAGACTATTATACACTTGGATACTTCACGTTAGACTATTATACACTTGGATACTTCACGTTAGACTATTATACACTTGGATACTTCACGTTAGACTATTATACACTTGGATACTTCACGTTAGACTATTATACACTTGGATACTTCACGTTAGACTATTATACACTTGGATACTTCACGTTAGACTATTATACACTTGGATACTTCACGTTAGACTTTTATACACTTGGATACTTCACGTTAGACTATTATGCACTTGGATACTTCACGTTAGACTATTATACACTTGGATACTTCACGTTAGACTATTATACACTTGGATACTTCACGTTAGACTATTATACACTTGGATACTTCACGTTAGACTATTATACACTTGGATACTTCACGTTAGACTATTATACACTTGGATACTTCACGTTAGACTATTATACACTTGGATACTTCACGTTAGACTTTTATACACTTGGATACTTCACGTTAGACTATTATGCACTTGGATACTTCACGTTAGACTATTATACACTTGGATACTTCACGTTAGACTATCATACACTTGGATACTTCACGTTAGACTATTATACACTTGGATACTTCACGTTAGACTATTATACACTTGGATACTTCACGTTAGACTATTATACACTTGGATACTTCACGTTAGACTATCATACACTTGGATACTTCACGTTAGACTATTATACACTTGGATACTTCACGTTAGACTATTATACACTTGGATACTTCACGTTAGACTATTATACACTTGGATACGTCTCGTAAAATCATATTTTTTTCTTAGATTCGTCTCTTTAGACTATTATTTACTTGACTACTACTCGTAAGACTATATTATATTCTTGGCTACATCTCGTAAAACTGTATTATATTCTTTGATACTTCTCGTAATGCTATATTATATTATGGGATACTTCTCTTAAAACTATATTATACACTTCTGGTAATAACTTTAAAGTAATCAAAATATCAGTTCCTAATATTCTGAACGAAACAACTTTCCCGCAAAGGCTTAAAAACTAAATAGAGGCGTACAAGCTAATAGACGCTGCAAATAAATATTAGTCGCAAATAACCCGTAACAACATATATTTCGCGAATAGTTTGCATATTCCGCATAAATTAGCGAAGGAGTAGGTGAAATTTAGGCCAAACTGGCGTAGAAATGTTCCGGCCGCTACGGAGTTTCCCAAATATTCCCCCAACCAAAGAGTATAAAAACTACGTAACCTAGAGATATAATGACGGTCGAAAGCAGTATAGGAAGTTGTAGCAACCGGGGGGAAGGCACTCAGTGAATTTGCACTTCAAATTTCAGTACCGCAGCGCCACTACGGCAGTATTTAGTACAATAAATAATAAAACCGGAGAAAAATGGCAGTTACGGTGTTGCGGAGGTGCTAAATTTGGCATTTTGGATATTTAATTGTCTAATATCTGTCAATTAAAAAAAGTGACAGTAATTGGTTACTGTTTCGTGATTTTTTTAGTTAGAATTTGTGGATTCGTTGTTTCGGTGTTTATTTTCAAAAAGTGAAGAATAAGGCGTTTGTTCTCTAACGTTGCCAAGTCCTAAAGGTAACCAATTCCTTAAGGAATTTTCAAGAATGTTGAACTAAATCAAAATGATTGCCACTTAAAACTGCTTGAGTGGCGCTGCGGTTCCGAAATTTGAAGTGCAAATTCACTGAGTGACTTCCCCCCCGGTTGCTACAACTTCCTTTACTGCTTTCGACCGTCATTATATCTCTAGGTTACGTAGTTTTTATACTCTTTGCCCCAACTGTGGATCATCTCTCTGAGACGTTTCATTTCTCTGCCCAAATTAATAGTTCCAAGTGCTCCCTTTAATTAGCCGCTGTAGGCGCCAACATTATTGATTGGTCACGCTCGTCCCGATAGGCCTTTCGATAAAGTAACATTGGCCTTCTTGTTTAGTTGTATCGTGACGTATAAGTGACGTTTGACACTATGATAGCCAATAGACGCTGATATCTAGGAGCCACAAACACAGCACCCCACACAAGGAGAACGCAACCCGTCAAAAGTCGTGGATTTTCTCGCGTACTTTTTTCATTGGTTAGACGCTTTAGCGCCTGCTGCCGTCGGAAAGGGGGAAATTCGGAAATTGTCTCCCCCCCCGGCCCGTAAAACGTTCAGCGTAAAGGTTCGTCCAATGAAATTTGTAGACAACACTGCGTTAGCGTGTTTAAAGGCTAGCTGCGTTCTCCATGTGTTTGTTGCTCCTACCCGGCATAAACTCGGTCTTATTCAGCTTGTTAAAAAGTTCCACGCGCGTCTTGATATTTTAGCGTAAATAAAAAAACGCGCGAGCCTTTTACACTAAAATATTAAAGAGCGCGTGGAACATTTTAACAAGTTGAACAAGACAGGAATTAAAATTCGATGAGTCACCCTTTTTTATAAAGATCTAACCTTTGAAACTGAACTGAACTCCTACGTATCTCGTGACGAAAGCGATACATTAAAACAAGTTCGGCCATCGTAATGACTTTATAGAAAGGCTTATTGCTACACGCGACGAATTTTATACACGCGATTTATTACTAATTACGTACGGACAGTTTGATAAACAAAATTCCCAACAAAGTATATCAAATATCTGGGTATTCCATTATCTAGGCTATAAAATTGAAACTTGTTCCAATGGGCGTGAATTTTCAGGTACAACGCGAAAGGATTTAGGCTACCAATAATTTGGCTTAGGGGCGGAGTGGTTTGAAAGAGGAGCCGGGTTCGATCCTAGTTTGGCGGCACTGGTTGAAAACTCGGAACCACTCCTTCTACGTAGAATTTGCAAGTTCTCTACGGGGTTAAAGAGGTTTCACACCAAGTTCTTCGGTTTCCCCTTTTCTTGTTGAGGTTAACGGTAATAGTAAGTGTAGGGAGCTGTTTGCTCGCGTGCCACGATGGACTTTCCACCACCATCCAACGCAATGTAACCCGGCCACCTTAATTAATGGCATTAAAAGTCGCTAGATGACTTGGACCTGAGGTGGTGCCTTTGGTATAGCGTACAAAGAGATTCCTATCCTAAAATATTAAAACTACATGATTATATTATTATTATTCAAACATTTTCCCTCTGGAATAGTTTTAATTTTCTTCCAAAGAGCATTTCTAAAACTCAACGGGAATCTGCAAAGGTAACTGTTTCCAGCGTGTAACGTTAGCAGGTTAGGGAAATTAATACTTCTCTTGTAAACTGTAAATACCATCTTAAAAAAAAACAAGCCGGATGTTGTATCCAATTCCGGTTCATTTCCTTCAAGCGGAGGGATACAATTTTAGGTACGAGTTAGCTGTCCTAGTGAATCTTTGTCCTTTTTAAAGCAAAATAAAATTGCCCAGGATAATAGGTATAAACTTCGAGCTTAGGAAATATAGCGCCATCTGCCTTTATAACCGTCAACTAAATATGTGAAGAAATAGCAGACGACTTAGAATTTCTAGGTTTTTCGGTTGCTTCATTTGTCGCGCAGAGATAATTTTGAACGAGCAGGCAGCTTTCATAAATTCAATTTAAACTCGGTCGCTAGGCGGCGATATGTATGACCAAAATTTAAACTGCGCACGAAGCCCTATAGTATAAGTTTTTTGTGGCGTACTTCTACTTTCAATTATTTTACTTCCGGCCTATTCAATTAAATATCGAACCAATCTTACAACCCAGTTTATAAACGCGTCGAAGGGATTATATCAAAGGAGTCTTCTTTTTTCTCCGTGATAAATAGCAGGAGGGGGGGATGCGGTATCAATTTCAGAGCGCCATCCTTTGGCCAGAAGAAAAAACCTCAAACTATAAATCAAGGAGTATAGTTACTTCCTAAACCCTTTTACGGTTACTTCATACTCTTTTAATAAAGAGAAGATAATAAAGAGAAATAAGAAGGAAATAAAAGACTCCGGCCTCTCTAGTCGTGTCTTCTCGAGGTTTCGCGTTACTTCTTCCAAATTGTTATAAGATCCTCTTCGGTTGAGCTTCAAATTCGTTTCTTATTTTGCCTCTTTCGATCGGCACCCTGGCTGGCCTCACCCTGGGCTCCCCAAACCCCCGAGATGAAGCAAAAATGGCGTATAAAAACAAGGAAAAATACTTTCAACAAAAAAGTCAAGAGAAACAAGAATATTCGTTTTTTCTCTCTTTCTAACGGTTCTTATTTTCGCGTCTTCCTAAATAGAAACGCTGGCTCCATCTATCGGCGAGTGCTTAAAGTAGAGCGCCGCCGGGATTCGCGGGAAATAGGGAAGAGTATTTTAAGCGATTTCCTTCTACGTTTTCGGAAATGTCGGTGGCCGGGAGGGATGATCCGAGGCTTAGGTCGGAGCCGAGATCAAAGTGAAGATAGGGTAAAATCTGCGGGGATAGGTACTTAAAAACGGGTGAAGTTGGTAGGGTGGACTCTGGGAAAGGTGTAGTTTCGGGATTACCAACTGTACGGCGAGTTACAACTGACCTAGTTGTAAGTAAATCGAATTGAGAAAAATGGGAATTTAATCCGGCGTTTTCCGAACTCTAGAGGGCGACACTTTTTACGGTCACGCGACGCGTTTCGACCAATCAAATCGCGAGGTAAATGTACCAGATGAAATCGTCTGGCGAACAATCTCCCGGTTCGAAATCAAATGCGCCATTGGCTATATATATTTCCCGTTGGTATATTCTTTCCTTTCGCCCAAATAATAGCGTGACCAAATTCAATCCGGCGTTATAGGCGTCTTTCTCTCTCCACTATCCATTCTGTCTTTCTTTACCCTTCACAGAGGGCGCTGGGAACCCGTGTATAAATTGGAAAGCGGCCCAAAAATAGAGATAGGGTTTCTCTTTTTATTTTTATACGCCGAGTGATATATTATTTGTCTTACATCTCGTGGGGACTATTTCTATTAAAGTAATTTTACACGTTAGAGAACCGCAACCAATATAGGTGTCGCTTCGGTCGTTTCGCCGGAACGTTTCGAGCCTCGCGAAGACGAGGGAAATGGCGGAGAGTTATAAATTTTAAAGCAATTTCACCAGAGCGTGTCAGCGTGATTGGTTGAGGGTTATAACTTTTTTTTAATACTCTATCGAGCTGAGGGTATTTTTCTATCAAAATGATAAATAGAAAATGAAATTGAGGTTTGTTATCGTGATAAATCGTTGTATTGCGGTATCACAATAATACTACATTGAAAGAATATTTAACTGGAATGCCCTAGGCCCAAGGTGATAGCCTGATAGGCGGAGCCTGTTAAGATTTTGATTGGCTGTTAAAAGGATAATGAAAAGCCCATGATATTTATCGCTTTGTTATCCAAAATAAAACAACGAAAATTATACAATTGATCAAATTCAAAATTACGTTTTGGCAGGCGACATTATGAGGTATAGCAGGTTCATTTATCTGCTTTTATATACCCTAACATGGCGACGTATTTTCAACATGGTTGCCACAAAATTTTCAGATTCAAATTCCCTGACTATTCCCTGTTTTCCCTGACCATTTTAAGAGATTTTCCCTGACTTAGTAAGGGCAAATTTTTTCTTTTATATTTTACTTTTATCAGAAGTTAATAAATTTGGATGGCCTTATATTTCAGTAAAAGGGTTATTGTAATGTTGAAAAAATTAGCCAAACATTCAAGGAAATAAATGATAATCGTGGAATTTGTCATACATCTAGAATTAAATTACCTTCGAAAAGTGCCCAGATAAAATTAAATTCCCTGACTTTTCCCTGAATCTTTACAAATTCTTAAAATTCCCTGACATTTCCCTGACTTTAAAGGCCCATTTTTAAATACACTCTTTTACGAAGTCGGCCATTTCATTACAGGCCTAATTTAAAATAGTCCAGGCAAGGGCGCCGGCACGTGCTCATCAGCTCGAGACGTCACGTGCACTTGACCGCGTGAAGCGGCCTTGCATGCGCTATTTTAAATCAGACCTGTAATAAAATGGTAGCTCTCACAAATAAGTATTTAAAAGAGTGTATAGCCAATCTTTTTCCCGCCTGTGTATTTTGTTAGCCTGGCCACGGCCAACTTCGATCACGCGTACCGCGCTTTAGCGGCCCCGTAATGTTAATTTTCGTGTATGAATATTCCCGATAGGGGCGCTACATCTACCAAAAACCTACTATTCGGTTTTCCACTTTCCTATTTAGAAAAAACAAGGTATAGTAAGTTAAGCTATCTTTTCGCAATATATTTAAGTATAATTCATAATTGAAAAAAATATTACCTTATAAATATTAAATGAAGAAAAAGAGACGCGTTTTTACGCGAAGGCGCCATATTAGAATACATAGTTTTGAAGGCTGTCGAGGTGTTTAGAGCGTTTTGACGCGTAAATAATGTCTCTCTTAAAATTTATAAATCTTTAATAATAACAAATCTTTATTCACGAGTTTATAACCGTTCTTAGGTAGTATTTTCTGTAAATCTAATTAGTTTTAAGAGTAAGAATCTTAAAACTAATATAATTGAAGGTAAAAGATGCTTAGGTACATCTTTGGTTTGTACCTTTATTATGGCAAAAATTTCAGTCAGATAAAATTACAAAACGGCCCTTACTAAATATACAATATTATTCTAGGTTTAAAAAGACGAAAGCTTAAAACTTGTTGAAACCTAAAATTATAATTTATTGCTCCTATAATATATTTTAACTTAATATTATTTAATAAAAAATGTAAAAATAATATATTTACCCTGAAGTTACAGTGAATCTTTTTTTCACTTTTTGTTTTATTTATTTATTTACAGGTGTTTCAAGTATTAAACAATAATACTGGCACCATCTAGAGGATGTTCTTGCTTTCTGTTTAACTCTTTTATAATTTATAAACATATTATTAGTTAAATATTAACCTCCATTCGTTTTAATTCAATGTTTTTTAAAATTTATTTAAAAATAATTGTTTTTTTGTGGATATTTCCTATCTGACTAACGTTAAATTTTGGTCGTAGCGAAACCCTGGTGGGAAAATATATACACGGTAAATTCAGGCGATTGACGGGGCCGCTAAAGCGCGGTACGCGTGATCGAAGTTGGCCGTGGCCTGTCAGCGCTGTTTCTTCACACCAAAAATGGCTGACGTTCGCCCCGCAAAATATTTTCCTAAACTGATGGGTAGCTTTTTCGTCCGTTATTCGGAATGTCGGGCCGTTTTACAAGATGATTTCAATATAATTTTGTTTTCTAAGAAACCACGCGTACTTTTATAGAAGCTACTTTTTAAACCCAGGAATACTTCTGTGCATGATTCCATACCAGAGGGACTGAGAAAAATCTTATAACCTCGGGCAATATTCCAACCTACAACCTTTGGTACGTTACCGTCCCAACGCCACTACCATTGGACTCGATCGGCTTTGCTTTATTGACGGGAGTCACGGGATACATTTAACCCGTTGTTGACGGTGCCGTAGCATCAGTCTATAATATTGTTCCATAAGTTTGTCACTTTGGGGATTATTTTACTGAGAGCTAGTAACGGAGTGACGTCATCACAAGAAGAAAATCTCCCCCTAGCGAGGCGCTGTCAAAGGCTACGTGTGACGCGTTAGCAAGCGGTCGCAAAACGGCGACGAAGCCCGTAATGCAGTCTGTCTCGTGAATAGCTCTCAGTAAAACCTTTGCATGTGAAGAATATGAAGTGTCACACTTATGTATTAATATTATACACTTATGACTGTAGTCATAACATTGGTACGCGTACTTATCATTTTAAATTATTATAAATAATTATAAAATGTGTATATTTACGGTTTATAAATCGTTAAACTATAGTTTTTTTCTGGCAAAAATAATAATTATGTAAATGTTTACTGCGAAACCAGGAATGGAACCATGGTCTCCAGTATAGCCAACAAACATGCTGCATACAAGCCACGCATAGCTGGTCGCAGTTACGAGTAAAATTTTATTTCTAAGAAATCATAAATAACAAGACTTTGATGGAATTTTATAAATGATTTGGTTATTTACTTTTCTTTCTGATTGAAAAACTCATTTATCCCCAGATGGCGACTCTATCTGCATTAGAAATATTATCATTGGTACATTTAAAAACAATGTAGCACAGACCATAATAGTTTCTTCATCTCCGGGCACAGTTTTTAACTTAACTAGCGCCTATCACCGCTAGCTTCTGTTAGCCCTGGTGGTACATTTATTAAATATAAAGTTCATACTTCCTTTTAAAGCAAGTGTCGGCTCTGGATGAAGTAGCTCTTTTTTCAACAGATGTCGCTGGCGTCGAAATCAAAACAAGATGCTGAAGCTACATTTTGACCCAAAAGGCGGGACATAAAAGTATGCTTCGCGTTGATTGGCTCGTTTGTAAGTTTGTCAATAACTTCAATAATAGTAATTGTTTAGCATATATTTTATATGGGATATATAATTTATGTTAAAGTTCACTAAGTAGAGTAAAAGTGGTCTAAATATAATACTCTATAATGGCTCTCTGACGACGTTACTGTTTCGCTATTTTGAATTTTAGCTTCCGTTCCCATTAATAGATGGCTCCACGCTCTCCACGAAAGTAATTTTTTTTTCGAAGATTCGGATAGATTCATGGCCATCTCTAATAACAGGGGCCTTTTCATAATACAGGTGGCAATGATAGAGCCGGCAGTTGCTTTAAGGAAAATAAACCTGGGCTATTTCATGAATAAAATACGCGAATAAGTAGATTACTCCATAATGGTCCGTCTTTATGTTTGCTCGAAGATCTATTGGTACGAGCTATGGTTGTAAGTTTTTAAATTTCTTCAAATTTGTTTATTGTTTAGCTTTTTTTATCTCTTTTCATTATGGACTAATATACTTATTAGCGTATTTTATCATCCTTTGCAATGCAGTCCATACAAATAATATAAAGCCCCAGGAATGGACGGATTGATATTATTGGCCGCGTGTTTTGGCTGCGATAGAAACTTCCGGCAAAGCAAATCAGAATAACCGGAAACGGTTAACGCAACCCGGCCTCTCTTTAAAAACGAGAAGCGCAAAAGTTCCACTAGACGGAGCTACACCAAAGAGTATAAAAACTACGTAACCTAGAGATATAATGACGGTCGAAAGCAGTAAAGGAAGTTGTAGCAACCGGGGGGGAAGTCACTCAGTGAATTTGCACTTCAAATTTCGGTACCGCAGCGCCACTACGGCAGTATTTAGTACAATAAATAATAAAACCGGAGAAAAATCGCAGTTACGGTGTTGCGGAGGTGCTAAATTTGGCATTTTGGATATTTAATTGTCTAATATCTATCAATTCAAAAAAGTGACAGTAATTGGTTACTGTTTCGTGATTTTTTTTGTTAGAATTTGTGGATTCGTTGTTTCGGTGTTTATTTTCAAAAAGTGAAGAATAAGGCGTTTGTTCTCTAACGTTGCCAAGTCCTAAAGGTAACCAATTCCGTAAGGAATTTTCAAGAATGTTGAACTAAATCAAAATGATTGCCACTTAAAACTGCCGTAGTGGCGCTGCGGTACCGAAATTTGAAGTGCAAATTCACTGAGTGACTTCCCCCCCGGTTGCTACAACTTCCTTTACTGCTTTCGACCGTCATTATATCTCTAGGTTACGTAGTTTTTATACTCTTTGGCTACACCTTCCATTCCTGGGGCTTTATATTCTTTGGTCCATAGGTGGTTCCTTTTAACTTATATCAGAAATAGTCATGTACACCAATAATGATGTTATTTGTTATTTTTCCCAAAGTTAACCAAACAAACACCCAAGCAAAAGTGACATAATTACCAAAAGTGTGTCAATCGGACCGTTTTTAACGTATGTCACGAGCTAAGTAAAAAGGGGGAGTGGATAGGGGAGGGTATACATTGGGGAGGGAAAGAAGTTATAAAGTTGAAATAATGCCACCTGGTGAGGGCTTCGAGAACTAAGGAAGCGCAAGGTAAGGCCATCGACAAACTACTACTAGCATAAGTGGCATAATTACCCTAAGTGTGTCCATAAGATAAATTTTTAAATGATACCTTGTTTAAGGGAAATGACGTAAATGACGTCACTTTCTCTAGTGACGAGATTTACGTCACTTTTTTAGTGACTTACGTCATGACTGTGTTCGCGAAGCGGCTCTGAGGCGGGAATTTATTATCCTAGGCTTAGGGCTTAAGATGATAAATTATGGACAAAACTAATTTCTCAAATACAGTCAGTGTTTATAATAGTTATTTTTATCTTCCGATTCAATAATTCATGATTATTTTCCAAATGTAAGCGTTATTTATAGCAGCGGTTCCCAATTTTATTTTGCTATGGAACCCTAAATTATCCACCTACTTCTGGCGGAACCCCAACTCATTTTTTTTTACTTATCTTAAACTCTTGACACAAACAAAGATGGCCGCGCTGCGAATTCTCGGAACCCCTGTGACCCTTTTACGGAACCCCAGGGTTCCGCGGAACACCTTTTGGGAACCGCTGATTTATAGTATTTGGAGCAGTGGCGGCTTAAGAAGGCTGGGTCCCCGGGGCGGCAGTGTTTTGTGACACCCCCGGGACCGTGCAGATGTTTTCACGGGTCCGTCTTCTTCAAGTTTAATCGATCTGATTTGCACCCTCCCCCCTCGAGGTTCTCCGATGGCACCCCCTGGCTACCCCTCGCCCCCCTTACGCCGCCACTGATTTGGAGGAAGATCCGTAAATCGAGCAGTTCGCGGAGAGTTGTCAGTCCGTCGGTACGTATTAGCTTACGTTGTCATTAGCGAAACACACTATCATTAAAAAATTTACATTGGGTGAATAGGAGGTGCCATACTTATGTTTATTATCCACTTATGCTGCTAGTAGTTTGTCGATGGTAAGGCTAGCAAGCGTTTTGATTTTTTGCCACGTGTACTCGATAGAAACGCTACCGCCATCTATTTACGTTTTAATACAAAACACGAAAGAACAAACCAGAAAATTGGTTGTCCATCCTAGCCTAGCCTTCTATGTGGTCTTATGTCGATAACGACATTCAGTAAATCTTTAGCATTGGAAAGTATAGGAACTTGCACACTTTTGGTAATTTGTAACTTTGGACCTAAGCAATATGAACTAGCGCCAAACGGTATCTTCCCATTGCGCCGAATCCCATTCGACCGAATTCCCATTAGACCGAATTCCGCCAATGTTTTTGATGAAATTAGCCCAAAGGCGGGTTTTGTATTTTTCTAATCGACGCTATCTAATTTACGCTAAATTTTTAAATAAATTGCTTAAAATTTGTATTTGTATCTAATAAAATTTAATAAAATAGCATAGCATAAAAACTGGGTGTCTAAATAATAACAATTTTTAGTTTTCGTCTGCTTTAAAAAATTTAGTGGAAATAGTTAGGCTTAGGAAAGTAAAGGAAATTGTGGTGGTAGTGGGCAAATGAGTTGACCACTTTAAAAATTGCCTGGTCAGGTTAGGTGAGGTTAGGTTAGGTTAGGTTAGGTTAGGTAAGGTAACACTGCATGCTGTTCTGACAGATGCTGAAACGGATAAAACCGAATAATAAACCAGGAGAAGTGCGGGTTTTTCGGTCGAATGGGACAATCCCATTAGACCGAATCCTAAATCCGCCAAAGTTCGGCTTTTTCGGTCGAATGGGATTCGGCGCCATGGAACAGATTCCCCCAAACGGTTTCAAGAAATCAAATGTCGAGGTTTACGGGTCCGAACGTTAAAAATTATATTTCTGCAAGCTCTCCCACATTTTTTTATCGATTGATGTATGATTAACCTTTCATAAACTATCGTTTTTGGATTTTGTGGGTCCGCGATTGCCCAAAATTGATAATTGAAACTTAGGTACTGGTGGGGTAACTAAGACCAATCGATCGACGTCTCAATTCAATTTCTATCAAGTTCCGTTCAGTATGAAATCGCCGTTTAGCCGGGTACTTAACTGATTTTGTTTAAATTAGGGGGATTAGTAGACCTTTATGTACCTTGAAATTTCCCAAAAAGGAAAAGTTTCGAAGGACTTCAGTTTTGCCATGGCAACCAAAAATGTTTTTGATAACTTAAAATCTACTTTTTCCTATGGAAATTGACATGGAGAAATCGCAGATTTTGGGTATATTCAGTTTAATTTAGTAAATGCGTGTAAATTTGGGGGAAAATTAGCAAATTGAGTAAATATAAGTAAATTTGGGTTATATTATTTAAAATGGGTAAGAATGGGTATATGAATGTACATTTCTGTTAATATTAGTAAATTGTGAAAATTGGGTAAATTTAAAAAAAATTGGTTATGGAAGGACAATTGGTAAATGCCATAAAATTAGATAAATTAGGGTAAATTCAAGTAAAGTCACTTTTTTTTTCCAAAGCCATTAAATTGGCTAAATTTGGGTAAATTTTATTTGAATTTACCAAAATTTTGTTTATTTAATGGCATTTACCTAAATTTAGCCACTTTACTTGTATTTACCCAATTGGCTGTTTCAATTTTACACGCATTTACCCAAATTAACTTGAATTAACCCAATATACAATTTTTTATCATTTTAATATTTAAAATTTTTTCAAGTTACACGAAGCTCTACTTAAACCCCGAACTGTTGATTTTATAAAATGTCTTTACGCTTGCCCAACTTGTTGAAATGTTTCCCTGGAATAGTTCAGCCAATGCCTAAGAATGAGTTCATAAACTCTTTAGTGGGAGAGAAAACGGATCCACAGCTGAAGCGGGGAGGCAACATTTCAACAAGATGGCCAAAGTTATTTTATCAAAAGAACTATTTAAACAAAATCGGTGAAAATCTCGTCGGGTCATCTCCTTGCTAGTCAGATCCATTGAGTTGGGAATATTAATCTAGAGGTCCAATCAAAACGTCAGATTTCAGTATTTCTCAAAACAAGTTTTTAAAAAATAAGAATACTGCCGTCTGCTCCCAAATGACAATAAAACTTTATCATTCTACCCGTGGCGCCGTCTATCTCGCAATGGCTCGTTCAAATAAGACGCGGTTTCCAGCAAAATGTTTTTTCTCCAAAATAATGGATGGCGCCACGGGTCAAATGATAACGTTTTCTCGTCATTTTAGAGGAGACGGCACATTCGTAATTTTCAAAAACTTGTTTCGCGGGGAGCAGATTTGATTGGATCTCCAGATTAATATTCCCAACTCAATGGTCAGATCTAGCGCCGCGGTGTATTCATCACCACCTTCACCGACACCGACACCACCAACGACAGCATCGTAAAAAACAGCTTCTTTACCTATGGGGGGGTGAGGCTAAAAATTGCTATTCGTACATTACGATACTTATTCCGGTTTCAACTATAAAATATATCCCGATGGCGTACGTCCCAAAACCCGAAAAGGCTAAATAATCAGCCTCAGCTCAAATTTGACTTGCTAAATAAGAGGCTTAAGATTAAGTCTAAAACCTTACGCGACGCAATCAAAACCTTACACGACACTAAAAATACATTCACGTACAAAGAAAATGGGAATTTAGAGATTCTAAGCCTACCGTATCGCCATCTATGTTTAGATTTTGCGATTAAAAAGTAGACGAACTTACGCTACAAAGTACGCGAGAATGATACCATATGGTACACCCATATGCTCGGTACCCGAATGCGTTCTTGAAACACCTAAATCCCGCCCACCAAGATTGTAGTCAGATGAATTGAAAATATGTCGTGATACCCGGAAGAAAAACCACGCCCTTCCGCCTTTTCTGGTGTAACCCTTCCCCCTTTATGACAGTTTAAGGGTTACGACACTACGGTATAATCGTAGGCTATCTCTCCGTGCGGGAGGAGTGTATCTTCGGGGTATCACGAGAGTGGGCCTGGTCTTTATGTATTTGGAAATTAAAGTCCACGATTTGAAGAGGCTCCAGCTTTGCCAAGTCGTTCAGCCGTTTCGAGATTTTTGCTTCATTTAAAATGCAAATTATTTTAATTAGGAGATATAGCTCCAATGTCCGTTGTACCTTCCATTCGCGCTTCCGGTTGGAGGGTCAATTGGAGCCTTTTCTCTCCGCGCCGAATCGGAAGGAGGAATTCCCGGTCCTTGCCAATTAACTGCCCTCGTTTAAGATGTTCCCCTTCTACTAATTCTCTCCCTTTTTTGCCACGGTTTTGTTCGCCTTCTTAGATGTCGGGGTCTCGCTTAATTTGCATATATTCCACGGCCGTTTTTCGCATTAAGAGTAATCCTTTTTCCGTACCAATGACTTCCCTCTTTTTTTTGTTCTTTGCGCTCCCCAAACACTCTCCTTATTACCCGTTATAGCTAAGTAGCGCGCGCTATTGTTTATTTTATGGTAATGTAACTTTACTCAAAGAAATTAAAGAAACAACGAAATGGATTTTTACTCGAAGTTTTATTTACTTTGCGATGTTTGGTTTGGTTTCTCCTTTAGTCTTCTTATTGGTTCTTTGTTTAGATTTTCGGGGGTGTGAAGTTCCAAAGTCAGGCTTCGATAATTTCGTTATTGAAGTAATTGTAAAAGTAAATAAAGAACATTTTATCTTTATATTAAAGGGGAACGGTCAAGCTTTAAACAGTTAGATAGCCCTATAGCCCATTAAAAACTAAAATTTGTGGCGAAAACCGCGTCAAAAAATATTGAGTGGTTAATTTTTAATAAAATAAAGAAATTTCGGGAAATCGAAAAGCGCGCGTCCGCCGCGACACCTGGTGAGAAGTCGGTGAGACGGAAAAACAATGTAAAAGCGCGCGCTGCTGTAGACGCAAAAAATATGTTTCGCACGCGCGGCGCGTTCCAGTTATAAGAGACCTAAGCCTAAATTGCGCGATTTTAAAAGTTAGGATAGTTCGCAAATCGCTCATACGGGGTTAGGGCGCTGGCGGCAGCCCCTAAGATGGCGGCGATAATTCAAACCAAACACCTGGCGTTATTTTTCGTTTCAATTTTTTTGCCAAAAGCTATTTTTTCAAGACAAAGAAAGGTACGTGTTAGTATATTGAACGTCTTGTTGATCTTTTGATACGGAAATAAGGTAATTTTTGGAAAAGCTTGGCCGTTCCCCTTTAATATTTAGAGGAAAATGGTTTTTATTTTCTCCAGAATTTTATATTATTAAATCTAGTCGAGATTCGATAATTTCGTAATTTTTGCGGACGTTGTACGAATAATTAGCTAGCTGTAGGGGACGATTTTATTTTGTTAAACAATAATCGCCTGCTTAACAAACGGAAATTCAGAAATTTATAAGCTTCTCGCGTTGGCCGCTACGTGGCTCTATGTACACTGAAAAGACAAATTGCAAAAGTAAATATATACCTTTTCACGTAAAATAAGAATTTGGAAGAAAATCATTTTAATATTCGCGATTCATACATGTAGTTAATTTTATAGCCAGACGTATATAATTTAATCTAAATATAGTATAATATAATTATATATTATAGACTTATGTCCATACTTATGAAACGGTATTATAGACTTATGCCCATACTTATGAACAGTATTTTTGACTTAATGGGCATACTTATGAAACGGTAGTATAGACTTATTGGTAATACTTATGAAACGGTAGTATAGACTTATTGGTAATACTTATGGTAAAGTATTTTAGACTTATTGGTAATACTTATGGTAAAGTATTTTAGACTTATTGGTCATTGTTACGAAACAGTATTTTAGAGTTAATGGTCATACTTATGGAACAGTAATTTAGAGTTAATGGTCATACTTATGGAACAGTAATTTAGATTTAATGGTCATACTTATGGAACAGTAATTTAGAGTTAATGGTCATACTTATGGAACCGTATTTTAGAGTTAATGGTCATACTTATGGAACAGTATTTTAGAGTTAATGGTCATACTTATGGAACAGTATTTTAGAGTTAATAGTCATACTTATGGAACAGTATTTTAGAGTTAATGGTCATACTTATGGAACAGTATTTTAGAGTTAATGGTCATACTTATGGAAGAGTATTTTGGAGTTAATGGTCATACTTAACTTATGGAACAGTATTTTAGAGTTAATGGTCATACTTATGGAACAGTATTTTATAGTTAATGGTCATACTTATGGAACAGTATTTTAGAGTTAATGGTCATACTTATGGAACAGTATTTTAGAGTTAATGGTCATACTTAACTTATGGAACAGTATTTTAGAGTTAATGGTCATACTTATGGAACAGTATTTTAGAGTTAATGGTCATACTTAACTTATGGAACAGTATTTTAGAGTTAATGGTCATACTTATGGAACAGTATTTTAGAGTTAATGGTCATACTTATGGAACAGTATTTTAGAGTTAATGGTCATACTTATGGAACAGTATTTTAGAGTTAATGGTCATACTTAACTTATGGAACAGTATTTTAGAGTTAATGGTCATACTTATGGAACAGTATTTTAGAGTTAATGGTCATACTTATGGAACAGTATTTTGGAGTTAATGGTCATACTTAACTTATGGAACAGTATTTTAGAGTTAATGGTCATACTTATGGAACAGTATTTTGGAGTTAATGGTCATACTTAACTTATGGAACAGTATTTTAGAGTTAATGGTCATACTTATGGAACAGTATTTTAGAGTTAATGGTCATACTTATGGAACAGTATTTTGGAGTTAATGGGCATACTTAACTTATGGAACAGATTTTAGAGTTAATGGTCATACTTAACTTATGGAGCAGTATTTTAGAGTTAATGGTCATACTTAACTTATGGAACAGTATTTTAAAGTTAATGGTCATACTTATGGAAGAGTATTTTAGAGTTAATGGTCATAATTATGGAACAGCATTTTAGAGTTAATGGCCATACTTATGGAACAGTAAATTTAACTAAATTATTAACTTATGAAGAATCTATATCTTTTCAGCCATTGAAGCCATCAGTCTTCCCAGCAAACCACACATTCAACCGCGGGTTTTCAACAACTCAGTCGAACTGGTCTGCTCCTTCGGAACTTTCGGCCACCAAGTAGCACCCCCAGAAAGGGTACGAATCCCCCTAAACCCAATCCGAAGCCAGTTTAAATTGACATTCTTTATTGATAACTTCATACCAGGTTTTTACGGTGATATGGTACAAATTACTTCAACCGGAAGACACCAGAGTGTTGTTAAGAACGGTCTACGACGTACGGGAACTACAGGACACCATTCAAATCGTGGAATTCCTCAAACTCGGGGACAGGGTAGGCGAGGATAAGATTATAAATTGAGAATTTCACGGGCCCAAACTCCCATTTTAACCCACGTACCTCTCCGAAATTCAGGTGGTCTGCGAGGTGCAAGTTTACGAAGAAACGGCCAACTCCGTTCGTAACTCTACCTTCGTCAGCGAAGCTTTTTTCTTGGGCATCAAGGTAAGTAAACAATCCGCCTTTCTTCGGTCTTCGCAAAGACTTTGTTTCCCGCCAAAACATGCCATTACCCCTCTGCCCCTCACCAGGGCTGCATTCAGTAACGCTCAAGCGGCTCTACCGACTCGCCGTTGAATAAACGTTGTTTCCGGTTTTTACACACAATCCCTAAGGGATTTGTGAGTACCAGTGGGGCTCACGTACAGTGTAGCCGATTCCGCCGATGCTGATGCCGCCGTATTTCACATAACTCTCCAAGAATCAGTGATGGGCACCGCCGCTCCTCTCATTGTGAGCGCTTGTGTTGTTATGAGCGTCATTGAGCGGTAAAATGTTTTTTAGAAGAGCGCGAAATGAAAATGAGAGGAGTGCTTATTTTACCGCTCTAAAAAGAGCGAAAGGAGCGGAGCGCTTATTTTACCGCTCTAAAAAAGAGCGAAAAGAGAGGAGCGCTTATTTTACCGCTTGAAAAAGAGTGAAAAGAAAGGAGCGCCGATTTTACCGCTCTTAAAAGAGCGAAAAAAGAGGAGCGCTTATTTTACCACTCTAAAAAGAGCGAAAAGAAAGGAGTGCCGATTTAACCACTCTAAAAAGGGCGAAAAGAGAGAAGTGCCGATTTTACTGCTCAAAATTACGTGCGTTTGAGCGGATATTAGGCTAGCGACTGCGAGCGGTGAATGAGCTGAGCAGCTCTATGACGAAAATGCCCAACATTGCCAAGAATTAGGCTTAGAAGGGCCAGGGATATCTCAATCGAAAAGAAATATCATGCCCTCGGTAGCCCGTTATGAATTTTGGAGATCGGGGGCCCACAAGTTGGTCATTTGCCCATTTTATTGCTATAGTCAGTTGCAGGCTAAAAAAGACAAAATATATAGTACAGTCGGCGCAAGGATACCTCAGACCATTTCCGGCCAGTCGACCGCGCGTAATTTAAATTTGACCACTTTACGGTCAATTTCAAATTTCGTGAGTTTCATCGTTTTTTCGCGCCATCTAGGAACCGAAATTGGAATCTATTTTTTAATTTCATGTTGTCATGAGTTTAATTACTGAATGCAGCTAAAGAAGGTTCGATAATTGAAGCTCCAAATATTTTAAATAGCCCAAGAGGTTACTATAAAAAGCACGATAAAGGTTTATTGTTAAAAAGTAAAGATAAAAACATAATTTTAAACGTCTATAGCTCATTAAGACAACGTTACCCCAAAGAAAGCGTGGTAACTATTTTAAAAGAAACTGCCGATTTAACTGGTAAGACGTAGAAATAAATTAACAAAATTAAATAATTATAAATACTATTTTCAATTTAAGAATGATAGGAATGCCTTATCTTTTAAATTTGCTCACCACCACAATTATGAAATTTACAAATAAAGATTCCAATTTCGGTCTCTAGATGGCGCTAAAAGACGACAAAAAGAGCAAAATTCGAATTTGACCGTAAAATGGCCAAATTCAAATTTCGCGCGGTGGAATGACCGGAAACGATCTGAGGTATCCTTGTGCCGATTGTACTATATATTTTGTCTTTCTTAGCCTGCAACTCACTATATATGGCGATATTCGATTTAAATCTACATACGTTTTTAAATTAAGACCGACTTGGTGGAAAATTATATTTTTAGTTAGGACTGATCATTTCTGAACTACGTTTTCGGTTGCATTTAGAAATTTTAAATTTAAGTGAGATTTCTGGCCAATTCGCGGGACCTCATAGCCCTCGTAGGCACTATTGTGATATTTGAATTTCGTACCAATTGTTCTAACTCCGAAAAACATATTTTGCGTTTCGCTACCTTATTTGCAAAACCAGGTAACTCGAAAAATTCGGTTTAACTAAAAATTAATTTAAATTTACGTGTTCGCGTTTCGCTACCTTATTTGCAAAACCAGGTAACTCGAAAAATTCGGTTTAACTAAAAATTAATTTAAATTTACGTGTTCGCGTTTCGCTACCTTATTTGCAAAACCAGGTATCTCGAAAAATTCGGTGTGTCTAAAAATTAATTTAAATTTACGGGTTCGCGTTTCGCTACCTTATTTCCGAAATTCATCTTGGGTTTATTAAGTGAAGGTACAAGATAATTTAAAATATACTTAATACAACGGGGAGGGGGGGATTATGTGTACTTAAATGTCCGTGACATCTTGTTTGAAGTTGGGGCTGCAATCCTCACCGCTTCGCGACTTCAAGGTCATTTCTACTGTCATCACTTCTATGATGATTCATTCAATTAATAATTTGCATTTTAAATTAACGAGTTCAAAGTTAGAGCTAAATTTCTAGTTAAACGATCATTTTGATCAGCCTTTATTTTCAAAATGTAACTATCAGTAGTTTAGATGGCGCCACATGTTCCACCAAGAATCATGGTCCACTTACTTATAGCTTTTATGAATAAAGTGGGGGAGTAGCGATTGGGTGACGATTTCGGGTTTCACCTGGTGGTCAACGAAATAATCTGCGTTAATCCTAACACAAGTTTTTCGCGTCAACTCAACCATAGCGGCGTTTTGCCCTTTTTGAAACGAGCTCTTACAAAGACCACATAAAAAGTAACTTGCACGTCCACGCTCTATGTAGTACTACTTATTATTGAAGCGTCTATTATACTTAGGAGCAACCAACACAGCACCCCACACCAGGAGAACGCTAGCGCCTGTTGCCGTCGGAAGGGGAAAATTCGGAAATTGTCTTCCCCCCTCCACCCCTTAAAACGTTCAGCGTAAAGGCTCGTCCAATGAAATTTGTACACAATACTGCGTAAGCGCGTTTAAAGGCTAGCGGTGTTCTCCTTGTGTTTGTTACTCCTAGATTATACGGTACTTATTTTGTACAAAATGGCTACATCGTGGTTTGTACAAAATGGCGGCGTCGTGGTTTGTACAAAATGGCTGCCTCGTGGTTTGTACAAAATGGCTGCCTCGTGGTTTGTACAAAATGGCTGCCTCGTGGTTTGTACAAAATGGCTGCGTCGAGGTTTGTACAGAATGGCTGCCTCGTGGTTTGTACAAAATGGCTGCCTCGTGGTTTGTACAGAATGGCTGCCTCGTGGTTTGTACAAAATGGCTGCGTCGAGGTTTGTACAGAATGGCTGCCTCGTGGTTTGTACAAAATGGCTGCGTCGTGGTTTGTACAAAATGGCTGCGTTGTGGTTTGTACAAAATGGCTGCCTCGTGGTTTGTACAGAATGGCTGCCTCGTGGTTTGTACAAAATGGCTGCGTCGTGGTTTGTACAGAAATGCTGCGTCGTGGTGTATACAAAACGGTGGCGACCACATTTTGGCGTGAAGCAAAGTCAATATATTATCGCGTTCACCCGAATTTTGCTCCTATAAAGGTGGAACCCAACGCTTTGAGCGTACAAGAGGATGGCAGCGTTCACCGGCTGAGGTTCTCCCTCTCCATCCCTTACCTGTGCCCTTCACTGTCGCCCAACTGCAAGGTGGTCATTCAACTGAAAACCAGAGTAATGTGTAGGTACTTATATTGTTAAATTTCTCTCGTGAATGCCGCTGATTTAAGAGCGGTTTTCTCTGAAGAGAATTATTTATTTGACGAGGCCGATAAAGAGAATTTTTTATATCGCCGGCAAGTTAGCGTGAAATTTTAATTGGGGATTATTTTATCGGAGTTAAACTTGGTTGAAGAGGGGGTGGGCACCAATTTGTTTAATTAATTAATCTACCCTTCCTTTCATTGACTGTCTATTTAAATTTCGATAACCGACTACCACGTTTTAAATGGATAGGTAATATATAAACAAGTCGTGGTGTGCATTAGCAGCAGTGTTCCCAGTTCCTGGAAATTAATTATGGTAGCAAAATTATAAAATAATCTATATTAGGAAACAAATATCGTACGTTTGAGAATTGTCGGTACATTTGAATTTTTTTCTGATTATTGGAACTACTTACTTCTTAAGTCTCAACAAAAATTAAAAATTGGTTTTCCGATAAATTCTAAAATTATCGAGCATTAGTGAATTCTAAAATTATCGAGCATTAGTGAATTCGAAGATTATCGAGCATTAACAAATGCGAAGATTATCGAGCATTAACAAATGCGAAGATTATCGAGCATTAACAAATTCGAAAATTATCGAGTATTAACAAATTCGAAGATTATTGAGCATTAACAAATTCGAAAATTATCGAGTATTAACAAATTAGATGATTATCGAGCATTAACAAATTCGAAGATTATCGAGTATTAACAAATTAGATGATTATCGAGCATTAACAAATTCGAAGATTATCGAGCATTAACAAATTCGAAGATTATCGAGCATTAACGAATTCGAAGATTATCGAGCATTAACGAATTCGAAGATTATCGAGCATTACCGAATTCGAAGATTATCGAGCATTAACGAATTCGAAGATTATCGAGCATTACCGAATTCGAAGATTATCGAGCATTAACGAATTCGAAGATTATTGAGCATTAACGAATTCTAAAATTATCGAGCAAATTTAAAAACTATTGTACATGAGTAAATTCGAAAATTATCGACGTCACTATCCGAATTATCGAAAATAGCGTACCATATAGGGCACCAGTTGGAATTATCTTAGGCTTAAATATTATCTCTAAATTATCAACCTGTACGATAATTATCATTAGTCTGGCTGATTAGCAGACGATGTTTTGATATAGAATATATCTCTTTAATACAGAATTCGAAAGCGTATTGTTAGAAGCGGCTAGATATCGATATTGTAGCATAGCGGAATATTACCGTCTCGTAAATAAATCACTCGTATTTATTAACCGCGTGGGTCGGTGTTTCTAAGTGTATCTTTTATTTCACCCTCGCTGTTCCGCGATCATAAATTTGTTTTTCTCGCGTCGGATACTCTTAGCGTCTCAGATGCGTCCCGCCGACATTTCTCTGTCAGCGTGCCAAGTGGCCATTTCGACGGGCGAGTGCGACGTCGACTGCGGTTCCGCCGAAGTTAAAGTCAAAGCTGTCCAGGACTTCATGAATGATGGCTCAACGCTCAACGTCATCGAGACGACCCTACAGGCCAAAGACGATCCCTTCTGGAGTGGATACGACACCCTCGATGTCGAGGTGAGACGAACCCCTCTGAGTAAGACACACACGTACTCGAGTTGAAAGGTGCCAGGAATGAATGGACCGCGGCTATTTTTAGTAACGCGACGACTGGTTTATTTGACGGTTTCGTTAAAACGATTGGAATTAGCTGGAAAGCTTTATTTGGCTTTGGACTTTAGGTTGACGTTTCATGCCATTCACCTTTATATTTAGCTCTAAATCTTCCGTGTTAATCTAAATACGTTTAAAGGGGAACGGCCAAGCTTTTAAAAATATGGTCTTATTTCCGTATCAAAAGATTAACAAGACGTTCAATATACTAACACGTACCTTTTTTTGTCTTGAAAAAATAGCTTTTGGCCCAAAAAGTTGAAACGAAAAATAAGGTGTTTGGGTTTGAATTTTCGCCGCCATCTTAGGGGCTGCCGCCAGCGCCCCTAACCCCGTATGAGCGATTTACGAACTATCCTAACTTTTAAAATCGCGCAATTTAGGCTTAGGTCTCATATAACTGGAACGCGCCGCGCGTGCAAAACAAATTTTTCGCTCCTTCAGCAGCGCGCGCTTTTACGTTGTTTTCCCGTCTCACCGACTTCTCACCAGGTGTCGCGGCGGACGCGCGCTTTTCGATTTCCCGAAATTTCTTTATTTTATTAAAAATTAACCACTCAATATTTTTTATGCGATTTTCGCCATAAATTTTAGTTTTTAATGGGCTATAGGGCTATCTAACTGGTTAAAGCTTGACCGCTCCCCTTTAAAATGGGTTCATTTTTAATCAACACTAATTCGGACTGACTTAGCGACAACGACATCTATTGAACCATCGAGGTATTCGCAACCAAAAGTTTCGAAAGGTGACGCGACCTTTGCGTCAAAAATAGTAAATGTCGGGGAAACGAAATGGCAGCTCCATTTTTTTTTTTTTTTGGAGAGTGACACGCAAAGTGATGTCGGCTAAAAGCTTGGCAGCTCCATTCGGAGACGCGTTAAATTTGATGACGGAATAAGGTGCTCTAAACTATTAATTTATCTTACGCTGTAAGTTTATTTTTTAAACAGGGTGGCTAACCAGGTTAAATTCCGTTCGGTTACACCTTTTTCTTAAAATCACAAAAGGCCTGGGTAATAAAATTAAAAATTTTGTTTGGTGTTCTTCTCAGTTCTAAACAAATGATTAGGAAACCATTCTGCATTATGAAAATACAGGTATTTATCTATATTCTGCTAAATTTTTCCATTTGTTACGTAATAATCAATTAAACTAGAACAAAGTTACAGTTGTAAGTTACGTTTTTCAGCACATATTGATTTTCCTACATCGGACACGTCCTCTTCATTTAAACGTCCATTTGTTAATAACGTAATCTCAACACTTGCTAAAATCGAAAAAATGTATAGCGTTTTCCATTTGATTGCTCCGAATCTGTTTCTGACGTCATAGATCTCACCCCAATCAACTTGATTAAAACCGCAAATGGAACATTCCATTAAAATATTCCCGCACTTTGTTGTTTTTCGTCTGCTAGTAATTTGAATATCGCGTCTTGGTCTGCCGTTTTGCCAAAAAATCTAAAAGGAACACGCAAAAATTAGCTTCGATCTCGATCTCGATCCGTTGATCTGTCGAAATTGGGAGATCGGTTTTGGGCGATCTCTGAGCACCCGAGAGCGGGAAATTGAACACTCGAATCATGATCGGAGCATATCCGAGCACGCAAATGGAACATAAAATGTTGATCAGAGCGATCTAGAGCGCTCGAGAGCCGTCAAATGGAAAACGCTATTAAGAAGTAAGTAAGCCTTTGGAATTTTTATTTCAAGACGCGAAAACCGTCTTCCGAAAATCAGCTGATAACCGCTTTGGCTACCTGGCTTCGGTTCGTTTTCCCCTTCAAACTTAGTTCATATAGATTCCGTTTGGTGGCGTTACTGAAAATTTTGGTTGCGAATTACACTAGCCGATAATTTCTTTATTTGTTAATATTCTTAGGATGTAAATGAATTCCTTTAAACATATTTTTATAATTGTTTTTCATAAGTATGTTAGTTTCGTATACCTATTACGTCACTCCACACATAGCCAAGTAATTATTTCGACTAACTGACACACTTATGGACAATAATTACAGACTTATTGTATTAAAAACCTAACATATTCCAATTTTTAGGTCACTACAACAAGTATCCCCAGTAGTCGATGTTACGCATTTACCGAACCTCATTTCATAACATTCGATAAAAAGTAATTTCTTCCTCTAGAACTCTTAACAGAAACTTACAATGCTAAATTTCACTGTTTGACGATTTCAGACGGTACGATTACTATGGCACTGGGACATTTGTCTTATACAAGAGCACCAATCGGAATTTCGAGGTACGTTTTAAACTTTCGCTTACCGACGCGTCATTGACTTTGAAAACTGGTCGCAGGTTCACTCGCGTATTTGGCAATGCAACAATTTCCCGTCTTTGGTGTCGTGTACTTGCGGGTTCGCGGCTCGAGAGGACAACGAGCTGGTCGTGGTCGACACGTGCCACGGCGAGGTACACGACGCGGTGCCCAAGGTCTCGGTCACAACAATGGACGGAGAACAACCCAGCGTTAAGCTGCAAGAGTCGAAAGACGGCAAAGTACTGACGGTAAGTCATATCGGTCCTCAGCATCTTCCCGTAGAAATCGAACTATATATTACTTAATTTAGTGTGTGACGTGTTCCCATTAATCCAACCACAGGTTCTGTTTCAATCAGGAACGATGGTCCGCGCTTACTTGGAGTCGTGGGGGATGTCCCTAACCTTGCAAGCGCCTAGCTCCGACTTTGGTCACACCAGAGGTCTTTGCGGTATATTCGACGGTTCCAAGTCCAATGATTTTCACGACGTCAACGGAGCTCCCATGCTCTTCGTTGACGAGTTTGGACAAATGGACGAATTCGTTAATGTTTGGAGGTAGACGTTAACTCGGCTCCGGCTTAAATTTAAATTATGAAGGGCCCTGCGTTAAAAAAATATTCTTTTAAAGGTTATTATCGGGGGACAGTCTCTTCGACCAAAATCCGCCTCGAGTTAAATCCATCAAGGAATCATTCTGTACTTGTTATCAGCCCATGCCTTTCGATATTATGAAGTCCATGTCACCGGCTGCCATCGACAGAACCAATTTCCTGTACCTCTTGTCATCGGCTAATGACGCGGATATGTCATGCGACCACACTAAGTCCAACTGTTTGGAGACGTGTCGACGCAATGACGACATCAACGTCCCGCAGTTGCTGGACTTCCATGACATCTCCGATCAGTTTGTGCAGGCGGATTTCCGTGGAAACCTTGTCTCTTCCGGTAGCGTCGGCCTCTCCTATTCGCTAAACGATCAACCCAAAAGAAACACCACTTCTAGTAGGCGAAAATCGTGTATTAGTAAGATTAGATTTAGTTCCTGGGCGTCAATGACGCATGGCCTTGTCCTTCTAGTCCTTTGTTCACGCTTACGCTAATAATACACACGCTCTCGTCTCATAATTCCTTTTTAAAATGATATTATTTTGTCATTTAGGTTCGAAAAAGAAACATTTAAGTTACAAGGGTGAATCTAACAAAGACCCGGCCGCTCTGAACAATAAACGTCTACCAGAGTCCAAGAGCGATCGTAGCGATATCGCTCTGATGGTGGCGCCATCTTTTGGACCTAGAGAAAACTACGTTTTTACTGGTGATATAAATTCTTTCGATTTCAATCCCGTCGTTCCTCGGTGGCCAACGGCCAAGGGGTTGACCGAGGAAAAAGCCCTGGAATGGTGTCGAGAAGTTGTCCTCAACACCACTGTGGCCAAAGAATGCTCGGAGTACTTAGCCGGGAACATAACCTTGGTCGTCGACGTTTGTATTCTCGGTAAGTTACAAACTAGTTTCTAGGGTCTTTAAATTTAACTCGCTTTCGTCACCTTCAGATATTACTTTGATGGACAACCTAACGTGGGCCTACTACTCGTTGCCTCTTCTGGAAGCTTTGTGCGAAGAAGCCACCTTGAACGACCGTCTTCGATGGCCTCGAGACGCGTTGGGCAATGACATCCCTCCCTACAAGATTGTTAGTGCCATTAACTGTCCCAGTGGTTGCAAGCGCGGCTCTTGTCAAGGAAACGTCTGCGTCTGCCAGTCAGGTTTCACCGGGGAAGACTGTTCGCAGAGTGAAGGTCAGATACGACAATCATTCCTTATCCCGAACATGCATTAAGTTTAATTTCGTTCTGTTATTAGAAAGCGACTTACCATTCGTGAGTGAAGCCGGTGAATCAGGTTTTTGCAACGTGGCCAAAACACCATGCAGCGAGACCAAAGTTTCTGGAGGAAATTTCGAAGAGATTAATTCGTTGTCGTGTATGATCACCGAAGCTCAGGTATGTGGAATGTGGAACGTCGATAAAGGTTGTTGGTCTTTATATTAGTATTTACATCGTGTTTTCTTTCAGCCAGGAGACGTGTCTTGGCGGTTGGCGGAATCAAGCATGATAACTCCGGCCAAGTACATTGACAAGAACCACGTTGTGTGTCAATTGCCCGTTCTCTCCCAGTTGTCCATGTACTTTCCAGGACCCCAAGTTTCGTACGAAATAAAAGTACGTCAATTCGCGTTCATCGTTTCGCAGTAATATGAAGCTGTTACCTCATTACAGATCAGCAATGACAATATCAAGTTTAGCGAAGCTACGTACTTAACAGTCTACGACTCATTCTGCCAGAAATGTACCGACAGTCAAAGACCACAATGCGAACCTCAGGTAAACTCTTGACCTAATGTTCAATGTGACAAGATTTTCTATGATTACCTAACGAACATTTTTTTAAAGTCTGGTGCTTGTATTATCTCGGGAAGTTGTTACTTGGCCGATCAAGCTAATCCAACCAACGAATGTGACATATGCGCTCCGGAAGTCTCCAGTCGAAAATGGACCCCAAACCCTAGAAATACTGCACCCGTTGTTCAAGTACCGCCGGAACCGTTAGAAGCCTACGAGAACGAGTTATTCGAATACGTCTTCAAGGCGTACGACCCAGAAGGAGGTCGGGTACGGTTTGTGGTAAAAAAATCGACTCCTGGTCTGAAGGTGTCCACAGAAGGAATATTAAGTTGGAAAGCTCAAGCCAATATCGTGGACGATCACGAGCATCTTTCGCTTCTTGTATTGGACGAGTGTAACATGACGACAGAGTTTAACGTACGGGTTCTGGTTCTACCGTGCGACTGTGAGAACGGTGGCAAATGCGTTCGACCCGGAATCAAGGACGGTGGTAGAGCCAAATGCGAATGTCTCGATGGCTTCTCAGGTTCGAAATTAGTAATTAACCGTTGAAAGTAATAATTGACACTTTTTTAATTTACCATGTCTTTAGGAATCAATTGCGAAGTATCCCTCAATCCTTGCAGCTCTTCGCCGTGCAAAAACGGTGTCTGCACTAACGTGGATGGTGACTTCCAGTGCGAATGCCATCCTGATTTTGAAGGTAGAGTGAAAATCATTGGAGTCATACACGTAGAGATCATAAACCCCCTTCAGAAGAAAATGGCGATTCCATGATAAGAAATGAATTAGAAATCGCGATGGTCCTCTAAAAACATTTTGAAAGTTGCCTTTTACTCTGTTAATCACAGAATTAACATAGTCCAGTGGTATTTCTAACATTTCTAACCTTGGAATCTAGGTGATATTTGTGACGAAAGGAAATCCAAATGTTCACCCAATCCCTGCTTTACCGGCGTCCTTTGCAACGAGACCGATTCCGACTTTGTTTGCGGCCCTTGCCCCATGGGCCTGACGGGAGACGGACACGTTTGCTCTGGTATGACCTTCCATTTTAATTCTTTGTTCAAAGCTTGAATTATAATTTCTGTAGAAATAAACGACTGTCAAAGCAACCCCTGTCACTCCGGGGTCAAATGTACGGACTTGTTAGCGCCCGAACGAGGCTTCATATGCGGACCGTGTCCCCAAGGACAAACGGGGAATGGAATAACTTGCAATGGTGAATATTACTCTCGAGATAGAGAAATGTCTCCATATTCATTTACGAAATGCGATTGTAGATTTGAAAACGTGTGATCCCGTCAACCCTTGCTATAAAGGAGTTACTTGCGTCGTGAGCGACGATGGACACAAATGCGGTCCTTGTCCGCCTGGCTATTCGGGAGATGGTATAGCTTGCGTGGGTAAGGAGCTGCTCTCTTATTCCCGAACTGTTTCTCGATGTACACTTATACCATAAGACTATCAAGGGTCCCCTAAGATCAAATTGGGCGTAAGGGCCCATGTATTCAGCACTAGACAGGCGCGGGAGAAATAAAAATTAGGATATACGCTACCTGGTGCAGAAAAAGAGCCAATCCTCCCAATCCCCCCACCCCTACCACATATACTACCTCTTGCCATCTACGGTAACATGCATTGGGGGATTTGTCCAAAGTTTCGGTTTTTCACCACCAGGTCGATTCATGTATCCAGTTTGGCCAGTCATTAGCCAAACTTTAAAATCCCATTCGTTTCAAACTTAGGGGGGCCCTTGATAGTCTAAGCCTCGGTTTCCACTAGCGCGTTTAACGTCGCGTCACTCAACTTGGGGACGTACAAACATTTTGACGCGCGTAAGGAAAAATGCATTATGACGCACGCTAGTGTTCCAAACCAAGCATTATGCTAATACTGATACTTTTATTTAGCTATTTGTAAACAAACATGTCGAAGGCACGAAATTTGCGCCGCCCCAGATACATGCCAATGCAGACCAGGATATACTGGCACTTTCTGTCACATACGTAAGATTCCATCTATAAAACATCGGGTAATATCTGGTGTAGTTATCTGCTTTTTATTTTTTTAGCTATATGCACCAAAGGTTGTCTAAACGGTGGCTTATGCATTCGCCCAGAAGTGTGCAGATGTCCGTTCGGTTTTAAGGGGCTTCGTTGCGAAACGCGTAGGCTTTTCTTTCTTTAAAACCCACTGCCGAATTCCATTTGATAAGTCCCGTTTCAGCCATCTGCGAACCCTCGTGCCGCAACAAAGGGCGATGTTTGGGAAGAAACACTTGCGCCTGTCCTTACGGTTACGTCGGGAAATTCTGCGAAATATGTAAGACAATCTTATTCGTCTCCCAGCTTATCGTTCTTGGGATTAAAACGAGGTGATTTCTAACAGCCACGTGTAGCCACGGCTGTTTGAACGGAGGTACTTGCGCGGCCCCAAACAAGTGCTCTTGTCCGGACGGCTGGACCGGACCCAGTTGCGGCCAGCCGACCTGCAAACAGGGCTGTCTCAATGGTGGTACTTGCCTCTATCCGGGCTTCTGCGCCTGTCCACCGGGCTACTTTGGATCGGACTGCAGTTCCGGTAAGGGCGTGATGATGACCCTATAAGATTACAATTGTTCCTTCGCTAACTCTTATCCATTTGGTGTGGTAGGCGTGTGTTTCCCACCTTGCAGAAACGGCGGAACTTGCATTCGTCTGAACGTTTGTTCTTGTCCGCAAGGCTGGATTGGTGACAGGTGCTCCACGCGTAAGTAATAAGTGGTTTATAATTTTGACATTTGGTGGATTTCGTAGCGCTTAAAGAAGAACTTTAAATTTCGTAGCCGTTTGCTATCCACCCTGCTTAAATGGTGGGAAATGTTGGAGACCCAACAAATGCTATTGTCCTTCAGGATGGAAGGGCAAACTGTGCCAGAAACGTAATTTCAAATCGCCATCTTCGTGTTTTACCATAAGTCTATAATATTTTCAGAAGAAGTATGACACTTGCTATATTTCACATACAAATTGTTAAGTTATTAAGTCGCAGTTGCGCGTCCACTCGCTCTCGCGTTTCACGTAGCCTTTTATTACTCTTCGCTAAGGGGTGATTTTCTTTGATAACGTCACTGTGAAATGACGTGAAATGTGCCAGCAAAATGTTTCCCAAAAAGACATATTTGTTGATCAATATTATAACCTTATGGTTTTACGAGTTAACGTAAGTAACTGATGAATGCATTACTTACTTTCGTACATTTATGAATTTAGCCATATGCACCAATCGTTGCAAGAACGGTGGCACCTGTTTACACCCAGATCTTTGTCAGTGTCCCCCTGAGTACAAAGGTTTACAGTGTCAAGTTCGTAAGTACCACTTTCGTATTGAACTTTCCCCTTCAGATACCAATTGAAATTTTAATTACCATCTTTTAATTTGAAGCTGTATGTACGCCCAAATGCTTGCACGGTGGACGATGCGTTCATCCCAACGCCTGTAAGTGTCCACCAGGGTACGATGGATCTCGTTGTCAAAATAAGTTAGACTTAAGACGGTACACGAGGCACGAGGTAAGTACCACGCGTTCAGACTTTTTTTGAAGTTTTCCAAAGCATGGACAAATAAACTACTGAGACCGAATTTAAATAGCGTATTTGTTTCTTTTAAAGCTAGTGGCGGCTCTATCATTGCCACCTGTATTATGAAAAGGCCCCTGTTATTAGAGATGGCCATGAATCTTATCAGATTCTTCAAAAAACGCGACTTTACTGGAGAGCGTGGTGCTTTCTATTTATGGCCAAGGAAGCTAAAATTTAAAATAGCCAAATGATAACGTCGTCAGAGAGCCATTCTATAGTATTATAGTTAGACAACTTATACTCTATTTAGTGGGCTTGACATAAATTATATATCCTATGTAAAAATATTGTTTATAATTGCTTTAATTTATGTTATTGACTAATTCAAAAACGATCCAATCAACGCGAGGGGTACCTATAAGTACCTCTTTTTTTATTTCAACGCTAGCGACATCTATTAAAAAAAGAGCTACTTTCCGTCGAGCCGCTACTTTCTTTAAAGCAGCGCCGCTTGTAGCGCCACGGTATCCGACATTGGAAAGTTTTCCACCCAAATATTAAACACGCGCGCAATATCAGCGAATACAGTTAGGCCTAATATCTTCAGCGCGTAATCTAACGTTTTACCGCACGTGCTTCGTTTTTGGGTGGAAAGGTTTCGCGATTCTCTCGGTAGGAGAGCTGGCAGGCGTAGCAATTTAGAAAATGTAGTTTTGGCTTACGATTCGGATCGAGTAGTTTATTTGTCCCAGTTCCAAGCTCGGACTTCTCATTCCTTCGTGGTTTTACGATTACAGCGACATCGGACGCAAGGCGGTGGATAAGTCAACAAACGTAAACTATTTTTGTACAGAATACGTTAGAGTGAATCGAACATCAGCCACCACCGATAAAGTCAAAGCAAAAAAAAATATACAGAACTTCAACCAAATGAAACGCGCTTTTTCCGTTCTCGTTACATTACGATATCATCGAACTATAGTTACCATCATCGCGTTTTGGATAAATATCAAACAAAATCGCCTTTCGGATACAAAAGCGACACTACGGAGAAACGCGCGAGATCGCGTACGAAAACTCGGCAGCCAAGGCTAAACGATAACTAAAATAAATCTTTAAACTAAAATTTATAAAAATAGGCTTAAATGAACGCGTAATTTAGAGTTATAAAAATGTAGAAAGAGTGCGCGATGGGAAATTATAGCGAATTCTCCGTCGTTTTCGCTTTGGTTTTAAAAATTATGAAACGGGGGAAAAAGAATATTTTAGAGTTCTCATGGCCGATGTTGGATTTTATCAAAACAAATTGGTGCGAGACATTCTGTGGGGACGCGCGCTCCGAGATATATTACTTGTCGTATTTTTCGTAGGGTTTTCGTATCATGTTCTCTATCTAATTATTCGCGAGAGTTGTCAGACATTTTGTAATCGGAGAATTTGATTGCATTTTATAATAAAAAGAAACACTCGGATGAAACCTAAAATTTGGACACCAATTCTGTTTCAAACTTTGAATATTAAATAATAATAATCAGCTAAGCAAAACCAAGTCATCTAGCGACTTTTTACGCTTTTATCTCAGGTGGCCGGGTAGGAGAATGGTGGCAAGCCCTTCATCTAACAGCACCCTACACTCACTATTACCATAAGTAACATAACACCCTTAAGTATGACACTCGTGCATTTTTTCTTACTACATCCTTTCTTCACCAAAGATAAATCAGTAAAACGACTAGCAACTTTGTAACCCGGAAGTTTAACTTTTCTATTGGTCATAGAAAAGGAGTCAAGAGTTCAATTTCATCCAATCATATAGTACTCCGAAAAATTTCGTCTGTCACGTAACCATAGTGGTACATACGAGCACGCGGCGAAAACGAAATTAATGTGGCTAAATACGCATTAAGCCTAAAAATGGCGATTTTCAAAATCGCGCCAAATTCTCGGAATATTACGTTATAGCAAAAATGACATAATAACCAAAAGTGTGACAATCCCTGTACTTTCGTATGCTAAAGGTTTAATGTATGCTCGACTCGAGATCGACCACATAAAAGACTATTTAATGTCGTCTTTCTGGATATTTTTTAGTCTATGGTATTAGATCGTAGGTAGATGGCGATAGCATCTCCACAGAACGACGAAAAATCAAAAAATACACTAACTTTGACCAGTGCTACTTAGTTCCTCCGTTCCTCACTACGAGGCGTTATTTGTTGGTTTTAACTTCCTTCCCTCCCCAAGGCATTCTTTCCCTTCTCCCCTCCCAACTTGTATTTCGCTCGTAACATTCATTCAGAAATAGGTCCGATTGACACACTTTTGGTAATTATGTCACTTTTGGTTATAGGAAGTTGGATTAGATAAGTTCATGGCGCAGCTACCGAGTGGCGCTATTTCGAATTTTTTTAGCGTCACTTTGAAGAAAGGATGTAGTAAATATTTTCCCCAATGTCATACTTAGGGGTATTACGTTACTTATGCTATTAACGTTAACCTCTCCAAGTGTTTAGAGGCCTACTCGTGAATTGTTACGTAACATAACTTGAACCGAAAAATGGGAATTTCATATAATCCTTGTGCAATTGAAAAGGTAACCATGGAAACAAAATCTGGTGATCGCGAGTCACGAGCTAAACTACAAAATAGACGCTTCAATAAAACATCTTCAAGGAAATGGCCAAGAAGTAATATTTCCGAGCCAGGACCTGCATGTTACCGTATATATAGAGCTTATTGAAATAATGGAAACTTTTAAACCTATACGGTATGCAGCAATTGTTTCCTTTTAGTTAGATAGCTTTTTTAGACATATTAAGGTTTAGCAAAAACACGACGTTCTGTTTACAGGTGAAAGTTTCCATTATTTCAACAAGCACAATAGAGTAATATCGGTGTGACTTATGACGACGTCACCCATTTTTTTTCCTTTATATATAAAACTGCCCTCAAAATGGCGGCCATAGCCCAAAGCTACAGAGCGATACTACTCTATATAAACAGGCTCGGGAATATTACTTGGCTCCCATTGAGTTGGGAATATTAATCTAGAGATCCAATCAAATCTGCTCCCCGCGAAATACGTTTTTGAAAATTACGAATGTGCCGTCTCCTCTAAAATGACGAGAAAACGTTATCATTTCACCCGTGGCGCCATCCATTATTTTGGAGAAAAAAACAATTTTGCCGGAAAACGCGTCTTATTTGAACGAACCATTGAGAGATAGACGGCGCCACGGGTAGAATGATAACGTTTTCTCGTCATTTGGGAGCAGACGGCAGTATTCTTATTTTTTAAAAACTTGTTTTGAGAAATACTGAAATCCGACGTTTTGATTGGACCTCTAGATTAATAGTCCCAACTCAATGGCTGCTCCTTTTCTAGCAACGTGCGTTTTAGCCATCGTAAATACCGGTTTAAATTGAACGGAGACACATATTTCAAGTAAAGCAGGGTACGCGAACATAAATGTTTGTCTTTAAACAATGCTCACAGCCATACATAAGGCGCGTTTTAGTATTGCTTAAACACTTTTTATTTTCGTCATGTACCCGGCCTTAAATTTTTTCCTCAAATATGTGTTAAAATTCTATTGTAACTGTAAATGTTTTCTTTAGCAGTCAAAGTGAAAGCACGCTTAACCGATTTTAAAGAAATTAATTTCTAGACACTGCCGACGTTGTCGTTCAAACCTCTAGAGCGTCCTGCTTAACATCTCTAATGACGAGTGTTTCGTCAGAGTTGGAAGTGATGTTATTTACGTCATAGCCAGTTAATAAGGTTTCACGAATGAAAATGCTTTTCTGGCATACTTAGTGATTATGTTACATATGATGTAACTTGGGATTTCAAAATTGTGAAGTTTTTCGAAGATTCACACGACGTCAGAAGTAGTTTTTAGAGTGACCATCATTACCGGGCAAAACTTTTTTGTCTGGTCAGATAACATTAATGATAAAACATTAAGTCACTCTATAGGCTACCTGTCAAGCAGAATCACCAGACAAAATATTTTCGGTTGGTTGGTTACCAGATTAGCCCGGAAAGGTAAGTTTTCACTTGGCCAGAAAATCGCGACAGCGAGCGTCGACACAAAATCTTTTTAGGTCTAATGCATTTTTTGCGTTTTTGCCCAAGTGAAAACCAGCATTTTATTATGAAGAGAAGGTTGCACGTCCAGGCAGTTTTTATTAACATGTTCTAGCTATATCAAAAGTCAAAATTTCAGCCAGAGATTCCAACAGTAGACCGGTTTCGCCCTTTTGGGGCTCATCAGTACTGTGTAGGAACTCTGGCTATCCTCGGAAATCTGCCGATATCAGTAAAACTAATAAACAATCAGGGTGCCCTATATGTGAGCAGTCCAGTGCAATTTATAGTGAAATTCTTCACCAATTATTGCATGGCGGTCGCTATTCAGCAGACATCTTTTACGCTCGGGGAGGATAGCCAGAGTTCCTACACAGTACTGATGAGCCCCAAAAGGGCGAAACCGGTCTACTGTTGGAATCTCTGGCTGAAATTTTGACTTTTGATATAACTATCTTAACGTTGGATTTCAACGGAAGCCCGAGCGTAAAAGATGTCTGCTGAATAGCGACCGCCATGCAATAATTGGTGAAGAATTTCACTATAAATTGCACTCTGATTGTTTATTATGTTCTAGCTAATTGCGAATCATTTTGACTGAACCGTATACCAGGTAGACTCTATGGTTCTTATTTTTAAGATTCACACTTTAACCAAAAAAATATATTTATTTTATCACAGTTGTTTAAGTAGAAAGGTTTCGTTGCGTAAAAAATACAAATATCGGTGTTTTAAAAAATAACATATCTCTGGTATGTACAAATACTATATAAAAATATATTTACATATATTAAGATTTTAAATAATTTAAACGTTTTTGTTGTTTTCTGACTACGAGGCTTTGGGTTTGTTTTTGCTTACGCGTATCAAACTTTACTGTCATGGTTGAACATGAGAAGGAAGGCAGCCAGCATACAAGAAGCGATGGTTAGAGTCAAACTGTTCCCTTCATTGTACGTTGATGCCAGATACTCTTGATCTGCGAATGGATGGATTAACGGTATTATATAGCTCTCAATGTTCGTGATAATTGTCGTAAAGACGAACTACTTACTAGTGCAAGATCCATTTCCTAAGTCCATAAGGCTCATAATCAAGGAATCTCCCAATTTCTTCGCCAACTGAATGTTTTCCGGCGTGACGAAAGAGACGTCATCGCACTGAGCGTGGTAGCACTCTTTCATCCTTCCTCGGAATGGACCTGGTTCATGTACGCAACTTTCAGAATCGAGTACATAATTATTCATTAATCAATTCTACCGGTATCAGTAATTAGGATTGATTTCAGCGTAGCCGGGTAACTGTTGGTGTTGTTATGGTACCAGAACATGGCGTGGTCGCTCCTGACGAAATTGATTCTTTTGGATAAGACGTTCATGGGTGGTATGATTCCTCCGAGATCGACTGGCATGTCGTGAAGTTTATACTCCGGTTTTTCCAACGACGTCCAGGACCGTTTTAAGCTATCGGTCAATTCGTTGTCGATGTCGTGACGGGACATCATGGACAAAAAGTTTCCGGTGTTTCCGTGAAGCGTGACATACTTATTTAGGGACGGTACCGCCTTTAAAGTATTGGTAAACAATGCTTCGTTACTGAGGTTCTTGTATCGTTAGAAATTAGAGCGGCGTTTGAAATTACTTCTTGTATGTCCGATGGTAGCTCTTGCGACTGATTGGTGTTGTTGTAGTTCAAAATCGTGTCCAATATGAAAGCGCCCTGAAAAGAACCTCTTCCCGATTGCAAAACCATCGGTATTAAGTACTCGTTGACAAAGTGAAAACTGCCCAAGCCACCCTAAAGTGATTTCACAACGATTAACCCGATAAATTGGCTGTAATTACGGTGGTCTTACTTGTTCCTCTTGGTCGAAGGCGACGAACATGATGCTGTTTTGGAATTTACATTGACGAGCCGCCAAATTCCGCATGACCTCGATCATGACTGTCATCCCGGAACCATTGTCGTTGACGCCTAACGATTGAAAGTGGTAAATTAAGTGATCGAACTCTACATTAACCACATTTCGCTACCAGGGCTGTTCTTAAAAGTATCGTAATGGGCTCCGACCAAGAGTATCCGATCGAATGGTGTGCCAGCGCTTGAGCCGGCGATGATGCCGACTACGTTAGTGCCTTGGATTTCAATGTCGCTACCATCCTGTAATTGAGGAAAGTTGATTTGGTTCGGAAAGTTTAGAATTAGTTTTCGCGCGCAACTTACCGTATCATTTTGGTCCCGTTCGGTGAAGTTGTGCAAGAAGGACTCGAAGCCCATGGACATGAAGTTGTCGTAGATGATGCCTCGAACGACGTTTTTAGCGGTGACGTTCGTTTCGTCGTTTCGGGGCTTGCTGAAGACGGTAGACAACATACGTTCGATGTTAGAGGCGCTGGTCTTGGGCATTTCGGTGAGTTGCACTTCGACCTTAATCACTTTCTTTTCGACCTCGACGTCGTTCATTTTGCGTTCCCGTTCCTTCAACTGCTCTGGGAAGTTACTGGGTTTGAAATTCATCGTGTCGAAGCTGGGACTGAAATGCGTTCGAGGTGGAGGTGGCCTTTTAGGTATGGCCTGTATTTCCGCCGGCGGCGCTGGTCGAACCGTAGCGGGACTGACTGTAGTTTCAACGCTGATGGGTCCGCGAGTAAAGAGTTCCCGGTCGGGTCTGATCGGCTCGGTCGTTTCTTCGAAAGCCGTGAATGTCCTGGAGTTGGACACTTCGTTGGAAGAGATTTCTTGTTTCCGGTATCCCGGTCGATGCGGTCGCGGGAAATGCACCGGTGCTGGTATGTGAGCAGCCGGGATGACGTAAGGAGTGTAGTAACGGGGAGGGTAGTAAGGTCTGGGACTCCAACCGAACGGGATCACCGCCATTCTAGGGCTGCGGTTGTTAGGAACTGTCCGACGAGGATTATCACTAACCGCCGGTGATTGCGCCTCCGAAGACACTTTGTGAAAACTCACTATAATGAGCTGCGTGCCTGAAAATAGTTACTGTTAATTTTGTTGCTTTAACCGATACGCATTTGACAAGGGAGAAGATTCTTCATACAGGGTTGCCACAGTTTTTTCACAATCAAATTCCCTGACTTTTCCAGGTTTTCCCTGACCATCTCCGGATATTTTCCCTGACTTATTTTGTGCCAAGATTTTGTATTTTTTAAGGTATATTTTAGAAAAAGTTTCCTATTTGCAACCGAAATTAAATTCCCTGACATTTCCCTGATTTTTAGACTAATTTTTAAAATTCCCTGATTTTTATACCCATATTCAAATTCCCTGACTTTACCAGGAATTCCAGGTTTTCCAGGCAACCCTGTCATAGGAGTAAAGACATTAGAGGTATATTTTAAATACCCATCGTCTTACTAGATGGCGTCAATAGAAGGTTTAATTTAAAAACCGATAAAAATATTAATTTTTGGGGTTGCTTCTTATGTTGAACTTTTGTTTATAGATTTTAATTTAAATTTGGTTTTAGTAATAACTTGTATTTATTTCCTTTCCACCAAAATAATAATTATAGTAAAAATAATAGCATTGAAAAATTTAAATAAAAGCATTGAAATCGAACCGCTGGTGGCTTCGCTCTAAATGTTTGTTTTTCTGTAGGCACTATGCGAATCGATCTATTCTCTAAGCTAAACTCTTTTCTCAGCTAAAATTTTCGTGTCATAAAATAGCAATAGGTTTTTCAATATTCTTTCTCGATAAATAATTACAATCGGCTAAAATCGCCAAATTCTTTTCAAAAATTTTCATTTCAATTTAAATTCTAATCATACGCGGTAAGCCGTGACGTTACTATATTTTATTGAGAACAGCAAATACAAGAAAGATTTAATTCTAACTTCGAAATTGAAATATTAGAAAAAATAAGTCATCGTTTGAATCTGATGATTTAATACAATAAAACTATAGTATCCGTTCGGTTATTATTTGAAAAAAAAAGTCTCGAAGCCTTTTTACCGTAATTCGAAGAAACAACTTTTCCGTTTTCTTAGCCATCAGCGAGGAAGGCACTGATTCATCGATGCGCCACAATAATTAAGCACAAAAAGAGCCGACAACTCCGTAGAATATTTAATTACGAGTTTTCCCCTTTTTAAGAAAAAGTAGAAAAACCACCCTCGAAAGAGTAAATACAATAATTGAAGTCAAAGGGCGAACGGTTGGTTGACCATCTATGCGAAACTTCCATATAGTGAAAGTGTTCATTTTATATTTTTTGAAGACAAAATTTTGGGAAATCTTTTCCTCTCAAACTATAAACAAGCCGGTTTTTTTCTTCACGGCGATTTTCTCGGGACTTAGTGCTTGAAAACAATTATATTTAGATATCGGTGTTTTTCATTTATTCATAGATTCGCGATAGTTTCCTTTTACTATAAATTCCCCGTTGAACGGAGCTGTATCGCGCTACTCCAAGACCAGTTTCGACGGACCCGTAGAACGCCGCCGGGTATAATGACCCAGAAAAAGTTCAAACGCATTTATTATTTTCTACTTGTCCTAGGCCGCTGTTTCTCGTTCTTACATTTTGAAAACAAACGTTACCTTTTTCTTCGGGTTTATTTTGGTCTCGCGCTTTTAACACCGAATAAATCTATATTTTAAGTTGTTTAACTTTGGTTTAATGGGATATTTCGCGTGTTATTAGACTTCACCTACAATCTCCGATCTGATTTGATTAAATAAATGGTATTTCATTGATATGTATTTAAAAAAAAACACGGCTTAAGCTAAAATAATAATTTATTTTATAATTTAAAAAAAATTTATTCCTTTTTCTATGTAAAACGCTTCTTTTGGCAATGCATTCAAATACCTAAATATTTAAATTAACGCTACCTTGAATTAACTTTAAAGTTCTTAACCAAGGTATTTTAATTTAGATCTACCCAAAAGATTTAGGAAAGACCAAATTTAGAACAAGCCAAAATGGTCTTAAGCTTCTGATATAACAAATAATTCAATTGGAGTGGTATTAATTTCAACTACCTAAATACGGCAAAACTTCAGAGAATTCTAAGATTCAGTTGCAAAAAATATCTGATCTGGATCTTAGAACAAGGCCATTGCAAAAAATAAGCAATCTGGATTTTAAAACGGGGCCTTTGCAAAAAATACATGATCTGGATTTTAGAACAGGGCCATTGCAAACAATAACTGATCTGGATTTTAGAACAGGGCCATTGCAAAAAATAAGCGATCTGGATTTTAAAACGGGGCCTTTGCAAAAAATACATGATCTGGATTTTAGAACAGGGCCTTTGCAAAAAATACATGATCTGGATTTTAGAACAGGGCCTTTGCAAAAAATACATGATCTGGATTTTAGAACAGGGCCTTTGCAAAAAATACATGATCTGGATTTTAGAACAGGGCCTTTGCAAAAAATACATGATCTGGATTTTAGAACAGGGCCTTTGCAAAAAATACATGATCTGGATTTTAGAACAGGGCCATTGCAAACAATAACTGATCTGGATTTTAGAACAGGGCCATTGCAAACAATAACTGATCTCGATTTTAGAACAGGGCCATTGCAAAAAATAACTGATCTGGATTTTGAACAGGGCCTTTGCAAAAACTAACTGATCTGGATTTTAGAACAGGGCCTTTGCAAAAAATTCATTGATCTGGATTTTAGAACAGGGCCATTGCAAACAATAACTGATCTGGATTTTAGAACAGGGCCTTTGCAAAAATAAGCAATGTGGATTTTAAAACGGGCCCTTTGCAAAGAATACTGAATAGGACCATCGCGACCAACCCACCTTTTTTTGCACCTAAAACACAACAAGTAACCGACAATATTAAACTATTAATTTCGCTTTTACTGTAATACGCTAAAGTTAACTACTTACCCAGTAAGCACGTGATGAAGCGAGAGACACCGCGGAAGGCGAACATGTTCGTGGTACCACTCTTACTTTTCAACTGTCTCCCGCGGCATCCACCTGGAAAATACCCGCTTTATCCTCCACCTCCCCCTCCTCCTTACCGTACAAATGAGCTAAAAAAACTTTCGCCGAGGGATGCGACGGATATCAAAAGACTTTTATTAAGTAACACTTTCCCTCTAACGGGAAATGTTCAATTACGATTTTAGAACATTTCAAGTATGGTAATTTTTAATTGTTACCCTTAGGCCTATTGTTAAAAGCGGACAAAGAATATATATTTTTATAAACAGATTAAGTAAAGACAGAAGTTTATTATGTAATCTTACGAAAGAAGTAACCATCTAAGCCATTAAGAATGAAAGCTCGAAATAAATGTTAACCGCTCTAAATTTACCACCTGCATTACTTCGTTTGAGGATGTTAAATATAAATAATTATTGGTTGCAATGAAAATTATCAATTGATTACACTTCGAAGTGGTAGCGATTTATTTATAAATCACATTTTCCCTCTATAATAAATAAAAAAATAAATTTATGATGTATTTCGACTAGTAATAGTGACTCATTACACTATTTCCAGAGATATTTTATTTAAATAAATATAAACAAAAGTTAAACTGAAAAAACAATCCGCAAACGGTGTTCGGGGTTTTTAGACAATTTAAAAATTCTGCGCCGGCGCCATCTAGTAAAACTTCCAGTATTTAAATTTGACCACTAATGGCGTTACTCATTTGTTTTTAAATACTAGCATAGTGATGGACAAACGCCGGCCCACGGCGTCATTTTACTTGACTGTCGGATAAAAATGTACAGATATTTTAATTTTCTATTTATTATATAGTATAGTGTTAATTTAACTCTAGTATTTATTTTTATATGTAATAAATAAATAAATAAATTTATTTCAGAAACATATTTTGATAATAATTTTGGCAGTATAGGGAAATACAATAATCGTTTATTAGAGACACGGCAAAAAATTACATTAAACACTTCGTTTGAAATGCTTTTAACTTGGTTTTAAAATGAAGAGCAAGAATGTAAGATGCCTCTACTTTCCTGGTTTTTTAACACTGTATTCATGACCTGAATCGGAATGCTTGCTGATGTACGTTAATCGCTTCAAGTCAAGAAGTATTTCGTCTACGCAGTGGCGCAGCCAGGGGGCACAGGGGTCACGAGCCACCCGAAAAATGGCAATAGATTTTTATTTCTTTCAAAGCAAAATATTGGTAACGGGGAAACAAACTTTTAGAGGTATTAGAAGCTCGATTTTAATGTTTTTATTTACTAGATGGCGTTAATTTACACTTTTCAATGGGAAGGAAATTAATATTTAGTGATTTATTGCACTATTTCTAGAGGTATTTTATTTAAAAAACTATAAAAAAAGTTAAACTAAAATAAAAATCGCCATAAAAAAAACCCAATGTGTTCGGGGTTTTTAGACAATTTAAAAATTCTGCGCCGGCGCCATCTAGTAAAACTTCCCTTATTTAAATATGACCTCTAATGCCGTTACCCATTTGTTTTTACATACTAGCATAGTGATGGACAAACGCTCGACCGTGGCGTCATTTTACTTGACTGACGTATGAAAATGTATAGATCTTTTAATTTTATATTTATTTGCTTTATTATAATGGTAATCCCGAGTTCTAATTTAACTCTAGTATTTATTTTTAAATAATTCGCCAGACTTTAATTTTGTAGCACGCTTAATTGTTTCGGATTGTGTATTTGGACCACTAAAACAAATTTCCGACCACTATTAATAGGCGCCTAAATAAAACATCTTCCCAGAAATTGCCAAGAAGTAATATTTCCGACAGCCAGGACTCATAAGTTACTATTTATATAGTGCTTGTTGAAATATTAGAAGCTGGAAACTTTTCTCGAAAATAACATCGGTTTTTTGCTAAGCCTTAACATGCCAAAAAAGTTACCTGGTTAAAAGGAAACACTTGTTTCATACCGTACTGCAAAACTAATACGTTTAGTTCTAAAGGAATGAGTTTTCATCTTTTTCCAAAAGATAATTTTATACAAAATGAATGAACTCTGCCTCCATGAGAAGCCTTAAAATTGCCCGGTAATATAAAAATATTCGTATAATTTTAATTATTTATACCATAAGAGGATGATAATAATAATATTATCTTCTTATACTTAATTTTAGTAACATTATATATTTTACCTTAAAATATATTATCGAAAATTAACATTAGTATGTTCCTTATACACGTGAGCCGACGCGTTTCTTATCTGACGCAAAATTCTCATGAGGGCAAGAACGCGTCTGCAATTGGCTTAAATATGACTTTTTGGCTAGCCATTCTAACCGTTTAACCAACCGACCGGAAAGAGTTCCTTCCCAGATGAATTTGGAGAGGGGAGTAGAAACCGAGTATCTTTTATTGAAGCGTCCATTAATTTCAACTTATTGGGACTTGGCAGCATATGACGAAGATAATACGCCACCCATGCTTTTTTCAATTGAAAAAAAAAGCATACCAGCATGGCGGCCATAGTCAAAGGTACGACGCGACGTGACGTCATGCTGCCAAGTCCCCATTGGCGGAAATGGAATAAATGCAACAAAAAAACTTCTTCTAATGTTCATTATTTTAAGCAACGTTAGAAAATCCAATTCAGGAAAATATCGCTATAAAAAGAAAATAGTTTAATTTTTATTTTTAGCTGTTGTTATCTAAAACTTTCTACGTACAAGATTTTGGTAAGATTTCGGATATATGCAATTTTCTTGATTACAATGAGTTTGATACATTTAAGTGGTCCAATTAATTGTATAGTGTGAACTGGGCTTAACTGTTTTAGACGATATTAAGAAATTGATTTTAGTTATTTTTCTGGTTTTACTTTTGTACCTCTGCACATTGTGTATGATGGACGTTAGCATTCCGGTTTTCGAAAAAATATACCGAAAAAAAATTGTTTTCAGTAATTATTCAGACCTTGGGTGGTATAAATGAGGTTTTGTTCACTACGGATGCGGCTAAATGAATCAAACGGGCTGTTTACAAATTACTTAACGCAAAATTTTGTCTTATTCGACACCCTCCCAATCATAACGGAGAATAAAAATTGGAAAGGCTCCCTAAATTACGAAACAAATACTCAAACCCCCTTGATTGTTCAAGCCCTATAAACCTTAAAATTATTACATTTATTTCCAACTTAAGCCTTCTTATGTAATGTTTTACCTTTAGAAATAAATTGCCACCACGACTTAAATTTATCGATAGTTCATCGTCGTTAAAACAAAACCACGTAACTTGAAATACGTGGTTTTGTAAAAATTGACATATTTAGATTCTACACCCCAAATTACGTATATAACATTAAAAACATTAATAGGTTGCAATTTAATTTCTTTTTGAAATCGAGAAAACATTTAAACATAACTTTGATATTCACAACGCATTTCGCGCAAAAGCACGTATCTCGCTTATTGTCAGCTCCTATCTCACTTCATGACGCGAAACCACGTATCTCTAAAAATTCCCCTTTATCAAAATACTTTTAAATTAAAATCCTAATTCAATATTGAAACGAAATTATTTAACTATAAACTCGCGTGTAAAAACTTAACACGCGATTTCACAAGTCCCTGCAAAATTAGCAATCCATTTTTCTCAAAATAGCCACCGAAAAGAGACGTGGTTTTGTTTTAACGGCGACGAGTTCCGGATCCGGTTTAAAACAATGACATGTTAGGTAACATTTGAGCAACCCCCCAGTAACATTCAGTAACGCTCTTTTAACCCCCTCCCTATTTACTGCGTTACTTACTTCGTGAATTTCCAAATTAAAGAAAGATAACGAAACGAGAGTGCTCTGTAAGCGCTCGCCGTGCATTCTCGTAGCTCTCAGAAAACGGAAAAAAGAATTCTGATAATTTCAGACGTGTAGTATATCAAGCACACCATATAATTGAATATAATTTATTTAAACAAATTGTTATCTTTTAAAAACGCTAAAAGATTAGATAACATCTACAACATTTCAACAAGATGGCCAAGGTTATTTTATCAACAGAACTATTGGACCTTTGGAACGTCGCTCGGCGGTTGATAACTCCCTACCTATGTAGGTTGGGTGGCTTGCGTCAGAGGTGCGACTGTCAAGGTCTAGCATATTTGTCAACGAGTGATGTGCTCTAAAGAAATAAGTCCAGTTTATTACTTTTAGGGAAATATAATTAGAGATCTTGCTCATAGTTTGATTTCACGACTTTTATGGGCTGTAAAGACCTTGGTCATAGTTTGATTTCACGACTTTTATGGGCTGTAAAGACCTTGGTCATAGTTTGATTTCACGACTTTTATGGGCTGTAAAGACCTTGGTCATAGTTTGATTTCACGACTTTTATGGGCTGTAAAGACCTTGGTCATAGTTTGATTTCACGACTTTTATGGGCTGTAAAGACCTTGGTCATAGTTTGATTTCACGACTTTTATGGGCTGTAAAGACCTTGCTCATAGTTTGATTTCACGACTTTTATGGGCTGTAAAGACCTTGGTCATAGTTTGATTTCACGACTTTTATGGGCTGTAAAGACCTTGCTCATAGTTTGATTTCACGACTTTTATGGGCTGTAAAGACCTTGGTCATAGTTTGATTTCACGACTTTTATGGGCTGTAAAGACCTTGCTCATAGTTTGATTTCACGACTTTTATGGGCTAGAGTAATATAGGACGTGACGTTTTTGTTTATACGACCTTGCTATTTTTAACCGAATGGTTTTTGGGTGGATACATATTTATCTGATAGAAATTTATTGATTTATATCATTTGTAGTGCCGGATCGTTGCCTACGTTCTTATTAAATAAAAAAAAATGCTTTTATCAAAGCAGTTGAAAGGTTGAATTAAGGGAGAGTAGTTGAGATCTAAGAAGGCGCAATTATTGAAAATATTTAGGTTTAAAGAGTTTTGTTTTTGGAATTTTCAAAAGCGAAATATATTTCTAAAATAATTTCCATCGATTTTCCTCACTTTTTATATATTTTAAAACCCTTCCCTTAAATTTGAGCCTTGAAACTGTAACAGTAAACCGAGAAAATTTTAAATTGTAAATGAGTACGCGTGTTTAGTTCTGATTTTTTTCTATTCTAATCGAAATATTTAAACCAATTTTTAAAATCACGCGCATTTAGCCATGGATAAATTAGTGGGGCTGTATGAACAAAATCTAGAAAGAAAAAGACAAAAATACGAGGTAGGCTACATTTCTTGATAGTTGATACGGCACCATATTTTTCAAACGAAAAGCTTATTTCTGGGATTCTGGCGTTGATTTTCAATCCGATAGACGTCTGCTACGTTGTTGTTACTAGCTCGTGCAGATTTATTTTACAAATTATGCCTAGTTAATTTGCTTTAGCCGGGAGTAGTGGCTCACTCCTGTAATCCCAGGCGTCCGGGAGGCAGAGTTTGTGGATGGCCGTGTGAGGATGACCACCAATCCCCTAACGGGTGGTCGGAATACTTCCGCCAAGGGTGTCCCCCCCCCCTGTCCCCACGTATCCCCCTTTGGCGTGGCCGTTACACATATCTCGCCCTGATTAATCAGTTATTGTGTGTGTGGTGGTGTCTAAGGCCTCGGGTCGACACCGATGTGTGTGTATCTCAAAAAAAAAAAAAGTTAATTTGCTTTTTTTATATGTGAAATTAAAAGTGTTGTATGAATATAAAATAAATTAAACGGTTAAAGGAGTTGGCAACGTTCTATGTAAGCTAATTATCTTGATGAGTTTAATTGATGTTATATAAGCTGTTACGATAATGGTCTTATAATATTTATAATAAATTACTCTGTTAAATATGAAGCTATTTATTTAGATCTTTGTCTTATATATTCTGACCCCATTGGTCCATGGATACACGTGATCATATACATGTAGATATATCACGTGACACGTTTTCTCTTTTACAAATTTATAAATGTTTCATATTAACTATATAAGATGTTTAACTTTAACAAATAATATTATCAGTGAATGATGTTGTGAACGCGTTAGTTTAACAGTTGTTTTTTTTAAATGTTCAAAGAAATTATTTCTTATCTTGAATATAACGATTAGGGAGTTTAGAGATTCGGCCTGAGCGAGTTATCTGTACCGGAACCCCACGAGCAGCAAGTTCAGCTGCTGAGACGTGAGAAGGTGTTCCTGGCTGAGGTCTGTAGTGGAAAATGGTGGCGGATGACGACTCAATCACGTCATCATCGGGTTGTGGAGAGAGAGTTGAGGTGGGATCAGGGAAATTTGGTTTGTCATGTGGGGAATTGTATAAATTAATGGTGTTCGAGACATCTGCACAGTGTTTATCGTTATCAATGACAGATATCGAAGGGGTGATGACCGGTTCCGTTAGAATAGTTTCGGTTTTGGGTGGTAGTGAATAATCAGTGACAGATGTAGAAAGGTTATTGACTGGTTCCTTCAAAATAGTTCCTCGGTTGGATTGTGGTGAATTGGGAAATAGTGATGTAGTGAGATGAGTTTTCTTGGGCGTTGAGCAGTTATAGGAGATGGTGAAAGTATGGCGAGAAGACACCGGTATAGGTGATTGAAGACCTGAATTTAAAGGCGGAATCTTGGAGGTTTGTTCTGGAAGGTTCTGCAACTGGAGTAGTGGTCGCAAGTGAAGACCAGTGCGTCGATAGTGGGTGCCATTATCCAATTCAATGATATACGAGTCAGGTTTGTCAGTCACTTCAACAACAGTTGCCGGAAGCCAGTGTCGGTGACCAGCTTGATAATGTATTTTGTCTCCTATAGCATAGGTATGTGTTTTGGGAGGCGGTACGGAAATCATGTTGGATCGTCGAGCATTGAGATTTTCGGTGATTAGCTGAGTAGGAAAATGAGGAATAAGCGCTTGAGCATTAGTAGAAGTGGGAGTACGCAGGAGTCGCCCCATTAACATTTCTGAAGGTGATGGGAGATTTTCTTGAGGAGTGGCTCGATACTCAAGGAGAATGTAATGAGGGTCCACCCCTGCCATCTTAGCTTTATCCAACAGATGTTTGATCGTTTGGATATGTCTCTCGGACATACCATTCGACTGAGGAAAGTGGGGACTTGAAGTCACGTGATCCACTCCCCATTGTGTCAGAAAATCGGCGAATTCTTTGGATCCAAATGGGGGACCATTATCAGTGATCACACGTTGCGGGGTGCCATGACGTGAAAAATGCGGTTTTATGGCACGTATCACGGAAGCAGCATTGGTGCTGTGTAATTCGTCAATCTCAATGTATTTAGAATAATAGTCTACGCAAAGAAGAAGGTTTTTTCGATCATGGTGAAATAGGTCCATTCCTATAATTTCCCAGGGACGTTGAGGCACGGTGTGTGGGGAAGTAATGACATGTGAATTTGCACGGTCTTTGGCACGGCAAATTCTGCAACATTGTATTAGCGCAGACAATTCATTAGTTAGGCCGGGCCAAAATACATGAATACGTGCTTTGCGGAGACAAGAGTTTAGACACTGATGAGCACCATGGAGAAGTGAGAGGACTACTGCACGATGATTTTTTGGGATTATCAGCCTGTCTCCTTTGTATAAAAGGCCATTATCAGTATGAATGTCAGGTTTGTGGGACCAGTAAGGCTTCAAAGAGGAAGACAATGAGCTTGAATAACGAGGCCATCCATACGTTATGTATGCCATCAGTTGACGCATGTCGGGATCATTTTGAATGTCATTTTTTATGGCAGTTTCACGAGAGGAAGACAGAGTGGTTAACGAGTGTAGGGCCGCTTGAGGTCCCTCAAGGAACGCTGTATCAATGTCAGTTGTTGGAAGTGGTGAACGTGAAAGTGCATCAGCTATATACAGTCTAGATCCAGGCACGTACACTAACTGAGGGTTGTAGCGGAGGTACCGCAGGACCAAGCGTTGTAAACGGGGTGAGAGTGCGGGAAACGGTCGTTTAACTATGGTAAGCAAAGGCTTGTGGTCAGTTTGTAGAATTGGAGTAGTGCCGGTGATATAATAACTGAATCGCTCCAAAGCAAACACCAGGGCCGAAAGTTCTTTTTCTATTTGCGAATAAGATTGTTGAGCTTGATTCAATGTAGTAGATACATAGTGTACTGGGTGATCGTCTTGCAGCAGGACTGCGCCCACACCAGTTTGACTGGAATCGGCTGATATGATTGTGGCCTTCTGTGGATGATAAAAGGATAAGACTGGAGCTTCGGTGATCGTATCCTTGAGTAGCTGAAAGTGTTTATCGGCATTTGAGTCCCATTGAAAAACAAAATCGGCCTTTAACATCTGTCGCAATGGAGCAGTCTTAGCGGAGTGATTCTGAATAAATTTACTCAGGAAATTAATGACCCCCAAAAAACTTTGAAGTTCCTTCTTTGTAGTGGGAGGTTGTATAGCTTGTATGGCTGCTATTCTGTCAGGATGAATGCGAATGCCAACCTTAGAAATGATGTGGCCAAGATAAATCACTTCAGGCTGAGCAAGTTGAAGTTTCCTGTTGCTAAACTTTATTCCAGAGTCACGTGCTTTGGTTAGAACAGCTCGTAGAATTGCATTGTGTTCCACTGTATTACGTGCTGCTATCAAATGGTCATCAATAGATATAAAATGCCGTGGAATTCCCTCAAAAATGGTGTTCATGTAGCGTTGGAAGATCTCGGAGGCTGACTTGATACCATAGGAAGAGAGAGATAACAAAATCGTCCATATATGGTAGCAAAAGTACACAATAGTGAGCTTTCTTTAGTTAAACGAATCTGCCAAAATGCAGCAGACACATCCAACACAGTGAAAAGCACACTGTCGTTCAATTCACTGAATATTTCTTGTGACACTGGTAGCTTGAAGTTCTCTCCAATTAAAACGGCATTGAGATTTCATGGATCGAGACAGATTCGAATAGTTCCGTCTGGTTTTGGAACAATGACCATGGCATGCACCCATTCAGTGGGCTCGGTAACTGGACGGATTATGTTTAGGTCGATCATCCGTTTGAGCTCAAGTTTCAGCGGGTCACGATAGGCATAAGGGACACTGCGTGGCGAAACAATAACTGGTTGTGCATTTGGGCGTATTTTAAGAGCATACTGGCCTGGAAGACTCCCAATGGGACCAAAGACATCTTCAAATTCTTGAATAAGACGCTGAGGTGAGTCTTGCGTGTTTTCAAACTTCTTCATGTCCAATGAACAAATTTTATTTGGTGTGGTAGTGGTCGGGGTAGTGTCCAAGCGTTGTATTAGTCCAAGGGACAGTGTGCATCGTAGTTATGTACATTGTGCAGAAATGAGCTCCTTTTAGCGATTTGCAATGAAGTGCAGCCGTACCCAACATGGGAACCTGTTCTCCATTATATGCCATGATGCGATTAGTGGGTGGCGAAAGTGGTGGAGGGTCTGGCAGTTGACGATAATAGGATTCAGGAAGCACATTGACCTGAGAGCCAGTATCAATCTTGAAAGGCACCGTAAGATTCTGTATGGTGATAGGAGTGATCCAGTCATCAGGATGTCAGATCGTAGTGGCATTAACCGTTAGGTAAGCAATGTGTAAGGGATCCATTGCCTCATGAAGCATGTGAGAATTAAGATCGACAGGTGACAAGTAAGACAAGTCCGGATTTTGTACAGTGGGTAAAAGATAAAGGGTGTCCGTTGCAGCAGAAGAATAGGTCATATCTGCGAGATGATAAACATCTTGATCGTCGTATAAATAATCGTCTGGTGTCGAGTGGGCGTCATAATAGTCAGTGGCTAGTGTGGTCTCATGCAATGGTAAGGAACGGCAAGCCTTGGCGAAATGACTGCGGCCCCACAGTTATCACAGATCTTGTTGTGTGCGGGACAGGTACGATACGGATGAGATTCCATGCAGCGGTGCAAATAGCAGAAGGAGAACCCCGTCGGCCACGTTGAGGAAAAGTATGACGAGTAGTTGAGGCTGGGGTGAATGGTTTAGGTGGGAAATTAGATGTAGCTGGAGAATAATTCTGCGAAAATCCAGTAGAGGGACGACGTTGCCACGGAGTATGTCGAGGACGAGCACGCCAGTTGGAAGCATGCGAGGATGCTCCTCTATAATGTTGATAGCGAATAGCATCCACTGAGAGAGGTGGAGCAATCTGTGGTATGGCTGAATTTGTCGGTATGGCTGAATTAGTGAGCATGGCAGAGGCATGAACATCGGAAGTTTTTCCCGAACGACACATAGCTATGGCCTGGGGAAGGGTGACGTTAGCTTTAGGAATCAGTTTTTTTGCGAATATCATTATTTTTAATGCCAACAGTTATCATGGTGCGAAGCAAAGAGTCACATGTCGCTCCAAAATCACAGTGACTGGCCTTTGTCTTAAGGTCATTAACAAAAGTGTCAAAGGGCTGACCTGGTAATTGGCGCGCAGTGATGAATTTATAGCGAGAGAGAGCGATGTTCTTGTATGGAGCAAAGTAGGCATTGAAACCATCCGTTACCGTTACTTCCTTAAGAGTACGAGTGGCCTGTCCAACCAAAGCGGGGAGGTCCAAGTGCTTATATATGCGTCTGCCCTCTGGGCCTATGAGTTGTAAAAGTACATTAATTTTAGTGTTCTCCGACTTAGCTGCTAATTCAGTGGCCTCCGAAAAGATATTGAACTCATCCAGCCATGTTTCCCAGGCATCCGCAGAAGCATCACCCAGGTAAAGTTGTCCAGGAGCAGGAAACGAGGTAGTAGTGGTTGCCATTGTCGTCGTGTAGGCAACGTGTGACGAGCCAAGGCCCGAAAGTTCCAAATGGAATACTAACAAAGTGCTGGAAACGAATGATCCAAAGGGGAAAAACTTATTTTAAATAGAGCATGGGAACGGTGAGCAGACTTGAGCTACTTCTGACACCATGTTACGATAATGGTCTTATAATATTTATAATAAATTACTCTGCTAAATATGAAGCTCTTTATTTAGATTTTTGTCTTATATATTCTGACCCCATTGGTCCATGGATACACGTGATCATATACATGTAGATATTTCACTTGACATAAGTCATATACTAAATTCTATCTATCTAACTTTTCGTTTTAAGTAGAATCATGAATTAATTAACCTTATTAATCCATGGTAGAATTACACATAACAATACGGAGCTTTATACAGTTTTGGCATGCCTAATGAAAATCTGAAGCTCCACACAAGTCGAGTAAGCGCTGGGAGTAAAAAAGAGACTTAAGAGTTACATTTAAACACCATGTTTCTTTCTAGAAAGGCCTATTAGAATTTATTGTTATTGGAAGAAAAACCATGACTTATTTTTTCTAAGCCACAGGGCAAGACACACGGCTCTCTTTGCACTTGCAGGCTCTCTCTATAGGAAGAGAATGTCATCTGTTGATTGTGAAAATGGAAGCTATAGTTACATCCAAATTTTCTCTGTTAACTTGAACACAGTCTTGATTAAAATTATTGCAAGTCTCTTTTATTTAATATTTGTGACTTTTTCTAGTTCAGTTTCTGTTATATATGTATTTATACAGTGATTTCAGTGTCACCCATGCTTTTTGAGTGAAACTATTCTATATGTGTTAGAAGTTAAATGCGGTCATTTTACAGGTAATCCTTTACAATTAAAAAATTTCTCAGTTTACTGTTACAGTTTCAAAGCTCAAATTTAAGGGAAGGGTTTTAAAATATATAAAAGGTGAGGAAAATCGATGGAAATTATTTTAGAAATATATTTCGCTTTTGAAAATTCTAAAAACAAAACTCTTTAAACCTTAAACATTTTCAATATCTGCGCCTTCATAGATCTCAACTACTCCCCCTTAATTCAACCTTTCAACTGCTTTGATAAAAGCATTTTTTATTTAATAGCTGTCCCTTTGTTAAAGGGCATATTTTGCCTAACATTTATGTTTGTAAAAGAAAGCCATAAGTTGGAAAATAAAAAGTGTTATTTTTAAAAATATTTTAAATAGAACAGATCAATACTTTGCTGTAGGATATTTTACTATATTATTGGATGTAATTAACGGTATTTTAAATAGTTTTAAATATGTTAGGCCTATACTAAACAATGTATAATTATTTTATGTCAAATTGACTTCTAATTGTCCATTTGGGTTTAGATGACAAGCTATAGATGTATAACTGGCTATAGTGAGCAAGTTAAATATGCTAATTTTTTAAGACAACTAGTTAACTTTTGAAAAAAGTTATTTGAATCTGTTGATTCGTTGAGTACCAGTGAAAGACACAAATCTCAGAGAAAACTGCTCTTGATTTCCCAGTGGTAGATTTTATTAAATCTAATGCGAAATTTTACATCCCCATAAAAAGTGACCCAGCATTAGATCATCTGGAATCGCCAATTGTAGAATTTCACAGATTGAATCCTCGGAATGTAGTTGGTTATTTTTGCATTAGGTCATTAATATTGAAATTGAAAGACAAAGCTACTTGGATAGGTTTTTTTATTAAATAGACAATATTTTGACATTTACATTTTGTATTTATAGCATTTTGGTATTTGATTATGATTATGTAATATGAAAACTGAACAAGGGAAAACATGGTTACAGATCAGTTTCGTAATGTAATATTGATTAAAAATAGAGAAAGAATACCCTCACAAGGACGCTTATCTAATAATTACCAGAAGTGAAGAGAAGCACATTGTGAAAAACTAAATGAAAAGAGACTCAAAACGGTTTTAAAATTCACAATTTATTTATTTAAAAATCCCACGTTTCGGAGGAACTATTCCTCCTTCTTCAGGGATTTTTACACGTCTCTTGAAAAAAGCTTGTAAAAATAATTTATCCAAGATACAAGCGGGCCAGCGAAATATTTCTTATTAAAGGGAATATAACCTCTGGTATTTCTGTCGCCCTCCGAGGGTTCCAATATTGTCCGCTGCCTCCCATAGCTTTTCACACTTGCGGCACTGATAATCGCTGATTGTGAAGGGAATAAAGGAAATTGATGGGGTCTTCCATAAAGAACTCGTTGGAGGTTCTATTCCCTTTAAGAAATATTTCGCTGGCCCGAAATTCTTAAAAACACATCTCTACCCAGCAAATACAAAATCACCCTTTGGACATCCGATTGACGTCACACTCGGATCTTTCCTTCGTCCGTAGGACCCCCCAAAATCCGCGGTTAATTATTAATTAATTAATGCATTTCAATAAATTATCGCTTTATAAATTTGAGCTTTAAGTGAACCCTTGACTGAGAGTGAAAAATAATAATATGTAATGGGCTAAAGTGAACTTTGAAAACAGTGATCATTCCGCTATACTTTTCAAAGAGACCACCCCAAAACTTACTTTTGGAGTTACAATTTGACTAAATAAACTACTGCTTTATAAATTAATGCTTTAAGTGAACCCTTGAATGAGAGTGAACAATAATACAACCTAAAAGCAAAATAATAAAAAGTTATTGGCCAAAATGTACTTTGAAAACAGCGAATCATCCGTTCCTTTCAAAGAGACCACCCCCAAACTTACTTTTGGAGTTACAATTTCACTAAATAAACTACTGCTTTATAAATTAGGGCTTTAAGTGAACCCTTGAATGAAAGTGAAAAATTATACACCCTAGAAGCAAAATAATAATAAGTTGTTGGCAAAATAAACTTTGAAAACAGTGATCGTTCCGCTACTTTTCAAAGAGACCACCTCAAAACTTACTTTTGGAGTTACAATTTCACTAAATAAACTACTGCTTTATAAATAAGGGCTTTAAGTGAACCCTTGAATGAGAGTGAACAATAATACAACCTAAAAGCAAAATAATATAAAGTTATTGGCCAAAATGTACTTTGAAAACAGCGAATCATCCGTTCCTTTCAAAGAGACCACCCCCAAACTTACTTTTGGAATTACAATTTCACTAAATAAACTACTGCTTTATAAATTAGGGCTTTAAGTGAACCCTTGAATGAGAGTGAAAAATTATACACCCTAGAAGCAAAATAATAAAAAGTTATTGGCCATAATGAGCTTGGAAAAAAGCGAATCATCCATTTCTTTCAAAGAGGCCACTCCAAAACTTTCTTTTGGAGTTACAGTGACGTATTTTGGATTGGTCGTAGCTGGGCTATATGAACCATGCAGGGACGTCCTAAGGACGATTTGTTTTTGCTGGGTACTGATCAAGTGATTATCTTTCCCATAGACCATGAGAGATCATATGTCATACTAATTTTTATCAATGCCCCTCCCTAGAATTTTGCTGGGAGGGGCAACTAATGTTATTGCCCCCTCCAACTTTTTGGTTAGTTGAAATCTTCAAAAGGCTCCAATTCTCATTTTAAAAGCGTATAAAGCTTGTAGAACCTCAACTGTGTTTAAATTTCAGTCTTTTCCCGCCAATTTACATAGTAGTAAAAAGTACACATGCATTCGTAAGCTACACTCCATTAAAAATTCAAAACCATTCTCCAGACCCCTTTTGGTTTCTGTTTGCCCCCTCCAACTTCTAGAACGTTCCTACGCCCCTGAGGACTATAGTTGCTGATTTTTCTTAATCTTATATTTACAAGACAAGGAAGTATCCTACGGGGACTTCTAATGGTTTTGATAGCCACCGCCATAACTACAAGGGCTGATGTTGCAATTTCGTCAGTGTCTTGAGTATCGTGGTCCAATCCCAAGTTTACGTATCCGGAAAATTCCTTTCCTGTCCATTCAGTATGTATCTCGTTTGACATTTCATCCATAGATATTAAAATTTGATGAACTTATGGTTCAATCTCATTTTTAATGTAGTTAAAACTTTCAGCTGTGAAGCCAGGTTGGCCATCTATTTGGTGGTAAACAAAGGTGTTTTCTCAAGAAATCCTATGCTTTCGGAGAATAAAAATGAACTATCATGGCAAAGCTTGGGAGTAACCCCGGACGGTATAATACCGTCCGTGGAGTAACTGAGGGTATTGCTGCTTTTTTCATTTTTCAATCTGGTTTGGCTCAAAAATTTAAATAGTTCAATTGAAGTTGGACCAAATATTTCGTCTAAATAAAATAAAAGCTTTCGTGAAGAGCGTTTTCTTAGAGATGAAAGCCTTAAATTATGGCGCTTCTGCAAGTTCTGCGCTTGCTCAGTAACATCAAGTTCTTTTCGCAGCAATCTAACTTTGTTTCTGTCAGTTTCCAGAGCCTTTTGAAGTGCAACCCAGTGCATTGATGTTTGGGACGATTTCTAAAGAATACATTTTAAATTAATATCATCAACTTATACGTAACCAAACTTGTGGATACACTAGATTTCTAATGAATAAATTGAAATTAATATCATCAACTTACACATATCCAAAATTGTGGACACACTAGATATGTATAAATTCGTGGCTTATTCTTATTCCTGACCTCAACAGTTGAGTGTTCTTTATAAACCGGTAAATTCATTGTATCTTCAAGCACCTCTGTAGTATCAGCTAGGCTAAAATAAAATAATAATAAGCTAGGTCATCTCGTCCATTTCAGTAGATTCAAATTCCATCCACACGGACTACAAATTTTGAATAACATTAATCACGGAATATTAATTATTAGGGCACCTATTTACTTCCGCGTATTCCTTATCTGAGGATGACACTTCTCACTCGAGAGTGTCGAGACCATAGAACGTTTCATGTTGGACATCCGCCGACGTTGTTGGGAGTTTTAATGTTCCCGTGCAATCATCATGTATGTACCGATATCACGAATATTATTAAACCCGATTTTGTTAAATCTCAAGGGAAAATCCGATTTGGAACTTCACAAGTTTTAACCTTTTCAGATTTATTGTAATTTACATAATTACTATAATTTAAAGGGAATATAAACTCAAGTCGTTTTTTATGTTTTTTTATGCTTTTTTATGTAAGAAATTTTGGCGGGAAGTCACTAAACAGTGCCAAAAATATCTAAAGTCATAGGAGGGAGCGGGAAATAGTACACAACCCTTCGTTAGCGTGTTTAAAGGCTAGCTGCGTTCTCCTTGTGTTTGTTGCTCCTACACTCTTAAAATGGTTGGGTTGTTTTTAACCCACGTTGGGTTGTTTTGGAAACCCATTTTTGGGTCCGTATGCAACCAACTAAAAATTGGGTTGTTTAAATTATAACCCAATTTGTGTCATTTATTACAATCCAATATTGGGTTCAGTCTCAACTAAAATATAGTTATTGGGTTGTTTAAATTATAACCCAATTTGTGTCATTTATTACAATCCAATATTGGGTTCAGTTTCAACTGAAATATAGTTATTGGGTTGTTTAAATTATAACCCAATTTGTGTCATTTATTGCAATCCAATATTGGGCTTTAATCAAATATGGGTCGAATTTAAAACCAAATTTTAGTTAAAATGTAACCATAACTTAGGTTAAAATTCAACCATAATTTTAGTTAACGTTCTATTTTAGCCCATATTGGGTTGGAGAAACTAACTAATTTTGGATCAATAAGCCAGACATCTTAACATTTTATTAGTTAAAAGCTCAAACCCATTTTGTGTAGATTTTCAAAAGCTAGTTAAACCCACCCATTTATAGGTTAATTATCTACTGAATTTGCAGGTTATAGATTTAACCTTTCCTATAAACATTAGAAATACATTAAGTGATTACAATTTGCACAAGCCACAATTAACTTAAACCTTATAAATGTCATGTTCTTAAATATTTTGAAATTAGAGAAACAACAAATGAAATAAGGTAAGAGCATTTTAATACCGTTTGGGTAGTCATTACAAATGAACGTTAAACATTTCTATGAAAAATTTGGCGCATGGCCCTAACTGAATTGCTCACAGTGGTATTTGGTTTGTTACCAATTATTTCAAAAAAGCTATCTTGAATTACTTCCCAAATCCAACGACACTTGATGGGGTAACACAAATCCAATATGTAGAAAAGCTTAAAACATGTGTCTACTGCTTTTAATAGAGAGCTCCGTGGAAAGTTATAGCCATCTACTACAATGTAGCACATAGATGGACTTAATCTATTGCCAATTGTAAGTATGTGAGGGCTGCTATTTTTACATGTTTTGATGTAAGTGGAAACATCAGTGTTTTTCTAAGGGGAAAAAAAATAAAATATTTTCCCTGTAATTCTAATATTAAAAAAATATTAAATATACATACAGGATAATTGTAAAGTGGCCTTTACCTCTTCTATTGAGGGTTTAGTAATTTTCTTCCCAATTTTACAATTTAAAACCGGTATAATATATGGCAAAGCCAGCAAGCAAGCATTTTCGAAAAACTCTTAAATATTCCAAAATAATCAGTTATTAAAATTGGTAGTAAAGTTGTATATTACATTTACCATTTTTAGCTGAGTCGTCATCTGGATCAGTAAATTGCAACATTTTAAATTTATCCTCAGTCAAACTCACTTTAGCATAATCAAATATGATTTCAGCAAATTTACTCCAATTTGACAACATATTTTCGGCATTGTTTGGAAATTTTAGTAAAAAATCTTGTTCAATCTGAAAATTTATTTATTTTAATTTTGTAGTCAATTTCGAACTCTACGATATTCTATTACCATTCCTGGAGTATCGTATAGGCGAGGAAACATAGCAAATATATCAGAAACAGCTGCTGCTCCATTTTCAGCAATCCATTTTTGACGGGCAGAAGCGGTGTTTTTCATGTATTCACGAACCTTTTCGTAGGGTCCATCATTAGTTTTTAACCAGTCGGTCATGGATTCAATTTCTTCCTCACCTAACTCCATATCTAAATCAGCAAAATATTATTGTAGGTAAAATATTTGAAAAAATTTCAGATATTATACGTACTTATCACTTCACATTGACCTGACAGGGAAACAATACTTGTTTCTTTATTTTGGTCTTTTGATTTTCCTTTCTGATTTAAACGCTTTTTAACATTTTTAATCCTTTCTTCCAAAAATCCAGTGGCTGGTCGTCCACCACCATTGGAAAACCAAATTAGCTGCAATTTAGTTGAATTGTAAGAGTTAATTTTAAAAAAGAAACATTATATATTTACATGACCCCTGTTGTCTTTGTCATTGAATTGCTGCGGAAATGTGTTTACAATTGCTTTCGCCATATCATGCTTATTCTTCGCAGTGGGACTAAAAATATTAGTTCTGTTGTATAAAACACAAACAATTTTTTTACTTAAAATTACCGATCATCAATTTCCAAAAGTTTGGCTGCCATTATTCTAGTGAATAGCCATCTGCTGGTTAGACCAATTGGATTTTTCCCCATGATTGCCTTTAGTAATTCTTTGCCTTTTGGGTGTTTTAGCAAGATGCTTCTAATATCCTGTAATTTAATCAAATTAAATTACCTAAATTATCAAAAAAACAATAATTTCCTAACATACAAACTGCGAAGTTGAGGAACCAGTTAGAGAAACGTCAATACTCTGTGTTTCATTTGATTCGGAGGCTGAGCAACTGGCATTGGCAGAAATTGTAGATAAACTATCAGAAACGCCTTGTCCAGTTCCTATAAAATAAATAAATAAATATATATATATGCGTAACTAAGCCACCACCTAATATAATAGAAAATTAATACCAGTCGTTAAGTATGATAAACTTTAACTATTTTTTTAAATTAGCTAAAAGTAACTATATCGTGGTACGACATAAATTATATTTTCAGGTAGAAATGAACTACAAAAATGAAGTGGATAGTAGTCAACAACATCATCCAGACTAAGCAATTTTAACTCTTGTACTTCTTTTGGTGAAATTCCGTAAGCGTGGTAATGCCTCGAATAGTGTTCTGTGTTACATAGAGACACAACAAAGCGAAATGTTTGGTTTCCCATTAAAATTATGAACTCTATTTTTCCAAAAACCGGATGATTATCCTCGGATATTTCCACGCACAATGCATATCTTGGTTTATATTGAGTGCCATTAAACCTAATCCAAGTTGCAAGAGACACGTTATCATATATAGAAAGACCTAACAACTTGGCAACATTTTTAGCCCACTTGAGATTAGAAACCAGATCCTTTTGTGAAACACCAATTTCAGTTTCTCTTTCATCAAGAACTTTGTAACTTTTTGAATTAAACGCACACATCATTTGATGACGTACAGCCAAAGACTTGGTAATATTTTTGAAATTGCATATGATATGAGCGTACTTCTTAAAAAAATTGTGTTTGGCTTCAAATCGAATCACGCCGACTCTTGCCAGAGGACCTATTTGCCTAATGCAATCAGTGTAATGCAACATTAAATGATGCTTTGGTTTTAAGTGGCGATCTTGAAACAAATCTAAGAAAAGTTGATGGTGATCAGTTATTAGTTGATCCAAATAGCACAAATGATTCTCAAAAATTACTGGACTAAAAATAATGTTCATACAATCTAAGAGTGTCAAAATGAGTTCGAAATATATGTTGTTCTCATTAACAAGATCTCCAATAAGAATGGGCAGATACCTTAATAAGCACCAGGATTGCGAAGCGGTTTGGCCTGTTGCACCATCTGGATTTTTTAGCATTCCTTTGGTCAAAGGAGACGGAAGTTCTTTTGGTCTGGGCCATAAAAGAATCCAGCTATGCGCAAGTTTAATTCGCTAAGAGTTATAACTTTTTCATCCACTAATTTCCCCAAGACTAACTTCAATTCCAGTGGTCCCACACCCTCCAAAATATCATGCATTATATCTACTACTGAGTTTGAAGTTACATGGAAGTACTGTAAACCATTTAGGGGGCATGGTTTTTTGATACCTGTTTCAGAGGCATTGTTAAGAATGAGATCAGCTTCATAATTCATCTTAGTTCGTAAAAGTTTCCTGTCTAGCTTGGTTTGGAAAAACATAGTATTTTTATGAACCTTGCAAAACCTACACATATGATTTGCTGTGAAACCTTCCACTAATCCCAACATGCCATTCATTCCTAAATTATCACCACACACCTGAGCTAAATACGGATAAACAGTTCCGGAGTATATTGATGGTATGTTGATTTAAATTCCATTATTTTCAAGTTCCTTAAATTCTTCAGAAATGATTTCCATAACGTGAGCTAAACCTATATCATGATGGTTTATATACGAGGATTTGCAAAGCGCAAGTAAATGGCAATTTTGAAGCGATGAATTGTATTTTGGTGGTAAACTTTTAATTGTGTAGTAGAACCCATTAACTTTGTGGATACCAGTTTTTGACCCTATAGGATTTGAAACTTCAAACTCATCAGAATACAAAAATATTGGTATTGATACAAGGTTTTCAGTAAACGTTACGTGTTTACCTAATTTTCCATCTTTGAAATCGTGTAGGCCTTCAACTGGTTCATTAATGTAGTTTTTCATAATTTCAAACACCCCATTGCTTTCAAAAAGATTTTTCAGCGTCCTCTCCACAGACACCATTTGAAAGAAGCAATCTTTTCGTGAAATTTCTAGTTCTACATTGTTGTTCTGTTTTTGTATATCAATCCTACCAATTTTAAGTTCTACTGGTTGTATAAAATCCCCAGAATCTTTTAAATATTTCAATTGTTGATTTTCAGTATAAAAGTTTTCAAATGGATTGGATGCCTTTATAAATTCTACGTCCAGATTTTTCAAAATTATCTCCTTTTCCGGGGCAGCAACATCTTTTAAACATTCTTTAGATTTAACCCTTAAGTATTGAACTATGTCAGAAACAAGACTAGATACACTCCTTATAACATTATTCACTGTAGAAGTGTTAATAGAGGGAGATGATTTAAGTTCGCAAATAAAATTCATAGCCCCATCTTTTATGTTATCAAAGGGAAGTACTAGATCATCATCAATTTCATTATCATACTCTGTTTCAATAGCATTTGGAATTTGGTTTACATCATTCACAGAAATATTATTAGTAGTGGGTTTATGAATAAGAGCTGGAAATTCTATCATATGCGGTAATGTTTTTGTTTCTTGAGCTTCTAGTACATCCTTATGTTGTTTTTCAAGATGTTTTTTTAAAGTTTGGAAATAATTGTACGATTGATTACAGTCAAGTTCCGCACAATAAAAAGGGCCAGATCCTGGATTTTGGAATAAATGGAAATTCCTAAAGTGATAAATTAGGCCTTTGGCTGCCCCAGAAATTTCTTTGCTACATTTGAAACAAGTGAACCCTATCTAAAATCAAATTCAGATTTTAAACAACTTAGATATGATAAAACTAAAAACAAACCAAACTCACACTGTCAAATCATTAGGGAGGCTTCCTTCTATGACTTGAGAGACACCTTTCAATAAATTTGAGTGCAAAGCCAAAAACTTTACTCTTGGCCCAATGGCAGGGCAAATCTCTTTCAGTAGGTCAGGTGTCAGAAGCATAAAACTTTCTTTGTCTACTGCATTATAGGTGAAGTTTTCAATTAAATTCTCCAAACCCCAGTCAGTTAAAGTTGTTCTCACAAAGTCATCCATTAACTTGACATTTGTTTGAAAAGACTGAAAGAAAAATTGAATTTTATATAAAATATGCATTTTCATTACACTATATTAAGAGGGTAAACTACCACTAATCAGAAAAATGTAAAAACTAAGCAGGTATTTGTAGTTAAAAATGTGCAACTACACAGTCTCCATATATGATAGTTTATTTTACCATAAATTATCATTAGTTTAACGACTTATGATTATATTTCAAGAAAAATGTTTAGAATTGTGGCTCCGAGATATTAAATACATTTTTTCACCCTGAGCCCAAATTCTCAACATTTTTCTTGAAATATAATCTTAAGTCGTTAAACTATTGATAATTTATGGTAAAATAAACTTTCATATATGGAGACTATCAAATTGGCCCAGAAATATTTAACCTAACTTTCATTTTTATCTTGAAGCGTGAAAAAATATACTTGATGTTTGAGAATAAATATATTTTTTCACCCTGAGCCCAAATTCTGAACATTTTTCTTGAAATATATTCCTAAAATAAGCTTTCATATTAAAATTAAAATTTTAGATAAGGCCATGTTGGTTTGGAAAAATCAATGAACATTGTTATTTTCACAGCTCAGGCAGAGCCCGTGCCACTAAGCCATTTATTTTAAATTGATTAAATAGTCATTTCTAACATATTTGTCCTTGCCGTTAAATAATTTGGAAGTAGTTTACATCTGCCCCAATACTAGTTTTGGGTGACTTAGGGTACGCGACGATTGGATTTATAGTTGTAGACTAAACTAAGACTTGTTTCAATAGAAAACAGGGTGTTTAAATACGGAGCAGCTACAAAAGAGCGAGAAATGGCTTGTTTCAATAGAAAACAGAGTAATTAAATACGGAATAACTACAAAAGAAACAAATTTTTTATTACAATGAAAAACAGGGAATGTGCATTCGGAGAAGCTACAAAGGGCCAATGATGGCTGTTTTCAATGGAAAACAAGGTAATTAATTACGAAACCGCTACAAAGAACCAGAAATTGCTAACCTAACCTAACTTAAACCTAACCTAAACCTAACCTAACCTAACAAGCATTGAAACAAGCCATTTCTCGCTCTTTAGTAGCTGCTACGTATATAATCAATATGAACATCAATATTCTAGTCTACAACTTTTAATACATTCGTCGCGTACCCTACGTAACCCAAAACTAGTATTGGGGCAGATGTAAACTACAGTCAATAATTTAAGTTATTTCTCAGATTTACATTCAAAATAGAAATAGGCCTAAATATTTCGATATTAACGTACAATTTTAAACAATAGAGTAGTATCAGTGCAACGTCACCCATGATTTTTCCTATAAGAGAATAAAACGCGCCTAAAATGGCGGCCATGGCTAAAGATACGAGGTGATACTACTCTATAACGAGTTTTAAAATACCTTGTAGAATTTGCTAAGAAACAATCCAAGGTACTTAAAAAGAGCAAAATGTGATGCCTGAAATATTTAATTTAAAAAATTTAAAGACAGTTCTTACCTTTTCTATATTGTTTCCTGGGTTATAGTTCTTCAAAGATGACAAATGCCAATTTTAAATTCCAACTTTAAATAAAGTACAAACGGCCGAAAAAAACCCAACCGTTAAAATGGCTGCTTCGAACTTTTGAGACAGCGCTGTCGTCTTATACGTAGAAGATCACGTGACTCAGATCTTTTTAAGAAACCCCGGATTGGGTTGAATGTTTTAAATAACCCAAATATACTTAAAATTGACTAAAATTGTGTTTTAAATTTTAACTAAAAGTTAGGTCAAATATCTTGACCCAAAATTTTTACCCATTTTAAAATATCTAATCGGCAAAACCCAAAGTTTAGTTATATTTGACTAATGATGGGTTAAATATATTTTAACTATATTTTTTTAACTAAACCATTTTAAGAGTGTAGGTGACAGTTTGGTCGAGGGTTTCGTAGAGCCAGAAAGTAATGAGAATAGCTCTCCAATTAGGCCTATATGATAAGAATACTTTAAAGTCCTTTATATCTTACCAGAAACTGCAAACAGCGCCAATATTTTTCCATTTATTGGTCATCTGCATGTATGCGTATCTCTTATTACGTAATTATAAAAGTATTTGTTGTAACCGTTTAAAAATCCTAGTCAAATTCAACATATCATTCATAGAGGGCGTGTTATATACCTATAGAGAGTTTGAGAACTTCTAACTTGTAAGTGACAGACGTTGTAAATGGGCCTGTAATACTTTCAAAAAATTATATTTTGTTTATTCTTTAAATAAGTTAATATTGTTTATTACCCACAACCCACAACATAACAATCGGAGATGGGATCCTTTTCAACCGTTCAAGTCAAAACTTCTAAACATCTAAGTATTTTTCTCGTCAACAATAGAAGCCTGATGCCCAGCGAAGATTATTTTGCTCAGGGTCACACCTTTGTTCCTCACACACGGACTTCAGCGGATTCCTCGATAAGTGAGCCACAATCATAGCTGCGCCCGATTTGGACTCGGGCTCATCTCAAAATACTGGCTCAGTACAAAATAAATGACTGCAGGTAAAGGGGATTTTATGTACCTAAGCATTTAGGCTTTTTAACACTCATCCTCCTAGAAAATGGACCGCTTACCATAATTCTATTCCAAGTTTAGAAGCCGCAAAAATGATTTTTTTATTTAAACATTTAGTATTATTTGCTTACTCCCGAATACCTCATCCAAAATTGGCAATTGAAAACGGTATCAATGGTTTATTTAAATCAGTTACGCGATTTTTAGAAAAGGCAGGATACGCGACAATGAAATTGCAAGCTTTAAGTCATTAACTTGTGTCCTACGGCATTTCAACCATTACTATAGTATCACCCAATCGCTTTTTGTTTCCCCTTCGTGTGCCCTGGTTTATCTCGAAAATACCAATACATAATCCGATCGTATCAAAACTGGCCCGTCTAACCCTTTTCCTCCAAATTAAGAGACTAACTAAATTGACTTCATGCTTCATAACGTACACATTATGAGGTTAAATTTTTGAAACTACTGTTGTAGTCTGATTATAAAAATAAATGTACTTACCACTAAATCAACTATTTTTGAGATTCGGACTCAGTCTTGCCTCAAAACCATTAAGGGTCTCGTCTCAGCTCGTAAATTGGACAATATATTTCTTGGTCTCGGCTCGTGCTTAAAATGGTCTACATTTTATCGAATGGTCTCAGCCGAGGCCCGTGGCACAAGCAACTCTGTTTCTTTCAAGCACTAGACCTGGACATTTGTTACGCCCCAGTTCATCCTTGAATAATGCTAGGTACTTTTCAAGTAATTGTTGCAGTGTATTCCTATCAGATTCCAACCAGGTAAGTACGTCTTTCAGTTTATCATTAAATTGGAGGAAGAAATGGTGGTTCGTTCCTCTTAACCCCAAAAAAGTCGTGGTAACGAGAGACCATTTTACAGCTAATCTGCATCGAAAATTTCCCCGGTGGAAGTTGGCTTACACGGACGCAGAGCAATGTTAGTAGGCTGCAACTTGAATTTGAAATGACACTTGAAAACCTTGGACGACATTACCGAGACAGTGGCCCCCGTATGAAGCTCGATATCGAGTTCAATTTTGCCGGTTCGAGTCCGCATCAGGATCGCTGACTCGGTGGTGTGAGTTCTCAAGTGGAATATCGGAACATTAGTGACATCCTCCGACCCCTTTGAGACTTAGGCTACCTGGAAGAACTGCAGAGTGACACACGTTAACATAATATCCGGGTTTTGAACAATTACGGCACTCCGTGTTCATGGCAAAGCAATTATCTGATAGATGATTTCGGCGACCAGAACGAAAACAAGGTTCCCTAGTCCTATTTGGATTACTGCTTTTGGCTTTAGTTGTTGCGGAAGAACAAGATTTCCGCCAGTCTTGAACATTGCTGGAGAAAAGGGGTAGATAGGTAAAGACTACAAAAAACCATTTCGAATTTTTAGATTTTTATTCGACGATTGGATTACACATTTATATTTATATTTTCGCTTAAACTTTTTGGTATATTTCCATTATTAGATAATTATTTTTTTATTCTAGATATAGCACAAAAACTAGTTTCTTGTTTGAAATATTTTAATAGCTCTTTATATAAAATACGAGAGGTCACGTGATTCGGGTATCTCAATAAGCTATGGTGGGAAGCACCTAAAGCTATCGAACCACGCAGTAAAGCGATCCGCTTCTTTAAAGGGGAAAAAGCCGCCATGTTAGTGTATGCAGATGTAGCTATGGCTATAAAAGAGAGGAAAACTGCCTGTAAAACTCATAGGCTTTTCAAAAAAATTGGAGAGCCTCCTGATATTATTTTACAGAAATGGCGTGCATATCTCTAAAAGAAAAGAGAGGCTAAAGAACTTATTTCAAAGAAAGTTAAGAAAGTTAATAAGAAGATAGAGAGGGACATTTTAGAGCCGTGTAAAACCCAGGGTCGAAAATTTTGGAGATACATGACTGGTTTACGTAAATCTTCAGAACAGACTAAACATAATCATTTCAAAGGTTTTTATTCTAAACATGGGAAACTCTTGGCATCGAGATCGGCTATGATAGATCGACTAAATGAATATATCGTAGACTTAGAGTCTGAATTATTAAGGTGCCCTACCTCTGAGGGGGCTTCGGACCATGTACCTCCAAAATCATGGAACCGTATCTCCCCTGAACGACTGGAGGATCCTTTTATTCAGTGTGAACTTGACATGGCGATGAAAAAACTACATAGAGGCAAAGCTGCGGGGACAGATGATGTATAACCAGAAGTCATTTTAGCATTGGGACATAATGCAAAAAAATGTTTGGTAAAGGTGTTAAATAATGTTATGAGCCAAGAAGATATACCGTGTACGTGGAAAGAGTCAAAGGTAACTATGGCTTTCAAGAGCAAGGGTAAAAAGGAGGAAGACTTAGACGCTTATCGCTCTATAGCTGTTACTACGATTTTATACAAATTATACTCGAATTAATGGAAGGAAAGAATTAGTGGCTACTTTGAGCTCAATGACTTGCTACACGAGTCTCAATATGGGTTTCGCAGAAACCGTCGAATGTCGGGTAATCTCTTTATCCTGTCCCAACTCATAGAACTCTACCAAGCAAACAAGACATTACTTTATACGGCTTTTCTTGACCTACATAAAGCATATGATAGTGTTCGGCAGCCAAAGTTGTGGGAGACGTTGGAAGGATTTGGGCTAACGCGAAGTGTTATAACTCAGTTACAAAAACTGTACGCTGATAGCTCGTGCGTCTATAAGGCGCAGGGAATAGAGAGTACCCCATTGAAGTCCAGGGTTGGTCTACGACAAGGACGGTTGCCCTTTCTCTGCGGTTTTGTTTATAGCCTATATCAATGGACTTGCTGAGAGCTTGACGGATTCTGCGGTGGGAGCTGAGGTAAATAAGGCCAGAGCAACAAGGAATGAACCAACTATGAAGATGCGTATACCTTGTTTGTTATTCGCGGATGATATTCTGCTCTTGGCAAATTCCCCAAGTTTTTTAAAAATTCTGCTGGAACCTGTGCTCTTCATTTGCCTTTTCTAAGGGGTTATTGTTCAGTTCAGCGTAGTCGAATGTCATGATCTTTGGTGAGCATTCGGGATCTACTGTGCCAAAATTAACACTACAAGGTGTTGGTCTGGATTTAGTGAAATATTACACCTACTTAGGAGTTACGTTTTGCGACAAGACAAATTACCCGTATGCAATGGGCATTGAAAAATATGGCCAGTCAATCGTACAATAAATACACAGTTTCTCGTACTGTTGCTGTACCTACCATTACCTTTGCGAACGATGTTTTGACTGTTTCTCCGTCCGCTTTAAAAGCGTTTGACTATGCCCAAAGGGAGGTTGGGCGATCGGCACTGTCTGCGGGCCAGCTTGCAGCTAACGCAGCTATCAGAGGTGAAATGGGCTGGAGCATTACGGAAGATAGAGAAGGTAAAATACCTTGGTCGGCTCATGATGATACCCCCGACTATGTTACCTGGTGTGGAATTCCGCTCACTGAGACAAGAGGGTGTTGAAACCCGTTTATTCAAGAGGATTGCGCAATTAGATCGTAGCTATGGCAAGGGCACTACACGGGGAAGTGCTTCTACAGAAAGCCAGTGGTGTAGTATAGTCAGTCGCGAAGTTCGGAAGGCAGCTGAGCTACGTTGGCAAAACCCAAAGCTGAAACGTTTTACGATGGTTCCTGGAGCAGTGGACTGCTGTTTGATGCGCGGTCAGGGTCATTGTTAACAGGAGAGCGACCAAAGAGATTGGCTGGCATCTCCCCCGAGTGCAAACTTTGTGCACATGAATTGGAAGACCTGGCTCATATACTATTCAACTGCCCTATAAATGAAGTGGATGAAGATGTCAGAAGGTGGAGTTGGATGGGGTAAACCATATTTTGGCCACGTGGAAGCGAAATAAAGAAAAGTGGAGACGAATAAATTTAATCAATTATAAACATGTCTTTGGGTGTGTTTTTCTCCCTAACCTCTCGTGCCTTTAATAGTTAAATTATAGTTTTGTTTTTCTTTTGGATTTTTACTAATTATTTAGCCTAATGTCGTGTTAATTATTTTTGTTAATGTAAGCAAACTACAGAATGTGCTTATGTTATTTTTTGTTGTTTTTCTTTTTCTTTAACTGTGCTCCTTTAAGTGATGCCACCCCGATACAAAGGGGTTGTACTGTTGTTCAGGTTGAAATTAAATCTTGAATCTTGAATCTTATTAGGAAGTGCGCGCTCCAAAAAATAACACTTTTTATACATGTATGCGTATATATTATTTTATCACCCGACGAGAAGCTCCAGCGATTCCTCAGACAATTACTCCTATCTTTAAGAAAAATTCTTAATCTTCCGGAAACTCTGTTTATAAACGTAATGTAGATGTGTACCTTTTTATATTTTAACTTATTTGGGTTCAATCGGAAAGCTGTTTAATATAATTGACGGATTTTGAAATGACGTTCTAGCGCGCGACACTACAGTTACATGTCTTGGGCACACAGCCTTCTTTGCGTGCTTTTTTGACCATAACATATAGAGGTATTATCACGCGCAAAATTAATTTTAAAAGCCGTCAATTCGTGGATCTTAAAATTCATTTTGCGCGTGAAAATTCGCCGCCATGTTAGTGTATAGTGGAATAGAAAATTAGCCCTCTGGCGTGTAGCCAATTTGGAAACTAACCCAAGTTAAAATCGTTTAACTTATATTTGAATTTTAATTTTTTCTAAGACCCCGATCTCTTTGTTCTCTATTTATTTTTGCATTCCTGTAATCATATTGTATTTTTGTTTTCTCCATTTTTATTTTATTTTGTATACTGTGTTGCGCTCCTTCTAGGAGCCGCCCTGTTTCAAAAGGGTGTACCTCTGTACGGCAAAATAAACCTATAAACCTATATAAAGCAGGTAAATATGCCTGCTATACCTCACAACGTAAAGGTGCAAAATCGTAATTTTGAAATCGGTCAATTTACGATGAAAATATTACGCTAAGCCTAGGTCATAAGACGGTGAACGTGTAATAGTTCGAGTGACTAGGACTCGAATAGCTATGCCGCGTGTCCCCTTGCAAATATACGGCAGTTCGTAACTTCGTAAGCCTTGGAAACTTAAGCTAATCGAACGTAATGCATTAGGTTGGAAGATCTGCCGAAAACGACATCTATCGTACCATCCATGTACTAAATTAGATACGAGGCACATTAGAATAGGCCTTTAAAGAGACGCCGCCGCCTTCCCAGTGTCGAATACGCGCTATTTCCGAACGTAGCCTTGGAAATCTAAACTAATGGGATCTAATACGGAATATCCAACTCACTGCCGACAACGGCATCTATCGAGCCATCGAAGCGATATTTGCTTCAGCTATACGTACGGGCAAAAGAGATTTGATTAGAACGCTATAGTGAGTTGCAGGCTAAGAAAGACAAAATATATAGTACAATCGGCGCAAGGAAGCCTCAGATCGTTTCCGGTTATTCCACCGCGCGAAATTTGAATTTGGCCATTTTACGGTCAAATTCGAATTTAGCTCTTTTTGTCGTCTTTTAGCGCCATCTAGAGACCGAAATTGGAATCTTTATTTTTTAATTTCATAATTGTGGTGGTGAGCAAATTTAAAAGATAAGGCATTCCTATCATTCTTAAATTTAAAAAAGTATGTATAATTATTTAATTTTGTAAATTTATTTCTACGTCTTACCAGTTAAATCGGCAGTTTCTTTTAAAATAGTTACCACGCTTTCTTGGGGGTAACGTTGTCTTAATGAGCTATAGACGTTTAAAATTATATTTTTCTCTTTAATAAACCTTTATCACGCTTTTTATAGTAACCTCTTGGGCTATTTAAAATATTTGGAGCTTCAAATATCGAACCTTCTTTAGCTGCATTCAGTAATTAAACTCATGACAACATGAAATTAAAAAATAGATTCCAATTTCGGTTCCTAGATGGCGCGAAAAAACGATGAAACTCACGAAATTTGAAATTGACGTAAAGTGGTCAAATTTAAATTACGCGCGGTTGACTGGCCGGAAATGGTCTGAGGTATCCTTGCGCCGACTGTACTATATATTTTGTCTTTCTTAGCCTGCAACTGACTATAGTTCCTATTGAGAAATTACGACACTTTCGCCATCACCTTCAGGGTATTGGAACTAAAAATTATACATTTTCATCAATAATCAAGCAACATCAGATACCAACTTGGCTTCTCCGAACAAAAAGCATCGACAAAGATTATTGCCGATATTCTTGTACGTTACATTTAGGACCAAAATCCTATATGATTTAAAAAATAAGCTTTAATATTGACCTATCAGTAAAAATTGTAGACGATATTTTGTACATTATATTTGTCCCAAGAAAACAATCTACTTCCGTTTACCATAGCTTCTATTATAGCTTCCATTGCATATCTAAGATATTCATGAAATATTATGACATTTGCTAGATATCCGTTACACATCCTAAATGTCCATAAAAATTAACGACCTCAGCTGGAACTCATATGTTAATTTATTCACTTAATGTCCCGAAATTATAGTATCTGTGGGACTTCTACAAGAGATTAGCATACGGATGTGCCTACCCGAGTACTGCCGTAAAAATAGGTCAATAACGTGCTTAAGCGTTTTAATTGTGGGGTGGCGGTAAGGGTGGTTCATATTTAGTGATGAATATATTATAAATTAAGTAACATAATTGCCAGAAGAAATATTTTTATTTTCCCTTAAATACCCTCAGGCAAATCATAAATGCAGTTTAATTATAGCCCGGCGTACTATGGTTATTAAGCCTTGTTGCCGCGAAAACTGCACGGCCTGGGAGAGCTTATTTTCAACTATGCGTGGCGGACTGAAACATAGAGGTCGGGGATGGTTAACTTTTATTCAATAGATAAAGCTCTCAAAATTATTCGTAAAACATTTTGATCATGTAATTTATATTTCTGTATTATCCGATTAATTTTTTGATAAATTTGTAAAATTAATCGGAAAAACGACGTTTTTTTTCGATAAAAAGCTAAAATTTTACGAATAATACATGTTTTTTAATCATTTTCCGAAATATTAACCGGTAAATATCTTTGTTTACATTTATTTCCGAAAAAAATCAATTTAATCATGGATAATGATTAACCGTCCCCGACCTCTACTGAAACACCACGATAGTGACCTAAATTCCTTGTAAACTAACTGCAAGTGTTAAATAAATCTCCACTTCACTAAAATTAAAATACTTATTTATTTATATATTTACAATTGTACTCATTTGGAGTAATCGTTTAGAAAACAATTATATCTGCTTTGCAGAACGCGCTACTTTGCAGCCGAACTCGTTAAAATCTAAATTCATTCTGATTTGCGTTTTAGAAAATGTATTACAATCACATTTTAATAATTATAATTTTTTACACAATGCTAAAGTTTAAACGTAGTCACGTGATAAAATTTTAAGATATAAATTCATAATTTTTTAGAGTTTAGATTTATTATATTAGTTTGATTTTTTTTATATTTTAACCTTTTAACTTGTAGCGATTTAGAATGAATAACGGGTGAGCCTCATGGAATTTAATACTAAAACCAGTTAGGATATGACTTATCTGGACATGAAGAAGTAATCCCACGCTACAACCTAAGATAAATCCGGGCTCACGTCTGGCTTTCACTATTGGGGCCAACGTTAAAATTAAAACTTTGTCTAGGGGTATGATTTGGGTTAAATATTCTAAAAGGAGTTTAAAAGTTGTCAACTAAAACATTTAATATTAACACACTTAAGGAAATATAACATTACCTAAAACTAGAACTACGGTGCACCTAGATAATTAACTAATCTAATGAAAATACTTAAAATTTAAACAATAAACAAACCCCTGAAGCGGGTTGTACTAAGCAAATATAAAACTTACTGCGCACACTCGTTAAACGAGGTTTTGCAGGTTTGAGTTACGTTGGTAATACTAATTACGTGAAGATAACTTATAGTTTATAATCCTGGTAGTTACGACACTCGAGAAGTCGGGATGATGTAGTAGCAGCTCCAGTTGAGAGCCGTTATAGCTTTGTAGTTGCCGAATCTGTTCGGAGCTCACACACAGGGACGAAATACGGCCAAGCTAAGCTTGCCGCAGGCGATTCGTTCACGAAGATCCATTCTTTCGACGGTATGATCTTTGAGTTTGCGTCGGGTTGAGCTGGATGTGTCTGGTGTCACTCGGGTGTTGTCTGTAGATCTCTTCACCTCTTCTTTCAGCCGATTCGCTTTTGTTATTGTAGCAAAGCCAATTTGAGACCTCTCAGGAGCTGGTTACCGTTCATTAAGAGTATTCGGAACTCGAATATTTTTTAATTTTCAATGGTAATCTCGGAGTCGAAAAGCAATACCGACTCTTTTAAAATAATCTCATTCACTCTCTAGCCTATCAAAACGAACTTTTTTCAAATCTTTTTAAAACACGAGATCATTCAAAACCTGGCTTAACAAGTTAAACCTCTACATCATGCACGCTTTTAAAAAAAATCAAATCACTTCAAATCCTCTGCGCGTGTTAAAGAAATGCAAAGCCAAACACTAAAGAAAATAGTATATATAATAACTAACGAATTTTGATGGCACGAGTCAGATAGAAAATATTCCGAAACTTAATAACGTTGGCAACTTTTATTTAAAATGATTTGAAATTTTGATAGGGAGCTAAAAGGAGTACGGGAAACGTGAACGCCAGAATGTATGGAAATTAACCACGGTCGAGCGGGGTATCGGAACTCCCTGGCCAGACAAGTCCGAAATACCAAAACCACAACCTCTGAGCGCCCAGAATGAAAGTTTAGCGACCATGGAATTCTGGGTAGCTGGATTATTTAAAAATAAAATAAAATAATTCATCAAATTTAGAAAATTCCAGAATTCCACGTTACAACTTGTAATTTTATAGCATATGTTTTTTAGTATTTTCTCATTTTATATTTACCCTGATTTTATTTGTATACATTTAAAAGGAAATTGTTTTATTAAGATTAAAGAGCGACACATTTTAAATATAATTTTTAGTAACCTCGAAAAAGTTTTTAAAAGCCTCGGCTTGATCAAGATCTCGAAAGACTTGCGAGTTGTAATGAAATTGAAATAGTTTTTGCGAAAGCATCAGACAATGTGAAAAGATAATGTTTAAATGATATCGTCCGATCATTATTAAATTATTTCAAGCAAATGATTATATCATACTTTTATGGGCAAATATAGTATTTTTAGGTAGGAGAGCTATGCCGAAACAAGATAAAGAATATTTATTTTCTTATCGTCTGTGACGAAATAGTTAAGTCCACTCAACTATATTTTAGTGTTTCTTAAAATAACATATGGGACTAGGCCAACTTGCTTTTCTCCAGTGTAGATTGAATGGCGCCAGCCTGGTGAAATCCGTTTGGGCCTGTTATAATAGTTTATAAAGTTATATTCTTAAATTATACTTGTCTTAATTAGCTATACAAGATTATATTTAATACTGTTACTTTGATAGTATCACATGAATATTTTAATACATGGTTTATTTTAATTCATGGCAGATTGATGTGAAGAGTGGTAACAAAATATTTTGCTATTAAATGATTAATGTTCAATTAACGGTAAATTCCATTTTATATTGTATAGTATATTGTATACTATAGTTAATTTGAATTTATGTTAAAGACTTATTGTATTAAGTTATTTTTTGTGGTATACATATAAAAATAATTATAATATATATTTTGTTGCATAAAACATAAGTGTTAAATTTAATTTCATATGTTGTGAAAAAGTTATTGTACCATTAAATGAAATTTCCAGTTCTTTCTAAAAATGTTTTCTTCCTCAAATGGAATTCACAAGTCAGTATGGTCATTTAGATGAAAACTACAATAGTTATTGCTAGAATAACCATTGTGTTACGTTTACACCAAAATGTCACCGGAAATGCATGGATTGATACCGAATTCCTTACGTATTTTTCAGAAAATGTAAAAGCCTTCTGCAGGGTTATTCCATTTTCAGGTTCGATTACGACGCTATACCAGGGCCGTCTTTAGCTTTCAGGCGCCCCTGGGCTAATAATATCGCGTGTCCTTTTTCATATGGCCCGGACATTATTGAATACTTTACAATTAAATTATTAAAAAAATATAAAGGGCCAGATGGCGCCCTAGGGCTTAGCCCTACCTAGCCCAATAAGCCTTTTCGCATAAAGGGGTAAAAAGCGGGGGGCAAGACAGTCGCGCCTGCGCAAATAGTGAGCTGGGGCGGACTTCGTACTCTCAGTTAAGGGTCAGTCATAGTAAACAACTGATTTTCAAAGCGTATGTCCTTCTCGATTTGTTTCTAAAGAACATTTTTAAATTTAATCGATTGGAACCATTTCTAAGGTAAGTTTTTAAATATTTTTCATTTTAAACTATTGAATAGTTATAAATTTTATAATTACAGGCCTATACAATGCCTACGTGTTGTGTTGCTGGATTCAAGAATCCATAAAAACTTGCTGAGGTTAACGGTAATAGTTAGTGTAGGGAGCTGTTGGCTCGCGTGGCATGAAGGGCTTGCCACCACCCTCCTACGCATTGTAACCCGGCCACCTGTTACTTGATCACGCACAAGCAACATTGCTTATGTGGTCGAAGGTGGTGCCTTGGGTATTAGCTCTATTTAAAAAAAAAAAATAGGTCATCAAACGGTGCCAAAAATAGTGATGGTATAAAATTTCATAGAATTCCAGTAAAAAGGCGCAAGCTATGGCAAAGAATAATAAACAGAAAAAATTGGAAGGCTTCAAAAGAAGATAAAGTGTGTAGTATACATTCTTTAAGTGGTTACCCAGGCTGGGAGAAAGATGACGTTGATTGGGTTCCAACGTTACACATGAAACCCATTGTACATGTATCAAAAGATTTGCCAAAGAACTCTGAAGTTTTCAATAAGAGGTTGAAAAACCCATTTTTGCAATAGCTCGAGAAGACAGATGTAACGATAGAAATGCGAAGAAAGTATACTGCATACACAATGTTATTATTACTAGAAATTAACCTTGTATGGTTTTTCAGAGAAAAACTGATGTGGAATTACGTGAATAAAATTGGTTTTCAGATTCTCTTAAAAGTTCTTTAACATTTCATGATTATGATGTTGGTAACGTAAGCAGACCAACTGAAGTAAATTCAACGAAGAAGGCATATAAAAGTAATATTTTTGAGGTTGTTCGTTAAGCTACTATTTTATTCTAATTTACATAACAATTTTAAGTTGTCAGTACTCAAACAATTACTAACCCTCTGCTGTAAGAAAACATGTTACTGAAGTCTGAAAGAAAAATTAAAGCTATTTGAGGATATTATTGAGCAAAAGACTTGGTCTGTAGAAAAAATCCAACATGATGACAATGTAACCAGATTTTACACTGGGCTACCAACATTTCCGGTTTTTATGTGGTTATTCAAGTAAGAATGGAAAATAATTATTTTTTTTTATTAGTTATCTTAAGGACAAGCAAGCCGTATGACCTACCATCGAGCTTCAAATAGCCAAAGTGAAAGAAAAAATGTGAGATTTAGAAAGCTCACATTGATCAACGAGTTATTTGCAGTTTTAATGCGATTGAAACTAGGTTTGTTAGTTCAGGATGTTGCAGATCGGTTTGATATTACCATTTCCATGTATTCCGAAATATTCCCAACCTGGATATGTTTACTGGATAAAGAACTTTCAGTTTTGTGTCCTTTCCCAAATAAGGAACTTGTGCAAATATATATGCCTGGAAAGTTCAAGAAGTACCCGGATACGAGAATGTTATTGGACTGCACAGAAGTAGTATATAAATGAGAGAACGCTCTATGGGGCATCGGGCATCATGCCCCATAGAAATAACATGGGGTATTATTTTGACGGTAACTCACCGAGCATGATGCCCCATAGAATTAACACGGGGTATTATTTTGACGGCTTCATTTTTTAAACAGACAATTACATTATAGTCCAGACGCTTTTGAGAAGCAAAACATTTTGACTTCACGTAATACAAAGTGTCTGTAATCTAAATAAAAAATACACCTTTAGATCTGCAACACTACTTAATTATGAAATATAGTTGAACTTACTTCAGCAACGAGAAGTTTAGATTTTTAGAATGAATATCACCAGCTAGTTTGTGGGTGATAGCACGTTCCATACCGCGATAATCTTTTCTTTGTCCACCATCGTTAATTTCATCATGTACAAAATATTTAAATATATGTGAAAAGTTAACTTCGGGAATTATGGATAGATTAGACAACCAGGCAGAAGGTGGTATTTCATTAGGGTCAGGCAAAAAATTTGGCACTTTATAGAAAGGCAATGTGTTGTTATTTTTCTTATTTATGTCAAATTCATGATGCAAAGATGTTGACGCGCTAAAAGTTGGTTTTCTTTCTACGTAAACCTCGTTACTAGTTTTGCAAGTTAAAGGTACGTTAGTATCTATATTTTCTAAACAACGGTTGCTAGTTTTGACAGGAGATCGGGGAAGTCCCAGAAGTGTTTTCAATATTGTAGGTTTCAATCGAGCGTTCCACAAAATCGGAGGAGGTGAAGGTTTGCCCGCTTTTTCGCGTGAGAGAAATATATTTATCTGGCAAACCTGTAAGAAATTGAGAGCAGTCGATTTTTAGGAGTAGCGTAGTTGCTAGCCTAGGCTTCATTAATTTCCGGCTTTCCACGCCGTTTTTCTTATTTTAAATGATTTTTGTAATAAATGTATGATGGCAAATAAGCAAAATATAGTCCCAAATCCACGGATTTAAGAAGAAACTTAGATCATGAAAATATTCTGAACCCCAAACATACTTCAACACCTAGGGTCCCTCCTACAACTCCTAAAAGGTAAGCCTCTAAATATTCATATAAAGACAGGACATAAGCCAAATTCTCTTAAACCAAAGAATAACAAAAGTTGTTAGTCCTGCTGAGCTATATAGTCTGTATGAAAAGTTAGGCCGGTTTTGGGCCGATTTTATAGAACGCTCTATTGCATTTATATATTGTAGTTTTTTCCAGTTAGATTAAAACACTATACCTTTATCTTTGCAAATAATTCAATTCTTTAATGGTTAAAGATGGTTTTAATTGCCAAACCATAGTGACCTTTACTACGACTTCCCCTACATAAACCATGTGTTTAGAGCAGATGACAAAAAACTTTACGCCCCAATGGTGCCTATATTAAAAAAATATAAAGAGCCAGATGGCGCCATAGCTAGGCCTTAGCCCTACCTATCCCAATGGTAGAGATGGACCCTCGGATAGACCTGTACGCCACAGTACGTCAGACTTTCTTCCCCGATATTTTTAGCAGCTCCCTCTATTGCAGATAAATAGAATCCCGTTAAAGACTAAAAAATAAGTGAATTCAATTTATTTACTTTTATAACTTAGAAAATAAATAAATATTTTCAGTAAATATTTATTTAAAATTAAGGCTATATTTACTCAGTGTAAATAACCTAAAAGGCGCCCATAATCCAAACTGCGAAAGTTGAATAACATTGCCTTCAATGTAAAACTAATACAGTTATCGCGGTACGCAGATCTAGAGCAAGGAGGATAGGAAGGGAAGCGAAGTAGCAGGGATGAACGCACCAGCATCCTTGTAAGAAGTTAAGCGCGAACTCGGCGGGAAAATTTCGGAAAAATGGCGGCAAGATGATTGTCAACTATTTTAAGGAGTTCCTGAAGAACTTGACTCATTAATCGAAAAATACGTTGAAATGCCATTCCGGGGACACAGTAATGATGAGCCCCAAAAGGGCGAAAGAGGTCTACTGTGGGAATCTTTGGCTGAAATTTGGACTTTTGATCTATCTTAACGTTGGATTTCAAGTTAAGCCCGCGCGTAAAGGATGTCTATTGTGTAGCGACCGCCATGCAATAATTGTGAAGAATTTAAACAATAAATTGCAATGGACTGCTCACACCTGGGGTACCCTGGATGTATATTTGATTTTATGTAACATTGAATAACCAAAGAATTGTGAGAAATTCAACGCGTATTTTATATATTATACGAGAAATAAATATTTATATTGAAATTAAAATTATTCGCGCACCTGAATACTGTCGCTGCTGACCGAAATAACGCCAAAGACACTTTCTGTCGCAGTCATAGCGTCGGCCTTTAGTTTACTTTTCTTCTGGTAATCGCTCACCCAGCTGGTGACCTTGGCTTTGTACCACCGCGTGAAGAGGTCTCTGAATACCCCAACGCGCATCATTTTGATGTTGCGCTGTATGGCGCGGTCGCATAATTGTCCGTACCAGGTTAACGGCAAACGCGTCTCCAGACCGACAAGTCGATAAGTCCAATTCAAGAGGCAATCGTAGTCGATGAACATCGAAAAGTCTTTCAGAGCCGTCAAAGAGTTCTTCAACAAAAGTGTATACTCTTCCTTCGGGTTCAGTAACGTTGGCTTGGCTATTTCCACAATGTCCAAGCAAAGACTTTTTATTTCCTGACGTCTAAAGCCAACATTGTAAGATAATCTACCTGAAAGGTTCCGTGGCAAAGGTTAAATTCGTCCATCATTCCCAGTTGTCTTCCCACCAACCTCCAGACGAAAGCGACCGCTTCTAGTTCGTCATCGGTGGCGTATATGCCCAGTTGTTCCGGGTAGATGAAGACGGCACCAGCGTTGGCGAACATGGTAATGACCATCTCGAATTGAGACAACCAAACTCCACCATCGTTCCTGTTCGGCCCTTTTTCTCGCAGTGTTTTTCGATGCGATGGTGGCTACCGCGTACTTGAAGCATAGACTGGTAGGCCGGGTCCTGTTTCAATGAGAGACGAACCAATTAGCAAATTACCACTAGCGAAAAATTGTGGAAAGTCGTACGGCGGGGTTAAAAAGATCTCCGTCGATCCATTAAAAAATCTGTGTGAATGTGTTGGCTACTCTTTTTTTAGCGGTTTCCACAGTCTTCAAGTTACCAGTCAACACAAGCGGTTCCATCAAGTATTCGTACTGGCTCAGGATGATGTGGCCGAGGGTACTTGAAAAAAAATAGCTGCGAGAAACACCACTATTTTATTATTTAAAAAATAATAATATATGTTGTAGGAAGTGGTGGACAGACCCAACGTTATATTTACGGATGACCTTCTGACCTTTGGCGTAGAGTTCAGCGTCGTATCAATCTGGCTTTTGGTCCATGCGGTAGCCGTTCTTTCCGGGAACTTTAATCCCTTCCGTCATCAATTACTTGAGACGACTCATATTCCACACCCTAGATGAACAAAAGTCACTAACCCGTCTTCAATCGTGATAATGAAATGATAGTAATTAAAATGTAAAAAATATCTTTTACTTAATCGTTTATCCTTGTGAATATAGAAATTATCTATAATAAATTTGTAATTTCCTAACGTAAACAAATTACACCAGAAACGCAAAAAAATAGACAGATTGAAATACTATTTCATGACACTCCAGAAAAATTCGTCACGTTCGTACCACTCAACTATCTTGACGTACACATAATAATTCTTAATTATCTATTAATGTACACTAAAACAATTAAAACTTGCTTTGAACGATTAAGATATTTGCGAAAAGACCAAAAAATAAATAAATAAATATATATATAGTTTACCTTGAAATTACTTTCAATGGTTTTTAAATTTGTAGAGCAGAAAACATTTGCAATCACTCAGATGAAGACTAATAAATATAGAAAATTGATCACAGTGAAACAAGGCTATTGGGAAAAATAGCTAGTTTCTTTATGAAGACCACGCAGCTTTTATATACTCGGCTTAATTTGTTCGCCGTAAACACTGGATAGGTGAATCCTTTGTCAGGAAACTTGTAGGGCACTGTGGGGAATGTAATATATGTTATCAAACATTATCAATAGAGAACAGTCTACCCGCATATAGATGGCTATTGTTTAACCATTTTCTAATCCATTTTCCTGAATTAGTTAGTAGAGGCACGAGACCAACCGAGTGATTATGAAGTGCTTAACCTGTCTAATACACATTTGGCATTGCAAAACGAACAATATAAAATAAGGTCTTTAATAAGTACTTCTCTTTAGCCTAACAGGATAGTAGTTCACTCTAGTTTAGGCTAAGATAAAATACTGCTTAAAGGTTTGAAGCCTTGAAGATTTTAGCTACGCCTTATTACAGTGATTGAAGTCTCCAATAATTTATTTTAATTAAGAATAAAAAATTATATGAATTTAAAAGACTCGTGTTAAAAGTGTAAGCTGATGTATGGTACGCTATCCGGGTCAAAATTAAGAAAATAAAAACGTTTCGGTGAAAATAAAATATGTTTTTGTGAAAATGAAAAATGTTTTTGTGAAAATAAAAAAAATGGTTTTGTGAAAATGAACCAAATATTTTAGCTATTAAAATAAAACTAAAAATTGAGTAGTAAATAATATTTATGGTGGAGGAAAAAGTTCTGTATTTTTTCGCAGTTATATTTTCGCGTAGTTAATTTTTCACAAAGTGTTTTGTTTGCTCTACAAAAACGTTTTCCCCACAAATATTTTATTTTCATATTAACTTCAAAAACATACTTGAACTTTCACAAAAGCGGTCGGCCCCACTGCTCACCTTTTTGGTCGGGAAACCAGGCCGGGGTGCTGCCCGTTCAATAAAATTGTACCAAAAATAATTGGAATAAAATAACTGACAAGAGTCAACTATAGTCGGAAAATCCGACCTGAACCTTAACTGACTTGCAGACGCTTAACCCACTACTTCCCAACTCCTCTGCGCTATATGGGTTGTCCAGAATTTTGTGACGACTGACTTACAAAAGGACACGCTTTTAAACCATTTGCCCTAAAATTACTATACTACATCGGTTCTTCAAAATGACGAAAAATATTGCGAACATTCTGCTCCTTTACATTTGCAATTCCAAAAAGTTCCGTCTGCCCATCGAAACCCCCTGGTGGCGTCCTGATCAAACAATGAATTCATAGCTTTTGTTGACTTAATATAATGCGGAAGATAAGATTAGCTTTAGAAAACCAAAATATTTTATAAAACAACACCGAAATAATTTACGTCACAATCAGTAAAAATAAAAGTTATAGCGTCGCCATTTAGTGCCTGGGGAATAAGAAAGAAATTAAAATTTAAACTTAATAAAATGATACCACGCGCGATTAATGAATTAAAACTGACATAACAATTAAGGATTTATTGATAGAAACTTAATTTCTACAAGACATCACTTAAACGGAAGTATACGACGCGTTGACAAAATCGACCGTTTCGAGCCGGCGGGAATACAAATTTTCAAATCACAAAGGGACAAAGATGGGCTGAAAATCCCATCTATGTCATGGAATGTTAGAGAATATTGCAACCTGTTCTTAGGACATTGGTCCCCCTTCACACGTACAATTGGGAGAGCGCTGAATCTGGCTCCAGATATTCTAGCGTCCCTACTGGATAAAGGGAACCCCAAAGTGGGGCAGGTGCGGGAAGGGGGTGAAGAGGGCCACTGAACACTGGCGCGGATTAATAAAATACATCTTTTAAGGTAAACTATAGCCAAAAGTAAATGACTACTACAAACACTTCAATGATAGGAAAATACAAATGTACTAAATACAAACAATACACAAAAAATAAGATATTAGAACGAAGTCTAACCATGAAATACAACACTTAGAAAATAATCGAACCATACATTCAAAATATTTACAATATTTTACACGCCCTTTAGTTTACTTTTCTTCAGGTAATTGCTCACGCAACCGAAAACCTGGGCATTGTACCAGGCCGTGAAGAGGTATCTGAATACCCCAAAGCGCAACATTTTAGTGTTCAACTGTATGGCTCGTTCGCAAAATCGTCCGTACCAGGATAACGGCAAACGGTGCTTCAGCCCAACTAGTTGGTAAGCCCAGTTAAAGAGGCAGGCGTAATCGATGAAGAACGAAAAGGAATTCAGAGCCCCCAAAAGGTTTTCCATTACAATTGTGTACTTTTCTTTCGGGTTCAATAACGTTGGCTTGGCTATTTCCACAATGTCCAAGCAAAGACTTTTTACTTCCTGCCAAACACCCCCGAAAGAACATCAGACCGCGGTTCTAGAACGAAACTTGTAAAAAAAATCTACCTGTAAGGTTCCGTGGCAAAGGTTAAATTCGTCCATCATGCCAAGTTGTCTTCCCACCACCCTCCAGACGAAAGCGACCGCTTCTAGTTCGTCTTCGGTGGCGTAGATGCCCAGTTGTTCCGGGTAGATGAAGACGGTACCGACGTTAGCGAACATCGTAATGACCATGTCGAATTGAGACAACCAAACTCCGCCGTTCTTTCTTTTCGACCCTTTTTCTCGCATTGTTTTGGCGATGCGATAGTGGATACCTCGTACTTTAAGCATAGACTGGTAGGCTGGGTCCTATTTCAATGAGAGACGAATCAAATAGTAAATTACCGCGATCACAAAATTGTGGAAAGTCATACGTTAGGGTTGAACAGATCTCCGTCGATCCATCCAAAAATGCGCGTGAATGTGCTGGCTGCTCGTTTTTTAGCGGCTTCCAAGGTCTTCAAGCTACCAGTCACCACCAGCGGTTCCATCACCTGTTCATACTGGCTCAGAATGATTGAGCCCAGAATACTTGAAATCATATAGCTGCCGGAAACTCGACTTTGTTTCAAATACTTTAATTTAAACTGCGAAGAAATTGATGGACGAACCCCACGTTATATTTACTGATGACTTTCCGACCTTTGGCGTAGAGTTCGGCGTCGTACCAATCTGGTTTTTCGTCCATGCGGTAGCCGTTCTTTCCGGGAACTTTAATCCCTTCCGTCATCAGGTACTTGAGACGACTCATTTTCAACACCCTAGACGAACAAAAGTCACGAACCCGTCTTCAATCGAGATAATGAAATGATACTAAGAAGGTCTAATTAAAATTTAAAAAAATATCTTTTACTTAATCATTTAACTTACAAGGAGACTACCCTAGGTGGTTATCAATAATTTTGTTGAAACTCGGGGGTTAGGTAAACCTTATGATAGTATGAAAATTGCCAAAGGGAAGAGTTGCAATGGGCTTTAGTTTTCCCATGGCAACCGCAAATGTTTTTGATCTCTCAAAACAAAAATCTCCATTTAAAAAAGCATGGGATTTTCTCGGTTTCACAGGGTACTTAAAAAATTTGAAAAAAATTATTTTTCAAAACTTACCCAAAAAAAAATATGAATTTGACCTACTTTGGGTAAATTTGATCAAGGATTTTGGGAAAAAATTTATCAATTTTGGTTAAATTTTAATAAAATTTGGGTAACTGAGAAAATCTCATGCTTTTTTAAATGGAGAGGTCAAAAACATTTTCGGTTGCCATATGAAAACTAAAGCCCATTGCAACTTTTCCCTATGGCAATTTTCATACTACCTTAAGGTCTACCTAACCCCCGAGTTTCAACGAAATCGGTGATAACCACCTTGGGTAGTCTTCTTGTTAGTGAATATAGGAATTATTGAATTATAAATCTCTTAAACAATCTCTTCTAAATTGCACGACCCGGTCATTTTTCTCAAAAACTACAGAAAACGGAAATTTTCAGGATTTACTTTTTACGTAGGGAAGGCATTATTTTTCAAAAACCATTATCAGTTTTAAAACGTTTATATTTATACCGATAGGTGCTAGTTGAAAAGTTTCAATGAGAAACTTGTAGAGCATATTCGAAAACCCAATGGTAACGTTGGTTCGGTCTAATATGTTAGCTCTCTCGCTAACGGGATCATCTTGTTTGATAATAAAACAGTCTAACTCATAAAGAATATAAACAGTTTAATTAACCGAAATTTAAAAAATGATTTACACACTCGCGCGGCACAAACACTAGTCGGCTTCATCCGAAAGTTCTAGATATTCCGCCCGCTGATTACTTAATAATTATTAATAATAATAAACGCTGCTTTAGAATCGAGGTCTTACACGTTAAAAAGGGTGTTATATTGTAATCGCTGTCTTAAAAGAGGGTTTACCAAAAGTTATTTGAAATAATTATTTCATTATTTCAAAGCTTAGAAAAACAATATTGTTTTCCTCAATTTAATTTCTTCAAACAATCATTCTCACGAATAGACCCAAATGCTTACAATTTTCTGACAAAATAGCTATAGCCTCCTACAATCAACTTGTTGTTTGTCAAGACTTCATATTTTAGTGCAAAATTGGCCTTTTCCGACCGAACCAACGTTACTATATATTAGGTTTTGAACTAGCAAATATCGCTAGAAAAATAAATTTTTGGAAACCGTGGAAATTTTTTGGATTTTTCTGAAATTTACAAAATGACCCCTTCCCTACGTAAAAAGTAAATCCCGAAAATTTCAGTTTTCTAAAGTAAATCGTTTTTGAGAAAAATGCCCGGAACACGCAATTTGGAACACCCTATATTGTTCAAATTATTATAGAGTAGGATTTTGAAGAAATTACTTTAAAATTTATCTTAATTACATTTTTAATTTCCTTACGTAATTAAATTACTTGAGAAACACAAAATTAAACAGATTGAGATACCATTTAGTGATACAAAGTCCTACCACTCAACTTTCATGCCGTACACATTATAATTCTTATTTTTCTGTTAATGTATACTACAACAACAATCAAAACTTCCTTGTAAGATTAAGATTTTCACGAAAAGATAAAAAAAATTATATAGTATACCTTGAAATTACTGTAAATGGTATTTAAATTTGCGGATCAGGAAAATTTGGAATAATTTAAATGAAGACTAATATATATATATATAATAAATCGCAGTTAAAGAAGGCTATTGGAAAAAATAAAAAACTAGTTTCATTATTAAGTCCACGCACCTTTTATGTTCCGGGTTTAATTGAATAAAATTAGCTTTCAAGCTTTTGTTCCCCGTAAACACTGGATAGGTGAATCCTTTGTTAGGAAACTTGTAGGGAACTGTGGGGAATGTAATATATGTTATCAAACATTATCAATCGACGGCAGTCTACCCGCCTATAGATGGCTATTGTTTAACCATTGTCTAATCCATTTTCATGAATTAGTTAGTAGAGGCACGAGACCAACCGAGTGATTATGAAGTGCTTAACCTGTCTAATACACATTTGGCACTGCAAAACGAACAGTATAAAATAAGGTCTTTAATAAGTACTTCTCTTTAGCCTAACTTAGCCTAACCAGATAGTAGTTCACTTTAATTTAGACTAAGATAAAGTACTGCTTAAAGGATTGAAGGTTTTAGCTAGGCCTTATTACAGTGATTAAAGTCTCCAATAATTTATTCTGATTAAGAATAAAAAATGATTTGAATTTAAAAGATCCGTGTTAAAAGTGTAAGCTAAGCTTATGTATGGTACGATATCCGGGTCAAAATTAAGAAAATAAAAATGTTATGGTGAAAATAAATATGTTTTTGTGAAAATAAAAAATGTTTTTGTGAAATAAAAAAAATTGTGAAAATAAAATATTTCGGTTAAAATAAAAAATGGTTTTGTTAAAATAAAATGTTTTGTTGAAAAGAGATGTTTTGTTGAAAAGAAATGTTTTTGGTGAAAATTAAAATGTTTTTGAGAAAATATAAAATGGATTTGTGAAAATGAACCAAATATTTTAGCCACTAAAATTAAAACAAAATTGAGTAGTAAATAATATTTTTGGTGGAGGAAAAAGTGGATGGGTTGCCGTCTAAACCAAATCAGACAAATTAGTAATATATTTCTGTGATTTATCCCGCACAACATAGCGTTAAATTAATTGAAATTAGGTCGTGCCAACAGAAATCAGTTGCTTGACAACACTTTAGATTGTTGACGCCTTGGTTGTTCAGTATTTACACGATGTATGTATATATGTATGTGTAATAGAGTGAGCCGATGTTAACAATTAAAAAAGTTTAATTTTTGGAGAGACCTCTCTTTCCCACGTAACACAAAGCGGTCGGCCCGACTGCTCACCTTTTTGGTCGGGAAACCGATTCGAAACCAGGCCGGGGTGCTGTCCGTTCAATAAAATTGTACCAAAAATAATTGGAATAAAATAACTGACAAGAGTTAACGGTAGTCGGAAAATCCGACCTGACCCTTAACCGACTTGCATACACTTAACCCACTACTTCCCAACTCCTCTGCGCTACATGGGTTGTCCAGAATTTTTAAACGACTGACTTACAAAAGGACACGCTCTTAAACGATTTGCCCTAAAATTATTATACTACATCGGTTCTTCAAAATGCCGAAAAATATTGCCAACATTCTGCCCCTTTACATTTGCAATTACAAAAAGTTCCGTCTGTCTTGAATACTTTGATATTTGATTTCGCGTGGTCGCATTTGTTTTGCTCGCGCTTTTTAATTTTCAATTTCATAAGTCTTAAACTTGTTTTCCACTGGCGCGCGCAACGACGCGATTCTCAGCTTTGAAACGTTCAAACGTTTTTACGCGCGTAAAGAAAATAACATTATGACGCACGCTAGTGGAAAACAAGCTTAACGCGTAGTTACGCGCCTTAGTGGAAACCAAGGCTTAAGCTTGTTTTCCACTAGCGTGCGTCATAATGTTATTTTCTTTACGCGCGTAAAAACGTTTGAACGTTTCAAAGCTGAGAAACGCGTCGTTGCGCGCGCCAGTGGAAAACAAGCATTACTCAACTTTGCGACGCATAAATGTTTTGACGCGTGTAAACAAAAATACATTATGGCGCGCGCTAGTGGAAACCAAACATTATCCGTTAGTCTTAGCTCAAATTTGGTTATTTTTCAAAATTATAATTATTTTATTAATTAGTTACAAAATTTAGCTGAGTGGTCTGGTTTTTGGAAATGCAGCCTCGCAACTATGTTGCAGGCTTACTGGCGCCAAGTTCCAGTTCCAGGTTTAGTTCTCCCATGCGAATAATATGGATGTTCACCATTTTGACTGTATTTTATGTCTCTTTACTCTTCGAGGACGAGACAAGGGTTCCCCGCTATGGCCTGACAGATTTGGATGCTACTTTTTGGTACATCTCCGGTTCGCTATGAAAGGTCATTTGACCTCCAGCGCTGTTCGCTACCGTCTACGATTCTATTCAACGTTGATTGTGTCATTATGCCTTTGATTGCCGTGCGTTTTATTGACCTTTATTGTGGCGGTGATGTTGAAAGCAGCCCTGGACCTGCTTCAAACGTTAAGTGGAGGGGTGGTAGCATAGGTCGTGACGGTGGATGAAAGTTCGCTCGAGACCGGCGACGTAAGGGCGAAGAGCGAATCGTCCGAATCGGTGGGATTATACGCAGCGGTATACTAGGTTGGATTTTTCGGAACTTAGGTATTTTGATGGTAAACAGCCCCGCCAGAATTCGGTTGGTAGTGATGAACGCGACCGTGAGTGGTATGTTGAGGAGTCGAACGGCAAAGTTTTGAAAAATGGTTAGGCTTGCCACATTGGAAACACGTTTTACCAGAAGCTGGGCAGCTCTTTGTTCCATTCTTGTGCGGATACGGATTACCGCACAAACTACAGCAATTGGAACATACCCTGGCGTTGCATACATAATTGCTGGAAATACTTTAGGTCTTCGTGTAAAGACTGATTTACCTTTAGGCTTAATAACAAGAGACTTAAATTTCCGTTTCGTGGAATTTTATTTTTGACTTATTCTCGTACCTTTTGCTGTCGTGTGCTCTATGTCCTTGGGATTATCTAAACTTGACTCGTTTTCAAACTTGGTTTTCGCTGAGCTAGATTTCAAATTTCCTTCAGGCTGGGAATTGATCGACTTTAGATTTTGGATTACGTTAGCTCTCTTGCTAACGGGATGATCTTGTTTTATAATAAAACCAGTGGTGTAGTCGGGCCAGAGGGGCAATTCTGTAAAAAATCGAATGGGAATTCGATCTCGAGATCGACTTCGACAATTTGCATTGATTTATGCTTATTCGAAGTCTTTACCGAATACCATTCGTCGAGATCTCGAAGTTCGAAATGTAGTTTTCGAATATTTACAGAATACGCCACCAGGGCTGGCCAGGGCGTCGTCCCTGCGCTTTTTTCAAAGGCAGGGCGCCGCCCCGCCTTGGTTTTTCCATTTTTCCAGGGCGCGCCCTGCCTCTTTTTTTTTCAACTTGCCAGGGCGCGCCTCTCTTTTATTTCGTAAATCATTTTTCCCGAAAAAAGTATGTGAATTTATTATAAATTTTGCCCGCAGGAAAATACCATAACAATTTCACCTAGGTACGGCCAGCTTCGATCACGCTAAAAAACCAAGTTGGATGTACATTTGTAGCAGCCGGTACAGCCAACTTCGATTACGCGCGAAAGCGAAGTTGGCCGTACCCAGGTAGCACCCCGGTTCTTTTTTAGGACTACACCACTGAATAAAACAGTCTAACTCATTGTAGTGTTCTTTGTTAGTATATCATTGTGGACACAGCTGCAGCTAATACAACAACTTTTATTTCCAGACCACTCTCTAAACTAAAACTAAAACAAAATAGTACTAGTACACAAAAGGGGGGCCAGGTCCATCTAGTGGCATCAAATAAAACATATTACATCTCCCCTTTTTTCAAAATTCTTTTTTTTAAATATTCAAATTGAAATATTATAATGTTAGTTTTAAAATTAACAAATTATATCATGAACATTTAAGACACCAATAATGTCTTTGGGCTGAAGGCATTTGTCTTTAGTATCAAAGTCATGGAACCGATCCGGTAGTTTACCTCTAGTGATTCTTACTGGTAGCGGTCGTCTTAACATGGGTTCTGGGCGATCTCGGTTAACTATCGGTCGAGCTTCTTGGTGAGCGTCAGCACCATGGTGGTCTGGTACGTCTTGGTGATTGATATTTGTTGAGTATTCATCGTCGTACTCGTTCTCCTGTTTCCATTTTTGCATTGCCTCTCGGGATAGTTTCTTGAAAAACGAACAATTTCGTTCTATAGTATAACCGTTTCTACTCGCTTTAACCAAAGCACCTTTAATCTCAGCCACTCGGTAGGGCTGTGGGTCATAATAGGACGTGAGCTTGTTTCGCTTAGCTTGACGGACAAATTACCCAGTCACCAACTTGCAAACTGTTCGGATTCGAATGCCTCTTCTTGTTCGCGAACTCCTTCATTTTCTCCTTCTGGTCACGCTCCCTTTTCCGAACAACCAGCCCGTCATTCGGCCACACTACTCCCGAAGAGTATTTCACCCGGAGATTTACCAGTTCTTTGCTCCACGATTGATCTTGCAAATTGGCGATTTGAACCAATTTGTTCAATGTCCGAATAAATCTCTCGACTTCACCGTTTGCTTGGGGCCACAGTTTCGTAACTTTACGGTGATAACATCCTAAGATTAGTAAATTCATTTGAATTGAACGCTGGTCCATTGTCGTTTTTTAAACGCTCTCGAAATCCATACAAAGCAAACGTTGTTTCCAGCTTATCGATGACAACGGAGCAGCAGGGTCCAGCCCGTACAAAAATACGTCTATAGAAAACCCACGTTTTACCTCTATAGTTTAACCTTGAATTTTTAATGGTTTTTCTTTAGATATTTGGGTCAATTTTCTATAACAAAGGAACTTTTTTGAAGTGTTTGTTATAGAATTAACTGATTCTATTTCTTAGAAAACACTATCTTTTCACTGGTAAATATAGTGGGTTTTTAATGGTGTTTCTTTAGATACTTGGGTCAATTTTCTATAACAAAAAGTGTTTTCATAGTTTTTCTATAGAATTAACTGATTGTTTTCGTAGAAAACACCGATTTTTAACTTGCTTATTTAGTGGAATTTATATATAATTAACTGATTGCTTTCTTAGAAAACACCAATTTTTATCTGGCAATTTAGTGGAGTTTCTATAGAATAAACTGATTGTTTCTTAAAAAACACAAATTCTTCACTGGCATATTTAGTGGAAATCTATATAATTAACTGATTGTTTTCTTAGAAAACACCAATTTTTAACTGGCAAATTTAGTGGAGTTTCTTTTGAATGAACCGATTGTTTTCTTAGAAATAATCAATTCTTCACTGGCATATTTAGTGGAAATCTATATAATTAACTGATTGTTTTCTTAGAAAACACCAATTCTTCACTGGCATATTTTGTGGAAATCTATATAATTAACTGATTGTTTTCTTAGAAAACACCAATTCTTCACTGGCAAATATAGTGGAGTTTCTATTGAATAAACTGATTGTTTTCTTAGAAATGATCAATTCTTCACTGGCATATTTTGTGGAAATCTATATAATTAACTGATTGTTTTCTTAGAAAACACCAATTTATCACTGGCAAATTTGGTGGAGTTTCTTTAGAATGAACTGATTGTTTTCGTAGAAAACACCAATTATTCACTGGCAAATTTGGTGGAGTTTCTTTAGAATGAACTGATTGTTTTCTTAGAAAACACAAATTCTTCACTGGCATATTTAGTGGAAATCTATATAATTAACTGATTGTTTTCTTAGAAAACACCAATTCTTCACTGGCAAATTTAGTGTAGTTTCTTTTGAATGAACCGATTGCTTTCATAGAAAACGCCAATTTTTCACTGACAAATCTAGTTGAATTTCTATAAAAATTCGGCTTTACTTTAGAAAAGCCCAGATTTTACTAAACATATTTTAGATATTTATCCGAAATGTATTTAGGTACTTTTTAAAACAATAGTAAACAAGGTAGAAGGATAGCCCCCCTTAACCCGAGCGTGCCCTACTTCCACCCTACAGCTAAATTTAACACTTTCATTTAAGGCCTAAAATAGCAATAAACTTAAGTAAAATTGAAATTAAATGATAAATACTGTAGTATACAAATGCATCTTATTTTAATAAACCAGCAAATTGACAATTTACAATCCTTTCTTTTGTTTGTTAGCTATTTATTTTAGCTTATTAGCTAAAGATTCAGTCAAACAACGTCTGGAAGAATTCGGATACTTTTTTAAAGTAAAAACTATAACAAAAACGTTTAATATATAAGACATGCAAGGATGAGAGACAAATGGTTCAAACATTTATAATTACCAATAATGGCCTTTATTTTGTTTTCATTCAACGCGGGTTTGGGGCTCTGGTCTTTGAGTGCATTGCTAGATCGACCTGTTATCGAAGCTCCAATTAGTTCTTCGTATTCGAACAATTTTAGCATTAATGTTCTGGCAAGTTTTGTCGCCGATGTGCAGACTTTAAGTATAAATGAAAGTTCAGATTTCTCCATATAAACCCCATTGTAGAGTTCAATTTTCTGAAACAAAAATGTAGCACTTATTTTATGTATCATCTGTTAAAAGGAAAACAAAATACTTACTTTATCAATTTCAATGTCTTCTATACTGTTGTTTGGACCACTAGACGATGATAGCACACTAACAGAGTTGCCATCACAGATACAAGTACTTCGAGAAGAGTTAACAAATGCTCTTAATTCTTTCCACAAGTCTTTCTGCTGAGCAAGTTTTGCTGCTTTCACCTTTTTGAATATAAAAGATATCGAAATACCTTAATTTAAATGACAATTAAGTAAGTTATACTTTTCGTAATGCAACTGGCCCTGAGGAAGTTGCAACTGGTACATCTTTACCAATGCTCTTATAGTAGTTAACCACAAATTCGGACCTCTTGGACTCAATTTCATTGGGTTTTCCTGAAATATTACAAAATAACAAATATTTAGATCAGAAATATGTTATTTTGTTAATAGTTAATAATTCCCCGGGTCATTTTCAGATATGTCCCCTGACCATTAATAAAATTCTAAAATTTATAATTATATTTATCTTCATAAAAATTGCAAGATTAAGTTAAATTCCCTGACTTTTTAAAAATTCATATTCCCTGACTCGTAGCCACCCAGATAATAATTAAGAAATATGTCTGGTTAAAAAATGAAAGGGCAACGAAAATATTTGTGCACCTTTTACTACTGGTCAGTAGGTAGATACTAGAGTACTAGGTATGCTTCTACTGGCGTGTGGTTGTTTGTGGGAAACTAAACTTTAAACTAAAATTTGGTATTTGATAGAATAATATGATACATTTTTTGCCCAAATGTCTAAACGTCGCGCTGTTTGATCATTTTCGAAATTCGAGCCGAGAGATGTTCCCAAAAACCGACGTATTTGTTATTCGCCAAATACCTAAAAAACACTATTCGCACAGCCCTACCTCAGATTTTCACCTTCTGCATTTACCCTGGATAAGCGGTGCCTACAAAGTGCCATCTTCATATTCCACAGCAGAGCGAGAGAGAAAAAGAGGGCGTTGCGCGCAATAAACGAAACTAGTAGCGCCTCTACTGGTGTTTGTGTATACCATTATTTTAAGTCTCGGAGAGAGACACAAAACGTTACGTTGTTTCCGCCGTAAAACACCGCTTTGCCTCTCAGACACTGTTACTTGTATAATATATTGAAAATTAAAGCGCCCCCTAAATTGTTACGCTTATAGGCGCGCGCCTGCTTCGCCTCAGAGGAAAATACGCCCCTGAGTATCACTTTTAAGATAAAGCTCATTTTAGGCAATTTGAACCTACTAAGCGCAGCCTATGAAACTATCATAATGATAAGAGTTTAGAAAACTTACCATAAGCTACTATTTCAGCAAGCCAGGTCTTTCCATCTTCCCATAGTACATTCAGAGTCTTGTTTAAATAATCATCAGGATTTTCCAAAAACTTTTGCTTTAAAGTTTTATTTTCTTTAAATGCGAAATCGACATCAATAGTGTCCCAAATTTCATTATCTGGCCATTTTACTACAATACTGGTGGATTTTTTTGATTTGGCCATGGCTATTCAAAAGGGTACACAAATTTAAATAAAAATCACTATGGAGTTTCAAAAGAAAGTTGCAAAGTATTTTAATAATTGCAGTTCGATATGTTAATATTATTATATTAGGCCTAATATTTAATAATACAAAAGATCAAAACATACCTTCCAAAATGGCGTGCTTGCAAAAGAACGGGAAAATACTCCACGTGGGAACCACTGTAAATGTAAACCGCGCGGCTACTATTAAGTAGGCGAAGCAAAGTGAACGTGGTTTACCAAACATGGCCAACTTTAAACACTCGGATGGCGGTATCCATACGGCACGATTTCTCCAAAAGGTTATAATACTGCAGTAAACAAGTAGCTTCCATATCTCGACGAATATTTTGTTTTGGTTTTTGGTGTACAAATATTTCCCACCTATAGAAAAAGGGAAATCAGCCTATTTTGTTTGGCGGAGGCTAAACTGTTCAGAGGAAAATAGTAACTTGTGTCACTAAATACGAAACAACTGATTTAAATGGCAGGTAGATATTTTTAAATGTATATTACCTACAATTCGAGAAAATAGCTTGCTAATTCTTAATACAGCTTAGTGGATTCAGGGGATAGGATGGCTGGCATTAGAAAAAGAAGTTATAAAGAATATATCTGGAATTCTGATAGTTCCAGAGATGTACCTCGAAAAAGTGAATATCGTCTAAGAAGGAAACTAGAGGATGCTAAGAAGAACGTGGCGCATCGAAATTCTTCACATAACACCAGTGTAGAAACAATTGCCAGTTCAAGCGATGACCTTGATTCAGATAGCTCAGCTTCGAAAAACATTGGGGTACATGACAACATAAACATAACTGGCAATTCAGAAAACAGCGACAGTACAGATTGTAACAGCAACAGATCAAATGAACAAACTCTACATGATTCAACGGTTTCGGAATACTCCTATAGTGAGAGCGTAATGGTAAGTGACATTAAACTGAGGATGAAAACAATGTAAAGGTTTATTCCGCTCTAAAAACATAACAAATTTAATGTGCAGAGCAACACTAGAAAGGTTTGACAGGTAGGCTACATGTAAGAATTTTGTGACCCCAATAGGTTTTTACAATCTTATTGTTTTAATTAAATTAAATGTTTACTCAAAGGTGTTAAATTAAACTTACATTTCGGTATTTTCATTAACTTTGACGTATCTCTTTCAAATTCAAGAAGATGTTGCCCCTTTTCAAATTCGTGGTGGGCTATAACCTACCTCAGCCTACCCTTAGCGCCGCTAATGATAATGTATATCCATCAACGTTGCACAATATTTGATTTTACTGTGCTTTATTATCACTTTTCTTGTGGAAACGAGATTAATATTTTAAGGAAAAAGTATTTAAAATAGTATACCAAATAGAGGCAAGACCACGTAACTCATTGCTTGAAGCAATTACCACGTAACTCATTGCTTGTAGCAATTACCACGTAACTCATTGCTTGTAGCAATTACCACGTAACTCATTGATGTAAACCATTTTTGAAAGCCAGAACCCTGTGAACAAGCTCATTTCGGCGGGTTTCGGCATGAGTGATAGTTATAAAAATTACTGTTTAAAAAATCGTGAAATGTTTCAATAATATTTCCATCCTCAGAGCTCTTCAGACCAAGACAGTGAAGCTACTGATCATTGCATGGAAGACGAAGATCTACCTGAGAGCCTTGTAAGCTGTATTTATTCGATTTAGCTTTACTGAAAATAACTTTTTTATCTTTAGGATGAAGAGCTCTATCCTGAATCCGGTCTGACTCTAAAACAGAGTTTGTTACTTGTAATGGGGTTTATTTTGCGTTTCAAAATTAGCAAGGAGGCGACCTCAGCTCTATTGAAATTACTAAGCCTCCACCTTCCTGTAAACTCTAAATTACCTCGCTCTTTATATCTCTTTTATAAGCCTTTTGAAGGTGCCAAATCACAATATACTTTACACATGTATTGCCCTCATTGTTCGGCCTATATTGGAATAAGTGACCCTGACGATCATTGTAAATATTGCGGTGTGACTACAAATAAAGAAACTGCAATAGATAAAGGGTCATATTTTATTATGTTTTCCATAGAAGAACAGATATTGAATCAGCTACAAAGTTTGGAAAAAAAGACACATCCCTATTGAACGTGGAGACATGTATAAGCAACTACCCCTTAGAAAACAAGATCTGACAATTCTTTGGAACACAGATGGTGTACCGGTTTTCCATTCTTCCGGATTTAATATTTGGCCACTACTTTATGTAGTAAATGAATTGGAAATTCCTGGGAAGGTTAATACTCAACTTGGCGCTCTGTGGTTTGGGCATGACCAACCGGACATGAACACGTTTATTAAGCCATTTATTGACCAATTAAACTTGCTATCAAGTGTTGGAATCACTTACAATAACGATGGCAAAGAGACACACGTGAGAGTATTCCCAGGACCCTGCACTTGTGACTCGATGGCACGATGCAAGATTCAAAATGTACATCAGCACAACGGGGCTAACGGGTGTAGTTGGTGTCTTCAAAATGGAGAGTATATAGAGAAGGGAGATGGCCATGCTCGCGTTTATGATTACATGGATTATGTTGAAAGGGACTTTGTCCAGATGAGACAGGATGCTAAACTAGCCATCGCTAAAAAAAAGCCAGTCAATGGAGTTAAGGGTTTGTCGGTTCTAATGCTTCTGAAACACTTTGATATTATCAATGGATTTGTTGTGGACTACATGCATTCTGTCACTCTTGGGGTTGTTAGAGCGACCACTTGTTTATGGATTAATTCTATAAATCATAGAGAGACTTATTACCTTGGAAGACAAGTAGATAGTTTGGATAAGGCTCTCCTTTCACTGAAACCACCCAAAGAAATTACCAGAACTCCGAGGTCATTACATGAACGGAAGAAGTGGAAAACGAACGAATGGCGCTCTTGGCTTTTATACTATTCTACGGTTGTTTTAAAGAACCATTTGCCCGATAAATATTACAAACATTGGCTCAACTTGGTTTTGGGAATTTCTCTGTTACTTTGTGTCGATGTATCGGTCGATATGATAGAACAAGCATCCACACATCTCCATACTTTCGTTAAAAAGTATAAAAAATATTATGGAAAAGAGTGTATGACGTACAATTTGCATCTTTTACTGCATTTGCCGAAAACAGTGTACAACTGAGGTCCTTTATGGACATTATCGTGTTTCCAATTTGAAGATATGAATGGGAAACTAATGACCTTTTTCCACGGTACCCAGAAAGTTCCATTACAGATAGCCGAAAAAATTGTTATTATAGGTAATATTAGTACACTCTCTAATGATGCGTTTAACAGGAAAAATTCGGATTCTGAAATCTTTTTTACTGAACTACTTAAAGGGTACCCCTTGCTTAAAAAAGTTACGCAAATTTCCAAACACACTTTTGTACATGGTCTACCGAAGCACACTTCGTTACAAACTTCAGAGAAAAACCAACTAACAAAAATCGTTGACATTTCAGAAACATCCAAAATGACTATTATGGGCACAATTCATTGCGTTAATGAAAGAGCTAAGCGCAATGACTGTGGTATTAAACTAAAACATCATAAATTCGGTATCATTCAGAGTTTTTTCGGGGTAAAAGATTGTCAATGCAAACCAACAACAAAATTATGCTCTTGCGATAGCATTGCTGAGTATTTTGTCTTAATCAAAGAATTAAGTGTAATAAATAGGGCCTTCATGAAAAACATCTTAATATCTAAAACAAAACAAACTGATGTTCGCAAATTTTATCCGATATCTGCGATTGAAACTAAAATAACTATTTTGGATTTATCAAGGTTTGATTCTTACATATATGTAGCCGAATTTCCCAACAAATTTGAATGCGACTAATTTCAATAAAATAATTGTAGTGGAAAGTGTAAATGTGGCATATATTCATTTGTACAAAGGTTTACTTTTAACACCAGAAGTCAAATATTTTTCTCTTTACGTAAGTCGTACGTAAGTAACTTAGCATACATATACGCTACGTTACTTATGGGGTTTTCTAAAACCAAAATCGGTAAATTCTATAAAAATTCCACTTCATTTACCACTGAAAAATTGGTGGTTTCTAAAACCAAAATAAGTAAATTCTATTAAAAAACATTAACAAAAGTTATTTGGTTATCTAAAATTCAACAAAATACCTAAAGAAAAACCATTAAAAAACCAAGGAAAATTATAGAAATAAAACGTGGGTTTCCTATAGTCATCTTAGATGGGCTAGCTCAAAACCCAAGGCGGGATCGTTTTCCACCCCAAGGCGGGATCGTTTTCCACCCCAAGGCGGGATCGTTTTCCACCCCAAGGCGGGATCGTTTTCCACCCCAAGGCGGGATCGTTTTCCACCCCAAGGCGGGATCGTTTTCCACCCCAAGGCGGGATCGTTTTCCACCCCAAGGCGGGATCGTTTTCCACCCCAAGGCGGGATCGTTTTCCACCCCAAGGCGGGATCGTTTTCCACCCCAAGGCGGGATCGTTTTCCACCCCAAGGCGGGATCGTTTTCCACCCCAAGGCGGGATCGTTTTCCACCCCAAGGCGGGATCGTTTTCCACCCCAAGGCTGGATCGTTTTCCACCCCAAGGCGGGATCGTTTTTCCAACCCAAGGCGGGATCGTTTTCCACCCCAAGGCGGGATCGTTTTCCACCCCAAGGCGGGATCGTTTTCCACCCCAAGGCGGGATCGTTTTCCACCCCAAGGCGGGATCGTTTTCCACCCCAAGGCGGGATCGTTTTCCACCCCAAGGCTGGATCGTTTTTCCAACCCAAGGCGGGATCGTTTTCCACCCCAAGGCGGGATCGTTTTCCACCCCAAGGCGGGATCGTTTTCCACCCCAAGGCGGGATCGTTTTCCACCCCAAGGCTGGATCGTTTTTCCAACCCAAGGCGGGATCGTTTTCCACCCCAAGGCGGGATCGTTTTCCACCCCAAGGCGGGATCGTTTTCCACCCCAAGGCGGGATCGTTTTTCCAACCCAAGGCGGGATCGTTTTTCCAACCCAAGGCGGGATCGTTTTCCACCCCAAGGCGGGATCGTTTTCCACCCCAAGGCGGGATCGTTTTCCACCCCAAGGCGGGATCGTTTTCCACCCCAAGGCGGGATCGTTTTCCACCCCAAGGCGGGATCGTTTTTCCAACCCAAGGCGGGATCGTTTTCCACCCCAAGGCGGGATCGTTTTTCCAACCCAAGGCGGGATCGTTTTCCACCCAAGGCGGGGTAATTTTTCCACCCAAGGCGGGGTAGTTTTTCCACCCAAGGCGGGGTAGTTTTTCAACCCAAGGCGGGGTAATTTTTCAACCCAAGGCGGGGTAGTTTTTCAACCCAAGGCGGGGTATTTTTTCAACCCAAGGCGGGGTAGTTTTTCAACCCAAGGCGGGGTAATTTTTCAACCCAAGGCGGGGTAGTTTTACAACCCAAGGCGGGGTAGTTTTTCAACCCAAGGCGGGGTATTTTTTCAACCCAAGGCGGGGTAGTTTTTCAACCCAAGGCGGGGTAATTTTTCAACCCAAGGCGGGGTAGTTTTACAACCCAAGGCGGGGTAGTTTTTCAACCCAAGGCGGGGTAGTTTTTCAACCCAAGGCGGGGTAGTTTTTCAACCCAAGGCGGGGTAGTTTTTCAACCCAAGGCGGGGTAGTTTTTCAACCCAAGGCGGGGTAGTTTTTCAACCCAAGGCGGGGTAGTTTTTCAACCCAAGGCGGGGTAGTTTTCCACCCCAAGGCGGGATCGTTTTCCACCCCAAGGCGGGATCGTTTTCCACCCCAAGGCGGGATCGTTTTCCACCCCAAGGCGGGATCGTTTTCCACCCCAAGGCGGGATCGTTTTCCACCCCAAGGCGGGATCGTTTTCCACCCCAAGGCGGGATCGTTTTCCACCCCAAGGCGGGATCGTTTTTCCACCCCAAGGCGGGATCGTTTTTCAACCCAAGGCGGGATCGTTTTTCAACCCAAGGCGGGGTCGTTTTTCAACCCAAGGCGGGGTCGTTTTTCAACCCAAGGCGGGGTAATTTTTCAACCCAAGGCGGGGTAATTTTTCAACCCAAGGCGGGGTAGTTTTTCAACCCAAGGCGGGGTAGTTTTTCCACCCAAGGCGGGGTAGTTTTTCCACCCCAAGGCGGGGTAGTTTTCCACCCCAAGGCGGGATCGTTTTCCACCCCAAGGCGGGATCGTTTTCCACCCCAAGGCGGGATCGTTTTCCACCCCAAGGCGGGATCGTTTTCCACCCCAAGGCGGGATCGTTTTTCCACCCCAAGGCGGGATCGTTTTTCAACCCAAGGCGGGATCGTTTTTCAACCCAAGGCGGGGTAATTTTTCAACCCAAGGCGGGGTAATTTTTCAACCCAAGGCGGGGTAGTTTTTCAACCCAAGGCGGGGTAGTTTTTCCACCCAAGGCGGGGTAGTTTTTCCACCCCAAGGCGGGGTAGTTTTCCACCCCAAGGCGGGATCGTTTTCCACCCCAAGGCGGGATCGTTTTCCACCCCAAGGCGGGATCGTTTTCCACCCCAAGGCGGGATCGTTTTCCACCCCAAGGCGGGATCGTTTTTCCACCCCAAGGCGGGATCGTTTTTCAACCCAAGGCGGGATCGTTTTTCAACCCAAGGCGGGGTAATTTTTCAACCCAAGGCGGGGTAGTTTTTCCACCCAAGGCGGGGTAGTTTTTCCACCCAAGGCGGGGTAGTTTTTCCACCCAAGGCGGGATCGTTTTTCAACCCAAGGCGGGATCGTTTTTCAACCCAAGGCGGGGTCGTTTTTCAACCCAAGGCGGGGTAATTTTTCAACCCAAGGCGGGGTAGTTTTTCCACCCAAGGCGGGGTAGTTTTTCCACCCAAGGCGGGATAGTTTTTCCACCCAAGGCGGGGTCGTTTTTCAACCCAAGGCGGGGTCGTTTTTCAACCCAAGGCGGGGTCGTTTTTCAACCCAAGGCGGGGTAGTTTTTCAACCCAAGGCGGGGTAGTTTTTCCACCCAAGGCGGGGTCGTTTTTCCACCCAAGGCGGGGTCGTTTTTCCACCCAAGGCGGGGTAGTTTTTCAACCCAAGGCGGGATCGTTTTTCAACCCAAGGCGGGGTCGTTTTTCAACCCAAGGCGGGGTAATTTTTCCAAACCAAGGCGGGGTAGTTTTTCAACCCAAGGCGGGGTAGTTTTTCAACCCAAGGCGGGGTAGTTTTTCAACCCAAGGCGGGGTAGTTTTTCAACCCAAGGCGGGGTAGTTTTTCAACCCAAGGCGGGGTAATTTTTCAACCCAAGGCGGGGTAGTTTTTCAACCCAAGGCGGGGTAGTTTTTCAACCCAAGGCGGGGTAGTTTTTCAACCCAAGGCGGGGTAGTTTTTCAACCCAAGGTAGGGTAGTTTTTCCACCCAAGGCGGGGTAGTTTTTCCACCCAAGGCGGGATAGTTTTTCCACCCAAGGCGGGGTCGTTTTTCAACCCAAGGCGGGGTCGTTTTTCAACCCAAGGCGGGGTCGTTTTTCAACCCAAGGCGGGGTAGTTTTTCAACCCAAGGCGGGGTAGTTTTTCCACCCAAGGCGGGGTCGTTTTTCCACCCAAGGCGGGGTCGTTTTTCCACCCAAGGCGGGATCGTTTTTCAACCCAAGGCGGGGTCGTTTTTCAACCCAAGGCGGGGTAATTTTTCCAAACCAAGGCGGGGTAGTTTTTCAACCCAAGGCGGGGTAGTTTTTCAACCCAAGGCGGGGTAGTTTTTCAACCCAAGGCGGGGTAGTTTTTCAACCCAAGGCGGGGTAGTTTTTCAACCCAAGGCGGGGTAATTTTTCAACCCAAGGCGGGGTAGTTTTTCAACCCAAGGCGGGGTAGTTTTTCAACCCAAGGCGGGGTAGTTTTTCAACCCAAGGCGGGGTAGTTTTTCAACCCAAGGTAGGGTAGTTTTTCCACCCAAGGCGGGGTAGTTTTTCCACCCAAGGCGGGGTAGTTTTTCAACCCAAGGCGGGGTAGTTTTTCAACCCAAGGCGGGGTAGTTTTTCAACCCAAGGCGGGGTAGTTTTTCAACCCAAGGCGGGGTAGTTTTTCAACCCAAGGCGGGGTAATTTTTCAACCCAAGGCGGGGTAGTTTTTCAATGAAATTATCGCAAGAGGAAAATTTTAGATATCAAATGTGGAAGCCCTGTATAGACGGCCGTGGCTATGCTGTCGTAATTGGATTCTGCAGTTTTGTGTTTCCAACTAAACGACTACTCGCAAAATATTATAACCTTAATTAATATGCTGTTTTATATGTTAAATAAAAATTTTGTTTAAATACATAAGAAATTAAACGGTTAAAGGAGTTTGCAACTTTCTATGTAAGCTAATTCTCATAATGAATTTATAAACAGACATCTACTAAATTATATCTATCCAAGTCTGCACTTATTATTTTAAACTTTTGGTTTAAAGTAGAACTATGCAACAGTATTTAAATTTGGCATACATTATGAAAAACTGAAGATCCAAGTCAAGTAGTAGTAAAAAAAATTGACAATAGAGTTACATTAAAATGACCACATTTCTTTCTAGAAAGGCCTGATGAAATGTGTGCAGTTACACTGCAGTAGCCTGTTTGAATTGTTAAAGGGACTTTCAAGAAAGACTTAGTCAAATTGAAATAAGTCATTCAGTCGTAACTTTGGGTTTACAATGTACGGCATGTTAACTTTAATAACTTTCTTGATTAAATTTATTGCAAATCTCTTTTATTGATGACTTCTTTACTAGTTTAGTTTCTATAATGAGTTTCAGCAATTTATATGCTGTAATTTTACACGTAATCCTTTACAATTTAAAATTTTCTCAGTTTACTGTTACAGTTTCAAGGCTCAAATTTAAGGAAAGGGTTTTAAAATATATAAAAGGTGAGAAATATATTTTGCTTTTTAAAATAATTCCAAAAAATAACTCTTTAATCTAAAACATTTCAAATATCTGTGCCTTCATTGATCCGAACTACCCCTTAAATCAACCTTCCAACTGCTTTGATAAAAGCATTTTTTATTTAATAGCTGTCCCTTTGCTCTACATCACAGGGCAAATTTTGACTAAAATTTATAATTGAAAATAAAATCCATAAGTTAGAAAATAAATAGGTTTTATTTCAAAAAATATTTTGTACAGACATTTTAATATTATTGAATGTAATTTAATATATTGAATATTATTTTAAATATTTTACTTAACATAGGGAAATAAAGATGATAATTGGTTATGTCAAATTGATGTTTAATTTACCATTAAGACTTAGATAACAAGATAATAGGTGTATAACTGGTTCTAGTAAGCAAGTGAAATATTCTAATTTTAGTAAAACTTTTAATCAAAAACAGACCTTTGATGAGATAGTGTTTATGGGTAGCATAGCATGATTTGTGAAGAGCTTCTAATCGTTTACTTTTATCTCAATCATGTATCAAGAGTTTTCCAACTCTGCCGAGCTTTCAAATAAAAAACCAACCATGTGTAATTTATATTATAATAGAATGGGGTACACAGAAATTGTAAATGAAAATAGCCACAAAGGCAATTAATATGAATATATATTATATTAAAAATCTAAAAACAAATTCTAACGCGCTTAGTGTAAGTAAGCACATTTATCAACAGTGAGGCGGATAAGTCCACTTTTTCATCCGAATACTTCACTTTTTGATAAAAGCATGAAACTTTCCACATATGTACTATAGGTCTAGGAGATCATTTTAAGAATGTATGCCCAGCCGTCCGCCATCTTGGATCCAAGATGGCGGCCATTTTATGTTGGAAAATCCGGTTTTTATTTTTTTCTGGATGTTCTATTAAAGATATCGACAAACTGACAACGGAATTAATATTCGTAGGTATTTGGACATTTTCCTAATTTTTTTCGAATTCATCCGCCATCTTGAATCCAAGATGGCGGATTTTGAAATTAACCCCGCAACTGAAAATACGTATAAACACACAGTTTCATACTTCAAATAAGCCAGTTTGAAGTGCAAATGATATGTCTTTTAGCAAATTTCATATTTATAGGATTTTTTCAAATCACTGTCATTTTGAATCCAAGATGGCGACTTTTTTTTGGTGTGAAATTAGGTTTTTATTTTTTCCTGAACATCCTAGTTGAGCTAACGACAAAATGACAACGATAACAACAATCGTAGGTGTTTGGATATATACCCTATTTTTTTCGAATTTGTCAGCCATCTTGAGTCCAAGATGGCGGCCATTTTATGTTAAAAAATCTGGTTTTCATTTTTTTCGTCGGCCATATTGGACCCAAGATGGCGGATTTCGAATTAAACCCCGCAACTGAAAATATGTATAAGCCCACAGTTTCTTACCAAAAAAATCTATACCCAATGTGAAAACTTGTCTTTTGCTTAATCCCTAATTGCCTTCCCTAATTGTTTTACTGGAATGCCGTAGATGGAATTGAAGATGGCGCGCATTATAGTTATCCCCACAATTCAATGCAGATATTATTACAGGGGGAAATTTACACTCTACCTTCGTAAAGTATGGTCTGGCGGTTATCTCAGTGAGATAGACGAGACGTTAGATCATGAAATGTCTCAGATCTATCCAGTGGATTGTGTAGTATATTGAAACTTCTGCCCTCTCTGCTTTAATGTCGTGTATTACTTTAAGAATTGATAAATTTAGACAAAATTGTAAAACCACGTCGTGTTATGGATAAGCGATTTTCTATAGTAGTTACAAACGAAAATGAAATTACAAAGCCTTCGAAAAACCAGAAGACCTTTGACTGGGAGTTATGCGTTATTTGTCAAGCGACTTTGCCTGCTTCTGATAGAATGGTATGTCCAGCGAATAGAAATGGATTAGGTTATGAATCGCTGTGTAAGGATCTCAAAGATTTTAGAACAGCCGGATTGCTTCCTACGGAAATTCCGTATGATACTATACTTAATGTCGGAGGTGAGTTGAAGGCTAATTTAATGTCACATAAAGCAAAATACCACTTTTCGTGGAAAGTATAGCCAATATAAACTAAATAGAGCATTGAAATGTAAATCAGCACCCAATATGTCTTTCACGAGGTCTAAATGCGGGACTGAAAATTTTTCTAAGGCTTGCTTTTTTGTGACATGATATGTGGAGACTGTGGCGGCGCTACTGAAATGCACCAAGTAATGACGTTAGAAGTAACTCAAAAGATTACCCAGTATGCTCAAGAGCTTTCAGATCAGAAAATTTTATCGAAACTTAGTGAAGGAGATTTGATAGCTACTGAAGCTAAATACCATAGGAAATGTTTAGTCAAATTTTATAACCAAAGACGAAAGATTTCTACCAAGAATTATGAAACGAACTCGAACATTAGAGTATACGAATCTATGGCATTTGCGGGATTACTAACTTATATTGAAGATAGAACTAACGACGACGAAATATTTCCAGTTTTTAAATTGAAAGATTTGTTAAGAATATACAATGAGCGGTTACAACAACTAATAGGCTATGAGCCGACTACAAATGTCACAAGACTGAAGGAAAAATTACTCGACAGTATTCCGGAACTCTTTGCGTATACCCAAGGACGTGAAGTACTTTTAACTGTCAAAGAGGGAATGGGTGGCGCCATTCAAAAAGCTTGTGAATATGACGCAGAAAGAGAGCTTTTACATTTGAGTCGTTACATTAAACAAATAAGAAGAGAGGTTTTAAAATCTAAAATTACATTCACTGGACATTTTGATGCTGATTCACAGATAAATTCGATGCCTAAAGAATTATTAACCCTAGTTAATATGATTTTATATGGCCCAAGTATAACCGAGCTAACAAATAATACAGAAAATCAAGAGTCTTTGACCATTGCACAGTTGCTCTGTTTTAACATGGTTAAAAATTCTCCGAAAGAAACCACTATTAGACATGAACGCCAACGTGAAACTCCAATGTCGGTTTATTTATCTCTCGTGCTTCACTCCGAAACTAGGAAAAAGAAATTAGTTGACAAGATTCATAAATTAGGACTAGGAATATCGTACGACCGCGTTTTGCAGATCTCATCTGAATTCACCGAGTCAACAAGCAAATATTATGAAGAAACTGGAGTGGTCTGTCCAATCGGCCTCCTTGGTGGAATTTTCACTACTGGTGCCGTAGATAATATTGATCATAATACAAGTTCACTTACGTCTTTGAACTCTTTTCATGGTACAGCGATATCTCTAAACCAACACCGATTTCCAAGCGAACAAGGCATTACTAGAGGTTGTATACACATTAATAATACTGGAACTAAAAAACAAATTGCTGAACTTCCAGTTGCTTATACTCAAGTACAACCAATTTTCGATACGGTTGATACGAAACATAACGTACCGTTATCACCTTCACTAAGTTTATTACCGACTGAATGCGTTCCATTTTCAAGTGAAAATTGGTTACAGAATATTGGAAAACAATTGAATAAGGACGACCACGAAGCCCAAACTGATGTATCGTGGGCTTCCTATCAGTCTACAAAAATTAACAAACCCATACACACCACATCATGCGCTTTGATGCCAATGTTCCAAGATTCAGCGCACTCTGACGCTATGATATATCATTCGATCAAAGTAATTGTCCAAGCTACTGAGCATTTAAACCCTGGTCAAGTTCCAGTACTAACTTGTGACGCCCCATTGTACGCTATTGCCAAAAATCTTCAGTGGAGATTTCCTGATATCATTGGCGAGGAAAAATTAGTGACTGTAATGGGAGGAATGCACTTAGAGCTGTCCTTCTTGAAAGTTCTAGGAAATTTGCTAAACAATAGCGGTTGGATTGAAACCTTGGTAGCGGCACATGTCACCACCATAGGAAGAGCGCAATCGCTTATCTCAGTGTCAAATTTAACCAGAACAAGGTACGCACACCAAGTTACACTTTGCGCTTTACATTACTTGAAGAAAATGGCTTACGATAAGTACTGCAAAGAATGTGGACCAAATCCAGAATGCTATGAAAAATGGCAAGAAAGTATGAGCTCTAAAAGCGCGCAATTTAAATACTGGAATTTGGTTATGGAACTCCAATTAGTCCTTTTAGATTTCATTACTTCCCTGCGCAGTTCCGATTTTGACTTGTACGTAAAGAGTTTGAGAAAAATGGTACCGTGGTATTTTACTTTTAATCATTCAAATTATTCAAGATGGCTTCCTATCCATATAAAAGATATGGAGAATTTAGAGACACAGCACCCAAGTATTTACGAGGAGTTTTCACAGGGAAAGTTTACTGCTAACATTACCGGAAGGAATTTTTCGGCGATTGCACTCGACCAAGCGCACGAACAACTAAATAAGATTGTTAAAGGTGACGGCGGAGCTATCGGATTGACTGAAGATGCGGAGGCTCTTAGGAGATGGATGGTTGCCGGACCAGAAATATCCAAAGTAATAAACGACTTCGAGCGGCTCTTGTTTGAAATAAACCATTCAACATTAAGTTCTCACCATGAAAGTCAGCCAGCGTTTCAAAAAACTTTCTTTTTGAATACCAAGGCGTTGATCAAAGAAATTAACGAACTAGGAAATCCTTTTGATAAGTTTGACAACTAAAACAATTAGGGAAAGCGCACGTACATGCTTTGACATTGGGTATAGATTTCTTTGGTAAGAAACTGTGGGCTTATACATATTTTCAGTTGCGGGGTTTAATTCGAAATCCGCCATCTTGGGTCCAATATGGCCGACGAGTTCGAAAAAAAAATAAGGAAAATGTCCTTATAGGGTATATATTCAAACACCTACGATTGTTATTATCGTTGTCATTTTGTCGTTAGCTCAACTAGGATGTTCAGGAAAAAATAAAAACCTAATTTCACACCAAAAAAAAGTCGCCATCTTGGATTCAAAATGACAGTGATTTGAAAAAATCCTATAAATATGAAATTTGCTAAAAGACATATCATTTGCACTTCAAACTGGCTTATTTGAAGTATGAAACTGTGTGTTTATACGTATTTTCAGTTGCGGGGTTAATTTCAAAATCCGCCATCTTGGATTCAAGATGGCGGATGAATTCGAATAAAATTAGGAAAATGTCCAAATACCTACGAATATTAATTCCGTTGTCAGTTTGTCGATAACTTTAATAGAACTTCCAGAATAAAATAAAAACCGGAATTTCCAACATAAACTGGCCGCCATCTTGGATCCAAGATGGCGGACGGCTGGGCATACATTCTTAAAATGATCTCCTAAACCTATAGTACATATGTGGAAAGTTTCATGCTTTTATCAAAAAGTGAAGTATTCTGGAGATATCCGCCTCACTATTATAACGGTATTGCTCGTACACTACTGATCCTCAAATAACAATAATTTCTCTTTAAGCTTTTGAATAATTAAGACGCCTTTACATTGAAGATTAAGTTTGAATGCCCAAAACGTTTATTGTTATGAAAAATTATTCAAATATTTACCATACTTCATTACTGTAATTAAAATTCTCAAAATTATTTTCACAATGCTAAATGGATACACCTAAATCAAAATTCAATGATTTTTTTTTAACTCTGAAAAAATTAGCTGGGTAAAAAAAAATATGTAAGAGATAAAACAAAATTAACTTCAAACTAAATTTCACTTTCCACAAAATTATTTCTGGTACTACTAAATACGTTAGTTTTAACCTAGAATATATGATCGGGTTCTACAGGCTAATTTTCCCTACGAAGCAAAGGCTTAACGGTTAAATGTTAACTACTATTAAATTGCAATTAAATGAATTACGAAAATGATAATTGTTACTTAAAAAATACTTAATTACGCATAACTAATGAGATTTAAATAAAGTGCCCATACTAAATGGTTTATTATTTCTTGAGTAAAGTGCGAAAATCAACGTTAACTCGAAGACGGACAAAATTTTATTTTTGCATTTTTCCGGGAAACTGGCTACGAGCTGATCAGTTGGCCTTCCATGTCAAAAATGGTACACTAACTCGAGTACGAAGGTTCTTATCTACAGTCGACTAGCTTTCGTTAAATACCGGGATTCTAATACGTTTCTCGCTGAAGTTGACAGTAGCAGCAAATCCGTATGAGTATCTCTGTACTGTACACCAACGCTGATACATAAATATTAATTGTAGTACTGGCAGACAATAATTGTTGACAGTAAGAATAGGCATCCACAATACTGAATCTTGGGCATTCTTAATACTACTACTACTAGTAGAAATCGGAAAATGACCGAGACCTTTTTTCCGGAATATTTTCCGAATTTTTACGAAAAAAATAAAAAAAGTTTTAATTCCATGATTAGTCTAATATTGTTTGCCAATTTAAATAAAGTGCCATTTTCGTCTAATTTTTCTAATCTAAAACCTATAGACTAGCTTTAAACTGATTAAAAATGTAACACTATTAATGTTTTGTAGTATGTTTACTGTTATTAGACATTTTATATCGATAAAAAGTTAAAATCATTAAAAACCCTTAAAAAGTAATTTATGTTTAAATGTTTATTTTTCCGATTTGCCGAAAATTTCCGCAGTTCTGAAAATTTTCTGGAAATATTTCGGCATTTTGTTTTTCCGGAAAATTGAAAACTCTAACTACTACTACTTCTCCTACTACTAAAAATGGTTTTACATATTTAAATTTAATTTTTATTTTGCCAACAATGACATCTATTGAACCATCACGGTACTAAAGTTGATATACTAAATATACTATAATATTCACAAAATCCATAACATAATATTTTATTTAAAGATTCACAACTTTTCAACTCAAACTGGTATGCATCATCGGATTACGTTTCTTTATTCGCATTTAGAAATTCGACTACACAATCACGAGAGATACGACTGGAATTAGTTACATTATTTAATAATTTATCCCCCAACAACGTGCGTAAATTCTGCCGTTATAGTGTTCAAAATCCACCGTTTTCTGACAGTCAGCGACTCAGCACGGCCAGCATTAAGGCACCCGAGAACTTTCGGAGTCAAGGGGGCAAAGCGTATTTCGGTTTTCTTTTACAGTGTCACCCTTTAGTTTGCTTTTTTTGTGGTAACCGCTCACCCAACCGATAACCTGAGCTTTGTACCACGGCGTGAAGAGGTCTCTGAGAACCCCAAAGCGCATCACTTTTGTGTTCAACTGTATGGCTCGTTCGCATAATCGTCCGTACCAGGATAACGGCAAACGCTGCTCCAGACCGACTAGTTGGTAAGCCCAGTTCAAGAGGCAGGCGTAATCGATGAAAAAAGAAAAGTTCTTCAAAGCCGTTAGAACGTTCCTCAACAAAATGGTGTACTCTTCCTTTGGGTTCAGTAACGTTGGCTTGGCAACTTCCACAATGTCCAAGCAAAGACTTTTTACTTCCTACCATAAACACCCCAACAGAACATCTGAGCTGGTGTCTAAAGCATACTTTATATAACATTTTACCTGAAAAGTTCCTTCACAAAGGTTAAATTCGTCCATCATGCCAAGTTGTCTTCCCACCACCCTCCAGACGAAAGCGACCGCTTCTAGTTCTTCTTCGGTGGCGTAAATGCCCAGTTGTTCAGGGTAAATGAGGAATGGACCAGTAACAGAGAACATGGTTATGGCCATCTCGAATTGGGACAACCACACTCCGCCGTCCTTCCGGTTCGGCACCTTTTCTTGCAGCGTTTTGGCGACGCGATGGTGGATACCGCGTACTTGAAGCAATGACTGGTAGGCCGGGTCCTATTTCAACGAGAGACAAGTCAATTAGTAAATTACCGACACGCAAGATTGAAATAAGTCGTACACTCGGGTCGAACATATCTCCGTCGATCCATTTGAGAACGTGCATGAATGTGCTGGCTACTCGGTTCTTAGCGGATTCCAAAGTCTTCTCGTTACCCGTTGTCACCAGCGGTTCCATCAGGTGTTCGTACTGGCTCAGGATGATGGGGCCCAGAGTACTTGAAAAGAAATAGCTGCCAGAAATACGACTTTGTTTTAAATAATACTTAAATTAAAGCAGTAATTGGTGGACGAACCCGACGTTATATTTTCGGATGACCTTCCGGCCTTTAGCGTAGAGTTCGGCGTCGTACCATTCGGGTTTTTGGTCCATGCGGTAGCCGTTCTTTCCGGGAACTTTAATCCCTTCGGTCATCAGATACTTGAGACGACTCATATTCTAAATCCAGACGAACCAAAATTCTTACAATGAACAAACATTATACCCCTAATTTATTTAACTCATGGTTTTGCTCACCACTGAAAGGTGGCACCAAAATTAGCTAGGGCTTAGGGCCCCACAAGGCCTTAATCCGACCCTGACTCTAGCATTACCCTACGGTCCTATCTTTAAAAGCGAAAGGCGAAGACGATTTTCGCGCCTTAGTAGTGACGTGTTTTCATAAGCCAATAAGAATGGAGTCTGCCACCTTACGGGAACATTCGGTTTTCCCTCGCGGCGCATTAATGACTTTAACCCTGGCCTCTTTAAATATTCTTTGGGGTCTCCGAAAACCTCGGTGACAAATCGAAACGAAGTTCTTTAAATAATATCATTAAACCAAGAACGTATTTATTTATAGTTTGGAAAAATGCCTATTTTGAAATAATCTGTGGGCATCCGTCACCAGCGCACCATTCAATCACTTCGGAGGACATCGGTTTTAGTATTCTCTTCGAACATGATGTGGATTGGGATATAAATAAGTTTTTTTACATTGTTTTGGATAGGGTTGTTAATTTTCCGGAAAAATAAAATGCGGAAAAATTTCCGAATTGCGGAAAATTTTCCGCAAATCGGAAAAATAAAAAATTTAAACATAAATTACTTTTCAAGGGTTTTTAATGTTTTAAACTTTTTATCGATTTAAAACGACTAATATCAGTAAACATCCTACAAAACATTAATAGTGTTACATTTCAACCAGTTTAAACTAGTCTATAGGTTTAGTTTTACTTTTAGATTAGAAAAAATGAGGTGAAAATGCCGCTTTATTTAAATTTGCAAACAATATATTAGACAAATCATGGAATGAGAACGTTTTTAATATTTTTTGGAAAAATACGGAAAATTTTCCGGAAAAAAGGCCTCGGTAATTTTCCGGAAAATTTTCCGAGCGGGAAATTTTCCGCGGAAAATTTTCCGACTTACAACACTAGTTTTGGAGGTGATGCAAAAATTTCATGGGCCATTAAAAGACATCCCGGGAGCGTTCGGACCTGATGAAGGGCAAATCAAGCGACGAAACTTGAAATTGTCAGGTGGAGTGAGCCGAAACTTTCGCTTACAAAAACCAAACGGAACAAGATGTCACGCACATTTAAGTAAGCACCAATATATTTTAAATTTAAATTTAAACAAATTATCAATCATCTCGTACAGTAACTTAATAAACCCAAGATGAATTTTATCGAAAATTAAATTCTTCGAGTTACCTGAGTAGGGTCCTCGTGCCGGTCCCAGGGAGTATACAGTGGAAGGCCACCACCCGGGTGGTGAACGTACAAAGGCAGGGTGGCGCTGGAGGTGAACGTACCAAGGCAGGGTGGCGCTGGTGGTGAACGCACAAAGACAGGGTGGCGCTGGTGGTGAATTAATAAAGTGACACCACCGAGCGGTGTGGGTGGTGAACTAGCAATGTTGCATATCCACCGTAATGTTATAGTATAAATATAGGTAGGATCTTGGTAAAAGAACATTCTAAGGAGCAAGTATCAACACGAAATCATATATGTAAGTATATTAGTTTTTTTTTACCTAATAAATATTTTTTGTATGTTCCTAACATATAAATTTTTCATAGCATGTTTGCCCAAGTTTTGTTCGCCGTCTCGTCAGAGAAATTCATCGAGGTTACGTCTACACTAGATGTACGTCTAGGACTTCGAGATAGTGCTACGGGAATCACCTTAGACGAAGCCGATTTTCATGAGTTATACCGAAAGAAGGATGAAATACTAGCTTTCTTTGAGAAGGATGACGCCCCAGGATCATCGTGCTTTTTCAGCGGTTCCGAGACGAAACGTGTTGAACTAAGAACGTATCAGAACCGAAAAATTTTGGATATCCGGGAGATGGTTCCGGGGTATGGTGAATTGTACGGCAAGTTTTTCCCAACCAAGAAGGGTTTCGCCATTGGTTACGCTCTCACCAAAGTGCTAATGGATATGTATAAAGACGTTGTAACATACCTAAATGAAGCAAATAGGATATATGACCTTTTAAAGGACAGTATTTTGGAACAGTTGCGTGTTAATATCCGCCAGTGTTGCTACGGTTGTACCGTGGACCATCCGTCACAGACTCAACACAACTGTCTTGAAGACTGGGATATGCGTGTTGAAATGAACTACGACACTGCGATAAGAAATCTTGATTACATTGAGATTTATAAAATTTTTACTTTAAAAACCTTTTTAAATGAAGAATTTTGCAAATGTATGGTCGCTAGAATAGTCTGTAACGCTAAACAATTTTTGTGAATAAAACTATTTGATTTGAGAAAAATGTGTCATTCTTTAAAATGGATTTCAGGTTGCAACATCCTTTTAACGGTCTGATCGCGGGTGCGACTCAGTCTGGGAAATCCTTTTTCGTGGCTAGTCTTATCAAATATAAAGATACATGTATTTCACCCCCACCAGAAAGAATATACGGAATATCAACCCAAACTATTTAATTCGGTATTAGATGATACACCCACCGTTGAATTTCACGAAGGGTTATTAGACGTTAAAATTTTAGACCCAAATGTCAAGAATTTTGTTATTCTTGATGATTTACTTTGTGAAATATCAAATAACAAGGATGTCACGAATTTGTTTATAAGAGGTTCTCATCATAAAAACACGTCTGTTTTTGTACTTATGCAAAATTTGTATTATCCTGGGAAGGAAATAAGAACGTTAAATTTAAACGCGCACTATCTGATAATTTTCAAGACACCACGTGACAAATCGGCGATATTTCATTTGGCTAGACAGATTTCCCCAACTAACAGTAAATACGTCATCGACGCCTTTCATCAAGCAATCGCTAGAGACTTTGGGTATTTATGGGTGGATTTGAAACCAACTACGTCAGACGATCACAGACTACGAACCGGACTTATACCAGGAGAAGAGGCTGCCGTTTTTATCCCAAAATGAAGAGAATTCATAATCATAAGGAGTTTTTAAAATATCTGTCTAAGTGTAATTCGTGTCAAAGAAATGCCGCCATCAAATATGCTAATAACGACGCGATTAAAGCTATTGTGGAATGCTGTATAAATGTTCTGCGTGGCAATGTAAAACTGTCAGATGATCATAAGAAGCGATTGAAGCGGCATTGTCATATTTTGCGGAAGATATCTAAACCCAATACCATCGCAAAACGGAAAAAGATTCTATTACAGAAGGGAGGATTTTTACCGTTACTCTTAGCACCACTTCTTTCAATTGTAAGCAGTGCGGCAGGCGCGGCTATAAGTAGAGCTATCAAAAATGGCTAGGAAGATGATCTTAGTTCCCGAAGACGTGTATCGACGACTCAATTCGCAACCGAAACTTGACGAAAACTTGGATACGAAAACTGTTTTAAATAATCAGAAACTTAATCAATCACAAAAAGTGGAGTTGTACAACCATTTATTACAACGTAACAAAAGAACTAAGAAGGCGAAAATCGTTGAAGAACCGAAAAGAAAGAAAGACTGGTATTCGGAAATAGCTATCGCGATACCAGATTCACATCTAAAACCCGTCATTGCTTTGTACAAGTGGATTGAACGAAACAGTAAAATTGATTGGTCTACCAGTGGTGAACTTATTTATAAAGAACGCCCTATAGTTAGATCTAATATCATGGACATTTTACACGAATCAGTTAAAGGATACAAAACCAAACCGAAACATGAAATTGTTGGGTTAGATAAATTTTATGAATTGTTGGCCAAGGAAAATGTACCCAAATCACTTGTAAAAAATAAATTCCCCTTTGAATCCCCTATTGAAAATGTACCTATTATTTCCAACGATTCACCAGAAAAGGTGTTCGATGATTCAGATTATTTACCTCCAAGTCCCGAATCAATGTATGGCAATGGATTATTGAGTTGGATAAATTTGAAATAAAGAATATAATAATATATCAGGTTTCAGTTCTTTCATTCACGAATTATACCTCAACATGGAAGGTGGCATCGATCCTACTCCGTCTGGGTTGATAACCTCTTTATCGATATCATACTTAAAATCACCCAAAGTTATTACGGCGTTTTTGTTATTATTTATTATTATCGTTTTTGAACTATTTGATTTCGCGTACTGGTATCACGAACGGAAAATGAACTGTACGATGAATGGATAAGTTAGAAGAAATATACTTCAACGTTAAGGACGCCGGTAGTTACGGAGGCATTCGCGGTCTTTATCGTGCTGCCCGGGCAAAGGGAATTAAAGTTAACATAAACGAGGTGGGATAATTTTTAAAACGGCAAGATACGTACACATTACACAAACCAGTGAGACACAATTTCCGAAGAAACAAGACGATAGTGTATGGGATAGACGAACAATGGCAACTTGATCTGGCAGACATGCAAGATATAAAAAATCACAATAGTGGATACCGATATATCTTATGTTGTATAGATGTATTTAGCAAATACGCATTCGCTGTGGCTACCAAGGATAAGAAAGGATCAACTATGGTAAAGTCATTCAAATCTATTTTAGAATCAGGTCGACAGCCGAAGGTTGTACAGACTGATCATGGTAATGAGTTTCTATGCAAAGAAGTTCAAGGTGAATTAAAACGTAGAGGAATCAAGTTTTTCGCAACGCACTCCGAAGTAAAATCTAGTATTATAGAACGATTCAATCGAACATTGAAGTCTCGAATGTACCGATATTTTACGGAGAAAGATACGCACAAATATATCGACGTTTTACCAGATTTATTGGAAGCTTACAATAACAACTACCACAAATCTATTAAATGCAAACCCGTTGAAGTGAAGAATGAAAATTCGAAACAAGTGTGGGAGAACTTATACGGGAAAGTCAATTTTTCACCCCCAGTCTCGTTCCCTTTTGAAAGAGGTGACTTGGTTCGCATGAGTAAGAATAAAACCACGTTCGAAAAGGGTTACAAAGCCAATTATACCGAGGAAATATTCAAAGTAGTGCAGTGCATACCAAGAGACCCTCCGGTATATAAGCTGGAGGATTTGAAAACTGAGCTCATTTCGGGTGTGTTCTACAAGGAGGAAATACAAAAAATCGGGAAAGACCTCGAAAACTGCTTATTCAAAATCGAAAAAGTTCTAAGAAAAAGAACAAAACCAGACGGAACTAAAGAACTACTAGTACGTTGGCGTGGTTACGGTCCAGATTTTGACTCTTGGGTGCAAGAAATCGTAACATTATGAGTTTCTATATCACGTTACCGTCCGACTCTTCTATGCACTATTTCAAAAACAATACTATAAGCAAGTTTAGAACGTATTTACCGGAACCAATGAAACTTGAGGGAGCGTATGAAGTTGGACTTGCTGAAATCAGTTACCCAAGAACCTGGAATAACGTTCAAGGAGAGTGTGTAGTTCGAATTTGGAAAACTATGTCTCTACCGGATTCCTTAGAAGAATCAAATACTAAAACACCTAAGACACTGAGAAAACACACTGACATAGAAAATTTCAACGACGTAATGGATTTCGTTAATATAGTAATACCACCAGGATATTACGGAGTTGAAGATTTACTGGAAATCATGACTACTGATGACGATGGGCGAAATATTAGCTCTAGAGTCAAGATATATTACAACAAACCAAACCGTCGTGTAATTGTTGAACTTTATGAAATGAACCAAGTTTACATACCACATGAAATCGCCATCATATTAGGATTCACGAGAACTCCAGGCAAAGACGTAACTGTAGTGACTTCCATGACGGCGCCTTTTAGCTGTGATATGGACGCTGGGTTACATTCTCTGTTCATATACTCGGACATTATACAAAGTCGATCGGTTGGAGATTCGGATGTTCCATTATTACGTATTATAAGTATTCAAGGAAAAGACGGAGACACTGTTGAGAAAGAGTTTTCACGACCACATTATATGCCTATTGCGCATAACAATTTTCAAACCATTGAAATTAATATTATGAGTGAAATGGGTCAGCCTATACATTTCGAACGAGGAAAAGTTCACGTCACTCTTCATTTTAGACCCCGAAGAACATGGACTTATCTATAAAATCAGGTGTAAAATCTTTCTTCCGTTCATTTGTGGTTAGCGGGTCAAAGGAGAAACATGTCTCCACGTAATCTGGATCACGTTTCTGTAAACGATTATAATAACTATTACTTAAATCAAATTGGACATGGATCAATTCCGGTATACCGTGGAGTAGCCGTGCAAAGAGGATATGGTCTTGGAAATATATTAGCCTCGGCATTTCGGTCGGCCATGCCTTTACTCAAAAAGGGTGCCACATTCCTTGGTCGAAAATTTTTAAATACCGGAGCAAAAATTGCTTCCGACGTCTCGAGTGGTGTGTCTATTAAAGACGCGTTAAAATCTCGGGGGAAAGAGGCGGGGAAAGAAACCTTAAGAAGAGCCGCCGAAGCAGTGAGTCAACTTAGTGGAAATGGACGTAAAAGGAAACGTAAAACGTCTCCCATCATCAGTTCAGTTCGAACCAGGAAGAAGAAAAGACGTTCTCTGCTTCAGTCTGATATATTCTCGTAATCATTGAACAATGTCGTTAGCCCACCCCAGTTCGCAGAACAGCATTAGCTCGGAACTTGATTTATTTCACGTACCTTATACTCAAACTGGTATAATAGGAAGTCAATGGGTTGAATATAATCCAACATCGAACATAAATGAAAACCAAGCAATTATCTTTAGTATCGCTGGAAACTCGGAGACTTACATTGATTTGAAAAATACTTTACTTCAAGTTCAAGTGAAAATTGTGAAAGCAGATGGAACTCTACCAAAACCCGATATTCACGACGCTGTATCTAAAACCACAACTCCTGCGGACAAAGTTGGCCCGGAAAATTTGTTTTTACATAGTCTCTTTGGCGAAGTTCATGTATCATTGGGTGACAGATCAGTTACGTCATGCCCTCAACAGTATCCTTACAAGAGTATGATTCAAACGCTCTTGACATATGGTGGGCCAGCCAAGGAAAGTTTCTTAACCGCGTCTCTATTCTATAAAGACAAAGCTGGGAAATTTGACGAATTTTCCAATAACGACGGATTTAAGAAACGTGCAAAATTTGCCCAAGAAGGTGTTATTGACATGATAGGAGTTGTACGAGCCGATATTTGTCAACAAAATCGACTTATTCCTAACCTGATAGATCTAAATTTCAAGTTTATCAAAAGTTCAAACGAGTTTTGTTTACACACAGACGGTGAAAAATGCAAAGTCATTTTCACACACGCATCAATGTTTGTCAGAAAAGTTAGATTGACGCCAGAGATTATGTTATCCCACGCTAAAACTTTGGAACTGGCAACAATGAAATATCCTATCACCCGTACGGAATGTAATTCATTTTCAATTTCCCAAGGCAACAAAATATGCGTCAAAGACAACTTATATAATGGTCAAATACCGAGTAAGGTGGTGATCGGATTTGTGGACCAGAATGCGTATTTGGGAGACTACAAAATGTCACCTTTTAACTTTAAAAATTTTTCGTTAACTCAAATCGCCCTATACCTTGATGGTAGTAGTGTCCCGGCAAAACCATTAAACCCAAATTTCAAAGATAAGTTGTTTATGCGATCATACGCTAATCTCTTTCTTCAAACTGGTCAATGAAATATTGATGAAGGAAATTTTATCGACCGTGATGAATTCGCCAATGGAAACGCACTATTTGTGTTCGACTTAACTCCTGATCTCAATGGAAGTTCAACTGACTGTTTCAACCTGGTAAAGAACGGGAGCGTTCGTCTCGAATTAATATTCGGAGAATCATTGCCGTCAACAGTTAGCGTGATTTACTATTCCGAATATCAATCTTTGGTCGAGATCGACAAGAACAGAGCAGTTTTATATGATCAAAGTTCATAATGGACTCGCAACAACTTGAAATCATACTCAAGAATGACCCGTATACCAAATATTTGTTCAGAGGAGTCTTCCCTGCCGACAAACTTCCCAAGAATGTGAAAACGTATCCTTCACTTTACATCGTGAACACTGATACGTCCAATGGGGTAGGAGAACATTGGTGTTTGATATATCTCTCAAGGTCACTCAATTGTACATTCTTCGAGAGTTTCGGGAACAGCCCTGATTTGTTTAAATTTAACTATTTTATAGAGAAAAACAGCTTAACTGTCACGTATAATTCTGTTCAATTGCAAGGAAATTCTAGTAAAACCTGCGGCGGTTATTGCGTTTATTTTGCTATTAACTTGTGTCGGGGAATAAAATTGTTTAGTATATTGGAAAGATTTTCTGAAAACAAAAATGTTAACGATCGTATGATATCTGAATTCATGTATTTGAAATACTCAATAAATTTGTTTTAAAAATATTTTATTTCGTTTTATAATGCCCATGGGCTAAAGTTGCGATACCATCGTCTAGGATAAAACGTTTATCGTCACAGGGATTCAAACACAATTTGTTTTGTCGCACGGTTGTCACAATATGTTTATTACTAACAATCCGTTTCATTTCCGCGACCGTTAGTTTACTGTTTAGGAGACAGTCGCGATACTCCGCGTGACGGACGCGCTTCTGCACAACGCGTTTACACACACCCTTGCAAGTCTTTTTCTCGCCTTTAGATGACAATATAGAGTACATTTTGGGTCTAAGTCCGCAAAATTCTTCAATCGGTGTGCCGTCCATCTCATCCTTAAATTTGCCTAGCCTCTTTTTGTTGGTTTCGTCAAACAGAGGGTGATTTTTGGGGTATCCAGAAAAATAGTACATTTCCTTCTGTTTGGCGAAATCTTCGTACAAATCAGTTGTTTCGATTTGATACGTGAGACTGTCTGTAAACATAGAATACATTATTAGTTATGTTACGAAATAACCTTAGAAGATTTATGTACTTACCGGTGTCGGTAAAAAGTAGTTTAGCCTTTTCACCGTACTGATTTTTAATGACGTCGTAGTGGAATCTGTACATCAGGAGTTTCGATAGGTCTAAAATTGCGAACCCCGTGTATATAGGTCGGTTAAGAATAAGCTTTTTCTTGGTAGAATGAATTCCCACGAGATCATTTTGAAAAATAGTAAATTTCTCAAACGCCGGGGAACTAGCTTTCTTTACCGCCTTTTCCGGTGTGGTGACTAGCTTGAAATCCTTACGTAAACGTAAGTTTTCCATCGTTTTACCTGGAAAAAATATAATTAATTTAAAATGTTAATGTTAATTTAATTTAATTACTTACCGAAAACAGCGTTGTTCATTAATTTAAATAGGTCCTTTTCAAAGTCATTAGCCGCCATCTTCCTTTTCTCTGTGTTGAAGTCGATATAAGTCTTCAACCAGGCTCCTTGCTCAAATTTCAAAATTCGGTGAATTTTGGTTATTTTGAGCCCCTTTTCCACGTAGTATTTAAGGTTTCGATAATGTACTACGTATCGTTCTTTATTGAAAAGATTAGGAACCAGTTTCGGCAAACTTTCCTTGATTGGAATTTTCAATTTCGTCATTTGCGATTTGGAATAGTCGGATAACGCCTCGGTCTTAATTGACATGGATTCTGGTGCCAGTGGGTAACAATTATGATCGTCGTGTAAAGCGTTGGGATATTCTAGGTCTACTTCGACAATAAATCCTTCCGGAGAATTGTCGGGACATCTTAGAATTTCCCGTTCACTGTCTGAAGACGGATCAATCCATTTGAAATTTTTCATGGGTAAGGCGTCGCACATGACTGTTCCATATAAGTTATTTGCGTCTATTGAGATAAATTATTATGATTAATTTTACCATTTTTTTTTTAAATTAAATTTTTTTTTCCAATTATTTTTTTTTTCAATTTTGTTTTTTCTTCAATTATTTTTTTTTCGATTATTTTTTTTAATTTATTTTTTTTTCATTAAAATTTTGATTATTCTTACCGAGATAGCAAATATATTTATCGGGTTTGGAGGGGTCATGTGATTCGAGGTATTTGTTGTTCGCATGAGCGAAACGATGACTTATCATTGATACACCACCTCGAATACCCTTTTCCATGAACAAATGCATGTCCTCATCTAGAAATAAGTCCAAGCGCACTTTCGTCATAAAAAGGGCCGCTTGCCAAGCAAAACCCGGGCCTGTGTACGAATGTGCGGGGTCTAGACGATACGAATTCATGCACATCTGACGGAAATTTTGAAAAACGTCTGCCAGAAGTAATGTGTCGGATAAAACGTAAAGGTCGTGATACCGTCCTGTAAGAATAAAAACAACCGTTAATTTATTTAAATAAACAATAATTAAGTAATTCATACCCAAATTTTCTACGTTGAAAGTTTTCCATACGTTTTGCGCATGGGTATAGTCCGCATCAGCTAGGGGTTCTTCTGTTAGATCGTTGTAAAAGCACTCGATAGGTGGTAGTTGTTTTTCTTTGAAACGATCTTCAGAATCCATATATGAATAAGGATAAACCCCTTTACGAAGGAGTAGTTTCACCTCCTCGGGTTTAAACACTGAGTTCATCACGGAAAATGTTCCGGAACCACCCTTTGCTATATTTGAAACCAACGTTTCAAGTGAGGCTGGCAAGAATCTGATACTGTCTACAAACCGCAACTTTCCAAGCGAGAATGAAATGTATGTTTCACTATTGGTTGCGATACAATCAATATTTTTCGTCTTAATCTTCGCAATATGCTGCATAATAAGATGCGCGTCGTATCTGTGAGATTATCATCTTATAATTAAAATTTTCTTCAATTAAAATTAATTTACGTTTATATTACCTGCTTAGATTATGAAGAAAAACTGGTATAAATTTGGGCGCTTTTAACTTCAAATTGCAGCTTTGACACGCGCATCCCCTGTAGGCTCCCGTGTAGTGGTCGTGGTCACGGGTTTTGATTGAAGTTTTTGTGAATGCTTCTTGACAAACGTAACAAGAAGTTGCTGCTTGGTACGATCTTTCTTCATCACCCGTAAGTTGCATAGGGACATTTTCCTTCAACTTATCAGATATGATCGAAGAGTCGTCCATAAGCATTTTCAAAAATTGTAACGCCCCATCCAGACCTCGATAGGTTTCGTGTTTTACGAGATTACCTATAATAAGAAAATATCGTTAGATAATGTTTTATTTATTTTTACTTTCTTAACCTCACCTGTCGGACCGATAATCACGTATGAGAACCCGCACGTAACGTGTAAGGATAAAGTCGTTGTCGAAGATAGAGTCGCGTCTGGCAAACATGTAGATATTTTCGATTGTAATGATTCAAAATCCGCAAAAATTACGTAAGGAACCTAGAATGCAAGCATAAAATTATAACTTTGAAAATAAAACATTGTAATTAAAATTACCATTTGGTTCATCCCATAGTGTTTGAATTTCAAAATTGGTTCGTTGTGTGGCATTATCACACGTTGCGGGTCGTGAACATTACAATCCCGTGTATGAGTAGCATGAATGTCCTCTGTAGTGCTTCTTTTGAGACATCTTCGACAATAAAATGTCTTGTGGTTGTGTTTAGAGAATCCACTGAACAAACGACTTAGGTGGCGAATCAAGACGTAATGTTTAGTTTGTCCGTTTGATATCAAGAGTAGGTCTATTTCTCTGACCTCGCACACTCTTTGTTCACTCACATATCGCGGGAAAAATCCTTTTTCATATGCAAATATGTTAATTGATAAGTTATTTACTTCTTCGAACTTTTTAAGTTTATAAGCATCCAGTTCGAAGGGGAATGTAATACCGCACAAATCGAGTTCGTTTTCGTAACGCTTATAATTATAAATACGGCTAGGGTGGTCTTTGGCTGGGTGTAGTTTGGCCAATATTGACCACAAGAAACATTTATTGTCACTTGGGTTTTCAGGGTTCACGTTTACCGTAGCCCGTTTATTTTCAATCACAGGTGGTAATTGAAAATATGTACCCCCTACGAGTGGTAAGTATTGTATAATGTTTATTTGTAAATACAAAATTCGGTCTAAAACCCATCCACTTCCGAGTCCTTCATAGTTGTTCATACTATCAGCGATTTTCTCTCGGCTAGAGTTTATTTGCTGAGGGATTATTTCGGGTGATAACGTCGCGTGTGTAAAACCCCTGAAGTACGGCATTGCCTCAACGTCCGTACCAGTATTTCCAAGTTCACGGGTATATCGTGCCCGCACCACCATATACCACTTTATTCCCTTATTGGTATTTAGTTTGTTTTGAAGATACGTTTCTACCTTAGCACGGTGTTCATTTATAAATAACACAGGGTCGGTAACGCCATCTGGTGCCGTTATACGAGCCGAAAAAATTGCGTCACCAAGCGCGTTAATTTCTTCAATTTGAAGTGGTTGATTGGCTGGTAGTACTGCTGGTGGGTCAGCTGGTAGCACTGCTGGTGGATTAGCTGGTAGCACTGGTGGTTGTTGACCAACTGGAAGGGCAATGAGTGGGTTAGTGGGTGGGCTATCGAGTGGGTTAGTAGGTGGGTTAGTGGGATAGTTAGTAGGTTGGTTAGTGGGTGGGTTAGGAGCGGTGACTGCTTGTTGGTCAACAACGTCTGAAGCAACTGCGGTTGGTTGATGATGTAGGGTTTGAACATTATCCCAATGCTCACCAAGCCATTCATCTTCAGGATGCGAGTCCAATAGATTGTTCAAGGGATCCGGTTGTTGAGATTCGGGTTGAACGATTACACCGTCACCGTGTTGAACGTCCCAGTTTTCCATAAAGTCTTTTAAACCCTCATCATCTTGCGTGCTTAATATAATGTCGCCTTTATCATTAAACATCACTCCTAGAGCGTCCATCGCGCGATCACACTCGCTGTGCGTAATTTGCGGTGTTAACGATTGCGCGGCTTCCACGCGCACAACATAATCATTGAGTTTATCATCACCGTCTTGGGTACACAATAACTCGTTTAACGAGTCGTTGTCGAAGTTTTCGGAGAATAAGTGCAACGAATTGTCCATAATCGACTCGTGATTATTTACATACGCAACCGCAGCGTCTAATAACTCATTAAGAGAATGTACTCTTAAAGGATCGGACGGTGCGTGATCTTCTAATAGAGAAAAATATTTTATTTTATAAAGAAATAATAAAATCAGTTAAAGAAACTTACCATTTTCAACTCTGACTCTTTTAGGAGGATTTGAGTCTGGGGATGAAGCCCTTTTTACAGGAGAGTTCGACGGACCCAGTTGCGGGAAGGGGGCTCTAACGCTTCGGGGAGCCTCGGTTGACGGTGAAACACCCGTACGTAGAGGCGGCGTCACTCGTTCCAGATCGACGATACGTGGTGACGGCTCGGATCTAGGAGGAGGAGGTTCGGACCTCGAAGACGGTCCGGGTTGGGGAAACGTCATCGACGGTGGTTGCGGATAATTCGCCCCCGCCGACGGGATGGGTACCGCGGGTTGACCGTGATTATTTTTACGTTGATGACGTTTAAGGGCATCACCTCTCGAAAAAGACTTATCGCACACGGAACAATGAAACGTAGAATTACCGTGAACTGATACCATATGACGGTTGAGACTTCGCTGATGAATAAAAACCACGGAACATGTACTACACGAATACATCTTGAAGCAGAATGTGACCTTTTTCACCCTTACATGTCTCTTTTATACCGATTGATAGACCTAACATGATTCGGCACTTTTACCGATTCACCACTTTACCCTGGATCCCCATTGGTCAAAAATGACGTATGCCTATAGCGGTGTTCGAGAGAGTGGTGTATTCTGGGTATACCACAAACACAATATTGTGCAATTTTTGTGGAGCATCTCTCTCTTTTTCCCTCCTATATGTTGAAAGTAGCGTATCCAAAGTTAAGAGGTCTAGTTAGGATAATGGGTTTCTTCGGGACACTTTGGGATTTTATCTAAAGCGCACGTGTGTCAATGATTGACATAAAGGGGAAAAGTGGGGGATGTACGAGGAGAGTGGTTTCTACCAAAGACTATATAACGCTTCGCTTACTAGACAGGCGTGTTCCTAGGAAAAACCTGTTAACACCTCTGTAGCACTGTAAAAGCTGGGGTAATATTTGGACCCGCGGCTAGAGGCGCCACTAGTAACACAGCTCAAGCTAGCGGAAATTTTGGGCCAGCGTCGAGATGGAGCCACAATCGATATGCAAGTTGAGCCATAGAACACGCCTGTCTAGTAAGCGAAGCGTTATATAGTCTTTGGTTTCCACGATGGAGAATCCCAAATGCAATAAGAAAACGTTCACCGTCCATCTCTCGTTGTTCATCGAAAACTAGCGAACACTTGATGGTTTTTCCCTATATTTAGTAACTATCTATCACGGAAAATACATGGTACCGTTAGAGACTACACCAGTGGATTACAAATCAAATTGTAATCAATTTCTTGAATTCAATTCGCATTTAAATATGTATAAAATAAAAATTTCATTAGTAAATCAAAACATTTTTTTTTTATTCGTTTGCCAATTGCATATTTACATAGTCCATATTTTTATATACCCACTCGGCATATAATGTACTCTTTTCAAGAGCGCATGAATATTTCCTACTTAAAAAGTTAGTATTGTGTTTAATTAGACACGAGAACATGGGTCCATCAAGTTCAAGTAGTTCACTCACTTTAGGACAATTCACACCATTTAGGTCTATAACTTCGCGGTGTATTAGTTCAAATAAAAATATGCACTTTTCTTCACCCTTACAAAAAACTCTTTCGTATCCTCGAGTGGCCATTGATAAGCATTCTTCTAGTTTTCCGTACGGGGTGAATCCAAAATCCCAAGCGAGGCCGTGAACATTTTTCTCGACCCAAGTGTACTGTCGTTGAGTGCGGGAAGGGAGGTCAGCTCGCGGGTACGGCGGGAGGAAAGTCCACGATGCGACCAGGGGTGTAGTCTCGGCGGAACAGGCTGACGCTTCTTTCACTATTTTCTCCGGCTTTTCATCTCTGGTCCGCCCGTCAAACAATTCAAAATCAACGACTATCGATTTCTTATACCTGTAGTTGATAAGTAAATATATTGTCCCCATAAAAAGAGGACTAAAATACTGGATTATACTTACATAGTTCTTGTCGATTTATTCTTCTTGACTTGAAACTTCTTCGAGTTTGAATGGTCATCCACTCTAGACGTTCGACTTTATATGTATATTAATATATTGCGTCATGGTATTTTACGTCGCCACTGTGAGAAAACGCAGGGTTTTGGGTACCACCGCTGAAAGATTCACCACCACTCATTCGCCTCTTTAATAATACCGGGGAGATCAGTGGTTCAAATTTAAGTCTAAGTTGCATAATAAAATATTGTTTATTTATCAATTCGTAGTTTACACGGTCTTCGTACGGCAGGGTTTTGGGCACCACCGTTGTAACATTTACCACCACTCATTCGCAACTTAAATAATACCGGGGAAATTAGCGGTTCAAATTTTAATCTAATTTGCATATTAAAATGATGTTTATTTCTCAATTCGTAGTTTACACGGTCTTCGTACGGTAGAACGTGTACAATAGTATCGGAGAAACGTACGCGCTTCATACAGACGGTGAAAAAGCGGAGAACGTCAATCAGGATTAAAACTCTTCTTTCTGCAGGTGGGGACCTTCTATCAATAATACAGAGAAACGCTGCTACCTTCTATAACGCTTTCATTTTATCGAGGTACAGTCTGTACCTTTTCATGTTCACCACTCTCTATAGCTTTACACGTTCACCACCAGGTATGTCCTAGCTTTACTAGTTCTCCACCCAACGGAAAGCGGGGACTGTCAATCAGGATTATAGCCCTTCTTTTCTGGAGGTGGGTAATGAGTTGACGGTCAACCATTAATACACAGAAAGGCAGCTGCCTTCTACAATTCACCACCATGGTGGTCTAGCGTTGCTAGTTCACCACCCAGCACCACCCTGCCTTTGTACGTTCACCTCCAGCGCCACCCTGCCTTTGTACGTTCACCACTCGGGTGGCGGCCTTCCACTGTATACTCCCTGGGACCGGCACGAGGACCCTACTTACCTGATTTTGGAGAATAAGTTAGATTAGCGCCTTTGCTGGGTAAGATTGTTTTTGATGATGTAAATAAAAGGTCCATGTAGATAAGGTCCATGAAAATATAGTTGGGAATACATTATCTTTCAATCATTTTTTTTTAAATCTACAACGAATCTAACCCTAAAATCACCTTCAGTGAAATGGTTGGAGCATACTTTTGTAAACTTTAGTGTTTCCCTCAATTTGTTTTTTCCATAATTGTCTGAAAGTACTCTCAACGGGAAAAGAATGCCACGATAAGTTTTTATTTTTTAAAGACCGATTTTTGCAAAAATGACCGCAACACGAATAACCACCAGGTCCAGCCATTTCGTTTTTTTAAGTCTTGACCAGTTTGTTTACATTATTCTAGGCTCAGCAGCACTAAGTCTTCTCCTGTAAATGTTGATTTACCTCTATACGACTTACAGCTTCTGTAGTTGTTTTTCCCCCACGGGTAGCGCCACCGTTTATACTGAACCCGTCTCACTTTAAATTTAAATTTATTAATGCGACTGAAAATAATCATTACTTACTAAAACTGTAATTTTCCACCAAGTCGGTCTTCATTTTAAAAAAGTATGTAGATTTAAAGTCGGATATCGCCAAAAAGCACTAAAATGAAAAATGACCAACTTGTGGGCCCCGATCTTAAAAATTCATGCGGGCTGCCGAGGAGAGTTATGTGGAATACAGCAACATCGACTACACTGTACATTATAAGCAAAACATTTAAGTAGTATACCATTGAAATTTTTCAAAATGCGAATTCAATTTTATACTATTACACAATAAATCGTACAAGGCCAGAAATAAAAATCACTAAACACGTTTGATCAAGAATTACAAGGAACTTTTAGATACCAAGTTTTTATGGAAATTACCTGTACTAGCATTGATTCACGTAAACGGTAGACAGGTTAAGCCAGCGGTAGAAATCGGTTACGGGAAATGTATAGGAAATAGTGATGATATTATATTCGTGAGCACATTCTAGAAAGCGCTGCGAAACTTTCTAGGTATACTTTTCTTTAGCCTAACATAATAGTGGTTTAATTTAAATAAGGATAAGAAAATGTACTAATTAAAGGGGACAGTAATTAAAACTCGAATAATTCGAATTTGATTCGAGGTGACTGACCAACCCCGATAATTCTAATCTCTGTGCCTCCAAAAATAACAAGGGGTCCGACATTGAAAAAAATCCCGTATTCGAAACAAACAAACTACAGTGGATTTTTTAACATATTAAGAAAAAATCCACAAATTCACCAAACATTTCCAATCCTTGGATATTTTAAAAATGCAGTTGAATGTTTGAAAACTCCAAAACTCTCAGACAAAATCCACTGTATTTGCAAATGCAGTACATTTGTTTTGAATGTGCGACCCATCGAAAAATAAACAGTACAAACTACTTTCAAAAAGATACACCAAGCTGTACATACATTTAGGTTATTATAATAAATTATTGCGTGATAAAGCCCGAGCTAAGCGATTGTTCCCTCAATTTCACACGCAATACCAGGGTTAAAAATGTTTCTCTAAACTGTGCTATCTTATTAGAAATAGAGAAAACATGGATTACCAAACTGCGAAACTGAACTGCACTACCAAAAACCAAACCGGGATTTAACGTATATGCTAAATCAGAGCGTGAAAGTGCATTTTTTCAATGAAAGGTCCAACTGGGTTTTGAATGAGACTATAACGAATCAAATGTTATAATCAAGAATAACAAAACAGCAATTTTTATCGTCAATTGCAAAAATGCATTGTAGCAAACTCCATTGTAAAACGTATGCTGTAGCAAATTCGATATTAGAATAAGCAAAGCTATATATATACTCCGTTTTGTAATGAAATATGATATGCTTTGAAATGCTATGAATTTTTGCGAAGTCAAATTTAGCACGGCTGTGACTTCGATTTGCTAAGCTTGTAAATCAAATTAAGATTTAGATCTCACCCCCGACCCCCGCATCTGATATCTTTAAAATGGTTAATAAACGATCACTTACCGTTGTCTTGTCAACACGTCCTTACGAAACGAGACGCGATTATGCTAGATCAGTTCTTCTAAACTGCCTGGAAATATCCCACTGAAAGCAAAGCGGGAGCGTTTGACAAAATTCTAGTTGTCCTTGATTGTTTACGAAACGATGAAAAATATACTTCTCCTCGGAAGAATTGTCCCTAGTGGTATAAATTTCTCGAGACGGCCTTTAAAGATATTTCCGCAATAGGCGAAACTATAAATTCCAGGGGGGGGGGGTGAAAAGATGGTAGTCAAGTGACTTTGTGGAGACCTGCAGCGCCATATATCCTAAGAAATACGAACTATTATTCATGCTAATGGTGGTTTAAATTTTGATGAATTCGTCTAAATTATCTGTTTATTATTATTATTTAAAACATTTTGTAATAGAAAAGTGTAAGTTAATTAGCTGTCTGCAGTATCTGGAAGGAATAATTTTTTCTTTAACGTCGCACGGCCAACTATGAACACGAGTTAACGAATCGAAGTTGGCTGTGAAAAGGTAGTCACGTGAGTGATTTTGTTTTCCCATTTTAAAAAGTTGGTTAATACCAAATTTACTTTATAGTATCGCCTATTCAGAGTTATTTACTAAAAACGTATTCCGGTTCAATCCCGCCCGGTATAAAATTTTAATTTTAATAATTGAGACGAAACAACAGAGTTTCATTTATTCAGAATAATATAAATTAAGAAGTTAGAACAGCGAGTTAGCCATACTAAAACAATGCATAATTGAATTTAACCCTTTTTACGAAAAAAGTTTATCAGTTAAATATAATACGAAGCAAATTTTAATGAAAGAAATATCTACAGAGGGTATTTGTATTTTTCTCGCTTACGAAATACTTGCCGCATCTTTAACGCTCATTTTTTTTCAACACTCGCCCTTGATGAAGATACCGTAGAATAGCTATATTTGACATCTGGTAGTGGACGACTCGTAGACTTCCCGTTGACGTTGTGACACATACCGCGTGAAAAAGACTAATACCGTCCAATTTCCAATATCATAAAATGGCTCGCACACCCAGGAAATCAATGACTGCATTAGAAATCGTAGATGTCCAAATATCCACACCAATAAAAATGTATTAACAAGAAGTGAAAATTTTACCATTCCCAAAGCACATAAAGCCACTTGACTAAACGACAGCTCGTATATCAATAAATGACCGTAGCCGGAATAATTAGGTCTCTTTTTAAATAAAAACAAACGAACCCAATTGATCAGTCGAGAAAACATTTAAAATAAATTACGAAATAATGACAACCCAGTTAAAAACCAGACCAACATAAGTGTAAGAGCACGATGTACACAACTCGATATTTTCTTCATAAATTAACTATAAACACAAAATAGATAAAAATATACGACTGAAAAAAACGAAATAAATTACAAAAAACAACGGGTTCTACCCTTTAACCATCTTATCTGCTGACTGCGCTAACCGCTAAAACAAGATTTGACCTTTAAATTTTCATACGTAAAAAATGTAGACTTTAAAAACAAAACAAGTTGGCAAGCCAAAATATACCTCTCCTCGGAAGAATGGTCCCTAGTGGTATTAATCTCTCGAGATGATCCTTAAAGATATATCCGCAATTCAGAGTTATTAACTAAAACCTAATCCCGGTTCAATCCCACCCGGTATAACATTTTAATTTTAATTAAAATAATTGAGACGAAACAACCGAGTTTAATTTATTCAGAATAATATAAGTAGTTACAACAGCGAGTTAGACGTACTAAAACAATGCACAATTGAATTTAACCCTATTTACAGAAAACGTTTATCAGTTAAATATAATACGAAGCAAATTTCAATGAAAGAAATATCTACAGAGGGTATTTGTATTTTTCTCGCTTACGAAATACTTGCCGCATCTTTAACGCTCATTTTATTTCAACACTCGCCCTTCATGAAGATACCGTAGAATAGCTATATTCGACATCTGGTAGTGGACGACTCGTAGACTTCCCGTTGACGTTGTGACACCTACCGCATGAAAAAGACCAATGCCGTCCAATTTTCAATATCATATAATGACTCGCACACCCAGGAAATCAATGACTGCATTAGGAATCGTAGATATCCAAATATCCAAACAATAGAAAATGTAATTATAGCAAAAAGTGCGACACCTTACCATTAACAAACAGGAATTTTCGACGTTATTATAATGAAACCGGATAAGCTAAAGCACACGAAGTTCGCACTATAAAGTGTCCTCCAAAACTGGACGTTTTCGTGAAAAAAAAATAAGCTAAATATATTTAGATAAGATCAAAGAATAGACCAAAAACAACATTATCTCGATCAGTAAAAAAACATACGACCCTTCCTTTGCCTAAAACCCAGATACATATTATATAAAAAAAGCGTATCCGAAAAAATAAACCTACTGGCAATTAAAGAGTTTAACAACGTCATTGAATAATATATTACAGATTTATAACACAACGTAAAAGGTATCAATAACACCGCGGCAACGAATCAAAGTCCTAAAACCGCGCTCCCGGTTCAATTCCCGACAAAATAAAGTTCACAAAAATTAAAAAACAAAGTTCAATAAAAAATATTCACAGATATTGTATTCATCCATTTAGTAAAAAAAAACCCTGCCTTATTATAATGGTTCCTTTACTTCAATATTTTTCCTAAGGAATTCAAGGGCTCGGCGGTGAACTACACGCATGGTAACAATGCGACCCGAGTTCAATTCCTGATCACGATCAAGTTTTACATTAAAATACTTAAATATTTAATTAAATATAAGATTAATATAATTTATAAATATTTAATTAAATATAAGATTAATATAATTTATAAATATTTAATTAAATATAAGATTAATATAATTTATAAATATTTAATCAAATATAAGATTAATATAATTTATAAATATTTAATCAAATATAAGATTAATATAATTTATAGATATTTAATCAAATATAAGATTAATATAATTTATAAATATTTAATCAAATATAAGATTAATATAATTTATAAATATTTAATTAAATATAAGATTAATATAATTTATAAATATTTAATTAAATATAAGATTAATATAATTTATAAATATTTAATTAAATATAAGATTAATATAATTTATAAATATTTCATTAAATATAAGATTAATATAATTTATAAATAATTAAAATGATGTAGAATAAATTATAGTACCTAACGTTATAGCTTTGTAAAGGACATTCGCCAAAGCTGTTTTTTAGAAAAACACCTCATCTTAACAAGCGTTAGTGGCTGAGTGGTTAGAGAAAATCTCTTGCACGAGGCAGACTCGGGTTCGATTCGCGGCCGGCGCCAATAAATCGCAAATTGATACTAAGCCGAAAACCGTGGAAACCCTGCCATTGGACGCTGAGAGGTTGCATTATACTAAGCACTCGGTCCGTCCCAAAGGCATAAAGAAGGAGTTGGAGAGAAGACGCCCGTACAAACACAACAGAGTTAACATTCACAACCATCCTAACCAGGGCCGTCTTAAGGCATGGGCTAAATGGGCTACAGACCAGGGCCCCCAGCCAGTTTTGGGGCCCCAGAAAGGCCAGCTATTCTGCCTCTACTCTATGGATAAGGGTTTAGTTGGTTAAATATTATTTATGCTCATTTAATTTTATGTATCTTTTAGTTACATCTGAAGTTATTTGACTCATCGCCACATCGCGTATCATACGGTACCAACAATTTCGAAAACCTAACAGCGAGTCACTGTCAGTAAAAATCTTATTTTCAGTAGGCTGGCCTATGTTATACTTTTGAAATTAAAAGTTTTGGTTTGATTATTGTGTAGTTGAATTTAGACAACGGATCGGAAAGGTCTTAAGAAATAATTTAGCCCAGGGCCAAAAAAGGTCTTGAGACGGGCCTGATCCTAACACGAACTCAACATTCACAACATTCACAACCTACACATAAACATTACAATAACGCAATATCCAATCAAACTGAATTAAAACTGTCGCGACGGTGCGCGTTGACGAAAAAAAGACCATCCAAACCAAACCCAACCGCAAACAATCCGTTAATGCTCACCGTCACACGGTGGTTTTGCCAACCCTTCGAGAACACAAAAAACTCCACACCCACAACCGTCATAATACAAACACAATAAACTCAACTAGACGGCGCGCTTCCTCAATTCGTCGTCGTAATTCTTCTTCACTTTCCACAGATTTCTGGTACACGTGCTCCTTTATGAAAACTAAAAGGAAAAAGTCGAGTGTTGTTAGGGCAGGTGAACGTGGAGGCCATCTTACAAGACCATTTCTTGCAATCCATTGATCTGGGAATTCGCCGTTTAGATAATTCACCACATTTCGATGTTGATGAGCTGGAGCACCATCGTGCTGGAACCATAGGCGTCGGAACTCAGTCAACGGAATATTGTCCAATTCCTCCGCTAGCTCGTTTTGAAGGAAGGCCATTCAATTGATTTGGAAGAACGAATGGAGCAATAACTCTATCGTCTACCAAATATTTAATATAAATTTCCGCTGGTGGTTGGTGGGGAAATCTCTAGTGAGGGTTTATGTCATTCCATACGTGGTTGTTTTGGGGATTAAATGACCAGTCCCTCGAAAATTCGCTCGGCACCATGAGTAGACGATGAAAATCAGGGTAGTCGTCGGACATATACATAATCCAGTTGCAGAACCCTAATCGGCATTCCATGTCTGCATCATGTAGCTCTTGGTAGATGCGCGGTACGGATCAAAACTGGTGCGGTGAAAATTTATCCAGACATAAGTCGTTGCTAGATCTAGGTCGATACTTGCACGTCTGATGATCTCAGGGGGTAACGCAACGAAGTACGTAATGATAGTGATAGTATCTTCACGGTCGATATTGTGACGACCTTGTCCCTTAAACTTGGGTTAACGTTTCCTCTGTTTGATAGATCGCGAACTGCTTGAAGCACATTCATGTGACTAGGTCTACTGTTTGGATAACGCCTTGTAAATAACTGTCTAACTAAATTATCGTTACGATTACCTTGGCTATAGAAAAACTACACCATGAATGTGCACTGATCACGAGAGTAAGGCATTCTAGAATCGCTTTAACATCTTTAAGGATAAGTGAAAATATGGAAGGTATCGCTTTAAATACTACATGAAATAATAATAAACAGTTTGCAAACGCTGCAACGCTGCTTCAGAATCGAGGTCTAAAAAGTTAAAAGTATGTTATATTGTAATCGCTGTCTTATAAAACGGTTTACCAAAAAGTATTTGAAACAATTATTTTAAACAATATTGTTTTCATCAATTTAATTTCTCCAAACAATCATTCTTACAAACAGACCATTATGCTGACAGTTTTCTGACAAAATATAGCTAAATAAATTTAGCTATTAAGGGCCAGTAGGAGTAAATATTGCCTCTTACTGGCCCTTAACGGATCAGAGTGTGCATTAACTGGGGGCTTTACCGGGGAGTCAAGGTCCGGTTCTTGCGAGGGGCTAACCACTCTCTGAAAATCTGTACACCGATTACATAATTATGAAAATGAGTACAGCCTTTGGTAGTGCTAAATCTGTACTCACTTACGTAATCATTTTAGTGCAATCAAAGCTACGGGCTTGTACACCGATTACGGGGAGTGATCAGCCCCTCGGGTTCTTGTAACCCATAAGGGCGGTGGTGCACTGGGAGATGTTAGCTCTGATCAAATGGTCCATTCTCCACCTGCGACTTCGGTCAGGTATGGGCTGGAAACTGGGTTTTGGCTCAGGCTAACGGAGAAAGTTCAGTCAAACTGTCGGCCTCGGAGGATTGGGTAGTGGTCCTGTTTCCCGGCCTTTTGGGGCAACACCATTTGTCCGGTGCCAGCTGTGTCGGGTTACGTGGACCGCTGTGTGCCCGTCGTTCCCCTTAAGCACTGCAAATTTGAGGTACATTTAGAGAACATGTTGAGAACACTTATGTGCTCCCATGCGAACTTGTAATGTGTCTATGTGAACTCACAATGTTCTTAAAAATCATTATGTGGTCTTCTTGTAAACCATGGTGTTATTAAAGTGTTCAAGTGTTCTAAAATTGTAGAATTAAAATTTTCAGAACACTTTACATTTCAAGAACGTTTGGTTCGCATATCAAGAACACTATTCTTTTAAAGTGATCTTGAGATGTCTCTAGTTTTTCATATTACACAGGTAAAACACATTTTAATGTTCAAAACGTTTTGATTCCGAATATTAAATTTTTCATTTTAAATACTTAAAATTTAAACCACTGGCAACTCTATTACATTATTTTGGTGTGAGAAATAGCAGCTAGTTTACAGTACTTGACCATTCGTAATGGGTGCTATTTCTTAACTATACTCAGTGTGAGGCTGAGAGTGACCAAAGTAATCTAATACTGCTTGCAGTGGATAACAAAAAGTATAGGAAAAAAACAATTTGGTTTGTAATGATCAAGTACTGCCACCAAGTGTTATTTCTCAACTACTCATGGAGCTGGTTGCAGTACCAGACTTTCTAGACTTTTATGTAATCCACTGGCAGCTGTGTTAGACATGTATCCTAGAATTCTTGGTGAAGTCTTATTTCCTACTAAAATCTCATTATGAATCAAATTAAAATAGGTTTATTTTATTTAAATAAATAGAATTAACATTTTCTTAAATTAATCTCTATTTCAAATTAAAATAGGTTTTTTTATTTAAACAAATAAAATTAAAATTTCAATAAATTAGTTTTCATTTTTATTGGTAATTAAATGTAAATAAAATTCCATTAAATTGATTTTTATTTTATTTGTAATTAAGTGTAAATACAATTCCATTAAATTGATTTTTATTTTATTTCTAATTAAATGTAAATAAAATTCCATTAAATTGATTTTTATTTTTCCAGGAACATTTTAAGTACACTTCCAAAAACAACATCTGTAGAACACTTTAGGTGCTCTTAAATTGGGAATTTAAGTGCACCATACACTTTCAGAACATATTAAGTTCAATTTATTAGCACACTTTTGATAAGTGCTAAGAACATGATTAGAGCACTGTTAGGACACTTTGTATGTGTTCTTCAAACATTCCTGAAGTGTATGTGATCTTAAATCGATACCGTTCTAGGTGATCTTAATGTGTTTTTATTGTGTTCTTCAAATGAACCTCAAATTTGCAGTGAGGAGCTCTTTCTGAAGGGTGTTGCTCTCTACCTACGTAGATGGGGTGTTGGCAGGAGTTGCTATAGTATCCACTCTCTATTACACAACTGTATGCGAAGTGGGAACTGGTCGCCCCATTACTGCGTCTTTTGTCATGAGTGGCTTGCGTCGAGGGTGTGGCCATCAGTAGTAGGGTTCTACTACCCATGCTGGATTTGTCACCTGTCCAGGCTTGTGGGCGCTGGTGTAGGGCATTCTGATGAGACCACCGGTGTAGTAAGCTTTTTGATTCGCTTGGAACACCGGTACATAAATTTCTGACCCAATATTGCCTCCTACTTTCAACTTGTTGTTTGTCAAGACCTCATATTTTAGTGAAAAATTGGCCTTTTCCGACCGAACCAACGTTACTATTGTGTTTTTGGATTTTTCTGAAAATTACAAAATGTCGCCTTCCCTACGTAAAAAGAAAATCCCGAAAATTTCAGTTTTCTAAAGTAAATCGTTTTTGAGAAAAATGTCTGGATCACGCAATTTGGAATATTATTCAAAATATCATAGACTAGGATTTTGAAGAAATTACTTTAAAATTTATCTTAATTTCCTTACGTAATTAAATTACTTGAGAAACACAAAATTAAACAGATTGAGATACCATTTCGTGATACAAAGTCGTAACACTCAACTATCATGTCGTACACATTATAATTATTTTTTCTGTTAATGTTTACTACAACAATTAAAACTTCCTTGTAAGATTAAGATATTCACGAAAAGATGAAAAAGTGTATATACTATACCTTGAAATTACTGTAAATGGTATTTAAATTTGCGGATCAGGAAAATTTGGAATAATTTAAATGAAGACACGGTTTAAGCTGTAAACGCAGTGCGGGTCGCTTGTCGCGTCATGGTGCCGTGAACGACATCCTGAAACGCGCCCTCGTATCGGCCGGAGTTCCCTCCGATCTCGAGCCGCGTGGCCTCTCTCGCGATGACGGTAAACGCCCGGACGGGATGACTAAGGTTCCATGGTCGGGTGGCAAATCGTTGGTGTGGGACTTCACCTGTACAGACCCGCTAGCGCCTTCTTATTTGGCCCATTCCTCTACAGCCCCTCTCTGGGCCGCCACCCAGGCTGAGAAGAGGAAAATAGCCAAATATTCGGGCCTCGAACACCGCTACCAATTTAAGGCCGTGGCTATCGAAACGCTGGGCTCCTTCGGTCCCGACGCCTTGCCTCTCATCCACGCCATAGGGCGTAAAATTCGCGATGCCACATCCGAACCACGCTCCGTGGAATACCTCGTCCAACGTATTGCGATAGCCGTGCAACGGGGTAACGCTGCTTCCATTTTGAGCACGTTTCCTCCGGGAGCTTCGTTGGCGGTCTATATAGATAATCTATTTTAATGTCATTTTCTTTTTTGCTAAATATTGTAAAACGGATAAATAAAGAGTTGATAAGGAAATATATAATAAGTCGCAGTTAAAGAAGGCTATTGGGAAAAATTCAAAACTAGTTTCATTATTAAGTAGGCGCACCTTTTATGTTCCGGGTTTAATTGAATTAAATTAGCTTGCAAGCTTTTGTTCCCCGTAAACACGGGATAGGTGAATCCTTTGTTAGGAAACTTGTACGGCACTGTGGGGAATGTAATATATATTACCTAACATTATCAATCGAGGGCAGTCTACCCGCATATAGATGGCTATTGTTTAACCATTGTCTAATCCATTGTCATGAATTAGTTAGTAGAGGCACGAGACCAACCGAGTGATTATGAAGAGCTTAACCTGTCTAATACGCACCTCCCCCCCCCCCCATGGGTACCACCTTGTCGTGTTGGGGGGGCTTGCGTGCGTCGTTGACGTGGTGGGCGTTGCTGGCCACCACTGAGGCGACTGACTAAGTGTACCCTCTCTTTCTCTCTTCCCCTTCCCTCTTTCTCCTCCGTTGAGGTTTTTGGCCTTGGCAATGGCCACTGTAAAACTTGCCCCACCTGTTTGCCTTGGGTGGCATCCCGTAGCCCGGGCTAGGGGAGTCCTGGGGGTTGAGTCCAGGGGTTTTCCCGCGTCCGCTCAAGGGCCGGGGGGTTTCTGGGCAATACGCCTCTTCGGTCCCTGCGTCCGGGGTAGTCGGGCGGTTGGTTCTGGCCGTAATCAGTCAATCGGCTCGCCCTTGGGTGAGGTCAACTGGGCTTCGGTCACCTCGCGTTGATCCGGTCTGGGTATATTCGGCTCGTAGCCCTGGCTTTGCTTTGCATCGTCCCCGTGTTGGGCTCCGTGGTGGGTGGGGCACGAGTCGGATGAAATTTTTACATCTCTCAATATGAATACCTTACACTCAAACCCTTCTACATCGGTTGAGGTGGATGCCGCCGATACCAACCCTTCAGCACCTTTGGAGAGCAATCTCCCTGCTTTGGATAACCTTCGTGCGTCCTTAGACGCGCTCCTTGACCAAAAAGACCAGCGGGTCAATAATGAATTTCGCAAAGACATGCGGGCTATTTTTAACGAGATGGCTTCCTTACTTGTTCAGCAGGAAGTCACAATTACACGCCTTGAGGCGGAAAATAGGGAAAAAAAGGGCTTTGTGGCCATTCTGTCTGCCAGGCCTTCTTTTTCCGCTGTGACCCAAAGTGGGCCCGCTCCTAGTGATCCCCGTAAAACCCATGTCAAGGCTCCTGTGTCGTCTAAGGTTAAGCCTCGCTTAGCCCCGAACGACCATGTTGTAATTGTAAAGTCGGTCAACGATGATATGACTGCAGATGCTCTTAAGACCACTATCCTTCAGGTAATCAACCCTAGATTGGAAAAAATTAATATTAATTCGCCCTGGCCGTACCGGCTTGGTCGTCAAATGCAACACAGCAGCTGACGCTGATAAACTCAAATCATCGATTTGACAAAACAAAACCCTTCAGAAATCGGTTAACACCAGCAGCCCAGCCCTGGCAAAACCAAAAATCATTATTTTTGGCGTTGACAAATCACTTACTAAGGATGACATCTCTTCGGTGATCACGCATCAGAACAACCTTGAAATAGACGACGACGAACTGGTCGCGAAATTCTCTCTGAAAGGAAAGAATTCTTCCTCCAACTGGGTCTTTGATCCCGCGATGCTTCAAGTGCTGTTTGCTTGGCCATACTCAGAGAAGTTGCCCTTCCGATACCCAACATTGCACCAACTGCGGTGAGGCTCACCACTACAAAGCTTGCAAGTTGTCAGAAAAATGCTGCCATGCCTGCAGACAACATAATTCCACGCGAGACACTAATTTTAAAACTACGCATTCCTCCATTGACTCCAACTGTCCTCTCTATAAAAGAGAGTTAGAACTCAGGAAACAACGCACCGATTATAGTGGACCATCTAATTAGGCGGATTCCCACTCGGTCCTTTTAGCACTACCTTTTAGTCATGCGCTGCCCCCAATATAATTTGGCTCACTCTAGAGCTGCTACGGCTGCTTCTGGGGAATTTACTCTTAACCATGAAATAGGTATTCTAGTTTTTCAAGAGCCTATGGTGCGGGATGGTCTGGTTCTTGGTTTCCCAATTACCAGCCACCTGAGTCACCATGTGGAGGCTCGCGCGGGGATTGCGGTTTTTAATTCTACTTTTGATGTCCTTACGCTCTATAATGACGCGAATATCAGCGCCGCCCAGATCTCGTCTTCGGAGTTTAACTTAATTTTTTATAGCATCTACTGCCCGCCTTCTGAGGCTATTACCTCGACTCTCGATAAGCTTTCCCAGCTGCTTTCCACCTACACTAACCCGAATCAGCTTATCGCTGGGGAATTTAACGCCAAGAGCCCTGTCTGGGGTTCGCCGAGCGCTGATGATCGTGGAGATACACTCTTGGAATTCCTTAACCACTGTAACCTATTTGTCCATAATGATCGCGATTCCCTTCCTACCTTCTTCAGGTCTAGAGGCAGTAGTTGGATTGATATGACTCTCACTTCAACCACCTTGACTACCAACATTCACGACTGGGCGGTTCTTGATGAACCATCGCCTAGTGATCACCGTTTCATTATGTGGACTCTGTCAGCCACATCGACTCTTTTGTAAACACCCTCGTTTCTGTTACACGCCGGATCTGTGCCTCTCACATGCGCCCTAAGAAGCAAGAAAAGCACCGTTCTGTTCCATGGTGGACTAAGGAACTAACTTCTCAGCGGAGTAAGCTTCGTGCTCTCTGTCGTCGGGCGCAAAGAACCCGGGATGCACTGCAGCGTGCTGCAAATAAAACTACCTACAGCAAGGAATTGGCTATCTACAAAAAGATGTTGATCAATGCTAAACAACTCTCTTGGCGACAATATTGCTCGTCTGTTAACCCTCAGGACCAATTCACTCTCCCCTATAAATTAGCATCCCACAAGCTGCGTGTTCGTAAGGCCCTTTGCGCTATTACTCTTTCTGATGGTTCACTTACTGAATCAGCTCACGAGGCCACTGTCGCAATCCTCAACAGTATATTTCAAGAGGACTCGCCTACTGACTCGCCTATTCATACTGCTATGCGGCGTGAGGCCACTATACCTCCGAATTCCGCAGATGACCCCCTGATGACATCTCTGGAGCTCGCTTCGCTTGTCAATTCCTTGTCCCCTAATAAAGCTCCTGGCTTGGATGGTCTTTCCTCGGAAATCCTCATTGTTCTTCACCGTTCGGATCCTACTATACTCCTGACACTCTTTAACGCCTGTTTAACCGAGTGCTACTTCCCCGCTGATTGGAAGGTGGCCCACGTAATTCTTCTGATCAAACCAGGCAAGGACCCCTCCAATGCCTCCTCATATCGGTAAGTTGTTCGACAAGTTTCTCACCCAGCGCTTGTACAACTTCCTATTTACGCACAATTTAATCCATGAGGCCCAATATGGGTTCTGTCATGGTAAATCCACAACACAGGCCATTTATAACTTAGTTAATTTCATCCGGGATAGCAACTCAAACAACGAATACCTCTCCATAATCTGTCTGGATATCAAAGGCGCCCACGAAACATCTACGGGTGTTTCGTAAGCTTCCGTACTGACAGAAAACTTAAGGTGTTTACCGCGACTACTTAAATTTCTCGAAATATTACTACTGGGATTCCCCAGGGCTCATGCGCGGGTCCTGTCCTCTGGAACCTCATAATGGATACTTTCCTCCGTTTAAACTTACCTTCTCAATGCGACTCTCAGGCGTTTGCCGATGATTCCGCTCTGATGATCCGGGCCCTCTCACGCCGGTAACTGGAACTTCGTGGCAATGAGGCACTCGCGTGCATTAAACTATGGCGTCATACATATAAACTCAGTTTCTCTGTCGAGAAAACGCAGGTCATGACCTTTAAAGGTTTTGGCACACCAGACAGAATCCTTATTTTCAAGTTGGGTCAAGTCCCTCTTGCCCATGTTACGGAAATGCCCTACCTGGGAGTTGTTTTAGACAACCGTTTATCATGGATTCCTCATTTGAACCGTGTCAAGGCTAAAATAGCTGTCCTCTCGCAAAACATCGCGCACTACACGCACGATACCTGGGGCGTCAGTGGGCCCGCTCTGCGAAACATCTACAAGAGAGGTATCGAGCGCATTATTGTCTACGCTGCTGGAGCCTGGTTGAGAGATAAAGGCAGTATACAGCGAATCTTCGCTTTACGCATAACCAAAGGTTACCGCATGGTTTCCACTGACGCCTTGTTGGCTCTCTCGCGTCTTCCTCCTGTTGATTTGTTTGCCAGTCAGGAGGCTTCTATATTTCATCTGTACACCATGGGCAAACCGGCAGTTCACTGCTCTTTAGAAATAACCCCTATCAATTTACAGAAACCGCACGACGTGTGGTCAGATCACCCTGCTACCAGACTCGCTGTTCCTTGTGTTACCACTGAGCCTACTGGGCAGTGGTACGAACTGTTAACAGATGGATCGAAGACCGGGCCCAACGTCGGCTGTGCATTTGTCGTGTACTGGCATGGCGTTGAGACCTACTCGCTCATTTTTACCCTCAACTACGAATGCGATATATATCAAGCGGAAATGGTTGCTCTCTACCAAGCCCTCGTGTGGGTTTACGTTTCGAGCATCGTTACCCCTACTACAATTTTTACGGACAGCCTCTCCACCATTCAAACGATCCGTAACCCGCTAGCAACTAGCGAGCTGGGTATACAAATTAAACATCTGATGGAGGCCATTGGGCCGGACATCCTTCAGCTCTCTTGGGTTAAAGCCCACGTCGGCACCTTGGGCAAGGGGTCGGAGTGTGCAATAACTGGTGGCTTTACCGGGGAGTCGGGGTCCGGCTCTTGTAACCCGTAAGGGCGGTGGCGCACTGGGAGATGTTAGCTCCGTCCAAAGGGTCCTATCTCCGACCTCCGACTTCGGTCAGGTGTGGGCTGGATACTGGGCTTCGGCCCAGGCTAATGGAGAGGGGCCGGGCAACCTGGCCGCCTCGGCGGATTGAGTAGCCTGCTGTGGGGCTGCGGGCCTCCGTATGAGGGCACGGCGGACCCATCTCCCGGCCTTTTGGGCTCCCACCGGGATCTCCGGTGCCAGCTGTGCCGGGTTATGCGGGCTGCTGTGTGCCCGCCGTTCCCCTTTAGGAGCTCTCTCCAAAGGGCTTGGCTCCCCGCCTTTGTAGGTGGGGTGTCGGCCGGAGTTGCTAGAGCATCCGTTCTCTATCCCACTGCTGTGTGCGAAGTGGCGGGCTGGTCGTCCCATTGTTGCACCTTCTGCTGGGTTGAGCGGCTTGCGTCGAGGGTGAGACCATCAGTAGTGGGGTTCTGCTACCCATGCTGGTTTTGTCACCTGTCCGGGCTTGTGGACGCTGGCGTAGGGCATTCTGATGATAGGCCTCCGGTGGTGTGGTTCTTTTCTTACCGGTACACCGGGCTATAAATTCTGACAACCTTGGGCAACGAACGGGCTGATGCCCTAGCTAAGGCTGGGGCTGTGGGTAGTGGAACCCGTCACAATCTCCCTCTCAGTAAGTCCTATTACAAAACGCTTTTTAAAGACCTTTCGCTCTCTCGCTGGCAGGATCAGTGGACCCTTTCGCAGAAGGGTCGCTTCACTTACGCACTGCTCCCTACTCTCAAAAACTTTCCGACTGAGGTCAACCAGTTCGGCACTCAAATTTTGACTGGCCACGGATTTTGCAGACGCCACCCATTACTTGCGGGACTGCCCATTGACAGCCCGCTTTCGGCATAAACTCACTTCCACTGACGGGTCGGTGGTTCTGACTAACTCCAACTACGCGACCTTCGTTCAGCATATGAAACGGGTGGTTTATATCTTTGACGACATTGTTTCCGCGCACCATAGGGTAGCTAGGGTCGACAGTCCTCCCTGGACGGATACCGATGATTCCTTCGACTAACTGCCTCCCTCGTACTTACCCCTTCGTTTGCGCTCCCTGAATACATCACCCTTTCATCTATAACCTCTAGGTTTTTCCACTAGTTCTTATTCTGCATACGGCAGGGTTTCCGATGTCTTCGGACTACAGTGATATTCTCCAGTTCTTGTTTTGTTTCTCTTTGTTTGTTCTGTTCTTGTTTTGAACTTTTCTCCGATTTTTATTCTATTGCTTTTTCCCCCTGCATATCTATTCCCCCTGCATATTTATCCCCCCCATCTCCCCCCCCCTGTAGTAAGGACTTTTATGTCCGTGGAGCAGGGGGTCCATAACTTTCTTTACTTAATGTCTAATACGCATTTGGCACTGCAAAACGAACACTATAAAATAAGGTTTTTAATAAGTACTTTTCTTTAGCCTAACTTAGCCTAACAGGATAGTAGTTCACTCTAGTTTAGGCTAAGATGAAGTACTGCTTACAGGTTTGAAGGTATTAGCTACGCCTTATTACAGTTATTAAAGTCTACAATAATTTATTCTGATTAAAAGACCCGTGTTAAAAGTGTAAGCTTATGTATGGTACGCCATCTGGGTCAAAATTATTTAAAAACAAAATGTTATTGTGAAAATAAAAAATTTTTAGGGTGAAAATGAAAAATGTTTCGATGAAAATAAAAGAATGATTCGGTGGAAATAAAATAATGTTTCGGTGAAATTAAATAAAATGTTTTTTTGAAAATAAAAATATTTTTGGGTGAAAATAAAATGTTTCGGTGAAAATAAAAAATTCTTTTGTGAAAATGAACCAAATATTTTAGCTATTTTACTTGAAATTAAAAATTGTGTAGTAAATAATTATTGTGGCGGAGAAACCATTCTGATATTTTGCGCAGTTATATTTTCGCAAAGTTAATTTTTCACAAAGTGTTTTGTTTTCTCTACCAAAACAATTAAAAAACAGTTTTATTTTTGGAGAGAACTCCCTTTCCCATGTTGCACAAAGCGGTCGGTCCGACTGCTACCCTTTTAGGTCGGTAAACCAGTTCGAAACCCGGTTTGGGGTGCTGTCCGTTACATTAAATTGTACCAAAATTAATTGGAATAAAATAACTGACATGAGTCAACTGTAGTCGGACAATCCGACCTGACCCTTAACCGACTTGCAGACGCTTAACCCACTACTACCCAATTCCTCTGCGCGACATGCATGGGTTGTCCAGAATTTTGTGACGACTGACTTACAAAAGAACACGCTTTTAAGCCATTTGCCCTAAAATTACTATACTACATCGGTTCTTCAAAATGCCGAAACATATTGCCAACATTCTGCCCCTTTACATTTGCAATTCTAAAAAGTTCCGTCTGCCCATCGAAACCCCCTGGTGGCGTCCTGAGCAAACAATGAATTCATAGCTTTTGTTGACTAAAAATAATGCTGAAGATAAGATTACCTTTAGAAAACCAAAATAATTTATAACACAAAACCGAAATAATTACGTCACAATCAGTAAAACTAAAAGATAATAATTTACATGTTATCAGAGCAATATCCATCTCGGCCATTTAAATTAAACATGCACCTTCACATGCTCGATTCAACCGTAAGGTATCGCCCCGATCATTGCAGCAGCGTGAAATATTTAAATTTTCTCATCCATCGAGAAGCTTCCGGAATTTCTCAGGTTAACCGGCGAAGACATTTTTTCGTAAGTCTTTAATAAAACAGTTTATTTACTACAATTTCCCTTTATAACTATAAACAAAGCGGCCATGCCATAATATAAGTTCCACATCGTATGTGTTAAGCTACTGCCCCAGGTATGTCCAAAACACTATAATCAAAATTTTATATCTCAAGGGGAACCAAGGATCGTGTAAAAACGCTTAAATAATTTTATGTTATGTTACTGTTATGGAGTCATGTAAATAATCATATTTGTAATATACATTCAAATATTCCCACGTAAATATAAGTAGTTCCTATTTTGGGTTAATAGATGGAGCTAGCGTCACTAGAACAAAAAATATAACAAAAACAAGAGAGATCAGAGTTAGGAGAGAAGAATGTAGATAAGTTCATTTATTCATTATTTGTTAATAAAAAGTATTTAGTTCACAACAACCCACGACACAACAGTTACACAACTTCACTTATAATTGTTAGTGTTATATTTATGGATATTTTAACTTATGATTGCACGTTACCCAGCTTCATTTAGTGACATATTTTTGATTGTACGTTACATAGCTTCATTTAGTGGCATACTTATGGATATTGTTAGTTCTGATTGTCCTTCCATATATATATATATATATTTACTAGGGCGTCACAAAACCCCAACGGGTATTTTTGACAAAATCCTGAGCGGAACGAGCTAGCGACAATATAAATAATTCAAATATTGAAACCACATTTAAAGAAATTAAGGTAATAACTTTTATTTTTATGACATACATATCATAGTAGTTTCAGCCTCTCCAGTTCTTTTTTTTGAAAGCTAGCCCGGTCTTACTATTGACTTTCAAAAGTCGTTCTACGTTAAATCCGGGATCGAAAATTATGCCGTCCAATGTTTTTACGCGCGAAACAGCAACGTATGCCATGCCGAGACCGAATTCGTTGGGTCCGAGATCAACAACTGCTTGCTCAAGTGTTAAGCTCTGGGAACGATGAATGCTGATTGCGTAAGCAAGTTGCAGTGGGAATTGCTTACGAGTACAAGTGGCCGCCCCCTTTTTAAACGAAACGGTGACTGGTGGGATCGGTATCAGCTTGTTGTATAATGACGGACCTGAGTATGTTGGAAAATTAACAAGCACACAAAGTGGCAACTCGTTTAAATACTCGCGAGTATCGGTGGAAATATAGATAATGTCAATGACTTTGCCTATAGTACCATTGCCAGCTTCCCTATCTCTCAATTAAAAAAAACCTCGAAGGGATTCCCCACATCAATTACTGTTTTCGAGATATTGCGAAATTTCTGCGAATTATCAGAGCCCCCATCCCCCTCCACTTCTCTACAAAACTTTCTCGTACAACTCGCTCCTATCCCCGCCGAGCGCCCCCCCCCACCCTCTCGCTCTCGCTCTCTCTCTCTCTCTCTCTCTCTCTCTCTCTCTCTCTCTCTCTCTCTCTCTCTCTCTCTCTCTCTCTCGCAACCCGTGGCTCATACCATTCCTCTTTCTCTTCCGCCCCCCCCCTCCTTTGAAACTTACTAATGGACGACCGTTCCTATCCCCGTCTAGCACCTCCATACCCTCTCGCTTTCTCTCTCTCTCGCAACCCGTGGCTCATACCATTCCTCTTTCTCTTCCGCCCCCCCCCCCTCCTTTGAAACTTACTAACGGACGGACGACCGTTCCTATCCCCGTCTAGCACCCCCATACCCTCTCGCTTTCTCTCTCTCTCGCAACCCGTGGCTCATACCATGCCTCTTTATCTTGCGCCCCCCCCCCCCTCCTTGAAACTTACTAACGGACGGACGGACGGACGGACGGACAGACGGACAAAACATTCCCATTGAACTCGCTGCTAAGAGAGCTACGCTCGCTTCGCTCGCTCCGCTCAATCATAATAAGATGTGAGTGACCAAGTTTCAGGCTATGATAGAGTCGCAGAAAAGTTTGAAAATTAATTTCAAAAACATTTCATGGCCCAAAAATCGGTGAAGTATTATTATTAAGTTATCGTACGTCTGGCAACGCTGTCTTCTATAGCGATTTCACGCAAGCGCACTGAGAAACCAACGGAGATGAGAGGAGAACCTTCGGAGACCAGACGGAATTCCTATACTGAACCATTAAGGTACTAGAGTTGATATACTACATTCCACTGTATGATTATTTTACTATAATATTAACAAAATCCATTACATAATATTTCATTTAAATATACACACTCAAACTGGTTCAATGTATCATCGGATTACATTTCTTTATTAGCATTTACAAATTCGACTACACAATCACGAGAGATAAGACTGGAATTAGTTACAAGATTTAACGGATAAATCTAATAAAAACTGTAAATATTTAAATTGGACTTTATCCCCCCCCCCTAACGACGTGCGTACATTCTGCCGTTATAGTGTTCAAAATCCAACTTCTGACAGTCAGCGACTCAGCACGGCCAGCATTAAGGCACCCGAGAGCTTTCGGAGTCAATGAGACAAAACTTATTTCGGTTTTCTATTACAGTGTCACCCTTTAGTTTGCTTTTCTTGTAGAAACCGCTCACCCAGCCGATAACCTGAGCTTTGTACCACGGCGTGAAGAGGTCTCTGAGAACCTCAACGCGCATCATTTTTGTGTACAACTGTATGGCTCGTTCGCATAATTGGCCGTACCATGATAACGGCAAACGCTGCTCCAAACCGACTAGTTGGTAAGCCCAGTTAAAGAGGCAGTCGTAATCGATGAAGAACGAAAAGGAATTCAAAGCCCCCAAAAAGTTTTCCAATACAATTTTGTACTTTTCTTTCGGGTTCAATAACGTTGGCTTGGCTATTTTCACAATGTCCAAACAAAGACTTTTTATTTCCTGCCATAAAACGCCAAAAAACATCAGACTGCGGTTCTAGAACCAAACTTGTAAAAAAATCTACCTGTAAGGTTCCGTGGCAAAGGTTAAATTCGTCCATCATGCCAAGTTGTCGCGCCACCACCCTCCAGACGAAAGCGACCGCTTCTAGTTCGTCTTCGGTGGCGTAGATGCCCAGTTGTTCAGAGTAAATTAGGAAGGGACCAGTAATAGAGAACATCGTAATGGCCATCTCGAATTGGGACAACCACACTCCGCCGTCCTTCCGGTTCGGCACCTTTTCTTGCAGCGTTTTGGCGACGCGATGGTGGATACCGCGTACTTGAAGCAAAGACTGGTAGGCCGGGTCCTGTTTCAATGAGAGACGAACCAAATAGTAAATTACCACTAGCGCAAAATTGTGGAAAATCGTACACTCGGGTCGAACATATCTCCGTCGATCCATTCGAGAACGTGCATGAATGTGCTGGCTACTCGATTCTTGGTGGATTGCAAAGTCTTCACGTTACCCGTTGCCACCAGCGGTTCCACCAGGTATTTGTACTGGCTCAGTATGATGGGGCCCAGAGTAGTTGAAAAGAAATAGCTGCCAGAAATACGACTTTGTTTTAAATAATACTTTAATTAAAGCAGTAATTGGTGGACGAACCCGACGGTATATTTTTGGAGGACCATCCGGCCTTTAGCGTAGAGTTCGGCGTCGTACCATTCGGGTTTTTGGTCCATGCGGTAGCCATTCTTTCCGGGAACTTTAATCCCTTCCGTCATCAGGTACTTGAGACGACTCATATTCTAAATCCAGACGAACCAAAATTATTACAATGAACAAACATTATACCCCTAATTTATTTAACTCATGGTTTTGCTCACCACTGAAAGGTGGCACCAAATTTAGCTAGGGCTTAGGGCCCCACAAGGCTTTAATCCGACCCTGACTCTAGCATTACCCTACGGTCCTCTCTTTAAAAGCGAAAGGCGAAGACTATTTTCGCGCCTTAGTAGTGACGTGTTTTCATAAGCCAATAAGAATGGAGTCTGCCAGCTTACGGGAACATTCGGTTTTCCCTCGCGGCACATTAATGACTTTAACCCTTGCCTCTTTAAATATTCTTTGGGGTCTCCAAAAACCTCGGTGAGAAATCGAAACGAAGTTCTTTAAATAATATCATTAAACCAAGAACGTATTTATTTATAGTTTGGAAAAATGCCTATTTTGAAATAATCTGTGGGCATCCGTCACCAGCGCACCATTCAATCACTTCGGAGGACATCGGTTTTAGTATTCTCTTCGAACATGATGTGGATTGGGATATAAATAAGTTTTTTTACAATGTTTTGGAGGTGATGCAAAAATTTCATGGGCCATTAAAAGACACTCCGGGAGCGTTCGGACCTGATGAAGGGCAAATCAAGCGACAAAACTTGAAATTGTTAGGTGGAGTGGGCCGAAACTTTCACTTACAAAAACCGAACGGAACAAGATGTCACGCACATTTAAGTACGCACCAATATATTTTAAATTTAAATTTAAACAAATTATCAATCATCTCGTACAGTTACTTAATCTTAAAAATTCATAGCGGGCTACCGAGTGCGTGATATTTTCTAACGATTAAGATATTTCAGGCCACTGTAAACCTAATAGTTGATTTTATAAAATGTCTTTACGCTTGCCCAACTTGATGAAATGTTGCCCTGGAATAGTTCAGCCAATGCCTAAGAATGAGTTCATAAGCTCTTTAGTGGGAGAGGAAATGGATCCACAGCTGAAACGGGGAGGCAACATTTCAACAAGATGGCCAAGGTTATTTTATAAAAAGAACTATTCTTGGAGAGTTATGTGTAATACAGCGGCATCGACTACACGTTTAAGTCGTATACCATTGAAATTTGGCAAAATGCTAATTTATTTTTATACTATTACACAATAAATCGTACGAGGCCATAAATTAAAATCACTAACACGTTTTATCAAGAATTACAAGGAACTTTTAGATACCAATTTTTTATTAAAATTGGCTGTACTAGCATTGATTCACGTAAACGGTAGACAGGTTAAGCCAGCGGTAGAAAACGGTTACGGGAAATGTATAGGAAATATAGTGATGATATTATATTCGTGAGCACATTCTAGAAAGCGCTGCGAAACTTTCTAGGTACTTTTCTTTAGCCTAACATAATAGTAGTTCAATTTAAATAAGGATAAGAAAATGTACCAATTAAAGGTGACAGTAATTAAAAGTCGAATAATTCGAATTTGATTCGAGGTGACCGATCAACCCCGATAAGCGGAGTGCAAGCCTGTAGCGCTGGCTATACTAAAGTGATTTCGTAACTGATTACGTAACTGATTACAGATTTAGTATTACTAAATTTTATCTGCTTGGAATTGGTTGTACACAGGGCCCAATTAAGTAGAGTTTCGCCATATTTTGGACAACGTGATTTGATGGGTATAAGAAGATTACTTCGGAGCCCCCATTTTTATAGCGCCCGGGGAAAAGGGCCCCTTTGCCCCCCCCCCCCCCTCTTAATACGACTCTGGGTGTACGGATTTTTGAGGAGTTTTCGATTTGATCCTAGCTGCTGCAAATATGAGAATTTAAAAAAATATAAAATTTTTAGTTCGCGTGATAAAATTCTAATCTCTGTGCCTCCAAAAATAACGAGGGGTCGGACATTGAAGAAAATCCCGTATACTCACCAAAACATCCACAGAAAAATCCGATGTCCTCGAAAAAATCCGGCAATGATTTTATTTAATTCTGGATTTTTAACAAATTGAACAGAAAAGTCCCCAAAATTCAACAGAAAAGTCCCCAAAATACAACAGAAAAGTCCCCAAAATTTAACAGAAAAGAGTCCAAAATACAACAGAAAAGTCCCCAAAATTTAACAGAAAAGTCCCCAAAATTTAACAGAAAATTCCCCAAAATTCAACAGAAAAGTCCCCAAAATTTAACAGAAAAGTCCCCAAAATACAACAGAAAAGTTCCCAAATTTAACAGAGAAGTCCCCAAAATTCAACAGAAAAGTCCCCAAAATTCGACAGAAAAATCCACAAATCGAAAATATTCGAAACTAATAAACAAAGTGGAATTTTTTACATATTAAGAAAAAAAACACAAATTCACCAAACATTTCCAATCCTTGGATATTTTTAAAATGCAGTTGAATTTTTGAAAACTCCAAAACTCTCAGACAAAATCCACTGTATTTGCAAATGCAGTACATTTGTTTTGAATGTGCAACCCATCGAAATTCTACAGAAAAGTCCCCAAAATTCGACAGAAAAAGCCACAAATTGAAAATATTCGAAACTATTAAACAAAGTGGGATTTTTTACATATTAAGAAAAAAAACACAAATTCACCAAACATTTCCAATGCTTGGATATTTTTAAAATGCAGTTGAATTTTTGAAAACTCCAAAACTCTCAGACAAAATCCACTGTATTTGCAAATGCAGTACATTTGTTATGAATGTGCGACCCATCGAAAAATAAACAGTACAAACTACTTTCAAAAAGATACACCAAGCTGTACATACATTTAGGTTATTATAATAAATTATTGCGTGATAAAGCCCGAGCTAAGCGATTGTTCCCTCAATTTCACACGCAATACCAGGGTTAAAAATGTTCCTCTAAACTGTGCTATCTTATTAGAAATAGAGAAAACATGGATTACCAATTGCGAAACTGAACTGCACTACCAAAAACCAAACCGGGATTTAACGTATATGCTAAATCAGAGCGTGAAAGTGCATTTTTTCAATGAAAAGTCCAACTGGGTTTTGAATGAGACTATAACGAATCAAATGTTATAATCAAGAATAACAAAACAGCAATTTTTATCGTCAATTGCAAAAATGCATTGTAGCAAACTCCATTGTAAAACGTATGCTGTAGCAAATTCGATGAAATATGACATGCTTTGAAATGCTATGAATTGTTGCGAAGTCAAATTTAGCACGGCTGTGACTTCGATTAGCTAAGCTTTTAAATCAAATTGGTTAATAAACGATCACTTACCGTTGTCTTGTCAACACGTCCTTACGAAATGAGACGCGATTATGCTAGATCAGTTCTTCTAAACTGCCAGGAAATATCCCACTGAAAGCAAAGCGAGAGCGTTTGACGAAATTCTAGTTGTCCTTGATTCTTTACGAAACGACCAAAATATACTTATCCTCGGAAGAATTGTCCCTAGTGGTATAAATTTCTCGAGACGACCCTTAAAGATATTTCCGCAATAGGCGAAACTATAAATTCCAGGGGGGGGGGGGGTGAAAAGATGGTAGTCAAGTGACTTTGTGGAGACCTGCAGCGCCATCTATCCTAAGAAATACGAACTATTATTCATGTTATTTTGCTAATGGTGGTTTAAATTTTGATGAATTCGTCTAAATTATCTGTTTATTATTATTATTTAAAACATTTTGTAATAGAAAAGTGTAAGTTAATTAGCTGTCTGCAGTATCTGGAAGGAATAATTTTTTCTTTAACGTCGCACGGCCAACTATGAACACGAGTTAACGAATCGAAGTTGGCTGTGAAAAGGTAGTCACGTGAGTGATTTGTTTTCCCATTTTAAAAAGTTGGTTAATACCAAATTTACTTTATAGTATCGCCTATTCAGAGTTATTTACTAAAAACGTATTCCGGTTCAATCCCGCCCGGTATAAAATTTTAATTTTAATTAAAATAATTGAGACGAAACAACAGAGTTTCATTTATTCAGAATAATATAAATTAAGAAGTTAGAACAGCGAGTTAGCCATACTAAAACAATGCATAATTGAATTTAACCCTATTTACGGAACAAGTTTATCAGTTAAATATAATACGAAGCAAATTTTAATGAAAGAAATATCTACAGAGGGTATTTGTATTTTTCTCGCTTACGAAGTACTTGCCGCATCTTTAACGCTCATTTTATTTCAACACTCGCCCTTTATGAAGATACAGTAGAATAGCTTTATTCGACATCTGGTAATGGACGACTCGTAGACTTCCTGTTAACGTTGTGACACATACCGCATGAAAAAGATCGCGTCATAAGAATGTGCCCTGACGACGATCGTATTTAACTACAAATTGATCAATTTCCTCATTTGAAAATTTTATACATGTAAAAAAAAATCAAATGTTACAGGAAAAATTGACGTTAATAACTTTAAAACTGCTTAAAACACTTTCGCCAAAGCTGTTTTAGAAAAAAACACCGTAGCTTAAAATTGAAGAGAAAACGCCCGTACACACACAAACAAACACATCAAACTCAACGACCCACAACCGTCATAACACAAACACAACAAACTCAACACAAACAACCATCGTAACACAAACTCAACACCCACAACCGTCATAACACCAACTCAACATTCACACCCTACACATAAACATTACAATAACGAAATGTCGAATCAAACTGAGTTAAAACTGTCACGACGGTGAACTTTAACGAAAAAAAAAACCATCCAAACCAAAACCAACCGCAAATTAATCCGTTAACGCTCACCGTCGCACGGTGGTTTTGCCAACCCTTCGACAGTCCTAGCAACTGCGAACGCAATGATTATCCTTTGCACGGAAAATGCGAACGCGTTAGCAGGACAGACACACAAACAGACAGACACGGTGATTGTAAATAGTAAATACTATCACAACAATGATTTGTCCAAATATGTCCGACGAGAAATACAACTACTACCAACTCAATTCGGTTGCGGGTCCAAGTCGGAGCTGGCCCAGAGGGTCTGTGTCGAAAAAGGTTCGGTAAGTAAATTGGTATTAAAACAATAGAAACTTATGCTGAAAGGGATATGCAATTAGCCCGGCGGTTGTCGAGGGGCCAATTATCGAAATTAGTAACTGAAGTAGCTGATTAAAATCCTATTTGAATAATGACCAGGGGCAAGGTCATAGGAGGGGTCAAATAAAAACCTACAAGATAATATTAGCTCGATTCCGAAAGTCAGTGGGTGGAAATTCCTTTCCCCAAATGTCATAGCGACGTCTTAAGCGGTTGGGAATATAACGTCGCCATGTTAGGGTATAAAAGCAAATAAATAGACCAATAAGTGTAGAATATTATGACTTAAGTGTGACACTTCCTATTCTTCTGATGCAAACGTTTTACTGAGAGCTGTTCACAAGACATTACGGGCTAACGTGTCTCACGTAGCCTCTGACAGTGCCTCACCAGGGGGATACTTTCTTCTCGTGGTGACGTCATTCCGTTACTAGCTCTCAGTAAAATATTCCCCAAAGTGACAAACTTATGGAACAATATTATAGACTTACGATAGACCTCATAATATAGAGATAGTGTGGCTTGCCAAAAACGTCATTTTGAAATTGTTAAATTTCGCAGTGAAGTCTTATAAAACGCTAACACAATTAATGAATATTTGTCTTTTATTTCACACGATAATAGCTTAAATTATTGCTTTTTTTAAAAGACATCTTCTATAAACACTAGGCCCTATAATAAAAGGAAAATAATTATGTAATCAACGTATAATTGGTTAAAATCGTCATTACCCAGTTAGTTATATTGGGTACGGTGCCATGCGTGGAGACAGTTATGGCAGCGTTCTATTTTCATGTTGAATGGGTCGGAGTTTCGTCACTGGCGTTTTTCCTTGGTATTGCTAGGTTTTTCAGTTAAATTTAGAAAAACTCAACTAGTTAAATGGTCATCGTAAAAACTTCATAAGAAGAGATACTACACCTTATAATACAAATATTTAATTTCCACGGGAAATACCGGGCATCCCAGGTAGTATTCGTAATACACCGGTACTAGGGCTGTGCTATTAGTGGTTTCAAGCAGTCGAGTCGGTTATAGAGTATCAATTTTTGTTTCGTCGAGTAATATTGAAGTCGAGTCGAGTAATCGAGTACTTGATTAAGGGGAAACTTTCTCTTATTCGAGTCGAGTAACTAAAATAAAACCTCGAATAATATTTTTAACGAGTTGAGTTATCGAGTATTTGATTATAAGCTGGTTTTATTCAAGTAATTATGAAATTAAATTTAAAAGGAGTATAGAGTAACTTTCAGTGCTGAAAAATATTCCATTATTTTAAATGAACCACAGTTTCCTCAACTTTGTACACTGTTAAAACAAATTGTTCTAATTTGAACAAATCGCCGTTCAGAAGGTTGTCCCTGTAACAGAACGCCATTTTGTTCTAATATGAACAAAAAATATTCGTTCGATAAAAAACGATGGTTGATGGTGCAATATTGAACTTAGATGTTCTATATTGAACAAACCTTCTTTGTTCAAATTAGAACGTTTTGTCGTTCGCGGTGGAACGCTTTGTCATTCACCGTGGATCATCTTCTCGTTCGACTTGGAAAAGCTTTATCGTTATCCAATACAAAGAGTACATATAGTTATTGCTTTCAAAATTATAGCTCATGTCTCCTGCCGGCGGTTCATCATGCTAATATAATAAAAGTAACCGAAAAGGAAAACCAGGCCTAAAAATAGATTATTTGAATTTAGTTCCAACCTCAATTACAACCATTTTATTAAGCTTAATTTACGTAAAATAAATAAAACCTTTTCATAGCGCAAAACAAATTACGTTCTATTCTTAGCCGAAAAGGTGAGCACTGGTATCAAACAAGTTTAGAATTTATTTCTATGCTGAAAACGTCAAACCAAATTGCAGTATATTACGAAATATTTTCTGTAAATTTAAATTCTGGAACTTGGGTAATTACATTTCAAATAAAAATATACTTAAAAAAAACGGTGCGTGTCCTATAAGTTCGGACCTTTCACAACCCCTTTTCGTTTTCCACTTCGTTAGGACACGGAGGTTATTTATATCGTTATTTGTGTGAAGTTTATTTTCAATAGGTGGGGTAGTTTCTGAGAAACAGCGTTACAGACCTAACACCATTTGAGTCGCTAGTGAAGGAGCTACGCTCCAACAATGAAATTGAATCTTCGGTAAATTTCCAAACACACTGTACAACTGCCAAAACAACTTCATTATAACATGTTCTAACTCACCTTGTAAATAAATTACTACGAGTAATAGTTTAATCAACCAGTACACTAACTTAAAACAACATAATAATGTACGAAAAAACTACCTATAACAAAGTGCACTCTAAACCACTTATTTATTACTTTATGGATGTAATACTTGTTTGTTACTTTTGGCCATACGAAGTTTTCCGCAAAATAGTGTCACACTTATTTGTTTCTTTTGGCCTTACGAGGTTTTCCGCAAAATAGTGTCACACTTATTTGTTAATTACCTCTCCGAGGGGACAAAGTCCCCTAGGAGGGGTTATACAACCACCGTGTCTGTCTGTGGGTCTGTGGGTCTGTGGGTCTGTGGGTCTGTAGGTCTGTAGGTCTGTGGGTCTGTCAGGCCTGCGAACGCGTTCGCATTTTCGGTGCAAAGTGTAATCACTGCGTTCGCAGTTTCTCGAAGGGTTGGCAAAACCACCGTGTGACGGTGAGCGTTAACGGATGCATTTGCGGTTTGGTTTGGATGGTTTTTTTTCGCTCACCGTCGTGACGGTTTGGTGTTTTACGTTTTTGTAATGTTTATGCGTAGGTTGTGAGTGTTGAATTTGTTGTATTTGTGTTCTGATGGTTGTGCATGTTGAGTCTGTTGTGTTTATATGGGCGTTTTCTCTCCAACTTCTTCTTAATGACTTCGGGACGGACCGAGTGCTGAGTGTAATGCTACCTCTCAACGTTCAATGGCAGGGTTTCCACCAGTTGTACACGGTATTCGTCTTAGTATCAATTTGCGATCGCATCGGGCGGGATTTGAACCCGAGACCTCCTGCTTGACAGGCGGAGGTTCTACCACAGAACCACCGACACTTGTTACGCCTTATTGAAAATTAGACCTTCAGCTTTATCGGAAGCGTATTTAATAGAGTACGAAATTTTGGTTTAATTGAAATAGAATTGAAATTGAAATGATTGCATCGAAGAAATTCTAATTTAGCGTTTCTCTATTGATTAAAAACAAATGCGCCACCCAGGTTTCGAAACCAGACCATTCGGCTTGGCAGTCGAGCGCTCTACCACAGAACCACCGATAGCTGCTTAGGTTCACTGAAATTAAGACACGCATCGTAAGCATAATAGGTAATAAAGTCTTTTTTATTAATGAATTTATGAAGGCCTAATCTGGTTTTTTTAAAAGGTTAAATCTTGTTTTAGCGCAGTCAGCCGAGATAAGAGGGTTAAAGGGTAGACCCTGTGGGTGGTCCACTTTGTTAGTTTTTTTGTTATTTATTTACGGGTATTTTTAACGACCTATATATAGTTGTGTTAATTCAAAGGAGATAATTTAACGTTAATTGCTTTAAGAGCTGGCGGTTAGTCAAGTGGCTCTCTGTGCTTTGTTGATGGTAAGGTTTTTGCTTCTTGTAAATATATTTGGTGTGGATATTTGGATATCTACGATTTCTAACGCAGTCAATGATTTCCTGGGTGTGCGAGTCATTATATGATATTGGAAATTGGACGGCATTGGTCTTTTTCATGCGGTATGTGTCACAACGTCAACTCGAAGTCTACGAGCGTTGAAATAAAATGAGCGTTAAAGATGCGGCAAGTATTTCGTAAGCGAGAAAAATACAAATACCATCTGTAGATATTTCTTTCATTAAAATTTGCTTAGTATTATATTCAACTGATAAACATGTACTGTAAAAAGGTTTAAATTCAATTGTGCATTGTTTTAGTAAGTCTAACTCACTGTTGTAACTACTTAATTTATAATATTCTGAATAAATTAAACTCGATTGTTTCGTCTCAATTATTAAAATTAAAATTTTATACCGGGCAGGGTTTGAACCGAGAATACGTTTTTCGTAAATAACTCTGAATTGCGGAGATATCTTTGGGGGTCGTGTCGAGAAATTAATACCACTAGGGACCATTCTTCCGAGGAGAGGTATATTTTGGCTTGCCAACTTGTTTTGGTCATACGTTGAAAGTGTCACTCTTATATGTTAGTACATGTACATGAAACTAGGGCTTCTAACGATGATCTGAATAAGGCAATCTGATTACTATTTATCATATAAGATATATCGCCGATAAAAAACCTGAATTAACTGGCTACCTGTTCCTTTTTTAATCTGACCTGCGGCAATCTAGTTTTGTTATCTCGTTTCGGTAACCGACGAGGCCACAGCTATAGAAAGCAGTTATTTTCTCTGATAAGCGCGTAGATATCTGTCTATATGATGTCTACTTCCCGACATCTAGTTGAATGTTTTTTATTCTTTTAAATTTTTGTATAGCAACAAAAAAAATGGCTTAGTTCCAAGAAGTCAATATAAAGATATACTAAAAAAGTATATCCGCCGTTATCGCGGGTTAAAGATACAATTTAAAAAACAGATCAATCCGTGAAAGTCATATAGGCTTGTCAGACAAGCGCAAAAGCGTATCCGCGTATTGCCGTTAGAGTAAAAAATCTGTTATCCGCTAAAGGTATTGGATTAAAAATAATCCAGTTCATCTGTGAAAGCATCAGACACCAGATCAGCGTTAGAAGCCCTACATGAAACCAATACAAATAAATCCATATAGGATTGTGTGTAAAACCTGTTCTAAGGGGAACGATCTCCTAACTATTGGAACGAATCTATTCTATTGTGTAGTTTACAAGCCTTTCTCCAGAGGGCGAAGGAGCATTCGTTCTTATTTGAACGAAGTAAAATATCTTGAACACACCGTTCTCTGTTACATACCTTTAGAACGCTATCTTTCAATTTTGAACAGACTGTTCTAAGTTGAACGTCTTCTGAACGAATTTTTTTAACAGTGTAGGTACCGTTTATTGCCCCCCAAAAGTTGTAAAAACCCTTCTTTGAACTTTGAAGCAACGAGGATAGAAAAACCAATATTCAACGACTTTAGAGAGCAGCTTTTTCGAGTAATGAGGTGTGAAAAAATAGGTCGTTTCATCCAAATTAAAATAAATAATTATACTTAAAACCAAAATAAAAACTAAACTAAGAATTAAATGTATGAAAGGACTCACCCCTTACCAAAATGTGAGTCTTAAGACCTTTTCACACGAGCCAACTTTTTAAATCAAAATGCTGAGTCAGCAAAAATGGATCAGTGAAATGGATTAGATGAAACTCATTATAGTCTCATTTTGGAAGACCCAATTCTGGAGACTTGAGATAAGCTTAATTGAGAGTTGATTGTGGGTTACAATATTAGATTAGAATAAGAGTTATTTAAGACTTCACTTTAGTCTCATATGGGGAGACCCATTTTTAAGGACTTGAAAGAGACTTAATTGAGAGTTGCTTAGAGGTTACAATATTAGATTAGAATACGGGTTTTTTAAGACTTCGTTTAGTCTCATATTGGGAGACTAAATTTTGGGGACTTGAAAAAGGCTTAAATGAGAGTAGATAATGGGTTACAATATTAGATTAGAATAAGGGTTATTTAAGATTACACTTTAGTCTCATATGGGGAGATTCATTTCTGGGGACTTGAAAGAGACTTAATTGAGAGTTGCTTAGAGGTTACAATATTAGATTAGAATAAGGGTTATTTAAGACTTCCCTTTAGTCTCATATTGGGAGACTCAATTTTGGGTACTTGAAAAGGGCTTAAATGAGAGTTGATTAAGGGTTACAATATTAGATTAGAATAAGGGTTATTTAAGACTTCACTTTAGTCTCATATTGGGAGACTCAATTTTGGGTACTTGAAAAGGGCTTAAATGAGAGTTGATTAAGGGTTACAATATTAGATTAGAATAAGGGTTATTTAAGACTTCACTTTAGTCTCATATTGGGAGACTCAATTTTGGGGACTTGAAAAAGGCTTAAATGAGAGTTGATTATGGGTTACAATTTTTGATTAGAATAAGGGTTATTTAAACTTCACTTTAGTCTCATATTGGGATACTCAATTTTGAGGACTTGAAAAACGCTTAAATGAGAGTTGATTATGGGTTACAATTTTAGATTAAAATAAGAGTCATTTAAGACTTCACTTTAGTCTCATATGGGGAGATTCATTTCTGGGGACTTGAAAGTTGCTTAGAGGTTACAATTTGAAGTTAAAATAAAAGTAATCGTAAATATAATGGCCACTTAAGTTTGATATTAAACAGGTTATTAAAAGCTTATTGTTCAACTACCATGATGGATTGCAACTTGAATCTTGGTTACAAAATGGTCATAAGGGATGGGCTGGCTAATTTTGGTTAAGCTCAACTCACTTGAAACCCTAAAATTTTTGTAATAAAATAACCGTTTAAAATTTTTAAGTATACTAAATAATATAAATATATATAAATTTTTAAACTAGGATATTTCCTTTCAAGTAAAATTTATTCCGTATGAGTGTGTAAATAAACTGAGCTGAGTTAAAAGTAGCCTAGCATCTAGAGCCAGCCATGAAGTCTGGAGATTTTAGAACTTGCAATCCAGCATGGCAGCTGAACATAGTAGTCATTTTTTATTTAGTGTTTAATAATTATTTTAACGTTGGATTTGAACGGACGCCCGACCGTGAAAGTGGTCTGCTGTATAGCGACCGCCATGCAATAACTGGTGAAGAATTTAACTATAAATCACAGTGGACTGCTCACATATAGGGCACCCTGGTTGTACTCATATCGGCAGATTTACCAGTATATCCAGAGTTTAAATCGAGTCTCCTAAAAATCGCATTAAAAAAGTCTTAGTAGAGTCTCCTACAAAGAGTAAAACGCAGGTATAAATAGAGTCTCCTACAAAGAGTAAAACGCAGGTATAAATAGAGTCTCCTACAAATAGTAAAACGCAGGTATAAATAGAGTCTCCTACAAAGAGTAAAACGCAGGTATAAATAGAGTCTCCTACAAATAGTAAACCGCAGGTATAAATAGAGTCTCCTACAAATAGTAAAACGCAGGTATAAATAGAGTCTCCTACGAATAGTAAAACGCAGGTATAAATAGAGTCTCCTACAAATAGTAAAATACAGGTCTTAATTGAGGCTCCTACAGAAAGCGAATTTTAATGCAGTGTCTTTCAAATCGCAAAAATCATGTCTAAATTGAGTTTCCTAAAAATTAAAAAATATGGGTTTAAACCGAATCTCCTAGAAATCACGGAAATAGTGTTTAAATCAAGTCTCAAACAAATCGCAAAAAACAAGTTTAAATTAAGTCTCCCACAAATAGTAAAACGCGGGACTAAATTGGGTCCCTACAAATAAAAAATCTGGGTTTAAATCAAATCTCCCAGAAATCAGGGAAAAAGGGGTTTAAATCAAGTCTCAAACAAATCGCTAAAAACAAATCTAAATTAGGTCTCATAGCAAGATCTTAAATAGAGCTAAAAACGAGTCTTCTTTAAGGCTAGCTTAAAGAAACGTAAATAAAACTTGATTGTATCTAGATTTAAGTATATTTTTAGTCTGAGTTTTGGACTGTGGGAGGCTTATTCATGATTTATTATGGGCTTTGAATAAGTCTTTTTTAAGGTTTTATTTTCGAAACATAATTTTGGTAAGGGACAGGACACGATACTCTAGAATTTTACGGAAATAACGGAATCCGTTGGAAATATATCGCTGATAAGGCAGCCTGGATGGGTGGTTTCTACGAACGATTAGTAAGGACATGCAAGGACGTTATTCGGAAGACACTCGGGATGGCATCTTTGTCGTACCAGGAACTAGAAACGATCGTGATTGAAGCCGAAGCGGTTGTCAATTCTCATCCCGTAACCTACGTGTTCAGCGACAGCCGCGAACCAATGCCTCTTTCGCCGGCCGAATTTCTAACGGGTAAACGTCTCACCAGCTTACCACCTCAACAACTAAAGGAAAGCGAAATCCCAAACTCTCAGCGAAAATACGCAATAAGAGTACGTTATTGTACCAATCTAAAGGAAAAACCCTTCAAACGCTGGAAAGAAGAATATTTAATGGAGCTTAGAAACGCCCACCACGTTTTGCCAAACAAACGTAACACTATCTTCAAAAAAGGAGATGTGGTGTTGGTGCACGAGGAAAAAATTCCCAAAAACATGTGGCGTTTAGCGGTCGTCACAGAAGTTATTTTGGGGCGCGATGGCCACGTTAGGTCATGTATGGTTCGTTTGCCAAACAGAAACATCATCAAACGTCCAATTAGGCTCCTCTACCCTCTGGAAATCCGAAATGATGAAAACGACTAAATTTGACTTGTATGAAAATTAACATTCAAATAATTTCATGTCAATTTTGGGGGGGAATGTGAAAAAATAGGTCGTTTCATCCAAATTAAAATAAATAATTATACTTAAAACCAAAATAAAAACTAAACTAAGAATTAAATGTATGTAGAACCATAAACTAAAGTAGTTTTAAACGTCCAAAAAAGGTAGGTGTAAATATATATAAAAGGTGTTCATTTGTATATGTAATATATTTTAGCGCATTTAACTTTAAAATTAAGAACGCGCGAAAAAGGCAGGAGAGTTGTGTTTTGAATTCTACCACGAGCGATCGTGTGAAATTTGTCTTGAATAAAAGCTTATATATTTGAAAGTTAGTCTTAACGTTCTTTTGGATTTAATTACGACGGTTAAGCCTAGCGAACAAATTATATATGATCCTAGTTTTTCAGTTGATTAGGATTAGCTTAGAGAATAGTTAAACGCTCTCCCACAAGTACGCGACGGGCTATTCCGTTTCTAAAATAGTCACTTCATGGGGTACCCGAATATTCAATTTTTTGGTACTCGGTAATCGACGAGTATTCTCCAATTAATTATTTGGGATCAAGCTCGAGTAGTCGCACAGCCCTAATCAGTACTCCACACGCGGGTACCCTCAGTACCAGTAATCTCTACCTCACCTTCGACATAGGAATGGCTATCCTGTGGACCAAACCCACCTCCCCCCCTTCACAATGCGGCTGATGGTTTTTCTCTCTTATCAAAAACCTCGGTTTCTGTACACTTAAGTTTAACAGTCATCATCGTTTAAAATGTAAATCAAAAGAAATTACCAAATGTAATAATAGCTCCTCCAATTATATTTGGTCTAATGTGTCATACATAGTTTCTGTAATTAACATAAATAATAATAACGTTCAAATAACACGGCGGAAATTAATAATATTAATTAAAAACCATTTTGTTAATTTAACAATCGTCAGGCTTACGAGTAGCGTTGGCCAACGGGTGTATAGGTAAGCAAGTCGGTCTAGCTAAAATATTAGTTCCACATCATCCGAATGTATGGGCCCTCAAGGGCTTGAATGGGCATCGCTATCGAGAAAATCTTATACCTCATGAATTTACGTATCATTTACATATGTGATCTCTGTGGTTTCAAGAAATCAATTTCCCAAATTTAAGGGAAAGAGGTGCAGTCATTTATAAAGGCGCACTTATGTATGTTGATGGTCCTTGCACATTACGTGTCCAGCTATGATAGAGTCGCAGATTATATTGAAAATTAATTTCCAAAACATTTCGCGGCCGAAAACTTGATTCAATACTTATCGACATGGACGATAGTTTTCGTAGGAGTTCGCGTAGGAGTATACGCGAACGTCTGGATCTCATTCTGGAGGAACCCCAACTCATTTTATTTACTTATCTTAAAAGACTTTTGACACAGACAAAGATGGCTGCGCTGCGAATTCTCGGAACCCCGGTGACCCTTCCACGAAACCCCAGGGTTCCGCGGAACACCTTTTGGAAACCACTGATCTACGGATATTTTTGCTTATGATTGTACATTAATTACACGGCTCACAGCTTCATTTAGTGTCATACTATTGTTACCTATGATTGAGCGCCAAGAAAGCCGGCGATCAAAAATAACACCAAGATCACGTAAAGGAATAGCAACCCCAGATATCGTCAACGGGGAAGTGACATCCCGTTTTGTCGAGACACACAGACTTACACATTTCTCGGGGAACAAAAAGAAGCGCAAGCTCAGCAAGTACAGCGTGGCACAACGCGCAATAATAATAATAATCAGCTAGGCTAATACCCAAGGCACCACCTTAGGCCTAAATCATCAAGCGACGTTTAAAGCCATTAATTCAGGTGGTTGGGTTACAAAATGCCGGTTTCAGGGGCGTAACTCCATTATTTGAAAAGTTGTCAAAAACGACATCTGGCGTTTCCGACGTAACTATTATCGCTTTGCAAAATACGACAACTCCACGTGAAAGGAAATAAAAAAGTATTAAATATTGCTTGTGGTTTCATTTTTCTATCGTTTACACGTTTCGAGAAAATTTAAGATAAATGCAAAAACTCCCTTTGTCGAAGACTTTTGTAACAGACTGTACAACCATAAATGCTCAATCACACGGTCTATATTAGAAACAGTTATTCCCTATATTAACTTAAAAACAATACGCCGAACTAGAGTCGGAAATAGGCCACGTGTCAGAATTTATAGCCTGGTGTACCGCAAACAGAGTGCACACCACCGGAGGTCCTCATCATAATGCCCTACGCCAGCGTCCGCAGCCCGGACAGGTGACAGAACAGCCAAGGCAGCGAGATAACCTTACCACTGACGGTCTCACCTTCGACGCAAGCCACTCAACACAGAAGAAGGTGCAACAATGGGACGACCAACCCCTCACTTCGCACGCAGCAGTGTTAATAAGAGTGGATGCTCTAGCAACTCCAGCCGACACCCTACCTACGTATAGGTAGAGAGCCATACCCTTCAGAGCTTATAAAGGGGAACGACGGGAAGACAGCGACCCAAGTAACCCGGCACAGCTGGCACCGGACACCCGGTGTTGCCCCAAAAGGCCGGGAAACAGGACCACCTCATACGGAGACCCGCCGCCCCACAGCAGGCTACCCAATCCTCCGAGGCGGCCAGTTTGCCTGGACCCTCTCCGTTAGCCAGAGCCGAAGCTCAGTTTCCAGCCCATACCTGACCGAAGTCGGAGGTGGAGATCAGAGCACCAGCAACTTAATCTCGAACTAATCGATATTTGTATTTCAGGCGGAATAAAGCATAACGTCTGGGATTTTGATCGAAAAACCACTATTTATCCAGACAACTAGGTTGGCAGGTTTGTCAAAGAATGCTTTTTTGAGCCTCCCTGGTTCATGACAAATCTTCTGCCTGTCTATACACAAAGTAAATAACCACATAAGTAGTATTTTATAGAATAGTTTATTCGCTTTGACCTGGTACCGATTAGAACCAATCTAATTTAGCGCTTTTTCATCAGCTATAGAAGAGCTGAAATTGCTATTGCATTCTGAAGTTTGGATCCTACGTTGAAATTTTTATCCCCGTCACTAAATTCTAGTGTTTGTTCCCACGTATTAACTATACTTACAAGAGACGACCCGAGGTGATAATCACCGATTTTGTTCAAAGTCGGGTTTAATGTACACCTACATGTAACTTGTAAAATCCGCAAGGGAAAAGTTGCGACGGGATTTCGTTTTGCCATGGCAATCGATAACGTTTTTGACAACATGATTTGGAATTATTTCCATTGAAAATAACATGAGAATCTGAAGGATCTTAAGGGTCCCCCAATTGACCAAATTGCATTTAAACTTGATTAAATGTTTTTTTAACGGTTTTGAAATTTTAAAATTTTTTTAAAAGGTTTCACCCCCAAAATCCTTCAGATTCCCATGTTATTTTCAATTGGAAAATTCCAAATCATGTTGTCAAAAACGTTTTCGGTTGCCATGGAAAAACAAAAGCCCGTCGCAACTTTTCCCTTGCAGGTTTTTTAAGGTACATGGAGGTGTACACTATACCCGAGTTTGAACAAAATCGGTGATTATCACCTCGGGTCGTCTCCATGTTAGTTAATTACATAACATTTATTAAGGTCAAGAATATATACAATGAATAATGTTTGCCCGACATACCAATGCCATGCCAAATGACCGTCGACCACCTCCACGTGCGCTCACAATCTGGATATCAACATCTACACTGTACGGTAGCGCACCCCAGCGGTATCTCATTTAACAACATAAATAAACATGTATACACAACCCGCGGCGTAGTAACCAGGAGGACAAGGGGACAATGTCCCCTCCTAAATTTTCTACTAGGGGACATCACCTGTGTTTGTCCCCCACCCCCTGAAATTGGTTTTTACAACCATTATGAAAAAAGATAAATTTGTCGTTTAAAACTTTTAACAACAAAGTAAGAGCGAATTCAAATTCAACTTTCGATTTTTGGTGAAATTTCCAAATATTTGTCCACTTTAATAATATAATATATTGTGGAGCGCCTCGCTCGCTTCGCATGTGAGGGTAGTTTCGCTCGCAATGTACCCCGCAAACTCAAAAACGTTCCTACGCCTTGTACACAACATACCTCGAAGGGCTTGCCACCACCCTCCTTCGCATTGCAACCCGGCCACCTTGGGTATTAGCCTAGCTGATTATTATTATTATTATAAGTTTTTTTATACAAATATTTTGATTAATAATATAATTATTATGAAAACACTTTAACAATGGTTCCTTTAAGTGCGCCGTAATCAAATAAGTGTATTATATTTTGTGAAGTTTCTGGCTAAAATCAAGAATATGGTTTTATGAAAAATGTCATTTATGGTAAATCCGGTAGACCACGCTCAAATATTAAAAAATAAACTTTTTCCTGGCGGTATCGCCGACAAAACCACTACCCAGTTTAATGTGTAGCATCTCTAACAGGAAGACCACCCGAGGTGTAACACACCGATTTCGTTCAAACTCGGGCGTTAAGTAGGCCTTAATGCCGGTTGAAAATTCCCAAAAGGAAAATTTTCAACCAGCATTAGTTTTGCCATGGCAACCGAAAATGTTTTTGACAACACAAAATGGAAAATTCCCTACCCAAAAAAACATGGAAATTAAATTTTTTTAAATGCAAAAAACTAGAAAAAATTGATCAATTCGTCAATTTTGATAAATTTTTTCTAGTTTTTGAATTTTAGAAATTTTCAAAATCTAATGTTTTTTTGGGTAGGGAATTTTCCATTTTGTGTTGTCAAAAACATTTTCGGTTGCCATGGAAAAACTAATGGATGGATGGTACTACAAATGAAATTTGTAAATCAACGATATATCTTGAGTGGGAATTAGAATAGAGTTAAAATGTAAAATTAAAATTTTAAAGCTATTTTAAATTTTAATTATATTTCTGTAACCTTCGTCATGTGCACGGGAGACAGTGGCGCCAGCGTCGCAACCAGAACTTTCAGGTTGACTATTTATATACAGTTTAAATAATTACAATTGTATTGAGTCAAATGCATATCCTTCATTGACGCTAGTATAGTACTTACAGAGCATCCATACTAGGGGACCACACCTCAGTTCAAAGGTGTTACCTTCATGCGCAATATTTATGACTCGACTCGTAATTAGTACGTCGACAAACGAAAGTCCGTGTTTGATCTTTAGTACAGTATGTGTGCTAAGGTCATTCAATGAGTTCTTGTTGTAGGCACCTTTTCGTCTTGAGCATCGTCACGGTTCCCACACCGTTGTGATCTATAGTTTGGGTGACCTTAGATAAAATTAAATTTTAACCTTTCACTTCAGTAAGAATTAGCTAATCACAATTACTAAAGCGTAAATTAGATATTTGCGAATTTGTTTTTCATTCTGTTATCGAAATAAGAAACTACGAGCACGTGCGGCTTTTGTTAACGCACGCGAGCAAAAAATATTTTGGAAATTTTAATAATATATGAAGCACGTGACTCGCAGTCGCGCGTCATTTCATTTGAAAAATGTGAACGCTTCAAAACGAAGTCGGATTTGAAAAGGATCTAACGGTCTTGGTTCTACCATTTTGACGATTGTTCGCGCAAACCACGACGGAAATGTCACAGAGAAATGTCAGAGCTTCGTGGGAAGAGGAAGAATTCGAGCTTCCGGCGGACATGGTGGAGGGTTTCAGGGATGCCCGCAGATCGGGACACTTGCTGGACGCCAAACTCCGTTCCAGCGATGGAGTCCTGTTCCCCATTCACAAGTGAGATTGAAATCGCCAGAACCAAATTGACAATATCCGCTAATACTTCTTGTCGGGTTAAACAGGATCGTCTTGGAGATATTTAGCGCGTACCTGCGAGATAAGATAGGATCAGACCAAACCACGAGGATCTTCGAAGTACCTTTGCTGGGAGACACACTACGCCAAATCCTGGATTTCGTTTACGACGAGAGCCTGACCATCACTAAGGACAATGTGGTACAATTGACAAAGGCTTCTCACAGACTCGAGATCGGAGGATTACTAGTCAAATGCTGTCAGTGTATCGAGACAGACTTGGACAGCACCAAAGCGTTTCAATATCTTCAACTCGCCAAGAAATTCAGAGGTTGCACCGCGTTGAAGAAGAGGATTGACTCCTTCATTCTGGCCAATTTTACAAAGGTTGACTTTAACTCGTAAGCCGTTGATACCAGTTCTAAAAGAAGTGGGCGATCGTGTGTTCCTAGGTGGTGCGACAAAGTGGGGAATCTCGCGGTCTCCAGTTGGATGACGTCCTCGAATACCTGAAATCGGACGCTCTCAACGCCAGAGGAGAGGAGGACGTATTCGAAGCCGTGAACGCTTGGACTGCAAAAGAACCAGAGAATCAAGACGCCTATTTTCCCATTCTCTTCAAGGCGGTTCGCCTGGCTTTGTGCTCCCACCAGTAAGACAAGCACCAGTGGAAAAGACATTGAGGGATGCTGTTATAAATTTAATTATTGTCTCAGATTCTTGACGGAAACTGTGGCGTTGGACCCCAAGGTACGAACAAGCCCTGACTGTTCTCGGCTGGTGAACGAAGCCGTTTCATATCGTAACGCCGTAGAAAGCCAAGAAGGCGAGATCTTCCACGTCAACATTCCATTTGCCAGACCAAGAATGCCCCACGCGATTATCTTTGCCGTCGGCGGCTGGTCCGACCGTATCGCCTGTTCAGTCATGGAGTGCTACGACATTCGAACGGATCGGTGGTTCCTAACCAGCGACGGAGATTACACGCCGAGGGCCTACCACGGAATGGTCGTTTGCGACAACCTCATCTACGTCGTTGGAGGATTCGACGGCACCGATTGTCTGAACTCAGTCCGGACGTTCAACCCAGTGACTAAAGAATGGAAGGACCGAGGCTGTATGTACGAACAGCGTTGCTACGTCAGTGTCGTCGAAATGGGTGGTATCATTTACGCTATGGGAGGCTTTGATGGCTACGAACGCCTGGACTCTTGCGAAAGGTTCGACCCAAAGAGCAACCAATGGAGCTTGATCGCCAAGATGCGCAGAGTTCGAAGCGACGCTTCAGCCGCGGTTCTCAATAGTTAGTTCTCACGACTCAAACAGGACTAAACTTGAGGAAGGAAACTCAAATCTCTCTCTTAGACAAGGTGTACATTGTCGGCGGTTTCACCGGACGACACGTTCTTCAAAGCGCCGAAGTCTACGATCCCGCGACCAACCAGTGGACGAACATTAGTGACATGAACAGACGCCGAAGTGGACTCTCATTAGTGGCGTACCGAGAACGCTTGTACGCCCTGGGAGGTTTCGATGGAAATAGCCGACTGAAAACGGGTATGAGGTTGTAATACAAAGGCTATTAGCTGTATGGCTGACCTCCACAAAACTACAGCGGAAAGATACGATGGCCACAGTAATACGTGGACCGGGATCTCGGACATGTCCATCGCGAGAAGTAACTTCGCAACGACAGTCCTCGAGGATAAGATTTTCGCCATAGGTGGCTATCGGGGTAAGAGGGAAGAGGCGATAACGGACAGTTCTTGTTCCGATACTTAAGGTGTCGTTTCTCAGGTAACGGGACCGTAGATCTGGTGGAGGTATACAGCGTTGAAGACAACGACTGGACCGCGGCAGCCAGAATGATTACGAGCAGAAGCGCGCTCAACTGCTGCGTCGTGAATGGGTTGATGTCCACCACTGACCAATATTCCTATTTAGGAAATGCCCAATAAGACGCCCTAGCACTTCCAAAATTTAAAATGGTCATCATATTTTATGTAAAAGTTATCAAAATTCATGTTAAACTAAGGATGTTTCATCAGTATCATTTTTAATTTTCCTAAAATGTAATTTAAAACGCGGAATAAAAGTTTAACATGTTAAAATGTTAATAGTATTTACAGAAACGCTCCTAGTTCCAGAAGAATAGGTACGCTATCGGAAAGTGAGCAATGAGCGCCAAATATCGGCAAAGGCGCTCTAGTGTGCTGGAACGCAGAATGCACACAATTCATTCTCACTCCGAACCGAGAGACCCATGTAGTGCTTAAAACGGCCAACTGTTCTGGTTATTCAGCTCGTAATCTGAAGATATCTGAAGACAATCAGTTACTCAGATCAGGTGTATCTTTTTTTCTTAATACAGCAATCAGCTCTCAATATTCATTATCACAAGGTGGGGTGGCGGAGTGATTAGCACTTTCGCCTCCTAGCAAGAGGAGCCAGGTTCGATCCCAGCTTGTGGCACTGGGTGACAACTCGGAGCAGCTCCTTCCGCGTTGAGTTTGCAATTTATCTCCCTACTGGTTTAAGGGGTTTCCTCCGAGCTCTTCCCCTTTTATAAAAACTTGTAGGGGTTAACGGTAATAGTTTAATTATCAACGATATAAATCAATACTACAAAACAAATATTTCAAAATAATGATGGTTAACATACAGTTTAAATTTCAAAATGACTTAGGGTAAGTTCTTTGTGATACCAAGTTCTTTTAGAAAGGGTTCTTGGCTAGGTTCACGTTCACTGAGTACTAAAACACGGCTTATCACAATGCGCTTTATTTGATTAAAAATATTTGCAGTTTTTGCGTTAATCGAAAAGTTTAATAATGCTGAAGATGATTTACAAAATTGATGTTCCCGGTTTTGGACGAACAGCCAATAATCACAAGCTGAGTGCCTATGACCAAAGAGTATGGAGGTAATAGAGATAAAACAACCGGTAGAGGTCCGCAACGAAACATTCACCACCGAGGGGGTTGACAATGGGAAAAAACATCTGTAAACCGAGCTTCAAAATAGCTACCGTAGCGCCATTTCGGGATTCTTCGTAATCGAAAAGGCACAAATTTAATTGCAACAATAGCGCCAAAGAGAATTCTTTGATAGCGCTTGGTCTTTTCTTAGAGTACCTTTTTAATTTGAAAATGAATTTAGGTCATAAATATGGCAAAGTGAAATCAACCAAAAGTTTCAAAACGAAAAGCGGGACAAGAATCCCGAAATGGCGCTGCGGTAGCTATTTTGAAGCCCAGTTTACAGATGTTTCTCCCCACTGTCAACCCCCTCGGTGGTGAACGTTTCGTTGCGGACCACTCCCGGTTGTTTTATCTCTATTACCTCCATACTCTTTGCTATGACCACAGAGCTATTCGATCCAAAGAAAAGCCATTTCAGTTACACCTTCAACAAGAGGGCAAGTTAAATAAATAAATATGACTTATAGGTCACCCAAAGCCGGCCAGAAGTGACACGACGGGGTATCACAACCGTCCGGAAAATGATACAGCTGAGAGGGAGAAGGCAGTGCTCCGTGTAGAAGGCGCCACTGAATGGCGTTTTCCACGCGCGTTGTTAGACTGGAGACCCGCGAAACCATCCACGTTAGAGAGACTCTCCGACCGTAGAAGCCATTCGCGATATTTATAGGGGCAAAAGGTTTGGGAGGATCAAAGTCGTGGTGAACTAGGAGTTGATAAATAGTCCGGGTCAGTGTAAAATCAGTAAGTTTTGAAGATTTTCTCCCGAAATAAGTAGAGGCCCTTAGGTTAAATTTAAAAATGGAGGATGGGTCGTTAGTGGCATGAATGCCGCCATTCGCGTTGAAGAGACGGAAGTGGCGTAGGACATCCTGGAATGGCGCATGTTAGGTTTTACGGGAGGGTGCGAGCATTTGAACATGGTGAAACATATACTAGTCTATTGGAAGAAATACAAAGCTGAATGGCGTAGGCTGACTTGTTAATATGAACTATCACCATTACTATAATTGTTTTCGTCTTTAGTTTTTAATTATAAATTTTAAATAATTTTTTTTACCGTGCGCCCACATATGGTGGTAAGCCGCTCTTTTTCAAAAGAGTTGTATTTTATACGGGTCTATTAATAAATCTTATTAAATCTTAAATCTTAAGATTCGGGAAAGCCTTTACGATGGCGTCAACTATCGCCTTATAGGCGTGAATGATAAAACGAGAAGGATGCGACATTGGAATGGCTTCTCCTATAGACGAAACCACGCGTTGGAAAGAGGATCTATGAGGTCTCGGACGCGACAGCGATCTGCGGAAACGAAACGAGAATGAAGGACGGCGCTAAAAGGGTCACCGCCCGGGTCAAGGATGAAACGGTTGTCGAAAATCGGCAGATTTCCGACAGTATCGAAAGAGAGATCGTCAGTTTGCAACACGATCGGCGACTCGGCCCACGTACGTAGAGACGAGGCGTAGACAGTGCGGCCAAGACTACCCAGTGGTCAAATGGAAAGAAAAACGTCAGTAATTGAGTTTAAGGAAGGTCGCAGACTCCTCAAGACGGCCTCCACGTTATAACGTGCGGGAGCTTGGGAACGCTGGCGTTTACTAGGTCGACGCAGAGGGGCGAAATGCTTTCATTTTGGTTTCAATGTGGACAAGACCGAGACCACCGCACATCTTATCGTCGTTATCGAAGTTAAGTTACGGTAATAGTGAGTGTAGGGAGCTGTTGGCTCGCGTGGCACGAAGGGCTTGACACCACCCTCTTACGCATTGTAACCCGGCCACCTGTTTAAAGGCATTAAACTTGTAGAGGTTAACGGTAATAATGAGTGTAGGGAGCTGTTGGCTCGCGTGGCACGAAGGGCTTGACACCACCCTCTTACGCATTGTAACCCGGCCACCTGTTTAAAGGCATTAAACTTGTAGAGGTTAACGGTAATAATGAGTGTAGGGAGCTGTTGGCTCGCGTGGCATGAAGGGCTTGACACCACCCTATACGCGTAGTAAACTGGCTACCTAAATTAATGGCTTTCAAAGTCGCTTGATGACTTAGTATTAGTAACTGATACTCTGTAAGAATATTCTGACTTATACCCCGCGCGTGACTTTTTATAAACATAGTTTATTAATTTATTTCCCTATACGTCGTTTTGACGTTTTGTAGTATTTTTCTGTTTATTGAGAGTGGGTGCTAAATTCAGGGACCACCCCGGGGCCAAAACTCTAGCTACGCCACGGTTTACAAAAATTCAGATTTGATTTGTGGTTAAAACTATCTGGTTTGTATTTTCACGCATATCAACTGACCTGATAATAGGTTGGCGTAAATGCAGAAGCAGATAATCTGATATTTTGAGATTATTTTATCGGTTCAAATAACGCAACTAGAGATAATAGAGTAGTATAACTCTGTAGCTTTGTGCTTTTGCCGCCATTTTGAGGGCAGTGTTTTATCTATGGGAAAAAACATGGGTGACCTCGACATACGTCACGCCGATAGTACTCTATATAAAGAAAAATTTTAAGAGCCCCGTCTAAGATTGTTTAACGACTTTGAAGTTTTTATTGTAAGATAAATATACGCTAAAATTATACTAATATATACTTTTAAGATACGTAATACTATTCCTCTACCTAACGTAAGATATAACACTATAAATATTGATCATTGTAATGTAGCAGTGGAAAAAATGCAAAAAAAAGCCTTGGACAGAAACACGCCTTATATTTGGGGCCAAAACTTCGTAACAAAATTGATAAAAACATAAAAAATGAGAAACGATAACATCGTTGTAGTGGCGTACTCTTGTAATCCGTTGCGTCTGGGAGGCAGAGTTTGTGGATGGCCGTGTGAGGACGACCACCAATCCCCCAACGGGTGGTTGGAGTACTTCCGCCACGGGTGCCCCCACGTATCCCCCCGTTGGCCTGGCCGTTACACATATCTCACCCTGATTAATCAAATGGACAAGAGGACTGATTGTCCCACACGTCACAATCGACTAAAAAAAACTAATAACCGCATGGTTAATTAATTTATTAATCTATGATTTGTATAACCTTCTAAGTTAATAATTTAATAGTGTTATTTTTCGCTAATTTATCTCCGATAAAATTATATATTTCATTGATTTACTTTTGGCATAATAATCTTTCCTAGCTAATATTCCCAGTCACGCACGAGCATTTTTGCTCATGTGGCCATATGGGAAGATACGATATTAAATTATATATTGTCTTTATTATATAGGGTATCAATAAATTTAAAAAAACTGAGAATCGATTGAAAGCACTAATCACGACCATTTTCAGTTCTACAAGTGTTTCTTTTGTTATATTCAGTTTTCTAAGATACGTTGAGAATGGGGCTTTTGAACTGGGAGGTTAGGAAAGAATATTTTATGGCGTAGGATCGATTATGACTGTGTCATGTTGTGACTTTGATATACCGCAAAGGGGGGGGGGGTATAAAGGTTTACTGAAAAATTTTAAGATCTATCTAAACAGTTTGCTGCGTTAAATTATCCAAAACGTATTTTAATTTAAAAAGAGGGGAAATTAGCTGAAGTTAAAAAAGAGTTACGAATTTGCGTCCAAAATTCGCGTGATCAGAATTCGGACGCTGTTGACGGCGTTGGGGTTAGAAGAGGATCTAACAATGTTTTTGACCAAAGGGACGATCGAAAGCAGGTTTACAAAAAATAGTGCAGACGTAATTTTCTTGGGAAAAAACACGGAAATATACCGGACAGCGAACGGGCTAAAGTTTGCTCTCCGGGTAGGCCAAAAAGAGGGCAAGCAAGAAGAAGATTTTAGAATTATACGGTTGACAATGAAGTAGTGGCTCAAAATGTATCAGCTAAAGGCGACCAAAAGTAAATAAATTTAAAGAAACAAAAAAAGAAAAAAGAGGGTTTTGTGATTTAACACATGTTTCCGGTACATGCCATCCATGTACCACCAGCCATGGGTAAGGGACAACGTATCGTTTGACCTAAGACCATTTACACCTGGACTACAATGCCAACGTTATAACTCCGATTTCAGAGTGTCCGCTACAAAGCACCACCAAGTGGAGAAAATCCGCGATAGTAATCCACAAACATGTAGCAACCCCCCCCCCCCTTTTTTTTTGGTCCAGACTCGCGGGGCGACTGAGTAAAATGTCGGGAGAGGTGCGCGAAGTGAACGCGTTTTTTCAGTCCGAATTCCCTTGTGGACGAGAGTTGCCTCTAAATAACGATGGTGGCGTTGGGGTAGCGGCGACACTAGCCTTACAACAACGCCTACCTTCATTGCAGTCCAGGTGTAAATGGTCTTAGGTTTGACTTTCAGGAATTTCCCGCACTGTTAAAAGTCAAACTCAAATCAGGGGTTATTTTTTATCTTCATTTTCTTGGCTTTTTATTTTTTTATTTTGTTTTAGACGAAACAACGAAGAAAACGTTTGCTACTTGGAACTTAAACATTGACCAAGCAGAGCCGTAGCCAGGGCCTCGCAACCGGGGCACTTGACCAGGGCGCAAAAAATTATTATTATAAATTTTGCTAGAGCTTGCTAGGAAATTATTAAGGTGAAACATACAAGGCGCGACATTTTTCTCTTACACTGCAACGAAAAGTGCAAGCTTCTTACGCTGTTTCAAATTATTTACTTGCTAAATTTTTACTAATTACATTACACAGTAAATTATTGGTCGATTATCTGTATATTTCGGACGTTTGGTACTTTTTAACTTTTTCCCCCACACCTCTTCCCAGTAGAATGTATAACTGATCAATTTCAGCAATAATCCATACCTCTACTTGGTATGCTTATCGCAGCAAATTTTCGTCTCGATGTGATATACTTCTGGTATCACTGATTTTTCATAGTTGTACCGTGCACGGTCTTCATAGGCCTTTTGATAACTTTGATTAAAATTTATCTAGAAGTGAATTGAAGGACCGCAGAATCGTTAGAAAGTTGAGGGTAGAGCTACATAATCACGTGTTTTGAGTAGCAAGCAGGGCCGCCGAGAGCGGGCCCGAGCCCCTGGGCCCCTAGGCTGCACGGGCCCTGGTAAATTGCACCGGTTTCCACCTCTCTTGTCGGGCCCGGAAACAAGAACAAATGCCTAAGTCACGTGACGGAAAAGGATGAGCTATCTAAATTTCATCTGGAATTTTTCCAACTATTCTGAGAACCTTAAAATACTAATTTGCTCAACGAAAACTCTGACCATTATTACTAGAAATAACTATGCGTGTTGATATAAAAACGTAGGAGAAGGATCCCAACCCGGGTCCCCAATTCCGTTCGTAGGCCCTGGGCACTTAGCTCTAGATTGGCTACCACCAGGAATCCATACCTCTACTTGTAATGCTTATCGCGGCAGATTTTCGTCTTGATGTGGCTGGCGATTTTTTTGACGTCACTATGTTAACTTCACAAACAACAACTTGAGAGGGGAGAGCGCGCAGAGGGGATTTTTTCTCTCGTAGGTGGGGCCAAAGCCGTCAGAGTGATCTTACCATTCGCGATACGGCAGGATAAGCATTCCAAGTAGAGGTATGGATTACTGATTTCAGGTATCACATATTGTATCAAAACTTCACCTTCTTCACTGAAAGGGCCTTGGGGGGAATTGTTTATAATTGCGCACTAGCAAAAGGGAGAGATTAAGCCGATAAATCACACTCAAGCTATATTTGGGATTAATCACCAAGGTAATTTCCAGTTGCATAACTAAACCAGCACTCTTAAAAAGGTTGGGTTGTTTTCAACCCTAAATGGGTTAAAATTCAGCCCAAACCTGGGTCCGTATTTACCCAGCCCAAAATTTGGGTTGTTAAGACTCAACCCATTAAAGGTTAAAAATTAAACTTGATTTTGGGTTGAAAACAGCCCCGCCTTGGGTTGAATTTTAATCGCGTGATTGGCCGTGCAGCTAGATATAGGTAAATTTTAGACCTGGAAATTTTCGTCTGCCTATATAAGCCCAAATTAATGTCCCTCTTAGATATGAATCATTTAAAGGATCCATGGAGAAATTACAGGAAAAAAATTTAAAGGTAATAACTGTCTTGAGCTTTCGACCCGCAGGTCTTTGTCAAACTAAACTGAAATAAACGAATTTTCTTATTTATATATCGTTTCGTAAAAAACCTACAAAGTTATCAATTGTTAAAAATAAAAATACATTTTTTAACGATTGATAACTTTTTAGATTTTTTACGATATATATGCCTATATAAGAAAATTGGTTTTGTTCAAGTTAGTTAGAACAAGTTGGCAAGCCAAAATATACCTCTCCTCGGAAGAATTGTCCCTAGTGGTATTAATTTCTCGAGATAACCCTTAAAGATATATCTCCGCAATTTAGAGTTATTTGTTAAAAATATTAACCCATTTCTATCCCGCCCGGTATAAAATTTTAATTATAATTAAAATAATTGAGACGAAACGACCAATTTTAATTTATTCAGAATATCATAAGTTAAGTAGTTACAACAGTAAGTTAGACGTACTATAACAATGCACAATTGAATTAAACCCTTTTACAGAACAAGTTTATCAGTTAAATATAATACGAAGCAAATTTTAATGAAATATCTACAGAGGCTTTTTGGAATTACTCGCTTACGAAATACTTGCCGCATCTTTAACGCTCATTTTATTTCAACACTCGCCCTTGATGAAGATACCGTAGATATCTGGTAGTGGACGACTCTTTCACTTCCTGTTGACGTTGTGACGCATACCACATGAAAAAGACCAATGCCGTCCAATTTCCAATATCATATAATGACTCGCACACCCAAGAAATCATTGACTGCGTTAGAAATCGTAGATATCCAAATATCCACACCAAATGTATTTACAAGAAGCAAAAACCTTACCATCAACAAAGCACAGAGAGCCACTTGACTAACCGCCAGCTTTTAAAGCAATTAACGTTAAATTATCTCCTTTGAATTAACAGAACTATATATAGGTCGTTAAGAAAGTGGACCACCCACAGGGTCTACCCTTTAACCCTCTAATCTCGGCTGACTGCGCTAAAACAAGATTTAACCTTTAAAAAATACCAGATTAGGCCTTCATAAATTCATTAATAAAAAAAGACTTTATTACCTATTATGCTTACGATGCCTGTCTTAATTTCAGTGAATCTAAGCAGCTATCGGTGGTTCTGTGGTAGAGCGCTCGACTGCCAAGCCGAATGGTCTGGGTTCGAAACCTGGGTGGCGCATTTGTTTTTAATCAATAGAGAAACGCTAAATTAGAATTTCTTCGATGCAATAATTTCAATTTCAATTCTATTTCAATTAAACCAAAATTTCGTACTCTATTAAATACGCTTCCGATAAAGCTGAAGGTCTAATTTTCAATAAGGCGTAACAAGTGTCGGTGGTTCTGTGGTAGAACGTCCGCCTGTCAATCAGGAGGTCTCGGGTTCAAATCCCGCCCGATGCGATCGCAAATTGATACTAAGACGAATACCGTGTACAACTGGTGGAAACCCTGCCATTGGACGTTGAGAGGTAGCATTACACTCAGCACTCGGTCCGTCCCAAAGTCATTAAGAAGAAGTTGGAGAGAAAACGCCCATATAAACACAACAGACTCAACATGCACAACCATCAGAACACAAACACAACAAATTCAACACTCACAACCTACGCATAAACATTACAAAAACGTAATACACCAAACCGTCACGACGGTGAGCGAAAAAACACCATCCAAACCAAACCGCAAATGCATCCGTTAACGCTCACCGTCACACGGTGGTTTTGCCAACCCTTTGAGAAACTGCGTACGCAGTGATTACACTTTGCACCGAAAATGCGAACGCGTTCGCAGTCCTGACAGACAGACACACCCACAGACCCACCCACAGACCCACCCACAGACAGACACGGTCGTTGTATAACCCCTCCTAGGGGACTTTGTCCCCTCGGAGAGGTAAAAAGACCCGCGGGTCGAAAACAAAGCAGTTTTTACCTTGATAAATAATAATCCATGTGTGTCCTCCATTTAACTTTTACTTGATCATGAGCATTATTGACAGGGGCTCGCCAATTTGAGCTCCAAGGCCTACCCCCTAATTGCCGCCTATGTCAGGCACCGATCGAAGACATTTACCACATCCTTATCAATTGCCCAGTGCTAGCTACTCATCAAGACACCCAGCTATGGCGTGACCAAAACCACTCCAGAAGTGTTGAATCACTGTTAGGGTTCCAAGAGGTTAATGAGAACGATTTAAATATGGTCAAACACATCCTAGTATCTTGGAAAGCAGCAAAGAACGCCTGGCGACTCCAGAATAAGGTTTAAGGGACATTTCTGAAATCATTTTCAGTGTTTGTTGCTAGTCAGTTCCTTTATTATTACAAATCGGTTAGTATTGTTACATGTAGACAACTATATAGTTTGTAAACACCTTGTTAGAATTGAAAGTTTATGCAATATTCGTTGTAAATAAGTTAGGTTACTATAATCGTTCCTAAAGCTGTAAATAAGTTGGGATACCGTACCTGGACCAAAATATACAAATTTTTACAAAATTTACTCCTATTATGTTAATTTATCTACAGTTTATTGTCAACGGTTTTTTAATACTACAATTTATCCATGAAAAAATCTTCATATCTAAGAGGGTCGTTAAATTTTTTTATACAGGGTGTCTTCATTTGATCGGCCCAGGAATTTTTCTCAAAATCTATACTTTCTAGAAATTTTAAATATTCATTATGTACGCTCTCGGGGGAGATCGTTATTTTTTTGTAAGTTTCAGAAATATCATGAATTTTTTCACGACTTTAGAAGTGCTAGGTTTTGAACGCTACGTGGTAGTACCAGCGTATTTGTTTTGCATGACCAATTATTTCAGTGACGAAATGTCCGATTTCCACCAGACCAATTCCATTAAAGGTTTTGGAGTATGCTCTACAACTTCCTTATTCAAAAACTAACATTTCTAAAACCGTGAAAAATTTCACGATTTTTCTGAAATTTACAAATAATAAAGATTTCCCCCAAGAGAGTACATACTGAAAATTTCTATGTCCGTTTCGTTGCATTATTTTTATGCAATTTTTTTTTGATTTTCAAAATTTTTTTTTAATTATTATAGTAACAAAATATGTACTTTTCAACAAATATGAGAATTGTTAAAAAATTTGTAAGTAAGTTGAAAAGTTTCTATATGGATTTCAACCCAAATTTTTAACCTAATTTTGGTTTAATAAAACAACCCATAAAAAATTACCCAATTTTTAAAAAATAACTAATGTTGGGTTGTTATTAACCCAAATTTGCGCGAGAAGTCGCTCAATATACGTCTCTGATGTCATTGTTTTAACCCCGATTGATAGAGAAATAGAATATGTTTCGAAGATGCAAGCGCTTCGTTCCCGAACGGACAATAACCACACAACAAATTTGCTAACAGCGGACTGGTGGTGTTGGAACACATAAAAAACTGGCCCTGGGAGCCAGCTTGATCCGTTGATCTGACCAAATTGACAGACCAGTTTTAAGCGATCTCATAACGCTTGATAGCGTTAAATGGGACGAGCTAAAATTGATCGCTACTTCTGCCAATGCTTTTTGTACGTTCACCAGAAATGTTCGACCAAGGTTTCATCCCTACTTCTGCCAATGCTTTTAGTACGTTCACCAGAAATGTTCGACCAAGGTTTCATCCCTACTTCCGCCAAAGTTCAAGGTTTGGTAACCCGTGCTAGTCACCATGGTTTATGTACTCCTGCTAAACTTACTCTAGATCAAATCTAGATCGAGCTCATTCTGGAAAGGACCGTAAAATTCGTAGTATTGAAGTTAAAATTGTATTAATTGGGAATTAAAAATCTTCGGTAGCACATTCGTTTCAAAACAATTTAACCCTTTTTAGTCAAATAGAAATATATTTGGAGTGGAACTATTGTCTAACCCAAAGTTTAGTCCAGTGTTGTTGTCGTTGTCGTCGTTGTCAAAATTGGCCACACCCTTGGTAATTCATGGTCGGGACAACAAAATAATACTGTTTGTCAGTTAAAAATTATTAATTTTACCCCACCAGTGATTTCGACGATTTTTTACGTATGTTTTACGTACTCTGATAATTATCAATCGGGGAAACTTATTTTGCCAAAATACTTAAGATAACTCGCTATCGACAGATCTAAGAATCATTAGTAAAAATGAATTAAATTCCAATTGAGGTCGTTTTTAATTATTATACTTTTAGTTTCTTTAGTGTATGAGTTATAGTAACTTATAAATATTGAAATTTCAAATAACAATAATTTTTTTTAATGATCGAACCGAAAAAGTACCAACTGTTTATTTAAGTTCGTGATAATAAAATTAACATATAAAATTACAAAGATAAATCCTTAGTTTTCTGTTGTCAATTCTTCAGAATCTAAAATACTCACTGTAAGTTAGGTTCAAACGAGCAGGTTTACTTTCGGGCATTTCGGATTCTAAAATTAAGCGCTATTTTCACCCTCAAAATTATTTTGGAAATAAAACAATTTTATCTCGCTAATTTCTGGCAGCATTAAGGCGCCCGAGAACTTTCGGAGTCAATGACGCAAAACGCATTTCGGTTTTCTATCACAGTTGCAATCTCACTCTTTAGTTTACTTTTCTTCTGGTAATCGCACACCCAGCTGGTCACCTTGGCTTTGTACCAGGGGGTGAAGAGGTCCCTGAATACCGCAATGCGCATCATTTTGATGTTGCGCTGTATGGCTCGTTCGCATAATTGTCCGTACCAGGTTAACGGCACACGCGTGTCCAGACCGACAAGTCGGTAAGTCCAATTCAAGAGGCAGCCGTAGTCGATGAACATCGAAAAGTCTTTCAGAGCCGTCAAAGAGTTCTTCAACAAAAGTGTATACTCTTCCTTCGGGTTCAGTAACGTTGGCTTGGCTATTTCCACAATGTCCAAGCAAAGACTTTTTATTTCCTGCCATAAAAACGCCAATAGTGCGGATGAGCTGACGTCTAAAGCCAACATTGTAAGATAATCTACCTGAAAGGTTCCTTCGCAAAGGTTAAATCCGTCCATCATGCCCAGCTGTCGCGCCACCACCCTCCAGACGAAAGCGACCGCTCCTAATTCGTCTTCTGTGGCGTAAATGCCCAGTTGTTCCGGGTAGATGAAGGTCGGACCAGTGATTGAGAACATAGTAATGGCCATCTCGAATTGGGACAACCACACTCCGCCATCCTTCCGGTTCGGCACCTTTTCTTGCAGCGTTTTGGCGACGCGATGGTGGATACCGCGTACTTGAAGCAAAGACTGGTAGGCCGGGTCCTGTTACAAGACGAGATACACTAATTAGCAAATTACCGACTTGCAAAACTGAATGATGTCGTTTACATTTGGGTTGAACATATCCCCGTCGATCCATTTGAGAGCGTGCATATATGTGTTGGCTACTCTTTTCTTCGCGGCTTCCAGGGTCTTCAAGTTACCCGTCATCACCAGCGGTTCCACCAGGTGTTCGTATTGACTTAGCACGATGGGGCCCAGAGTACTTGACAAGAGAACGCTGGAATGAAAACGATTTTTTTAAATAATACATCAATACGTAGTGTTTTAATTAGTGAACGAACCCCGCGTTATATTTTCGGATGACCTTTCGACCTTTGGCGTAGAGCTCGGCGTCGTACCAATCTGGTTTTTCGTCCATGTGGTAGCCGTTCTTTCCTGGAACTTTAATCCCTTCAGTCATCAGATACTTGAGACGACTCATATTCTAATTCCTAGATGAATCAAAATCAAACTTTTCACAGTGTTCTTCAACCGATGGAAAACATACCATGTTTTTATTTAACCCTCGAACGTTTAACTCCTCTTTTAAAAGCGAATGTCTGAGCCTATTTTCGATCCACGGGAGTGACGTGTTTGGTACGCCATTTTTTTAACCCAAATAAATAAATTAATGATTCTACTAAATATGCAATTCAATTCATTTATTGTTAGAATATTTCGACTAGAAATGGTACAAGGTTGTACCTAACGTCACAATTAATCTTTTCGTCAGTGAATGTTGAAATTTCACGAATGATATTAAATAACAAAAGTAAAGCAAAAAAAGACAGACGCGGATGACGGTACAATTAGACATATATTATTGAATATTTTTTCGGGGGACATTACAAGACACCCCGGGCCAAATCGGAGAGTTCGAACCTTGAGGGAGCGCAAATCAAGCGAGAAAACGTTCCGTCGGGTTACGATGTCAACGGGCCACGACTTTCACTCGGACGAAAACACGCGCAACGTCCCATTTCGAGTCCCCGCTCGACTCGCAACACCACGCAACTATCATGACACGCAAATTATAATAAATTATATAAATGTCGTTGAGCTTAATTTCACCCAGTATCGTAATTTTCTTTCTCCAGTATATTTTGTTTTGGAAAAACGGGTTATATAATAGTTCCGACGTTATACTATGCTTGGATGACGGCTTCGTCAATGGAACTTGACAGTGCTGCGAGGGGCTAGCCACAACGAAAACAAATGTACTCAATATTTCTAATATTTCTCCGGATTTCCCATGTTTTCTAATATTTTTTCAGATTTCCCATGTTTTCTAATATTTTTTTTCGGATTTCACGTGTTTTCTAATATTTATTCGGATTTCCCCCGTTTTTCTAATATTTATCCGGATTTCCCGTGTTTTCTAATATTTCTCCGGATTTCCCGTGTTTTCTAATATTTTTTCAGATTTCCCATGTTTTCTAATATTTATCCGGATTTCCCCCCGTTTTTCTAATATTTCTCCGGATTTCCCATGTTTTCTAATATTTCTCCGGATTTCCCGTGTTTTCTAATATTTCTCCGGATTTCCCGTGTTTTCTAATATTTCTCCGGATTTCCCGTGTTTTCTAATATTTTTTCAGATTTCCCATGTTTTCTAATATTTCTCCGGATTTCCCCCCGTTTTTCTAATATTTCTCCGGATTTCCCATGTTTTCTAATATTTTTCCGGATTTCACATGTTTTCTAATATTTTTCCGGATTTCACATGTTTTCTTTTTAATTTTTTAATTACCGGATGTATGGAAAATATTTCTTCGTATTCCTCAATATTTATGGCGTTTCTACAAAAATGAAATACCTGTTTTCGAAAAACTGCCATAATAAATACTAAAGTGCCTTATTGCTTGATGAGAATAAATTTTAAAATAAATTCAAACTACGAAAAGAAATTCCAATAAATTCAAACTACGAAAAAAATTCCAATAAATTCAAACTACGAAAAAAAATTCAATAAATTCAAACTAGGAAAAAATTTGGAATAAATTCAAACTAGGAAAAAATTTGGAATAAATTCAAACTAGGAAAAAATTTGGAATAAATTCAAACTTCGAAAAATAAAATTTAAAAAAATTAAAACAACGAAAAAAAATATATCAATTCAAACTACGAAAAAAAAATTTGAATAAATTCAAACTACGAAAAATAGCTTTTGAATAAATTCAAAATACGGAAAAAAATTCGAATAAAATCAAAGAACGAAAAAAAAAATGAAATAAATTTAAACGACGAAAAAATGTTGGAATAAATTCAAACCAAGAAAATAAACTAATAAAATGAAATGATAAATTAATAGTAATAATTCTAACCGAATTTCGACGTATAAAATGTAATTCTTACTAAGATAGTGTGATAAAACTCAAAATTCGTTCTTACAAGTTACACTAAACTCCTAAAACTATAAAATGTCTTGTATAAGAGCTAAATAAATTTTATCTTTGAGTAAGATGCAAAATAAATCAAAGGAAATATTGTAGTGAATCGATATATATCCTTAGTTAAGAAGAAATCACTTACGGTTATCTTGGCCACACTTTCGGTTGTCTGGGAAACGCTGCCGCTATGGTCGTTCGTTAACCATGTGTCGCGATCGCGGGGGCCCAACTAGGCCCGTTAGGTTACCTTTTAGCTACATTACTCGTAAACTAGAGAAAAAAATTCGGGTCAACTTTCACTAAAATAAAGGCTGTATCGCGCGCCTCTGACGAAATTCTAGTTGGCCTTGACTCTTACGGGCGGGGGGGGGGCCACTTTCTCTTTCCTTTCCTGTCAACCCCCCCCCCCTACTTAAACCCCCTTCACCCCCCCCCCCCTTCCCTCATTCCAAAGTCTGCAATCTTTAGATTTAAACAGGTTGAGGAAAGCAATAAGTTGCCCCGGCTAAAGGTTTACGATCTGTGTTTTCGTTCCATCTCACTAAGACTAGGCCCATTCGCACTATCCACCTTTAGTCAGTCCAACTTGTCAGATCATTTTGCGCATTCACACTGTCCGGCTTATTAGTATTGTTTGATTGGGTACTTTAGTTCAGTGGCGTAGGAACGGGGGGGGGGTTCCGGGGTACAATGTACCCCCCTTGAAATTGGAAAGGGGCGACAAATTGGTTTAGAAGGGGCGCCAAAAGCCTGCCGATGAGGGCGTCGCCGTTAAAACAAAACCAAGTAACTTGAGATACGTGGTTTTGTCAAAATGGACATATTTAGATTCTACACCCCAATTTACGTATATAACATTAAAAACATTAATAGGTTGCAATTTGATTTATTTTTTTTAAATCGAGAAAACATTTAAACGTATCTTTGATATTCACAACTTATTTCGCGCAAAAGCACGTATCTTGGTTATTTTCAGCTCCCATCTCACTTCATGACGCAAAACCACATATCTCTAAAAATTCCCCTTTAGCAAAATATTTTTAAATTAAAATCCTCATAAAGAGTCAATAGTTAAACGAAATTATTTAACTATAAAATTAACTCACATGTAAAAACCTAACACGCGATTTCACAAGTCCCTGCAAAATTAAAAAATCCATTTTTCTTAAAAAGGCCACCGAAAAGATACGTGGTTTTGTTTTAACGGCGACGTGGGGGGGCGACAAATTTAGCATCCAACTGTACCCCCATTAATCCAAAACGTTCCTACGCGAATGCTTTAGTTCATACGTTTGCCATCACAGGGAGTTCGAATATTATGAAGCCAATCAGAGGAAAGGAAGCGGTCTGCTAGAAATGTTCTAGATAATAAATCAGATAATAAATTAATATTTTGTCGCCTATTTAAAAATTAATTATAAAGAAATTTGTTATTTTAAATCACCGTTTATTTTAAAATTTGGTTCTAAACAATAACAATCACGATGCACTAAATATAAGGTGGTTTCGTTTCGCCTGTTCTCGGACTAAAAGTGTACTCTTTCTACCCTAAAATGTTTTATTCGCCTGTTCTCGGACTAAAAGTGTACTCTTTTTACCCCAAAACATTTTATTCGCGTGTTACGGGACTGAGAATTACTCCACCCCATAAACTATTCGCTTGGGAATTAGGGCTACTCTTTTTACTCCTTCTGGAAAGGAGGTGTAAAGGAGTAAATCAGATTTTGTCGTCTGCTAGTCAGAATTTATCTGCTTAAAAGGCCACAGGCAGCCATTTTAGAAGAACGTTTTTACTATTCGACACCCAGTAGCGGCGCCAGCAATAGGCCGGGGTAGGCCTGGGCCTACTTGAAATTTTGGTAGGGGCCTCCAAACGTCGTCTTAAGGGGCCTCCAAAATTTAATATATGGGCCTCCAAATTATTTAATATAAAAAAATTCTGTAATTTGTTTGCGAAATAATTTATTTATTTATTAATTTTTCAATATTCAAAGCGAGTGATTCGCTTAACGACACTGCTGTTTTTATTCCTTTCAAAGGTACGAGTAACTTTTCTTTGACAGTAGTTTATTTTTTAGTTTTAATTTTTCGTGAGCGCTACTATATCGAAATTGTATCTTTAATTTAATCTTTACAAATTAATGGTTCTTAAACTTACTTAACTTACGTTAGTGTACCTACGTACATTCATTTTCGTAAAGTTTTAAGTTCTTATGTAAGGCATGTACATGCGAAGTACCGAAGGAATGAATGTAAATTGATAGACTAGAATTCAGTGGTAGAAATAAGTAAATAACCACTCATTTGTTTAGTGTTATCGGTACACAAAAAAGGATCATAATTAACTATAATTTTTCGTCGCGTACCCATTTTACCCACAAATTTCACCACTTGCTTGAAAAAAATTAAATAATCTACGTGGATGGATATGAAAAAATTGTGGTGGGGGGGGGGCCTCCAAATGGTTGGCCTACCTCCCCAAAAATCCTGGCGCCGCTACTGTCGCCACCACAGATTCAGAGTAAAATGACGTCATAGCGTTACTCTTCTTCACTAGAGACAGTCTCCTATATTGGTTCCAGCCATCCGACTCGATAGTCAGCCCAGCCCGTCTTTAAAGGGAGTATGAACTTAATCGAAAAAACGTCGTTGATCCACCATAAATATGGAAGTTCATACTCCCTTTAATCAAAAGCTTACCCGACCAGGGTGAGAAATAAGGATTTTTTTTAAACGGGACCTGTGGCCAGTAGAGCCTAGGTAGTTAAATTAAAAAACTGGCCACTGGCCACTTACCATTTTTAACCTTCAAAATCAGGCTTTCATAATTTATGGTCAAATTATCTATTCTGGAATTGTGCTATAGACCCGACCCGAACAAGCTTACTGAGAGAGACTGTTTATATTTCTTTTGCCTAACTGCTAAATTCGCTTCTAGAAGCAAAGACCAAACAATTTTAGAGATTAATATAGTATTTTTTTAATGAACTAAAATCTTGAAGGGGAAAAAACTTTGAATTAATTAAGTGGTCACCAGGGCCACTTACACCCCAAGCATTTAATTTTTAAACTGGCACAGCTATATAATAAACTTATTATTTACCATGGTGAATATTAGTAGAAATTATGTTTAATTCAGAGAAAACGGCATGGTATTAGAAGATAAAACTTATTTTATACAAGACGTTTCGAGCCGAGGCTCTTCTTCAGTCGTTCGTTAGTTTTAATTTTTTAGCTAATTTTTAAACTGGCGATTGGCCTGTGATAGTGCCTTATTTCTCACACTGTACCCGACTTGTCCGCCCGACAAAAATCGCGCGGCTTGTCAGCTGACTAAAGTTGGGTAGTGTGAATGGGCCTTTACTGGGAGTGGAGGGGGGAAAGCCACGGGAGGTAGGGGGGGGGCGCGTATTAGCCCGGTTCAGATTTCCAAGTTGGCACGCGCGCCAAGATTTTAATTTGTAATTAAATGTATAATGTACGCTATGTCGTTTATTGTAGCGCGTCATTATATCTAACCCCTCACTCTGGGCGAGTTGAAATTCTAGAACCGCGGCGAGTCGGAGGTTTTTCAGCCCGAATTCGGTTATTTACATATTTTGCGGTGGCATACTTTCAATTGACGCTAGGGCGATTTTAAAGTTTTTTAGCTAATGAGCTAAAAAAGTTTGTAAAAAATTTATTGCGGCGAATGTTTCAAATTTTTGTAAAATGTCGGTTGCATCTAGACTAAAAAATTTTACACCTTTTGCTTGCGTTCAGAGTTCAATAGAGTAATACCATGAGTAGATATACTGTTCCGTAAGTGTGACACTTGGTATACTGGTCAGTCACTTAAGTCAAAATTGTACACCAGATTTTTTATTGCCAAAGATTTTTTTCGATTCCCAGTGACTTCATGATTTAGAAAATAATTTTGTATTTTTTCAGATTTCCAGATATTTTGCTGAAGCCATTATTTCCTGGATTTTTTCCCAGTTATTTTATGATTTAGAAAATAATCTTTCATTTTTAGGATTTATCGATTGTTTTGGCCGAAGCCATGATTTCCAGGATTTTTGACTGATTACTAATATTATTTTTTTTTAATTTCCTAAATATTCTTGGATTTCCATGAAAGATTTTTGAAGTTTTTTTTACTGTTTACCAAAGATGGATTCCAATGATTTTATAATTTCTAAAATAGTCTGATTTTCATGAAATGCATTAAAGATTTTCCCATTTTTATGGGATTTTTTCTGATTAATTTTGTTTATCCAAGATGTTTTTCGAAAACCTTTCTCAGATTTCTTAAGATTTAGAAAGCTTTTTGGAAATTTTATGGATTTCTTGATATCAAGAAATTGGGTGATATTTTTTTTTTAATTGTGCACCCAGATTTCTCGTTAGGTGTCCCCGTGGGCGGTCCCTTTGACTTCTAAAGTAACCTTTGAGAGCGTCTCGATAGATATAGATTTTCTTCCGGTCGTTATGTCACTTTTGAGTAGCTCCGAGTAAAATATTTTCCAAAGAGGCATACTTATGAAATTTATTATTGACTTATGGGAATACCAGCTTCCCGTCCTTTGATTGTATTGCGGTCTACGTAAATATAACATAGGGTGGTACAACCTCAACCAACTTCCAGGAAATGAGTCCTCCATTAGCCCTATAATTCTACGGTGGCCTAATATTAAACAAATATTAGCTTTGTTAAACATAATTTAAGTTAAATAAACTTCCTTACGGAAAATTTTTGTTAGCGTTCGAAAGTAATTAATAGCAAAGGGAAAGCAATTTTGAAGTAAACAGATTGAGTAATCTCAAAAGTATATAATTAGAAGAAGTATTCATCTTAGTATACTGCTAATTTTATTCCCTTAAAACCTTCACTGATTTCTCAATAAAAATTAATAAGAAAAATAATTAAATAAATAATTAAAGTTACCTACATAAAATTATTTCATCAGAAAAATATGGTTTAATAAATATTTAAGTATCCCTAGACCATATTTATATTTTACATCATTAAGAATTAAGATTAAAATATAATCATTATTTGATATTTTAAATTTTTTATACAGTAAAAGCTACAGATTTGAATTTAAACGAGGTTGGACATAAGACACTAGTCACGGCATTTGACTTCTAAAATAAATCCTCTTACTGCTAAAATTAATGGAAATCTGTGGGCTCACTAGTCAATTTGACTAGTGAAAAATATTTATAAATAATGGCGAATATCGCGAATCATAAATTCATCATTCATCAATCCCATTTTATTTAAATAAAATTGTGATCGGCCAAAGTCATGTAACTCTAGAGATAATAAATTCCTATTTTAATTCTGACGGGTGAAGCAAAATGTTGGCTGTCCTTCTTGTTTTTATACCCCTTTTTACCCCCACTAGTCAGTGCCTACTAAAATAAATTAAGATAGGAGGCTCACAAGTCAGGCTGACTACTAAAAAATATCTTTATGTCCAGCCCTGATGACCCGCCCCGTGAAGATATTTCGTAAGCCCTAGGTATATAAGCAATCGCCCGTGAGCCACTATCGCCATCTATGAAAAATACGGCAAAACATATCGATCGATTAGTTCGTGCAAATTAAGATATTTCAAGATGCGTAACAAAAATATTCATTTTTATTTTGACACCAAAATCATTCGCACCTTTAACAAATTACTATAAAAACTGTATTTTCGACGGTGGAAAATTGTGTGTGTTTTTTTCGCTCTTATACAGTTGAATATTACAAAATGAGGAGACGGGGATATAGATGGCATTTTTCAAAATATTTGAACATGACAGTTTCGGTGGTAGTCAATTTCAATTCTTTATATTATTAGTACAATAAATTTAGATACGAATATACTTTAGTACGTTCAATTATTACGAAACTGGTTTAGTAGCTTACGTCAAAATAAACCAGCGTTTTTAGTTAACAAATGGAAAAGGAGATGGCGCCACCATTAATCTCCGACTTTTCTTGGTTTTGTTTGGTTAAAGCGAAACGTAGATCGATTCCAAACTTACCCCATTCGACTCAAATTTTAACATCGAAAGTAAGATTTAGGAGGGTTTCTCTCGTGACATTTACATATTACCATAAGTAAAATAATAGTATAAGGATGACACTGATGGCAAATTACTGACAAGTTAGACCGATGGCAGTAACGTTCATATTCAATCATTTTTATTTTTTGTCGAAGTAAGTGTTACTTTTTTACTTTTGAAAGCGTTTCAATTTTGAATAAGCTTTGACTGATTTCTCGTTACCTGGCAGTCCTAGAGACTGGTAACAACTCGCTGACAAATTTGCATTCTGGAGAATGGTGTCATACTTATTTCTGTTACGTTACTTACGATATTACATTATGATGTACGCGTTAATACATAGAACATGGGACACAACATTTCAAAACTCGCCTCGAACCTTTTTTTCTCCATTTTTGTTTATGAAAATTTTACAAAATTACTTTTATCCCTGTCTATGTCACTTAATTTATCACAGATTCAATACACAACTTTTTTGGTTTTTCCCCTCTCGACCGAATAAATCTAAGCACAATTTGTCGAATTTAAAAAATACGGAATTCCTATACAATTACAATTTACACGAATTGTAGAGGGGAAATTAAACATCAATTTTAGAGGAAATTAGAGCAACTCTTATCTATAACAACAGGTGAACTATATTATTTCCAATTCAGATAGTTTACCATTTACTGTGTGTCACAGTTCGCCCTAAAAGTGCGATCTTCGGAACTTTTATAACTTTTTCATAACATTGATCAAGAATCTAAGGGTACCCTTGGTTTCTGATTTCTTTTACAGATCAGGGACAATGAATCTAAGCGAACTACTGGTTCTTTTTTTTCTTTTACAGAATAGGAACCAAAAATCTAAGGACACTCCTGGTTCTAGGTTTCTTTTACCGATCAGGGACATTGAATTTTAGTGAACTACTGGTTCTAGGTTTCATTTACAAATAAAGAGCCGATAATCTAAGCGAACTACTGGTTCTTGGTTTCTTTAACAGAATAGGAACCAAAAATCTAAGGACACTCTTGGTTCTACGTCTCTTTTACAGATCAGGGACATTGAATTTAAGTGAACTACTAGTTCTGGGTTTCTTTTACAAATAAAGAGCCAAGAATCTAAGCTAACTACTGGTTCTTGGTTTCTTTAACAGAATAGGAACCAAAAACCCAAGGGCACTCATGGTTTCTGGTTTCTTTTACAAATCATGGACCATGAATCTAAGATAACTACTGGTTCTTGGTTTATTTTACAAAATAGGAACCAAAATCTAAGCACACTCCTGGTTCTTGGTTTCTTTTAGAGACCAGGGACCAAAAATATAAGGACACTCTTGGTTCTTGGTTTCTTTTAGAGACCAGGGACCAAAAATCTAAGCACACTCCTGGTTCTTGGTTTCTTTTAGAGACTAGGGACCAAAAATTTAAGCACACTCCTGGTTCTTGGTTTCTTTTACAGACCAGGGACCAAAAATATAAGGACACTCCTCTTTCTTGGTTCCTTTTACAAATCAGGGACCAAGAATCTAAGGACACTCTTGGTTCTTGGGTTCTTTTACAGAATAGGAACCAAGAATCTAAGGAAACTCTTGGTTCTTGGTTTCTTATACAAATCAGGGACCAAGAATCTAAGGGCACTCCTGGCTCCTGCTTTTTTAACACGTAAATCTTTCTGTAGTACCCAAAATGTACTTATACTGTCGGGAGAAAGACTATGATGAGATGTTTTAGCGTCGCTCCCAATCCACCTCACGCTCTAATAGTAAGCTCCTCCCACTTAAAAAATCCAATTGATTTCATTGGTTCCGTGAATCTGACGTTTTCCAACTCGATTGAAGCACGCGCCAGTTACTTTTTCCTTCCCCCTTTTGTGACGGATGAAAACTAGACCATAATTACCAGGAATCATCTCACCATTGTCCCTAAGTAACCGCTTCAAGTCAAAAAGCGGTTTAAATATTCAGTTCATGTATCGCTTCGATAGGTAGTCAAATATCGACTGCAGCGGCAACAATTATGTTCGAAATGAACTGAAATCGGCCCTGATTTCACAATTATCCGTATTAACCAGTACATTTTTGAGCAGTTGGTTCCCTTACATTCTTAGTCCATGATCAGATGGATTTAGTTGGAAGACACTAAACCCTCATTCCTAACGCTATGGGGTGCCCGTCAACTAAACAACTTTCCAATGGATTCCGCTAAAAGGATAACGAACTTAGGATTCTAGGACTCTGACCCATCTAGTATGAAATTCGACCGCCGCTAACCCGTGGCGCTATATTAGCGTAGACACGTGGGTAATTTCCGAAAGCTTTTATCCTAAGAGTACGAAAAACAAAGATATCTAGAAGCTCTCTATGTACAGGAAGGCGAGTCTAACCTTAAAAGAGTACATTATGACTAACAATAGGTAAATATTTTTACCGCACGCTATTTCGATGCTTTTTTTGTGGATTTTGTGGAGGTGCAGAATCAGCGTCCAAGGAGTCAGATGTCGGAATCGAACAGAGCCAGCGATTTCCCAATCGTATCGTCCTGTCGAAATATAAATTACGTTAATGAAGGTTATATATAAAATAGAGAAATCAGATTTTTAATTAGAGTAAACTCTCAGATTGGTACTTGAAGAGTTTTGTAGCTTTACGCGATGCTCTAGCGCCATCTGTGGCGAAAATGTAAACTAACGATATAATGCCTTCCGACCCCAAAATTCCTGGGGCTTATAACCATTAAGCAGCTGACAACTCATTTTTTAAATTACGATAATTCTATAATTATGTTCCATTTGCGTGTCAGCTAGTAGAAATAATTACTAAACATGTGTAGAGTGACGTAGAACTGACGTCGAATTATTAAAAAAATTTAGTTCATTCTGTAAACTACTCTTAACAACCCCTGTAGCATTAGGGTGTCGGTCAAGAGTCGGGTATGGGTCTAAAAGTCGTTTTCAGGTCGACGACCATATGCCGACTCAAATTGTTCAATTTTTTTACCCCAAAAATTACAAATTTCCATTTTGAGACTTTATAAAGTCGGCAAGTCGACTTTAATGTACAGTCGATATGCCGACTTGATAAGGACCACACATATTTTTAAAATAATTGTATTTTATTGTATAATTATAATTATACTTGAAGTTCATTTTTACTAATTATGATTAATTAATTTTTAGAAATTAATTTGCATAAGAAGTTACTTCCCTGTAGCAAATTAGAGTCGGGCCGACGTCGGCAAAAGGTACTAAACGCTAAAGTCGGCCGACCTTTGGATTGCGGGTCGAAATGTCGTAGGGGTAAAATGGTCGGCCGACTGCAAAACGTCGACTCTTTACCGCCAATTAATAGAACTAAGAACCGACTCCGAAACGACGTCGGGCCGACTTTATATTAATGCTTATTTCCGACCCAAAACTGATCTCATTATTAGATTTTCGAATACAAATAAGTTTGAAGAAAAAATAAAAGTGAATAAAAAATTCATCATCATCAAATAGTCAGAAAATAATTAAAATATCCCCTTTTCCTAAATAAATATGGTCGGTTTCATAAAGTTAATGTCGAATCCAATAATTAAATGTAAGGTCTATTTTAAGTTGGATAATGGTCGGCACACCGACCATAAATAGTCCCAAAAAAAAATTACGGTTTTAGTGTCGAAATAATACTGCTAGAATTAAAATTACGATTCCAGTTGCCATGGTTACGCGGGGCCTAATCTGATAAGACTGTACGAAATTCATCTTTATAACTAGGCGGTAGCGCCATCTATATTTTGTAAAGTTATATGGCTAAAAATAAATAATTATTAGCTAACTCACCGTAACTTGAGTTAAAAAGAATCGTGTTGACAGAATAAAATTATTTTTAAACAACTTCAAAGGTTTGTTTGTTACGAGAAATCATAGATTTCAATTTCGCATCAGATTCGCGAAAAAATTCAATTGCAATAGTTGCCACCAATAAAGACAGATGCCCCCACGGTTGAACGATAAAGTTGATAAAGTCTCCTTTTGGAACGAAATTGGTCCCGCGCCAGACAGATTTAGTTGTACCTCTATTTATTCCCAACTCAATGCTATAAACCGACTTATCGACCGTACCCCGACCCTAAACCAAAGACTATATATAAATAGATTGGCGTGTTCAATGGCTCAACTTGCATACGATAGCAGACGCTGGTCAAAATTTTCCTCGCGCTTCAGAGTGCTACTAGTGGTGCCTCTAACGGCTGGTCAAAGGCTTCTCCCGTGTTTCGAAAGTGTTAACAGGTTTTTTGTATGGAGACGCCTGTCTAGTAAGCGAAGCGTATATAGTCTTTGCTCTAAACCGACTTCATGTGTTACAGGGGTTTGCGATTTACGATATTATTTCAAAATATTAATTCCTGATTTTTATTTATATTGATTAATTATACTCTAAATAGATTAAAAAATTTAAAATGTATTAATAAATAGGCCTATTGATACGATCACAAACGCTTCATAGTTTAAAAAATTCAAAAGCACGCGCCAGTTAATACTTTCGCAGCGCCATCTCCGGACTAGCAGCATTATAGAATTTTATTGGCGAACTCGCTTGAGATGGGAGGTGTAATTGTTGACTTGTGCGCTTAATTTTCTATTCAAAATTAATGGAAAATCATTGGAATCTTGAGAAATACATTAAATCTAAACTAAAAAAGTAAGTTTTTCAATAATATATCAATATAAATAATATCTATATCAATTAATTATAGCTTTGTGAACAATGTTTTGCATGAGCTGTTAGGCCTTGGCAATTACAAGGTCATGTGTTTTATAAATAAAATATAATTAGACTACAACATCAAAAGATAATGATATTTGTTAAAAGTATTTGAATTGTAATTGTTTTTACGTATTAAAATCTAGAAGCTTAATTAAAATGTTTCTTTTCTATATCACTACTTTATTAATTCTATGTACTTCGCCAAAAGATTTTCAGATTTGTATATTGTTTGGATTAGTTCTATTAATATAAATAGCTCATTTTTATTGAAAATTATTATCGATTCAATCTCAGCTAAATTACTGTTAAGGCATCAAATTGGTATTAAGTGGGAGTTCCGAAGTGCGATTTAATTTGACGTCGGCACAACGTCGTTTCCGAGTCGGAAATATGCCTATTTGAAGTCGGCTCATAGTCATTTCTGAGTCGGCCCATAGTCATTTCTGAGTCGGCCCATAGTCATTTCTGAGTCGGCCCATAGTCATTTCTGAGTCGGCCCATAGTCCTCTCTGAGTCAGCCCATAGTCCTTTCTGAGTCGGCCCATAGTCCTTTCTGAGTCGGCCCATAGTCCTTTCTGAGTCGGCCCATAGTCCTTTCTGAGTCGGCCCATAGTCCTTTCTGAGTCGGCCCATAGTCCTTTCTGAGTCGGTCCATAGTCATTTCTGAGTCGGTCCATAGTCATTTCTGAGTCGGCCCATAGTCCTTTCTGAGTCGGCCCATAGTCCTTTCTGAGTCGGTCCATAGTCATTTCTTAGTCGGTCCATAGTCATTTCTGAGTCGGCCCATAGTCCTTTCTGAGTCGGCCCATAGTCCTTTCTGAGTCGGTCCATAGTCCTTTCTGAGTAGGACATACATCGGAAGTGAGTCGAATTTTCTTGTCGATCGACGGTCGGCCGACTACTTTTCTACTAGGACATTTCGACCTTTCAGAGTGGGGTGGCCCGACAGTAGGCCGACCTTTCTGTTTTAAGACACTAGCCGACGTCGGCCCGACTCTAAAATGCTACAGGGGAAGCGAAAGATAGAGAACTAACACACTTATGTGAAACATTATTATAAACTTGTGTCCCGTAAAATATAACGGATGCTACCTTGCCCCTTGGACCATCTCGTGTTGCATTATCCCTTTGGATTATTCCCTGCAGTGGCGAAACTAGCATGGGTGACACCTGGGGCGGATATCATAGCATGGGGTGACAACCGGGGTGGGTATCATGGTGTGCTACTTACTAGTCTCTAGTTTTTATTTTTTTCACGGTCGGGCGTCACCCCAAATCACGCCCAAACGGGTGGCACTCAAGGCGAGCCACCCCCCCCCCCCCTTAGCTACGCCACTGATTCCCGGCTGCTTTACCCCTTGGACCATCTCATGTTGCATTATCCCTTTGGGTTAGTCCCTGCCGCCTTACCCCTTGGACCATCTCGTGTTACATTATCCCTTTGGGTTAGTCCCTGCCGCCTTACCCCTTGGACCATCTCGTGTTACATTATCCCTTTGGGTTAGTCCCTGCCGCCTTACCCCTTGGACCATCTCGTGTTACATTATCCCTTTGGATTAGTCCCTGCCGCCTTACCCCTTGGACCATCTCGTGTTGCATTATCCCTTTGGGTTAGTCCCTGCCGCCTTACCCCTTGGACCATCTCGTGTTACATTATCCCTTTGGATTAGTCCCTGCCGCCTTACCCCTTGGACCATCTCGTGTTACATTATCCCTTTGGATTAGTCCCTGCCGCCTTACCCCTTGTACCATCTCGTGTTGCATTACCCCTTTGGATTAGTCTCTGCCGCCTTACCCCTTGGACCATCTCGTGTTACATTATCCCTTTGGATTAGTCCCTGCCGCCTTACCCCTTGGACCATCTCGTGTTACATTATCCCTTTGGATTAGTCCCTGCCGCCTTACCCCTTGGACCAGCTCGTGCTGGATATTGTTTTGGACAGTAGCGTACCGAGAAATTCATCAGACTATATATTACAGAGAGGTTGTAAATTTAGTGCAGTCAAAGCTTCGTCCAAGGAGGAGCTAATTGAGGAACCCCCTCTGTCTACGTCATTGGTTTTGAAGGAATACACTATGCTCATACACGAAGGAAGGGGGGTGAATGTCGAAGAGGGGAGGAACTTAACTCCTCTGTTTTTTGAGTAAAGATTAGTAATGAAAATAATATTCTTTAAACAATTTTCCCTTTTAAGGAATTTCAAAGCTAGGAAAGAAACATTTACCGTTAAGCAGATGTCCATGAACTCGTCAATAGTAACCACTCCGTCCTTATTAGCGTCCAGTTTCTGAGTACAATAGCGAAAAGTCAAATATAATGTATAGACAGAAGTAAATAATACATCTCTGACGATAGAAGTATTCATTATGTTATTTGCTTGAAGCATGTACCTTCGCAGGCTGAGTTTTCAAAATACGCTGAGAGATAAAAACTAATGCGGTATAAATAGCTCGTATACTAACTTTCTAAAACTATTATATCCAGAACATTTAATTATAATTTCGACCGGCTCTTACACATACGAATGAAATAAAAACAAAGGAACCACTATCTTTTTTAATATCTGAATCTAAATATCCCTACAAAGTGAAATATTTACTTTTTACATCGATAGAAGGAGTGATACACGTAGTAAATGTTGGCCGTTACTCCAAATATGCTGAAGATGGCGCTACGCAACCCTAGGGGCTTTCCCTCTTCTATTTCATAACGGCGCGCAACGCACGCTCGTTTAGAGCTTGGAGTTTGGATAAGAAATTATCGCTTTATTTATTTTTATCCACAAACGAAAATTATCCAAAAACACCGATTATTTTACATGTTTAATTGCTATATAGCCGTGGATAACATCCATGGATAAACAGTTAATCGTAATTTTTATGGTTAATCAAAACTTTAGCGGTTAATTTATCTGTTTCGCCGAGCTCTACGCTCGTTGGTAAGTGTTAATTTAGCTTCCATTGAAGGCACGTGTTTCATTTTGATGTACGAAATTAATAATAGAAACGTTTTTGTAGAAAACTAAAGCTATTACAGAATAAAGTTTGGTTTCCCCTCTCTGCAGTTCCTGAATGAAATGAAACTAATCAGTTAGATGTATACTTCTGTCGTATAAGATATACGTTATAAAGCAGTGGTCTGGAGTATCTCAAATATAGATGTGGTCACCTGAAATATCCTGTCAACGTGTTCTCTCAAAGAGCGCTCGTCGACGGCGGGGACAGACTTCCGTCCGAGCAAGGCGTACACGGAGCAGACCACTTCGTTCATCTCCTTCTTGGTGATGTTGCCGTCGCCGTTGACGTCGTACAGGGAAAACGCCCAACGCAACTTCTCTTGAGGGGTCCCGCGACACAACATCGACAGCCATTGGATGAAGTCCTGCGTCAAATCGTTCCCCACCGTAACATTAGTCCCAATAAAATACCAAACTTTCGTTCCGAAAAGTACCTTGAAGGTGATTGATCCGTTTCTGTTCTGGTCAAATGTCTTGAATACGTAATGAGCGTAGGCGTACGAATCTGAGGGTCAAATGCATTTTTGAAGTACGGGGTTTTAACGGATTATCATCTAGTGCCAGCTAGTAGCGACAAACACAGCACCCCACACCAGGAGAACGCAACCCGTCAAAAGTCTCGCATTTTCTTGCGTACAATTTTAATTGGTTAGACGCTTCAGCGCCTGCTGCCGTCGGAAGGGGAAAATTCGGAAATTGTCTTCCCCTAAAGGCTCGTCCAATGAAATTTGTACACAACACTGCGTTAGCGTGTTTAAAGGCTAGCTGCTTTTTGTGTTTGTTGCTCCTAGATGCCAATCACCCGAGCTTCTGTAACAGAAATATTTACTTATGGAAAGACACTTATATAAATTCCGAGCTTTGCCAGTCAAACTTAGGCTAAGGTAGCTTCGCTAAGCTAAGGTAGCTAAGCTAAGTTAGCTACGCTAAAGTAGCCTACTTGAGGACAATTAATTTTAAAATAACGTAATAATATAATTGAGACATTTACACAAGTAAGGAGATCGATTTGTTTAGATATTTAACCGATAAATTTGTAAGGTTTCGAACTTATATATCTATATTTATGGTTTGCAAGACATAAGTGAGATTACTATGTTCATTACACGTCTCTCAATATTCAGAAAGGGGGAGATGAATTTATAAAATGGTCTATTGACAGACGTCTTTAACGCTAATTATAAGCCGATTATTAGTCAAGTTAGATAAGCTTTTAATCAGGTAATATACACCTAAATACGTTCTTTGTCATCATACCTGATTTGATTTCAAAGGAAACATTTAGACCGTATGATTAAACCAAAGAACCATAACCTTCTTATGGACAAATCAGCGCATTGATCTATCTCTGTCAATAAACGAAGCGCAACCCGTTCGTCACAAGCGTAGTCTGCTTCTTTGAGGGGGAAACATTCCTTTGGTATTGTAGCGCCATCTATCGATTGCTTATTGAACTAATATGATGTTCCGGAGTATTATAGCTATTCTATTTACTCCTTCTGAAAAGGAAGTGTAAAGGAGTAAATCGGATTTTGTCGTCTGCTAGCCAGAATTTATCCGCTAAAAAGGCCACAGGCAGCCATTTTAGAAGAACGTTTTTACTCAGACTCAAACTATTCGCCGCTACAGAATCGGAGTAACATGGCGTCTTCTTACCCTACTCCGAAATCCCGGAACAAGCGACAAGAAACCACCTAGTGTCACTCCCTAAGTATAAATAAATGCATTCTTGAGATTTTATTCTATATTTTATGTTTAAATATTTGTATATTATTAAAAATAATTAAAAAGGCGAAATAATTATATTGGTAGTATAAAATAATTTTTTTATATAATTTCTTAAAAATAGTCTTGGGGCACGTGTATAGATAGCGCTAAACCGCAAAGGGATGTATTTTCCCCGACCTGAAACTGACGAACAAGTTGCACCAAAAATCTAAGGGAACTCACTGTTCAGGCTTTAAAAATCACGCTAATTTTAGTTCAATGTGGACCAACTTGGCGTCGCTGAAGTCGATTTCCGACGTAGTTTCGTTGAGAAGCTGGAGCGTTCACGTTCAATTGTGACAAAATGGCGCCGTTGTTGTCGCTTAAATGATTAGGCTAATTATGTTTTAGACCTTTTATTTTTGAAATTGATTCTTTAAAAGCTTAAGTAATGGTAATTAAATATTGTGTTATATAAAAATAACCGGTAAGCCCCGTATGGCTGAGGTTTTTTAATCAAATTCACTGGAATCCACTTCATTTCTAAACTTAATAAATTTAATGAACTTAAGCCTAACCTAACTTTCTCGCACGTACTGTCGACTAGGCCTCGTAGTGATAGTTGAACAGAATTCTTGAGGCACTTCAAAGCGGCTGGTATACCTCTGTAACTTAGGCCACGCCTACCGTGTCATAATATTGAGAACAGTGAGTCCCCTTAGATTCTTGGTCCATGGTTGCGCGAAAAACTGATAGTGCGTTGCCCTGTACATAAATCATTTTTATTTAAATAACCGTAAGGAAATATCCTGTGACGTTACAATATTACAATATGATTGAGCGGAACGAGCGAGCGAAGCGAGTGAGTGGAGAACTCATTGTCGTGATCTCGATGGGGAAATTTTTGTGTGTTCGTCCGTCGCCTTTGGGGGAGGGAAGAACGGGGCCGGTACACGAGAGGAAAGAGAAAATTTGACTGTGTGTTCGTCCGACGCCTTTGGAGAAGAACGGGGACGGCACAAGATAGGAGAGAAAAAAATTTCTTACTAACATTATAAATAATATCTTACTAACATTATAAATAATATCTTACTAACATTATAAATAATATTTTACTCACATTATAAATAATATCTTACTAACATTATAAATAATATCTTACTAACATTATAAATAATATCTTACTCGCATTATAAATAATATCTTACTCGCATTATAAATAATATCTTACTAACATTATAAATAATATCTTACTAACATTATAAATAATATCTTACTAACATTATAAATAATATCTTACTAACATTATAAATAATATCTTACTAACATTATAAATAATATCTTACTAACATTATAAATAATATCTTACTAACATTATAAATAATATCTTACTAACATTATAAATAATATCTTACTAACATTATAAATAATATCTTACTAACATTATAAATAATATCTTACTAACATTATAAATAATATCTTACTAACATTATAAATAATATCTTACTAACATTATAAATAATATCTTACTAACATTATAAATAATATCTTACTAACATTATAAATAATATCTTACTAACATTATAAATAATATCTTACTAACATTATAAATAATATCTTACTAACATTATAAATAATATCTTACTAACATTATAAATAATATCTTACTAACATTATAAATAATATCTTACTAACATTATAAATAATATCTTACTAACATTTTAAATAATATCTTACTAACATTATAAATAATATCTTACTAACATTATAAATAATATCTTACTCACATTATAAATAATATCTTACTCACATTATAAATAATATCTTACTCACATTATAAATAATATCTTACTAACATTATAAATAATATCTTACTAACATTATAAATAATATCTTACTAACATTATAAATAATATCTTACTAACATTATAAATAATATCTTACTAACATTATAAATAATATCTTACTCACATTATAAATAATATCTTACTAACATTATAAATAATATCTTACTCACATTATAAATAATATCTTACTAACATTATAAATAATATCTTACTAACATTATAAATAATATCTTACTAACATTATAAATAATATCTTACTCACATTATAAATAATATCTTACTAACATTATAAATAATATCTTACGAACATTATAAATAATATCTTACTAACATTATAAATAATATCTTACTAACATTATAAATAATATCTTACTAACATTATAAATAATATCTTACTAACATTATAAATAATATCTTACTAACATTATAAATAATATCTTACTAACATTATAAATAATATCTTACTAACATTATAAATAATATCTTACTAACATTATAAATAATATCTTACTAACATTATAAATAATATCTTACTAACATTATAAATAATATCTTACTAACATTATAAATAATATCTTACTAACATTATAAATAATATCTTACTAACATTATAAATAATATCTTACTCACATTATAAATAATATCTTACTCACATTATAAATAATATCTTACAAAACTTGTAATTAAGATCTTAGACATTCTTACTAACCTTATTAAATATGTTAAATATATTAAATGATTATGGTTGCGCGCGCGTTCCGCTCAAGTTTTTGTGGAGAAAACCGGTTCCGGGTTTGAGACGTCCTAGTTAGAACTTTTGATAATTTTATCATTTAAAAGATTATTGGTCGCACAATATCAGAACAATAATGGTATTTAAAGGGTCACCCAGGGCCGCCTTATCCATAAAAGGCAGACTAGGCAAAGTGCCTAGGGCCTACGAAAAAATTAGGAGATATTAGGGCCTACGATTCCATATAATAGTGCCTACGAAGGATGGAAAAGTCGGTAAATGAGAGATTTTGCCTAAGGCCTACGGAAAGGTTAAAATGGGCCTGGGGTCACCGAATCATTTGCAAAGTCAACCCGAAGCTCAGGTACCTCTTCCCCTTCCGTAACTCATGATAGCTGTTCCATAGCGAAAAATAGTAAACGCCGTTTTTGAAATTTTAGATATTTCAGTTTCTTTATTTTGATTAACATTATTTCTGATGGTAATGTTAGTAGTATATATTGTTATATCTCATCAGCAATATTGGGGGCCCTGTGCAAAGTAGAATTTGGGGCCCTAAAAAAATTAAGACATCGCTTTTGACTTGAAATAATTTTAATAAAAAATGGAAATAACATTTATTTCGAAGATGGGCCCCCTTAACCTAGGGCCCCTGTGCCATGGCCAGTGGAGGCGCTAGGGGGTAGGTCAGGTAGGCCACTGCCTACCTTAAAATTTATAGGGGCCCCAAAATTACCCTATAAGGGGCCCCAAATTGATCTAGAGATAAAATTATTTATAAATAACAATGGAACAAATGTCGATAATGTATTTAGAAAATTTTGAGGTATCTCCTAGTAAATAAAACCAGTTGTGTTATATTTGGACTCGTTTTACTGTTGTTAGAACTTTTTTGTTCGTCATGTACATCACTACTTTATTTTATTGAAGCATTTCGTTGGGAAAGGGGGGGCCCATTTATTTGGTTTGCCTACCCTCGCGAAAATTCCGGGCGCCGCCACTGGCCATGGCACACTGGGCACGCGTTAATACGACCCTGTCCAGGATTTTTTTAGCAGGCTGAAAGCAATTCGCGTATGTACTTAAACTATAACTTCTAACAAGAAATTTTTCAAATTGGCGTTTACTAGGTTTTGCAAGCGCCAGCTGAAATCCGACCAATAATAATTTAGCATTTTTCGTGCGATATGTATTTTGACTACCGCTAGTAATGACTGAAATTTGGCCTTTTAAGCTGCAACCTCAACTCGTACACTTGTTGAGTATTTTAATGCACAGGAAACGAATACTCACTTCCATAAGGAAAAAACTTGGCGAAAATTTGCCGGAACGTGTCTTCGTCCACAAACCCCGTCGGACATTCCTAGCAAAATTGGACACAATTAGAATCACAATTCCATAAAAGCATCGCAATTAAATCATTGCAAATTAATTAATCACTTAATTAGTATTCGGTACTAAACGTTTATTTAAATAAAAATGGTTTCAGCAAAACAAAATCCTCAACTGATTTCAGACTTTTGGGGTATGTAAAATTAAACTGGAGGATTTGCCACCTAGGAGCAACAAACACAAGGAGAACGCAGCTAGCCTTTAAACACGCTAAGGCAGTGTTGCGTACAAATTTCATTGGACGAGCCTTTACGTTGCACGTTTTACGGAAAGGGGGGAAGACAATTTCCGAATTTTCCCCTTCCGACGGCAGCAGGCGCTAAAGCGTCTAACCAATGAAAATTGTACGCAAGAAAATCCACAACTTTTGACGGATTGCGTTCTCCTTGTGTGGGGTGCTGGGTTTGTTGCTCCTAGGTGTCAGCTAGGAGCAACAAACACAAGGAGAACGCGGTTAGCCTTTAAACACGCTAAGGCAGTGTTGTGTACAAATTTCATTGGACGAGCCTTTACGCTGAACGTTTTACGGGCGGGGGAAGACAATTTCTGAATGTTCCTTTCCGACGGCAGCAGGCGCTAAAGCGGCTAACCAATGAAAACTGTACGCAAGAAAATCCACGACTTTTGACGGATTGCGTTCTCTTTGTGTGGGTAGCTGCGTTTGTTGCTCCTAGTTGCGACCACCCTCCAACGTAATTTAACCCGGCCACCTGAATTAAGGGCAATGATAGTTGCTAACTTGCTAGATGACTCGAGCTTAGAGTGGTGCCTTGGGTATTAGCCTAGCTGATAAAAATTAGCACAGATGAATAACTTCTTAAGAGTTATAATAGTGGTGTTCTAGAAAACGAGACACGTATGAGATCTATGGAAGGTAATAAATTAAAGAGCCAATCCACCTCGGCAGGACGTGTCAATTATCGCTAATGAAGCGGACACCCATATTACACCGCCACTTCCCGATAAAATGAAAACAATCGAATTAAAAATTCAACGCGGCTAAAACCCGCCCCATGTTGGATAGATATACTCGGCGAATTAAATTTAGCGATATAGCGTAATCGTAACGAGTCTAGCGACCTTTCGACCTTTGGCGGACGCGCCGCGTTATGACACGCTTAATCGATGGAAGCTGACGGTCATTACGTGGAATTACGACGCTGTCCGGCCCTCGCGACTTTTTCGGACCTTCGAAGGAAACTATCAAAGGGGGCGGTTTCCCTTCTTTTCCTGTTATGTCGAAAAATGGTCAGCGGAATCGCCGCTGGTCGGAGCCGGATGCTGACCCTTCTTTTCTGTCGCACGGCCCGTTTATATCGCGCTTCCGGGCAAGGACCTTCCCCCGGTTTAGTGTATAACGAAGATTAGCCGGATTTAGCCGCCGGTGAAATCCCACAAATGAATCACGCTACGAACTACCCGCGCGTACAGGACTGTACGCGTACATGGGTGGCGCTGTAATCGCCGCAACAACGCCTGCCATTTCAGACACATTGAAGCTCGAGACTAGGCTCGGCCTTAGAGGATTTACTAGTCGATATTGTTACGCGAAATAACCGTAATTACGTCGTCTGCTAGACTGAATAAAATTGGCTTTACACTGGGAAAAATAAAAGTTTATAAAACGACTAATATTGGACTTTTAATTTATTTCAAACCATTTAGGTACTAAAAAAGGTATAATAATTTATTTTAGACGCATTTTACTCTTCCGTGTTGACTACAATACCTTTTGGAGTATTGAAAGGGAAGTAGCCCTAAGAGTAAACCTTTTACAGTACTTGTGGTAAAGATATAAAAAAGTTCCGTTTTTACTTTTAGTCCTTTTGAATACTATTTAATAGTTCTTTTTATAAAGTATCGTGGCCTTCTTGTTGAAATGTTGCTCTTACGTCACAGTCTCTTACTTTTACGAGTCTACGAGCGCGTGCTACAGTCGCCAGAGGAATATAGGCAAATCACGCGCGCGAAGAATAAGCCGGGTCTAGGGACGTAGGAGCAGCATTTTAACAAGTTGGGAATGACCACTTTTTTTTTATAAAAACAACTATTCTCTTAAACGAAGAAAAATATCAATTTCGACAATAGTATTTGAATACTACGTCATTTCCGTTTTAAATATTTTCTTTAAAATAACACAATGCGAACAGTTAAGTCTTTAAAAAATTGATTACCGATTTTAAAATTTACGATTATATGAGATATTGATTACGGCGTCAAACTATGCGTATCCAAATAGGAGTGAAGCAGATAAAATGCACATAAAATGCCAAAATACTTAATGATATTTTACGTTTTACAACCCCCCTACCGAAAACCAGATTAATCTGGACATGTTAATGGTTAATATATCAAATCGTATTGAATAATTAAAATAAATAAATAAATAAGGGCATATAAAGGTCTGAAAATCGATTTGAGAAGGTCTAACTTCTAACTGTGTAGTAAAATGTATAAAGAGTATAAATTAAGTGCTTAAACACTCCACGAAAGGACTGAATTTGGAGAGCAAAGAATTGTCTAACTATTGGAAAAGTTTTAACCACTTTAGAGGTATAAAATAAAATCAGGTCACTTCCTTGATTAACGACGCACCCCTCGAAAGAGTAAATCTTATTTAATCATGATTCAATGATTAAATTCTGATTAGTATGATTAAATTTCAATTAGATATTTGAACGAGAATCGGAATGACTATATTGGTGATTAGAATGTCGTACGTAGTGTTGTATTAAGTCGGAAAAATTTCCGGAAAATGACCGAGGCCTTTTTCCCCGAAAATTTTACGTATTTTTCTGCAAAAATCCATTCCATGATTAGTCTAATATATTGTTTGCAAATTGAAACAAAGCGGCATTTTCGCCTCATTTTTTCGGATCTAAAATAAAACTAAACCTCTAGACTAGCGTTAAACTGATTAACAATGTAACACTATTAATGTTTTGTAGTATGTTTACTGATATTAGACATTTTATATCGATAAATAATTAAAAACATTAAAAACCCCTAAAAAGTAATTTATGTTTAAATTTTTATTTTTCCGATTTGCGGAATTCGGAAAATTTTCTGCATTTTATTTTTCCGAAAAATAGTTCTTTTTGTAAAATAACGTGGCCTTCTTGTTGAAATGTTGCTCTTACGTCACAGTCTCTTACTTTGACAAGCCTACGAGCGCTCGCTACAGTCGCGAGGAATATAGCTTTTTCTAGAGCGCGTGCAAATCGCTCGTGCGAAGAATACACTAATAAAGCTGGGTCTTGTGACGTAAGAGCAACAGTTTAACAAGTTGGGCAAGACCACTTTTTATTTTATAAAATCAACTATTAACAACACTAAATTATTATAATTGTGCGTGATTAGAACGAGCAGATTAGAATAATTTAATATGAAAAAAAAGTAGTTCCTTTTACAATGTTACCTTAATTACTAAGCTGTGATAACTCGTGTTACAAAGCTGTGATTAGTGTGATAACTCGTGTTACAAAGCTGTGATTAGTGTTATAACTCGTGTTACAAAGCTGTGATTAGTGCGATAACTCGTGTTACAAAGCTGTGATAACTCGTGTTACAAAGCTGTGATTAGTGTGATAACTCGTGTTACAAAGCTGTGATTAGTGTGATAACTCGTGTTACAAAGCTGTGATTAGTGTGATAACTCGTGTTACAAAGCTGTGATTAGTGTGATAACTCGTGTTACAAAGCTGTAATGTTTTCAATAAAATGTGATAAGTTATTTTTTCAATCATTTCAATCAAACACAATTGCGATTTGCGATAGAACCATCAATATTAATAATTAATATTAAATTATCGTACTTTAGTTTTGATTTTAATTATAAAATATCGATTCAACCGATTAAAATGATTAAATCTGATTAAAATGATTAAATCTGATTAAAATGATTAAATCTGATTAAAATGATTAAATCTGATTAAAATGATTAAATCTGATTAAAATGATTAAATCTGATTAAAATGATTAAATCTGATTAAAATGATTAAATCTGATTAAAATGATTAAATCTGATTAAAATGATTAAATCTGATTAAAATGATTAAATATGAATAAAATGATTAAATCTGATTAAAATGATTAAATCTGATTAAAATGATTAAATCTGATTAAAATGATTAAATATGAATAAAATGATTAAATCTGAATAAAATGATTAAATCTGAATAAAATTATTAAATCTCGTTTAAATCGTGATTACCCTGATTTAATCACGATTAGCCTGATTTAATCATTTTACTATGATTAAGACGCACCCAAAATGGAAGTGACCTGCCCCTCGTATAAACGATATTTTAGCGTATTTCGTCACGCACTATTTTTTCATTCAAAAATGCATAATAATAATAATGCGAATAATATGAACAACATTGGAAAACGATTACCTCTCCAGTATCAGATGTAATATATATTTACGCAATCACTCAACGTAATTACCACATTGCTTTTACAATATGGTAGATAATTTCTAAGGCAACCTCAAATTGATGTTAAATTCCTCTTAACCTAAAAGGAAGTTATTTTAAATTGAATTTAATAGCTAGCGTCTTTCCAACTTTCGCGATAAAAAAGTCCATTAGATCGATTCCAACAATAAATTCCCGATTTGCCAGCGGCACTTTGAAGGAGATTACTTTCAATTGAATTTATGAAGCCGACAAAAGTTCGAGACTTAAACGGCGTACGGTGCATTAAGACTAAAAGCCAAAATACATCTAGAAAGAGACGTAATTAATAGATTAACCTAAATACGGAATCCTACAGTTTATTTTTCCACCGCGTAGGCGCTGCTAAAACCTCCGCAACCGAAAGCCATCCGGAATAAGAAAGGCAACTACTTTACGAATGGTTTTACGCCGGATTGAATCTTTTGTTTCTGGAAATCATGGAAGCCCTTTTTGGGGCCCGGGGCTGAGACCGGGGGGGGGGGGGGGGGCTGGTGGAAATAGGGCTTTTTAGCCTCGGCTTTTTCTTTCGCTACGACCTCAAACTCTGATAAAAGGAACGCACTTTCGCGAAACCCTTTGCCCTAAAACGGAGTCAGAGATTCGCGTAGGCGAAGGCGAAAGGTGTTAAAAAGAAAGGATTTGCGAACGAAGGCGAAATGCTTCAATTAATCTTGCACAAGCAAATTTCATTTTGATCATTCCTAACTTCGTTACGCAGGAAAATGTTCGTTCTCTCTCGCGAAGAAAGCGGTTAGGTTCTAAGAAAATATCCGTACATATATAGATCCGTACGTCGTAGAACTGAAAAAAGTCAAATAAAATAAGATCATTTGATAAGGTATGAATAAAACCGTATTTCTTTATACCAAGATTGTGTTTACTTATAGGTAATTAGCATAATTAAAATAAGTATGACAATTAGCAAAAATTATCACCGAACCGAGCGCACCGAACTGATTTCCAGAGCTTTGTACAAACAAAGTTTAGTTCAGCGCAGTGTCTAAATATTCCCAAGGCGAAAAATACTACTACCAAGAACTAACAAGGAGAGTACCCGAGGTGTTTATTGCCGATTTGGTTCAAAGTCGGCCGTAATGTAGACCTATATGAGATATCAAATTTCCCAAAAGGAGACGTTGCACTACCCATTCGATTTGCCATGGAAACCGAAAATGTTTTTGACCACTTACAACCAAAATAAGATTTTTTCCTTATTTTACCCAAAATTTGTTACAAATTTACCCCAAAAATGTTCCAATTTACCCAAACTTTATGAAATTTACCTAAATTTGGTACAAATTACACATTTCGTAATTTTCAAAATTTTAAAAATTTTCGTAACTAGGACCCTGTGAAACCGAGAAAATCCCATGCTTTTTTAAATGGAGATTTTATAGTTTTAAGTGATCAAAAACATTTTCGGTTGCTATAGCAAAACGAAGGGGTAGTGCAACGTCTCCTTTTGGGAAATTTCATATCTCATATAGGTCTACATTACCAGGGGCGTAGGAACCGGGAGGGGCAGGGAGGCAAGGCCCCTCCCTAGAATTTTGCTGGGAGGGGCAACTAATGTTATTGCCCCCTCCAACCTTTGGTCAGTTGAAATCTTCAAAAGGCTCAAATTATCATTTTAAAAGCATATACAGTTTATAGAACCTCAACTGTGTTTAAATTTCAGTCTTTTCCCGCCAATTTACATAGTAGTAACAAGTACACACGCATTCGGAGAAGCTACATTCCATTAAAAATTAAAAACCATTCTCCAGACCCCTTTTCGTTTATCTTTGCCCCCTCCAACTTCTAGAACGTTCTTACGCCCCTGTACATTACACCCGACTTTGAACAAAATCGGCCATAAACACACAATTCCATAAAAGCATCGCAATTAAATCATTGCAAATTAATTAATCACTTAATTAGTATTCGGTACTAAACGTTTATTTAAATAAAAATGGTTTCAGCAAAACAAAATCCTCAACTGATTTCAGACTTTTGGGGTATGTAAAATTAAACTGGAGGATTTGCCACCTAGGAGCAACAAACACAAGGAGAACGCAGCTAGCCTTTAAACACGCTAACGAAGGGTTGTGTACGAATTTCATTGGACGAGCATCACGAGCCTTTACGCTGAACGTTTTACGGGCGGGGGGAAGACAATTTCCAAATTTTCCCCTTCCGACGGCAGCAAACAATAAAGCGTCTAACCAATGAAAACTGAAAATCCACGACTTTTGACGGGTTGCGTTCTCCTTGTGTGGGTAGCTGCGTTTGTTGCTCCTAGGTGTCAGCTAGGAGCAACAAACACAAGGATAACGCAGTTAGCATTTAAACACGCTAACGCAGTGTTGTGTACAAATTTCATTGGACGAACCTTTACGCTGAACGTTTTACGGGCGGGGGGGGGGGGGAGACAATTTCTGAATTTTTCCCTTCCGACGGGAGCAGGCGCTAAAGCGTCTAACCAATGAAAACTGTACGCGAGAAAATCCACGACTTTTGACGGGTTGCGTTCTCCTTGTGTGGGGTGTTGTGTTTGTTGCTCCTAGGTGTCATAGTCGAAAAACGTTCCGTCATATAATTAATATTAAAACACTAGGAACTGTCATACTTTTTCTATTATGTTACTTTGGTTTATGCTATGTAGTTTCGGTTTTTAGCGTTTCTTCCGCAATCCACCAGATGGTCTGCCAGTAAGCTACACCCTTTATACGTCAATCAAATCGGTCCGCTTATCTCATTGGTTCCCTAAAATTACGTCTTCGGACTCGATTGAAGCACAGGCAAATGACGTTTTAGCTGCCCCCCTCTGAAAAACCGCTTTAATTATTATGTACTACTAGATAATTTTCTCGGCTTTCACCGGGCGACTGTCGCCCCGAAGAGCAATTATTACTTGGGATCATTTACATCTATCGCCTGCTGATTTCATTTTAGCGTAAAAATATCCGTGCACATAATTAAAATTAAAGTTTGCTTTAAGAAATACAAGAAATAGTACCAGGGTTGTTCAAAATACTTTTTTTTTCAAAATGGAAAATGCAAAATACAAAATGCGTTTTGAGAAGTGGTTTTCCTAAATGCAAAATGTAAAATGTAAAAGGGTTTTTGCAGCTCAAAATAAAAATTCTAAATGCATTTTGAAAACGGTTTTTCAAAATGCAAAATGTAATAATTATTTACTAATTAATTATTAATTAATTATTAAAAATTAATTTGTTATTATTATTAATTAGTTATTAATAATAATTACGTAGAAATTTTAAAATCATCCAGCCAGCCAGGCTGCGCAGCGTGGAAAATAAAGCGGTTGCACTGTACGAATGTTCATCTGCTTCTGAGTAAGTGAGTAACGCAGTATCGCAATCTATGATTACTTGGGAGTAAATAGCAGAAGAACTTTCTCTACAAGAGCTGCGATGAGGGTAGCAGAGTAAAAACATTTTGTTTTTCCACATATCAAACGCAAAAAATACAAAATGCAAAATAGTTTCCTAGAAACATAAAATGCAAAATAGTTTCCTAGAAACATAAAATGCAAAATAGTTTCCTAGAAACATAAAATGCAAAATAGTTTCCTAGAAACACAAAATGCAAAATAGTTTCCTAGAAACATAAAATGCAAAATAGTTTCCTAGAAACATAAAATGAAAAATAGTTTCCTAGAAACATAAAATGCAAAATAGTTTCCTAGAAACATAAAATGCAAAATAGTTTCCTAGAAACACAAAATGCAAAATAGTTTCCTAGAAACATAAAATGCAAAATAGTTTCCTAGAAACACAAAATACAAAATAGTTTCCTAGAAACATAAAATGCAAAATAGTTTCCTAGAAACATAAAATGCAAAATAGTTTCCTAGAAACATAAAATGCAAAATAGTTTCCTAGAAACACAAAATACAAAATAGTTTCCTAGAAACATAAAATGCAAAATAGTTTCCTAGAAACATAAAATGCAAAATAGTTTCCTAGAAACACAAAATGCAAAATAGTTTCCTAGAAACACAAAATGCAAAATAGTTTCCTAGAAACACAAAATGCAAAATAGTTTCCTAGAAACACAAAATGCAAAATAGTTTCCTAGAAACACAAAATGCAAAATAGTTTCATAGAAACACAAAATACAAAATAGTTTCCTAGAAACACAAAATGCAAAATAGTTTCCTAGAAACACAAAATGCAAAATAGTTTCCTAGAAACACAAAATGCAAAATAGTTTCCTAGAAACACAAAATGCAAAATAGTTTCCTAGAAACATAAAATGCAAAATAGTTTCCTAGAAACATAAAATGCAAAATAGTTTCCTAGAAACATAAAATGCAAAATGTAAAATGCAAAACACTTTTTCTAACTCAAAATGCAAAATGTAAAATGCAAAACACTTTTTCTAACTCAAAATGCAAAATGCAAAATGCAATTTCGCATTTTTTCAAAATCCATTTCGAACAACCCTGAGAATTACAACAAGCTGGAAACGCCCGATTGAAGCGATGCCAGATTAGGCTTACGTTCCGATAGAATCACGGTAAAGATTGCATCCCTCGTCGCCCGCCTGCAATCCCGAATTCCGAGAGACGGAGCGACCAGAAACCGGCTCCCGTTCATTTTTCCGCCCATTGAAGTTCGCCGAATCGGAGAGAGCGCCTAATTTGCTCTCACGGCGCGCGGAGTCTTCAGAAAAAGTGCCGCCAAAAAAAGGTGATAATCCTTACGCCAACCAGGGATTGGACACCATTATTTTCGACACGGAAAAGGTTGCCGAAAGGCCAAATACAGTCCGGCGCTTAAGTCGCCATCTACATTCGTGGAACCGGTAAAAGCGCTGTAATAATATTTTGATATTAATTTTAATTTAGCCCTTAATTTCATTTAATTAATTTAGCTCTTAATTTAATTTAATTAATTTAGCTCTTAATTTCATTTAGTTAATTTAGCTCTTAATTTCATTTAATTAATTTAGCTCTTAATTTCATTTAGTTAATTTAGCTCTTAATTTCATTTAATTAATTTAGATCTTAATTTCATTTAATTAATTTAGCTCTTAATTTCATTTAATTAATTTAGCTCTTAATTTGAATTTAATATTAATTTGAATTTAATATTAATTTGAATATAATATTAATTTGAATATAATATTAATTTGAATATAATATTAATTTGAATTTAATATTAATTTGAATTTAATATTAATTTGAATTTAATATTAATTTGAATTTTCTTTTTTAATAATTATTAATTGGTTTTTTATTTTTTATTAATTTTAATTTATTTCTTTTTGATTTAATATTAATTCAATTCTTAGCTTTAATTTAATATTAATTCAATTCTTAGCTTTAATTTAATATTAATTCGATTCTTAGCTTTAATTTAATATTAATTCGATTCTTAGCTTTAATTTAATATTAATTCGATTCTTAGTTTTAATTTAATATTAATTCGATTCTTAGTTTTAATTTAATATTAATTCGATTCTTAATTTTAATTTAATATTAATTCGATTCTTAATTTTAATTTAATATTAATATAGTTCTTAATTTAATATAAATTTTTTATTAATTTACTTCTTTACTTTTCTTTAATTTAATATTAATTTCCTTTTTTACTTTAGTTTACATTAATTTTATATTAATTTCCTTTTTTACTTTAGTTTACATTAATTTTATATTAATTTCCTTTTTCACTTTAGTTTACATTAATTTTATATTAATTTCTTTCTTTATTTTACGTAACATTAATTTAATACCAATTTCCTTATTTACTTTACTTTACTTTAATATTAATTTGATCAAGAATGTTTATTTAATTAAAAAATTCCGCATTAAGCCACACTAGATAGAGGGCTTCACATTCATAGAACAGACAGCGACAGAGCGAAAAACCCTTTGTATACTCTCCTTCTCTATACTCTTGGAGCCAGTTTGAAGATATCCAAGGGCTACTCTCTACCTTTGCCAATGGGATCAACAAAAACCAAATTTATGATATTTGTCCCTTAATGAGTGTATAATAATCACAGATGGCGCCTGATTAAAAAGACAGTAACGCTGGCGGGTACGGGTGGCAATGAGGGGGGTGAAATGGCGCGAAAGGAACGGTTCATTTGCGTTCTCATTATAGCGACTTTAATTAAAAAAGGGGTGAAAATCCGCGCCTTACTTTGTGCCATTTTCGGGGCAGGGCGATTTTCGGTCGTAAAATTATCAATTTGAATTTCGGTTCGCTCGGTTTCATTTTCAAAAAGTTCATTACAATGGAATTAAAATTCGAGAATGATATTTGTAAATAATTTCCTTCGCATGCCCGACGAGAACCCGAAGTCGGTACAAATTCCTGTGGCACAGTGCCTAGGGCCTACGAAAGAGCGGAGTCAAATAATTTATATAGATCAGCGGTTTCCAAAAGGTCACAGGGGCTCCGAGAATTCGCAGCGCGGCCATCTTTGTTTGTGTCAAGAGTCTTTTAAGATAAGTAAAAAAATGAGTTGGGGTTCCGCCAGAATTAGGTGGGTAATTTAGGGTTCCATAGCAAAAAAAAATGGAAACACTGATATATATGGTAGAAGGAATCTATACCTCTACTTGGAATGCTTATCCTGGCGTATCGCGTATGGTAAGATCACTCTGACGGCTTTGGCCCCGCCTACGAGAGAAAAAATCCCCTCCGCGCGCGCTCCCCTCACACGTTGTTGTTTGTTAAGTTAACATAGTGACGTCAATAAAACCGTCAGCCTCATCGAGACGAAAATCTGCATTCCAAGTAGAGGTATGGATTCCTGGTGGTAGCCAATCTAGAGCTAAGTGCCCAGGGCCTACGAACGGAATTGGGGACCCGGGTTGGGATCCTTCTCCTACGTTTTTATATCAACACGCATAGTTATTTCTAGTAATAATGGTCAGAGTTTTCGTTGAGCAAATTAGTATTTTAAGGTCCTCGGAATAGTTGGAAAAATTCCAGACGAATTTTAGAAAGCTCATCCTTTTCCGTCACGTGACTTGAGCATTTGTCCTTGCTTCCGGGCCCGACAAGAGAGGTGGAAACCGGTGCAATTTACCAGGGCCCGTGCAGCCTAGGGGCCCAGGGGCTCGGGCCCGCTCTCGGCGGCCCTGCTTGCTACTCAAAACACGTGATTATGTAGCTCTACCCTCAACTTTCTAACGATTCTGCGGTCCTTCAATTCACTTCTAGATAAATTTTAATCAAAGTTATCAAAATATCCATCTATGGTATAAAAATGAAGCCGTATACCTTCGCTGGCTCCAGGCCATTTCGTATGGCCGCGAATTTTCCCGAAAACCACGGAAGCATACGCTGATAAACGGCTCAAAATGTACATTTTACCATTATCCTCCTTGATTTTACCGCGTGTATTAGTCCGCCTGAGGATGAAAATGTACCAGAAGTAAATGAACCGAAGTTATCAGACTGCTATACTCCCCATGTTGGAGGCGTTTTCCTTATGAAGTTACATTTTGACTTCGAATTTGAAATTTTGCGCGCTCCTACGAAGAAAAAAAAACGTTTTTGTTTTTATGAAACCATATTTTATACATAGAAATAGCTATACCAACAATTTTCAAGCGCAATTTATCACGTCAAAAGACGGGGATGGAAATTAGCTTTTATTTGACTCTATTTTATCATAATTTTCAGAAGGAAAACGCCCTCCGATTCTGAGCGCTATTTCAATAACTTCGGTTCATTTACTTCTGAATGTACTTATTTATAAACCATCTTTTATAGATCCCCACTATTTTTCTTCCAAAAAGCATTTTGTAAAGTTTGCAAGCCGATGAAATATGTGACGTATTGCGAAGGTATACAAGTGTTACTTAAATTTTATAGAGTCTAGTATGTAAAAATTACTCTGCGTAGGGATATGTTATTTAAGTAATAGTCTTACTAACTACATGACGTATTTCGCTTCGAACTATTTTTTCTTCCAAAACGTATTTTAATATATCAACCGGGAACCTACGAAAATAGTGTTTCGAATAAATAACACTAGCGGTATATTTTACATACTTTTGGTTGTATTTACTAAAGAAAATTCACTACGCTAACTTTAGTGTAAGTATATAAGTCATTATTTTAATTACCATTAATATTTAAAAAATACGTTATTCTGATAGTGATTCTCCACTTCGACGTAAATATATAGTTGTTGTTTTGACGGTGTTTCGAAATTTCAAATTAAACATACCGACAGCGTGTAATTAATTTAATTTTAAAACTCACGAGACTGCTATATTTCGGAAATTTAATCTTCTTTATACTTAAGCACGTATTTGTAAATCAGAGTATCAGAAAACGTAAACCCGACACCACCGCCGTATTCAATTTCAAATAAAAACAGAGGAAAGAAGCCAATATTTCTCAACTCCGGAAATTAATTTCAAATCCTAACTCAGATAACCTTCAAAGTTTCAAACGAAAGGATATTTTCAATATATTTAACGTGATAGTTTGGGTGGTAGTGTGCTTAGCACTCTCGCCCTGCAGTAAGACGAGCCTGGTTCGATTTCCACTCAAAATATTCTACGAGTATTAAGAAAGTTTGCGTGATTTAAATCAATGAATTATTTAATCACTGGTTTTAAATCAGGCAACCACAATAATTACAAAATGTCGATTTACAATTTGCTTCAAAAGCTGATTTAACTATTTAATTAATTAAATTAATTATAAATAGCAAATTATAGGGTAGGTTTAAAATTATTGCGCGAATAGATAGATAATGAAAAGGCACAAAAAAGCTAAACCCTAAACTAATTTGAAGAAATTCAAATAACTCGTATTAATAGATCTTCGACCAAACATAACTTAACATTTCGTATATTTTATTATCAACCACCATACCCCTCCCTATTCGGCTTTCCGTTGCTATGCAACGTGTTTTGAAATTTTCAATGTTAAGGCTTAGTTTCTCTTTTCGGTGTAATCTAGGAGCAACAAACACAGCACCCCCCACTAGGAGAACGCAACCCGTCAAAAGTCGTGCATTTTTTTGGGTACAGTTTTCATTGGTTAGACGCTTTAGCGCCTGCTGCCGTCGGAAGGGGAAAATTCCGAATTTGTCTTCCCCCTTGCCCGTAAAACGTGCAGCGTAAAGGTTCGTCCAATGACATTTGTACATAACACTGCGTTAGCGTGTTTAAAGGCTAGCTGCGTTCTCCTTGTGTTTTTGCACCTAGGTGTAATAGTCGCGAGCCAGATTTCGCGCACGGTACAAATGAGTCCCAACGAGGACGAAACCGGTCTACCGTTGGAATTTCTGGATGTTTTATTGAGTTTTAATAATAGCGTTTTCCATTTGATTGCTCGAGATTCGCTCCGAATCTGTCTCTGATGTCATAGATCGCGCCCCAATCGACTAGAGTAAAACCATTGGACCATTACCATATTCCCGCGTTTTGTTGTTTTTCGTCTGATACTAATTTGAATTTTCGCGTCTTGGTCTGCCATTTTGCCAAAAAATCTAAGAGGAACACGCAAAAATTTGCTCCGATCTCGATCTCGATCCGTTGATCTGTCAAAATCGGCAGATCGGTTTTGGGCGATCTCGGAGCATATTCGAGAACACAAATGAAACATAAAATGTTGATCAGAACGATCTAGAGCGCTCGAGAGCAGTCAAATGGAAACGCTATTAGTTTTTTTACTCTAAGATCTATTTGGTCCGAGATTCGTGCATTTCAAAACGAGTTCCTGGCTAATGGAGTTACTATTTACATTTCAATTGCGATTTCCAGTATTTTTTTAAATGGTCGACTCTTACTTTATTTCTCAGTGACCTTGATAATTTGGAGCTGAGTGAACGAACCCTTACAGAAAATTTCTAACTACACTCTATGAAATTTTATAGAGATCTACAGAGGATCAAAGTAGTTCTATAGCCCATAGAGTATATTATAAAAATTTGAAAAAGGAAATAATTTTTTTCTCTAAGCCATTACTGTTGTATTTTCGGGTCTAGGTCTTCTCGTCCCTGCAACACTGGTTCCTGGTACTTTAGTACCCGGATTTCTCGTCCCAACGGAAAACTCGTACCGGACTTCTATAGTCCCCGGTATTTTCGTCCCTTAGGATAATTGGTCCCCGGATTTCTCGTCCCAAATAAAACATAAATGGTATATAGTCAGAGTGGGTAACTCTGAACAGTTCTAAATCCGAACACTTTGCGTTTAAAAATTCATATCTTGAAATTGGTTTAATAAACATTTACAAGGAAGACAATGTTTTAAAACTTAAGAACCGTGGAATATCATAAAAATATTTAAAAAGTGTAGAAAATGATTCGAAAATGGTACGACTTAAAAAAAGTACCCCCCAACTGGTTAATTTAGAAAAGTTTTAATTTTGATTCGCGCCAACGACTTGTGGCCCCGTAAATAAGGTGTCGCGAATATTAAAGACATCGTACCTGAAAAAACTCCTTATCACGAAAAAGATTAGCCCTTTCTCTATGAAATCCATATTTTAAATTTTAAATCGCTTCAAAACTAAATTTTTAAATAATTTTTAAAAAATCCAAGTGAATTGGCAAACTTTGAACACTTCGCGATAAAGGTATGTTGCGCTTTATTTTACTTAATAAGCCAAAAAAACACTAAAAAAATCCAAGTTAATTGGCAAACTTTGAACACTTCGCGATAAAGGTATGTTGCGCTTTATTTTACTTAATAAGCCAAAAAAACACTAAAAAAATCCAAGTGAATTGGCAAACTTTGAACACTTCGCGATAAAGGTATGTTGCGCTTTATTTTACTTAATAAGCCAAAAAAACACTAAAAAAATCCAAGTTAATTGGCAAACTTTGAACACTTCGCGATAAAGGTATGTTGCGCTTTATTTTACTTAATAAGCCAAAAAAACACTAAAAAAATCCAAGTGAATTGGCAAACTTTGAACACTTCGCGATAAAGGTATGTTGCGCTTTATTGTACTTAATAAGCCAAAAAAAACACTAAAAAAATCCAAGTTAATTGGCAAACTTTGAACACTTCGCGATAAAGGTATGTTGCGCTTTATTTTACTTAATAAGCCAAAAAAACACTAAAAAAATCCAAGTGAATTGGCAAACTTTGAACACTTCGCGATAAAGGTATGTTGCGCTTTATTTTACTTAATAAGCCAAAAAACACTAAAAAAATCCAAGTGAATTGGCAAACTTTGAACACTTCGCGATAAAGGTATGTTGCGCTTTATTTTACTTAATAAGCCAAAAAACACTAAAAAAATCCAAGTGAATTGGCAAACTTTGAACACTTCGCGATAAAGGTATGTTGCGCTTTATTTTACTTAATAAGCCAAGAAAAACACTACAAAAATCCAAGTGAATTGGCAAACTTTGAACACTTCGCGATAAAGGTATGTTGCGCTTTATTTTACTTAATAAGCCAAAAAAACACTAAAAAAATCCAAGTGAATTGGCAAACTCTGAACACTTCGCGATAAAGGTATGTTGCGCTTTATTTTACTTAATAAGCCAAAAAAACACTAAAAAAATCCAAGTTAATTGGCAAACTTTGAACACTTCGCGATAAAGGTATGTTGTGCTTTATTTTACTTAATAAGCCAAAAAAACACTAAAAAAATCCAAGTTAATTGGCAAACTTTGAACACTTCGCGATAAAGGTATGTTGCGCTTTATTTTACTTAATAAGCCAAGAAAAACACTACAAAAATCCAAGTGAATTGGCAAACTTTGAACACTTCGCGATAAAGGTATGTTGCGCTTTATTTTACTTAATAAGCCAAAAAAACACTAAAAAAATCCAAGTGAATTGGCAAACTCTGAACACTTCGCGATAAAGGTATGTTGCGCTTTATTTTACTTAATAAGCCAAAAAAACACTAAAAAAATCCAAGTTAATGGGCAAACTTTGAACACTTCGCGATAAAGGTATGTTGCGCTTTATTTTACTTAATAAGCCAAAAAAACACTAAAAAAATTCCATCAGCGTCTAAGACATTCATATGATTATGATTTAGACCAAGAAACTCAGGGACGTCTCGCTCATAGCAGACCCAAAGCTTTATTTTTCGGCTGGGGTTTGTTGCGGCTGCGGTAGGGAGAGGGGGGTAAGGTGATACAGATAGTCAATAGGCGCCATCCATGAGAGATAAAAATAACGTTTTTTAAAGAACTTGAAAAAAAATAATCAGCTAAGAGTTACACAAATATTAAAAAACATACCAGAAATTTCGTTTTTTGTAGGCCACGTGCTGACAGATTGTAGGGCTGTGCACGTGAATCAAATAGCCAATTAAAATTGACTCACCTTCGCTACTAGCGACACAGCGCGAGATAAATAGGAAATAGGCAGCCGCAACGAAGCTTCGGGCGCGAAATATCTACCGTGCAACGTCCCTGTGTTTCTTGGTCTAAGGTTAAAGGACTTAGAAATATTTTAATTTGGAGCCTCTACATAAGGCCCTTCGACCTTGGTAAAAATCTCAATGATTGTTTATGTTGCGAATAGCTCTCAGTAAAACTTTTCTAAGTGAAGAATAGGAAGTGTCACACTTATGTTACAATATTCTTATCCGTTTTTTAAACTTTCCAAAAAGGTATCGTTCGACTTTCTACTGTGAACGGTTTTTGAAGCATTTGAAAAACAAAGTGTCCAGAAACTTTTGTCCGGGACTGTACCTTACCTAGAAAATGGGCAATTTCTTTATTGTTCAGAGTTACCCAATGGTGTTCGGAGTTGGAAAGGAGGTGTTTGGAGTTTCCCGGATTTGTTCGGAGTTCCCCGGATTTGTTCGGAGTTCCCCGGATTTGTTCGGAGTTAGCCTTCTATACTGTCTTTGGGGAAATTGATTTAATTTAAATTTATTTAAAGTTAGAGAACTAAAATTGAGGGAGAATGTGTTAAAGGAATGGTTCTTAATATCCCCTTGAATTTTCTCCTTTCGTTAAAAATCATTTATGTTATTAAACGATTTGTAAAAAGTATTCGGAGTTATAGCATCCCATCCTAAATTATATATAAATGTAGACGTAAATTAAATTTATTTAAAAATGGCAGTTTGATTTTGAGCCAATTTGAATTCCGTTAGACTTTTGTTCCAGGATTCAACATCAGAAAGAACATCTTTGGTAACTTCTGTACCGTCATGATGAAGAGTTCCAACACGTATACGTAGAGACACTATTCCGTCAATTGTGTCACGAGGGGTAAGACAGTCTCAGATAATCTGTACACCGAGTTCGTGCATTTAGCACTGTTAAAGGTACGGCAGTGTACACCGAGTGGTCGACCTACTTCGATCCTGTTCTATAAAACGAACAATGCGTTTGTAACGAACCAGTCGCGGAGAAGTTCAAGTAAAAAATTAAGTAACGTACCCAGAATGTGCCTGTCTCACGTAATCGACGATGGACATTGGTAAAAGTCCGTGAGACGGGGATGCGCCAGTTCGGGTACCTTTCCTGGTAGAGACGTTGAGGACGTTTTGGGGACGAGAAATCCGGGGACCAATTATCCTAAGGGATGAAAATACCGGGGACTAGAAATCCGGGTACGAGTGTTCCGTTGGGACGAGAAATCCGGGTACTATTGGGACCAGATCCCGTATTTTCTATGCCTTTAAGTATTATTCAAATTGTTTTGCTAGTAGAGTGAATTTGATTTAAATCGGATTAAAAGTTTTTCGATCAAGGCAAATTGGATCCAATCATTAGATATGTTTTTTGATCAAAATAAAAAGGACCTAAAAGAGTTTCTATGCAAATCGGGAATTGACAACTATCATCATGTAAATTTATAAATAATGTAAAACTGTTTTAGTTATTTTAGTGTTACATACAACTGTTCATAATTAATTTTGTATTTAGACTTATTTTTACAAAGCAATATAGTCTTCTACCAATATTTCTAAGAATAATCTAGATAATTTCTAAGAATAATCTAGATAATTTCTAAGAATTATTTAGATAATTTCCAAGAATTAGCTAGATAATTTCTGAGAATTACCTATATAATTTCTGAGAATTAGCTAGGTAATTTCTAAGAATTACCTATATAATTTCTGAGAATTAGCTATATAATTTCTAAGAATTAACTAGATAATTTAGCTATTAGCTATTAGCTTCAAGTAAAACGTGCGAGTGAGCTCGGCGCTAAAGCACCCGCGCTTTTCCCAAATTTGATTAGTCAGTTTTGAGTCAGACATGAAAGTTTTTGTGTAGTCGGCCCAACAACGTTTCGGAGTAGGTTTTCAGCACATTTAAAGTCGGATTAGATACGGTAAAGAGTCGCGGTTTTAAGGCTGGCTGACGTCGGACCGACCGAATCTGCGCTAGGACATTTCGACGGTAAATAGGGATGTTAACCAACCGTCGGTAGACTTCTAAGTTTGGAGTCCATTCGTTGACGTCGGCCCGACTCGAAAGTGTTACAGTAATCAGCTACAGTTAATTTGTTATAAAAACCCTTTAGAGTTGCTACAGAATATCCTTTAGAATTGCTAAAGAAAAACTTATTAAATATCTACAGAATAATCATAGAAGGCATCTAAGGGTATTCTAAAGAAACAACTTAAAAGATCTAAGAAATACGAAATAAATTTCTTCAAATTCTCTTAAGTATTTATCATTAGAACTCTAACGATATTATATTAAAATACCTTTAGAAAAATCCTTAGAAAATTGAGCCACAGTTCTAAAAATATTCTTAAAAAATATCAAACGTATTTATAAAGAATATTCGACGAAACTTTGCTAGCGCCTTTCTAAAAGTTTTCTATAGAAGATTTTCCAAAGGGAAGCTCTATCAACAGCATCTCAAATGCCGTTGCTGTTCATCAAAGACTATCCGACTAAATGTAACGCAAATTTGCATATAACTAACAAGCTTCCGTGTCCTAACGAAGGCCGGATTTTTATTTTTAAACTCTGACCTAAGGTAATTGAGGTCAAAGGTCATAATGTAATGTCTAATAGAATGCTTCATTTGCAAATGCAATTAACGTTAGCCCAATTAATTTAAATATCTGTGTATATCCACGTTCATTTGCAATAGAACTTCTCAGTCTAATACAATGTTGCACTTGCAAATGCAATTAACGTTAACCTAATTATTTAAAATATTTAAAGTTATAATAGACAACTCAATATAACTATTAATATCTCGAATTATAATTCACAACGCGAGTACATACTTCTTTAATTTAGCTGCAATTTAGAAATATCGCGTCACCTAGGAGCAACAAACACGGCACCCCACACCAGGAGAACGCAACCCGTCAAAAGTCGTGTATTTTCTTGCGTACATTTTTCATTGGTTAGACGCTTCGAAAGTGGAAAATTCGGAAATTGTCTTCCCCCTTTCCGTAAAATGTTCAGCGTTAAGGCTCGTCCAATGAAATTTGTACGCAACACTGCGTTAGCGTGTTTAAAGGCTAGCTGCGTTATCCTTGTGACTGTTGCTCCTAGGTGTCAGTAGCCCTTTAAATTTCATATTTAATCTATTCAAAATATTTTGATAAAATGGTTGGCGCTCACCGACCATTAGAACCTGAAAAAAAGTTCTCTATTTCTTCCAAAGATATTTCAAGCAAATTTAATAATCATTAATGATTAAAATATAAATATTGCCTGTCACCCTTTAAATTAACTTTCCTTCCAAACAAATACCCTGGTGGTAGGCCGACAGCAGATCACGTTGGCCAACCACCAGGGTATTTGTTTGGAAGGAAAGTTAATTTAAAGGGTAACAGGCAATATTTATATTTTAATCATTAATGATTATTAAATTTGGTTGAAATATCTTTGGAAGAAATAGAGAACTTTTTTCTGGTTATAATATATATATATATATATATATCTTACCTAATTTCTGGAATCGCGTACCTTCCAAGTATAATATTTGAATATTTCCGAAAAGGTAATATTTTCTTATCGCTTAATGAAATGCTTAGATAAATACATGAGCCGGAGTAACGGGGATAATTGTAATGAGTGGGATAGATTTTATTGAATGTAAATTGAATACAGACGATACGGTGGGGGCGACGGTGGTTTCGATATTCAAGACGGGCGCGTAGGATAGGACGAAGAGGGCGTTACCGTGGCAACGACACGGCTCCCGAGCGATCAAGGATAACCAAAAATCATTCGCATCTGGACGGCAGAAGCTCGTGTTCGAGTAGCGGGACACGTCGGACGGGCGTCACGCGAAAGCGTCTATTTAGGCGGCTTATTTCCTAGGCCATCACATCCGCCAGATATTTGCTATTCGGGAGCGGCGGAACTAATACCCCGACTTGCCAGACGAGTGCGCGCTAGCCTATTAGCCATCCATTCGCTCTCAACTGGACGGGGATGTCGCGACTTACCAGGATGAAACGCCTCTCCCCAAATTGACCGGAGATGGCTAAATAATCTTCATTAAGGGTTATCAAATTAATAAATAAGTAGTGGAAAGTAAAAGATATAACTCATTTCTTTTGCGTAACTTAGCAAACGGTGCTTTTCAAAAATGAAACAATGCTTTTTCAAAATTGAAACAATGATTTAAAAAAGACAATGCTTTTCAAAAATGAAACAATGCTTTTCAAAAATGAAACAATGCTTTTCAAAATTGAAACAATGCCTTTCAAAAATGAAACAATGCCTTTTAAACTGAAACAATGATTTAAAAAAGACAATGCTTTTCAAAAATGAAACAATGCTTTTCAAAAATTGAAACAATGATTTAAAAAAGACAATGCTTTTCAAAAATGAAACAATGCTTTTCAAAAATTGAAACAATGCTTTTCAAAAATGAAACATTGATTTAAAAAAGACAATGCTTTTCAAAAATGAAACAATGCTTTTCAAAAATTGAAACAATGCTTTTCAAAAATGAAACATTGATTTAAAAAAGACAATGCTTTTCAAAAAGAATGGTGATTTTCAAAAAGACAGTGCTTTTCAAAAATGAAACTGTGCTTTTCAAAAATGAAACAATGCTTTTCAAAAATTGAATCAATGCTTTTCAAAAATGAAACAATGCTTTTCAATAATTGAAACAATGATTTAAAAAAGACAATGCTTTTCAAAAATGAAGCAACGCTTTTCAAAAATTGAATCAATGCTTTTCAAAAATGAAACAATGCTTTTCAAAAATTGAATCAATGCTTTTCAAAAATGAAACAATGCTTTTCAAAAATGAAACAATGCTTTTCAAAAATGAAACAATGCTTTTCAAAAATTGAAACATTGATTTAAAAAAGACAATGATTTTCAAAAATGAAACCGTGCTTTTCAAAAATGAAACCCTGCTTTTCAAAAATTAATTAAAACAAGGCTTTCCAAAAATTGAAACATGGCTTTTCAAACATTTGAAGCAGTGTTTTCCAGAAATAAAACAATGCTTTTCAAAAATGAAACAATGCTTTAAAAAAAAGTGCTTTTAAAAAATTTAAACAATGCGGATATAGTTTAATTGACGGCGAGCACGAAATATTCAACCTAAAGATTTTGCGTATATTAAACACGATAAACTTTAAAGTGTTACCGACATGATATTTCAAACGTCAAGCCGATACTTCGGAAATTAGTAGTAAACTAGTAGTTATAAGAAAATTGTAAAATATAATTCGAAATAAATAGTTAATTAAGTTAAAGATTTTACTGTTGAAAGGCCCCTTTTCAAAATGGGTTACCATTTGGAAATATAATAATTAAGCTAAAGTTAATTGACTTTGTAATTATGAAAAATAACAGAATTAAAAAGATTGTCCTCACCTATAATTTTCTACGGGTGGCAAAAATAAATTCAGTTGGCAACATTTGTTTTAGTAAGCCTTTATTATTTTTTTATGATTTCACCATATAATATTATCAAAATATATATTTCTTACACTCTTAGAATCCAACCCCATTATGTAGGGCCCTGCGTAAAAATAACTTGAAAATTATAAATTCATTAAATGCATTAGGAAAGATTTTGTCGATATATCATGCCACAGACCCAATAGGGGTTAATTAGATCAAACCAAAAATATTATAACAGGCAAATTTTGACTTTAGATATCTCATGTAATATAGTGGCATTTAAAATACTTTCGGTAGTCGTTTTCTATCAAAGCAGATACTACACCTTGATCTTATCCGACACCCAGATAATTCATTACTAAAACGCTATAGACGTACATTCCCATAGACTTCACATTATGACCTTTGACCTCGAATGTCTTGGGTTACAGTTAGAAAATGAAAATTCGGAGGCAAGTTAGTTCTGCACGCGTGGAAACAAGTTTCATTACATTCGGTCGGACCGTAGGGCTGTGCGAGTACAAGAACATCATCGATTACTCGGCATTTTTTGAGGTCGAGTACTCGAACTCGACCTCGAATTAGTAATTGGCAAAAATAAACGGTACCTACAAGACGTACAAACCACAAATGCTTGAATGACCTTGGGGATGGATCACGGTTTTTAATACGTAGTGCGCCTGCGCGGATTTTCTTCAAACAATATTATTAAGTTTTGGTTTGGAGTGTCACTTCACGAGTTCGGATGTCGGCCGGGGTTAGGATTCAGGAAGCAATATACGGACAGACGGTACATTAATAATTTAAAAAATTAATATTGTATTGTTATTTTACTATTAATTACTATAATTAGGCTAGTAGCCTAGTATACTAGTCTTTTATATCCCACTAGTCACTATATCCCACTAGTCACTATGTTCATTTAAATTAAAGGAATAATTTTCAGCATTGAAAGTTAGTTTATACTCATTTTAATTTTAATTTCCTAATTACTTGAATAAAACCAGCTCCTAATCAAGTATACTCGATAATCCGACTCGTTAAAAATATTACTCGAGGTTTTTTCTGAATTACTTGACTCGAATAAGAGAAAATTTCCCCCTTAATCAAGTATTCAATTACTCGGGAAATTACTTAAGGGAAAATTTTACTCGACTACACTTCAATATTACTCGACTCGAATACTCGATGAAAAAAAATTCGTACTCGATACCCGACTCGATTGCCTAAAACCACTACTCGCGCAGCCTTATCGGATAGTCTTTGAGAAACAACGTTACAGACAGAACCCATTTCAGTCAACCCGCGCTTTCCCCCCATTCGATGACAACAGTACTGGGGTGATTTCATAGCCCGCATTCATCATTTAAGTAGTTTGAATACAAATTACGTCATTACATAAACATTAGCGAATGAACTTAATCAACTTAATCAAATATAACCGCGAGTCAAAGCGTAAAATTAAATTTCAAACTGACAAATTTTCGCGTCTTCTCTAATATAGCGTTGAGACGCGACCTGACGGGAGAGAAAGCAGTCAGGGGTTACGTCGGAGAAATGTAAATAGAGAATTCACGCAATAACGAGGCGCGCCAGGATGAACGAGAGAGAGAGAGAAAGCTACCTGTTTGAAGTTTCGGTACATCCCTTGAATCTCTCTCTTGGTGAAGCGGGTACATTTACATATGGAATCTATGCTGTCCCTAGGACCCTGCAGTCGGAAACTGATGACTTTCTCGGGGTGTTCCGTCGACTTACTTCTCTCTTCCATTCACGAACGACGAGACAACGAATTCCGGCAAAAGAAGGATCGAGCGGAGAGCGCCGAAGATTCCAGCGATATATTCGTTGGCCGCTTCGTCCGACCGCCTTCCGATTCGAAAATCGACTGATGCCTGCCTGCCTACCACATCGTTGCTTAGGCTAAAACGAAACCTCTCTCTCTCTCTCTCGTTCGTTTCCTTGACTACGCCAGAGATGGCGCTGCCTACCCGAACCTCGCGCAAGCAATCATTCGCCGTCTCTCCCCGCCCCCGCCATCTACCTGTAAGCTCTCCCCCCCCCTTTTTTTTTAAAGAGGGGAACTCGAAGATTGTTTAGAAACTGGATTTTGCGCAATATTTGAAGAAAAATGTTTTCGCGTATTGTTGCTTTTGTAGGGATTTTCCGATTTTTACATATATTTTATACAGTTTACTGTTTCTGGGTCTTCGGAATCTGTGCCTATATTAAAAACAAGCTATGTTCGGTTTGCGATAACAAAATCTCGTCGTTTTCGGGGTTTTGGTAAACAAAATTCAAACATTATGGAAAATGTGTTTTTAGCGAAATTTTAACGACATTTGGATATTTAAGTAGATCGTCCCTTGCGGCCATGATGTTATACTTCTCAGAATGGGAACGCCCCGAAATGCTGTCTGTAGCGCCATCTGGGCAGTGTAAAAGTGGAATTTTGTCCATTATCTCATTGATCATTCAAAAATTGGAATATTATCTATTGAATTTGCATTAGCTTACTGAAGTATTATAATTTATAACTATAAAAATAGTAATAATAACAATAAATAATTATAATTTATAGACCGCATTTACCACCAGTAGCGGCGCCATCAAAAAGTCGGGGTAGGCCTGGGCCTACTTAAAATTTTGGTAGGGGCCTCCAAAAGTCATCTTAAGGGGCCTCCAAAATTTAATATATGGGCCTCCAAATTATATAATATCAGAAAATTCTGTAATTTGTTTGCGAAATAATTTATTTATTTATTAATTTTTCAATATCCAAAGCGAGTGATTCGCTTAACGACACTGCTGTTTTTATTCCTTTCAAAGGTACGAATAACTTTTCTTTGACAGAAGTTTATTTTTTAGCGCTACTATATCGAAATTGTATCTTTAATTTTATCTTTACAAATAAATGGTTCTTAAACTTACTTTACTTACGACGTTAGTGTACCTAAGTACATTCATTTTCGTAAAGTTGTAAGTTCTGATGTAAGGGAAGTACCGAAGGAATGAATGTAAATTGATAGACTGGAATTCAGTCGCAGAAATAAGTAAATAACCACTCATTTGCTAAGTGTTATCGGTACACAAAAGAGGATCAATACACACTCAGTTTTTAGTAAAGTTTAAATTCAGTAGTTTATTTTAATAGCGCTACTATTTACAAATTGTATCTTTAATTTTATCTTTACAAATAAATGGTTCTTAAACTTACTTTACTTGGTTTGAGTCTATTTGATCGATTCCCAAATGATCGAACGGGTCCCATTTGATCGAATTTCCATTTGATCGAATTGCATTTGATCGAATGGCATTTGATCGAACGAAATTTGATCGAAAGCTACTGTAGGGTAAAACTACTAGTTTTTGGGAGTAAATCGAAAAGTCAACATCTAGTCAGAATGAGATACAGTAGACTCTATGAATAATAATTATTTCTTTAAACTGTACTAAAGAAAAATAAAATACAGAAAAAAACCTGAGCGCAGTGACGTAGAAAACAAAATATTCTCTCGGACATAATTAATAGAAAGACCTATTAAAAAAAACGAACTCTGTGCCTAATTTTTAGCAATAGAAGGGCCGTGAACGTGATCAGACCCCTCGTATAAAATGGTGCATACGCGCCAACGTCGCGCGTACATCAACCTAACCTAACCTAACCTAACCTAACGTAACCTGACCCTATTTATATATATCAAAAACAACGGGCCGTTATCGTCGAAGTCATAAACAATTCCATCATATAGTGTATAAAGTAAAAATCTCTTCATCTTTGTGGCTTAATACAGTTAAAGCAATGAATTATTCCATCATTATTCCTTCTGCACTTAAGCAATGAATTATTCCTTCTGCACTTAAGCAATGAATTATTCCTTCTGCACTTAAGCAATGAATTATTCCTTCTGCACTTAAGCAATGAATTATTCCATCATTATTCCTTCTGCACTTCATATTGACATTCGGTAAAATAAAAACATAACAACTGGTACTATAAATACTTTTGAATTCGAGCAAATAGTATTCGATCATTTGAAGGTTCAATCTTATGAAACAAATGACAAATGGGATTCGATCAAATGGAATTTCGATCAATTGCAACGTATAACGATCGACTGTCGATCACATATTTTTCGATCAAATGGAATTTCGATCAATTGCAACGTATAACGATCGACTGTCGATCACATATTTTTCGATCAAATGGACCAACACCCTTTACTTACAACCGTTAGTGTAGCTAAGGGATGTAAGGGATGTACATGCGAAGTACCGAAGGAATTAATGTAAATTGATAGACTGGAATTCAGTCCTAGAAATAAGTGAATAACCACTCATTTGTTAAGTGTAAAGTGTTATCGGTACACAAAAAGGATCAACACACACTCTGTTTTCAGTAATGTTTAAATTCATAATTAGTTCTAATTATTTCGTCGCGTAACCATTTTACCCAAAAATTACACCACTTGCTAGAAAAAAAATAAATAATCCACGTGGACGGATTTGGAAAAAAAAATGTGGTGGGGGGCCTCCAAATGGTTGGCCTACCTCCCCAAAAATCCTGGCGCCGCTACTGTTTACCACGAGTATGTGATAATTACGCCACTAGGAAGCGCTCGTCAATTTGTGGAGTTTGAGAAGTATTACTTCATGGAGACGAGGCCTAGCTACAAATATTCAAATGCATTAGATTTCGTACACATCCTTTTGATTGAACAAATCTAAATGGAAATATGAAGCTGGTGCAAAATTACTAATTTTTGACATATTTTGTAGTAGTAAAGGTATTAGTAAATTGTTTCACTGGTTAACACGATAAATCTCGCAAACCTTTTTTTTTTTGAGCGTGCAACGTATTCTACGAACTCGAGTAGAAAACAGCGTTCATCAACAATGTTGGGAAAAAACACAGTTCTTTAAGAAATATAATAATAAAGATTTTGAGCTGTACATTTTATTGCTTAAGTATATACATTTTTGAATAAAAAATAACTTTTTTCCGAACGCCGCCGCTGAAACACGTTGCATTCCCAACGCTTCGCAAAAAGTTGTTAACCAGACCAGGCAATTACTCGTAATTCTAAAAATATACTTATTCTTCTACAAAATGTGTCAATTTAAATTAAAAAACGTATTTTAATTCATAATATCATTTTGCGTATTCCAAAAGATGTGTACGAAAATGATTAGATTGAAATACTTTAGTTAAGCCTCGGTCACTATAAAACCAGCCGTTCTTTAAAATATGGTTAACAAATGGAAAATATATCTCCATTAACACGGACCAACTTGGTTTGCGATCAGTGTTGTCCAAAAATATTTTGCAATGTGTGAGTAGACTTTACCACTTTCCTTCTTAATCTAATTTAATCTTGTTTTGTTTGTGAATTTTAGGGATTGGATGTAGGACATGGTATCGTGCAATATGCAATATAGAGTTGTAAGTCGAAAAATTTTCCGCGGAAAAAACAAAAAGTTTTAATTCCATGATTAGTTTAATATATATATATATATTTAAATAAAGTGGCATTTTCGCCTCATTTTTTCGAATCTAAAAGTAAAACTAAACCTCTAGACTAGTTTAAACTGATTAACAATGTAACACTATTAACGTTTTGTAGTATATTTACTGTTATTAGACATTTTATATCGATAAAAAGTTAAAAACATTAAAAACCCTTAAAAAGTAATTTATGTTTCAATTTTTTATTTTTCCGATTTGCGGAAAATTTTCTGGAAACGTTTGTGGAAATTTTTCCGCATTCTATTTTAAAAACAATCCGCCGGATATCTCATTGGTTCCCTAAAACTGACGTTTTCCGACGCAACTGAAGCAGACAACCGAGGGGGTAGCCACTTTTAATATTTCCGATATTTCTCAAATATTTCCAGTATTTCCCAAATATTTCCGATATTTCTCAAATATTTCCAGTATTTCCCAAATATTTCCGATATTTCTCAAATATTTCCAGTACTTCTCAATTATTTCCGGTATTTCTCAAAGATTTCCGATATATACGATAATTTTAATATTTGTAATATGATTACTGTTATTAGACATTTTACATCGATAAAAAGTTAAAAACATTAAAAACCCTTAAAAAGTAATTTATGTTTCAATTTTTTATTTTTCCGATTTGCGGAAAATTTTCTGGAAATTTTTCCGCATTTTATTTTTTCGGAAAATTAACAACTCTAATGCCATAGAACCTAGTTTGTACTTATAATTAAATAACCACACCAACAGTGACGCGTTCGTTAAATAAACCTAATGCCTAATCACACGAGCTAACAGGTTTTCCCAACTTTGTTGCCGAACGCCATTGGTGATGCGAGTTCGTACACTCCAACAAAATATCCAGAGATTTTTCGAGCGTTAACCGACTAACAAAATTACTCGCAATTCTTGAAAAAATACCTCTAATAATACATAATAAGTCAATTAAAATGATTAAAGGTGAACAACATTAATATTTGCATTTAGTTTTGTTCAATCGAAAGAAATAGTAAGAAAATTATTGGATTTAAATATCGACGTTAAGCCTTGGTCATAAAATTCTACCATTCTTCAAAACTTTCCCAACAAAAACATTTATGTACCAAACACGTTATTGAAACATTTCTCTCCATTCACGCGGTAGCAACTCGGTTCGCGGACTCTGTTGCCCAACAATGTTCCGCGAAAATGTTGGCTTAATTAATAAATCAAAAAGGCGAAAAAATGAATACGGTAAATTAAAAATAGGGACAATTTTTTTCGTATACTCAGAACGAAACCAATTCGGCCCCGTTGTTTTCCATCAAGAAAAAAAAACTCCCTGATGAGATTTCTTAGGAACAAAATGATGGAAAAAAATAATAGAACCATAAGAGAGAGAAAAAACTAGTCCCGCAATCTGTATGAAAAATTCCATCGTCAAAGGCTTAGCCGGGACAGAAGGCGCTCTATTTCTTCTGGCGGAGCCTAAAAGGGCTGATCTTAAAGAGTCTTCTTGTTCGTTCCTCTGAGGCATCCTATCCCGGTTTTATTTTAATTAAATTTGTCTTCGCTAAGGAGGGCCCACGCACACGCCAAGAACTTTCGTGTCTTTCACGGAACTTAAGGGGACAAACTTATATTAAAAGAGTACTTTTGTTCGACTGACAAATAAGAATTAAAGACCGAATGCCAAGAAAAAACAAGTAAATTAAACTCTCTAGAAAGTTAGTCGTGTCTAAAAAATAATATATCTGCTATTCACGGGACTTTTTTAGTCGAAATATTTTTCGTTTAAGTTTTATAATGTAAGGAATAGACGTAACTAAACTGGATAGAGACCCCAAGCGGCTGTTTTTCTCATGCGGAGTTTGCATAGGTAGTGTCGGATGCTTAGAGCTACTCACATTATTTAAAAATAAATAATATAAATTTTTTGAAACCTATCTGGCTAACAGGTAAGCGTTTATTTCATCCAAAATTAATATTATTACCAATTATTAATAGCTAAAAAGAATTTGTTGACTAGTGTTGTAAGTCGGAAAATGAGGCCCTTTTTTCGGGAACATTTTCCGTATTTTTCCGCAAAAAAATAAAAAAAAGTTTTCATTCCATGATTAGTCTAATATTTAAATGAAGCGACATTTTCGCCTCATTTTTTCGAATCTAAAAGTAAAACCTAACCTCTAAACTAGTTTAAACTGATTAACAATTAAGTTAAAAACATTAAAAACCCTTAAAAAGTAATTTATGTTTCAATTTTTTATTTTTCCGATTTGCGGAATATTTTCTGGAAACTTTTGTGGAAATTTTTCAGCATTTTATTTTAAAAACAATCCGCTGGATATCTCATTGGTTCCCTAAAACTGACGTTTTCCAACGCAACTGAAGCAGACAACCGAGGGGGTAGCCACTTTTAATATTTCCGATATTTCACAAATATTTCCAGTATTTCCCAAATATTTCCGATATTTCACAAATATTTCCAGTATTTCTCAAATATTTCCGATATATTCGATAATTTTAATTTTTCCGATATATTCGATAATTTTAATTTTTCCGATATATTCGATAATTTTAATTTTTCCGATATATTCGATAATTTTAATATTTCCGATATATTCGATAATTTTAATATTTCCGATATATTCGATAATTTTAATATTTCCGATATATTCGATAATTTTAATATTTCCGATATATTCGATAATTTTAATATTTCCGATATATTCGATAATTTTAATATTTCCGATATATTCGATAATTTTAATATTACCGATATATTCGATAATATAATATTTCCGATATATTCGATAATTTTAATATTTCCGATATATTCGATAATTTTAATATTTCCGATATATTCGATAATTTTAATATTTCCGATATATTCGATAATTTTAATATTTCCGATATATTCGATAATTTTAATATTTCCGATATTTCTCAAATATTTCCCATATTTCTTTGGATTTCTCGAGATTTCTAATATTTATCGTGGATTTCTAGATTTCCGAAAATAATTATTTGGATTTCTCGCTATTTGTACACCATATTTCTTAAGTGACTACCCCCTCGCAGACAACGGTGACGTATTTTCTTCCCCCCTATCGTGCAAGGAAAACTCACGCGGATTGAATCAACATAGGCATTCTTTCCGATAGGCATATCACTCTGTTACGATGAGTTTTCTAATAATCAAGACTAAAAATTTGATCATTTTTAATCTTTACACAGCCAAAGCTACCGATTTAATAAACGGAGAGACCTGCGCTACGTAGAAATACATACCATTATTTTTATTTATTTTTTTAGATATTAGTGAATTTTAAAGCTTATTTAATAATAATAATAATAAATATCAGCTAGGCTAATACCCATGGCACCACCTTAGGCCTAAGTCATCGAGTGACGTTTAAAGCCATTAATACAGGAGGAGGGGTTACACCGCGTAGGAGGGTGGTGCCAAGCCCTTCATGCCACGCCAGCCAACAGCTCCCTACACTAACTATTACCGTTAAGGGGGAAGACTACAGTGGCCATTGTCTACTTTCGCGCTATTTCAAGCTGAACTCTTTAAATTTTGTATTTTAACTTATAAAATTAATATTTAAGTGTAGGACAGCCTCTTGTTTAGTGCTTAAAATAATTTTGACAATCTTAAATATAAAAGTAATTAAGTTATTACGTTTTAATTTGGACCCCCGGAGCTAAACAAGTTGGGCAAGCGCCCAAACTACCCTTTAGTTGGGACCTTATATATCGTTAACTATTAATATTAGAATTATCAAAATTATTTTAAGCACTAGGGGAAGGTTCATCCTAATAAGAAAAATATAATACAATTATGTAATTGTTAAAACAGAAACGTTCAGCTTGAACGAAAAAGAAGATTTTACTGTATTCTTCCCCCTTAACCTCAAGAAGTTTTTTATGGAAGGGGAAACCGAAGAGCTCGGGGAAAAACCCCTTAAACCAGCGGGGAGAGAACTTGCAAACTCAACGCGGAAGGAGTTTGTTCCGAGTTTTCACCCAGTGCCACAAACTGGGATCGAACCCGGCTAACCAATATGCCACCCCACCTATCTTTTGGCCGCAAAAATCCACTTGAGGTTTCTAACGCATACAGAAACAAATATTGAAATGGTCATTATTAAAAATGTTATTTTTTCAAAGTCCCCATTGATTCCGAATTTAATGTCTAAAATATAGACGATATAATGTTTTTCGTTTAATTTTTAAAATGTAACCAATTGGATTTTAATATTAATATGAAAGTAGTCCTTTATTTCCCCGGGGGCCGAGGCTTCAAGTTTCTTCCAAGGACAATTTTTTTTCCCGTTTAATATTGTATCATTTCGATTTATTTCGTGTTTAATCATTTTAAATATATTTGCTTCTTTTTATCAAAAATAGATCAATACGCCTGTAGAAGTGTTCTACACGCCAGACAGCGGTGTTCAGGGAGAAGCTCCCTACCAGAAAACTGAATGCGAAACCTAGGCATAATAGAATTTTTCTTTTCGCTTGAAAAAGTTAAAAGCCTAAATAGAGTTAGTTCATCACTTTCGTTTTTTTTTGTCAGTTTCCAACAGGGAGAATTTTAATCACTTAAGTTCTGAAAATGAGTCTGCTCTTTTAGCGCAAGTTTTTATCCCAAAGTTAGTTTAGTTTTTTTTTAGTTTTTCGCGAAAGGCAACTGCAAGGTCCTAAACATAAACTGCGTCAATTCGGTATATCGACGTACAAAAAAGGAGCGAAGTTTTGTCTTAAAACAAAAAAAAACTAAAAAAATCTCGGATATACTCAGTCGATAAAAGCAACTTTTTGAAATAACTTTTCAGGATAAATTTAATATATTAAGTGCTTTCAAAGCGACACAAATATATTTTTTTAAAGGTAATACAAAATATAAATTGAAGTATTAATATTTAAATAATAATTGTAATAAAAATAAACCTAATAACGTGAGTTATTATATTAGTTCAACGAGAAATAAAAATTTAAACTAATTGCGTTTCTTGCTCCTAGATGGTTTTAATGATTGTTTAATTCTTAAAATAATAGAATTTAACTTCGGTTAAGATAATTACGAATTTAAATGAACAATATAACGCTTCAATTTAATTATAAAAATATGAAGTTTAGGAACCAATTAAAAATGTATTTGCAATTGGATTTCATTTTGGATTAAAACTTACTAATAAATGATTAAAAACGTAATTGGAGTTAGAAAACAAACCAAGCTTGAATAAGTTAGAAATGAAATTAAATTGTATATAAATTTCAAAGAATTTAGAAGTTCTAGATCGGAAGCAATAATTCATGTAAGGCGAGAAAACTGGAAATAACAATGAAAACTACCTCTACCTAACATCTGAAGGCGTTGCGCGCCATCTACCCCATTCTATACGAATTAAGGTTCCCTTTTTACCTCCAACTCTTGGGAGGAATACAGCCTATAGGAGCAGCAAACGGGTGGGAGTTCTGTTTCATCAGCGACTGCCAGGGGGCAAGAACATCGCCCATAAAAGGGAGTTTGTACTCTCCGAGCGCCATCATCAAAGTATTCATTTCTACTATCAATACAGAACTATTATGACGTTGAACACACGCAGGCGCAAAAAAAACATTTTGGTGCGATAGTTCATTCTTATTTCCAAGGCTTAGCGCGAAAATAATTTCGTAAAATTTAATTGAACGTAAATCGATTAAAATATTACCAGTTAATTCCTTTATTTATGATTGTCAATTTAATTGGTAGTAGTAGAGGTATTTTCTAAGAAAGTTCATGTATTTTTCTAAGAAAGTTCATGTATTTTTCTAAGAAAGTTCATGTATTTTTCTAAGAAAGTTCATGTATTTTTCTAAGAAAGTTCGTGTATTTTTCTAAGAAAGTTCATGTATTTTTCTAAGAAAGTTCATGTATTTTTCTAAGAAAGTTCATGTATTTTTCTAAGAAAGTTCGTGTATTTTTCTAAGAAAGTTCATGTATTTTTCTAAGAAAGTTCATGTATTTTTCTAAGAAAGTTCATGTATTTTTCTAAGAAAGTTCGTGTATTTTTCTAAGAAAGTTCATGTATTTTTCTAAGAAAGTTCATGTATTTTTCTAAGAAAGTTCATGTATTTTTCTAAGAAAGTTCATGTATTTTTCTAAGAAATTTCATGTATTTTTCTAAGAAAGTTCATGTATTTTTCTAAGAAATTTCATGTATTTTTCTAAGAAAGTTCATGTATTTTTCTAAGAAATTTCATGTATTTGACTAAGAAAGTTCATGTATTTTTCTAAGAAAGTTCATGTATTTTTCTAAGAAAGTTCATGTATTTTTCTAAGAAATTTCATGTATTTGACTAAGAAAGTTCATGTATTTTTCTAAGAAAGTTCATGTATTTTTCTAAGAAAGTTCATGTATTTTTCTAAGAAAGTTCATGTATTTTTCTAAGAAATTTCATGTATTTTTCTAAGAAGGTTCATGTATTTTTCTAAGAAATTTCATGTATTTGACTAAGAAAGTTCATGTATTTTTCTAAGAAAGTTCATGTATTTTTCTAAGAATTACAAGTAATTTTCTCCCACTTACAAGGAGACTACCCGAGGTGATTATCACGGATTTTGTTGAAACTCGGGGGTTAGGTAGACCTTATGGTTGTATCAAAATTCGCAAAGGGAAAAGTTGCAATGGGCTTTAGCTTTCCTATGGCAACCCAAAATGTTTTTGACCTCTCCATTTAAAAAAGCGTGGGATTTTCTAGGTTACCCAAATTTTGTAAAAATTTAACCAAAATTTATCAATTTTAGCCAAAATCATTGATCAATTTTACCCAAAATAGGTCAAATTAATCTTTTTGGGTATGTTTTGAAAATAAATTTTTTTTAAATTTTTTAAGTAAGTAAGTACCCTGTGAAACCGAGAAAATCCCATGCTTTTTTAAATGGAGATTTTTTTGTTTTGAGAGATCAAAAACATTTTCGGTTGCCATGGGAAAACTAAAGCCCATTGCAAGTTTTCCCTTTGGCAATTTTCATACTACCATAAGGTCTACCTAACCCCCGAGTTTCAACAAAATCGGTGATAACCACCTCGGGTAGTCTCCTTGTTAGATCTCGCCATTCTGGAAACATTTTGTGGATCGAGTCAACGACTACGTCTCTGTTCCGATTGGTTTATAGTGATTACATAAAACGCAGATCAAAGATAATCTAGAACTCCACACTGTAGATTTCAATTCAGAGAACTTTTGGATTGACGGTTTGGTGTCGAACCGATAACCCACTTCCGGCACTCGTCCTCCATTGCCCAATAAAATATGTACTGTATATTTTTCTAAAAATATATATTATTATTAATAATGTAATACGCAAACTATAGCTAGTTACCATGGTAACCATGGATCTATTTTTTACCGTATACCGGTAAAAAGTGGGTAAACGCTACTGACTACGTGCAGGGAAGTGATTTCGAATCTACGGTACAAGGTCTTTATTACTTTTTCCTAGAGGTAGTTTAATATTCATGGTAAAATTGAATACATTCATGGCGCCCTCTCGATGCAGTGAACACAACTAAATTCATTTTTCACATTATAATAGTCATTTCCATCGCATAGAGATGGCGCCAACGTCATTTGAACCTTTTTAAGGGAGGGGGGGGCTACAGCCACCAGGCAGCAGTGGCGTAGACAAAGGGGGTTTCCCTACCTTTGACTGTTAAAATTTTCCACAAACTTCTCGACCCCCCTTTTAACATTCACATACTTCGACCCCCCCTTGAAGAAGGCAGGCACTGACAAACTGAATTCCCGATCCATTCGCTACTCCCTTATGTTTTATTACTCCAAGCCCAAATCAATAAAGTTTTTCGGGCCTGAAAAGCGATAAATCTTAGTTGGGAAAGAACTTTCGGAGGGGGCCATATTTTACAGAGGAGGCACATTTTAAATTTGGCAACGAGTGGACAGCCAGGCAAAAAGAAAATTGGGTGAGGGGGAGTGTGGAGGGGGCTCAAGTTCGAAGGCCCGCCCCATTTTTATGGGATCCTTATTTTCCAATTCCACCCTAAATATTTTCTGGACCGTTTTATAGTTGAGAAAAATGGAGAAATATTTTGGTAAAAAAGAAACAGCCGTTTATAAGGCCATAAAATAAAACTAGGCGATAGATTCATCTCGAGGGCCCGGCCCCGAAACCGTTCTCAGCCCTAGGCTTCCCAATTTCCATCCCTCTTACAAAACTTATATTTTAAACGGAATTTCCAAATAGAAATTTACACTAAGGAATATTGATGTCTAAGACCTAGCTAGTATGACAATTTATTTCGATGAGATATGGATTCCTTGTTAATTTACAACCTAGTTTGGTAATTATGCAACTTGTAAATTGTCATATACTGCAAAAAATATGTAAACATTTATTTGTTCTTGTTATTAATGCAATACAAGAGGCTATTTTTATTAACATACGTAACATAATAACTCATAAGTATGCCTCTGTATAACATTTCCGTTGGAAAAAATTCAACGAGATCTTGTTTCACACGGAGCATATAATTATATTCTTATATTCCTCACGCTATTGAAAAGGTAGTCATGGAAATAAAATCTCGTGTTCGCGATGCACGAGCTAAAATGCATAGCTTGTCAGAGCCAGACACGCGCCAGGAATCCGCTTCACTAACTTCCGTTTCCCATCCAAAAAGATGATGACGTGTTTTTCGTCACGGAGTGGAAGTGACGTCATTTACATCATATCCCATGACCTTTCAATGTCTTTAATTCGGAACTAAGAATCTAAAGGGACAGTGACGTAGACAAGGGGGGGCGATTCCAGGTCCAGACCCCCCTTGGGCCAACCTTTGACTGTATTATATTTCCCCCCCCCCTTCTCGACCCTCCTCTTAACATTCACATACTTCGACCCCCCTTGACGAATTTCTTGCTACGCCACTGAAGGGACTAACTGTTTAGGCTTTAAAAGCACGCGTGAATACAGGGAATAGGAAAATCACGGGTAATTTTAGTTCAATGTGGACAAACTTGGCGTCGCTGAAGTCGATTTCCGGCGTAGTTTCGCAGATAAGCTGGAACGTTCACGTTTAATTTTGTCAAAATGGCGCCGTTGTTGTCGGTTAAATGCATAGATATAAGAAATGTATATAAAGGTCTAGATAAATTTCGGGGCGTCTAAGCCTAACATAAAATACGGAATTGACACCTAGCAGACACCGAGAAAGGCACGTGACCAAGAGCGCGAGCTCTCATAGCATTTTAGAACTAAGTGCTTGACCTTTCCGCAGGCCGTAGTCTTTAGACACCATCTGTTGGTGACTTTTAGTATAATTTTTAAACAGGAGACAATGGCTCTCGGGACGATAGCACGAGCTTTCTTACCGATAGATAGCGCCTTATAACGATAGCCTGCAGAAATTACGCGTTTCTGCTAGCTGTCACCTCCGTATTCACTCCCTTTGAAATATTTTATCTAGACCTTTATATACGTTTCCTACAGACTTGGAAATAGTGATATTTTTATTGAGAGCCACTGGCCCAAGCTGTGGGGGGGGGAATTAGGGGAAAAAAATTAAAATTAGGTAGGGAAAATAGGAAAATAAATATTGGTTACGTTACTTACATAACATTTATTAACTTTAAAACAAGCAAAAACGGCGTACAAATCATGTTCCAGAAATTTCTGTAAAATGTTTAATAAATATTTTTTAATTAAATTGAGAGCCCCGGTGGCCCGCAAACCCCGTTCGAATGATCTATTTTAAGAGCCCACTGATTTTTATTAAGAGCCATTGGCCCCAAGACTCCCGCTAATTCCAAGTCTGGTTTCCTATATCTATGGTTAAATGATTAGGCTTAGTAAGTTTTTGACCTTTTATTTTTGAAATTGGGCCTTTAAAAGTTTAAAGGAAAAGTCCAGGTTGGGTAAAACTTGGGTCTATTTGAAAAATCATGATTACATATACTAAAAAATATCAGTCGCAAAATTGTATCTTTTTTTAATGACGAGAAATTAATTTTTAAACGAGAGAAATTTACCGCCAAGCGAGCTGCCATTTTCTTTCGCCTTCGCTCCGCAGACAGCACGCGGAGCAAGTGCGCGCGGGAAACAGAGCGCTGTTAAAGCCTGTTATAGCGCGAACAGCGCGTGATTAAAGTCCTAAAACGTCACCCCGAAAAAAAAATGGCAGCTCGCTTGGCGGTAAATTTCGCTCGTTTAAAAATTAATTTCTCGTCATTAAAAAAAGATACAATTTTACGACTGATATTTTTGAGTTTATTTAAACATGATCTTTCAAATAGACCCAAGTTTTACCAAACCTGGACTTTTCCTTTAAGTAATGGTAATTAACCATTGTGTTAAGTAAAAATAACCAGTAAGCCGCGTATGGCTGAGGTTTTTTAATCAAATTTATTGGAATCCATTTCATTTCTAACCTTAAAAAAATTAATGAACTAAGCCTAACCAAACTGTATCGCACGTACTGTCGCCTAAGCCCCAACTCGCAGTGATATTTGAACAAAATTCTTGAGGTGTTTCAAAGTGGCTGATGTACAGTCCCGATCTAAAATTTTCTGACCGTTTTCTCTTGGCAACAATTTTGTTTCTATTTTAGGTAGAGAGCCGAATGAGGGCTTCTATGAACGAATACCCCCGTGAAAATAATATACGTGAAAATTAATTCCCTACCACAATTAGGGCGCGAGCAAAGCCGGAAATACGCAAACCCCTCCAAAATGACGTCATGAAAAAATAAATAGAAAAAGTCGTGTCTACGCTTTTTCTAAGCGTCATAATATTCGAAAACATAATCTGGTTTCATTTTTCAAATCGGATTTGTGGTTGTAATGTTATTGAGGAAATAGTGATGACGGAAAACATGAAGATTAACCCAATTTAATTTTTAAGTGAAACAAAGCAAGCGTGAGAGAAGTATTTAAAATAATATCGCTATTTGGGGTTAAGCAAAAAATATCATGGTCTCGCGCGTAGGCACGACTTATTCTATTTATTTTTTCATGACGTCATTTTGGAGTGTTTTGGCTATTTTCGGCTTTGCTCGCGCCCTAATTGTGGTAGGCCATTAATTTTCACCTATATTATTTTCATGGGGGTATTCGTTCATAGAAGCCCTCATTCCCTTCTACCTAAAATAGAAACAAAATATCTGCCAAGAGTCCGCTTAAATTCTTGGTCCATGGTTACAATGCGGTGGCAAGCCCTTCATGCCACGCGAGCCAACCGCGCTCACTATAACCGTTAACCTCAACACATTTTTGTGGAAAGGGTATACCGAAGAGCTCGAGGGAAAACCCCTTAAACCAGTAGGGAGGAAATTATGTTAATACGAGCTACCAATGTACTGCATTCAAAATGATATAAACCCGGTATTATCAGAAGCAGGAATTCATACCTCTAATCGGAATGCTGATCGCGGCAGATTTTCGTCTCGATGTGGCTGACGGTTTTATTGACGTCACTATGTTAACTTAACAAACAACAACGTGAGAGGGGAGCGCGCGCAGAGGGGATTTTTCTCACGGAGGCGGGGCCAAAGCCGTCAGAGTGATCTTATAAAAAACGCGATACGGCAGGATAAGCATTCCAAGTAGAGGTATGCATTCCTGTCAGAAGTATATAATAAAGTTCTTCGTAAAGAACGGTTTATTATTAATTTCCCGAATTATCCAAAATCAGACTCAGCTCGAACGAGGGCGTTCACTCTAGAGAATAGCGGAAGTTTATTTTCAAGATGAAACTCAATCATAAGAGTGTCGGATTTCCTAAAATCCCGAAACTAAGGTTTTTTTTCTGGTCTAAAAGCTAGATTCGAAAGAGAAAAGAAACGCAGCCACGAAAGGGAGAATCCCGAAGTTATTTCTATTAAGGAGCGCGGCCACTTTCTTCGCTAGAACAATCGGAAAGGGAAGGCTGCGAGGGATGGGCCGAAGGAGGGATTTAGCGGATGATGGCCAAACCAGAGAGCCGTAAAACTGCGAAAAGGCTTAAGGCTAGCTTCCGCTTTCGGGGCCTCGGGATAAATATAGACCTCCCCCCCCCCCCTTCTAGCGTGTGGCCATCAAAGAACGGAAGCCCACAAACTCGGGATAGAGAGAAAGAGATATAAGCGGGAGGAGAGGCTTAACGCGACCCGACAAGAGGTAATACCCCTTTAATAAATGGCCCTTTTTATTTCGGTCCAAAGGATTAACAATAATAAAGAACAGTCCTCCCCGATTCCCGAATTAAATGAATAAAGTAACGAAGCGTTTCGAACAACGAGGCAGCCCGGAATAACGGACCAAAACCCCCCGAAATTAATATCGCGTCGAGCCGAGGCCTAGCTCGTTTCCGTTACGGGACCATAGCCATAGGTCAAATTGAGACCGAGCTCAGGTATTTTTAAATAAATATTGTGAGCCTGAGACGAGATCGATAAGTTTTAACGGTAAAACTCAGCCCGAGCTGAGGTATTTGGAACGCATATTGTAACTAGTGAGCCCGAGTTTGAGCCCCTGTTAAAATACAAATTATACCTCGAGCTCGAGGTTGAACTCATTTCATGGTTCACATTACTTGGAGCTCGAGCCCGAGCCCGTATTAAAAAAATAACGTACTAAGAGCTTAACTTTGAGCCCGACATAATACTTGAGACCGAGCTCGAGACTGATTTTGGAGGTGAGCCCGAGCTCAACTCACGATTATGATTGAGCCCGAGCCCGAGACCGATTTGAATACTGTTTTCATATCTGAGGATGAGCTCTATCTCCTTCCAATTCACGATTTTGCTTAGAGCTAAGCCCCTAAGCCCATACACGTTCGAAATTTATTTTGGCCAGCGCCGTCACGATTCCCGGGCTCAGGGCTTCCAGGTGTGCCAGTATTTCCGGAATGGAGCTCGAAAACACTAATTGGGCTATTTGATAAATAAATTGTGCAACGAAAAATCCGGTTGAGCAACTTGAGCAACTTGAGCAACTCTAGACTCTAGAGTCCAGAGCTGTCTAAAGGGTTTAATTATATCATGTTGAGCAGAGCTACAACATAGTGATCCCGAGCTTGAGCTTGTCTGAGTATTTAGAGACATCGAGCTCGAGCTTGAGCTTTTAGTAGTTTTAAAACATAGTGAGCCCGAGCCCGAGACTGCCCGTATATTTACAACTACAGTGAGTCCGAGCCCGAGACTGCCCGTATATTTACAACTACAGTGAGTCCGAGCCCGAGACTGCCCGTATATTTACAACTACAGTGAGTCCGAGCCCGAGACTGCCCGTATATTTACAACTACAGTGAGTCCGAGCCCGATACTGCCCGTATATTTATAACTACAGTGAGTCTGAGCCCGAGATGATTTGTAAATTTTAAATCTATATTGAGCTCGAGACCTCACATCGGCGAGGAAATTTAGATTGCGAACTTGAGCCCAAGACCCGGCCAATAATTGGCGAGACCAAGGTGAGCCCGAGACCATCCGTAAGCTCATATACGAATTCAGTGAGGTGAGCACGAGCCCAGCTCTTGGCGTTGACCTATGTACGGGACGAATCGAAATTAATCGTCGCGCGAGCGGATTTCCAAACGAAGAGGGCACCAAATAAATAAACGCGCGCGAGGATCTGGAACGTTTAATGCGTAATTACGGAGGACGCATTCGTAATTTTTACACGTAGACAATTATAATAATGGAGTAGCGTTTCATAAGAGATGACAGAGTCGCTAATAGCTCTGCCATACCGAAATAAGTCTGCGTACCTACGATTTATCGGCTCAACGCTAATTTTAATATTAATCTTTATTGCATTTTCGTTATGCTTTTATGCTCGAATAAAATATGACGCTTGCCTTTCGACCACGGAGTAAAGATAAGGAGTCACAGTGATACCACCAGGATAATGGGGACTAACAAGGGGGTTAATACCGGTTTATGATAGCGACGCCACATATTCGTTTAAGCCTAGAGGGACTTAAATATTAGCATAAGCCTATCATAAGGTCCCCTGAAGCAAAGGTGTAGGCCAAATTTTTGACTATCACATACCCGTTATTAAGAGGTAGGTATTCAAAATCTGCATTTCCTAGTGGCTATGTCCTCAACTACGAATTTCTTAAATAAATTTCGCGAAATGCCTTATGAAATAAGAGTTGCGTTTGTGAAGGTATTATTTTTCAAATGATATTTAGACGCGTTTTGTGCGGCATTTATCAATCCGAGCGTGGCTGCTCTACCAAGTAAGATAATATTTTAGATGTAAAAATTAACGTCGTACGTTAATTTTCTTCTCTCCAGGACAACGCCGTTACCTTGGGCCCCTATGGTAGACCTTTACTTATGGGGACCTTATGATAGGCTTATTATATTAGTCTTTTTAGCACGTTTTTAGAAATAAGACGCGTAAGATCTTATTTGGTTTTGACAACGTAGCCAAAAGAACTAGAAAGAATACAGGTCTTGCAACAAAATTCAAAAATGTGAGAAAAATTTATTTTACCTTTTCAAATTATGGTGAGGGGGTAGTCACTTAAGTAATCAGGTGTACAAAATCATAGGTAATCACGGATATTCACTTAAAATATTCACCGGAAATCACCGAAACCTTTTGAGTAATCACTGGAAATAATCAAAAACTTATGAGCAATCACTGGTAATCATCAAAAACTTATGAGCAATCACTGGTAATCATCAAAACCTTATGAGCAATCACTGGTAATCATCAAAAACTTATGAGCAATCACTGGTAATCATCAAAAACTTATGAGCAATCACTGGTAATCATCAAAAACTTATGAGCAATCACTGGTAATCATCAAAAACTTATGAGCAATCACTGGTAATCACCGATTGTTTTACGAAAATCAGTAATAATTTCTACAAAATATTTACGAGTGACTATACCCCCTCGGTTTATGGTTCAGGAATAAGTTACTTAAAATTATTCAATAATTCTACAAAATATAACTTTTAAAAATGAAATGAAGAAGAGCTAAGCCTTGCGCATGCAGACGAAATTCTTTTAAAATTTAAATGAGAATAATTGAGTTAACCCACTGCCTTTCCCTAGAGTCCGACATACTTTACAAACGACCTGATTTATTTTATTTAAATTATTTAGTAAATAAAATTAACCACAATTAACTTGAAATATCAGGAATCTATTTATGATTTAAGAATTTATTTACGACAAGAAATGTCTTTGCCAGATCACTAATGTAAATTCGTCACAAAGCTACCGGGGAGGGGACATGTAGAAAACTCACACAGTCATGACACAAAGGTAACCAGGCTATTGATGGATCTCAAAATTCATTTTGCGCGTGAAAATACGCTGCCATGTTAGGGTATAAAAGCGGGTAAATAAGCCTACTATACCTCACAGCATATGTAACATAATTACTCATAAGTATGCCACTGTACCTTTATTCCATTCAAAAATCTTCACTAACGGTTTGTTTCACCACGAACCAGTAAAAAGGGGGACTACGTTAGATTTTAACCTTTTTATTCATCCTAGTAATTTTGGGAGTCACACTATTGGCTACTAGCATATTTATTTAAGCCAATTGAAAACCTCTAAATTGAGAAGGAATTTTTTGCGTCGGAATTTTAGTCAGCCCAATGTAGCTTTATTGAAATTTATAAACTCGCTCGGTTTGTGCGGATGAAGTTAAATTATGAGTAATTTAGAAAAATAAAAGGTTGGGTAAAATTACCAATAAGTGATCGCTTTCCGAAAATGGAACAAGTCGTCGAAGTGGGATATTCCACCATCGTTATCAAAACCCATATAAAGCCTAGAAGAGTTAGGCCTAGGCTGAAAAGAATCTGCAAAGACTCCAACCTTGTAGATGCGCCAGAAAAGTTAAACCTGAATTTCAACTTTTTTTCCAATAAACCTGCTTCTTTTATTTGACAATGCAAATTTATTTTAGAACGTGAGTCTCCGAGTACTTCATTAATTTGCAAATCAATTACATTAACAGAACTTGACACTATATTGTAGTTCATTTCAGCTAATAAGCCTTGGTTGTTCAAACCGGTTTGTTTACTAAAATAATGACCGTCGGGTTATCAGACGTAGAGCTAATTGGGCGACGGCATTATCGGCATTTGAGATTCGATGACGTCAAATATTACGTAGGGTACGGATGACGCAATATCTGTGAAACAAACCGTTAGTGAAGAAATAGAGCTAGTGGCATACTTATGAGTAATTATGTTACATATGCTCACAGTGTAAAGGTACTGTCACGCGCAAAAACGTAATTTTGAAATCGGTCAATGGCATCGTTTACGCTACACGATTCTCGTTAAAAACAATTACGGCTATAGCGATAAATTAAAACCAATTATCATTAGCAGGTCCAACACCTCGGCACGACTTCTTGCACGCGATCACCATGACAAGGTAAAAAATAGGAGGTCATTCTAGAAATGGCAGGAACGTGATAGGGAACTGACACGTGTTAACCCTCGCAGGAAGTACCCTGTAATAGGCGGAAATGGCCCTTTGGGGTATGGGGCCAGCCTAACCTCCAAAATTTCGGTCTGTTTGCTTAAAGAGCTAAATATGACGACGAGACAAAGAGCACGCTTAGGCCTAATGACATCGTCTGAACAAGGACAGTAGATACAGGGACGAGAAAGTGTATTGGCGGCCTCTGTTGGAATATATCACCTAAAACGACCTAAACGCGAGGAGAGTTAGTTGTAAACAAAAAAAAATGGCGGTCACCTAATTTTAGCGGTTCTTGACGAGGCTTAAGTGTTCACAATAAATGGGAATTTTTTTATTTACGCTCGTAGTTTTATTTTTAATTGAACATCAAAATTGTAAAAACCAACTACAATAATACTGTCCATGGTGAACCACGTCTTAACAATGGCCGCGGTTTGTTTACATCTAACTCCCCGTGAATATGAAGACGTTTAAAATCGAAATTTTTTCCTGCTTTCTCGTCCCTGTATCTACTGTCCTTGGCCTCTGTAACCCCTGTAATGCTTTGGCGGTGCACGGGGTATATAAATACAACAATCTGATGTCCTTGGCCTCAGGGTTCATGCAGTGGACCTCTGCTATTCAATGTGGTTATGGATAGCGCACTGCGGATTGAGTATCCAGAGGATTCTCTAATCCAAGCCTTCGCGGATGACTTGCAGTCATTATTTTGGGGCACGTCCAGGCGTGCTCTCGAAACCACGGGTAAGGTGATCGTGGATAAATTGACTAAGTGGAGCCAAGTCTATAAGCTGAGTTTTTCCATTAAAAAGTCGGCGGCTATAGCCTTCGCCGCAAAATCCATAATGAAAAGGCTCCCAACCTATAAGATGGGAGCCGTCAACATTGCAAATGTTGACAAGTTGAAAGTTGTCGGTGTCACCATCGACAGCAAGCTTTCCTTTCTTCCTCATCTCGAGGAAGTAAGTGTCCGGGTGACGAAGCTGGTGCAAAGCATTGCTTGTTTTGCAAAGGTTGAGTGGAGCCTCGACCATAAAGCGTTAAGGACTATCTACAATGGGTGTATTGTGAGAGTAGTGGCTTACGCTTGCGGTGCTTGGTGGAAGAGCACGCAAAATAGTGTGATGGTGAGGAAGTTGAGCTCAATTCAGAGAATTGCGGCCCTTCGTATTACTTGTGCTTACCGGACTGTCTCGAGCGATGCGCTGCGGATCCTTGCTGGTATTCAACCGTTAGACCTGGTGGTGAGTCAGGAAGCTGCCGTGTTCAGGTCCTTTTCTTTTAGAGAAGACAGTAAGCACTGTGGGGTGGAGTTACGTGGTGGTAACTACCTCTACCCAGGCGACCCATGGGAGGACCACCCAGCGGTCAGTAGCAGTATAAACATCACAGAGCAACTACCCAATGGCAATGGGATAGAGGTGTTTACTGACGGTTCGTTATCCGGTCGGGGTGCCGGACTGGCATTTGCTGTGTACAGAGATGGTGTGGAAGTGTACAATGAGGTCACTCGCATTAATGGTAAGGTTGATGCGTTTTCTCTTGAGCTGTTAGCAATACATGAGGGTATTTGCTGGTTAAGGACGCATGGTCAACGTCCTGGTGATGGTGCAACGGTTTTTACAGATTGTCTTTTTGCTATTAACGCATTAAGCAATCATAAAAACAATCATGGTTTATGCCATGATATCCGTAAGGTGTTAAAACGGATGGAGACTCAAGTCAACTTTACTTGGATAAAGTCGCACACTGGGTGTGCAGGGAATGAAAGGGCTGACTTTCTTGCAAAGTCAGCAACCGATCTTCCCGAGGAGAAGGAGATGAAGCCAATGAGGTGACGACTCAAAGGTGGCAGGAGTCGTGGGATGAGAGTGAGAAGGGAAAGGTAACTAAGAGGTACTTTCCTAAGGTCAATGGTAGCTTCAACACGAATTACTATTTGACGCAAATCCTAAGTGGACATGGTAAGTTCCCACTCTACCTGTTCAACTTGGGTCATATTGCATCGCCCAAATGCATATGCGGTGCTCTGGAAGCAGACTCAGAGCACTATGTTCGTAATTGTCCTAGAACGAACCATTTGTTAAGGAGACCAATCCGCGAGAATGGTCTCCACAATCTGGATAACGAAACGATCAACGATCTTGAACGCGTAATGCGTTATATCGTTGTGAATTTTGACGAACTCACGAGTGAGTCGTGAGTAGGAGATGCAGGTATACGGGTGTATACCGTTGTGTGTATGTGATTTAGGAAGCATTTCCTATCTTTGTATACAGGTCGACGGCTCGACCGGGACATATGATGAGTAACCCCTGTAATGCTTTGGCGGTGCACGGGGTATATAAATACAACAATCTGATGTCCTTGGCCTGAAGTCACCGAAAAATGTCCAGCCAAGACGATGTGATGAATCGAAACACGTATATATAACATACGTACCATAAAAACACTAGGAGACTACCCGAGGTGGTTATCATCGATTTTGTTGAAACTCGGGGGTCAGGTAGATCTTATGGTAGTATGAAAATTGGCAAAGGGAAAAGTTGCAATGGGCAAAGTTGCAATGGGCTTTAGTTTTCCCATGGCAACCGAAAATATTATTACCCTCACAAAAGGAAAAAATATCAATTTAATAAAGCATGGCATTATCTCGGTTTCACAAGGTACGGCAGTTCGGTAAATAGTACGTGTTTAACGCGGTGACCTTCTCCCTCTCTTTACCTTAGCTTTCCCTCTTAATTTTTTTTGTTAATTAGTGTTTTGCTAGTAGAGTTTGCCCCCACCTTTCTATTAGTATCCGTGTCGGCCTTGCTTTTGTTTCCTGACGGGTATTTTGCATTTTTAATTTTCGGTTTTTCGCTTTTGTTAAGTTGTAGTTATCCCCTGTGTTTTGGATATTTGTGCGACATGCCTTTTTACGCGATGTGTCCGTCCGCTCGGTATCTTTTCATAAGTGCTTCCTTGTCGCTGCGTCTTGGTGCAGCCGGGTACGCGATGTCTTTCGGTTTTTGTAAATTTGGTGCTGAACTATACTGAGGTGTTTCTTTTTTTTTTTAATCTCATCATATGGCCTCTCAACACATTTTAACGCCGTGCGTCCAGTGTGGCAAACAATTTAAAAGTATAAACAGTCATTATAGTAGGTGATCCTGTGTAAAACCGTCGGTTTTAAAATCTTCGCGACGTGTTGTTCGTCGTATCCCTAAGGGTGCCCGAACCTTGGCTGCCACCTGCCTCTCGAATATCATTAATAAGGTTGTCCGCGACAATTCGGTTGCCTTTTGGAACTTTTTGTTTTGTTATTCCGCGTCGTGCTTACAAGTTCCTGTCGCGGTCGAAGGGAAGCCCATTTCGCTCGCTACGCGCATTAAAGTAAATATTAACAACTTTCGTGAAGGCCTGGTTCTTCCTTCGATTTCGCGTCTCTCTAAATCTACTAAGAAGCGGCGAGTAGCTCGCAACATAGGGAAGATTGTCGAAGCCAAGCTCTCATTATTATATTACCGGAGCTGTGCGTATTGTCTGCTCGGACGATTCGTTTTCCCCTTGCACCGCCGCTACGCTCGACACTCTTAGGAGTAAGCATCCGTCAGGTTCTGATCACGACGACTATTCCTTCGAGTCCGGAACAAATTTGTGTTCCTTACCGCACCTTACTGTTTCTGATTCGGGCGTTCGCTCCGCCATTTTATCTTTCCCAGCCGGGTCTGCTGGTGGTCTCGACGCTCTTTCACCACAACATTTGAAGGACCTCACTGGCCCGGGTTCAGGGGCGGCTGGCGGCTGTCTCTTGAAATCTCTTGCCAATCTCTGTAATTTGATGCTCGGTGGCCTCGTTCCTCAGAGATTCGCCCTGTCCTGTACGGCGCTTCTCTTTGCGCTCTGAAGAAAAAGGACGGCGGTGTTCGGCCAATCGCTGTGGGTCAGACTATTCGTCGTTTGGTCGCTAAATTGGCCTGCTCCCATATTGTTCCCACCCTTGGCCCTTCTCTCCGTCCAACATAGTTGGGGTTTGGGACCCGTGGGGGGGGGGGGGCTGAAGCTGCTTCTCACTCCGCCCGCCGATACGTTAACCACCCGCATCTCAGTCCTACGGTTTTACTGAAAATTGATTTCCTCAACGCTTTCAACATGATTCGTCGTGATCGTCTTCTCGCGTGCGTCCTGCAGGATATTCCCGATCTCTATCCGTTCTTGCGCCAGTGCTATAAGGATCCGTCGCTTCTTACGTATGGAGAATCTTTAATTTCTTCGGAACGCGGTGTTCAGCAAGGGGACCCGTTGGGCCCGGCTCTTTTCTGCCTTGTCGTGCAAAAAGTGGCTTCCCGGATGAAGTCTACCCTAAATATTTGGTATCTCGATGATTCATCCTTGAGCGATGCCCCGGATGTAGTCAAGGCAGACCTACTACTTCTTCAGGATCTTTCGGCGGACATTGGCCTCGAGCTAAACCCATCGAAGTGCGAGCTCCTTATTTTAAATCCGGGCGTTTTCGATGATGACTATTTTACGTCCCTTTTCGACTCGGCCGCCCCTGGCATAAAAATTATAGCTCGTTCCAATTATGTCCTTCTCGGTGCGCCACTCTCCGACGAAGCCATTTCCGCTTGTCTCGCGTCTAAAACTGACGCTTTGAAAATCATGTCGGAGAACCTTCAGGAAATTCCGGCCCATCACGGCTTTTTCCTTTTGAAAAACTCCTTGGCCATTCCCAAACTCTCGTACGTGCTCCGTAGTGCCACGGTGTGGAGATGCGTAGACGGCCTAAAAGCATTCGATGAGACCCTACGGCTCGCGCTTCAGGCCGTTACCAATACTTTGTTGGACGAGGCTCCTTGGGAGCAATCATCTCTTCCCGTGTCTAAGGGTGGCCTCGGTGTCCGTCACGCTTCCAAACTCGCTCTCCCCGCCTTTCTTTCTTCCGCCACCAGTGTCGCGAATCTCATTCAAGCTATCCTACCGGACTGCATATCCGCCACGCGTGACTCGGTACTTCATGACGGTGTTCAGCGATGGGAACGCCTGTCGGAAGCGCCATTACCTTCTCCCGATCAGTGGTCCCATCAACGTGTGTGGGAAGGCCCTCTTTTTGCCAAATCATCGTGTTTCTTGGCTGGTACGGGTCACAGTGCTAGAGATAAAGCCCGGCTCCTCTCCGTATCCTCCAAGGAATCTGGCTGTTGGCTCAACGCTCTACCATCGCCGGCCTTGGGTACTTTCTTGGACGACGATTCGTTTCGTATCGCCTTCGGCCTTCGTTTAGGCGCCCGCATTTGCGCCCCGCACATTTGTAATTGTGGCAGCCCCGTTGATTCGTTCGGGGCGCGTGGTTTAAGCTGCAAGAAGAGTTCGGGTCGTCTCTCTCGCCATGCCGCTGTCAACGACATTTTCAGGCGATCTTTCGTCACAGCCGGCGTTCCTTCCGTCCTTGAGCCTCCGGGTCTCTCGCGGGACGACGGAAAACGCCCGGATGGGTTGACTTTGGTTCCCTGGTCTGGCGGGAAATCTCTAGTATGGGATTTCACTTGTACGGATCCCCTGGCTCCATCGTATCTGGCCTCTTCCTCCTCAGCCCCTCTCTGGGCCGCTACCCAGGCTGAATTCCGGAAGAAGGCCAAATACTCCGGCTTGGAGAACCGATACATGTTTCGGGCCGTTGCCATTGAAACTCTTGGATCTTTCGGGGGAGAAGGCTTAGCCCTGACCCATGCCATAGGTCGGCGTCTTCGTGAGGCTACAGGCGAGCCGCGTTCAGTTGCTTTCCTCCTACAAAGAATAGCGATCGCCGTACAACGAGGCAACGCGGCCTCCGTGATGAACACTTTTCCTCCGGGGGCTTCCCTAGAGGAATATTTGCAGTGTTAAAAGTATTTTTCTTGTACATATTTCTATTTACATAATAAAAGATGATTATTTAAAACTTACTTACTTAAGATTTTAAAAAATTAAATTTTCAAAACTTACTAAAAAATATTAATTTGACCTATTTTGGGTAAAATTAATCAAGGATTTTGGGTAAAATTTATCAATTTTGGTTAAATTTTAACAAAATTTGGGTAACCGAGAAAATCCCACGCTTTTTTAAATGGAGAGGTCAAAAACATTTTCGGTTGCCATAGGAAAACTAAAGCCCATTGCAACTTTTCCCTAACCCCCCAGTTTCAATAAAATCGGTGGTAACTACCTCGGTTAGTCTCCTGTAAGTAGAACACGTTCCATGGGTTGCATGCAAAATTTCTCAACGAACCTTTTCTCGACATTTTCACCCAACTCCGACTTGAACTTGCAACAGAGCCGAGTTTTATCAGTAATTATCGTCCTTTATAGTACTATAGGTGTTTCAATTTCGGTTTAGAACGGTACATATAAAATGAAATATGTGAAACAAAACGGTAACTGGTTAAATAAATTTATATATTGTGAAATATTTGTTAGCGTTAAAACTAGGAGCAACAAACACAAGGAGAACGCAGCTAGCCTTTAAACACGCTTACGCAGTATTGTGTACAAATTTCATTGGACGAGCCTTTACGCTGCACGTTTTACGGATGGGGGGGAAGACAATTTCCGAATTTTTCCCTTACGTCGGCAGCAGGCTCTAACCAATGAAAACTGTACACCAGAAAATGCGCTGACTTTTGACGGGTTGCGTTCTCCTTTTGTGGTGTGCTGTGTTGTTGCTCCTAGCTTGCGCTTGGTATTTTGGTTTAGAACCGTACAAATAAAATTAAATAGCAAATGCGGGCCTTTTCTTGTGGCATGATGGAAATATTACAGTAAATAATGAGAAACGTAAAAATAAGTAAAAATTATTCAACAGTGGAACATAGGCGATTCCAAAAAAAAACAGTAGTTACAGCTTGGTCGGTGCAAGATAAAGTACGAAACTTGGCACAGCCATATGACCTTACTTACACCTGCGAAAATAAAAAAATCCAGGCCGGGCAGTAGCATAGTAAAAACAACAGAGAAAAAAAGCGTGAAGTGCCAAATTTCGCGTCACAAGAATGCGATGCGACACGGGTCTCTGGGCAGCGGGCAGAATTATAGGGTGTATTCTCGTGACGTCATCATCGCTGTAGTGGAAGGCTAGTGTCAACCCCTTTCCCCCATAAATATCTACCTTAGAGCAATGGCCGCCATCTTCTCGTGAATACCACCTATAGCGACAGTTGTTGTTTGGGTGCTTGGCCAAAAACTATGACAGGTAGAACCTCAATACCTCATTATAACCTGGTGTAGGGCACCACAGAACCACAAACCAAATTTTGTGGAGCTTGAACAGAAACTGAGAGGACGTATATAAAGTATGTATCAAGTATAGTCATTAATTTTAAAAACCCTTACATGTAGAGTCATGGCGATATGTTAAAATAAAATAAATGATATAGAGTCGGGATACTTCATGAAGTATCCTGACTCTATATTATTTATTTTATGTAAAAAAGTAGTGTTGTAAGTCGGAAAAATTTCCGGAAAATGACTGAGGCCTTTTTTCCGGAAAATTTTCCGTATTTTTCCGCCAAAAATAAAGTTTTCATTCCATGATTAGTCTAATATATGGTTTGCAAATTTAAATGAAGCGGCATTTTCACCTCATTTTTTGGAATCCTAAAGTAAAACTAAACCTCTAGACTAGTTTAAACTGATTAACAATGTATACTATTTATGTTTTGTAATATTTTATTAGACATTTTATATCGATAAAAAGTTAAAAACATTAAAAATCCTTAAAAAGTAATTTATATTTAAATTTTCTATTTTTCCGAAAATTTTCAGGAAATTTTTCCGCATTTTATTTTTCCGGGTAAAATAGGGACCAAATTTTTCAAAATAGGAACCAAATAGGGATCAATGTAAAACAAAAAGTTCTTTATTTGAACTAAATTCTAAGACTCCATCCTAGGATTTAATAATGTTTCGCAATTTGTGGCGCCACCTTGTGTATTATGTTCGAACTATTTTATCATTAATCCTCAGCTTTGGTTATTTTGTAAACTGTCCTTGAGCAGATGTTTACACATACTTCAAGATTATGTTGGATTATCCGGACTACATGAAAATAGGGTACTTTAGGGACCAATTCTCGATTTTAGGATAGATTAGGGACCTTGAAGAAAAATAGGGACTTTAGGTATTTTAGGGACTTGGTGGGAGCATAGATTCTCTTTTATTTATATAGATTTCGCATTGGGCATATTTAAACACCAGGGGGCACTGTGCTGAATTAATTTAATAACTCTGATAAATAGGGTACGGAATTGCGGATGCGTTTTGCTAGTTGTCATACTTATTTATATAGATTTCGCATTGGGCATATTTAAACACCAGGGGGCACTGTGCTGAATTAATTTAATAACTCTGATAAATAGGGTACGGAATTGCGGATGCGTTTTGCTAGTTGTCATACTTATCCAGTGTTTCTTTCAGAAAATTTTCTCCTGGGGGGGGGGGTTTCCCAGACATTCTGGGGTGTCGGTGTCCAGTGGCGTCGGAAAAGGGGGAGGAGCAACAAACACAGCACTCCACACAAGGAGAACGCAACCCGTCAAAAGTCGTGGATTTTATTGCGTACAGTTTTCATTGGTTAGCCGCTTTAGCACCTGCTGCCGTCGGAGGGGGAAAAATCGGAAATTGTCTTCCCACCCGCCCGTAAAACGTTCAGCGTGAAGGTTCGTCCAATGAAATTGGTACACCACACTGCGTTAGCTTGTTTAAAGGCTAGCTCATAGACTGCGGGTAGTATTTTTGTCGAGTTCTGCCAAAGCGCCATCCGAACTCAAGGTGAAGAAAAATCATAAAGTATTATCAGAGCGTCGCGCGTTGAAATTATTGCGGCGGAAACACAAAATTTAGTCAAATACTCGTCGAATAGTCGAGTATCCGAACATGACGGGAAAAATAATAACCCGACGAATTCAGCAAGGTGGCTTATTCGAGTATTAGAGTACCCAAATATGTCATTTTTCGATACTCGATAATCGACGAGTATTGAATTTGTCTTAATCGAGTTACGAGTTCAGTTACCCAACCTAAAAATATATCGGGTACTCGATGATGATCGAGTACTCGCACAGCCCTAATATTTCCTTGCCCAGCTCTATAAATGTTACGACGCTCCTGAGTAGGGTTGTTCGAGTACTCGAACATCATCACGTACTCAGCCTTTTTTGAGGTCGAGTACTCGAACTCGACCTCGAATAAGTAATTGGAGAATACTCGTCGATTACCGAGTACCAAAAAATGGCATATTCGGGTACCCGATTACTCGAATAAGCTGCTCTCTAAACTCACCGAGTATTTGTTTTTTCTATCCTCGTTGCTTCAAAGTTCAAAAAGGGGTTTTTACAACTTTTTGGGGGCAATAAACGGTACCTACCAAGTTGTGGAAACTGTGGTTCATTTAAAATAATGGAATATTTTTTAGCATTGAAAGTTACTTTATACTCCTTTTAAATTTAATTTCATAATTGAATAAAACCAGCTCCTAATCAAGTACTCGATAACCCGACTCGTTAAGGATATTACTCGAGGGTTTTTTTAGTTACTCGACTCGAATAAGAGAAAGTTTCCCCTTAATCAAGTACTCGATTACTCGACTCGGGTTTAATATTACTCGACTCGAATACTCGATGGAAAAAAATTAAATAATTGATAACCGACTCGATTGCCTAAAACAACTAATCGCACAGCCCTACTCCTGACGCCCGGCGAGCAAAGCGATCGAGGCGCTCCCGCAATGTATAATTTGACCAATGGATGTAAAATACAATTTGCTTACGGTGTTTTAATGACAGTCAGTACACCAAAAATTGACCTTTAATATTACATCTAAGCAAACAAAAATGGCTGTTGATGAACTAAAACAATATCTTGAAATGTTCAAAACTAAATATATAAAGAGTTTAGTTACTATTTAAACCAATCGTATGCGCCGCATTTTCTTCGATGCACACAAGTCCACTGTCTTTTCAAGAAAATCATCAGATGGAGCCCCAGGTCCCTCAATGCTTCTCATTTTTGAGAACAACGGGATATATGTTTAAAATAAATGTTTGGATAATACTATATAAAGAAAATCAATCAGTGTAATCCGAACAATATTGTCTTCGTGTCTCCCGCTTTACTTCAAAATACAGGTAATTCAGACGATCTTAGCAGCTGTTATTAAAATAAACGCCGACCATACATTTATTTTAAGCGTGTATCCTGTTGTCCTCAAAAATTAGTTTAATGTAATAAAATGGTAGTAAACGAGTTAATAATGGATAGTACGGAGTCGGAGCAGTGATTTGCATTTTTCAAAATTTTGTTTCCCGGTTCTAAAAATTTTAAACTCAAACTCATCTCCTCTAACCAGCGTAAACTAACTTTTTATCTCATCTCCTCTCATTGAATTTGGTTAATTAATCTAACCTCGCGCACACAAAATCTGATCTGATCTCACGCTCTTTTCCGTTTATGGAAGTCATAAAATATCTCCTTTCAATCTCCTATCTCTGAAATGCGTACTTTGTGAAACTCCTCTCACGCTCCTCTCCTTTTGAAGTTTCGCGCATCTCACCTCCTCTCAGATTCTCACCCTGTTCTCACAGGGGTAGAACAACGACCATCACTGGCCGGTGGCCACGTTAGATTTACTGTCTTTAACTTCTTTATAGCCGTCTAACGTCAGCATATTGTGTTATTGTACGTTTGGGCTTTGTTATTGGCCAAAGTTACATAATTATTTCCAAGAAGGTCATGTTTTTATATTTCCTTTGTTTTGGTTTTCTTACATCTAAACTCAAACTCACCTCCTCTCACCACCGCTAACTAACTTTTTAGCTGATCTCCTCTCATCGCGTTTCACTAATTAAATTAACCTCGCTCACACTCCAAATACGTTCTTTGAAAAATCTTATCTCCACTCACTCTCCTTTCACTTTAATTCATAGCTTGGAAACTCATCTCACGCTCCTCTCCATTGGAAGCTTAGAGCATCTCACCTCCTCTCAATTGCTCTCACTGATCTCACGGTGAGAGGACAGTGCCCACCGACAGTCAGTAGGAAATACGATAACAGCTATGTTGTGTTTGGACCATGGGCCAAATAATGATAAAGGACATGCCTCTGGTACCTTCATACGTACTAAATCGGTCGTCCACCAAAAGTAACGGGCGGCCATTTTAGTAGGCGGGGAAAAGGTGCAAATAAAAAAAATTGGGAGCAAAATCAAGCAGAAATTTCCGGTTTTCCGAACGCCATCTTGTGTTGACTAAGTCGAAATTCGGAAATAAGTGGCGGTTGTAATTCGAAAATCCTGCCATATTGGCCCCTCATTTTTAGATTAATGTTAACGATTCTAGGAAAGTATATGTTTAGTATTATATAATTATATATATTATACTAATTATGAACCTAGTACGTAAAAAAAAGTACTTACATTAATAACCACACTAGATATGATAACTATGAATAAATATTCCAGGATATTTACTACGATGACCACGTGTATTATTTTTGAAAACTAACCCTAAAAAATTTGCCCCCAAAATGACGTAGGTCCGCGATCGCGCATTTTTCTCAACAGGGGGCAATAGTGGTCGGGTGTTAGCGCTGTTGGACGGGCTTTTCGCATAGTCATGTCCTGGATTTATCATTATTTGGCCCATGTTTGGACTATTTTATAGCAATTTTTTTCTAAACATTTAAGCTTTTTTTTCTCGAAGCTCCCCGGAGAGATGCCTGAAAGAAACACTGTGGTAACGTATCGTCCTTATAATATAATAATAATAATAATAATAATAATAACAAACCAATATGCTAATTGTCACGAGGGGTCGGACATTTACCAAAATCCCGTACACTTTGTCTAAAATCGCAAAATCTTTTAACTCTCTATGGTAAATTAACATTGAAATCCCATAATCTGTTCAAAAAGTAATGATAAAATCGCCAAAATCTCTACGAAATCCCGAAATCCCGTACAAAATAATGGCAAATGTCCAACCCCTCGAATTATCACAAGAAGTAGCCGAAAATACGCGGGGCAGTTGGCTAAAAACGTAACAGTTGGCTATACGAAATTTTTTATTAAATTTGTTAGAAATGATATCGGCAAGAGTCGGTGCAAATCAGGAGCCCGGAAGATAAAAAGAAAACCGTATTTCCCTTTGATCGCTCTGGTCGAAATATCCGGTACTTAAAAGTATTAGAAACGTGCGTAGGCTGAAATGAATATTCCGCAAACCCAACGCTCGAAAGCCCTACGGGAGACGCGGATACTAGCTTCCACCAGAAATTTAATTTTAATACCACCATTTCGAATCGACGAGGAAGGAGAACTTCAAACCAGTTGTGAATTTTCAAAAAGCACCAGGGCCATTCGAATAAGTACTTATATAAATGGATCTATTCGTATCTCGCCACCCCCGGGGCCAAAAGATCAGGAGCGTTCCCTCCCCCCAAAGAAATGGGTCCCGTATCCGAGCGATTTTAAATGTAAGAAAGAATAAAAATATATAATGCATGCCGACATAAAAGAAGTTCAGAATCAATAAAACTGAGTTAAAATTTATGCTAATGGTCCCTGGATAGCATCACTCTAGTTTGGCCAAAGAGCTGGGGAAAAATCGTCGAAAAGAAAGCTAGAACGGAAAAGAAAAGTCAAAAATTTGAATTGGACCCGCGAAAATTTCGATTTCGGAGATTGAATTCAGTAAACAAGTCGTCGCGTCGAACAGGTTCAGAAATACCGTTATCTCCCTTCTTATCGCCAGTTACGGAGTCGAACTCCAGGGAGAAATATTTGAATAATTTTCAGTTAGCGAGAAACTTCAACGTGGGTCCGATATCATTTAAATTTGAAAATTTTATAGTTCATAGCAACCGCAATATATCCATAAGTAACATAATAATAATAAGTGTGACATTTCCTTTGGATTTATATCGATCCTTTTTTCGACACTGACAATCTCGCCTTGGACTTACAACCGAACTGAGTGATATTATCGTACTAGGTAGAAGGATATTTCACATTGGACATATTTAGACACTAGGGAGTGGATGCATAACCCGGAAACCGACTCAAAATTTACAGCGTCTATTATGAATATTATTCCGTCTGATGATATAAAATGTCCAAATTAAACTTCGTGGGGATACTACATATTTTATGATACAAAAAAGTTTCAAATAAGGCACTAGGTGGTGTCTTGGGTATTAGTCTAGCTGATAAATTATGTATTTCGCTTCGCACTATTTTTTATTCCGAAGATACATGTTTCAAGTGAATAACATCAGCAGTACAGGTAGATTTATACTTATCTCTATAGAATATATTATTTACTTCTGATAGTAGTTTTTTTTCGAATTTCTTTTAACGCTTTCTGAAGCTCTGTTACTAGACTCAGTTGCGGGTTAAGAAAGGCAAAATATCTAGTACATTTGGCGGAAAGATACTAGTATGAATTTCCGGTAAATCGGAGGCGGAAATTTCGAATTTGGCCTGTTTACGGTTGAAGTTCCAAGTATACCCGCGCGGGTTATATCATATTCGAAAATACCATCTATTACGTTATATTTAATAGTGATAATTAATCAAATTAACATACAGAAGATTTAATAAGTTGTAATAATTTAGTTTTAGTACTACAAGTGAGGCATACCTAAAACAAAATCCGTTTGGCGAGTACAGGGTAAGTATAGAACGGGTAATGCCGAGATTAGCACGTTGACGTACATAAACGTGCCATTTGATGATTGTTTAGGAGCATAATACTAAAAATACGCTCTTGTGAAGCTTAAAAATAATTATCTACATTAAATATTTATTAATTACTTTGAAATTTAAGCAATAGACATTTCTAAAATGGATTTATATAACACGCCTTAGGAACCTTCAGGAATTCAACAGAAAATAGGCGAAATTTGAAATTCCCGCCGCCGATTTACCGGAAAATAGTGCTAGTATCTTTCCGCCAAATGTTCTAGATAATTGGTTTTTCTTAACGGTAATAGTGAGTGTAGGGAGCTGTTGGCTCGCGTGGCACGAAGGGCTGGCCACCACCCTCCTACGCAACGTAACCCGGCCACCTGAATTAAAGGCTATAAAAGTCGCTCGATGATTTGGGCCTAATATGGTGCCAAGGGTATTAGCCTAGCTGATTATTATTATTATAGACGCCTTCTCTACGAAATGTGATCCGATTAGGCACGGTGGAAAAATAAGAAAATTTGACATAATTTATACCAGAAGTATATAGCAGTGAGTTATCTCTTATACGCTTATGATAAGACGTAACTTAAAAAGCAGGGCCGGATTACCCAATAGACCGACTAGGCCTGGGCCTAGGGCACCAAGCCTACAAGGGCACCAGGAGGTTTCGAAAAAATTAAAAATTTTCATTTACTTTTCCGGAGTAATTTTAGTAAATACATCCACATTTTTCGATACCATGTAACGTCACTAAAATATCCGCAAAGTCTACACTGAAATTGTATTTTCGATCCATTTGGTCAATTATAAATTGCGGGTGCGCCTCGCCTAGCTCGCCACTGAAAGGGGGCACCAAAATTAGCTTGGACCTAGGGCCCTGTTAAAAACGCCATTTGTAGTAAGATTTCAGGGTCCGCGTATTCTGAGGGAATTTGAAGAGCACATGGATCTAATGACAATTAAAACCGTACATATTGTCAACGCCTGAATTAAATTAAGCCGTAAATAATTTATTAAGATCCAGAATTTTGTTACGAAAGAGAGGTAAACTTTCGATTTGATTAGAGATAAGTGTTTGATGAGACAATATACCAGACGACCGCCAAAACCCCAAAAGTATAAAGCTTCGACATCGTCAGCTAGCAAAGGCAATATGTGTTTTGTAACTCGAGACGCGGCGCTATTAATCAAGGTTCCACTTCACCCCCCCCCCCCTTCCCTACACGCTAATTCCTGAGCAACTTGACAGTACGGTGAAAGCGTACTTTTATACTTGAGATCAAACATCTTGTGTGTAACAAAAACGTCAGCAAATACGGCTCCGGGTATCACCGGTATGAGCAAAAAACCGTCATACGGGGATTGGAGAGGGGAAATCACCATGGCAACGGCCGTAAAAATATCCTTCCGAGACGCCTGGCGGTCGAAGTAGTAACCGAAAATAAAAGCCAAGAGCGATCACCGCGCCATCTGCCATTCGCTACGGGCGGAGGAAAAAGAATCGGCAATTATTTCCTCTTAAATCAGCGGCGAAAGGCGGAACCAGATCGATCGATTATTTGGCGGCCGTCGGAGGAGAATTGGAAGGATACGGAAGAGCGGATTGATACGGCGGGGAAGAGGCGGATGGGTTTGCCCTTCATCGACGGTTCCCCGCCACCGGAAATCAGACAGAAATGAGATTCCGGAAATGGCTTATTAGAAAGAGAGAAGCGAATGTCGTTGTAATCCTTTGGCGCCCCACCTTAATTTGAAGGGTGATCCAAACCTAATTTCCGGGGTGCATCGTTCAAAAATCCAATCAATTATGGAGACTCGCGTAATGGCAGTGTGCGGTGGCTGGTTTGGTGACGAGATTAAAGACTTTTAGTGGGACGTGGTGACATTGATTGGTGAAATTATTGGGATGTTTAAATTGGGCAATTTACGAGCAATAATTTATTTATTTATGCTTAGGGCTCATGCTCTAGCAATAAGCTCCTTGCCCCTATAAATAAATACTCTTGCGCGACTAGGGGGCCCGAGCGACCGTGAGGAACATGTCGGGGACCGTGAGGAACATGTCGGGGACCGTGAGGAACATGTCGGGGACCGTGAGGAACATGTCGGGGACCGTGAGGAACATGTCGGGGACCGTGAGGAACATGTCGGGGACCGTGAGGAACATGTCGGGGACCGTGAGGAACATGTCGGGGACCGTGAGGAACATGTCGGGGACCGTGAGGAACATGTCGGGGACCGTGAGGAACATGTCGGGGACCGTGAGGAACATGTCGGGGACCGTGAGGAACATGTCGGGGACCGTGAGGAACATGTCGGGGACCGTGAGGAACATGTCGGGGACCGTGAGGAACATGTCGGGGACCGTGAGGAACATGTCGGGGACCGTGAGGAACATGTCGGGGACCGTGAGGAACATGTCGGGGACCGTGAGGAACATGTCGGGGACCGTGAGGAACATGTCGGGGACCGTGAGGAACATGTCGGGGACCGTGAGGAACATGTCGGGGACCGTGAGGAACATGTCGGGGACCGTGAGGGACATGTCGGGGACCGTGAGGGACATGTCGGGGACCGTGAGGGACATGTCGGGGACCGTGAGGGACATGTCGGGGACCGTGAGGGACATGTCGGGGACCGTGAGGGACATGTCGGGGACCGTGAGGAACATGTCGGGGACCGTGTGCGCGATAGGGTATAGGGGCACCAAAATTGGTCCATATTATTTTTTAGGGGGCGCCAAAAATGCAGCTCGCCCCTGGCGCCATTTTCTCTATCTACGGCCATGCATGTCGGGGACCGTGAGACATGTCGAAAAACGTATAGTTCTCACCAGAAATAACGGTTCTCTTGGTTTCCAAAATCACGGCTTTATTGGGGCACCGAGACCGTTTGTCGGCGTGACTTTAGAAACGATAAATGAGTCTGTTGAACAAAGTTCGCGACCCAAATATCAGCACGTGTCGATAGAAAACCAAAACCAGGTAACTTGAATTACGTGGTTTAGTCTGAAAATAATTTTCAAAAAGGACGCGCCTTAATTATTCCTGCCGGGGTTTTCGGGTTTTCAGGCGATGATGATTAAACTTGGTTTTTAATTAAATTTTTAAATATACGCAAACAAAGTCTCGTTTCTAAAGCCAATTAAAGAATCGAGGAACTACAAATACATGTATTTTTAATTCAAGAGGCTTCATAGCGACTGGCCCGTAACGCCTGCCCTCCTCCCTAGATTCATTGCTGAAATATTAATTAGAAAAGCTCTTTGATTTCTCTCATTTACAGCGGGTTAGTATAATTTTACCAATCTAGGCTAAAACCCGATTATTTTGCGAGAACTTCCCCCCTATAAAAAATCAATCGATCCGGTATCTGATTGGTTCCCCAAAACTGACGCCGGTGACGTTTTACCCTGCCCCCTATCTTGCAAGGCGGTAAATGGTGCCCGAGTTTCACCCCAACCAAGAATGTATTGAAGTTACTAAGAATATTTCAGCATAGCATTAACCCCTGGTACCATCCTCACAGCTTTTGTGGAGAAAGTTCGTCTGCATTCAGGGCCGGATTAACCAATAGGCCGAATAGGCCTGGGCCTAGGGCACCAAGCCTACAAGGGGCACCAAGAGGGTTCGAAAAAAATAAAAGTACAAAACTTTAATCATTTGCTTTTCACAAAATATTTTCCGGAGTAAATGCGTCCACCCCTATGAACCAAAAACGTTTGATTGTCACATTCTCTGACGGACTGCCGTCTAGCCCCTGACGACATACTAAATCTGGCAGCAAAATTAATTTTCCTTCCATTTCTCAATTATAAATTGAGGAAGCGCCTAGCTCGCTTCGCTCGCTATTGAAAGGGGGCACTAAAATTAATTTGGGCCTAGGGCCCCATGAAGTCTTAATCCAGCCCTGTTTGCATTTAAGTGGCATTCAAAGTCATACCATAAAGCAAACTTGAATGGGAAAGCAGACGAATTTAAGCTACAAAGGCTGCGAGGATGGGAATCAGAATCCTGTAGTCCGATATTCTTAGTCACTTCAATACATTCTTGCCCCAACTATATGTAAATCCCTTTTTCGTAAAACTAAAAGTTGATAATAGAGCCCTACTTCTTACGTCACCTGTGTTAAAAACGCGTAAAACTAGGCGCCCTCTGGTTCTCCGTACGTATCCGTCTTGCCTTCCACGAGGCATTGTCTCCGTTACGAAGCAAAGGCTCGTGAAAGGTAGGACGTAGATGTTACGAAGAGCAGTGAGCGCCTGGCTTCACGCACTTTTCACCGAAACGACTGAATAATTAACTTCCCGATTAATGATCGACAAAACCGAAAATCTTCGTTGGCCTTGGAAACAGTATATCCTAGTCTGTTTTATTAATGTGTTTTATTAATGAGGATTTCGAATCTAGAATCAAATGTAGCATGGAACTCAATCGAATGTAAAACCACGGTAAAACAATTCGAGATAGTCGAATAAGAATCGAGTGCTAGTGAACTAAACTTAACTTTTGTTGAATCGAATATCGAACCTTAAGTGAGTTTCGAATCCCGAATCGAATCGAATATTTTTTTAAGATTCGGTATGTTTCGAATCGAGCCATCGAATCTGTGTCCCGGGCAAATTTTTTACTCCTGTTCAACTGCTGTTTCCAAATTTAATTTTGCGGTATAGGTCATAACGCTTACGTGAATAGGTGGTTTCTTTTCGCCTGTTCTCGGACTAAAAGTGTACTCTTTTTACACTAAAACGTTTTATTCGCTTGTTCCAGGAATGAGAATTACTCCGCCCCATAAACTGTTCGCTCGTTCCGGAGTATTAGGGCTACTCTTTTTACTCCTTCTGAAAAGGAGGTGTAAAGGAATAAATCGGATTTTGTCGTCTGCTAGCCAAAATTTATCTGATAAAAAGGGCACAGGCAGCCATTTTGGAAAAACGTTTTTACCCCCTTTCCATAAAATCTTGTAGAGGCTAGCGGTAATAATGAGTGTAGGGAGCTGTTGGCTCGCTTGGCATGCAGGGCTTGTCACCACCCTCCTACCAAGGACAGTAGATACAGGGACGAGAAAGCAGAGAAAAAAAATTCTATTTTAAACGTTTTCATATTCACGGGGAGTTAGATGTAAACAAACCGCGGCCATTGTTAAGACGTGGTTCACCATGGACAGTATTATTGTAGTTAGTTTTTATCATTTTGATGTTAAATTAAAAATAAAACTACGAGCGTAAATAAAAAAATTCCCATTTATTTTGAACACTTAAGCCTCGTCAAGAACCGCTAAAATTAGGTGACCGCCATTTTTTTTTGTTTACAACTAACTCTCCTCGCGTTTAGGTCGTTTTAGGTGATATATTCCAACAGAGGCCGCCAATACACTTTCTCGTCCCTGTATCTACTGTCCTTGCTCCTACGCATTGTAACTCGGCCACCTGTTTAACGGCATTATAATTTATAAGTCACTAGATGACTTGGGCCTAAGGTGATGCCTTGGGTATTAGCCTAGCAGATTAGTATTACTATTCGCCATCACAGAATCGGAGTAAAATGACGTTTACTCTTCTTACCCTACTCCGAAATCCCGGAACAAGCGAAAAGAAACCACCTAATGACAACACGTTGTAGACAATTTGGTGGCCAAGGTTTTGGAGGATGTTTAGTTGGATAATGTATCTTTTTTCAAAAACGTATTTCGATAAAAAAATTTCAAGAGTGACATCTTTTCGGTGAATACAGAGGTTAAGCCCGGCATAGAAAACGTGTAGAGGAAGCTGGTAAGAAACGCAAGCTGTACACGTTTTTAGGCGCAGTGTTCACCGTTCCAATCCGATAAAAGATGGGGAACAATTGGAGTGGTTTTGGTCTTAACGTCGGTGTGTATTTTTTAACACTAATTTCATACGCCGTGCATTTTAAAATCAAAACACGAAATCGTCTTTAACCTTAATGGCCATTCACGGAAAATACGCGCGCCACAATCAAGTGTTCCCCGCTCATTATTCGCGTTTTCGAATCAAGTATTCGTCATGTACAAATTTTGGAAATCGAATCAGAGTCGGTATTCGGGTCGAATGTTTCGAGCCTTAAAGGTTCGATTTGATATTCCAAAATGGATAATCTTCGTTCAGTTTTTAAATTACAAATCGAATAGTAAATTCGGTCAAACAGTTCGAATTCGAATAGTAAATCGTCGATTCCCAGGAGTAGGTTTTAACGTCTTGAACCCGTTACAGACAAGGCCTGAAAAAAATGGGTTTATTTTTCAGACATATTTCAGCATCAAAATGTAGTTTCCTAATCGCAGACGATTGTATACCATTGAACCGAATCCCATTCGTCCGAATGTGCCATTGAACCAAATTCCAAACGACCGAAAACCGCGTTTTTTTTCATTCAATATAATGTTAGGGAAACATTTTTATATAAATATAAAAAAGATGTAATACATACAACTATGAATGTATTCATTTCAACCATGAATATCTAACTATATCATTACCCTTTCTACCATCTGGGGCTCAGATGGGCGGTGCCTTTCTGCGCTTTACGTCATCACTTCAGCCAATCAGGAGGCAGGCGTTTGTCGTTGACTGGATCCACAAAACGTTTCAGGAATTGCACGATTTAACCGGCGAAGAAAATGACTGGTGGTTCTTAGAAAATACCTATACTTTAACCAAATTATTTAATAATCATAAATAAAGGAATTTATTTATAATATTCTTACCTATTTTCGCCCAATAAAAAAGATCTGTATTAAAATTTTAGAAATTAAATTTCGTGCTAGGCCTACCACTGAAGCTATAGTCAAGTTTTGAAACGATTCGCTTCAATACAATTTTTGAGTGGCCGCGCGTGACAAACGTCATAATAACTAAGCCCCTCCCGTCCTAGTGACTGAGGCCAGACTGCCTATTGCAGTTCAATATTCATGTTTGAAATGAATACATTCATGATACAACTACTATACATTCGGTCGTATGGGATAAATCATACAAGCGAATTCCCATACGACCGAATTCCCATTAGGCCGAATCATACGATTTTGGCGGATTTTAACCTAACCTAACCTTACCTAAGATCAACCATAACTATAGCCTATACTATACCCTATACTATGTCTTTAGTGTCGGTTTGACTCATAAAACGTGCAATGTATTCTAAGTATTGGCGCCTGACGGCGCCGCGCCACCCCAGTGACCCCAACCCCATTCTTGCTATCACGATGGGCCGTCTATAACGCAACCTAGAGGACAGTGTGTCAGAATTTATAGCCCGGTGTACCTAGTAACAAAGACCATACCACCGGAGGCCTATCATCATAGTGCCCTAGGCCAGCGTCCCCCTAGCCCGGACAGGTGACAAATCCAGCATGGGTAGCAGAACCCTACTACTGATGGTCACACCTTTGACGCAAGCCACTCAACCCAGCAGAAGGTGCAGCAATGGGTGGACCAATCCCCACTTCGCACACAGCAGTGGGATTTAGAATGGATGCTATAGCAACTCCAGCCGACACCCTACCTACGTAAGTAAGGAGCCAAACCCTTTGGAGAGAGCTCCTAAAGGGGAACGACGAGCACACAGCGGCCCAAGTAACCCGGCACAGCTGGCACCGGAGATCCCGGTGGGCCCCAAAAGGCCGGGAAACAGGACCGCCGTGCCCGTATGTGGAGGCCCGCCGCCCCACAGCAGGCTACCCAATCCGCCGAGGCGGCCAGTTTGCCTGGACCCTCTCCGTTAGCCTGAACCGAAGTCGGAGGTGGAGATAGGACCATTTGATCAGAGCTAACATCTCCCAGTGCGCCACCGCCCTTATGGGTTACAAGAGCCGGACCCCGACTCCCCGGTAAAGCCACCAGTTATTGCACACTCTAACCCATTTAGGGCCCCTAGAGGACAATACCTAGCCAAACACAATCCGATATTAATTCAACTTAACCTAACCTACCAAATCAGATATGACTTAATTCGGTTGAATGGGACCCCGCCAACTTTCGCGCTATTTTTATAAATATATGGGCTATATCGGTCGAATGGGAATTGGGATGTATGGGATATAACCATCGCAGACTCATCCCGGTTTTATAGACCTCGTCTGAAAAAGTATTAGCGACTTTGTAATGACTGTTTTAGAGAGCGTAACAAAAATTAAAATTTAATTATTCAAGAAACCATTATCAACAAAATCCTTTCTCAGTAATTGCACTTGTTGCGGATTCAGCGGCTGGATGGGAGACCGAGGCGGTCCTCCGTAGAGGCCGAACCATTCCATGGCTCGCTTCACTCCGGGGATACTGTACTTCACCGTTACCTACACAAAACAGATACCCCATCAACAGTTGAAGAAAAAACTTGAAAATTGAAAACGTGATTTACCGCGGCGTTGGGAGCGATCAAACGATGTTGCAGTTGCCGAGCTTCGCTTAATCGAGACGGGTCTTTAGCCAAAACGCCCAATTGGCACAGTTCACGACCCAAAACGTTGGCCAAACCGAATATTCCTCCTACGCAGCCTATGGGCCGACAAAGAAAAGTTTCGGACTTCGAAGCAAATTAATCTTTCGACCTGGGAGAAATAAAGCCAAGGGGAGTTGGTTTCGTCGGTGGCTGCAAGGGGATGGAGCCCAGCCCGTAAGAGGGTTCAAACCACCTTGGCCCCACCTATATGTGAAGGAGGCAACTACATTCAAAAACGCTGTACACCCATGCAGGGTACCGAAGTGGGATTTAACAGACCTTGTGGTAAATAATTGTGAATAAAGTTATGGTATAAAATAGGAAAAGTGGTAAATAATGGTAAGAAAAGTGGTAAATGGTTAATAATGGTTAATATTGGTAGATAATGGTAGATAATAGTAGATAATGGTAGATAATAGTAGATAATGGTAGATAATATATTTCCATGCATTATTTAGAGTATTTAAAAATAAATTTATGGAGATAAAATATTGAAGATTTAGAGCAGACTTTTAGAGTAATTAAAATAAAGCTTAAGATATTCTAAAGTTGATATATTCAGATTTTTTCATGATTTTCTTGATCTAAGTGAAGCTAATTTAATAAGCTTTCCTAAGCTAATAATACGCTAAGCTAAGCTAATAATACGCTAAGCTAAGCTAATAATAAGCTAACCTAAGCTAATAATAAGCTAACCTAAGCTAATAATAAGCTAACCTAAGCTAATAATAAGCTAACCTAAGCTAATAATAAGCTTACCTAAGCTAATAATAATCTAAGCTAATAATAATCTAAGCTAAGAATAAGTGAAGAAAAGCTGAGCTAATAATAAGCTAATAAGAAAAGGTAAGCTAATAAGAAGTTAATAAGAAAAGCTAAGCTAATAAGAAGTTAATAAGAAAAGCTAAGCTAATAAGAAAAGCTAAGCTAATAAGAAAAGCTAAGCTAATAAGAAAAGCTAAGCTAATAAGAAAAGCTAAGCTAATAAGAAAAGCTAAGCTAATAAGAAAAGCTAATCTAACACTTCGCTTCTCTTTTAATTTAACAATAAGCTAATAAGAAAAGCTAATCTATAATTAACTAAGCTAAGCTATAATAAGCTAAGCTAATAATAAGCTAAGCTAAGCTAATAATAAGCTAAGCTAAGCTAATAATAAGATAAGCTAAGCTAATAATAAGCTAAGCTAAGCTAAGCTAATAATAAGCTAAGCTAAGCTAATAATAAGCTAAGCTAAGCTAATAATAAGCTAAGCTAAGCTAATAATAAGCTAAGCTAAGCTAAGCTAATAATAAGCTAATCTATATTAAGCTAAGCTAGGCTAATAATAAGCTAATCTATAATAAGCTAAGCTAATCTATAATAAGCTAAGCTAAGCTAATAATAAGCTAAGCTAATAATAAGCTAAGCTAATAATAAGCTAAGCTAAGCTAATAATAAGCTAAGCTAAGCTAATAATAAGCTAATCTATATTAAGCTAAGCTAGGCTAATAATAAGCTAATCTATATTAAGCTAAGCTAAGCTAATAATAAGCTAATCTATAATAAGCTAAGCTAATCTATAATAAGCTAAGCTAATCTATAATAAGCTAAGCTAATCTATAATAAGCTAAGCTAATCTATAATAAGCTAAGCTAATCTATAATAAGCTAAGCTAATCTAATAATATACTAATCTAATAATAAGCTAATCTAATAATATACTAATCTAATAATAAGCTAATCTAATAATAAGCTTAATCTATAATAAGCCAATAAGCTAAGCTAAGCTAATAGCCAAGAAACCACACAGGCCTAAGTCAACTAGCGACTTTTAAAGCCAATTACTGGTGGCCGGGTTAAATTACGTAGGAGAGTGGTATTATTATTTACAGTTATGTACCATTTTTTAACAATATTTACCATTACTTACCACTATTTACCAGTGGTATGCACAATATAGTATTTTTGAAACACTGCACTCATGCAATAATGGTGCATTGTACAGCTTACATATAGGGGGGACCAGAGAGGGGGGACCAGAGAGGGGGGACCAGAGAGGGGGGACCAGAGAGGGGGGACCAGAGAGGGGGGACCAGAGAGGGGGGACCAGAGAGGGGGGACCAGAGAGGGGGGACCAGAGAGGGGGGACCAGAGAGGGGGGACCAGAGAGGGGGGACCAGAGAGGGGGGACCAGAGAGGGGGGACCAGAGAGGGGGGACCAGAGAGGGAGGACCAGAGAGGGGGGACCAGAGAGGGGGGACCAGAGAGGGGGGACCAGAGAGGGGGGACCAGAGAGGGGGGACCAGAGAGGGGGGACCAGAGAGGGGGGACCAGAGAGGGGGGACCAGAGAGGGGGGACCAGAGAGGGGGGACCAGAGAGGGAGGACCAGAGAGGGGGGACCAGAGAGGGAGGACCAGAGAGGGGGGACCAGAGAGGGGGGACCAGAGAGGGGGGACCAGAGAGGGGGGACCAGAGAGGGGGGACCAGAGAGGGGGGACCAGAGAGGGGGGACCAGAGAGGGGGGACCAGAGAGGGGGGACCAGAGAGGGGGGACCAGAGAGGGGGGACCAGAGAGGGGGGACCAGAGAGGGGGGACCAGAGAGGGGGGACCAGAGAGGGGGGACCAGAGAGGGGGGACCAGAGAGGGGGGACCAGAGAGGGGGGACCAGAGAGGGAGGACCAGAGAGGGGGGACCAGAGAGGGGGGACCAGAGAGGGGGGACCAGAGAGGGGGGACCAGAGAGGGGGGACCAGAGAGGGGGGACCAGAGAGGGGGGACCAGAGAGGGGGGACCAGAGAGGGGGGACCAGAGAGGGGGGACCAGAGAGGGGGGACCAGAGAGGGGGGACCAGAGAGGGGGGACCAGAGAGGGGGGACCAGAGAGGGGGGACCAGAGAGGGGGGACCAGAGAGGGGGGACCAGAGAGGGGGGACCAGAGAGGGGGGACCAGAGAGGGGGGACCAGAGAGGGGGGACCAGAGAGGGGGGACCAGAGAGGGAGGACCAGAGAGGGGGGACCAGAGAGGGGGGACCAGAGAGGGGGGACCAGAGAGGGGGGACCAGAGAGGGGGGACCAGAGAGGGGGGACCAGAGAGGGGGGACCAGAGAGGGGGGACCAGAGAGGGAGGACCAGAGAGGGGGGACCAGAGAGGGGGGACCAGAGAGGGGGGACCAGAGAGGGGGGACCAGAGAGGGGGGACCAGAGAGGGGGGACCAGAGAGGGAGGACCAGAGAGGGGGGACCAGAGAGGGGGGACCAGAGAGGGGGGACCAGAGAGGGGGGACCAGAGAGGGGGGACCAGAGAGGGGGGACCAGAGAGGGAGGACCAGAGAGGGAGGACCAGAGAGGGAGGACCAGAGAGGGAGGACCAGGCAGTCACTGAGGTAACGGAACAGCCCACCCGTTAACTACTCCTGTAGGCTTTTATTTCTCCAAGTTTCGACTAGGGTATAATAATCACCAATGGTCAAAGCGGGCAGATAGAAGCCACCGGAACCAGCCAGTAACTGGAAGTTGTTTTTCTGGGTGTTGTGGACGATGCTCCCCATTTTGGCCACCTGGGAAAATGTAAACCACACATCAACCGAATTATACTGGCGCGATTAGCAAGCATGAAGAATGTATACATTTCCTCCGCTGTCCTTCATGCCAATGATGTTCGGATGCGAAGACAGTCGGATGACCAGGTCGGCGTTCATGTCCAAGGCGGTGTTCTGAGGAACGCTGTACAGAATTATTGGCACTGAACAAGAATCGGCCACCTAGATGGTATTTTAAATAAGAATCTTGGGAGACATTCTTTCGCGTAAGAAGCTATATGGAATCGAAACCTTTATACTTTGGTGTAATGTTGGTAAAGGGCTTCGTCGGACATGGAACCTTTGTAGTAGGAAGGCGTCACGACCATACAGGCGTCGGCGCCGGCTTCGTGCATTCTTCGCGTCATCTCAATCGTGGCTCGAGTGGCTGAAACCATTGGAACATTACAAGTATCCTTCAAGCCCCAAAGCATCAGTGACGTAACCAGGGGAACAAACGACACGTCCCCCCCCCCCAAACAAAACATGGTTGCATGTACAATTGGTGTTTCTATAAAATACGGGAGGTTATGTGACAATGTGATCTGAAACCCGCGTGTAAAACTCGCTCGTGACGCAGATAAAAACATTTTATATTTCTAATTTTAATTGTTTTATTTTATAGAAACACCTATTGCCTTTTATTTTCAATTGTGATACAGCCTTATACTGTATATGTATAACGTATTTTAACCCCGCACTATTTTGTTAGTGTGTACAGATGTATACAGTATATTTTTGATATTGTTTACTTTTATGATTGAAACATTTAGATTGTTCGAGTGTTCGAAATGTACTATTTTCTACGCAATAAAGCAACGAGAAGTAAATAAATATATCTAGGGACACTTCTATAGCAGTACTTCAGTTACAACAATCGTAGGAAATAATTACATTCGCAGCCACTGCCTGCAATCAACAATTTATCCTTGGAGATATTCTGGCGCACAAATTTCACGACGTTGACTCTTTCCTCGTTGGTCAAATAGGCAAATTCTCCGGTCGAACCCTGAATTACGTAACCTTCGGATAAAAAAATATTTTTTTAACATAATATTAAGGTAATAAACAATGAAGTTATGAAAATTATCTTCGAATCATTTTTCTTTTATAACAATGAAAACGATCAGCGCGTGAAAACAATGCAATGTTGGACCAAAAAATAGCATTTACTTATACTTAGCGACTATGACTATGTTGAGACAATTACTATCTTATTTCCGAAACCAGCTAACTCGACTTAAGCAAATTATTTTTCGGCATTTTCGAAAAAACACTTTAACCTTCATTTATACTAAACATTCTAAAAATTAGTGCCCAATGCAGTTTCAAAGTTATGCACGTGTTTTACTATTTTTAAAAAGCACTGTATTATTTTCTCAGGGCTCCCAGCGGTAATTGTCTTTAAATTATAGGAATTATAGCACTTATAGGAATTTATAAATAAATTATAAATAACTGAAAAACGTTTTTTTTTTTCGAAAAATTTCCAATTTCTATGAAACATTCCTTGTTCATGGGGACATTTACTAGTGTAAAGTTGAATGACCTTGAACTATGTCTTCAAGATCATTCAAAAACTATATCGAGACCCGTTGCCTTTACGGTGTTGGTTCCAATTAGAAAGTTGTTGCTCGCCATATTAGGTGGGGTGGCGGAGTGGTTAGCACTTTCGCCTCACAGCAAGAAGAGCCGTGTTCGATCCCAGTTTGTGGCACTGGGTGAAAACTCGGAACAACTCCTTCTGCGTTGAGTTGCAAATTATCTCCCCCCGAGCTTTTCGGTTTCCCGTTCCATAAAAACTTGTTGAGGTTAACGGTAATAGTGAGGTGTGGGGAGCTGTTGGCTCGTGTGGCACGAAGGGCTTGCCACCACGCATTTTAACCCGGCCACCTGAAGGTGGTGCCTTGGGTGATTAGCCTAGCTGATTGTTATTAGTTCAAATAACTTTGATTTGACTAATCAGAAGCCGAGAAGGTTGATGAATTCTGTGTTTCGTAATAAAATAATCTGATTAGTTTTTATGTGACTAAATCAAATAAAAACTGTATAGTTGAGCTCGTTTAATGTTGTTCAACATTTCAATGGAAATTTCACGGAAGGCATTTATTATTCTTTCTTGTTGTCATGACAACCAATCTTACTGAAATCAGGTTCAATTCATGAACACTTAATTTCTCGGCTTCTGATTGGTTAAATCAAAGTGATTTGAACTAACAATATGGTGAGCAACCACTTTCTAATTTTAACCAAATCCGTAAACCCAACGGTTCTCGAGATGGTTTTTGAATGACCTTGAAGACATGGTTCAAGGCAGTGGCGTAGCTAGGGGGCTGGTGGCGGGGGTGGGCCGCCCTGGGTGCCACCCGTTTTGGTGTGATTTGGGTGTGACACCTGACCGTGAAAATCTTTTAAACTTACACAAACTAGACACTAGTAAGTAGCACACCATGATATCCGCCCCGGGTGTCACCCATGCTAGCTACGCCACTGGTTCAAAGTCATTAAATATTACACTAGTAAATGTACCTTTTTTTTTTGAGATACACAAACATCGGTGTCGACCCGAGGCCTTAGACACCAGCACACACACAATAACTGATTAATCAGGGTGAGATATGTGTAACGGCCACGCCAACGGGGGGACACGTGGGGACAGGGGTGGGGACACCCGTGGCGGAAGTATCCCGACCACCCGTTGGGGGATTGGTAGTCGTCCTCACACGGCCTTCCACAAACTCTGCCTCCCGGACGCCTGGGATTACAGGAGTGAGCCACTACTCCCGGCCTAGTAAATGTACCCCTGCACGAGAAATGTTGCATAGAGATTTGAAATTAAGAAAAACGTTTTTCAGTTTTTTATCATTTTTCGTTTTTTAGTGGACACCCTGTATAAAAACCATTATAACAAAAGTCAAATACTTTAAAACTTAAAATTTTGGTCTATCACATTTAATATTTACATAAAGTGTTAAAAAATAAATAAGAAAATTAATTTATAACAAAATATAAACAATAGAGGTAATATTCATCATTATTATCAAGTAAGAGCCTGATTTTTTAAGATTTCCTATGAGTTGCGATATTTAGTACATTTCCCATAAGCGTTTCAGAAGCTATCTAATGACAATTTTTAAAATGATAAGGATTTATAGGTACAATTTTTTTAAAATAAGAAAAATTAGGTACAATATGAAATATATTAATTTATAGGAATTATACGTTATCTGGGGGCCCTTTATTTTAAATTATATTTTAGAGAAATTTCCTGTGATGTAGATTGGGAGAGCAATGAGAATCGAAGCTACTTTAGTCATACAGCCAAGTATATAAAAATACATGCTTGTTCAAACGAAGTGGATAAAAATTATAAAAACAGAGCAAAAAAAACAACGCAATTAAGTTGAAACTTAACCTTTGAAAGGAACAGAGCTCCAAGTTTCGAGATTCATTTTGAGTTTTTCGAATTGAATATTTTCTTGGTCGTCGAAAGGAGTCGTAATTGGAGGATACACGCCAGAAATATCTAGCGTCTTTGAACTTGAATTTCTCGAAAACAAAGCGTTCGGAACGACGGAAACCGCTTTGGAAACAGTTTTTCGTAATATGGCAGACATTTTTGTTTCTGAAATATAGATATATATATATATATACAGCGTACGTTAAATCAAAGTGTATAATTTGAAGTGTGGACGACGAAAGATAAGTAACTGACATACTTATAATAATTATGAAAAATAATAATAATTATTATAATTATCAGCTAGGCTAATACCCAAGGCACCACCTTAGGCCTAAGTCATCCAGCGACTTTTAAAGCCCATAATTAAGGTGGCCGGGTTATAATGCGTAGGAGGTTGGTGGCAAGCCCTTCATGCCACGCGAGCCAACAGCTCCCTATTACTAACTATTACCGTTAACCTCAACAAGATAGCTATAGTCTTTTGGTACTACTCATTTTACAAATGGCTATCAGTAAAATTTTGCGATAACAGGCACACTTATATGAAAGATAACTATAAACCTTTGGTATCAAGCTCTCTAGAAATGGCTTATCGTACAATCGCGTTCTAGATTGAGAACTGAGTAACTGACACTTACATGAAATGTAATTATATTCTTTTGGTACTAAGCATTCCAAAAATGGATCTCAGTTAAAATTTATTATGCCGAAGATAGGAAATTTACGCGCTTATATTAAACGTAATTAACAAGTTACGATTAAATAATGAGTTGGAAAAATGCAATTTCCATTTTAAAGTAGTTTCCTTTTTCGCGGGGATTTTTCAAAGACGCGTTTCCCGCCGAGACAATCAGCCAATCGCGACGGAGTGTCTCTCTCCTCGGGAAAATGGCGACCTCAATGCGTTCGCTGAAGTTCACTTTGTCATTTTCCGGATTCAGGCGTTCAAAATAAGACTCGGCGATGTTGAAGAGAAAATTGAGCAGCTTTTTTAGGTAATTTGATTCACTTATGAGAGAGTATTTCCATGAATTTAATATATTATCCAATACGTGAAACGTTTAATATGACGGGGATCATGGCACGCGTTTGATCAAGTTAGGACTTGGTCTAACGTCATTGACATTTCCCAACATTATAACAAAGGCGAGATTTAATACGTAGTTTAAAATGAAGATAAATGTTGCACAAATATAATTTCTTTATTTATTTTCTATAGTAATATTGGGAAAGTTTTTAGCGCTTTGAATTTCATAATTTACGAATGGCAATTGGCGAAAAACACTTTAAAAATTAAATTAGATATTTCAATTAATATTTCCGTATGTAACATAAATACATAATCCCTTCTAAGTATGCCATAAAGGTATTATGTTAAGCATTATGTAATGATATTTCACTGAATTTCTTTATATTAGAAAAATCATAAATATACATTCAACTATCTCAAAAATATAATAAATTGTTAAAAAGTTCATTTGATATTTCAGTGAAATTCTTAATATGAGCAAATTTACCAATATTGGTATCTACAGCATATTCTGATGGCCATTGTGTTTATGAAAGGGGCACCTGATTTTATTTGCTTCTAAAGAAATAGAGGCCAAACAAACATTTAGACTTCTTTATCTTTCCTATTTTCGCCCCAACCACTTCAAAATGATATTTCAAAAGAAGACAAGTATGGAAGGAACAGGATTTTGTGCATTTCAGTTGTAAATAATATTCTGAAAACTTGAGCATATTTATTAGCCTGTTATTTAATTATAAATAAATTTTACCTTATTATTTACGGTATCTAAATAGAGTAGTATCACCTCGTAGCTTTGGCCATGGCCGCCATTTTAGGCGCGTTTTTTTCTCTATAGGAAAAAGCATGGGTGACGTTGCGTGATGTAGCACTGACACTACTCTATTCATAAATTATCAATATCTTTATAATGTATAACACGCAACTTACAATATGTTCAATTTAAATAAATTCAAATTTAGTATTAATTAATAATATTAATATTTTTTCCCCTTCACAACCCTGGATTCCCAAAATACCCAAATTGTTCTGGGCTTTATCAGCATCATAAAACTTTCTCAAGAGCGATTTAAAAAAATTGCAATAAACTAGTAAATGATAATACCAATATTTTTTTACCCCCTTTTAAATATTGCTAAAAATCTGGGCTTTATCAATATCATTTATAATCTCTCAAGAGCAATTTAAATAAATTCCCATCAGGGTTCGCTCATTTTTTAAATAAAAATCAAATCAATTGATTTTTTTTATTTAAATCGAATTTTTCATTGAATTTATTGATTTTTATACAATTAATGGTTCTTTCTTCTGTATAATTAACGGATATTTTTTTATCAGTTAGGTAATCTTGAAATAAATGAAATCTTAATTAAATTTAATTACTATTTAATATTTTAGTTTGCACAGATTTTCTACGTATTTAAATTTTTTAAGAACCTTTTTTGACATTTTTTATTTATCCATTGAATTACATTGTGTGATTTAAATCAATGATTTTTATTAAAAAAATCACTATTTAAATCTTGATTTTAATCAAATTGATTTAAATCAGCCCACACTGATTCCCATTAACTAGTAAATTAAAATGCCAATATTTTTCGAATCCCCTTCACAATATTGCACTAAAACTAGGCTTTATCAGTATCAATAATAAAATATAATCAGCGAGTCTAATAACCAAGGCACCACCTTAGGCCTAAGTAATCGAGCGACTTTTAAAGCCATTAATTCAGGTGGCCGGGTTACAACGCGTAGGAGGGTGGTGGCAAGCCATGCATTAGAATTTATAAAAAGCAATTTAAATAAAAACGACAACAAGCCGAGTTACATTTTCGCGACCACTCTCACATTTTTCTATCCTTTCGTTCTGCCAATTTTCCCTTAGTTTCCTCTCGCCATCGTGAAAATGGGGAAGACTGGGTAAATGGGTGCTCTGGCCATGGAACTCTGGCAAAGGGATGACTGCTCACCCGCCCGCGCCCCACTCTTATTACGTCAAGTTTCCTCCTAACTAAGTAATACCATCAAGTTTCCCTAAATATAATCGTCCCGCGCTGGAGGAGGGAAGTTCATTCATTATTCTCCGTCTTCTGTTTGTCGCCATTTGGGTTGATGGCCATGTGGACATGTTTTAACGCCATGTTTCGTAGCTGCGTTAACAGTTTCATGTGTTATAAATTCATGATTTACGATTGGATTCCCTTAGACCAGTAAGTCCAAAAATTTGCTTTTTACCAAGATTGACTGATTTCAATTTATTCGATTTAATTCGTGATTTAAATGAAGTTATTTATTAAAACATTATCGATTTAAGTCATCAATCATTGGTTAAAAAAGGTTCTAAATCCAATACAAAACAAATCTAAGCAAACAAAAATATTATATAGTAATTAAATTTAATAAAGATTTAATTTAATTTTAGATTAGATAATTGATAGAAACAAACTATACATCAATTAGACCGGATAAAGAGCCATTATTTAAAAATTATTAATTTCAAAAAAATGAAACAAAACAAGATTTAAAATTACTGAAACTGATTAATTTGATTATAATTAAAGAGCCACACCGGCGTTTGACAAATTCAGCCCGAATTTAGCACGTGGTAGCAAATAAGACCTATCATATTCTGGAAACTAGCGCGTGAAACGGGTCAAATTCAAACGCCGGTGTGACCCTTTAAAACTAATCAATAAAATTGCCAATGGACAATAATAAAGTCGAAATATTAGAATACATTTTATAAAATAGATCGATTTTAGTTCAAGTAAATAAAAGCCAAAAAAACTATTTTTTGTTTAATTTTAGCAATTAAATAAACAAAACGTTTTTTCAAGAAATCGCGCGAAAATTATTCAAAAACTTTAAGAACGCTTAAAATATTTAATTTAAAACGTTCTTATTAAATAAACACTTTAAAACAAACAATTAAAGTGCTAAATCTTTAACAAATTAAAATTCAAGAAAAATTTATAAATGTACGCATTGACTGGAAAATATTAAAATTATTTCACTTAAATTGAGGTTTATGAAAATTTTAAACTTTTCCAAACGGAAGAAAAATTAATGTTAAATTATTAAATGTTTATAAAAAAAATTAAACGGTTTTTTACGTAATAACTTAGAAGAAAGAAAATAAATTAACCCATAATAAGAGTTAATCAAAAACAATAGAATTGTCTAACTCGCAAAATACTCAATTTTCGACGATTTAAACTGCACTATAAAGTTATAGGTCTGTAAATATGAAGCACGTGTTGGTATGACCCAGTTTGTTCACTTTCTGGCAATTGTTGATCGAATCACAATGCTATTTTTCTTTTAAATATCGCGAAAGGTTCAAAAGCTGGAAGAAAATTATCCAAAACCCACACAAAGTTTTGTTCGATTGTTTAGTGACAACCTTTTGGGGTTGAGTTTTCTTTCAAAAGCGAAAGTATTTTTTTTTTGAGGTACAAACGAGGTTGCAGAGGGTAGCATTTAGGTTGGGATGAATACTGTCGGAACGGTTTCATATTTTTAGCGTTATATCTATACCAAAGTCCCGTTATTCGCGTTAATGTACCTTTACTAAATCCTAAGTTCGTCTTTTACACGTGTATCGATATCACCATTAGTTTATCCCACGTATTCGCGACTCTGTGGTATGTTTTCTCTATTTCCGTACAAGCTCGAATTACATTTATACTCGGGTGAGTTTATTTTAAATATTTAAAATTTTAAACCAGGATTTAGAGGGAGGGGGGGGGGCTTGTAACGTCATTTACAAAAAAGGTATTACAATATATTATCATAGAACCTAGTTATGCACGCCAATATTTTTAGAAAAACATTTAAAAATAGAAAAATTTAGATTAACTAACTACAGGGTTGCCATAGTTTTTTCACATCCAAATTCCCTGACTTATTTTGTGCGAAAACTTTGAATTTTTTACCCAAAATTTTATTAAAGGTTTTCTATTTGCAACCTAAATTCCCTGACCTTTCCCTGATTTTTAGACTAATTTTTTAAATTCCTTGACTTTTCCCTGGTTTTTAGACCCATATTCAGGAATTCCAGGTTTTCCAGGTACCGTGGCAACCCTGAACTAATGATAATGTTCGATTTGTGATAGAAAATATGTATCACGTTAAATGAAATTAAACATTCGGATATGCTCTTGCAAACATTTTTTATAAAAAAAATTAGAATAAAATGGTATAACAGTGTACTGAACCGTCTTTTACAATGATTTTATCATATTGCGACGCTTAATTTTTATAATCCTTACTTTATTAAAATAATTTTGAATTATCCTATATTCTGAAAGTTACCATTCATTTCTTAAAACATCTGGCAGCACTTTATTTCGCTCTTTGTAAAATTTCCTAGCATCTTGTCTTTTCGTTTTCACACACGCGGAAAGCATTCTCGTTATCCATTAGCTATTTTACTTTAAGCCCCTTTATATTTTCTATCCCCGTACGGGTGTCCAAGCCCAAATGTTTCTCATTAGCGTATTATTTTTACAAAAGGTGTTTTCTCGTTCGCGAAAGTTTTTATTACCCCAACATGTGTTAGAATGGCTCTCCTCTACACAGTGTTTTGCGCGCGTTAACATCTTGTCCCATTGCGCGCCATCGAACCCCTCTCTCTCTATTCTTCGATATCCGCTCTTCTCGACATTGATCGGAATCGGACTTTCTTCACAAACGTAAAGTGTAAAGACTACTCTCTCTTCTACCGAAAGTGCCGCGGGTCCAAAAAGTGGTACCACACGCGGACACGTGTCACCAATTTCCACAACCGACTTTCAAATATACTTCGACTAATCACCTTTCAACGAAACGCCTCTCTCAAGCTTCCTTTAACCTTTCACCTTCGCCAATCATCGACCTAAAAATTACCATCTTCAAAATTTGATTTATTCACGTAACCTCCCTGTACACTCTGTTAAATAAGGCTTTAGTCCCATTCGACCGAATTCCGCCGAAACGTGCGGTTTTTATGTGTCCCATAGAAATACGCTGAAATGAACTTAAGGTATGCAACCGCAATCAAAAAATACTACAAAGACCGCGATAATTCTTTGAAATCTCAAAATGAAGTAGCACTCTCCCTACTAGATGCAGTTGCTATGAATCTAGCTATGCCATTTTAATATCTTTGTACTATGCATTTATTTGAAAATAAAATGGAATGAGCATGAATTATATTTTTATCTTCACCTAGTCAAGAAAAGTAACTGAACCAAAACTGAAATAGTAAACTTAACCAACTCTAACCTAACCTAACCTAAACATGGATCTTCGATAGTACATACCTTATAAATAAAATACCAAATCACCCCGCCAATTGGGCTACATTTTAAAATTCTTTCGGTCGAATGGGAATAAACGTTAAATAAGTCTTCGGCCGTTGGGATTTTGGCCCTTATTTGCGATTATCTAAAAGACTATGAATGATAGCAAGTTGAAACTAATTTTATTTTTAATATTTTACTAATATCTTTCATACCTATGCCTTGAGTTACGTGTAGCATTTCCATATTCGCCGGAAACGCGAAATATCGTTTTTGACAACTTTTTTAATAATGATGTTACGCCCCTGAAACCTGAATTTTTGGATTCTAAAGGGTTGATTCATATTTAGAAAGTGCCATTGTTTTCCGGCTACGTCGAACGGCTGCTAAGATATGGCCTATTGAAAATTCGGGTCTCATTCGGAAAATTCTAAAATGCCTAATTAATCAATATTATTAATCCGGCATATAACCACAGCGTTCCAACAACTCGTTAAATCAATTATACATTCTTATACCCGGAATAAAGTTTAACGACCAAAACGAGAATCCTTCTTGCTTTTGTTGACGCTAGGGAAACCCTAGAGCCGAAATTAAATAATTAAGAATTAAATACACTTATAGTAGAAGTGTCTGAAATTAGCGTCGCAATATACACTACTGTTATGATAGTCTTTTTTATTATCGGCAAATATATCGTCCGATGTTACCGCCGATATTTTACGGTACGGGGGTATATAAATCCTTTAATGCATGTACCAATATCGGTGCATCCCTAATAAAACCTTACATTTCGGGCCACCATGTTTGAAACGTAATACTTCGTTATTAATTTAAGTTGAAACGAAATGCCCCTTCAAATCTTAAATAACTTAAATGATAAATAAATGATATAAATATTTCAGATTTAAAGTTACAACATTATCTTATTTTTCAATACATAACTCCGACTTACGAATTGAAATTTCAAAAAATAAAATAAAATAAAAATTGACAAATTTAATAAATAGTATTATTATTCTTCGAGCTATTTCAAAATGAACAGAATAAATGAAATATAAAAGAGACGTTTTTAACAAATACTAAAGCCGTTACTAATAAAAATAACTTTTGGCAAGTTTATTTTTTAATCTTAAGAACGGTCTGTCAAAAACCGCTTTTGAAAGAGATTATAAATAAATAATTCTCAATAGGTGCTTGATTTGGTTCAAGTTATTGAATGCGCCCAATATAATATTATATTACACGCGAAGAATGCAGAATAATCTGCTTAAATTGAATGGAAAACTATTAAAAATAACTTAAAGCGTACCTTACAAATCTTTCATTTCTATTATTTTTGGGTAAGTTATAAATAAACTACGCTATGGGAAAAATATTACGTATAACGGTCAGGTTTCAGACCTATATAAATAACGCTTAATCTTGACACGTTTAAAGAAACATTTTCGAGACAAAACTTTCCTCAATTACAACGCGGGGTCAATATACAATACCATCTGATAAGCCCAACTGATTCTATTAATACGGAAACCAGAATCTGGTCCAGCTATGATTTTTTGGATTTTTTACGTTTGTAGAGAAAAAATAGCTCGGTTACGTAGCCTTAGGGGAGGGGTAGTTTTTGCATTTTTCAATATTAAGTCGTGAATTCTTTGGAAAATTTACGATGTAAATCTAAGCAAAATGTTACGAGTAAAAGTTGGCTCTTACCACATTCGCTTTCGCTAGAATGTCTTTTCAAAGTCTCGAGTGAGCCCAAGGAAAATTAGGTGGCCTACTTTGAAGTATTAACTCTAGTTTTGTAAGAATCTGATTATACAATGTACGGATTCCATCAAATCTTTTTACTATTTAGATAGTAAAAGAAGGAGTTTCCAAGTCCCCCATCCCGGGCACGGTACTTTCGCGAGTGCCATATCAAATTTAAAATAACATTGGACTGATACGAGATAACAATTGCGATTACAAACGCTTTCCCCCTCTACATCAAATATATACTATCATAAGTCTATCATTCTGTTTCATAAGTGCGGCAGTTAGTAGAAATAATTAGGACGATTTCTGCTGAATAATCGTAGCTAGAGGTCGGCGTTTGAATAAGAAATTATCCAATTATTTATTTTTATTCATAACCGCAAATTATCCAAAAAATATACGAAAAAACCGATTATTTTTGCATGTTAAATCGTTGTTTATTCGTATAAAATGTTAATAGAAAATAATTAACCCAACTTTTTATGGTTAATCGAAATTTGGCAGGTTAATTTATTCGTTCCGCCGACCTCTAATCGTAGCAGAGGTTTCTCCAATATCTCTCACGATTAGATAATCTTCAATTTTTTAAAGGAAAAATAGGATTATATTTCTAAAAACATTGGACTTTGTAGGTCGATTTTTTTTTAATTATAGGATTTTATAGAACTATATATGCTATTTCATTTACTAACTTTATGCATTTAAAAAAAATTATAATTAGTGAAATAAATCTTTGATTTTCACTTAAAATGGTTAAATAGTTTCTATTTTTTATCACAAAAATATACTAGTAGCTAACCGTGTTAACAATAACAAAAGTATAGACTAGAATGACTTGGTATAGGAATTTATCCTATAGCTAAATCTAGCAATTTAACCGAGTGGTGGGATTTGTAATGGGCAAAATATCCAAATTATATGATTTTATAGGACTTTTTGGGGATTTTGCTAAAAATATAGGGTTTTATAGGACCTTTGTGAAAATATAGGATTTTATAGGACCTTTGTGAAAATATAGGATTTTATAGGAATTATAGGACCTCTGGGGGCCCTAAGATACCTTTGTTAGTAATTACCATAAAGCATATAAATATATTCCATAAATGTCGGTTAATTTAAATAATTACTGATAGCTATGTGGGGAGTGACGTAAAAATTACGTATAACAGAAAAACATAAGCGCCTCTAGTGAGAAAAATACGCGACTCAAAAACAAATTATCGCCGCACGCGATTACTTTGACGACGACTTAAAAGCACCCATTGTGCCTTGCCTAATGACTTACAAGGAGACATCCCGAGGTGTAACCCACCGATTTTGTTTAAACTCGGGGGATTGGTAGACCTTCATGTATCATGAAAAAACCCAAAGGGAATTTATTCAATGGGCAACCGTTTTGCCATGGCAACGAAAAATGTTTTTGACAACAAAAAATTTAAATTTTCCCATTGAAAATAACATGGGATTCTGATCGATTTCTAGCCCCCCCCCCCCCCCCTGTGAAAAATTTTAACAAATTTCAAAAATTCTAAAATGCCAAAAATAGAAAAAAATAGATAAAAATTGACAAAAAAAAACATCAAAACTGATCAACTTTTGATCAATTTGAGGTCAAAATCCCATGTTATTTTCAATGGGAAAATTTAAATTTTTTGTTGTCAAAAACATTTTTCGTTGCCATGGCAAAACCGTTGCCCATTGAATAAATTCCCTTTAGGATTTTTCATGATACACGAAGGTCTACCAATCCCCCGAGTTTGAACAAAATCGGTGGGTTACACTTCGGAATGATCCTTGTTAGTCTGAAGTTCACCAAAAATGCTCGATCATTCTATTAATGGCTCTCATTAAAAAATATAACGTTAAGATAGAAAACTGACACACTTATGTGAAAAATAATTATAACACTTATGATACTATACATTGACCAAAATGTTATAAGTTAAAATACGTACATCAGAAAGAGCGATAAGCGTAATTTTTATGAAATTTCATCGTCTTTTACTGAAAAGACATTTGACCATTGTCTTTACTAGCATGAATCTATAGGGGTGGGGGGCATCCCATCGAACTATTCCGAGTCCATCACTGGCGAACTAGGTCATCCACTTTGAGGCACTTTGTCCATTTTTAGAGATTTTTGAAGTTCCCGATAGATATTTTTTCGATTTGAAGGAAAAAAGGGATTTTTTTTTAATTTGCCAGAATGTCTTCAATTTTGAAAAAATTCGTTGATATTCCAAAAATTAGGTTTTGTAATTTAAGTAAATTAAAATAAGAGAATTTTCTAATCAAAATTATTCGTCGATATTCCAAAAATTATGTTTTGTAATTTACCTAAATTAAAATAAGATAATTTTCTAATCAAAATAATTCGTCAATATTCCAAAAATAAGGTTCTGTAATTTAAGTAAATTAAAATAAGAGAATTTTCTAATCAAAATAATTCGTCGATATTCCAAAATTAATGTTTTGTAATTTAAATTAAAATAAGAGAATTTTCTAATCAAAATAATTCGTCGATATTCCAAAAATATTGTTTTGTAATTTAAGTAAATTAAAACGAGAATTTTCTAATCAAAATAATTCGTCGATATTCCAAAAATAATGTTTTGTAATTTAAGTAAATTAAAATAAGATAATTTTCTAATCAAAATCATTCGTCGATATTCCAAAAATAATGTTTTGTAATTTAAATTAAAATAAGAGAACTTTGGCTATATTGAAGAAATGTAGCTGTTTCGTTTCTATTTAATTTTAGTATCAGAAGTATATAAAATCGTTTCGAAGTTTCCCTCTAAATCGCGGAAGCATATCCACCTAACGAGGGAAAATGTACAAATTAAACAATATTTATTTTCTGACAAAATAGCTTATTAAAACTATTTTTTTATATTCTGAAACGTATGTTGAAAAATCGGTTGGAGTCTGTGAATAACATTAGCAATATAGTTTCATGAATACTTATCTGTACTAGACATCATATACTTCTGATAGAATTTAATTTAACCATAATGAAAAGAATTTCTATTGTAAATTAACTATTTTAAAACAGTGCCATTTTTCTTAGGGATTTTTCGATTTGACTTGTGCTGCAGTCATTTGTGATAATTTTTTACATATAATACCACCATAAGTAACATAACGTAAAGTATGACAATTAACCAAAATTTAGCCGAATTACAAATCCTATTCGGAACTTGGCGGTAGTGTCAGTATCGAAAATTGGTTCGGTAAGAATATTTGCATTTAAACAATGGGAAGTGTCATACTTATGGTTATTACGTTATTTTTGCTAGTAATAGTTTTTTTATTGAAATCAGTAAACCAACTTCATTTACTTAAATTTTAATAAATTCATAAAACTATTGTTACGCTGAATAGTTCACGAGTTAAACATTTCGAGTATTAAGCTATTATTCCCCAAAAATACATTTATACCCAATTTTTTCCACTCATTCATCAGTTTTCCAACCAAGCACTTTAAAAAAAAATTAAGACTTTTCGTAGCGATACTAAAGCCATCTACCTCCGTGCGCGTGCGCTAAAAATTTAATTCGAAAATCGAATACCGTCTGTGAGGGAATTGATTCAGAAATGTCACGTGTTTGAGCCCGGACTGAAACATTTTCTATTATAAAATTTTTTTAAATTACTTAATATATAAAATGAATACTTTTAAACATTATATAATATGTGACAAATTATCCATTTTAATAATTTTATTATATAATAAACATAAATATTGTAAATTTAAATTTTATCCGGCGCCATTTACATTCGCACACCGACGACATTCTTAATACTCGAAATTAATTTATTATTTATTAAATCGTGGAGAAAACGTAAGGAGACATATCGTAATCGTGATAATAATAAAGGCGAACCGAAAATGGGGTCGAAACCGGGTTTTTTTTCGGGCGTTATGTCGTCCAGTGAGCTTCAAGGTCGTTAATTCCCCAACTGTCGTTCTCATCTCCCTTTTGTCAAGCCCCATTCCCGTGACATTTTCTCCATGCATGCAGGTTTCGCTAGCGTCGCAGTCTATATTGAAGTCCGCCAATTAGTATATAGAGTTGCATATCCTTATTTCTGTATTGAATTTCGGGCATCTCCTTCATTGAGTTAATTAACTAATGTATTCTAAATTAGTTTCTAAAAAGGGAGTCCGTTTACTAATTGGGAGCTACTTAAATAAATGCTGACATCGCACAACTTCGTTCTCGCAAAGAAAAAACCACGAAAGAATACGGAATTGTGGGTATTCACGAACCCTAATTTTAGGAAAAACAGCCGCTAGGTGGCGATAGTAAAGTTTTCATTTCAGCTATCTCTTTACGCGCGAAATTTTAAAACGGGGAAAATACCTTCAGTATAGGCAAAAGTCGCATAAGACCCATGCTACTTTTGGTATGGGTTATATTATTCCGATAGCATCGGTTCATTTCTTATTATGCTAATTATATAAATAATCGCATTTTGTTTGAGTAAAACGTCAAATTGATATAATTATTTGCTACAAATATCGAAGTTATATTATAAAAATGATATGGTGGAGCAATTTTTGGCACCACACATTTATCCGCGGCATATAGAAACATATCATTATGTTCCAATCTGCAGCACTGATTATATATAATTCCTGCAGTTAAAAAATTTCACGCTGAACTAATTTTATAAATCAAAATCCAAACGTCCTGCCATCCTCCACCTCATTCGGATTAGCTTTGCTATATTTTCCTTACGAAACATTGCAAAATATGAACCAAGTTCAATGGCACAAACAAATATTTAAATGTTTTGTGAGTTATCATATTTAATTAATCAAAATTCAATTTACAGTAAAATGGGGGGAAGTCGGTCGAGTCTGAATGGAATGCCACCTGATGTCAGGGAATTACACGTTGCTGTCATGAGAAATGACGCGGCAACTGTACAAATCCTGGTGGAGGCGGGAATTGATCTGAACTACCCTTGGCAAAGCGCCGAACCCCCCAGTATCAAAGATGGAAGTACGCCACTGTGCGAAGCAGTTTCATTAAACCACCGAAACATTGTTGAAGTATGAAAAACACATTCAAGAATAAGCAAAAGTGATATTTCAATAATCGATTTTCATAGATTTTACTAGCTGCTGGTGCCATTGTAAATAAACCAGATAGTTTTGGATGCACCCCATTGCATAAGGCTGCTTATCACGGCCGAGCTATCTTAACCGAATTATTAATAATAGCAGGTACTTCCAAAAATAACTCACATTTAAAAAAAAAGGAAATATTCAAAAAGTGTCCCTTTTCCAATTTGTATAGGAGCCAATTTCCACTTAAGAGATCACAATCTGAATACTCCTCTCCACATTTGTGTCCAAAATTCTCTGGTTCACAACAACGTTGATACGGTTCGGGCAATTATCCAAGCTGGTGCCAGAGTAAACGAATCCAACAGATTTGGGAAAATAGCTCTTCACTACTCGGCTCTTTGGGGTCTTGGAGAAATCACTGAAGTCCTAATAAAAGTAAAGAAATTTAAAAATCTGATTTTAAATATTAGATATTATATTGTTTATTTTAATTACAGGCTAATTCTGCGATAGATTATGTGGATTTTAAATGGAAAACACCACTTTACTGTTGCATTCGGGCAATCAATGTTATGCAACGTAAACGCGAAGTTTTCCAGCAACATTTACCAGCCATTAAGGTTTTAGTTTTAAGCGGTTGTGATACCTTAAACTTTGCAACTTGGTTACGAAAACATCAAATCCTAAGTCCAACATACCATGCTAATGAAGAACTGTATCAGTGGTACGTGTCCTCCCAACCAGAGTGTTTAAAACATTTATGTCGCGAGACCATTCAGAGGCACATTAATTACGACGAAGACAGCGCACCCAAAATCAAAAGCCTGCCATTACCATCAACCCTAAAAGAATATTTACTGAGAAAATTACTTTGAATCCCTTTTTCCTAACAAATCGATTGAGACTAGTCTACTTTTTAATTTTACTAATAACTTATTCTTTTATAAAAAGTAACTTGTGTTTTGTTTGAAACGAAATATTATACTTGATAGTAACTTCTAAAATGGTAATAGAAAAAAATATGTAAATTAAAAGAATATTATTAGGAATGTGCGAGTACTGGATTTTGTTTGAGTATTCGGCTCGAAGCTCGAAAAGTCTTAGTAGAAAAGCTTGAAAATGGTTCGAGCCTCAATTCGAGGCCTAGTCTTAACATTCAAGTACTCGAAACTTTTATAGTGTTTTCCATTTGATTGCTCAAGATTCGCTCCGAATCTGTCTCTGACGTCATATATCTCGCCCCAATCGACTAGAGTAAAACCGCAAATGAAACATTCCATGAACATATTTCCGCGCTTTGTTGTTTTTCGTCTGCTAGTAATTTGAATTTTCGCGTCTTGGTCTGCCATTTTGCCAAAAAATCTAAGAGGAACACGCAAAAATTTTCTCCAATCTCGATCTTGATCCGATGATCTGTCGAAATGGGCAGATCAGTTTTGGGCGATCTTGTAGCACCCCAGAGCGGGAAATGGATCACGCAAAACTTAATCTGAGCAGATCCAAGAACGCAAATGGAACATAAAATGTTGATCAGAGCAGTCAAATGGAAAACGCTATAAAATAATTCCCTTTGGTCCCGTCTTTAGATCTCTTATTGGGTGAGATACAATTCTAGTTGTTTCTGATTGTTCACAGATTTTAAATGTAGAAAACGAAACCAAAACCACGTTACATAACATAGGGTACCCAAGCTGTTTATTTGCAGTACATCAGTCCACTATTTTCTTTGTTGTAATCCCTTGTACGGCCAATTATTAATTTAGACTTCACAAATATGGCTTCAAATAAACGGAGAAAAGGTCTGACAGTAAATATTCTTTTAATGAAGAAATAGTAGAACCTAGTGATGAAAGTGAATATTCTAGTTTAATGAAAGTACAAGTTCTATAAGTTCTGATGAAATACAGCTTAGCCTAATTTTCCGAGTACTCTAAACCCCCTTTTTAAGCTAATCCTAAAAGCTCGCTAAAATTTTTAAGTTTGGCTCGATACTCAAGTGAAATTTTTCATACTTTAAGCCAACCCAAAACCCAAAAATCAATGCTCGCACATGCCTAAATATTATTGAAATTGATAAAAGATAAATTATACAAAGATGTTAAATTGTAATCTAATTTAATTTGAAAAAAAAACATTATTAGTGCCAATTGCAGTATATTACCACATTACATACGTATGTACGGGGGGATTTTTAATTATTATATTTCTGTACAAAATGTAAAATTTTATATAAAATTAAATAAGATCTTTAATACTAAATGCCAAAAAAGTTAATCTATATTAACCCAAAGAACTACATAAAATGTTAAAAAAAAAATTTATTAAGAAAAGCTAAAATATGAACCGCTTCCTATAACGAAAGTCACTACGAATCTACAGATTCACGTAACTACAATGTAGTTTTCAGCAACGGCTAATTGCCAAAGGAAATTTTCCAAAGCAGGGCTGTATTTTTTTTCCTTCAATTCCTCGTAAGATATTGATAATTTAGTTGATGTGTCGTCGTACGCTTTCGATAGCGATTTAAGGTTGTTCAAAAGCTCAGATGTTTTATCGGAAATGTCCTGGTTGTACAGAAAAATACAATTTTTAAATTTTGAACACTGAGCCTAGTTGTTATTCAAGGAGTGAAAACTCCAAAATTAAATTTTTTTTTAGATATACTGGAAATTTCACTCCCAGCAAAAATGGAATTAAAACCAACTTTTATAACTTGATGCTCGGATATATCGTTATTTTCCGACTGCCTAACCATAAACACTGCAATTTCCTTATGAGTTTTGCTCATTGCGAAAGAATCTGATGGAGACAATTTAAATATAATTGGAATTTTTAAAACTAATTATTTCCAAGTTAGAATGATTCACCTCTAGAATGAGGAGGAACGGTAATTTCCGTAGCAGCTAGGTTTATAAAAAGGTCGCAAAGATCAGTCCTGCTCTCGATAGCAGCGTCGCAAAAGCCTGCTACATAATAGGGCAATGATGATAGCTCTCCAAGTTCTGAATTTGTTATTTCCATATGCGGATATAGAATATCCCAATTTTGCCTATGCCAAACTAATGCGGGGAGAGCTCTGAAATTAATATTAGTCAATCTAATTTCACATTTGATATAATCTTAAATGTAACAGATTGCGCTTGCCTCATAAATCTTAGCAAGGCGTCCAATCGATGGTGGTAAACTAAAATTCTTTTTTTCAGCATTAGAGCCGTGTATATTAAAATAGATTCTAGCCCAAACATTCTAATCAGATCTAAAAAATAAACTGGATTAAGTAAAAGAGAATCCCTAAATTAAAAGCATAATATAAAATTCAATTTGCCTTTTACAGATACATTAGCAAAAGAACTTTTCTGATCAAAGTCTTTTACTAGGAATGTGCCATTTTCCTCAGTTGTGCAAGATCCTCTTATTATAACGGATAAGTATAGTTTCAGCGTGACAGCTGGATTCCCACTTTTGCAATAAGATTTACTGAGTATTCGACCTAAAGCTTCATATTTTTCTGGATTAAAATCCTTAGTCTCAATGACTAAAGCAAACTGTTTCACCTAAGCAACATGGATGAATATTTAAGCTCTTATTGTCCCATCCTATTACATTATGAACTCACATATTTTAACTTATCAGGTTCAAAAACATCAGAAATATACATATAATACCAAGATTGGTGGTGATGACAATATCGAAATTGTAAATGTCTATTTGAATAATCACCATCTAAGCCACATTTACTTAAAAGTAATTTTCGTTGATCAAGAGCCATCGAGGGATAACACCATGTCCAAAGAATATCATTGTTAGTATCCCTCTCTACGATATAGAAAAAAGGGCACAGTTAAGAAACTGTATTCTATAAAATTGGCTTATCATAAACAGTGCTTAAAAATTAAAAGAGAATAGTTGGAGGGGTAAAATTATACACAAATAATTGATTTCATCTATATGGCCAAATGCCCTACATTGTATTTGAAAGTTAATTTCTCAAAACCAAAAAGATTCAAGCTACCTACCAATAAGTCCAATCGCAACTAAATCGCTAACGAGAGTCATTTGTTGATTAACTAGATTTAAAAGGTTAATTTCATTAAATTCCTGAAACTCAGAATGGAAAGTTGAAACCAAGTCATTTAGAATCCATACTAGTGCAAATTCTGTAGCAGCCGAAACAAAATAGCTTAGAATGATTTCTTGTTTTCTTGCTACCCGCCCAGTGCTGGCATCTATATTTTCTTTATACTTTATTTAATTTTCCGGAATTTTAGTTTGAAAATGATAGAAATCTATTCGTAAGAATTGTCTATGGTATATAAGAGAGACCAACAATATGAAGCAAAACTAGTTTTATAATATAAGATAAAACGCAGTACTTTGACCAACATTGGTCTTCTTGGTGAAATAATATGCCTTATTCCTATTTTCTCCAAAGCGGTGATTTTTGGAAACTGTCATTTTTACCTCTCCGAGTGAACTTTGTTTGAATTTATTTAATTTCGAAAATGTATTTTATTTATTTATTTATCTATTTATTAATCAAGAAATCGGTCATTAAGCTAGAATAAGTATATGTGCAGCCGTACAGTGTATTATAATGGACGTAGTTATAGGTTAAAAATATATATAGAACTGAATTAAAAGAACGATAAATGCAGTATGGCGAGTTAAAGAAAGGTCGTTTAAAATATAAAGCAAAACAGATAATACAGTGATTATTATAATCAGGGCTTGTTTTTGCGTAATAATGCAAAAAATGGGGGAGTAAAGATAAAAAGTTAGGAAGGTTGGTCATGGAAGAAGTAGACTTCTTCCATGGGTTGGTCAAGTTCCCGAGTGCGATGTAATGAGTAAAATCGAAAGAAAGAGTTGGGGTCTACTGATGAGGCGCCTTTGCACATACTCCTGAGTTGGAAGATATTCTTCACTACATGTCTGAGATTCAAGGACGAGTCGAGTTTGAGTGTGGTGTTGCGGTCATCGGGGGATAAGTGTTCTAGGCCGCGAGTCAGTTTGGTAAAGCGATTGTGAGCTTTCCTAAGGCTATCTTGGTCACCAATTGAGTAGAGATAGCCTCCACACTTCTGACGCGAAGTTTATGTGGGGAAGAACCAGCGACGTATATAGGGTGCGGATAAGTCGTGGCAACCAAAAGAAGAAGTTCCGTAGGTGAGACCCGTGACGGAGTTGATCTTTTTCATGACCTTGGAAGTGTGGTAGCTATAGTTCAGGTTGGTGTCCATCCAGATTCCTAGGTCTCGAACAATGGAGTTAGCCCTAGCTAGGAAGGCTGATACCATCTAGTGGGAAGGTGGTTGAGGGATTATGTTAACCGATATAGAGCACACAACTCTTCTTGATGTTAAATGACATGCAGTGATTCTTCTCCCACGTGGAAATGGAGGAGAAGGTTATCTTAAACATATCCACCGGATTAGCTTGGGAGCCGTCCGCGGAAAGGTATATACGAGAGTGCGTAACAACATTGGGTAGAGAGTTAATAAAAATTGAGAAAAATTGAGCCCAGGACACTCCTTTGAGGTACTCCACTCAGTGGAGTTAGGGGACGAGAAATATGTCCTTGGAGAGCCACAGAATATTGCCTATCAGTTATGAAGCTTGAGAGCTACAATAGCGCCTTGTCAGTTATTCCAGCTGATAGGTGGTCTCTTCTAACTTAACTAGTTATTCCAGCTACTTTACGAGCTCTTGATGAGGGATGGTGTCAAAGGCTTTACAAAAACCAAGGTAGATGGCATTGACTGATTTCCCTTCATCGAGCCACGTTTTCTAAAAGTAGGGTTGTTGTGCAAGAATGTTAAGGTCAGAACATATGCTGGGAAAGGTGAAGGAAGTCAGTTTCATCCAAGAAATGACGAATGTGTACATCCACAATTCTCTCAGATGTTCGTGTAACACGGCTAGTATTGGCAAGGGGTCTTTAGTTAGAAGGGCTGTGGATAGGAGTGATAGTGACTTGTTTCCAGAAGCCTGGCACAATTCCCGTACTATTGCTTAAGTTGATTAATTATTGTGGCGAGTGGGTGGAAAATGATGGGGCTAGTCATCTTATCAGGTAGGGGTGTAAGCCATCGGGCCCAGCCACTTGGTTGTGGTTCAGCATTAGGAGTTGTCGAAGAACGGAATCAACATCACAACGGAATTCGGTAAGTACTCTACCTGGTTCGTTGGTAAACGGGAGTGTGGTTGGTGACGGAGAGGCTTGGTTAGAGGATACTGCGATAAAGTTTTGGTTGAGGATATCAGCAATACGGGCAGGGTCAGTAGCAGTGGTACCATCAGGCGCTGTCATTTCGGTCATAGTTAATTTGTTTTTACGGAGTCTATTCACGTGGTTAAAGAAAGCTTTGGGATTGGAAGCGATTTGGTTCGTAAGGCCATTTTCAAATTTACTTTTAGCTTTACGTGACGCATTAGTTACGGCGTTGCGGGCCTTCTTATATTCATCGTGGGCAGACTCTTGTTGGGGAGTTGGCACGAGTATATTTTTTTCCGGGCAGCAGTTTTGAATTGGTGAGATTTGGCGTACCTGAAGTTAACTTTGGTTGAACGGGATTGCTTTTGTAGACGGAAGGGCACATATAGATACTGATACCGTGATATAACGCATTAGTGAAAGCATTCCAACCGGTTTCAACATCATTGATGGATGAAAGGTAGCTCCCAAAATTGCCATAGTCCCCTTTGAAGAAGTCCCGACAAATACGTGTGGGTTGAAGGGTGGCTTGATTGGGGTAAGCCAATTTAAAAGTTATTACATTACGGTCACTTTTATCTAATGGTGGATGTTGGTGGACGTCGTGGGGATCAACTGTGAAGACCAAAACGAGAATACGGGGTTTCTGGAAGAGATGTCCTGGGGGGCTATTCTGTAAACATTCGAACGGGAATTCGATTTCGATACCCTATAGGCTATACCATGTCGAGATTGACTTCGACAATTTGCATTGATTTATGCTTATTCGAAATATTTAACGAATACCATTCGTCGAGATCTCGAAGTTCGAAATCTAGTTTTCGATCGAAAATTGGAAAAGTCATATAACTCAAATGAAAATAAACTCCTATTTTAATTCTGACGGGTAAAGCAAAATGTTGGCTGTCCTTATTGTTTTTATAACCGCCTTTTACCCCCACTAGTCAGGGACTATTCAAATAAATTAAGATATGAGGCTCACTAGTCAGGCTGACTACCAAAAAATAAAATATCCTTATGTCCAACCCCGATGGTCACCGGTTCTCGCTGTGGACGTTATCGGGGGCATTATGATGAGACTTCCGGTGATATAGGATGATTGATATCCCAGCTGCACCGGTATATAAGTTCTAACCCAATGTCCCGTTCTTCCATACCTCGTGATAGTACATATGACCCATCAAATTTGGGCATTTATCAAGACATTTTTCCGAAATGCAAACAATTATGTCTGTAGGTCGTCGGCTTACGTTTTAACGCCCCGGCTTTGTATTTTGGTGGAAATGTTTCGCGGTTCTCTCGGTAGGAGCGCTGGAGGCCGATGCAATTCGAAGAATGAGGGTTTTGCTTAAGATTCGGGTCATCTTAGTCGATGTGTACGCCGTACAAGTCTCGCAAATTTGCGGCGTTTTTCGCGGGAAATCTCTGATCACGTGATCGTCGGCCATATTTTCAGAGTGGATTCAGTTTCGGCGTTCTGGTCGTATCGACTAAGAATATTGTCCAAGTTTATATTGATGATTCCTATTTAAGAATATATTTGAAATAAATTTCCTATTAAAGAATATATTTGAAATAAATTTCCTATTAAAGAATATATTTGAAATAAATTTCCTATTAAAGAATATATTTGAAATAAATTTCCTATTAAAGAATATATTTGAAATAAATTTCCTATTAAAGAATATATTTGAAATAAATTTCCTATTAAAGAATATATTTGAAATAAATTTCCTATTAAAGAATATATTTGAAATAAATTTCCTATTAAAGAATATATTTGAAATAAATTTCCTATTAAAGAATATATTTGAAATAAATTTCCTATTAAAGAATATATTTGAAATAAATTTCCTATTAAAGAATATATTTGAAATAAATTTCCTATTAAAGAATATATTTGAAATAAATTTCCTAAATATATTAAAATATAGAGAAATATGGTAATTAGAGTCATAGCTTTAGCCATGGTCGCCATGTTGTTTTACAATACTTTATCTATAGAGTAATATCGGCGTGACGTATGTCAACGTCACCCATGCTTTTCCCTATAGATAAAAAACTGCCCTCAAAATGGCGGCCATAGTCCAAAGCTACAGAGCGATACTACTCTATAGGAATAAACTTGGGTGACGTTCTATGACGTCATAGTGACAAATCCCTATTAAGCATCGCGTTATATTTGATAGCATAAGCATGACAATTAGCAAACATTTTCACCGAACGAATTTAACTTAGTTCAGCACATAGCCCCCTAGTGTCTTAATATGTCCTAGGTTATATTACTAATTAATAATAATTACAGGTGAAATTACTAATTAATAATAATTACAGGGGAAATTACTAATTAATAATAATTAGTTCGGTGACAATATTTGAAAATTGCCGTAAATGTGGTTACTATCTTAGTTACGCTACAGCCAAACTACTCAAGTTAGGTTACGAGTCTTAGTCGGAGTTGGGCGAGAGTGTCAGTAACGTAAATAGTGTCATACTTCTTTCTGTTACGTTACTTATATCAATAATTATTGTTACAGTTAGACTCACGAATTGTATTTTAGGCTGATTGAAAACCCATGGACGCAGGCGCCGTGGCTTAGTTGGTTAAAGCGCCTGTCTAGTAAACAGGAGATCGTGAGTTCGAATCTCGCCGGTGCCTTTTCGGGGCGGTCACGCGAGCCACCCATTTTTATTGACGACCAACTTGCAGGAAGCGAATTAAATTAGGTTTTTAATCAATCTTTCTGGGAAACTTCGTTTGGGAAAGAAAAAAGTGGTGAAAATCAAACCCTCAGAAACGTCTCTAAATATAAAAGGGGTAAAAAAGTTTCTCACGGAAAACGTGGAAACCCCTTTTTTAAACAAATTAGAGTGAGAGATCAAAAGGAAAGAGGCAGGTGCAAAATATTTCTCATTTTTCGACTCTTTTATATTTCTCCATTCTCAAGACACACGCGAGCATTATTATGACCGTCGACCTCTGGAAAATCCATAATGCGAACCTTAAAGCCCCGCCAGACTGGCTAAAAACAAACCAAAATTCTACTTTGCTTTTCAAACAAAGCAAATTATAAAGAGATTATTTGAATGAGGAATACCACACGTGAGTGTAATCCACCTATCGTAAACGAGGGATAGCTTCACCCGTATTTTTTTTTAGAGTCCCACGCTATGGTGTCGGCTAGAGCCTTAGACACCAACGCTTAACCCGTATAATTTTAAACCGCACGGAACCCATCTAAGACGCTTCGACCTATATATTAAAAATTAACGCGTGAAAATATATGGCTAGATAAAAAATATATATATAAAATAAAAATTTCCCTAAAAGTTTCCATTGCATGATAGCGGTTGATTTTTTTAGAATTTCAACACTAGACTAACGTTTTATCTTAGGGCTATTCCTAAAAAATAAAGTGTCTGTTTTTGAAATAATGTATATAGTTGTTTTTTATCTGTTAGTGTATAAACACTCGGCTGATATGTATTGCAAAAAAGCCGCTCCGAGAGCATTTTCCTTTGAGGCGCACCGCGCTAAAATTATTCTTATCTATTTAAATTTAAAAGTGAAAGCCCTGGGAAAAAGTGAAATTTCCGTCTTTTCTTTTTAAATAACGAGAGGCGTACTTGTTATATTTATCCAAACAAGTGCATATTTTACCCCTACATCAGTTGGTACACTTTTCTTTAATTTATACTTTTTAATGTAATTCTGTAAAAAGCCAAAATAAAATATTTATGTGTAGATAGGCACACCTAAAATATTTTGCTTTGGAAACAATAGTCGAATTCGTAAAATATATTTTAAAGCCTGCTATTAATCGTTTCACTATCATTGTATATTTTCAACAAAACTGATAATTCCTTATAAAATATATTTTAAGGTTCTTAATCGTTTAGCTAATATCAAAGTAAATTACACAACATGAAAATAGGTGACTTGCTATCAAATATTGTTTAAAGGCCGACTACATAAATCTTCGGTTTACTCTGTCTTTCACTGGAAGTCGGCTGACTGCAATACACGTGTGCCATGCAGTCAGCCTAGTTCCAGTGAAAGATAGAGTAAACCGAATATTTATGTAGTCGGCCTTTAAGCTAATTCATCGTTTGACTAAGTGCAAAGTGTAGTATCATTTTGCATCAACAACTAGAAATAATGAGCCCACCAATGGCAGTTCCCCCGTCGTGGTGGACCGTTTAGATTTGTGGCCCCTTTAAATAACGTGGGGCCCCAATGCGGTCCATATTAGGTGCATTTGCCTAGTTACCCCACTGCACATAATAGACTTCGTATTTGACTAACAAGGAGACTGCGCGAGGTGATTATCACCGATTTTGTTGAAACTCGGGGGTTAGATAGACCTTATGGTAGTATGAAAATTGCCAAAGGGAAAACTTGCAATGGGCTTTAGTTTTCCCATGGCAACCGAAAATGTTTTTGAACTCTCAAACAAAAAATCTCCATTTAAAAAAGCATGGGATTTTCTCGGTTTCACAGGGTACTTACTTACTTAAAAAAATTATATTTTCAAAACTTACCCAAAAAGAGAAATTTGACCTACTTTGGGTAAAATTGATTAAGGTTTTTGGGTAAAATTTATCAATTTTTAACAAAATTTGGGTAACCGAGAAAATCCCATGCTTTTTTTTAAATGGAGAGGTCAAAAACATTTTCGGTTGCCATAGGAAAACTAAAGCCCATTGCATTTTTTCCCCTTTAGAATTTTCATGAAGTCTACCTAACCCCCGAGTTTCAACAAAATCGTTTTTAACCACCTCGGGTAGTCTCCTTGTAAGATCAAAGTGTGGTATCTTTTCGAGTAAGTTATTAACCTCGCAAAAAAATTAAAATTGGACCAATCTTTAAGATATATATACTCGCTCGAACCAAAAGATGTATCATATAATCAACTAAATCCTAATATTATATCCGCAAAAAAAAATGTTCCTAGAATAAAAAAAACAGCGTTATCAGTTATCTTTACGCGTCTACTGATAGCGTCACTATTCATACATCGATGGTCAATGATATTATTTGTTTCAATTTGTTTTTTCGTCGTTACTCTTAAGGTTGATCCCCCCGTCGATAGTGAGAGAGAGAGCGAGCGCCATAATAAATCGTATGAGGTGATCAGCTTCGTCCAATCAGAACTGACAAGCACCTCCGTTGGCGGCGGAGAGTACCCCAGTCAGTCTGACAGCGTCTTGCTTTATCAAAATAAGCCCCCAAAAATGTTCCCTCTGGTGTTTCCTCTCACCCCGAGCGAGAGATAGGCTCCGTAGCCGTTGCCAGAGTTCATTGAGAACTTTTGCGCCCCGCGTGTAAATATAGCAAACATTCAGGAATGTCAAAACCCGGGTATTATGTTTACGACCGCGAAAGAAATTATTTTTAAAAGCGCTTCTCTGGGGTCTCACTCGCTGAGACCACTGATGGGCGACCTCCGCTCATTTTAGAGCGCCTTTGGAGACATAATGAGCGGGAAATTTTAAATAATTGAGAGAGAAGCCATAAAAACGTGTAGAGGTTAACGGTAATAGTTAGTGTAGCTCACGTGGCTAGAAGGGCTTGCCACCACCCTCCTACGCATTGTAACCCGGCCACCTGAATTAAAGCCTTTAAAAGTCGCTCGATGACTTAAGCCTAAGGTGGTGCCTTGGGTATTAGCCTGGCTGATTATTATTATTATTGTTATTTTTACTTAGCTCGACTGTCTCATAGTAAACGACAATTTTGAACCCTAGGAGTAAATTTAAGTACGTAGGCGAATGGTACACCTACTGGAGAAATTTCGACCCATCAAAGATATTCCAAATAATGTTAATCAAAATAAAGAAATGTAAATATCTTAAATTTAATAAAATGGTGTTTACTAAGTTTCGCTATTAATAAGCATCTCGCTCATCGATAATTCAAATTTAAGTTTTTTTACTGATTGGCGCTAGTTACGTTAAAAACCAGTCGTATCACGTGTTAGCAGACAATTTTTGATTTAGTTCATGTTTCCTTTAAACCAACTGATCGAGTGAATGATAATTAATTTTAGCTAGAAAACCAGGGCTATAAACACGTAGTTTTTATGTTGAATTTGCCTAATTTTATATTATTTTGGTAGGTTTACAAATTATTTTGCTGATTAAATAGGTAGTGTGATAAAATTAGTTAAAGATTTCAGTAGTTTTAAAGAACCATAATTAAATTTCTATGTTCGGTTACCTGATTGAACCGACCTGCACCGGAATAGACAATTTGTTTGGGTTGAGCGTGAGAGAGAGAGAGAGCTTTAGCCGTAAACAATTGATATTGAGTGGATATGAGAGTGACATTTGATTCGCTGAGAAACCAAAGTGTCTGAGAAACCAAAATGTCAGGTTACCACGTGCGGCTTGTGAGCTGAGAATGAATTTGAAGAAAATGCCCATCAGTGGGCCGAGGGCAGTGAAGGTTGGCCCCTCTCTCTCTTTACAAATGGATTTTGGGCGGAACGTCAAACGTCTGCACAGTCTACTTATATCCTTATAAACGTTACAAAGTAATCGGAAACGAGCTTTTTCGTCGAAATGGCTGGCCTTACACAATCTTTCATTTGCGCATTTCAAAGATTGATCGCGCCAAATCGAAAACACGAAATGTGCAATTTATTTTATTTTTCGTATCTGGAGTTTAAGATTAAATATTGCTCAAAGTATCGTAATATATCCAGCTTTAATTGCGCATTGAACCAAAAATTAGAATAACAATTTTAAAAATAGTGTTGAATTTTAAAATTTTCCTACTGCAAAATGCATTTCAAATTGAATTTACGCCGAGTGTATTTATTTATAATTGGGCGGAAAAAGTGTGTCGATACGATTCAGGGGTGTAGGAACCGGGGTTGGGCAGGGGCAATGCCACTCGCAAACAATTTTCTGGGGGTGGCAACTTATGTAATTGCCCCCCCTCCCCCAACTTTATGCTTGGTTGAAATTTAAAATTTAGGAAATAAAAGTAAGAATGGCTTGAAATAGCCAATATTAAAAAAAGGTCCTTAATTTTCTTAAGAAATATGGATTTTGTATCAAAATAAACTTTAACTCTCTAAACTCTTCAATTTTCTATTCATTATCAATTGAAATACATCTATAAAAATCTGGTCCGTTTTTGGGTTAAAATTTTCTACTACTCAACCCCCCCCCCCCTTATCAAACGTTCTGCGGGCAAGAAAAACACGTCATAAGACGTAAGTTTTACCCAACCAATAGTTGATTTTATAAAATAAAAAGTGGTCTTGCCCAACTTGTTAAAATGTTGCTCTTACGTCACAAGACCCAGCTTTATTAGTGTATTCCTCGCACGAGCGATTTGCACGAGCTCTAGAAAAAGCTATATTCCTCGCGACTGTAGCGCGCGCTCGTAGACTTGTCAAAGTAAGAGACTGTGACGTAAGAGCAACATTTCAACAAGAAGGCCACGTTAGTTTATAAAAAGAACTATTAGAAATCGGGTTGATCGGATATCGTTTAGGAGGTTACTGGTGCTGGGAGGCTATTCTGCCAAAATTAAAATTGTAAAAAAATCTCGATCCGTCAAAAATGGCAATGCGCATGTGCATTAGAGGCGGATATCGAAATATCAAACTATCGATTGTGTAAGTTCAATTTTAAGTAATGCCAGTATGTTACGCTATATCCGGTATTTTAGTCAAATCATAAACTAAATGCTTAAGCGGACGTAAAATATCTTTTTATTTTTGGTGCCCAAGACTTAAATTGGCACCATCGACCGTTTGTCGAAGCATTTCATTGAAATCACTTACGTCGGCATTACAGACCGCCACGATTTTGAATTAGACCAATACTATCGATGGATTGATATTTCGATATCAGCCTCTTCTGCACACGCGCATTGTCATTTTTGACGGATCATGATTTTATTGTCATTTTTGATTTTTACAGAATAGCCTCCCAGCTATTGGGAGCAACGCTAAATATTGTCTCAAAAATAGTCATTCTCTTTAAGTATAAATAAATACGTTCTTTTTTATACTAAAACAATGAAATAGTATCGAAGATATGTTTTTTTTTCATTTTTTTTATTATTTTTCTCATATTTTTCTGATGATGATCACAGTTTGTTCACTGTATTGTTAATAGAAAAATAGATTTAGTTTTTTCACTTAATCATAGACGATGAGTTATCTCTATAATTTTTTTTAATTAATTTCGAACTTTTTCATTATTTTTTTGTTTATATTTTCTATTTTAAGCATTTTCAAAAATTAAAATTTTTTAAAATTGGTCAGATTCCCATGCTATTTTCAGTAGGAAAATTTCCATTTTGTGTTGTCAAAAACATTTTTGGTTGCCATGGCAAAACGGTTGTCTATGGGGACATTTCCCTTTAGGGTTTTTCAAGATACATGAAGGTCTACCAAACCCCCGAGTTTGAACAAAATCGGTGCGTTACACCTCGGGTCGTCTCCGTGTTAGTTATTATTTTAACGAGTGTTTTCCATCAACCAACTAATAAGTAGTTAAGAGTAGGGTTCGGATAAGAGAAAACGACACTACACCAAATTCAGACGATAATCAAGCAGCCTAGGATAATCCAAAACGACAAAAACAATAAAAAATAAATCAGAGATATATTATTTCGCTCATTATCTAATATTTTTAGGGTCTTCAATCATTTATGAAAATTAAAGCTAATTGCTTAAGACTCTAGAATCTTCGACTGGAAAGCCACCGTTCTTTAACCGCGGAAGCTTTATCTCATTAGGGACCTCTAAACGTTGAGTAAGACTAGTCAAAGGGGTTATCGCAACACCGATAAGTAGCGACACCAATTACACATATAATAAGTACGTCAAGCGATAAAAAAATAATATAAAAACTAATCAAAGCAAAAACTATCAAAATAAAAAAAAGTGGACGATTTTATCGTGAATATTAAATTAGTTTGTCAACAACCTCATTTTCGCTCTTAGAAGAGTTTAAATGTTTTTGTAGGTTGTCTGTATGGTGTGAATACGACAGGCTTTAGTCAAAATACCGCCAAACGCCTAAATTTACCGTGTGAGGTGCTTCAATCCGACAGGTTTTGCAAGAGGGCCCCTGCGTTAATGCGCCAATCTAAAGTGCGGACTCCTCGTAAAAGACCTGTTCTTCGTTCTCGAGTGATTCTTATCGCTATTATTCGCCATTTTTATCACGGAGTGTACCTTGTTATTTTAATGAGGTTATTTTGGATTTATTTATTCTATTATATAGTTTTTTCGTTATCGCCAACAATCGTTATTCGTAGTTACAGAAGTATATATCTATGAAATAATAATTCGTATTCCCGTACTGGCAGTGCCGTATTTCCGCCTAGGCCAACCTAGGCCGTGGCCTAGGGGCCCATCCTTTTAAGGGGCCCTCCAGTGATCGTAATTACTGTATTCGAAGGCATAAATCTATGATATCAATCGTAATTTATATTGGAGTAATTCCTAGGTAGAAGATTCTGTTTTAAAATTAGCCAAATTTCTGCCTGGCAGTTTACGGACGCAGCCTTAAATCGCAATGTTGCATAATTATCACATATTTAGTCGACGATTGTTAGGAGCTTTTATTTAGTAATATAACCGTAGAGCTCAAGACTTCTACGCTGAATCAGGGAAATTCAGGCACAGCCTAGTTCCAGGGATAAGAGTAAATGCAGCGAGTGAAAAAGGGGCCTAGACTCCTTATCTTCCTATGGGCCCAGGATCCGGCCCTGCGTACTGCTAATTTTAAAAGGACCTACTTTTTCAAAAAGACGTTTCGGGAGAAAAATAGTGTGGGGAGAAATACACTTTTATATTGATTTCGAAACTATTTTATTGGGAAAGTATATGGTTTATAAATAAGTACATATCCCTACGCAATTTATTTCCTACATTTTACATCTTTAGTCGGTAAATATTTAGCCCTGGTGCGGTGTAAACATCCGTGGTTTGCCGATAACATAGCTCCCACTGAAAACTGCCACGATCTTGCGAAGGTATACTCGAAGTCATTGTTACCTAGGAGCAACAAACACAACACCCCATACAAGGAGAACGCAACCCGTCAAAAGTCGTGGATTTTCTTGCGTACATTGCTGCCGTCGGAAGCGGAAAATTCGGAAATTGTCTTCTCCCCCGCCCGTAAAACGTTCATCGTAAAGGCTCGTGACGCTCGTCCAATGAAATTCGTACACAACCCTTCGTTAGCGTGTTTAAAGGCTAGCTGCGTTCTCCTTGTGTTTGTTGCTCCTAGCTGTTACCTTCGACCACTACCAAAGGCGGGCATTTTTCGACCTCCGCCGGAAATATAGTTCGTGAAATTTATTGTCTGCCACTAAATTCATACGTAGAAAAAAAAATTAGTATTTTCATAAAAATATTTCCCAATTAAAAATTGAATTTAAAGTAATTTCAACCATCGTCATTCGGAATAACATCGACTTCTACATTAAAAAAAGATCATGGCAACCCTGTTTCAAAATATTTTACAACTAAGAACTAGCGATTGAACAGAAAACGGGTAACTTGTCTACTTAAATTAACACGATGATTGAGTGCAAAGTTTTATTTTAAAAGTGCGCCTTTAAAAAACGAAAGAAGACTAAGACCATCTATTGGTCAGATAATGAAGTTACTCGGATGGTTATTAAAGTTTAATGCCGACCACTTTAGGGCCTATTGCAAAAGTAGGCATGGCGAGGATTCGACCATAGAAATTGTACTGGCAAATCCTAGACAAACATACTTTTGCAACAGGCTCTAAGTTGTCTCAGGTAACATTGATTTCTACTGAAGTGTTCTGAACTATAGCAGATGGAATGAGCTTGTATAATTTATACGCCTAAGATGTATACTTCTATAAAAAATATTTATATACTTATGATAATATGTATAGATGGAATGTTTCGCGGAAGTTTTTTTTCTGGTTTTGTTGTATACACTGGGACATCAGTAGTCTAAACATGATTTCATTTTGCCTGTTCAACAAACATCGAAAACTTTACAATAAAAAATATCCCTTAGAGACCAGGATTCGTGTCTTCCTGTACTGCTAATGTTATTCAAAATATGTTTTAAAAATTAAAAATAGTGAGTTGTTAGTGCTTGCTTAAAACTATTTCATAGGAAAAAATATGGTTTATAAATAAGTAAATTTCCCTGTAATTTTTACCTCTCCGAGGGGACTTTGTACACCAGGAGGGGTTATACAACCACCGTATCTGTGTGTCTGTCTGTCAGTCTGTCTGTCTGTCAGGCCTGCGAACGAGTTCGCATTTTCAGGGCAAAGGGTAATCACTGCGTACCCAGTTTCTTCGAATCAGGGAAAAGGTTTTTCCAAAAGCGCCCTCTTTTTGTCATTGGGTGTAGTATAATTTTTTAATCGGCCGGGATTCAAACCCGAGCCCTCTTGAACGACAGGTGAGCGTTCTACCGCAGAACCACGGATACAGTTACGCTCCACTGAAAATTAAAAACTCTTCCGAGGAGAGGTATATTTTGGCTTGCCAACTTGTTACATTTCACAAGCAAAAGCGGAGTAATACAGGTGGAAATTTTTGAACCGTGATGCGGTGTATTCTTCCGCAGTTTGGCGGGAAAATCCCTTGATCCTATTGAAAAATAGCCCTAGAGTTCTAAAATTCTAAATCTCTTCAAATCTGGAAAAAGGCAAGAAAATGTACGACTTGTGTGGGGTGCCTTGTTTGTGCTCCTAGATAGAAGACTAGATAGATTAGCCCGAGATGAGTGCTAAGTTCAAATTAGAACGGTTAGGGAGGCACTGAAGGTCCATAGACGGATTCCTCTGTACTAACAATTTTTAAGAGATATATTCTTTATACTTTAGTTCCATAATCAGGTATTTCAAAAAATAAATTTTAGTAAAATATGATTTCAATTTTCAAAATGAAATTACGCAATGCTTTTTAAAAATGGGAAGCAAAATTGTTTACTTTTAAACTATTTGAAAACTTTTTTTTCTCGTCTGTTTTAAAATTTTTAATATAAAAGAAGGTTAAAATCAGGGGCTTAAAGAAGGGTATTGAATTGGGGGGGGGCAGCCTTGGTTTATAACATTTTATTTTTCAATTTTTCCAAATCACTTAGAAAAAAATGGTCCCCAAAAATATCATCCCCCCCCCCCCGCAAAAGACTTCACTGGTTGTAACGTTCATTTCTAAGAACGCCTAACAAATCGCTTAAGTAGAGTTACATGGTTTTGGAATTAGTTTCGTGTTATATATTTCAGCTACAAGTCATCCACCTCGAGAAGAAAACAGTGTTAGTTGAGAATCAAAACCAATCAAGCCATGTCATCGCTGAAAGGAAAAAAAGCCCATCGTTTCTCACGTTACCCCGGGTAGCAGACGAGAGAGAGGTAGCCCGAACTAAACAGTTCCTTTTGTTATTCAAATTCTATAAAACGAAATTTATAACACTCGTCACGTTTTGGGTGTAAACAATAAACACGGCGAGGAAAGACCGGACATAAGCCGATTGCCACAGAATACACTCAGCACCTTTTTAACGTCACCGGCGATATTACACCCTGAAGAACTGTCTGCAGAAGTCTAAGCTATTTTTCAGGAGCTTGTTGAACCAAAAATTAGACAAGAATAGAGCGTCAATTTATTTTCGCGGCTCTCGACAAACGTTCGAGGACAAGTGACGAAATGAATCGCCATAAAAGAAGGCGAAATATATTTGAAACGGTTAACGAACTCCCTCGTAGACACAGAAACCCCAAAAACATTCTTGGCCTCCTAGCCAAAACATTTTCAAATTGTTAAAGGCGAGAAGTGTAAAAACAGTCAAAGTTATTTTCCCCCAAAACCCTAGCTCACGTGGTTTTTATAAACTAGAGAATTGTACGCTTAAACCCCAATAGAGGGCCTTCCAAAAGCTATTTTTAAAACAACGGAGTTATTTTATTGTACGAAAGTAAAAAGAAACGATGTTTTGACTGATGTTGAAAAATAAATAAAATTGTGTTTATAAAATATATCTTAGGGCTTAGATATCCGTCTACGTCGTCAAAATTAAACGTGTACCTTCGCAACCTCGACGTGGATTCCAATGGTAGAGAAATTCCAGCTAAGTGGCGGCCCAAAAACTTTAAAATAACACTGCCGAAAGCGAATTGTACCCTCTTAGATTTCAGACGGGGTACCAACAATATATTAGTAGCCCCCCAAATTGCCCTTCGAAAAATTTTATAAATCACATTTGGGTCTACAATTTTCCAAAATCCTCAGAAATAATAAATATATTATAGATAATATAATTATATAAATAAAAAAGTGATTTCATTAAATACTGAATTAGACTCGCTATTTGCTAAAAAAAACCAAAAACCGAAATCATCAGCGTTTTGGCCGTCACTGAAACCGTGTAGGGAGAACTTGTAGGGAAAGTAGATTGTACGGATTAAAACTACCCCTACACTCCTATAAGGGGTGAAAATTTTCCGAAAAATGACCTAGGTCACTTTTCCGGAAAATTTTCAGTATTTTTCCGAAAAAAATAAAAAAAATTTCATTCCATGATTAGTCTAATATATTGTTTGCAAATTTAAATAAAGCGGCATTTTCGCTTCAATTTTTGGAATTTAAAAGTAAAACTAAACCGCTAGACTAGTTTAAACTGATTAACAATGTAACATTATTAATGTTTTGTAGTTGTTTACTGACATTAGACATTGTATATCGCCAAAAAGTTAAAAACATTAAAAACCCTTAAAAAGTAATTTATGTTAAAATTTTTTATTTTTCAGATTTACGGAAAATTTTCCGCATTTTATTTTTCCGGAAAATTAACAACACTAATTTATTTCAAAGTACATTATAAGTATATATATATATATATATATATATAGATGGCTACTTCACTCTTAAGATTATATTATTTACTTTTGATAAACAATCTTTTTCGGGCATATAATAAAATTTTAAATTCAGCGCGTAATCCTTAGCTTAACGTTTCAATTACGTTTCAAAAAGCGATCAGATTTCTTATCGGGAGTAGATCTGCGGGAATTGCGAGCAGAAACTAACAACTACGCTACCTAGGTGGCGTTCGTTAAAGTTTACGTATAGTCGGTGAATTTCTCTAAATAGAGACAAGAATTTATATATTATACGGAGGAATGGAAATTTGGAGACGATTTTTAGCGTCGCTCCCGATCCACCTCACGCTCTAACAGTAAGCCCCGCCCCCCTAAAAAGTAAAATCAGCCCGGTATTTCATTGGTTTCCTTACAGTGACGTCTTCCGAAGCGATCGAAGCCCACGCCGGTGACGCGTTTCCTTCCCTCCCTCACTCGGCTGGGGACAACTAGACCACGATGGCCTCGGATCGTCTGAAGCCAGTTATTCTTCCAGAGTACAAATAAATCCATTATTTAGGAGGACTAGTCGTCCATATACGGTATTTAAGACGTTATGTATAATATATATATGCCCTGTGGCTTTTTTCGGAGCAGTTGACGGGAAAGGAAAATAGGGGGCCTCCGCTGAAAAATAGAATAGAATGGCGCCGCTATTTGCTGGGTTAAAGCCTCGAAATTCCTGCAGGGCACCTATCTAGGACTATAGGAAAATATGTAACGAAATATTTGTTAGTTATTTTCAATAGACCGCCGTGTAATTTCAATTCGGGGAACTTATATAAAGGAAATGCGGCGAAACCGGTCAATCGTTCCGTGTTTTTAATGGAACACGTACAGGAAATACAAATGTTTTCGATAGTTTTTCACAAATAGGATTGTTAACGAGTGGAACTCTTTAACGTCTAATATTACAGCTAAGGCGGCTGTTAGTATCTTTATAGCTCGTTTGGGCAAATATAAGAAATGGTGAGATTTAAATGTAATTATTCTGAAATTTAGATGTCATTCCTTAAATTTGATAGTTTCTCTAAAATTTAAACGTGGTACTTTCAAATTTGATTGTTTATGTAAAATTTAAAGGTTGTACTTTCAAATTTGATAGTTGGTCTAAAATTAAAACGCGATACTTTCAAATTTGATTGTTTATGTAAAATTAAAACGCGATACTTTCAAATTTGATTGTTTATGTAAAATTTAAAGGTGGTACTTTCAAATTTGACTGTTTATCCAAAATTTAAACGCAGTACTTTCAAATTTGATAGTTTCTCAGAATTTTAAATGTAGTACTTTCAAATTTGATAGTTTCTCTAAAACTTAAATGTAGTACTTTCAAATTTGATTGTTTCTCTAAAATTCAAGCCCTTCATGCCACGCGAGCCAACAGCTCCCTACACTCACTATTACCGTTAACATCGACAAGTTTTTATGGGAAGGGGAAACCTAAGATCTCGGTGGAAAACCCCTTTAACCAGTGGGGAGAGAACTTGCAAACTCAACGCGGTAGGAGTAGTTCCGAGTTTTCACCCAGTGCCACAAGCTGGGATCGAACCTGGCTCCTCTTGCTACGAGACGAAAGTGCTAACCACTCCGTATTTTGGCACGCACAAAAATTTAAATTGGATTGTAACCCGGCCACTTGAATTAATGCCTTCAAAAGTCGCTTGATGACTTAGGCCTATGGTGGTGCCTTGGGTATTAAGCCTAGCTGATTATTATCATTATCGATTTTCGCTATAGTTGTATCGTGAAAAGTGGAAAACTAAACGAATTGTACATGCAACCATACTTTTCGGGGGGATCTGCGCCCTTGCGTCTCCCCCAGGCTACGCCTACCAGGCTGAGAAATAAGGAATTTTTTTAAACTGGACGGTCTGGACCTGTCAGCTATCAGCTAGGCTAGGCTAATACCCAAGGCACCACCTTAGGCCTAAGTCAAAAAGCGACTTTTGAAGCCATTAATTCGGGTGGTCGGGTTACAACGCGTAGGAGGGTGGTGGCAAGCCCCGCATGCCACGAGATCGAGCCAAGAGCTCCCTACACTAACTATTACCGTTAACCTCGTCAAGTTTTTAAGGAAGGGGGAAACCGAAGAACTCGGGGGAAAACCCATTAAACCAGTGGGTAGAGAACTTGCAAACTCAACGCGGAAGGAGTTGCTCCGAGTTTTCACCCATTGCCACAAGCTGGGATCGAACCTGGCTCCTCTTGCTGCGAGGCGAAAGTGCTAAACACTCCGCCAGTAGAGCCTAGGTAGTTTAATTAAAAAATTGGCCACTGGCCACTTACCATTTTTAACCTTCAAAATCAGGCTTTCATAATTTATGGTCAAATTATCTTGACAATATGTGCTAGGGCATAGGCTTAGTAGGTTAGTTATTATGGGTATTTCAAAATTTTGGTGTGTTAAATAAAGAACTATAAATCTTGAAGGGAAAAAACTTTGAATTAATTAAGTGGTCACCAGGGCCACTTACACCCCAAGCATATAATTTTTAAACTGGCCCAACTAATTTTTAAACTGGCGATTGGCCTGTGATAGTGCCTTATTTCTCACACTGACGCCTACTACATAGTTAAAAAATAAATTTCAGCTGTAAATAGTGGCGTAGCGGAGAACAGATGCTAACAAAGAATATCGAAGAGTTTCGTGCTGAAGCTCAACAATCAGTGTTGAGGGAAGCTTCACTAACCAGAAGTGAGCATTCCGAAAGGTAGAAATACAACAATTATTTCCAAGGAGAAAACGACAAGTCTCAGATACATTTTGAACAATACACGAACGTAAGAACCTTGTTACCAATGTTATTGATATCAGTCGCCCATTTAGAGGGCCTTTCTTTCTGTGACCGGGGGCTGATTAACAACCATTATCATCGCTGTCACTTTTATCCTCACAATTCCGAGTTTCTAATCTTATCTAATTTCGATAACGTACGATTTGCACTTATTTTAAGTGTGTCAAGTTAAAAGGGCTCCATAGTACAGTCTACTTTCCTCGTATCATTAGTAACATAATTCGAATAAGTATGTCACCGTATGATTTTGGTTAATGAGTCTGCCGCGGAGTGATTGCGAAATTGGAAATTTTAAAAGTATATTATAGTCTATTTTGCGTTCCGATTCCATAATTTATCGTTCTTTAGCAGAACAAAAACGTATTTTTTGCTATAGTCTTAAGCTTGTTTTCCACTAGCGCGCGTCGTAATGTAATATTCTTTACGCGCGTAAAAACTTTTGAACGTTTCAAAGCTGAGAAACGCGTCGTTGCGCGCGCCAGTGGAAAACAAGCTTTAGTCGATATGTACGCCGCACAAGTCTCGCAAATTTGCTGCGTTTTTCGAGGGAAATCTCTGATCACGTGATCGTCAGCCATATTTTCAGAGTGGAACGTCCCATACACACATCAACGTGAAAAAAGATTTTCGAAAAATGTGTCTGGCAGCACTTCTCTCTGAAAATATGGCAGTTGGATAACGCTGCCGAAAATCCGTTTCGGCGTTCTGCTCATATCGACTAAGACTATTAAAAGTGTTTAAATTTTCAATAAGCCTTGACTGATCTTTAAAACGGTTATGACTGGCAATATTTAGAAAAACGTTACCCGTTACTATTGCACAGGGGCGTAGGAGCGTTCTAGAAGTTGGAGGGGGCAAAGAGAAACGAAAAGGGGTCTAAAGAATGGTTTTGAATTTTTAATGGAGTGTAGCGTCTCCGAATGCATGTGTACTTTTTACGTCTATGTAAATTGGTGGGAAAAGACTGACATTTAAAATCAGTTGTGGTTCTATAAGCTTAATATGAGTTTAAAATGAGCATTTGAGCCTTTTGAAGATTTCAACAGAACAAAAAGTTGGAGGGGGCAATAACATTAGTTGCCCCTCCAGCAAAATTCTAGGGAGGGGTATTGCCCCTCTGCCCCCCCCCCCTGGTTCCTACGCCCTGCCATTGCACCTAGGAGCAACAAACACAAGGAGAACGCAGCTAGCCTTTAAACACGCTAGTTAACGCAGTGTTGTGTACAAATTTCATTGGACGAACCTTTACACTGAACGTTTTACGGGTGGGGGGGAAGACAATTTCCAAATTATCCCCTTCCGACGGCAGTAGGCGCTAAAGCGTCTAACCAATGAAAAATGTACGCAAGAAAATGCATAACTTTTGACGGGTTGCGTGCTCCTTGTGTGGGGTGCTGCGTTTGTTGCTCTTAGCTTTCAAGCCCAGTTCACACTATACAATTAATTGGGCCACTTAATTGAAACCAACTAATTGTAAGCAAGAAAATTGAATAGTGTGAACAGAAAAATTGTAACCATTGTTCCAACTTTTTCTGTTCACACTGTACAATTAGTTGGTTTCAATTAAGTGGCCCAATTAATTGTATAGTGTGAACTGGGCTTTATAGACTCGTAACAGCTCGTCTTAAAATTACTCATGATGGTCATGGGCGAAACAGATTATTGTTAAACCGGAAGTAGAGTTTGGAGGAACAGATAAATTAACCGCCAAAATTGCGTATAATCAATAAAATTTCATTTAACGGTTTATATATGGATATTATTCGCAACTATAAAACGATGGATATAAACCAAATGAAAGGGAAATTTTTTATCCAAAATCCGATCTCTAAAGCCTAGTTCACAATATACAATTAATTGGACCACTTAACTGTATGCAACTAATTGTAAGCAAGAAATTGTATAGGGTGAACCGAAAAAGTGGGAACAATTGTTACAATTTGTCTGTTCACACTATACAATTTTCTCGCTTACAATTAGTTGGATAGAGTTAAGTGGTTCAAATAATTGTATAATGTGAAGCCCAGTTCACACTATACAATTAATTGGGCCACTTAATTGTATCTAACTAATTGTAAGCAAGAAATCTGTGTAGTGTGGACAGAAAAAGTGGGAACAATTGTTACAACTATTCTGTTCACACTATACAATTTTCTCGCTTACAATTGATTGGATACAATAAAGTGGCCCAATTAATTGTATAGTGTGAACTGGACTTGAACTGGGCTTAATTGGAAGGGTCGTACTAATTGTTATTACGTAACTTATGATCATACTAACCATATTGAAAAGCCCGAATAACGATGGCATATCTGTGACAGTCGCGCTTGGGCTATGTATTTAGCCCCCCGACCGGGGTCCAGAGCACTTACAAGCGTCCGTGACATTAACAACAAAAACAGTTAAGGGGGTGTACAGATAATACCATTGAAATATTACAAAATTTAGCCCAAATGTCGGAGCGGAGATAAACTGTAAACAGATAGGAAATGTAAACTTTGGTTTCATTCTGTAAAATTGTTCGTAGGAAGGCATTCGTCAATTGAACCATTAAAGTATTGAAAATGAACGGGGTCGTCGATAGTACGCTCAGATAACGATATTTCACGAAGTCATTGGATTCATTTCGGGTATAATTACTGTTATTGAGTAATCTACAATTTCAAAGTCAAACTACATAGATAAGGAAAACGAAAGGTTATTGAAACGAAATTGGGTCTCGCTATACCTTGTTATGACTACAACCAAAGAATGCATTCTCGCTGCAGCCCAAACGTTTTCATTTATGTCCTTTTTCATTGTATCGCTTCGAAACTGATCTCGGAAAATTTGTTACGTCATAGTCTGTTAGAGCCATTTCCGAATTAGAGTCCGACGCCGATGTAAAATTGTCAGCTGCGGCGTTACTCATTTTAAGAGAGTTCAGCAGCGGCGCGCCGACCTACTCGTTTCGGCGGCGGCGTACGCTATTATTCCTACAAAGCGTTTTAATAGCGATTGGTTGCGGATAAATTATTGAAGGGGACTATCGGAAGAATCGAAAACTAACTTAGAGCTTGATCCCCGACTATCCGGCGTTAAATAAACGGGCAACTTCGGCGTGGAAATAAGCGTCAATAGCTTTCGAAAGAAGGGCCCCACGTCGTAACGTATAGTCATAATAATGGTCGTGGAAGAAGGGCAGGCCTCCTAAGTAGGCTTTTGGCGAGCCAAGTGGGTAACCGCCCTGACATCATCCCGCGGAAAACGGCAGCTCCGTGATTGCCAACGACATGAAAACATGAAATATGACTCCAACATATTTTCATCCGCTCAACCTTAACTTCGCTAGATGGCGCCTTAAAAGTACCAAATTCAGGTAACTTCGGGATTCTTTTTTCTTTTGCCTCTCGCCCAAGATCAAGGTCACCCGGAGTCACTATTACTTTCTCTCGCCTCCTCTAGAGGGCGCTGTTTAATACCTATCGCCATCTTCTCCCACTCGCTCTCAAACTATAGCCAAGAATTAATGGATTCGGCTGAACGGATAATACGCGGGTAGCACCTTGTTCGCTTCGTAATTCTCTAAAGAAAAACCACGCCCCCCGTGCCTTTGCTGGCGTAATCTTTCCCCCTTTTTCCAGGTAAGGGGGGAAGACACTGCCGTGCCATCTCAGACTATCTCTCTCGGTGTAGGCGGAGAATCTCTCCCAGGAATCGTGAAAAGATCATTTATAGTTGGAGCTCCATGTTCTCTGTTAAGCTGAATTCATTCTTGGTATAACTCCTCTAAAAATGGCAGTTTTAAGAACCGAGAACTTGGAAATTAAGAGGCCTCCGCCACGCAATTTAGGGATTTAATTAAACGAAAACAGATGGTTACGTATTATTAATATTACTTTAATTTATATTAAACGAATATTTCCTTTAAATTGGTAAAATAAGAAAATTGCCAGATATTATAAATTATTAATAGCGGAAAATTATACCAAGAATGAGTGGGAAGAATCTAAAACTATATATTACGGCGGGCCGTAATTAAGTGTAGCTATTAAATCACTCAATTATCAAAATAATCGCAGTTTCGCTATAAATAAATATATACTTAGATTGAAAACTTACAGATTTTAACTCAAAATTTCCAAAAATATGCCTCTATAGATACCAACTACTCGAAAGGTATAATAATATAGTTCAAAAAGAAATTGATATCTTATGGACGCATAGTCAAACGTAATTTCTCAAATATAGCCCGCTATTAATAATTTGTAATATATTTTATCAGGAATGTATTTATTTATACTCAGGGAGAATGAATATGTCGAGATTATTTTTAGCGTTTCTCCAATTCCACCCGTTGAGGCCCCCGGTATGCTCCTCCGATTTAATAAAATCAAATAATACTGCAATCTCATTGGTTCTTAAAAATTACGTTTTTCAACGCGATTAACGCTGCTGCGAGCACGCAAAAAATAAGACCGCCTCCTTTTTCCCTCCCCCCCCCCCCTAGCGTGACGGGGTAGGGGCTCAACGTGTCCGTCGATAGTCTCGACATATTCATTCTCCCCGAGTAAAAATAAATACATTCTTGATTTTATGCTAGAGAAGTATATATTTGCTAATATTATTTGCAATCTTTCTCTGATTTTCCAAAACACGTTTTGGAACAAAAATATTGCAACCAAAATACATCCTATACTAACTTTAAAAAACTAAATAAAACATGGTTTAATATAAGTAAGCATCTATACGCGGTGTAATTTTAATATTTGAGATCGTTTGAGCCGTGGTGTGATGTGATGTATGGTTAAAGGAAAAAGGGACTTTATCGAAAAAAGGAATGAAATTCGCCCATATTTCGCAACACCCGAAACAAATAACTATACTCTTTAAGCAGAAAAAAATACCCCAAACCTGGTCGCCTTCCAAAAAAAATTGAATAAATTACACCTTGAAATTTCGTTCTTGAACTCGTAACCTTAATTTTTATGCAAAGCAAGCAGCTCGGCGTATCAAATTTTAAGGCGAACCTAACCTTAGAACACGACAACGCGTTATAACAATATAAACGCCGTCATATTTTCGCTTTCTAAAATTTCACTTTCTTTTGATATTTAAATGTCTATAATAAGCGTGCATTAGGCCTTTCAAAATTGGGACGGCCGATAGATATTCTTCTACAGTCCTTGTTAAGAATTAGATAAGAAAACGCACACCCTCGACATTATTTGAACGCTATAGTAAAACATTTCTTATTTGCATTTTTTTTAAACTAACGAGAGAGATATCTGTCGAAGAAGGAAGATCATTGATAGACGATCTCTTTATTAATCTTTTTCCAGAGAGTTTAGAAGAAGAAAAATTAGCAGCGGCGGATGGCCGGGCGCTGAGCCTGATAATTTCGAAGGGTCCTTTAACCTCGCTCCCAGATCGAAACATCAAATGCCGTCAATCTCAAATAATCAAATCATGGAAAAAGCGACGCCAGAAGTTCTGGCGATTAACAACTTCTGCGGCGGATCACATTGCAAGCAGCGTGACTTCGTCATTTGAACCGTTTCTCTGACACCAACGCTCTCGATTTATAATTACTGTTGCTCAAAACTTAATTTGCATTTAACCGCTTCTACAGATGCAAAGGGTACTTTTAAGCCTATTTAAATACGTTGCGTTTTCAAAGTGATCGTAATTTTTTAGATTAGTAGACGAAATTTTGCCCTTAACAAATTTGTAAACAGAGTGCCATTATTCCAATTACTGTGCATTTGAAAATAGAGTGCCATTATTCCAACTACGGTGCATTTGTAAACAGAGTGGCATTATTCCAATTACGGTGCATTTGTAAACAGAGTGCCATTATTCCAATTACGGTGTATTTGTAAACAGAGTGCCATTATTCCAATTACTGTGTATTTGTAAACAGAGTGCCATTATTCCAATTACGATGCATTTGTAAACAGAGCGCCATAATTCCAATTACTGTGCATTTGTAAATAGAGTGCCATTATTCCAATTACGGTGCATTTGTAAACAGAGTGCCATTATTCCAATTACTGTGCATTTGAAAATAGAGTGCCATTATTCCAATTGCGGTGCATTTGTAAACAGAGTGCCATTATTCCAATTACGGTGCATTTGTAAACAGAGCGCCATTATTCCAATTACGGTGCATTTGTAAACAGAGCGCCATTATTCCAATTACTGTGCATTTGAAAATAGAGTGCCATTATTCCAATTACTGTGCATTTGTAAACAGAGTGCCATTATTCCAATAACTGTGTATTTGTAAACAGAGTGCCATTATTCCAATTACGGTGCATTTGTAAACAGAGCGCCATTATTCCAATTACGGTGCATTTGTAAACAGAGCGCCATTATTCCAATTACTGTGCATTTGAAAATAGAGTGTCATTATTCCAATTACTGTGCATTTGTAAACAGAGTGCCATTATTCCAATTACTGTGTATTTGTAAACAGAGTGCCATTATTCCAATTACGGTGCATTTGTAAACAGAGCGCCATAATTCCAATTACTGTGCATTTTTAAATAGAGTGCCATTATTCCAATTACGGTGCATTTGTAAACAGAGTGCCATTATTCCAATTACTGTGCATTTGAAAATAGAGTGCCATTATTCCAATAACTGTGCATTTGTAAACAGAGTGCCATTATTCCAATTACTGTGCATTTGAAAATAGAGTGCCATTATTCCAATTTCGGTGCATTTGTAAACAGAGTGCCATTATTCCAATTACTGTGCATTTGAAAATAGTGCCATTATTCCAATAACTGTGCATTTGTAAACAGAGTGGCATTATTCCAATTACTGTGCATTTGAAAACAGAGTACCATTATTCCAATTACGGTGCATTTGTAAACAGAGCGCCATTATTCCAATTACTGTGCATTTGTAAACAGAGTGCCATTATTCCAATTACGGTGCATTTGTAAACAGAGCGCCATAATTCCAATTACTGTGCATTTGTAAATAGAGTGCCATTATTCCAATTACGGTGCATTTGTAAACAGAGTGCCATTATTCCAATTACTGTGCATTTGAAAATAGAGTGCCATTATTCCAATAACTGTGCATTTGTAAACAGATTGCCATTATTCCAATTACTGTGCATTTGAAAACAGAGTGCCATTATTCCAATTACGGTGCATTTGTAAACAGAGTGCCATTATTCCAATTACTGTGCATTTGAAAATAGTGCCATTATTCAAATAACTGTGCATTTGTAAACAGAGTGCCATTATTCCAATTACTGTGCATTTGAAAATAGAGTGCCATTATTCCAATTACGGTGCATTTGTAAACAGAGCGCCATTATTCCAATTACGGTGCATTTGTAAACAGAGTGCCATAATTCCAATTACTGTGCATTTGTAAACAGAGGGCCATTATTCCAATTACGGTACATTTGTAAACAGGGTGTCATTATTCCAATTACGGTGCATTTGTAAACAGAGCGCCATTATTCCAATTGCGGTGCATTTGTAAACAGAGTGCCATTATTCCAATTACGGTACATTTGCAAACAGAGTGCCATTATTCCAATTACTGTGCATTTGAAAATAGAGTGCCATTATTCCAATTACGGTGCATTTGTAAACAGAGTGCCATTATTCCAATTACTGTGCATTTGAAAATAGAGTGGCATTATTCCAATTACTGTGCATTTGAAAATAGAGTGTCATTATTCCAACTACGGTGCATTTGTAAATAGAGTGCCATTATTCCAATTACGGTGCATTTGTAAACAGAGTGCCATTATTCCAATTACGGTGTATTTGTAAACAGAGCGCCATTATTCCAATCACTTTGTATTAGAAAATGTGGCAAGACAGGAATTATATTGATAATCAACAGGAAGTTATATTATAAATGTATATTTTTTATTCAAATTTATGGATTTAAAATATTTAATTGTATTATTTTGGAACTGTGGTGAATCTTAGAAAAATTATCAAAAAAATAAGAAGAACCAAAATTTTATTTCAGTGATAATAAGTAAGGAACTCAATTAAAATACAATAATAAAACGTATATTTTGCTGAGACTATTCGTAATCTTAAATAGCGCAATTTTGATACCAATAAAAATTAGGAGTCTGTAGAAACGCAAATGGTCCGAGTTGCTAAGCTGAAAACAACCCTCAAAAACAACATTTGTGTTTATCTTTGTGTTGTGTAGTATATTTTCGCGAAGACATCTAGGGATCATCATTAAATCCTCGCTGTAAATAGCGCTCTAGCGTCGGTGAGTGCGTCAATGGAAGAGTTCCACGCCGATAGCCTTGAAAGATATCTTACCGAACGTGCCTCAAATATAGTCAACATTTTCCAATCGGAAAATTCGCGAAAAACGTGTTTTTATAAATAATAATAATAATCAGCTAGACTAAAACCCAAGGAACAACATTACATTCCCAATAAATAAAAAATTGAACAATTATTATACATTCATTATAAATAACTCCCAAATAGAGGTTACAATCAATTTGGGGCTATACTGCTTGAAACACGTAACTTCGAATGCACACATTAATTTTTCAAATTACGTTTCGAAAAATAAATGCGGGAAAAATTCGTAGCTAGGGCCTATATTGATTTTCAAAAACTATTTCATCGGAAAAATATGCTTTATTAATATGTAAATATTTTTCAGAGTTGTTCAAAATGCTTCTTTTTTTTTCAAAATGAAAAATGAAAAATACTTTCTCCATAACTCAAAATGCAAAATACTTCCTCCATAACTCAAAATGCAAAATACAAAATGCATTTTGAAAATACATAGTTGGCACCTAACGGAGGGGCCTATGGTCTCCATGGAAACCGAGAGGGGAGATCAAAAAGTCAAACCATTTCGCGCGTAGCTACTAAATAGGTAGCCATTTTGTTGGTCATCGCAACAAAGTGACAAAACGTACGAAAATTAAATTTATGCTTCAATTTTTTTTAAATTAATATTGCTATGGGCCCTAAACCAAACCAGAGAAGATTTTAAACCCGGTTATTTAAACCAAATAGCAAATGACGACTGAAATATCTACGAAAAGAAGTTGGCAAAGTTTATCAAATTAGGCCTTGGTGGTGATCGAATAAAATAACAATTTTCGATCTCCCTTTCTAAAAGAACTACTCGAACAATTTGTAACAAGGCAGTTAACCAATTTTAACGTGAATCTAAATTCCTAATCATTTTAAAATAATTAAAATCCGCAAACAGACGATTGAAACTGTTAACCCTCGCGTTTTACTGATAAATATACTGTATATCCACACCAGCAAAATGGCGGCATTGTACGGTTCATTCTTGCTCAAATAACATATTTATTCTTGGTGCATATATCTATACTTGCAACTGCGTCATTGGTGACTTAGGGATGCAAACTATGTATTGGTTTTCGAAGTGTAAAATGGTTTTTGCAGCTCAAAATAAAAATATAAAAATAAATAAATATATAAAATAAAGCGGTGGCACTGTACGAATGTGCGTCTGCTTCTGAGTAAGGGAGTAACTATGATTACTTTGGAGTAAATACCAGATTAGCTTTCTCTACAAGAGCCGCGATGATGTTAGCAGAGTAAAACATTTTGAAAATGTTTTTCAACGTATCAAACCCACAAAATGAAAAATGTAAAATGCAAAATACTTTACTGATATTTCTACGTACTGTAAATTTTACATTTGAGATCGTCAGACAGAACTAATACAGGCGGTGCATTTTGGGGTGTAAAACTAGCTGGAGCCTGCGAATGCGCATGCATTCCACCATGGGGCACGTTTCATATTTACGTCCTAGAGATACTTAAGAAATATATTTTATTTTGGAAAACAACTGAAAAAATTAAACCGATAATTTTCAATTAAATCGAAGGTGAATTTACCAATTTTAATATTCATAGAGTTCCTCTCTATAAAAAAAAGATAAATTAATTTCATCAGGCAAAGGTGTGACTTTTGTCTCAAGGTTTCTCTACCTATCCTATTTCATCCGTTGGGAATTTATTTAACAGGCTCATACTCACGAATGCGTGAAAACTATCCCCCAGCACGATTAAAATGCGGAGAGAAAACACGAATTCTTTGAAATATATACGGATATCGTAGTAGGACTTAAGGTCTGCCGAGCAAGGCCCTATCCAATGACAAAGAGCTCATTTGAATAATCAACTATTTCGTCGGGGTCAGACTCTTTACGGTACCCCTATCCGGCTGGCCATGAAATCTTATTGTTTTTGTTTTGGAGTTAGTTTCCGTCTGAAACAGCAAACCGGAAGTGTGGGATATTGGCTAGAGGGCCCATTTTTTTCATCTCGAACAAATATCATATATACAAGGTTGTCTTCCATAACACGCGTCACGTATTAGGGTGGACACGGTAGTAGCTGCTTTGTATTACCAGAAGTGTATATGTTTAAGACATAAGTATACGTCTAAGTCATTAAAATTAAACACGTGTCTCGAGCCACTTTTCAATGAGAATTAATGACCCCCAAATTCCCAAATTTTACTACGAGTTTTACTCATTCTAGCGAAGTATAATGTTAACATTTCTTTCCATTATGGAAATTAAATTACATAAATACAAAATTTTTCCGGAAGTTAGTGTATGATGTATTTAGAGCTGCACCATTTATCGTTCCGAAATTTATTTTGAAATATCGGCAAAAGAACATATTTCAAGCGAATAACATTTGTAGTATTAAGGGGGAAGACTACAGTGGCCATTGTCTACTTTCGCGCTATTTCAAGCTGAACTCTTTTAATTTTGTATTTTAACTTATAAAATTAATATTGATGTGTAAAACCGCCTCTTGTTTAATGACTAAAATAATTTTGACAATTTTAAATTTAAAAGTAATTAAGTTATTACGTTTTAATTCGGACCCCCGGAGCTAAACAAGTTGGGCAAGCACCCAAACTACCCTTTAGTTAGGACCTTATATCTCGTTAACTATTAATATTAGAATTATCAAAATTATTTTAAGCACTAGAGGAAGGTTCAGCCTAATAAGAAAAATATAATTCAATTATGTTATTGTTAAAGCAGAAACGTTCAGCTTGAACGAAAAAGAGGCTTTTACTGTTTGCTTCCCCCTTAAGAGAGATGGAAAAAAATGTACTTTAAACCTAATTAAACAGATGGAATTGACAATCGAAAATAAGTTAAAATTCAATAAGCATTTTTATCTATAAATATTAAATAGATAATAATAATTTGCAGTAGCTCAAATCCTGTTTCAAATTTGTGATAAAAATTAAAATCAGCATTCGCTATAGAAGAGATGTCAAAAAGAAACTTCAATTAAACTTAATTTTAAGAAATGAATTCAAATCAGGTTTACGTAAAATAGGCTAGTAATTTACATAAAATTAACCTTAATTGGGTGACCATCAAACTAGGCCTAGCGTTGTTTTAAGTATTCAATATATAAGGAAAAAAATATATAAACAAATCAGTGTAAAGATATATATAGCTATCTATTCGAATATAGAACCATGGCAAAAAATAAACCAAAAAAAAGTTCTTTATTATCAAAGGGGGCGGTGTGTACGGATTGCTGCTAAAATATCGAATCCAATAGACGATCACGTGAACCCCCGTATTGACAGCCATAGATCAATTCCTATAAAGCGGTTAGTTAATAAATCAACAAAGACTTTTCCCGACAAGGTCATCTTGGTGGATTAAACCGGGCAGGTTCCGTTCACGTGAGACAGTCACGCCGACCGAAGAAATTAGCCGCGTAATCAAACCCGCAAACCGTACCCTCGTTTTCTCCTTCGACCCGCGCTATCAATTTAAGCGGGCAATATTCAAACTGGCATACCGCGTTCTTCGTTCTATTATAACACCGAGACGTTTTCGTGGAGAACCTGTATTTAACGCGCGTAATGATAATTCATGATGACCTTGCAAACTGTACGTACAGTTGGGAAAAAATTGAACGCGTTGGGCAGAGGGGACCTTGAAAAAGTTGAAATGCGTTGTAGCATCCAATATAGGCTCCCACGAGCTACGCACGAGATAGGCTTCCTATTTTCGAAGTACTTTTTGCATCAGAATGTATATAATATTAAACATCTTGGAAATTATTTTTGTAGTATCTTTTAGCCGTATCTATAAAAGTCAAGGTCAAGGTCGAGGTCGAGGTATATTCAGTTATAAATATAGCCCATAGGGAAAACGTTATTACGTCAACCGTGATATATTTCACCAAATGTAAATAAAGTGATTTTGATATATAATCATAAGTAACAATATGTATGACATTCCTCTTCTTTTCAATCTAATATTTGACACTGACGCTCTCGCCTAGACTTGGACTTGCAACAGAGCTGCACTTGCATATTGGTTTATTTATGGTCCTTGGAAAATTTAGACGCTAGGAGGCTCTGTGCTGCATTAATCTCTGATTGGCGACTTGCCGAGTTTGAATGCCTTGATCCCATCTTAGATTAACAATAGTAGTGCCTACCTGGATATATCACTCTATCGTTCCGTGTGCATTTGCTAAGTGTTTGTTACGGGTTATGGCTTGTAGAAGGCTACGTGTTACGGGAGTTTCGGAAATTCTCCGTTAACTTCGCAGAAGCGGCGCAGCTGTCGCAAAATCCATTTGCTGATCAGATTTTTTCCAAGTAATATATCCAGGTGGGCACTACTATTGTTAATCCAAGATCCCATAACACTTGTAGAGGTTAAAGGTAATAGTTAGTGTAGGGAGCTGTTGGCTCGCGTGGCACGAAGGGCTGGCCACCACCCTCCTACGCGTTGTAACCCGGCCACCTGTTTAAAGGTATTTAAAGTCACTCGATGACTTGGGCCTAAGGTGGTGCCTTGGTTATTAGCCTAGCTGATTATTATTATTATTATTATCCCAGGTGGCCAGGTTAAATTGCGTAGGAGGCTGAAAATGGGTTTAATAATTTTTGTTAATTTTCATACTAAGATTATGTTACTTATGGTGTTACGTGATAATTTCAAGAAAGGTATATTTATTTAAGACTTTTACGACGACTGAAATATTTCTACAAATGTAAATAAAGTGATTTTGATATTGAAGAGCTAAATTTAAGTGTTACGTAATAATTTTAAGATATGTCATTTTGCCTGAGGCTTCAGATGAGTGATATTTCTAAATCCAATTTATTAATCGTGTAAATTTAATCATTTCAATGTTATATTTTGCGGGCTCACAACTAAACTAAAAAGTTTGACAAACTAAAAAAGCACGTGAACAATTTAGTCACATTACACTGTTGTTTTCTTCTCAGAAAGTTGCTGAGTAATACTGGATAAATTGGCTTAGCTCTATTCCTAAGATTTAAGTCTTAAGTAATTAACTCCAATTAACATTAAATTAGACGTTTCTAAGCGTTTCTTAAAACATTCTTTACCTTTAACACCAATTGTTAAAATTATATTACGCTCAAAAAATATTGAAATGGAATTTATACCACGTTTAATAATAGCTGATATTTTAAATATGAACAATGCGAGGTGGACGACAATAATTATATTAATTAATTAATTAACAATTGAAACGTTCATAAACCTCGCTGACTCGTAACTTCAGAAGCGCTATCGGAATTGTCCCACCGCAGTCTGCCCTTAACAGCTAGATTAAAGATAGCGAGGAAAGAAGTCATTAGCAGTTACGTCGAAAAAGACCTTGAAAATTTGCATACATTCGCGCGGCCAGAAATATGGCGCTATAAAGGCTTCTCGGAAACCTCACTCGGGGAGGAAATAAATATGAATTTCACGTGTCACGCCCTGAGACTTGTTTCTATACGCGTTCGCGAATTATAATTTTTGATCTTAACTAGAAAACAATTTCACGCTTTAATGTTTTAAATTGAAAATCGCGTTGTTTTACGAATTTAATATCTTTGGCGAGATATTGTAATCCGTTGATTTATTACGTAATATTATTTATTTATTGTGGAGCTCAGATGACAATTCGAATCAGGACCTGCTTTAAGGATTTATTTAGAACTACCCAAAATTATGATATGATTGGTAAAATTTACTTATCCAAAACCTATTTTACCACTACCCAAAATAACTTCCAGACTAAAACTTTTTTTGGGTTGTATCAGAAGTAAATGAACCGAAGTTATCGAAATAGCGCTCAGAATCGGAGGGCGTTTTTCTTATGAAAATGATGAGAAAATCGAATTAAATAAAAGCTAATTTCCGGTCTAGGAGCGCGCAAAATTTCAAATTCGAGGTCAAAATGTAACTTCATAAGGAAAACGCCTCCAACATGGAAAGCATAGAAAACTGATAACTTCGGTTCATTTACTTTTGGTTGTATTCAATTAAAACTACCCATAATGAACCAAAAATTAAGTTTAAATTGGTAATTATGTCACTTGCAAAAATTCAGTTTGTCAAAACCCAATTACTTTCCAGACTGAAACGTTATTTTGGTAGTACTAAATTTTAGAACTACCAAAATAGAAACATTAAAATTGTCCCTGATTTGAATTATGTTTTTGATTTTTAAAAGTACGGCAAAAGAAATTCGACATTAGTCTGAATATTAGACAGATTAAGCCAGTGCCCGAAAACTTGTGGCGATAAAAATAGTGATCGAAGGATGAACACAAAATAGTCTTGATTTTAAGTTTAAAATAAAGGAAAAAATACGATAACTAAATATTTTTGCGTGGAATTGTTTATTGTTACGCTCATTGCGATAAGATAAAATTGCAGATTAATTTTAATTTATCTTGTTTCCAAGCGAACTGATCCGTTATTCGATACTTTTTTTTTCGTTTTAAATTGGGGCTATTAGAAAATTTAAACCACTTATCTCTTGAACTTTTCAACATAAACACACCCACGAAATAAAATAAAAACATTGATAGAAATGGAAAATATTACATTATCAACATCGTATTGTCACCGGATAGTTTGGAGAAAGGAGGAGGGCCTGGTAAATCTACGCTATACAAAAATCGAGGTTAGAGGCTATTCGAGTCGAAAGTCACTGAGCACCGTTGTCAAGGCTATTCGAAGTGTCAATGCAACGTGAATTTTGGTGGGGTTAATCTTAGGTGATGTAAGCGTAGCAAACTGTCAATGCGTGTATTGCGTAATTCAATTTCTTGTGAGCTTTGATAAAGTAGGATAAACAGGATATGGCAGAACTGTTTGATAAAGTGATAGCTCATGGTGACATCGGAGCAATGACATTAGAACTTTGAACTCTTCACGCTCTAAACTTTAAGGCTGGGTCCTTCATTGTGTAAATCAGGGTGACCACAGGAAACCCTTCAATTTTTTATAGAAAAAATAGGAAATATTTAGTCATTTTAAAGGAAATTATAGGAGTAATTTTCATGTAAATATAGGAAATTATAGGAGTAATTTTCATGTAAATATATTAAATTATAGGAGTAATTTTCATGTAAATATAGGAAATTATAGGAGTAATTTTCATGTAAATATAGGAAATTATAGGAGTAATTTTCATGTAAATATAGGAAATTATAGGAACGTTCAGGTTAATTTATAGGAACTTATGGGAAAAATAAGACATGCTTTTAAAGAAACTTTGGTGGAATTTAAATATTACCTTTAAAGGGAATATAACCTGCAAAGCAATCTTTATAGAAGACCCCTTCAATTTTTCAAATTTCCCTGTCCAGTGACGCCAAACATTTCTAAAGCCAAAGGCAAGAGCGGCCAGAGCTGCAAACGTTGGTGTTCCACACCAAATACCTGAGGTTATATTCCCTTTAATATGAAAACCTCGCAGACCTCGTGACTAGCTAAATGAATTATAGAAATATTGCATTTTCATTTGAAAAACACCAGCCAGCCGTAAACGCCAATAATAAGTGTTTTAAACAGTTTTATTAATAGGCTAGGCTGGCTGTTTTTGAACGCCTTCTATCTAACTTTAAAACTATATTGAAATCAAAGCTCCAAGTACCAAAAACAATAAAATTGTCGAATTATAGTAAGACAATCGAAATATATAGGAAAAATTATAAAATATAGGAATTGTGGTCACCCTGCGTAAATTAATAGCAAAGAATAAAATGCTTCGAATAAAAACTCCCCCTTAAATCTAAACGTAGGCTACAAATAAAAACTAAAGTATTATATTGTTTTTGATATTTTATTTTTCAATATATAATTTATGCCTATTTAATTTTATATTTACAAAGTTGGCACCAGTTTTTTTTCTCCAAAACAAAAAATCGGAACTTTATACAACCATTTTCTCTTCGCACAAAAAACGCGAAAGGTTTGGCCATTTTCACGTAATTTTAAACATTTCATATACAACAAAAAAATATAAATACCAGAAAAAAAACAATTTAAAAAATATAAAACACGCGACAAAAAAGCCCCACCGAATGGCGCTTAATTCAAAGATAAATCCTTTTAACTTTTACGTCACAACCGTAAACTCGTTTCTAATTTGGCTGTCACATTTTTATGGCACTTTCTCGATGAAAACCCCGTTTTTTATATCAAAATATGGGTATTTTTTATTACATTTTTTTCACCTTATGGACATTTCTTAAGATCCTTTAATATCTGAAACACGCGTGAACATTTTGGTTCAGGTACAAAAGTTACGATAACTATATAATCTCTTTCCGTGTCTGTTTTTATTTAAAGTTAAGTCAAACGAATTAGTGATTTTAAAATAGGCAAACATACATATAGCGAATATACAAGTACCGTTTAATAAGTATTTCGTACCGAAGCGTTAATTAAATGGGGTTAATTGTTATAACAAGAACATTTCCAATGACGTACCCAAGCTACGGTACAAAACCAAATTCTTTCACTTTTAGTAAAAAATTCATGCTTAAAACAGTATGAACATTTTTTTTAACACTTAATTCTTCCAATTTGATATATCAAAATGGTTTTTTCTTCATTTTGTCTTAAGTGATATGACGAGTTTAAGATATTGACGAAATTTAAAAAAAAGAAAAGAAACAAAACATGAATTTTTTTTAATATAAAATCTAAAACTAAATCCGGAGATAGGAACCATAAAACCGTCGCGGAAAAAAACCAACATTTTTGGGAGGAGAGGGGCATTGGTTTCTTCGCGTGTTTAAATTGCCGCCCCCGTTTGCTCCATGGCGCGTAAGTCTTCCCATTCGCTAATGGTTTAAAATATACGTTCGGGAGTTGTACCAAACGACTAGGCGAAAGGCTTTACTTTTTTTTCAAACTGTCTCAGCTAAAAATAACATGGTAGCCATAAGGATATTTATAGGAACCATCCATTTCCGGTTCGTCACAGACACTTCCGGTTAAATAAAGGCCATGTGTGGGGGGGGGGGTGAAATGCCGCTACAGAGTGGGATGGGGACCGATGGACAGTTTATTTTAGGAGCGCCAGGAGTAACTAGGCCCCACTAACTAAGGAGTAACTAGGCCCCACTAACTAAGGAGTAACTAGGCCCCACAACGTTTTCATTTCTTCATTTTGAACCAATTCGGACGCGAGTACCAGCCTCGACCTCCGAATTCGATTATCCTGGTTCTCCGCCAGACGCCCTTTACGTATCGATTTGGTGGCTGTGACGTCACGTAGGCTGCCAAAGACAGCTGTAGCTATTGATTATCAAGGTCGCCTAGAGAACAGACGCGAAAAAAGGGTTAAATTTTACCGTTACATTTTCTCTTCTCTCGCGAATTAAGCCTTTTCTCCCCCTCACGAAACATTTTGGAAAGCGAAAAGCGAAGCCTTGGCGAATCTTCTCGCGAAGGACCGCGCGCTATCAGTCCTTGTAACCAGCGTTGCTTGCGGAAAAAATCCTTGATTTCGTTGACTATCTTTTCGTTTTCCAAAAAGTCTTATCGGGTCTTGAGGGAAAAGGCCTCTAGAGAGTTAATTAAAAATAATTAGTACCTTTTCGACAGCGACTGATAATCCATCAAGCGTTATTCATCCAAATTATCATGATCAATAAAACAAAATGTTATAGCGAAATTAACACGAAACGTTCCATCAGTAAAAATGTGTATCCAGGCAAAGTTATTCGGTTATTATAAACGTTTAAATGTTCGGGTGGCGCGTGCGGGTATATAAATCCCGGATTAACAGATTACTCTTAATCCAGTCGTCGTAAATGGGATGGAGCTTTGGATTATATTAAAAAAGTAACAAAGGCAACGAATAAACTTGGCAATAAATCCAATGCCGGTTTGTCTTTCCGCGTTTTGAACTGATCAGATCACAAAATATATATGTATATAAACGTTGACACTTTGGAGGAGGAGGGTTATTATTGGCAATTACGCGGCTCGAAGGATCTTGGTTCAAAAAAGTGGAATTGGAAGAACAGCCACGTGACACCGTTTCAGTTTCGGCCGCGATTATATTTGGCGTATGCTTGGCAAGAATCGTCGTCCACGGTACAGTTGGCTTGACGGATGGTCGCGAGTTTTCACCAGTAGGGGGAGTCATTGATGAGATGGTTCCAACTGGCAAACTCCGTCCACCTGTCGAAGTCGGCCGTGACGGGATCCGCGAATTTGGGGACGTCGGTGTACCTGGCCACGACGGGGTCCAGCGCCGGCTTGTCCGCTTCCGGAACGGGTTTCTCCATCAGTTTCAACCGGAAGTTGGTGCCGCCATTGCTGTCCCAAAATTCGTTGCCGCCGCAAGCGTATTTGACGCAAAATTCGACCGTCTCGTACTTGTCCGCCGTCGGAGGAATAGGCTCGCTGAAGCTGAAAGTGTCGTACTGAGTCGTGACGTTCAGTTCCAACCCGTTGGAGACGAACACGCAAGGACTGTCTACGTGACTCAACCATCGGTCGAAGGTGAATCTAACGACGACCTCCTTGTCGAAGGAAATGTTCTTAACTTTGACGGTGCCGGTGACTAGGGGCGCGTCCTGACCCTCTTCCTTGACTATGACGTTCTCGAGGGAGACGTGGTCGGCCTCGAGTTTGTGGCGGAAGGCGACGTAGTCCGACGCGGGCTGCGGGAAGGTGGGTTCCCAGTGAGACTCTTTCATTTGACCATTGCCAGCGACGCGAAACGAGCGACGGCATTTGACGCCTCCCAGGGCGAATCCGGTGCTCAACCCCCCGCGTCCCGTGACGTGTTCCAGGAAGGAATCCGTCCATCTCGGAGGACAGTCCGAAGGCTCCGTCATGATACGGACGTGCGTCAAGGCCAAGCCTTTGTCGTCGGCGAACCAGACCCTCTTCTTGTCCCTGCCGGAAGGACTCGTAGGCGACTCGATATCCGGGACCACGAGCTCGTCATCGGGAGACTGGGTGACGGTCTTGATCATGAGGATGGGTCGAATGGGCGTGGTCAGAACCGTCCCTTTGCCATTGTTAGCTTGCTTGTGACTTTCGTTCAGGGCGTTAAGGCGCAGCGTGTTCTTGCGATGCGGTAAGTGGTGGTTCCTTCCGGTTGGCATGCTCTGATGGTTGTAGGCGTAGTGGAAATCGGCCAGCGCCGATTGACTAAACAGCGGTGGACTCTCTGACAAGATCATATCCAAATCTGCCGGCATCGGTGTCGCGAACCGAAGCTGCTTTCAAGGTCAACAATGTTTACAGCCCGCCGAAGTTGACGACCAGACCAAAAACATTCACCTGAAATCAAACACATTCCCTTTAAATACCGTACAAGATCTTAATTAGCGATAAACTTGGAGTCTACCTAAGCCTTTTCTACGGGGTCAATGTCAGCGCGTGATTCAACAATTAAATTATTCGCTTTCGTTTATTTAATACGTCTTGGAGATAAAACAACGGGACTTTTGTTTGAAATGTAAAAAAGGAGAACGCTAATGGATCGTGCAAACCCACGCGGAAAAAAAACGGGACTCGAATTCTCCCCTCTGCCATTTTAATTAGCGAGCAACGAGTTTAAGGAAAGTCCTAGACCCACATTTTAATATGTTGTACGCGGGACTCGCACCGCGTGTTTTTTAAGGCCTAGGTCATATTAACTATTAAAAACTCCGCGCATACATTTGACAAGCGCGTATTAAATGGGAGGAGTAGCTAAATACGTCATTGGACTCCGTTGATCAATAACTGTTTTTCCCACGAAATTTGCCGGAAATGCGAGACAGACAAGCAAAGCGGAAATTGACCGAAAAATTACGCGTATTATTTCGAAACATTCTAGTTTATTACTGAAAAAAAATGAGCTTAACTTAAAAATCTTTTAAATTAAATTTAAAAATTGTTACTAGGCACTTACCGGGTAAAATGGAAATGCGTGAATTAACAACAGTTTTAATTCAATATTGTCATTCCAAGTAATATCTCCGCTACACGATTTTGTTCAATCATGAATGATTAGAAGGCGTGAGCAATTTTCTTTCGGTACTTAAAATTAAGGGACTTTATCCCCAGTAAATGAGCCGCCTTCGTTAGTTAGAGCGCGCGCGGGCAAAAAGAACGCCTTTCTGGCTTCCTTTCGCTGAGAGTCGCTTAGCAGTTGTGAGAGTAATTCCGCCGGTTTGAGAGAATACGTAGCCCGATTTTTTTGTCCCTCTATACCGGAACAGGCACCCAACGCTCACGTGCGACGTTACGATCGACCAATCGCGGAGCCGCTTGATACGAGTGTTACGTCTTTCGCGATAGGAGACTGAGCCAATGGAAGGAGCCGTATCGCTGGCGCCGGGCGACGCGTTTCGCGTGCTACCGACACTCTGAACAGTTTGTTGGCAACTTTGCCAACGTAATTCCTCTCCGAACGTCTCATCTCTTCGCAACCATCAACCCCCGAGATCGGCTTTGGACAACAAGAGGCTAAAAATATTCGAGACGTTTTTATTTTTTTTCTTTATAGCAAAAATGCGCCCCAGGAGGGCTCCATTTCCCCCCCCCCCCCCAATCACGAGACTCAAAACTGTACCCCATTTATGGATCTATTGTGTTTAGGGATGATTGCGTCGACGGTTTTATAGTGTGCCAGGGCCTACTGATACCGTAACCTACTCCATCTGAATTTGCATCGTATCGAGGCGGCATATGGGTTACTACATCCCCGTTTAAAGGAGTCCCTTTAAAAACTTATATAAGACGTTTTTGGTCACGAATCCTTTGCCCTTATTCGTCTAAAATTTATTTAAACCTTGAACGAAATTGTTTCGCGAAGTGTTTTGTCGTTAAACAAATTTTAAAAGGCATAATTTCAAGGCTTTTGAGTTTTATTTGCGTTTATCAATCGTACTAATCTGGGTTAATTAATTGAGAGAAAGTGCCCCGTAAATAAGCTCATTAGAGGCCGATTTCGATAGCCGGTTGATGGTATAAATAGATCTCAAAGTGTCGGATTTCGAGACGGCGACGCGTTTCTGAGTATCGAGGAACTAATTATAAACTATCTTTTGAAATTACGAGATTGGTTTTAACCCTTTCACGTACGTGTTTCCAAATTTACCGTGAAGTGGCGAATTAAAAACATTGGACCCAATGTTGCGTCACGTCTTGTCGCCGAGAGCTCGAGATCAACACGCTTCGCTCACGTGGAAACGGATGGCCGGGAATTCCCTTCCCCTCGCCAGCTTTTCAACGATTGTCTCTTTAAGCGACCGCCACGCCATCTCTAGACCGTTATCCGCAGCGTAAGCCGTCGACAAAATTGTTTAGTAACGTTACGCCCGTAATACGCCTATAAATCGATATTCCGACGAAAATACAACGAGACATGTCGAAAATACTTTTTTTCTGGATAGATAAAGCGCGCAATTTCGCATTGTGGAAATAGATAAGCGCAAAAAAAATTCGCACGATTTCTATAAACAAGCATTATTTGCGCAAATAAAAAACAGATAACCGATATTATATCAATTTAAGAGCCGGGATTTCGACCTTTGCGGGCGGGTGGCTTCCCAGGACGAATATTTTTTATTTTTAAATAAACATATGGCCGCTACGCCTCGATGTTTACCGGGGAAACTACTTAATTCGCGTCTTGTAAAGCGAAAGTTTTTGCTATTTTCAGCAAAGATTCTTCACTAGTAAGTATTGCAACACCTCAGGTCACTTCACCTAATATGCTTCTTGCAGTGGCGTAGCCAGGATTTGGTTTCGGGGAGGGCACACAATGTAATAAAATAAAACATAAAAAAATTGTACATACAACCCTACGTTTCGGGGGGGCACGTGCCCCCTGTGCCCCCCTCTGGCTACGCCACTGGCTTCTTGTCTAATTCGGTAAAAACTGCCTCGTCAGCGAGTTAATTCGTAACAAAACTAGCCAGTTAGGTAACCGACGAACACAGTAAAAGGATGTCTATTAGTGATATTTCGAGGCGCCGAACAGACAAACGCGTGTTTTTATTTCTAAACTAGTCTCAGACGTTGAAATTTCGAAATCCATTTCTTCTTCGTGACTTGACAATATATTTTTTTGATTAACCAACTAAATAATTAATACTAGACAGAGAACCAATTAATCACTAAATATGCTTTAAAAAACAAAATACGCGATATAGATTAGAAATAAAATTTTTAAATGTTAAAAAAACATCGATATTGAGGGGATAGAGTAGACCTTAATGATGAAACGAAAACGGTGTTGCTGCCCAGATTTTGGTTTATGGGCAGAACCGTCCCTTGAGTAGGGCGAGCGGGGAAGTGGCCCAGGGCGCCAAAGTTTTTGGGGCGCACAATCAAAGATTTTCATTTAAATTAGATATTGAAAAATTGTCATTTTATTCAATACCGAAGGTAATTGTAAAAGAGATCACCCCAAAGGCCTAATTTGATAAACTTTGCTAACTTCTTTTCTTAGATATTCCTGTCGGTATTTGCTATTTTATTTAAATAACCCGGGTTTAAAATCCTATCTGGGTTTTCTTAAGGCCCTTAACGATATTAATTTAAAAATTTGAAAGTATAAATCTAATTTTCGTACGTTTTGTCGCTTTGATGAGATTACCAACAAAATGGCTACCTATTTGGTAGCTACGCGCGAAATGGTTTTAAATTCTCACTCCCCTCCTGGTTTCCAAGGAGACCATAGGCCCCTCCCTTAGGTGCAAACTATGTATTGAGAAAGCATTTTTCATTTTGAACAAAAAAAACATTACGAACAAGCCTGACAACCATACGTAAACCATTTTATACTATTTATATAATTACCAAGGACGATTATAGACTTATCAGTTCCAGTTGAAAGTCCTAGTCGGAGCAGAACTAGAGTGTCATTGTAGAAAAAAAGTTCGGTAGAAAAATTAGCATTCAAACAACAGCACCTGACCTCTTAATTCAGTGGCGTAGCCGGTGTAAGTACAACCTGACTTTTCAAAAATGCAGTGATTGAAAACAGAGTATTTGATTCATGTTGGTTGGTCGATCGTGGGTTGTGGGCCTAGTCATTTACGATAGATCAAGTGGAATTTAAGGAAAGGTACGATGAAAAGCTAAAATACCTAGAAACTAGTAATCTTTACACAAACGATTACAAAGATTTCGAAAAATAATGGAAACTGACTAATCCCGCCAAGCCTTGGATAATGAGATTGGAATGTACAGTATGCGAACAAATAATCCAAAATGGCGTTTAAGAATAAAGCTAGTTATACAGCTCCTTTTTATGGTAGATCGACGAATTCCATACTTATGCCACCAGGTGAAGCGGAATCCAAGTTTAGATTAATATTTAAACTAGTGTTGTTAACTTTCCGGAAAAATAAAATGCGGAAAATTTTCCAGAATATTTTCCGTAAATCGGAAAAATAAAAAATTGAAACAAATTACTTTTTAAGGGTTTTTAATTTTTTAACTTTTTATCGATATAAAATGTCTAATAACAGTAAACATACTACTATACATTAATAGTGTTACATTGTTAATCAGTTTAAAGCTAGTCTAGAGGTTTAGTTTTACTGAGGCGAAAATGCCGCTTTATTTAAATTTGCAAACAATATTAGACTCATCATCGAATGAAAACATTTTTTTTCGGAAAAATACGGAAAATTTTCCGGAAAAAGGGCCTCGGTCATTTCAGATTTAAAACACTAATTTAAACTAACAAAAATAGAGCGAATTTTGAATTATAGATGATTGTATATACGGTATTTGAGAGTCAAATTATGAACTAAATGCTTAAGTGGACGACAAATATCTGTTTATTTTTGGTGCCCAATGCTTAAATTGGCATCACTGACGTCGGAATTACAGACCGCCACGATTTTGAATTTGACCATTACTATCGATGGTTTGATATTTCTTCACACGCGCATTGTCATTTTTGACGAAACCAGGATAGTTTGGTCATTTTTGATTTTTACAGAATAACCTCCCAGTTTATTTAACGATTTAGTTTGCTGATAATAAAGCCGTGAGCAGGTGGGCTAGTATTGGAATTAACTAATTTTTGGGTTGGAATCTCCCCAGCGAGTTTCAATCCGCGAATAGTGGAACCACCCGACTATAAAACGTTTCTAGTCCTCCCTATACCCGCGACGAGGCATGTCATTACCGCGATTAATTCCTCTCTGTCACCCACTGCCATAGTGGCATTATTGCCACAGACGACGAAATCCTGATTTAAAGAAACTGTAATAGATCTATCGTACAATCCTCGAAACTCGATATCTGACAGAATATTACGGGTTACAACAGAGTTGTTTCGAATTCGTTTCCAAGAGCACGCTCCTAATCCTCCCCACCTTCAGCCTCGCGTAACTCGGCCACCTCGCCCACCCCTGACCGGGAGCCCGAAAGATAAAGAATATAATGTTTCGGCGGCGCGAAGCAGCTAGACTATGTCTCGATTGATTACACGCGACTTGCTAAATTAAGGTTTTTTTAATATTACAAACTGCCAAATATAATTCCCTCTCTTTTGCCTTTCCCCGGCCTAAGATTAACAAGATGTCACGGACATTTAAGTCCACACAATCCCCCCGATGTATTCACTAGATTTTAAATATTAAATTTTAATTGTAACAAATTTGTAATCTTCTTGTACATTAATTTAATAAACCCAAGAGGAATTTTATCAAAAAATAATTTTTCGAGTTACCTGGTTTTGGAAATAAGGGAGCGAAACGTGAACACATTAAATTAATTTTTAGACAAAACGAATTTTTCGAGTTACCTGGTTTTGGAAATAAGCTAGCGAAACGCGAACGAGTTAGATGCCGCCGGTAACAATTGGCACAAAATACAAATGTGACAATAGTGCGTACGCGGGTTGTGGGAGAGGTTGTGGGGTCCTGCGAATTAGCCAGAAATATCACTTAAAATTAAAATTTCGTAATTCAACCAAAGATAACACAGAACTCCGTACCCTAGATTCGAATTCTGGTAGCTTTCCGATTGACGGTTTTGTAACGAAGCGTTTACCCACTTCCGGCACGTGACCTCAGAAAAATTGGACTCCATCGGTCGCTGCCATCTAGGAGCCACAAACACAGCACCCCACACAAGGAGTCTTCAAAGTTGACCGTGGTCTAATATATAGTCGATTAATGTGGTAACTAAGTTTTTCTGAGTTGCGGCCGGAAGTGGGTAACCGCTATTGACTACGCGCGAGCTAGTTATTTCGAATCTAAGGTACGAGGTTTATATGATCTTTGATGCAACCGAAAACTTAGTACTGAATACTGATCAGTATTCAGTACTAAATAGAAATATAATATTCATCAAAGTCGCTCTTTATGTAAAAAAGTACCTACAAGAATGTATTTATTTATTAATGATTATGGTGGGACAATCGCCGGGCACGTTGAACGCCTTTCCCCCGTCTCGCGCGGGGGGGGGGGGGGGGGCAGACAACACGTCACCGGCGTTTGATTTCCATCGCGTTAGGTGACGTAAATTTTAAGCAGCCAATGAAATACCGGGACTATTCGTTTTATTTTAAGTGGAGGAGCGTACTGGGGGGACCAACGAGTGGATTGAGAGAAAGGCTAAAAACCGTCTCGACATAGACATTCTCCCTGGGTATAAATAAATCGAGGGGTCGGACATTTACCAAAATCCCGTACACTTTGTCCAAAATCGCAAAATCTTTTAACTCTCTCTCTATGGTAAATTAACATTGAAATCCCAAAATCACTTCAAAAAGTGATGATAAAATCACCAAAATCTCTACGAAATCCCGAAATCCCGTACAAAATAATGCCAAGTGTCCAACCCCTCGAAATAAATACATTCTTGGTACCTATATAGATTTTAAAGCGAAAATCGCCAAAAAGCTTTTAAATGGAAAAATGATTAGCTTATTGGGCTCCGATTTCCAAAATTTACAACGAGCCACCGAGGCCGTGTTATACGCTTTCGATGGACATATCATTGACCCTTCTAGACCCAATTGTTGAAGAGTGATGTGGAATACGGCGACATCGGCTACACTGTACGAGAGCCCAGTACACGCAAATCCCTTACGGATTGTGTGTAGTTAGAGATTGTGTGTAAAACCCAAATTAAAGGGGGGAGGTGGGGTTATAAATAAAACGTATAACATATATCACGCTTCGATTAGAGCAGTCAAAATTAGAGTTCAATGAAACCTGCAAGAGGGCGATGGAGGCCTTGTTCACGGCTAGAACATCTCTTACTGATAAAGCGAGTTACGAACTTACGATACAATGCGAGCAAAACTGTGTTACTATGTGCTTTGAGTATACTCGTACTCTAATCACGTGCGCCTACTAATTTCACCGATTTGAGGCTGCCGGTGAACTGATTTAAGTTAAAGGTCACCCCGGCGTTACCTAAATTTGGGTCATTCAATTTTAAACTAGTAAATGTCCCCCTGCACGTGGAATTTTCAGTTATAATTTTCCGTTTTTTAGTGGACATCCTGTATATATAATGTAACAATATATTCATATAATTATAAATTGAGAAAGTCATTTAATACAAGTTGACAAGCCAAAATATACCTCTCCTCGGAATAGTTTAATTTTCATTGAAGCGTAACTGTATCCGTGGTTTTGCGGTAGAACGCTCAACTGTCGTGCAAGAGGGCTCGGGTTCGAATCCCGGCCGTTTGAAGAATTATACTACACACAATGACAAAAAGAGGGCGCTTTTTGGAAAAACCTTTTCCCTGATTCTAAGAAACTGGGTACGCAGTGATTACCCTTTGCCCCGAAAATGCGAACGCGTTCGCAGGCCTGACAGACAGACACGGTGGTTGTAAAACTACTGAATTAAACTCGTTATTTGCTAAACACTGCTCTATTGTCGTGAAAATCACTAACGAATATGCCACGCAAATACATCATTTTCTCGGAGCGCTGTTGGCTGGTCCGGATATATACTTTTGTACCCCACCAAATATTGTCCTTCCGCCGCCATCGATAGCAAATCCGGACATTCGTAGATTTTCACAGTCGTATTTCCGGAGCACGTGCGGGAAAGTTAGAAACTTAGTTACTTTCAGGGGCGAACGCAGAAAGTTTTTAAAGGGGGGCTAATCATCATACCTAGTTAAAAGGGGAAAGAACTTCATACCTTTATTAGTGCATTTATAGCTCATAAAAGGGGGAGCATTGGCCCAGTTCTTCCCCCCCCCCGTGGGCGCCCATGACTTTAAGGGCCATAGAATCGATTGCATTTAGAGCGTGGCCAACGTAATCACGTGTTTTGGGAAGCGAGAAGGGTACGGCAGAACACCTGAAATACGGCCCGAATTTTTCTGTGAACCTATAATTTGGGTCATCTAACACAAAGGCCTACAAGTTAACGTAACGGTCCTTGGCTCTTAACCATAGATAAAATAACTTCGTATATAGATAGGAAACTTCAATGGGGCAAACTGACTCTCAGCAGATTCCCCTGACATCTAGTGAAAGCGCCAGTTGGCTGTGTTCTCAAGAGCGTAGAAAGTATGTAGGAATTGGAGTCGGCGTTTTTGCTAATAAACTTATTTATAAAGGTATATTCCTTCAAATATACAAGCAATATACAAGTAAAACAAACTAGAAATCTTTACTGAATGCTATTTATTTGTGCTTATTTTAAATTTGCTTTCAGCACATGAAAAAAGTACTTTTAATACACCTAGCTCACTTAAGCCTTTGAAATTGGCATTGCGACATACATTCAGCCAATTTTAGTATCATTTAAATAATTTTTTAACATATCTTAACCTTGAAATAATAACTAAAGCTAAATAATTCTAATTCATCATACTTTTTTTTATCCTAAGCTCGTATAAGTCATAACTTATGCAGTGGCGGCTTAAGAAGGCTGGGTCCCCGGGGCGGCAGTGTTTTGTGACACCCCCAGGACCGTGCAGACGTTTTCACGGGTCCGTCTTCTTCAAGTTTTATCGTTCTGATTTTCACCCCCCCCCCCTCGAGCTTCTCCGATGGCAGCCCTGGCTACCCTGGTACCCGGGGCGGACAACCTCCCTCACCCCCCCCTTACGCCACCACTGAACTTATGGAAGCCAGAGATGTTGGATTAAAAATATAAGTTTATATTATTAATCCAAGCTGAAACATTAAAGCAATGTTTATAGCCAAGGCGTACGCTGAGCTAAAGTAGTACGGACTTCGAGTAGTGCGAACTTCACCAAATAATATTATTCGGGTGCCGCCACCAGATCTCGGACCAAATTCTCGAGTCACCTCTACAACATATAGTTTCCTATCTATATAAGAAGTTATTTTATCTATGGTCTTAACTTTACCCATAGGAAACTATAATAGAAATTATTGGGATAAGGGATCGTTGGAGGAAAATGGGATGACCTCAAATTTGGCACACACTCCGGTTTGTATTCGTTGGTTCCGAAATTTGTACCCCAGAAGTTTAGGTCGTCTAACGATTTTTAATGGTGGACGGGTTACAATGCGTATCCATTATTTCAATTGTCTAGTCGGGGATTCTTTACTCTATCTGGGACAACATAAGTAGAACTGATGAAGACACAGTTTTATTGTTTAATCTATACTAAGTAAAAAGAGTATTGGTACATTTTGATATTCCTCAGGGTATACGAAGATACAATTATTATTTGTAGACGAAACTAATGGATTTTTTTTATTATAATGTTAAAATTTTTTCAACGGATTTTTCTTGTGTTTTTTGATTCCACCATCTAAGCGGGACCAGGGGTAAAAGTATGGGATTTGGGTGGGGATATATTTCCTTGATTTTAGTAATATTAATATTATTTGGACTTAATTTTTTTTTATTTTTAGCGTTTTGAGCACGTAGAGCACGTGATGGACGTGCAAATGTTTTAGCATTTTTTAGAACTTAGGCCAAAGTAGATGAATATTGGGAGATATCGTAGGTCTCGTTGGTATTTGGCCTACAAAATCGATTTCCACTCTGGTGCCTTATCGTTCTGTGGCGGGTTTTGTTTTGTTTATAAATATGAATTCCCACAGAGGAATAAATGTGGTATCTGTTACGCTATCGAGGACACTACGTAATGCTAATAGCGAATAGAGCTTACTAATTAAATTAAGCCTATAATAGTGTCATCTCGGGTAGGTCTTAGTGTTTTCTCGGGTAGGTCATAGTGTCTACTCGGGAAAGTTACTTCATATCGGGTAAATATATCCTTACTTTTAAAAATATTATAACGCCGCTCTAATTAATATAAATGACTTTATAACTTTATTTATCAATCATGTTTAATCACAGGCAGTTAGTCCGCATTCTCGATGACGAAAAAAAATTATTTCGTGGTTGCAGGAAAAAAGTTAATTTTAGAGAATTTAATTTGTTCATGTGGTAAAGATGCTCAACTTGAATACCGAGAACAAGGCAATCCGCGTTGGCGTTGTCGTAAAAGAAGTGCAGACAATCCCAATCCTCACTTCTCTGAATCAATTACGAAAAATACGGTATTTGAAGATTCAAAATTTGGTATAGATCGTTTGCTGGAATTTTTTTACTTCTTTGCTGTTGGGAAAACGGATTACACATTCTTGATCCGCGAGACTTCAACGGAAGAAACAACAACGTCTGAAAAAACCATTCGTCAATGGTTGGTATTTTGCCGTGAAATTTGTTTCGTTTCTTTGGACGACATGATGGAGAAGGAACATCAAATTGGCGGAGAAGGAATTGTGGTCGAAATCGATAAGACTAAAATTGGAAAAATGAAGTACCATAGAGGACGAAAGGTGGATGGCCAGTGGATCGTTGGCATGATTGAAATACAGGCGGGGGAAGCTGGGAAAAAACGCCGTGGAGGATGTTTTAGGATTGAGATTTGTCCCGACAATCACCGTGATCAAGAAACCTTATTAGCCATTATTAAAAAGCACGTTAAACCGGGTACAACGATTATGACTGACTGTTGGAGAGGTTACTTCAACCTAAAGGATCATGGATATAATCATCTAACCGTGAATCACGAGGAGGCTTTCGTCGACCCGAATACCTGGGCAAACACTCAGACAATTGAGTCTCAATGGCGTCCATTAACCAAACATATTTACAGAGGTGGAGTGCGTACCGATGAATTGGCCATGCATTTGTGTGAATATTTGTGGCGACGAGAACCTTTAATAAGTGAAGACGTTTTCTTCCATTTTCTTCAATGTGCGGCTAAAGTATACAATCCTAACAAACGTGATAGTAACGATAACGTATAAAATTAACATTTTAATTTACTGGAACATTTCAAAGAATAAAACAATTGCAAATGATAGCCTCGTTCTTTATTATGAAAACCTTCAAATAATACAGTTTTTTACCTTAACCTAACATAATCTAATTTAAAGAGAAGGCTTTGTTTGTTATTAGCATTACGTAGTGAATACTACACTTTTCGCTTAGTCGAGCAGCGATATTTGTGCTAGAGAACGTATCAAATACCACATTTATTCTTAGCCAAAAGACCGAGAGATGATGCGAAACTCTGTGGGAATTCATATTTATAAACAAAACAAAACCCGCCACAGAACGATATGGCACCAGAGTGGAAATCGATTTTGTAGCCCAAATACCAACGAGACCTACGATATCTCCCAATATTAATCTACTTTGGCCTAAGTTCTAAAACATGCTAAATAAATTGCACGTCCATCACGTGCTCAAAATGCTAGATGGTGGATTTAAAAAACACAAGAAAAATCCGTTGAAAAAATTTTAACATTATAATAAAAAAAATCCATTAGTTTCGTCTACAAATAATAATTGTATCTTCGTATACCCTGAGGAATATCAAAACGTATCAATACTCTTTTTACTTAGTATAGATTAAACAATAAAACTGTGTCTTCATCAGTTCTACTTTTGTTGTCCCAGATAGTACAGAATAGCCGTCTAGTCTTTAATCGAGTTGTTAATTTACAACGGAATTTTATGTCATTTAATCAAGTAACGCTGGAATTAAACTCTTTCAATTTATTTAAGTAGTGGCCAATGCGATTAGTTCGTAAACTGCTGGATTGCCACCCATTAAGCAGACAAATTTGGTATTATGAAGCATAAAGTGTCTGCTTAGTAGACGAAAATGAAGCAGTTGATGAACTTCTCGCGTTGTCCACTACGTGGCTCTACTTAAACTGTAAAAACTAATTAAGAAATGTTTGGGAGCAGCCCGTCGGTGAACCACTGTTCGAGCTTATCAAAACTGGGGTGTATCCTCTTAACAACGAATAGCAGTGGACAAAGAATGGTGTTAAAAGCTTTACTAGGTCAACGGTACAAAACCCTTTGCTTGTCTTAGACGGTACAAAGGTTATTCTTCCACAACAGTATCTTAACGGATAGCAATGACCCTAACTTAGAAACCTACTTTGGGAAGCCCAAAAAAGTAAGAAATTTCACTTACTCAGATTCGTCCCAAATCCGCCGCTGGCAAGAGCCGAAGAATCCTCCATTCGAGGCTAAAAATACTCGTATCTTCCATCCAGTAACGCGGAACAGGCAACCAAGGGTTGAGCACGATAACAAGGGCCGCAATTTCCACCACAATTCTTCAATCAGAAGAAGACGAATGACGCACCAACCGCCAAATTTAACGCTTAAGACAATGTCCCCCGAATAGTTCCGAATTCTCGGCGACTCAACACTATATTAATAGCAATTATGCCATCCAAAATGAATACCGCGATCGCTCGCTTTGACCACGAATTAGGACTATATAACAAGCGGTTACGCACGGGCTCTGTTGGTTGCAAAATGAACCGCGGGAAGAACTAAAATTAAATCGGTCGATTTCTAAAATAGGCCACCTTTCTACCTACTAACTTTTCGGTAAGGAGCGGAACAAAAAAATTGTAAGCATTTTTTAAGGGAATGAAAATGGGCCAGTTTTTTTCCCATTTTAGTTTGGAATGATGACAATATTTAATTTCTAAGGATTTCTTTTAAAAAACTACGCAAATCACTCCATAGCACAGTGGCGGATGACAGGCTTAGTTTCAAGAAAGTTCACCCCTCAAACATCTTTCGAGACATCCCGAGGTGGTGTTCCTCCCCGATTTTTTTCAAACTCGGGGGTTAAGTAAACCTTCATGTACCTTGAAAGCTCCTAAAGGGAAAGTTATCAATGGTCATTCGTTTTGCCATGGCAACCAAAAATGTTTTTCACAACTTAAGTTTAAACTTTCTCTACGTAAAATAGCATGACAAAATAACGGTTTGACATTTTCAAAAAATTAAAAAATTAAATTTTCGGAAAAACAAATGGGTAAAAACGTTTAAAATCAATATAATTTCGGTAAAATCGTATGGGTTTTCAAGCCGTGATTTTGCCATGCTATTTTACGTAAAGAAAGTTTAAACTTAAGTTGTGAAAAACAGTTTTGGTTGCCGTTACAAAACGAATGGCCATTGAAACTTTTCCCTTTAGGAGCTTTCACGTTACGTGAAAGTCTACTTAATCCCCGAGTTTGAAAAAAATCGGGGTGAAACACCTCGGGATGTCTCCTTGTTAGCGCAGCCAAGCCTGGCGAGTAAATATACTTGGAGCAGCGAAAGATAAGTAGGCTGTCGCTCGACGTCGTCTTCCCTTAAAGGGAGTATGGATTTCTATATTTATGGTGGATCAACGTATTTCACATTTCTGCCACTAGGTTTAAGGGAACCTACGGGTGATTGGCGCTAATTACGTTTAAAATAAGTCGTAGCGCGTTTTAGCGGACGATTTTTCGATTTAGTTCATACATCCTTTAAGCTTAGCAGAGTGGAAAAGAAGACTACGAAATATACGACGTTATGACGTAGGGGAAATGAGTCTTCACAAGATATGGAGATTCAAATGTTCACACAGTAACTTTGGGAATTAATTAAAAAAAATAAAAAATTATAATTATTTTTAATTGCAAATAAAGATATTTATTTTTGTAGTTTTTGCCGTCAACAGTGAATACGTGTATAAATGAATACGAGTCAAGCAACGACATTAATAAGAAATTGAAACGACTGTTTCAATAACGGCTAATACAAAATTACCCTGTTGAAAGGCGAAAATACATAAATGGAGAGCGCATTGAAGGTATTTCAACGGAAGAGGACAATTTCCTCCGCAGATGTCGGGTGGATGGCGACGCACTCGTCGAACTGTTTCTTGGTAGCGCCCATTTTAACAGCCACCGCGAAGCCCTGCAACATCTCGTCGCTGCCATTACCCAAAAGATGCAGTCCAATTACCTGCAAACACACACAAATCGGGTAAGCCACCCTGTCCCCTAAGCCTACTGCCAGGCCCGTCTTAAGACCTTTTGGGGCCCTGGGCTAAATTATTTCTTAAGACCTTTGCGATCCCCAACAGTCAGCCTTTGTATGTCCGTTGTCTAAATTCAACTACTTAATAATCAAACCAAAACTTTTAATTTCAAAAGTATAACATAGGCCTACTGAAAATAAGATTTTTACTGACAGTGACTCGCTGTTAGGTTTTAGGAGTTGCTGGTATCGTATGATAACGCTATGTGACGATGAGTCAAATTACTCTAGACGTAACTAAAAGATACATAATATTAAATGAGCATAAATAATATTTAACTAACTAAACCCTTATCCCTAGAGTAGAGGGTGTATGGCTGGCCTTTCTGGGGCCAAAAACTGACTGGGGGCCCTGGGCTGTAGCCCATTTCTTAAGACGGCCCTGCCTACTGCCATAGACAATATAAAAGAGGAGTAGATTTGATACATTTTTAATAATTATTGCGTCTAATTTAACCCTCTACTGACCCATGGCGACATTTGGGATTTTGGTATTGCACGACGAATTCCCCATTGGTTGACTCAAGATCCTTGGTTGACTGCAACAAGGTGGGTAGACCAAACGCGCCTCCCTCCCAACTTTTACTTAGCGTATAACATTCATTTCAAAAACGATTACATTGACACACTTTTGATAATTATGTCACTTTCGATAGGCCTAAATTACCTCGAGACGATAAATCGTCGGGGTTGCTATTCCTCTTTTATATTTTCTACGACTACTAGTTCCGGTCAATGAGGTAGAATATGAACTAGAGATACTAAGAAATCTGGGATTCGTGGGACACGTTTTATTTGAGTAGGAGAATTAGGCTTAAGTTACAACTTTATCCAATCGTGTTGGCGCCATCTGTTTCTATAAGCAGACACTCTTGCAAAATATGTTGAGGTTTAGTTTTCCAATAACACGATAGAATGGTGCCAACACGATTTGAGTAAGTTCATTTACTAGACCTAACTCTCCAACTCAACAAATACTGTCCCGCGAAACGGTAGGTCCTGGAAGGCGGATTCCGGTAAATAAATAAAGAACCTTTTCATCAGGGCCTTGACAAATCAACTTGGCCACGAATTTTCCCTTCTTTTCCGTCATATTGTAATACAGAGGCGTAAAAGCGCTACGGTAGATTCGGAGATCTTCTCTTCCGTGTTTCGCCACAGCTTCCTCTGTTAGAGACAATTATGCATTTTTTTTTCAACCCTTTCGCGCCTTTATCGCGGGTAACAATCTATAGAGCGGTTGGGTGCGATTTACAACGAGCGCCGCCATATTGCTGAAACGACTAGGCAAAGGCTGGTTGGCGGCCAACTTCCAAAACGGTTTCGTATTTTGGCAGTATTAAGGAAGTAGGCCGACGTACCAATTAGGCTAAGATACGCAACCGGTCTATAGGATTAGGGTCTCATTCTCGAGAGCGACAGACGTGGCGTATATTTTCGTACCTTCCGTCAATCCGACGGTGCCAAGAGGAGGATGACTAAAGACAACGGTCGGAATGTTGGAATAGTCCATTTTGAAGTCAGGTTTGTTGTCGAAAAGACGATGGGCCAATAGACGGCCCGCTTTGATGGCCACTGGAGCGAGACAAAAACAAACCGAGTCGTCAAGTTCGTATACAAATGATTGGAATAATACGAAAGATTTCAGCCATCATCCCACCGGATGTTGTTGACGCGTTATTAATAGTCATTGAGTGACTTACCAGGCGTCAGCAAGTGCTTGCCACACACGTCACCCAAGGCGTGGACATTCTTGGCCGAGGTATTCTGGTATTCGTCAACAGCGATGTGTCGCGTTGCGTCTAATTGCACGCCCTGTACGGATGGGATGGGATGGGGAAAGAAAAATATATTTTTAGCTCCCTCTCGTCAAAACATTTGATTCAGCATCTCTCGTTTATGAAGGTTTCTGATGACGGGAATCGAATGTAGATGTTTTGCCAAAGTACCCGAAATATCCCTACCGTTTTGCCAAGGTCAAGGTCAATGTCTGGATCGCGTCCAATACACCATAGTAGGCAGTCGACGTTGTCCACCATTTCACCATTGGCCAGCGTTATGGTCAGCTTGGTTCCATTTTTCACCACTTTCGTTATCTGTACGTGAGGAATTGTATGATACGTCAATAGACCCTTCAATAAAACATCTTCAAGCAAATCGCGCAGAAGTAATATTTCCGAGAGCCAGGACCTGCAAATCACTGTTTATATAGTGCTTGTTAAAATAATGAAAACTTTTCACGGTAAGCAAAAATTGATTACTTTTAACCGCGTAGCTTATTTTGACGTTTTGTTTACAGGTGAAAAGTTTCCATTATTTCAACAAGTACTATATAAGCAGTAGCTTGCAGGTCCTTGAAGATGTTTTATTGAAGCGCCTATTAGCCTTTTTTAGTGCACACAGCGAAGCAGACGCATTGTTTTTTATTATGTAAAATCGTCTGTTTAGCAGACGGAAATTCAGCAGGTTATGAACTACTCGCGTTGGGATCAATATACCTTGTTGTTTTTACGAAGGTTGATTCCAGATTCGACAATAGATTCCGTAAGAGCAGTGCTGACGGTGGAATCGAAATTCCTCAATACCTTTCGGAATTTAGTTTTTTTATTATTACATTGTTGCTAGTTTAATTTACGCTCAATGGAATACCATACCTTATCTTTACGAATAACAAAATCGACCTCTGACCCCAACTGGTGCAAAATGGACGACAGTTCCACCCCAATATACCCAGCACCAACAACCACTGACTTCCTACAAATTGAATTACACCAATGTCAGATAATTTCGCCAAAATCAAGAAATGATTTCCACTAACTTGGGTATTGCCTCCAATTCGAAAAAGCCATCGCTAGTAATTCCGTAATCAGCGCCTATACAATTATTAATCATTTAATTTAATAAATCTTATTAAATAACAGATAATCAGAAAGTGCGATACATTTTTTTGACATAAACGTAGCACCGCGGGTCTGTCTCGTGCCGTTATAAGGTGTTTTTTTTTCGCCTGTTCTGGGTTTTTAGAGCAGGCTCAAAAGTGTAGCCCTATGACGTCATATTACTCCAATTCTATCTTGACGAAAAAACGAGTTGGAGTAAGAAGGGAGTGCTTAGAGGTTAAAGGTTATATATTTGTTTTGTTTTTAAGATGGCGACCGGTGGTGAGATCATCAATATAGGACTCATTTTTCTTATTTATTTAATAATAATAATAATCAGCTAGGCTAATACCCAAGACACCACCTGAGGTCTAAGTCATCAAGCAACTTTTAAAGTCATTAAATAGCATTTAACAATTGGATATTCGTTATTAAAAGCTTGTCACATGTGAAGATGTTCAAAACCCGTTAGATTTTCATGAAACGAAATTTAAGCAGACGAATTTTCTATATAAGCTAGATTACTCCGTCTACACCTCCTTTCGAGGAGGAGTAAAAAGTGTAACGTTTGAGCTCTGGAACAAGCGAACAAAATTCGGGACAGGGTAAATCTTACCCCGAGAACAGGGGAATAAATCGTTGTAGGGTAAAAAGTTTACACTTTTTGTCCTGGGACAGGCGAAAAAAAAACCACCTATTAAATATAAACGGGAAAGCCCCCCTAGTGTTGTGTAGCGACATAAACGTGGCACCGTGCGCAAATTAAAAAGACCCCGGGCGAAGCCGGGTATTAAAGCTAGTTAAATATAAACGGGAAAACATCATGAAGCCACGCTCGGCATAGTCGGAGGAAAAATAGTCCTTGTTACATTTCAGATTTAAAGACCTATGCGCTTGATTTTCACCCTCTTTCACTGTATAAATAAATTAGGATTATAAATTTTACCTGGGATATCTTTTGGAATAGTTGGATAACCCCCAGTCGCGATAAGAACGTGCCTGCCGCGATATTTTCGTCCTTGAACTTCTATTTCGCGATCAGCGACAAATCGAGCCTTTCCTTCAATTACTTCTACGTTACTCTGAAAATAGATTTCGACAGACTTTTACGTCCTATTTCCTTTAACTCGCTCTTTTCTCGTAGAATTTCTACCTTGTCTAAATTAGTCTGATAAATCCCGTTGAGCCTGGCGATGTAGGCGTCCCTCTTGTTTTTGAACAGACTATTTCGCGGAATAGAACGCATTAATTTTTTACGGCCACGTTAGCCGTAAATGCGGCCAGGATTTGAAATAAATCAAATTAACAGTTTTATCTTTATATACCTGTAATCAAAGTCTCCGATTGTCGCTTGTAGGCCATAATCCGAGTGCTCCTTGGCAAATTCCACGTGCTGAGATGCGTAGAAACATAATTTTTTGGGAATACAGCCAACGTTGACCTAAAATATCGCAAGATCGTCACAAGTTTATTCGCTTACACAGTTTACAACTTTTACGCTTTTTCCGAATTATTCGCTTCCCAATTTGTTACTAAACTATTTTTAGAAATTCGCTGTAGAAGGGCAAATAAGATTGGTCTGAATTAGTGTTGCCGTTTAGAATCGCCGGAACCGAACCGAAATTCTCGGTTCGGTTTCGGTTCCAACTTCCATGTAGAACCGAACCGGAACCGAAGGAGAACCGAACCGGACCGAACCGAAAGAACCGAATACTATTACTTTTGAAAAATCCGCGAAAAAGAATAAATAAACCACTGAAAACCGTGACAAGTGACAAGGACTATTATGTCTATTGTCTCAATTGGAAGGAAAAACCGTTGTATTTAGAAATCACTTAATTTCGTTTTGTCCAAACTATTGGTTTTTATTTCGCCGCGTGTTCTATGTTACTTCCAAATATGTAAAAATAAGCGAAAATAGCTTTACAGATTTCTCCCCAATTTTTGTTTCGGTTCTCAGTTCGGTTCCTACTATTTTTCGGTTCGGTTCCGGTCCTGTAAAAAGATATTTTACCATGGATCCAATTTAGAACTTTAATGTTTAGAAAAACATTAGTAGCGCGCGTTAGTTACTCTCTTAACGCTACACCAAAGGCACCGAAGAAGCTAATAATTTCCGACTTCTAAGAAAATTTCATCAGTATATATGTTTTTGACCTCTTAAAACAAAACAGACGACGTGCATGGAATTACATTTACCTAATTTTTAACGAATTTTAATGCGTTTACCCAATTTTCGGTCAACTTTATAAGGTTTACCCAATTTTCTTCGGTTGGTCCAATTTCATCGAAATTTAATCACATTTACCTAATTTTTAACGAATTTTATTAGATTCACCCAATTTTAGTATTTTTACTCAATTTCGATATTTTAACCAATTTTAATTTTTTACTCAATTTTAGTCGATTTCAAACAATTTTATTTGACTTCACCCAATTTAACTTAAAATTATCTCAATATTACTTTATACATGTAATTTATTGAAATTTTACCAAATTTGTTAAAAATTATACATTTTACCAAAAATAGGTCAAATTTTTCATTTTGGGTAAGTTTTGGATATTTTTTTAAGTTTGAAACAGAGTCTACGAGAAAATCCCATGCTTTTTTAAATGGAGATTTTTTTGTTTTGAGAGGTCAAAAACATTTTCGGTTGCCATGGGAAACCTAAAGCCCATTGTAACTTTTACCTTTGGGAATTTTCATTCTATTCTATCTATATTATAAGGAGCGCTTGGTACGTTGGTCGTCGTCGGTCGTACGTCCCAGCTTTCAGGAATGTGTGCTTAGTCTGTCATGAAGCCAAAGGCGGGGCGGCGAGGGAAACCGAGACTGCCTTTCGCAGCGTTACTGAGGTGGTTCGACTATCTATTTTCTCAAAATCTGTCGCCCCTGAGAGTTGGGCCGTGTTTGTCCCAACCCGCAATACACCCGAAATTTTCTCTCTGTTTCCGCCGCGAATTTCGGAGGGGGGGGGGGGGAAATCGTATGGGGTAGTTTCATAAGGCCTGTGAGTTTCGGAAACGGGGAGGGGGGGGGGGGATCGTATGGGGTAGTTTCAGAAGGCCTGCGAGTTTCGGAAACGGGGAGGTTGAAAGTCCCGTGGCCCTCTCGGCGTTATGCATCAGCCATTGTATACAGGGGGTTTAAAGTGGTACAGGGGGGTTTGGTACGACTGCGAGATTGAGTTATTTTTGCTGGGAAAAGGGTACCACGGAAATTTTCGCATTGGAAAGGGGGAGGTGGGTACAACGGTAATTATCACATGGGAAAAGCGGAGAGGGGGTACCACGGTAATTATCACATGGGAAAAGCGGAGAGGGGGTACCACGGTAATTATCACATGGGCAAAAGGGGGAGGTAGGGCCTTACTGGGGTGGTTCTACTTTGGGGAAAAGGGTGCCACGGAAATTCTCGCATGGAAAGAAGGGTTGGGGGGCGTACTGGGGTGGAGGCCCTCGAAACACACAACTAGCTGAGGGCCCGCCTGTAAGGCGGGCTTCTCGGCTAGTCTATATTATAAGTAGCGCTTGGTACGTCGGTCGTCGTCGTTCGTCCGAGCTTTCTGGAATGTTTGCTTAATCTGTCATGAAGCCAAAGGCGGGGCGGCGAAGACAAAGACAGCGCGGGACGGAGAGAGAAGCTGCAGCCTTTCGCTTCGTTAGTGGCGCAACTGTAGCCTTTTTTGTGTTTTTGCTTAGTCAGTATGGGTACCAAAGGCACCCCACCGGGCGAAGACACAGGCGGGACGGGACAGAGAGAAACCGGGACTGCCTTTCGCTTTGTTACTGGTGGTGGTTTGACCAGCCTATAGGCAGAGATAGCGAGGCGCCAGCGACGTCTCCCTTCCCCCCCCCCTCGCCTCCCACGCTTCCGCGGAACAGAGGGAAACCGTGACTGCCTTTCGCTTCGTTACGGATGTGGTTCGACCAGTCACCATAAACAGCGCGGGCCAGAGGGGAATCGGGGCTCAGGGACGAGCGTATTTGTTTCTGTTCGTCATGAGGGGGAGCGGGTAAAGGGGGGTTTGCGACGAAAGAGAAAGGAGAGGTTTTTGTTATTTTTTCGGGGGAAAAGGGTACCCCTGTAATTCTGGCATGGGGAACAAGTCGGCCCAGGCCGTAATATTAGTTCCACATCAGTGTATTCGAATGGGCAAAGCCATACACCCTTAGTAGACACAGGTAGGCAACTAATACAAAGCTTTTGAGGCTTTGTGATTTCTTATCGTTGGATATATAAATTGCCACCCTAAGTGAAAGGGTGGATGCCGCCCACCATCAGGAGACCCGGGTGGGCAAACTAATATAAAAACTGTTGAGCCCATGTGATTTCCTATAGTTAGATATACTATTTACCATCCTATGTTAAAGAGAGGCCACCGCCCACCCTCAGGATACACGGGTGGGCAAACCAATTCATAAGCTGTTGAGGTCATTTATTGACTTAACTTGCAAGGTAATTTGACAAAAAGCTATATTTTAAATTTCGATCTATTTGTGGTAGAGCTATAAACGGGTAGTCTTTACGTTAACTTGTAAGTTAATATACCTAAGTTTTGCGAATGGTATACGGCAAAGATTATCGAAATAAAAATTTACCTTCATAGATATAAAACTACATATGCCCGAATGCCCCTAGTTTTTGGATGAGTATGGGAGTCTAATAATTAATAATGGCGGTACGTAAGTGTGTGAAGGGAAATAGAGTCTTCAATGCTTTAACTTTTTAAGCGTACGCGTGTTCTTAATAATATAATACCTTCTCCCGATAGTGACTTCAATTTATAATTGTTTCTCTATGGTTCTATTGCTTTTATTACCCAAAAGGAAGTTCGTCAGTGTGGATTGAACTCGTAGTTTGTCTTGAACCTTTTGTTTGGTGTAACGAGTGATGAAGTTTTTTAATGTCTCTTGTTGATTTATTTAAATAAGAAAATAAGTCTCTCATTGGGGGGCTTTTAGAGCATTTATAAGTACATATGGGCATTTAAAATTTTCGAGCTCGTTTATTCGAGTACTCACTTTCGAGCGAGGCATCTTAAGCGAGCGTGCCCACCTACCACTGCTCACCACCCGAACATTTAAAATTTCCAAGCTCGTTTATTCGAGTACTCACTTTCGAGCGAGGCATCTTAAGCGAGTGTGCCCACCTACCACTGCTCACCACCCGAACATTTAAAATTTTCGAGCTCGTTTATTCGAGTACTCACTTTCGAGCGAGGCATCTTAAGCGAGTGTGCCCACCACCCACCACCCGACGCGAAGTTTGAGGTTCACTTGACCTTAAACTCCGAAAATATACGAAAAATAAGGCGTAAAAACGGACGAGAATTTCGACAACTTAACTAGCCAACTCCCCCCGCGTCGCTAATACTGACGAGAATACAGTAGAAGTTCCGAACAAATGTTAAGCTTCCAGTGGCCGAGAGCGTAAAGGCGTCAATAATCGGAGTTTTAGACTGTGAGTTCGAATCCCGGTTTTGCCAAAACTGCAAATTATTTTCGCAGCGCCATCTGCTGTGTCGTTGCTTTCCACACCAAACAAACAAACAAACACACACACAACACTTAACGATAGCAATAGTCCCACTTCGATATATATATATATATATCTCGATGTGGAACTAAAAAGGGGAGGAATGCCTTACTGGGGTGGTACCATGGAAATTCTCGCATGGGAAAGAGGGGTAGGGGGCTTACTGGGGGGGGGGGGCGAGTGCCTCGAAACACACAACTAGCTGAGGGCCCGCCCGTAGGGTGGCCTTCTCGGCTAGTCTATACTATTGTTATCTACAGGGAGTGGACAATATGTTGGAAACCTTTGGGGAGGAGGCGACGGAAATAATAGAGGTAATATTCCTTTTAAGGATCGTCCGAATTTGAGGATGAAACATTTCCAATATTATAGACGTCTACAAATTTTAGAATTTCGTGGGGTCAAACCTTTTAATAAGGCCCTGAAACTCTCATTACGAAGGATGACATGCTAATTTACAGAGAAAAAAGTCAGGAGTCGGGTTGTTCATGGAAGTTCTCTCCCCACTGTTTAAATAGGTTTTCTCATGAGTTTTTCAGTTTCCCCTTTCCATAAAAACTTGTTGATGTTAGCGGTAATAGTGAGTGTAGGGAGCTGTTGGCTCGCGTGGCATTAAGGGCTTTCCACTAACCCTGCCAGTGGCGTAGTCAGAAATCCTTCAAGGGAGGGGTTCAAACTATGTAAAATACCAGAGAGGGGTCGAGAAGGGGTTAAATTTTAGTACAGACAAAGTTACACGGAAACCCTCTCCTTGTCTGAACCCTGCCACCTGATTCACGGCCAACTTAGATCCACTGCTAGTAGCAGTGGATCTAAGTTGGCCGTGCCTGATTTAAAGGAATTAAAAGTCGATATATAACTTGGGCCTAAGTGCCTTTGGTATTACCCTAGCTGATTTAAGAATGTGCAAATGCAACTATAGCCTGTTCTGTCGTATTTTACGGAAGATATTCTACGTCTACAGTTTGGGAATCTGTATATTTTTGCTAATTTAGGGTGGAATTGTCTTATAGACAGTTATAGAATAAATTTGGAAACGCTATCGCCATCTACTAGGCCTATCCCACCAGTGTTGGAAATAAGCTTTTTAAAGGTACTTAAAAAATAAATTAATTGGTCATGACCACCCTTTTCTGCCCCACTCTCCCCCCCCCATTTATTTTACCTTTGAAAGTGAATTGTTAATAGCGATTAGGAACTATAATTAGTTTTATTTATCACAAACCAAAGAACTTTGATATTTATGAAATTTCTTAAGAAACTTTAAAAAATATTTCATCATCTTCTCGTTCTTCGAATAAAAACAATTTTACTCCTTTTTGACCTTCTTTTTGTTTCTAAAAGTCATAAATAAATTGCAATATCTTCTATGCTTATTTTCTTACACATATTCTTAATGATTGATCTAGATGTTTCGCATTTAGTTCGACGAATCTGACTGATTGTAGCAGAAGAACGTCAAATGGCATTACTGCCAGATGCCACGAAATGCGCTCAATTTAGCCTATAGGAGTCAAAATCCGCAATTTCATTGGCTGTGAGAAGCTGAGAGCGCAACGCTTTTATCATTTTTTCTTTTCGGTATAGAATTATACTTTTAATTAAAAATAAACTGGCCATTATGACCAGTGAACCCCCCCCCCCCAGATTTGATTTAATAATTTACTGGCCCAAAATAAACTGGTCTTTGACCGACACCCAGGGCCGTAACGGGGGGGGGCGGTCGGGCCATGCCCGCCCTGAAACGTATGGTTGTATGTACATTTTTTTTTCCATTGCGTGCCCCCCCCCCCCCTGAAATCAAATCCTGGTTACGGTGCTGCCGACGCCACCGTCTTCCAATTATATCGTAAATTGTGTAAATAAGGGGAAAATTTTGATAATACAAAATAAAATCGAATTGTATACTGGATGTTCGCACGGCCACGGAGTCCTGGACTCGTTGAAAAAACAGATCGGCGGAGGGGTCCGGGTCCAGCGGACTCTCTTAAAAATATCCACTATTTACAAGTCTGGTAACGAGTGGCTTCTCTAGATTCATTACTGAACTAATAATTCTCAAAGCTTTCCGGATCAAATTCTAGAAACGGTCGTCTACTAAACGTTGGTTCCATAGAGATAGAAAAGAGATAGAGGCACTATAGAGATATTTTAGTGACCACGTGACTAACGTCACTAATGCTTTTTAGCAAAGAGAAACCCCCCCAACAAGGCGACCGTTTCCTCTGGTAAAGCTAGGGAGAGCAGACGACGTGATACATCTCTATTGTATCTGGCGAAGTTGACCACGAGTGCCGACCCCCTTTTCGCCAATGTAGGAAGCCATGAGATGGGCAGATTACGTGGCGCCATCAACGCGCGGTGAATTGAAATACATTATGCCTTTTTGAAAATCAACTGTCATTTTATGTAAACAAAAGAAGGATAGATGGCGTTGCAAATTCTGCCCATCTCCGCTTTCATACATGCGCGGTGGGAGGGATGAATTTTCCCGGTCAAAAACAGGGGTGCTTTAACACGGTAATCTTCCCTCTATTTCTTTTCTATCTCTATGGTTGTCAGTAACAAATCAAATGTAATTACACTAGCGCCACCGTCGTATAATTATAAAATTTTATCTGCTATCACAAAATTTAACAGTAGTTTGGGACGCTAGACTTGTCGCTAGTAATTTTTACGAACCGGGGATCGTTTATTGCACGCTAAGGCCCGCTTGACAATGCAAAGAACCAAAAATATCTTACACAAGTTCCTCCAAGGCGCTGTTTTTCGACAAGACCCACTTTGACCCCGAATTCGGCGGCCCTCCTTGCACTGGCGATTCCGCCTGACCCTCCTCCGATAACCAAGTAATCGAACTCTTTCACAGACATAATTTGAGAAATATGAATTTTGCGCGACTGAGATTGAGAACTATTACAAAACCGGAATCCAATGACTAAGCATTTTCCGCGGGTAAACAATGCCATATGCAACCGGTTTCCTCTTGATATTCTTATCTTTGAGCACTGCTAAAGCTCTGTCAATCGCGCTTTAAACTACTTTGGCCAATAAGCAAACACTTTACTAAAACCTTTCGGAGCTTATGACGCAATTCCGCAAAAGGCTTGAATGGGGTACTTTGGACATCGAAAAATAAAATGAATAATCCCTAATTATTTCAACTATATAAGAAAATTTAAATTTATGTATTTCGCCCCCTTATTTTCTCAATTTTTATTACCATGCGCTACCACCATTTGTATCAAAAATGTGAACTTAACTAGAATATAATTTTTAATTATTTGGAGACAACAAAAAGAGTTGGAAATACAACTGATAAAACTAAAAATAATATAATAAAGAAAATTATTTTATTAATTAAAAATAACAAAAAAAATTACAATTATTATTAATTTTAGGTTTCTGCATTTTTCATACAAAGTTTAGCGAGTAAACCTGACATTTGTAACAGAGAATGAACACCTTGTACTATTCTCATATTAGTAACCCCAATTTCGCGGATAAATTCCAACTTCAAAAACTCCGGCATGTCGTGATTTTTGGTGACTCGAAAAATATTGCTGATTATATCTTCAGCAGCATATCCTAGTTTCCAGAGATGGTTCATGACCTTGAAAGCATCATCAAACTTTCCATCAACACAATGTTGAATCATGTCCTTGATCAAAAGGGGATGGGGTTCGTCACACACTTTAAACACATTTTCACTATTGACATGTGCAAATCCCGAAAATGTAGATTGCAAGTTATTGAGACCCTGTCGCATGTCTCCTTGAGCTGTGAAAACAATGGCTTCAATGCCGTCTTCCGTGTAGCTCACATTCTCTTTCTGACACACATTTAATAATTTGGCCAAAACTTGAGCATCACTGAGTTTTCCAAATCTAATCATGGCACAGCGAGACTGAATAGGTTCAATAATTTTGTCAGAGGTGTTGCAAGCCAAGGCAAAGCGAGTTGTTTTTGAGTAAATCTCCATTGTTCTTCTCAAAGCTTGTTGGGCCCCTTCAGTCATGCTATCTGCTTCATCTAGAATGATTATTTTGTGTCTTCCTGGTGGCAAAGTTACTTTTTGCTGGGCAAACATCTTTATTTTGTTCCGAACTACTTCGATACCTCTGTCATTAGACGCATTCAACTCCAAAACACCATCTTTGAATGCCGGACCAAGCAGATGACGAGCAAGACACAATATTGTTGTAGTTTTTCCAACACCTGGTGGACCAGCCAAAATGACATTGGGTACATTTCCTTCCCTGGAAAACACCTCTAGTCTGGATACTGTTTCTTCATTTCCCATGATATCTGAGAAATTTATGGGCCTGTATTTTTCGACCCATGGCACAACATTCAGTGCTCTTTTACTGGAAGACCCTGAGATTGTCGTTGTTTTTGGTATACCACTTGTACTTGGACCTTCATCTACTTCCATAATATCCATCTTCTTCTCACAAATTTTAAATTATGGACAATACAAAATGATCAAAGTAGCACGATAATGTATATACTCTCGTAGTGAAAAGAAAATATACGTTTCCCGCTTATTTTGCCAGATCGTGAAAACCAAATTGTAGTAACAAGGAGATAAAATTATCGATTTCTAAAATATTTCGTAACACTTAAAAATTGGCGGTAAATTTGAACACGATGGATAATCGAGGGGTATACATGGTCGGTGCTAAAACCTAGGAATATAATACTGCGGATTTCCATCCTCCTAGCTAAAACCAACACCATATGTAACATAATTACTCATAAGTATGCCACTGTACTTTTATTCCATTCAAAAATCTTCACTAACGGTTTGTTTCACCACGAACCAGTAAAAAGATGGACTACGTTAGATTTTAATCTTTTTATTCATCCTAGTAATTTTGGGAGTCACACTATTGGCTACTAACATATTTATTTAAGCCAATGGAAAACTTCTAAATTGAGAAGGAATTTTTTGCGTCGGAATTTTAGTCAGCCCAATGTAGCTTTATTGAAATTTATAAACTCGCTCGGTTTGTGCGGATTAAGTTAAATAATGAGTAATTTAGAAAAATTAAAGGTTAGGGAAAATGATCAATAAGTGATCGCTTTCCGAAAATGGAAAAAGTCGTCGAAGTCGAATATTCCACCAGCGTTATTAAAACCCATATCAAGCCTAGAAGAGTTAGGCCTAGGCTCAAAAGAATCTGCAAAGACTCCAGCCTTGTAGATGCCCCGGAAAAAATTCAACCTGAATTTCAACTATTTTTTCCAATAAACCTGCTTCTTTTATTTAACAAAGCAAATTTATTTTAGAACGTGAGTCTCCGAGAACTTCCTTAATTTCCAAATTAATTACATTAACAGAACTTGACACTATATTGTAGTTCATTTTAGCTCCTAAGCCTTGGTTATTCAAACCGGTTTGTTTACTAAAATAATGGCCGTCGGTTTATCAGATATAGAGCTAATTGGGCGACGGCATTATCGGCATTTGAAATTCGATGACGTCAAATATTACGTAGGGTACGGATGACGCAATATCTGTGAAACAAACCACTAGTGAAGAAATAGAGCTAGTGGCATACTTATGAGTAATTATGTTACATATGCCAACACTGTATGGACAATATGCCGATCGCATTAAAGGAGATGCTCTTGGTAGACTTTTGCATTCGATCGATAGATCGCGTTCTCTATTATTATGAATAAGTATTTAAAAGCATTTGAAAACACAAAAAATTTTAATATTTCTAACACAAAAACCTACTTGGCCGCGTTCAGTGACGGTCAACGGAGGGGAAATTGTGAATTAACCGTTGATTTCCGTTTGCAATCGTGATGCCACGCCTGTTGAACGCTTTTTTACGATTGTTGTAAATTTTATACCGTCTGTCGTGTCGTCTGCAACTAGCCTTCCCGCTAGAGCCTGCGCCGATCTGATATGGGTCGGCGGCGGCGGCGGCTTACGCCAGCGTTTAGGCCTACGGCGGCGGCGTCTTTGGCGTGTCCAAAATGACCGGCGGCGGCGGCGTACTCCGGCGTTTGTATAAATGTTAGAGCTATTTTTTGTAGCGACAGTTTAAAAAACATGCGACCAGAAGGGCAAGGGCAAATACCAACTCGTACTAGTCCTTCCATGGACTAATTAATGTACACAGGGACGCCCCGTTTCCGAATATTTGCTTCGGGAGATTGTTAAATGTGCGCTCTGGCGGCGGATTTAGGAACTAACGGAAAACTAGGGGAAGAAGGAAAGGGGGGGGGGGGGCGGGGAAAACATATCGATAAACCAAGCAACATTTAAATTTAAAGGGAATTAAAATGTCGATAAGCCTTGGTTATATTAGTGACTCTCTCTATAGCCAAGATAGCAATGCTGGAATCTATTGACGCTAAGTGAAAATACTATTACTCTGCGTCGACCGAAATTCGAAAACAAAATTTGACGTTTGACGTCGTGTTTAAATGTCGTTATTTTCACGTAAATGAAAACCAAGCTTAATATACCAAAAAAAAAGTGTATAAAGAAAAAAAAGAAACGGTGGCGCACCGTTCTTTGTATCGGCGGTGGCGGCGTTTAGTGGCGGCGCAAGCCTCTATTCCAGCCGCTTATTTCGTTGCAAACGTGACGTCAATCCCGGAAGCGAAAAAAGTCGTACAGTAGCGAATACGCATTCAACGGTCCAACCGTTTGGTGTTACTGAACGCAGCCAAGTTAAAGGGAGTATGAACTAAATAAAAGAATTATCTGCTAACAGGCGAAATGATTTTTTTTACGTAACTAGCGCCAATAATCCATAGCTTATGCTAAGCCTAGGGGTATTAATGTGAAATTAGTTGATCCACCATAAACATGGAAGTTCATACTCCCTTTCGAATCTAGGGTACGACCGTACGAGTTTAAATTATCTTTGACACCACATAAGTCGCTATCACTCGATAATTGGTTCGAAATTTTCAACTTGCACGATAATTATCGTACATCTGGCAACGCTAATCTATTAGTACTTGTGCTACCATCTATAGCGAAATAATATTCATAAATTATTTTGACCGCTTGACCCTGAATTTCCGGAAGTTTTGTTTTTTAGCCGTTATTCAAGTTCCTGAATAAAAGCTTTTGACGGTCAAACTTTACCTAATGAAACAGTATTTTTTAAATAAGTTTATAAAGTTATTTAAGATAGGAAACTGGTGTAAACTTGTGGTATAACTTACCTAGGAATGGTATGTTATAAATACAGCAAAGCCCAGGCTTAGTGTGGACAGTTCTACCAAACAGGCGCACTATCCTAATTCCCCAGTGCCCTCTCAAGACAAACACATTTTTGCTTGGGACCCGAAAGTAGTTCCTTGACCCCGAGACAAGAACTTTCCATTCTTCTACCTTCACTTTGCCATAATTAGAACCCGCTAAAAGATGGAAAGTCCTAACTTGCAGCGTGTAACCTTGAAAGCCCGCATATGGTCCCTCTTAGATGTAATACTAAGAGTTCCACCAGTTTTTATAATGGATGGAATATTGAATGCTAGCATGGGCTTAAACCGCGATATGAGGTTACCTCTGAAGCTTGCAGATGTTGAAACAAATACGAACACTTTACCTGAAAAAGGGAATACTACTAATGTCACAGCATTTAATAACATAGGCATTGGTCTTGATGGACCCTCAATCGCCTGGCTTTTGATTTACAGTTTTGGTAAAGTGTACATGTTAAAAATTAATTATATTTAGATAAATTTAATATTTCATTTTTTTTTTTTTTCAGTTTTCTTAGCTGCATTTTCCACCTTCCTTCTAGCTACAAATCAATTATTATCCGTGTATTTATGGTTAGCTTCAGCCGGAGACATAGTCTGGTCTTATGTGTGGAATGAAGAATATATTAAATATGTTGTTGATCTAAACGAACAGCAAAGTAGCATTGCGTATGAAATAATAACATTTAACACCCGTGCCATTGGCCAAATTGGAGGAAATTACCTCCTTCAAGTTTTCTTGGCAGTCATCTTTTGTGTTTCAAACAATTCCTCCAACAATTATTTACCAAAGCACGCAATTGGACTTTGTTTTATCCTCTCTATAGCTGTGAGCATATTACCACTTCCAAAATACATAATAGCATGTACTCCGGTAATATCGGCAGCAATAGCTTTCATATACATTTGTTGTACCCTTCTTTTCCGAGCTAAACACATTTACGACACCATAATACGAGGAATTACGTGGTGTCGCAGTGTTGTGCGTCATTATGGAATTTACACTCTGCTAGAGAATCAGTGGGTTAGGCTTCACGTTCCCCAAGTTTTAAGAGTTTTTTGGCTAACTAGAATAACTGAACAAGCCATCTTCATGATTGTAGACACAACCCACGAGAAATATCGAACTGATGGCATAATAGCCTTAACCATGGACAATATGTATGGACTAACGCGAGAGCTGTTGATTCGAGGATGTGAAACTGTGGTGGCTGTGTTGGGAATGACTTCAGTAATATCCTCAATATCCCATTACATTGGTTATGTCATGCAAAATTTCCTATTATTGGAAGATCCTGAAGACAAAAGTATCGGAACTGTCTCAGCTATTTTATTCTTCATACTAGCTTTGCAAACTGGCCTGTCAGGGATGGATCCAGAGAAAAGATTTTTAAGACTATACCGAAACTTGTGTCTCCTCATCACAGCCATCTTCCATTTTATACATAACATGGTCAATCCCTTGTTACTATCCCTCAGCGCTTCTAGGAATACTTCCATAAACAAACATGGCAGGGCTCTAGCTGTTTGTGCCTTTCTTATTCTCTTCCCTTGCTGGTTTTTAAACTTTTTGTGGCATCGTCACGTTGTATCAACTTGGCTGCTAGCTGTCTCAGCCTTTAGCATTGAAGTTGTGATAAAAGTCATCATTTCATTGCTGGTTTATTTCCTTTTCATGATTGATGCTTATCGGTATGATTTTCTAATTTCAAAAACCGTGAATTTTTTTATAATTTTTTTGTTTTTCAGAAATACGTTTTGGGAGAAACTCGACGATTACATATACTATATCAGAGCCACAGGCAGCAGCATTGAGTTTATATTTGGAATATTTCTTTTCTTCAATGGAGCTTGGATTTTATTCTTTGAATCCGGTGGTACAATAAGGGCGTGCATGATGTGCATTCACGCTTATTTTAATATATGGTTACAAGCCAAATCTGGTTGGAAAGTTTTCATAAAACGTAGATCAGCGGTCAACAAAATTAATTTGCTTCCTGAAGCAAGTGAAGAACAATTACTCGTCTTTGATGATGTGTGCGCCATATGTTATCAAGAACTAAATAATGCGCGAATAACCCGTTGTAACCATTATTTTCATGGCGTATGCCTAAGGAAATGGCTATATGTTCAAGACATTTGCCCTCTGTGCCACAAAACTCTCTATTACAATGACTCGGAAGATAATAATAAGGAAGAGATTGTAGATATACTTCAGCATCTGCACCAGGAATAAAGTTTTGATTGTAAAAATAAATTGGGCGTGGACATAAAATTTTTTAGGAAGGGTAAATAGATTTTTTTTGTTTGTTCATGTGTAATAAACTTTACACAATAATAAAACGGCCATGGTTTTCGTTTAGTAATCAACTAAAATGTCTAAAGGCAGATGTTTTGTAGACTTGACCGTCTCTTTGCCTTGGCCCACATCTTAAGTCAATAAAGATTTATTATTTATTACAAATTTATAAAAGTTCTAAAAAAATGGCTTTACTTAAAAACTGCCAATATGACAGATATATAATTTTGTTTTATAAATACATGTTATGTTCAACTACGACAATCTGTATTACGTCTTAAAATTTCAAGACACCCCATTTAATATATGCTTGCTAATAATGGTAAAATAACCTAATGTTTCTGGCGTTACTATTCATACACGCACAGAAAAGTTACTAATAAGATCTCTACAATTGGGCCACCTTTTTAAGAAAATTTTAAAATGGAAAACGGCCATAACACTTTAAATTTAGGCTTCCATGTCCTAATTTTTAGTTTTATACTACCCTTATATATATATATATATTGTCTTTATAGTCTATATTCTCCAATTTTTCAGATGTTTAAAAAAAGTACAAAATATTGAGAAAATTTGTAGCAAATCGATGGAAAGTATTTAAAATATTTATGTCCGTAAAAATATAAGTTCTTTTAATTGACATGGATTAATTTGGAGAATAATTTCCCTTAATTTATTATGAAAAGTTTTATTTATGTTTATAATTTTCGATAAAGCTCAATGAAATCAAATGTATGGATAAATTATGAAATAAAACTTTCAGAAGTTTGGTGAATAAGAAATGTTTCCTTTTACTTTTTCCTTTTCTTCTTCCTAAAAATGAACAAGCATTATTTTAGCTTGTTAGTTTAATAATGATGTATTTTGTATGATTTTATATATTTGAATTTGTGTAGTAATTAAAGTAAGATTATGGAAAAAGATTTAGTAACTGTGCATGTTGGTTATTAGCAGTTTGTTCACCGGTGAAAGGCTGCTGAACCTTTCCCTTAATTACTAGTAATAACAAAACTGCAATATTATCTCCATGGTTTCACAAAACAAAAATTTTAAAAGAAGGGCTAACCGTGAACTTCTCTTCCCAATAAAATATAAAATCCACTCACCGCAGATGTTGAAATCTTTCCTTAGATGTGCATTCCTTACGTTTGTGTCCTTGTTTTCCACAGATATGACAAGTATTCTTTGCAAGTATTTTCCCACACTCATGATTTGGTAGAGCACAAATATCACATTTAACGCAATGAACTCTCGATCCTTTAACACATCGTTCGCACTGGTTACAATGCTTGTATTCACTACCATCCTTAGAGGTGCATGCCTGGCACTTTTTGCAATGTTTGTTTTCCGCTGCAACATAACGGTGGCAAGTTTCGCAAAAACGATATTGCTCTTCAGCAGGCATAATGAATTTTTCAGGATCCAAATTGGTAAAAATTCTGACTGGGGAGCCTTTTTTCTTGACATCAGAGTTCTTGTACGAAGTATGGTTTGAATATGCCACTTTGTAATCCATCATTTTCAATTCAGGGAGAGCTTTAACAACCCGATCTTCATTGAAATAGGGAAAAAACCAAAGTATGGACAATGGTTTTGCATTGGGACATTTTTTTCTTCTTTCAAGGCTTATTTTATTGATAGTATGAGCTATAACATCAACTAGTCCACCAAATGGAGGATCAATTATCAAAGTCATATCATCTTCACATGATATGAAATTTTCAAAATTTTCTGAAGACGGATAATCAAAAAAATGGTGATTGAAAAGGTTATAGTGGCAAAATTCATCTGCCATATTAAACTGGACCTAAAAAATTGTACAAGCTGTTAAAAACATTTCCCAGGCAATAAAATCAAATGGGAAACATACAAATCTACTGTCAATATCCATCAACAGAGATTTAACTGCGCAATTTTCATTGGCAATACAATGGTGAATAGTCGGTGCTCCAATACACATTACCCTTTTCATATTATAACGTTTAATAGTTTCAGCTACAAACTTTATACTTTTATCAGTAAAGAAGTATTGCTAAAAATAATTGAAACAAAAATATACTTGAGCATTTTTTAAAAGCTACAGTTGAATTAGTTGAAATATTGTATGTAACAATTACTGACAGCATTTGATTGGTTAGCCACTTTAGGTTGGACCATCATGGTAGGTTTCAACATAACTTCTAACGCCAATTTTTCCAAGTAGGAATGTATTGTGTGCTCTTTCCATTCTGTTGGCAATAGAAGTTTATCACACTTGTGACAATATTTTCGATGATTTTCAGGAAGATTTTTAATTATTTTGTAACGACTCTCATACTGCTGCCGTGAAGGACTATCTGGAAGAGATAATGATTTAAACTTTTTATCAAAGCTTTTTCCAATATTTGATTGTTGTTCATTATGTTCAGTAAACTGGAAGAAGTTGCATATTTTTCTGTTCCGGCTATATGAGCAAGCGTAAAACCTCCTAATTTTGTTCTTTGACTTTGGGAAGAATCTTTCAAATAGTAAAGTTGGCCCTAAGATTTTTTAGAGGATTAATACAGCATAACTGAAAAGTTTAAACACTTGTAGTAAATTAATACCATGAATGCATGATGGGTGTTTTGACAAATCAGTATCTAAAATCACCTCAACACCATAAGAAGGCTCAGTATCTTCCATTATTTAGATCTCTAATTAATCCACGTGTACTACAAAAATGGCCGCATGACGAGATAATCATTTAAATTCTGAGTTTCATTGGCTTGCTTTCGTTTTTTCTAGAATTTAATTGGTTGATAGCGATTTTCTGGCAGTCTAATCGTCTTTTTTTTTTTTTTTGAGATACACAAACATCGGTGTCGACCCGAGGCCTTAGACACCAGCACACACACAATAACTGATTAATCAGGGTGAGATACGTGTAACGGCCACGCCAACGGGGGGATACGTGGGGACAGGGATGGGGACACCCGTGGCGGAAGTATCCCGACCACCCATTGGGGAATTGGTAGTCGTCCTCACACGGCCTTCCACAAACTCTGCCTCCCGGACGCCTGGGATTACAGGAGTGAGCCACTACTCCCGGCCAGTCTAATCATGGACTGTACAGTCCATGGCTGTACCAAAGATTTACATCTTCGCAGACGACGTGGTCCTTTCCCGGTCCATCTTCTCTGCGCGCGACTCTGATATCCTGCAGGGAGACCTCGATTGAATCAGCACGTGGAGTGACCAGTGGAAACTCCCCCTAAATACTGCTAAATGTACTGTGTTAGCCCTACACAAGCATGGCCAGCAGGCTTGGAAATAAGGCTTATTTCTAAACTGGTCTATTTGGCCAGTGACTCCCAACTCTTGAATTATTTAAGTGGTCTCGTAGACCAGTTGGTTAATAATACGGTAGATAATTTTGAATTAATAAACTGGACACTGGACCAGTGAACCCCTAGCTTTTGAATAAAAAAACTGGTCCGAGCAATTAATAAACTGGTCTTTGACCCAGTGACCACCGCTTATTTCCAAGCCTGGTTGCCAGCCTGATCCGAAACCGTCCTACAACCTCGCGGGCTCGGTGCTGCGGGCTGTCGAGTCACAGAAGTATCTGGGAGTCACTATCACGAGCACCCTAGAGTGGCAATCCCATATTGCCCTGACGACTACCAAGGCGGCTCGGGCCCTCGGATTTGTCCGACGGCATCTTGCCCACTGCTCGTTCACCACGCGATCGCTGGGGATCAAGACCTATGTTCTACCTATTCTCGAATATTGTTCTTCAGTCTGGTCCCCAACTTCAACTAGCGGTATCCACGCGGTTGAAATAATCCAGAGGCGTGCCCTCCGCTTCGCCGCCAGCGTGGGCTTCTCATGGAGCATAAGCATGACGAGGGTACTGAAGAACTTCCGCTGGGATACCCTTGCGGACCGGCGTAAACTTCGTCGCCTCACCCTCGTCAACAGCATCATCCACCGGTCCAACGGCGCCTTGGCCCCGCTCACCTCAGCAGTCTCCAGCTGGTGGCGAACCCCTAGGGGCATCGAGCAGGCCTCCTTTATTCTACCTGGCTTCCGCCTTGCTCTCCGGTGATCCGTCATCAGTGAAGGATTGGAACGCTCTCCCTGACTTTTTGAAGAGCACTCCCAACCCCAAGTGCTTCAGGAAAGCACTTACTACCTACCTTGAACTGCAGGCCTGATTCCAGGCTTAGTCTCGACGTGATGGGTCATCGACCTTTTGTTGAGCTATTTCGAACTAAAGAACTAAAGAACGTACCCTAGATTGGAAATCAAGCTCCTTGAACGTAACGCAGGCCTCTAACTGAGTTCCCGGCGGAAGTCGGAAAAAATGGCCTCCATGGAGCTGGCAGGGCTACCGACATATAGTTAAAACGTAAAGTTTTAGTGTAAATTGCGCCGTTGTTTTTGACTCGCGGTTTTCAAGATACCAGATATTTTTGCGTTATATGGTTTTAAAACAATAATGGATCATACCTGTAGCTCTAAAAATGTTTCTAAACGAAAGAAAACTAAAGGTGAGTAATATAATCTTGGGTTATCTCTTGAAATTCCTTATTTCCCACCCTGCTATGGAGCCCGATTTTTCCGAACTTCCGGCGCGAACTCAGTAAGAGCCTCAACAGAAAACGCGCTATCGAGAAACGCCGTGATTTCGAATCTAGGGTACGTAGTTACATATTATCTTTGGCTGTACCAAAAATAATTTAAACTCGTACCCTAGATTCGAAATCACTCTCTCGCGCGCTGCCGATAGCGTTTACCCCATAGAAATCTTATACTCCTACCTAGAATGCTTCCGTCTACGGGAGAACCTGACGAAAGGACATTTTGTAGCAACGACTAATGATTATATAGTCTTTGCTTAAGCTTCAGCCAATCAGCGGCCATTCATTGACTACGGCAAGCCACTAGCGCCACAACATGGCGGTTAAAAATAGTAGAAGCTCAGACGATTTTTACTGGATCCATCCGATCCAAGCTTGCAAAAATCCCATAGGTTTTTGCTGGAGTTTTTCACATGAACTACTTCCACGTTTTTGGATTTTTATTTAATAATAGTGTTAAGATTTATTGAACTTTTAGTTTTGTTTTCATCTTTACTTATTATAAGTAATATTTAAATGTCATTGTGAGGAAGATAAATAAGATTTCGTTTAGGTTCGCTTTGAAAATATTTAAGCCTAGGCCTGACATAGGCCCAACTTTTAAAATTAGCAGGAAATGTCAATGGCAGTTTTGGGAGAAGCAGTGACTGAAGCCTTCTGAAGGTCCTTAGTATTAACCTTTGTATTTAAAGTAAGTAATATTATATTTATTATTATGTTTGTAGAAACTTAGATGAACAAAAACCTTATGAAAGAGTAATTATATCCCCGAAAAAATACATTACACTAAAGAATGACACTTATGACGAATTGACGACAGTCATTGAATTAAACAGCAACAATCATACTGATAATTGTCTTATTTTTCAAAACTTTACCTTCTATTTAATAATATGCTTTTTCTCTTAGAAGCTTAACCAAGATAAATGTCTCGCACTTAAATTCAACATTCCACTGTTAAACAAGAGATATTACTCAACGAAGACCGATATTTACAAAGTTAAATAAAGTGTTTTAAAAAAAGGAATATTGCAGTAATTATAGTCCTGAGTTGTTGTTCCACTAGGCTCACTGAACTTCCTGAAGTAACTTTAACCAAATCATAAATTTGAAAGCCCGCCGTTTGTTAACATTTCAAATTGCCCCGAGGCTTAAGGAAACCCAAACTTTATCTTTCACGTGAGCGCGTGCAGGGGCCGTGACTCGATTGATGTGGGCCAATCAAATGCGGGTTCTTAAGGTGACGTAATCTAAAATTGAATTATTATTTTCAGTAACTCAAACTAGATGGCCACGAGTCGTTGCCGTAGTCACTCTTTGAATCGTGATTGGCTGATAATGACGAAACCTCCGAATATGTAATTGGTCCATTTTTTATTTATGTTATAAGATTTCTATGGTTTACCCACTTCCCGCTGGAACGCAGTTTAAATTATCTTTGGCTGTACCCAGCTATACCACTACCAAATTTTTACACTCAGCCAAAGCAAAAGTGTAGCTCAAAACAAATATAATTTAAACTCGTACCCTAGATTCGAAATCACTCTCTCGCGCGTGCCGATAGCGTTTACCCTCTTCCCGCTGGAACTCAGAAAAAATTCGCTCCATGGTTTGTGCCTTACCGCAACCGATGGAGCCCGATTTTTCTGAGGTCACGGGCCGGAAAAGGGTAAACGCTTCGTAACAAAACCGTCAATGGGAAAGCTCTCAGTATTCGAATCTAGGGTACGAGTTTAAATTATCTTTGCTCAAAATTAGCCAAACTAAATCTAAAAATCGTCTGCTAACACGTGCTTGTTTTTAACTTATGGCGTTTTCCATTGGAGTCCTCTGAGCACTCCTAAATATAAAACGTGTTCCATTGGGACAAAAAGGGCAACTCCATAAAGGAGGCACGTCTTCCATTGGCACTGTTGCTCCCTCGCGGATTGATCAGAGCTGCCCCAACTCGAGGGACGGGGCAACCAAAAAAGAGCAATTTTTAAGCAATTCGCATTCCATTGGGAGGGCTGGTAGTCTAGTGGAGTTCTCCGTGGTAGAGCGATGACGTAGAAGGCAAATCCGGATCACGCTCGGGGCAGTCCCAATGGAAAACGCCATTATTAACTAGCTGCAAAAATTTCGCAAACGAAAACTATCGCTACGCCCCCTTTGGTTCGCCATTGAAACCTAGATAGGTAGCTGCTAAAGCAGACGCTATTATTTTTTCCTCATCGGTATTCGTAAATTTGAAGATACTTGGATTTTATTATAAAATTTTTGTATCGTTTGCTTATATTTTGATAAGTACATTTAATTTTAAGAAAAAAGTTCTTATAACTTTTTAATATGTCTGTAGCAGACGCTAGATCATAGGCGTTACCCATAGACATAAGGCAACGGGATCTTGATCGACAAACGGTTTGAAATTTTTTTTGGATTGCCTCCAAAATTCGTCTGTTGCTGACGTCACCCAAATGAGCAGTTGGCGTTATGGGCATTTTGTAGTTGGAGAAATGAGCAGTTGGACAAATGATACTTCACCGCCCTGGGGGCCTATTCTGTAAATATTCGAAATCCAATTTTCGATCGAAAACTACATTTCGAACTTCGAGATCTCGACGAATAGTATGGTAAAGATTTTGAATAAGCATAAATCAATACAAATTGTCGAAGTCGATCTCGACATGGTATACACTCTTTTACGAGCGTATCGACCCCCCCTTTACAATCTCCCATGTGGCGGCCGCCACCGCCGTACTACCTCTGCCTCCACTATTGAATTTTCCCCCTAACGGGTCCCCTCCCCATGTAGTCAAGCTATGGATTCCCCCACGAATATTATCCGTAAAAGAATCTATAGGGTATCGAGATGGAATTCCCATTCGAATTTTTACAGAATCAGCCCCCCCCCCCCCCTGAGCAACCACAGCGTATCGATGCAACCTTTTATAGCCTAAAATTTACTAACCTTGGACATAAGGTGGTTTTTTTCGCCTGTTCTGGGTTTTTTTGAGCAGGTTAAAAAGTGTAGCCATAAGACGTCATTTTACTTCAATTCTGTCTTGACGAAAAAAACGAAATTTAGTAAGAAGGGAGTAGTTAAAGGTTAAAGGTTATTTATAAAAAGCTTGCCCGTCATCAAGGTTAGTAAATTTTAGGCTATAAAAGGTTGCCTCGATACGCTGTGGTTGCTAAGGGCTAAGGTTGGAAACTTCGTTGCTAACGAACATTGTGATGTCACTGAGATGAGATCCTATTGAAAATCAATGGGATCTCATCTGGGTGACGTCAGCAACCGACGAATTTTTCTTTCAAACCGTTTCTCGATCGAGACCCCGTTGGCCCGTCATGTTTTCGTGAAACGAAATATAAGCAGACAACAAAGCTAGAGTGGCCAAGTTAGGAGGTTTCCTCCTATTTCTAGGAAGACGTTAGGAACGTTGGAGGAAAAACAGGAGGTAGACTCTCATAGGAGGTTTCGATAGTTGGAAGCAAAAATTAAATAGGAGGACGCAAAATTTTAACGTCAGATACAGTCAGACTCTTTGACCACCGTACCAAACCTGAAATATAACGGTCAGTTTACTTAGATGGCGCCACGTGCTCCATGAGGAATCATAATACATCTGTATGTTTCTCAGTGATACGCAAAAATCGGTTTCTACGCATGCTCAAATACCAACCAATCCGGTGTTCCCTCCCTAGCTAACGTCCAGTTTTTCTAGCAGTTTTTTTGATAAGTATAGCGTAGGAGGATTTCTCCATCAGTTTAGGAGGAAATAGGATGATTTTTCTCTCAAGTATGGAGGTTTTGAATTTTATACTTGGCCACACCCTCTACACCTCCTTTCGAGTAGGAGTAAAAACTAAAGTGTAACCCATAGATATAGGAAACGTATATAAAGGTCTAGATAAAATAGTTCAATGAGAGTGAATACGGAGGTGACAGCTAGCAGAAACGCGTAATTGCTGCAGGCTATCCTTATAAGGCGCTATCTATCGGTAAGAAAGCTCGTGCTATCGTCCCGAGAGCCATTGTCTCCTGCTTAAAAATTATACTAAAAGTCACCAACAGATGGTGTCTAAAGACTACGGCCTGCGGAAAGGTCAAGCACTTAGTACTAAAATGGTAAGAGAGCTCGCGCTCTTGGTCACGGGCCTTCCTCGGTGTCTGCTAGGTGTCAATTCCATATTTTGTGTTAGGCTTAGACGCCCCGAAATTTATCTAGACCTTTATATACATTTCTTAATACTATGGATAAACACTTCTTAAAAGGTTGGCAACGCTGCACTGATCTGCCAAGATGTAAAAGATCCTATCATAGAAATCTCATGGGTAACTAGAATGCTGCCGCCTACGGCCGAGCCTGACGCCAATTCGCTTTGAACCTTCAGCCAATGAGAGGCCGTAGAGTGGTTCCGCCAAGGAGGATAATAATCCTCCTTGGATCCGCTACTATAGCGGGAGATAGGCGACGTCATTCTCTCTGGTGACATTAAATTCTTGGCAGAACCACTCTTTGAGATCTGATTGGCTGAGATCTGGCTATCGTCTGCCACGGCGTTTGGCCCATTTGCCAGTTACACGGCAGCATTCTAGTTACCTATGAGATTTCTATGGAGTATGGATCCTATAGCTACGTTCTCTGAGTGTAGTTGGTGTCTAAGGCTCTAGCCAACACCATAACGTGTGCCTCTCAAAAAAAAAAAGTATCTCTGGGTGTAAAGTCTCAACGTTTGGAATCCTTGGGTTGTTGATTTGTCATAATATTTTTTGTTTATTACAATTAAATAAATTTTAATTAATTTAAGAAATTAATTAATAAAAAACTACTAATATGGCAAACACAAATAAATACGCTGAATTACCAGGATTCGCTTTTGACCAACCTGATGTGTTTGAAACCAGTGATCTTCCAGAATCAGACCAAAACAACCTGGAAGCCTTTGGCGATCAAAGTGAAACAGTGGAAAAAGTTTCCATCTCCACCAACGAAGCTTATGAAAAATTCAAAGATCAAAAACTAGACGCATCAGGGGTTGATTTTACGGACAGCATCAAGAAGACTAAACACTCTGGCTACAGTGTCACATCTGGAGACTGGGAGTTGGTTGGAAGTGGCTCTCCGGAAAATGAAACCATGCAACAGCGCTATCAAAGGCTCAAACATGAAACAACAGAATTATTTGAAGAAATTGACAAACTAAAGCAATCTTCTAAATCCGAAAACGAAGGAGGCCTGTCTGTAACAGATCTATCGAAAAATGTTGAATTATTACAGCATCAAATACTTGACTTAAATTTACAGAAAGTTTTGGGATCAGAGTTAATTGGAAATATATCAGATCCCCACGGAGTATTGCAAAAGAAGTTAATTGTGGAAATTGGAAGTTTTAAACCAACAGAGTTTAAAACTGGCAAACCACCCCAAACCAAAGGAGACACGAAAGAGGATTTTATACAGTACAACCTCTTATATAAGCCTACAGACTCCCAAACTGGTATTTCTGCCAAAGCAACAGATTTAGAAGGAAGAATTAAAAAACTGGAAGCTTTATTGGGAAGTGATGATAAAAAATTGACCCTTTTAACGCCTCAGGGTCAAACAAGAAGCCTTTTAGCATCCATAGAATTCTTATCATCCAGATTGAGTCTGCTAGATCCTGGAAATTTAGAAAAAGTAGAAGCCAGACTTTCTTACTTGAATCAGCACTTGCAACAGATAGCGGAAAAGAAGTCTCAGTTGGATTTGGAGAAGCAAAACAAAGTGTCTGAGTTGTACGACTTGGCTAAAAAGACTGAATCTATGAGCAATTCTCTACCAAAAGCACTAGAGCGACTAGATTCTTTACAACAATTGCATGAACAGGCTATGCAATTTAGCCAAGCTTTAAGTCAAATTGACAATGTGCAGCAGCAAATTTTGATTACACTTAAGAATGATGAAAAAATGATGAAAGAAGCCCAAGAGAGCTTTTCCAAAAATTCTGAAATGATATCTAAAAATGTGTCATTTTTAGACCAACGTATTTCTAAACTGGAACACAAATAATGTTACAGTTTCAATATTTATAATTAGTTAACGTTACTTTATTTTTAACAAATTGACATCAGCAGTTGCATTGACCCCTCACATAACCCCAAATAATTTATAAATATATTCTTAAAATATGCTGTATTAACTGTATGGAAAAGCTTTAAATAAATTACATTTTCAAAAGTATAAATTTTTGTGGTATTATCAAAATTCAAACCATATTCGCTTGTTCAAAGCATTTGGCAGGTGAAAACTATTTGCTATATGGAGCTACACCAACCTTTTGGTTTTCACTGGGTTACCACATGTACTTAAAAAGTTGCAATTACGTATTTTACTATAAATGGCATTCTAAAACTACAAAGTTAGAAAACATTTTGAACTGAATCAACACATCAGGCAAATGTTTTCCACCAGCTCAGCTAATTATTAAACATAACTCCCTTAATAAACCATACTCCTTTAATTAATGTGTATTTGACACGTATAATTGTGATTTAATCTGAAATTATCATATATTTTCCAAAAAATGCTTCCCATTAATTTACTACAAATTTCTTATTCTTTGGTCACCTTGATTTCAGTAACAAAATTGTAGCTTAAAATAGTCTGTAGAACCATAAGTGTACATATTGTTACATAAGTGTGACGTGACACTTCCTATTCTTCGCATGCAAAAAGTTTTACTGAGAGCTATTCGCAAGACAGACTGCATTACACGCTTCGTTAGCGTTTTGCGCCCTTGACAGCGCCTCGCCAGGGACAGATTTTCTTTTTTATGACGTCACTTTGTTACTAGCTCTCAGTAAAAATTCCCCCAAAGTGACAAACTTATGGAACAATATTATAGACTTATGGTAGAACTTAAATACTCTCACATATGATTTGTAAAAGTGTAACTTTCGTAGCTTTGCATTACAATTTAATGCTTGCACATCCCAATTAAGAGAGAAATGAAACAAGTGTCAAAGATTTCTGTGTTTTATTCTTGAGCTGAGAAGAAAAAATAGCCTATTGGACTAAGCGCATTGGAAAATGCAAAAATCTAGCTACACTATTACCAACTTTCAACTTTAGTTACAGAAAAACCAGTACCTCAAAAATGCTTGGGCACTGCTCAGTGGCAGACCTAAAGTACTCACCTAATGAAGCACAAATTGCAATTGCTCTGTGATCCAAGCACTTGAGAGCAGCAAATGGAAAATGCTAAAGCTAAAACTAATCAAACACTTTTCTCTACTATTTACACCTATCACATCATGGACTAATTAAATTATCTTGCATCCCTGAGGTGAAGTACTTTAATTAGTCAACGATCACATCTATTGATCAGGAACAAAATGTTTTTCCCTAATGCAAAACTTTCTACCAGTAGTTTAATGAAGTCCGGGGTAATGGAATTATCTCCTCCTTTAGCTTGAAACAAGAGATCCAGAGCAATCTTAAACCAAAAAGGCCAAAAGTGGACAAAGAATGTAAGATATTACTTATGATAATAGTTGAAAGTAGAGTAGCTAAGGTTTATTCTCACGGAAAAAGGCGATCTTCATGTCTTGTAAAATAAAACCGTAGAAATTACACTTCTGATAGCTCATCACTTAATGGTTATTTTTTAATACAAGTTGATGATAACTCCAAAGTCTTATTGCCAGTTATGAAAATAAACAAGTCCATAATTTGTGTAATAAGCAAAAGGTTATATTACAGATTTATTCCATTTCTATTTTTTCATCATTCAAAAAAACCAAAGACTTTTTGACTTTCGCAGTGATAAAATTAAACGGAATAAAATGACAATGAGAACAAACTATGGTCCCACGGCAGTAATAAACAAAACAAGTATGCAAAAACCAAAAGAAAAAATTTGAATTTTACAACACCAGAATATCTCTTACTACATGTATTTTTAGATTTTTTTAAACTGGTCATTCGTATTTGATGTAAAAATGTTGTACCAGAGGGAATATTGTGCATAAGCTTTTCTTTAAAAAAAAATTAAGTGGACTAAATAATCAACCGAAGCACCCAAAGATTCTATGAAAATCTTTTGATTTACAAAATACGTGGAGAATCGTATCGTATGAAAACTGTGGTATCCTATTTTTTTTTTAACTTTTCGAAGCAATTTTTTTTTATATTTTTCACTTTTCTTTAGCTGAGATTTGAGTGAAAATTATACTGCAATAGGGTGTTTAAAAAATTCTGACTTATATTTAAACCCTATTTGTACTTTTTAGGAAGAGATAAGAGGGAGGAAGAATGATGTAAAAAAAATGACAAAACTTAGTTATCACAAAAAAAGAAATAGAAACCTGCGTAGAAAGATCAGGTTTTTAGGGAATTATTTACAAGAAAATCAAAATACTTTTGTCATGAAATTTTTTTGTTACGATGATGAAGAATAGATTTTGTGTTTGAAGGAAGGATAAAACCTGGATTCCTTTTTTCTTTAAATCATTTCGAAACTTCAGTATTCCTCCTCTTTAATACGACCACCGTCACCCTCGGAAACGAAACGTTTGCGTCCCCTGTTAAATAAAGATAAAAGTTTGGGTGAATTCGATATTTTGATGATAATTAAGATGAATTTCAAAGAGGGATATACCAACCTGGTTGGCATCATTTTGACCAGATCATGTGGAACAAATCCTGCTTGATGGCACTTTGTGAGCAAATTCTCCAGAATTGTGTACGCAGGAGGAACGTCAATTGAAATTTCAGGGAGTTCGTGATATACCCTTTCAAACCCCTGGTTTTCAAGAAAAATTTTAAAAGTATTATTTAAAATTTGCAGAAAAGAAAACCACCCAAAAAATTATAGAATAACAATTCTTACTCTTTTCATCTGATTAGGAGTTACGATGATTGTGCTTGCCATAAATTTCAACAGCTTGCATATGAGATCCATCGCTCTCTCCCCCATATCTTCGATAACCATAATTATGGCCTCGTAAACAAGCTCGTGATGGAAATGAGGTACTTCGAGCTCTTGCAGACATCGAACCGCTTCGATCATGTCCCCGGAAGAAAGATATTCTTGCAAGAGAAGCTGTATCTTGCGAATCAGGTACTTGACAGGGCGCATGCCTCCTCCGACGCCCCATACATTATCGAGCCTCACTAAACCATGCTTCATTGAAAGCAAAGTATCAGCGTGCTCCAAGGAAGCCCTAATGAGGCAAAAATTCAAATTATTAAAAGAAAAGAAAAAGACCGTGAAAGGTAGAGGCTTAAAACATAAAATACTTCAAGCGTTAAGAACTAGAAATTACCTGGCGTGATCACAGTCCACTTTTCCCCTGTAACCTTGAACGAACATGGGAGGAATGCAATCATCCGCAACAGCCCGAGCAATGAAATTGCCCAATACCTTTATAAAACAAGAATTAATATTACATTTTTAAATTATAATAATAGTTAAAACTCACGATAGGCGCATCTGGAGTGTCTAAAACTAGATCGGTGAGACTATTAAGTAGCAAGTCAAAGCCTTTCCCAATGTCTTCCTGAGTGAGGACTCGTCCAAACAAATCAGAAATCATCACGGACGTCATTTCCCGGTGAGATGGCTTTCGCTCCATTGCCAAGTTAATGGCCATAACCACCACTTGGTGGGAAACTCCTTTCAAATTAATTTCATCCAGCGAAAGCTACAACAGTAGTTACTTATTATATACCATAGAATGTCATTTAAAAATTTATTGAAGCAAAATAGCTTACAATAACTTCGTTAGTATCACCATGTTCATAGTATTCGTGAAGAATTGGATCAACGTATTTCTCCAATTCTTCTTCCGAGAGTTCCGGTAAGAAAGATTCCAATTCTATGTTATCCTAATTAAATAAATTAGGATTAATATTAGTGAAGTGCGCAAATTTAAAAATATAACACAGATAAAACCGGATATTTTACTCTAAAAAAGGGAAAGTAAAATCAAGTTGCTCAAGATAATATATGCATCACATATTACATTAAAAGACCTGTTATAGCTGATTCTGTTCCCCCAAAAATATATACCAAAACCTAATTTTTTTAAAGTTAGGCATGGTTGGCTTAGCACAAGGTTTCAACAGCCTGTGATTAAAAAAAAATGTTGGCCTTGAACTTTTGCAATGTTTTTTTTTCTGATACTAAAAAGGGGATATTTTGGAGAGAGGAGAGGAAAGGAGTATAGTCTGCATATTTAATCCGCGCAATTATGCACAGTTGAAATAGAGGAACTGGTTCTTTGCAAACAAATTTACCAATTTCCTCTTTTTCCAAAATAAAAAACTTCTCTTCAACCACTGATAATTTTCATGTGCTGGACTTCAAATATTGAATTTTCGAACAAGTTAACCAATATCCTGTTTTAACAAAAATAAAACTCTCTTGACCCTTGATAATTTAACTATATACTCGATATAAAACATTGTATTTTGGTTTTTTTTTTGTACAATTTTGCCAATTTACTCTATTTCCCACAATCAAAAGCAAGTGGTTGGCTGATTTAAACCATGTAGTTTTTATATAAAACCTTGGGGCTGCCTTAAACAAAAAACTTAATATTTTCAAAGTAAAAAATTATGTTAATTTTAATTGATATCTTTAACGAAAATATTGGTTAACGGCGAATAGGTACAGGAGCTACAATTAATTTAATGCAGTATTTGAAATTAAACCAGGTTTGAACTAAAAAAAAGGTTTTGCTTTTGTTCGAAGCCAGGTTTAAACTAAAAAAAATGGTTTTGCTGCTTTCCTTCCAACCTCTTTTGAACCCTGCCAAAACAACTACTCTCACCCATTAATAAATAGACAGGTTAAGCCAGCACCATAAAATGACCAAAAGGCTGTGTCTATTAACTGACTCAAAATATTGTACTTTTTGTTTTTTGTCAAAAATGTCTATAGAACCCTAGGTATACTCCTCTTTCGGGTGAATACTTAATCCGATTTACTCTTTTTAATCTTGATATAATCACAAATTAAATTGATTAATCTTGATATAATCACAAATTAAATTGATTAATCTTGATATAATCACAAATTAATTTGATTAATCTTGATATAATCACAAATTAAATGGTTTAATCACGATCTAATCACAAATTAATCTGTTTAATCGTGATCTAATCACAAATTAATCTGTTTAATCGTGATCTAATCACAAATTAATCTGTTTAATCATGATCTAATCACAATTTTATCTGTTTAATCACGATCTAATCACCAATTTATCTGTTTAATCACGATCTAATCACCAATTTATCTGTTTAATCACGATCTAATCACAAATTTATCTGTTTAATCACGATCTAATCACAAATTTATCTGTTTAATCACGATCTAATCACAAATTTATCTGTTTAATCACGATCTAATCACAAATTAATCTGTTTAATCACGATCTAATCACAAATTAATCTGTTTAATCACGATCTAATCACAAATTAATCTGTTTAATCACGATCTAATCTTTTAATCGCGATTAAATCGATTTAATCATGATCTAATTTTTTGAATATATTTACGATTAATCGTGATTTTGTCGGATTAATCGATCAGGGCGCAAACTTAATCATCGAAGTGAACTGCCCCTGCGATACACAATCCATTGGATGCAAAACACATGGTGAAACTAGAGCCTTAGCAGAAACTATCAAGGTTTCCTGACAACAAAAAGAAAACGCCCCTTCTCAAAGAAAAATAAATGAACTGATATCTAGGAACAAAGAATTTAGTGAAATCCGGTAAACATCTGAGATAGCTAGCTCGACGTTAGTTTCCTTTATAGAAGCTGGAAGTTTAAATTTAATCTTTCTCGCGCAGGTCCTCGGACCTAAAGGGGCTTCTATATCCTTGAAAGGTGGCACGGTGGCTTTGGAATTGAGCCAATTAACTGTTGTTTTCGCCAGTGAAAAATATTCCAAAAGAAAAAGTATTTTTTCTATCTCTCTCTCTCTCATTTCTAAATGGTTGCGCAATGGCTCGCGAAGAAAAAAGGCTGTCAGACCATTTCTAACCTATTTTCGTAACCAAAAGCAAAGCGACACCGGTTTCCGAAACTCTTTATACGTTGTCTTCCATGAATTCTAAGCGGCTCCTAAGTAGGCCTAATTTAGGTAGTCGTAGGAAAGCGCTAAAAGGTTTCTCCAGTGCGTTGACTCTATAAAGTTTACCTTCACCCGAAGTAACACACCGAGGTTGGAGGAGGGAGGTGTAAAAACAAACTATTCACCGAATCTGGTTCCCCGTAACTAGGTTAATGTAATAGGCTACCATAAAACTAGCTGTAAAGCTTACATATCCATTCGGTTACGACTTATTAAACCCTTGCTCAACATTAAGCCGCTATATTTACGTTTCGTTACTCGTTGGTAAATAAAAACTAGTTAAGGGGGGGGGGGGGTGATAATTCAATTTTTTTTACCTCAAAGTTTGAGTCATTCTCTGATTTTTCTAGTTTTTCATTTACAGAAACTTTAAATAATTTTAAGTCGCGCTTTGAAGCCATTTTTAACTTTTAACCATCTAAAATTAAGTTCCCCGACTCTTTGACCATTTCGTAATTCCCCGACTTTTATCACCATTTCTTAATTACCCGACTTTTACCACCATTTCTCAATTCCCCAACTTTTTTCAATATTTCTTAATTCCCCAACTTTTTTCACCATTATATAATCCCCCGACTTTTTTTTTTACTATTTCTCAGTTCCCCGACTTTTTTCACCAGTTCTTAATTCCCCGACTTTTTTCATTGGCCTGTGGAAACCCTGCTTAGTAAAATAATTACCAAAACCAAAAAATTAACATTTTTCACGTTTCTTACAATAAAATAACTCCAGTATTTTTTGGTAAAACACTAGACCCCTAACAACAGTATTATCGGATAAGTTTTTTTTTTACTTATGGAAAGTGAAAGTAGTTAAACCAGTTTTCCCCCGCGTCGAAGAAAAGGGGAATAAAATTGCTTAACATCCAGAAATATGCATTTAAGCGCGAGGACTCCACAAACCGGAGAAAATATATTCCAAATAGAAAAAAAAAAACTCACTTGACTATCGGAATCGTAATTAGGATCGCGAGCATCTTCAATATCATCCTCTTCGGCAATCAACTCGCTGCCTATTTTCCCCCAAGTACCCTTGCCACCAGCACCCCCTAGAAGCGGAAAACATGGTAATTAAATATTAGTTATTGACAAGGACTTACGATAATTACAGAATCATCTATATTAAAAGAGGCATAGAAGTCTAACAAAAAAATGCGAGGTCTTTCGCGGTTATTTAAAATAAAACACCTTTTCAAAACAAAATGCAAGTAACCTTTACCCAAAATGTGCCAAGGCTAATTTATTACATTTGCTGGGAAATAAAGCCATAAAAAACTACTATGTGAGGTCGCATTTAAAAGTAATCCCCCCCCCCTTAGACTTTCTTCGACTATGACATATTTTATTACCTATTGTAAGAATGTTGACAGTTCAGGGCTGATATATGGTACAATAACATTGAATCGGTAATAAACTACTTTGCTTACTTCTCTTTCGAGTACAAACGGTTTTCGCGATATTTCTACAAATGTCTCGACGATATTCTATCCCCCCCCCACGAGTCTGGCTGGGGATAATTTTTGGAGAGGGTGTAGCCTCAACTAGCGCCGCCGATAAAGTTTAATCCCGCCACCGATTTTTTTTGAGATTTTCTACTTTTTATTTGAGATTTACTACGTTTTTATTTGAGATTTATTACGATTTTGCGATTTTCTACTTTTTTTTAGATTTTCGACATCTTTATTTGAGATTTTCTACGTTTTTTATTTGAGATTTACTACGTTTTTATTTGAGATTTACTACGTTTTTATTTGAGATTTACTACGTTTTTATTTGAGATTTACTACGTTTTTATTTGAGATTTACTACGTTTTTATTTGAGATTTACTACGTTTTATTTGAAATTTACTAAGTTTTTATTTGAGATTTTCTACGTTTTTATTTGAAATTTACTACGTTTTTATTTGAGATTTATTACGATTTTGCGATTTTCTACTTTTTTTTAGATTTTCGACATCTTTATTTGAGATTTTCTACGTTTTTTATTTGAGATTTACTACGTTTTTATTTGAGATTTACTACGTTTTTATTTGAGATTTACTACGTTTTTATTTGAGATTTACTACGTTTTATTTGAAATTTACTAAGTTTTTATTTGAGATTTTCTACGTTTTTATTTGAGATTTACTACGTTTTATTTGAAATTTACTAAGTTTTTATTTGAGATTTACTACGTTTTTATTTGAGATTTACTACGTTTTTATTTGAGATTTACTACGTTTTTATTTGAGATTTACTACGCAACTTAATTTTTTTTCCTTCAAAACATTTTGGAATTATTTTTCAAAATTTTCGCCCCTTCCCCGAAAACAATCAATGCCTCCAAGGATTTTTGAAAAATCGCGCCGCTGCCGGGTGATTTTCGCGAAACGCCGCCGCCGACCCAAATCCAATCGGTACTATGCCTCTAGCCTCACCTCTCAATCTATCTTATCTATCCATGGGGCCACCGTAATAAAAAAAAATCGTAGGCAGGTTGGGGTTGGATCATCACTGTCTGCCAGGGCACGTTCAGACCAAAATATTTCGGATGATGAATCGGAATCTGTTTTAGGCAGATGTAGCATTTGAAGGGAAATTCGTCTTAAGTTTCATTTTTGCTATCGAGAATTATACATTATTTTAAAATCAGACTGATTATTTCGACAGAAAAATAGAAACTCAGCGCGAAGAAATCAATAAATTTAAACGCTACTACTCCTACCAGAAGTAAATAAGCCGGAGTTATTGTAGAGTTACAAAAGTTTCCTTAACGTGGGGAGGTGAAAAACTATCGGAATCTCGCCACCCCTTCAATTACCGCCAAAAATGTCACTAGGGAATTGTGGGTATTCACATTCGAAATACACCTCATCACCTACTAGTAGCTAGATGGCGATGGTGGAGCTATGAAGGCGCGACACTTGAAAACGTCGATTACAGGGAGATCCCATATGGAAAAGCACTTTGTACGAGAGATATCGCGGGGTCTGATGACTTCGGTTTATTTACTTTTGCCCCTATTAAAAGTTTAAAAAAAACTGTCACAAATTGAATTTGAGAGATTATAAAGCTTAAACGGAGTAGAAGAGGGAGAGCAAAAACGGATTACGTTAACAAATTCTGAAAGAAAATCGATTTCTATCTGAAGCCCCGATGGTGAAACGTCAAAAACGCATCTTTAAGAAAAAAAAAACAACGCGTTCTGCGAGTTTGGGATGTTCCGAGTTCAGACGTGAATTTTTGGCAATTTATTTTACCGCGCCCACAGAAATTGAGCGCCTTTTTGTTCAGGGGTCACTGTACATTTAAAGAGACTGGTTCTTTCTAATATTTTTGTAGAAAAAAAAATGAAAACACCCGGGGCAGAGGCGTTGAGTTTTTAAAACCCTCTTTTTCAAAAAGTACCACTGTGGTAAAGGATCGTGCAGTTCGTGGAGATCTATATTTTTCTTAGTGGGAAGGATAAACTGATCCTTTTTTCCATCTTCCAAAAATACCGCGTCGAGAAAACCGGTACCACAAATTTGCTACATGTAAATAATCAGCTTTTAAAAAAAGGAAGGAAGGAAAAAAAAAACAATACGGCTTTGGCACGCAATGCATACTACTATCCACGAGTTGAATTTTGAACTAAATCCGGAATCAGGTATTATCTCTCTCTGTACCCCGGGCCAGCATCTATCTAATAACTAACTTAGCGAGGGGTTAATAAACTTAGCGCGAAGTAAAATTGTTATTACGCCATCCCGTTATCTACGCCCCCGATTTCCGACTACACCTTCCTGTTACTACTTGAAAAAGGTTCAGCCAATCATTTTTATAGACCTAGGCCTAATTTTATTTCTTTGGCAAGTTTCCCGGTTTCTTTAGGAGGGAGATTGGATAAGGTAGACATTTATTGACGTCAAAATTCGCGTAATATTCCTTAAGTAACTTACGAAAACAAAGCGTTTTAACGCGTAGCAATATTTCAACGTCCAGAAATTTGGTAGATCTTAACATTTTGACAACTTTACATGGCATCTTTTAGACTTATTCGACGTCTTTTATGAGCGTTGTCATAGTGATAAAATATCTCGTATATTGTAAATCAACCCATGTATTTGGAAATACGCGTGATGTAGTCAGATTTGGTGTTAAATAATAGAGCTACTTATTCCCTATTAAAACTACAAGTCTAAAACCTGATTGCACTTATCAAGGTAAACCAGAAAACCAAAGAACGCGTGGAGCTACTGGCTTGACGAAATTAAAATTTCAAGGCCAGCGCGAGGTAAATATTTTGGATCAGATTGAGTCGAGGTATGTGGATACGTTATCTGATTTACCATAATGGGATATTTGGCTAGGTTGTGAGAGCGAAAAAACCTGACACCAACTTTATAACATATCTTTCCAAGAGAATTAACCAAATTGATAACGAAATTGCGACTTTCCAAGAAGTTATAAAATGCTATCTTCTAAGTCAGCTTATTTTTCAATTAGATATTAGGTTTATTATCGACTTTAGAGATACGGCGTATAGACGCATTAATTAAAACAACAATAAGACTGAGTATGTTGTTACCAAGGATCTGGGTAATAAACACAGCAAACCCCTTTGTATAAACCGTGACACGGGATTTAGATAAACAAAAACTGACAAAACATATGTTTAGAAAATCATCTTACCCTTCTTGGGCAAGCCCCTGCCGAAGCCTGCTCTCGACCGACGGCTGTTTTTCGCGAGAGTTCTAGAACTTGTTTTAGGGTGAGCACCATTGAGCGCGATTTTCTGTCCATTGGTCAAGGCAGTTTCTCGGGCCGCTAATAACACGGACGGCCTTTTCGCCTTTCTTTTGATCCTATCGTCCACAGACACTATTTTAGTCGTCAAAATATTATTGTTCCCTTCATCTTCGTCGTCCACTTCCAAAACGGGTAGTTCTTCGTGGTCCTCGGAGTCGCCGTTCAGGAATCCGTTTACGTGAGGAGGCAGGAAACCGCCATTCAACTTAACTTCGGCAGCTGCCATGGCCATCGTTGAACGGAACGAACGCGAAAAATACGATGATCTTTCAAACCCTATCGAAGGGAAATTTCAAGTTGTCACGACCGGAATTTTTCACAATACGATCTTTAAATTTCGGTTATTAATTTGCCGTAAGCTTTATCTAAAGACAAACGGTTTTTCACGTTAAAAATATGGGGAAAGTAGGGCTGGTTTTCGGTGAAAACGGGAGCGCGCACTGTTTACAATCTTTCTCGCTAGAGACGCAACGACGCTTCGTGTGGTGTGAGTTTTGGAAAATTCTCGATGGCGGAAAAGGGGGCCCTTGACAACTTTGGAAAGCAATTGCGCAGGCGCGAAGAGGCGGGGCTTCCCGACTAAAATCTATCCGGCCATATTTTGTAAACAACCGATTTAAATTTCGTGAATCTTTGGTCATCCGTTTACGATGCTCTATTTTGAGAAAAATTCTTCTTGACAATCGTATTTTTCGAGAACACAATTTAACCCAACTGAAAATATGTACGGTTTGAATAAGCCTGACTGATTCCTACAAAGCCCGAAGGCTTGCCAAATGGACGTTTCCGATTGGTTGACGCTAAAACAGGCGACTTTTTTTGGAAGTGTTTACTAACATTGCAGAAAAGAGCGACGTGTTCCGTCCTTGGGAATCTCAGCGCAGCGCGGAAAGGCGCCCATAGAGTGAATAAATAGTGGGGCACAGTTCACACGTAGAAAATTAGGGCTACGTTTCCAGTGACTAGGGTCGAATGGTTTGTCGCAATCAGCGACTTTTTGGTCGCTCTAATTTGTGCCGCAACGAGAATCAAGCTGGTTTAGTTAGCCATAGCTGCTTTTTTTCTCGCACGTAGCCCACCGCGGTTTGCAGCTGTTTTTTTTCGCGCTGACAAAAACAAGTCTGACGCAATTGTGACACCATTATATTCGAAAGAAATAAATGATGCCAACTTAGCTATCATCAAATTCGAATTTACTTTGTAATATAGATACGCTTAGATTAATTAATATTGAGTTATTTACGAAGCTACTAGACTACTAAAGGCTTGTCCACAGACAAACAGTATTAAGTGGTACATAGCCCATATAATGTGACGTAGGCTAAATAGATCAAAATAATACACTCGTGCCTTTGCGTAATGACCACACAGGAGTTCGTAAAATAACAATGCGTCATTGAAAATTTACGTGAAAATATGATTCAGACTCGGGTACCTAAAAAATTACATTTATTTTGACAATCAGCGAAAGTGTCGCCATCTAACTCACACTTTTTGCGGGTTTCTTTGCAAAAAATTTTTCAATATTCTTATCTTAGAAAGTGGCGAAATTATCGCCATCTGTTGTTCAGCATGGAAATGAACAATCCTCGTCCCAACCACGTGGAATCGAAAATGGATACCCAAACTAATTTAATTCGGAAAGTTCGTATGAGTAAAAATCGGAAAAAAGGATGGAAAAAACATTCAAATGTAGACGAAATAGTGGAATTTCTAGAAGATCAACGAGCCGAAGAACGACAAGGTGGTCCAGTTGTTGAAAAAGCGGACGATAGTCTATTTTTTGTGGATGTTAAAGCGAACGCTGAAGCCTTGGTTGAAACAAAATCAAAAAGGAAAAAATTCAATGCCCCACTGAAGAGTTTGCAATGTTTACAAAACTCATCCTCTGTTCAACCTCCAATAAAAGCGTACCAACTCCAAACAATTACTAGAAAACAACCCAGAAAAAGGAAAGTTCGTGTAACCCAAGTTCCTGAGAAAAAAGATTTGTCAGAGCCAAAAGACAAGTTTTTCAATCTATGGGGAGATGAGGTTGTCAAGGATGAAACTGAAGAACTGAGCAAGCAGATTATGAGCCATCATTTTCCAAAAGTTCCAGCTCTTCGATATCAAAAACCATCACTGCTACCAGCAGTTGAAGTACCTCATGCTGGAGCATCATACAACCCCACTTTTGAAGACCACCAGAAACTACTAGAAGCAGCAGTGGAAGTGGAAGTTGCCAAAGAAAAGGAAGAAAGACATTTAGATAATGTTCTCAAGAAAAAATTTCCAACAGCGGATAATGCTCCAACAGTAGGTTCATGGATAGAAGAAATGTCTCAGGGCCTTTACGATTCTCCATCTGATGAAGAGGAGAAAGCTGATGACCAAGGAATTACAGTTTTCAAAACATGGGGGAAACCCATTGATAGGGAAACTCGCAAAATTACTGCGCAAAGAAATGCAGAGAAAGCGGAGAAACAGAAAATTAAGAATTTAGCAGAAGAAAAGCTTGAAAAAAAACTAAGAAATGATTTTCAGAGAATCAAACAGATGAAAAGGGAAATTGTGAAAAAGGAGATTATGTCAATTGAAAAGCAAAAGAAGAAAGACAAGATGAAATTGGATTCGATGTACAAGCCAAAAAGATTAGGGAAGGAAAAATACTTGGATCCAGATATAGAAGTTAATTTATCAGAGGAATTAAAGGGTAGCTTAAGGCAAGTGAAAATTGAAGGAAGCATTTTGGATGATCGCTTCATGAGTATGCAAAAGAGGAATATCATTGAACCTAGATCCAAGAAAATTATGAAGAGGAAATATAAATTGAAGAAACAAGTCAAAAGAAGTCATCGTGAAGCACAGGCTGAAATAGATAAATTGTTGAAAAACCGTAAAAAAATGTAAAATAACTACTTTCATATTAAAACATTGCTTAATTTCCATTTATATTTTTTTCCGACATTAAAAAGATGAACCGTGAAAATGTACTTTTTTACATATTAAAAATTCAGTATTTAATTTAGGACAAGTTGCGATAAACGCGTTTTTAGATGAAACTGAAAGTACGAACAAGAATATTTTCAGTTTTACTCGCCATCTGGTGTAACTGGAGGAAATCTTACGGTGTTGGAGTGACATTTTTAAAGTGGCGAAAATCAATTAATGTTAGGTTCCTACCTTTGTTTTGCCTAGTTTTTTAATTGGCTGTCATAAGATTTCGTCTGTTGTCAGTTTTTTCTATTTTCGTTTGTTTTTTTGTAGCTGGTACTTTTTTTTGTTTTTAATTTTTCCTCTTCTTTGTTCTGGTGCTAAGACCTTTTATGTAATTTTGGAGTGTGTGGTGCGAAGACCCCGCTGTCATAGGCACCAAATAAATATCTTTCTTATTTTGAAAAAAAAAAGGTGTTGGAGTGATTAAAGGGACACAGTGACCGGTGTGGCGATTTAAGAAGTCAAAAATAAAACTTGTACTTTACGATTTTATAGATGTTTTACGCCACTTTCCTGTAGCTTTATAGATAAGTCAAGTGGGCAACAACCTATTTTCCGGAGTGTAAGCTCTGTGTGGTAGCCAGGACAGACTAACCACTTTCCGCAAATCGGAAAAATAAATAATTTTTTAAGGGTTTTTATTCTAGACTAGTTCAATGGTTTAGTTTTAATTTTTGATTCGAAAAAATGAGGCGACATTTAGGGGCAGGTCAATAAACGCGAAAAGAAAGCCATCTATTTATTTATTTATACAAAAGGCTCCATAAGCCACAGAGTGGGCGTCTCTTGGAGCATCGACGGAATGAGTAAAAAACTGAACATATATAAAAAAAAGAGATATTTACATTTTTTTTTTAAATGATTTTGACGGTATCGTGTATAGAGGGGTTTATTTGAACTTTTTATTTTACAATTAAATTTTTTTTTAATTTTTTAAAGAAGCGCGCTCCTTTACACCGTTACTTTGGCCCAAATTGGCATGGTAAATAAATAACACTCGCGGGAAAGAAAAGTCAATACATTTTAAGAGCCATCTAGTGTAATAAAGAGGAAACATACTGCGATTTTTTTAAATTAAATACAAAATGGCGCAGAAAAATCAGAAATTTTCAAGATGGCGCACGTAAGGACGAGTGACACAAGTCTTTGGCTTCATAATAAATTAGGGACGTCAAATGACTTGTGGACCGGCGGATCTATTTGTTCGCAGCTAAATCAAGATGTTTTGCGAAATATTAGAGACTGTTTCATAGATTTGCAATCTCAAGTTAAGTTAAAATTGTTGTTAGCATTTCTACACATTCCCAGGAGGAATGTAGAAGAGGTAAACACATTTTGAGTTGCGTCATTAAAAATTTACCAAGCACACGCAAAAAGTACTAAATAAAGTGAAATAAACTTAAATTTGTTAGTGGAGAACCGAATTAGAAGAAGTCATCGAAGTGGCATCAGCAGATAATGACCAATGGGTATCGATGCTAGCGGAGCTGTTGAAAGCTTTCCCAAGTACTGGAAACTTGAATTTCCAGATTGAAGAAAATGCAAAAGTGTTCACAGACCTAACTAATGATGTTAGAAAGATTGGTAAGCTTCGCAAATTTTATCTTTTGATTTCATAATAATTGAAACCATTTAATTTACAGTGAAGAAATATTGCGAGCAAGCTATATTACCTCTCGAATGTCTCTATTTAAACCGTAACTCTTTCAACACCGTTGTAGGACATTTACCTCAACCCGCAAAACATTTTGCACTGAAAAGAAAACCAAAATCAGCCGCTTTGAGAGCGGAACTTTTGCAAAAATGTAAATTCATTATTTACGTGCCTTTGGAGTGTTCATTTTAATAAAAATTACTACTTTCAATAGCGAGTGATGCCAGTCTGAGCTTAAAAAAGAATGCAACAACAACATCTGTGCCTATTAGGTGCCGAGGAATCTCTAAATCCATCAGTGATGCGGGTACATTCAGAGGCTTAGGAGCCAAGAATTCACTCGGAGGTGGAGCGTTCCGCTCGCAACAGAGTGGAAGGCTCGGCCAGAATTCCATTAACAGATCTGGACCAGTTACCAGTGGAATTGGTCGACCAAATCCAGCTAAAAAAGATGGTGGTATCAAACTTTTAGATATTACTGAACAACCGCAGGGCTATGGAAGAGATGCAAAAAGACGGAAGAAGCTACAAGGTATATAACCTTTTATTGCTTAAATTTGTATCTTTGTTTTTTTTAAATTTATATTCCTCATTTAGAAAACGAGGTACCAGATCAAAAGAAAGAAGGTGCTGCAACTGCCCCTGGAACTACAAATGTCCAAATTGCAACACCAGATTACGCCGCTGGTCTTCTTTCCTCTACACAGTTATCTAGTGCAACTACTTCCGTCACATCTTCCACAGTGGGAGTTGATTATTTACCAAGCAACATTTCTGGTCAAAATTGTAATAGCAGTTATTTCGGGGTTTTTCCAAGAATAGGTCTCACAATCTAATTTTATTTCTCTTAGCTAAATTTTCAAGAACTCTGTGGGTAGATTACGAATATATAATTTATTTTTACCAGAAATGAATATTTAATTTTATTACTTCCATTATGCGCCTTGACAAAGGTAGATTGCTATATCCAGTAAGCCTAAAACTTATATTTAATAATATTCATTTCTGGTAAAAATAAATTATATATTCGTAATTCACACCGGGTACTTCAAGATTTAGCTAACAGAAATAAAATTGACTAGTGGGACCTATTCTTGAAATGAGCTATTATTTCCTTCCGTTAACAACAAAAAACAAAACTAATATCTTCTTCGTTAGCTTCCTTGGAGTCTCCATCGAGCAGCTCTCCAACAAATGCTTCCACCGGTGTAATCATTAGTAATCCAAACGTAACCACATTATCTCCCAGTAATACCTTAGCTACGGCGAAAACAATAGGAAATATTGCATCAATGGGAGGAACTACAGTACACGTTTCAAGTGCCCAACCAGTGAGCTCCAAACCAGTTTATAAAATTTTCTTTCATATATTAACGCATCTCTTCGAAAGCAGGTGCTTGTTAGTCAACAGGGTCAATCAAACACGCAAATGACAGCCACGCCGGTTACTGTACCAAAGAAAGGTCTTCAGTTATCGGTAATAAATTAGTTCTTGTTTAAAATTGTACGTGATAAATTAATAAAATAACCATTTTTATTAGCGAGACCAAATGATGGAAGCCCAAGAAATGTTCAAAACTTCCAACAAAGTTACCAGACCAGAAAAAGCACTTATTCTTGGTTTCATGGCTGGATCTCGAGGTATAAATGCTATTAAAATAAAAATTACTTAAATGTAAAATGTTTCGCATGCTCTTTTTTATTTTAATTAAATTGTTTCCTCATAAAACTTTCTTTGCAACAGATAACCCTTGCCCACCATTGGGTAATATTGTAACAATAAAGTTAAGTGAAAACAAAGAAGATATCGTTGAGAATGGAATCTTGCAAACTGTGACGGTAGAAACGCACTTCCAAATGAATTACAACACGGGAGAATGGAAGAGGGTGAAAAAATATATCAAATCAGAAAGTTAAATATCTTAAACAAAGATAGTTCAAATTGGGTCTATATTTTACTAAACAAATTTTTTTGGAAAAAAAAATTGAAGAAAGAACCAGTACATTTACCCCACTCCTTTATGTTCTTGTAAACGTAATTCGAACCATATTTGGTTTAATTGTAGATTTTAATTTAATTTTTACGCAGAACAAACTGCTACAAACTTTGCACGACTGTACAAAGATTTAAAGCCCATGCTAGATTTTTAGTTTTATAGAATGTAAATTATCATTTTTTAAATAATATTTTGCGTTTGGCTCTTTTTCTAGCTTCAAAAATGTAAAATGGGTTAAATGGTAGATGTAAAATTGTAAATATCGCATGTTCTAAAAATTTTGCAAGCTTTGTAGCTCGTTTCTAAAAAGTGCCATTCTGAGTTTTGTTTAGGCTAAAAAAAATAACCTTGTGAATTTTATTAATTTAAAACAGTCTAAAAATTAAGTTCTAAGTGTTATTTCTTATAAAAAAAGCATAATTGAAAGATGTTCTTTGTGGATTTAAATATCTTTTTCCATATGTATTATATATGCAATAGGTGTACATGTGTAATGTAATTAATTTCAACTTTCATTTGCCTAATGAGATAAATAGGTGGATCATTTTTCCAATGTCTTCCTCCTTTACTGAAAGATTTTATTTAAAACGAAATAAAAAAGTTTCTTGCAGGGGAAGAGCATTGCAAAGTTCTTGTATATTATCATGTAAATATGAGGACAAAAATATATAATCATTAATGTGTATTAAAAAGTATATTTCTCATTATGTTTCCAAATTTGCCTCAATTTATTCGCAAGTTTAACCAACACAGGTTTTATGATGTGGTGACGAAAGAAAAAATGTTTCTATGAAATAAATTGGTCTTGTTTTCTGTTTTCCCCCAGCTCTCTCACTAAAGAGGGCTAATGAATTCGTCCATAGGCTTGACTGCACTATATTAAGAACAAGCTAGGTAGTCGTAGCTTTTAGGATATGAATACATTTATGCCTTGGCTGAAACAAGTTAACTTACTTTACCATCTTAATAATTTAAATACCACCAGTTTCGTAAATTTTCCACGAACTTCAGTGTCAGTGGCGTAGACAAGGGATGGTTTCGGGGTCCAGACCCCCTTGGCCTACCTTTGACTGTACTAAATTTCCACCCCTTCTCGACCACCCTCTCAACATTCACATAGTTCGGCCCCCTTAACGAATTTCTGGCTACGCCACTGTTCGTTCAGTGTGGACTGTGGGAACATATCGAGGTTTCTCAAATCCATTTTCTGATAAGTTTATTTTCTGAGTTTCATTTTCGGCGGCCAATGAATTTTAAAATGTCTCTTACGTCTTTCATTCGACGCAAAGGAGTCGTAGACATTCCAAGTATATACATATACAATTTCCTGATACACAAATAGGTCGTTACTAAGGAAATTTGTACTTTTGATGTCATGGTTAAGTTTATTTGAAAAAAAAAAAACAATGGTGAAAATGTTTTAATACTTTTGAACAAAATTATCTGTAACGTTCGAATACGCACATATCTTTCATTCTTGAAATAAAAATGCAAAAGCGTTTTATTTTTTAACCCCTGTGATTCAAAATTATCGTAAAATAAAAATACTTACACTTAACCTAAAATATTTTTAGACACCAGGTAACCAGGAACGCTCTTAACACTTGTGGTTCCTTTAGCAGAAAAGATAATAATAATTATTATTATTAACATTTCATATCCCGAAATGAAAAATAAGAGAAACGAACCCGTTAACATCATGGCGTTCCTCAACTCGTCTGTTAAAATGTCTAAAACACATCTGGCTCCAACTTCCCCCTATTTAAGAATTTCACATTGAAATTTTTTGATAAGGTTGAGTAGCCCAATTCGTCTAGCTAATCTGGTAAGATTTCTTGGATTTTCGTGTAAGAATGGTAAGTATCTATATAAGTGTATTTTATTGTTACATAAATGTGACAGTAGCGTCGCTAAGGTTTTTTCACAGGTGGGCTAATTATTTTGTGGCCCTTACAACTTTAGTGACCCCTTATAATTTTGTGGCTTGCCCTCCCAAATGTCTCTTAAAACGTACACATATTTCAAAATTTTAAAATTTAACTCAAAGTATAAATTGCAGGCTAAACTTGTTAATCAATTTTCAGACATAGTTGTTCTTAAAAATTATTTGAGTCTATTAAGTGTACTAAAACTACGCTCTGAAATAGTATTAGAAACAGCTATACATAATACAATTTCGAAATATTTTACTAGATCTGGGAATGTCTGCTCGTATGTCAATAAATCGAAAAAACCCAAAATTTCCAGGAAGCGAGAACAACAAGGTCGTTTTATTGTTGCGGCTCTCGTCGCGTTTACTGGACCCCTACTGACCTAGTATATGACCTGGAGGGGACACGTGCATGCCCGGGGTATTTCCCTAAATTCCCTTAAGTCCCTTTCTTTTCTTTCTATTGTCCCTATCTGTTTATGGTCTACTATCTTCTTGAGTAAACGAATTGATTTTGAAAGATTTTTTTTTCCAGAAAAACGTTTCTTGGCAATAAAACAAATTTCTAGAGATAAAGAAAATTCCTAAATTCAAATATGTGGCCTCTTAATTAAAAATATGTGGCCCTTTTAATATAAATATGTGGCCCCTCTCAGAAATTCAGGGGGGGGCTAAAGCCCAATCCGGGCTTCCCTTAGCGCCGCTACTGAAATGTGTTTTACCATAAGTGGTATTGGTTTTACTGAGTTCTATTCACAAAACAGACTGCATTACGGGCTTTGTCACGGTTTTGAAGCCGCTTGCTAACGCGTCACACGTAGCCTTTGACAGCGCCTCGCTAGGGGGAGATTTTCTTATTGTGATGACGTCACTCCGTTACTAGCTCTCAGTAAAATATTCCCTAAAGTGACAATGTTATGGAACAATATTATAGACTTATGGTATCTAGTAGTGCTCATGAATTCTTACGGATTTACGATTCAGAGGTTATTGTTGAGTAGAGTATTTCAACTTCTTATATATTTTCTGCTACTAACTTTAAAAATAGCAGACCAAAATAACCGAACTTAACCCGCTCTCTCGAAAATAGATCAAGTAATCATAGACCCTGCTAAGTCTATGAAATAATACATACGTTATAAGAAAGTCCGTAAAAGTTGGGTCTTCCAATGAAAACAGCTCTAGCGCCTAAAGCCAAAGCTTTCAGGACGTCAATTCCGGTTCTAATACCGCTGTCAAGATAAAGTTCGGCTTTTCCATTAACGGCGTGTCTCAATTTAGGCAAAACGTCAATCTAACGAAACAGTTGATAAAACTGATGATTAAAGTAGACCTTAATTATAGTCTTAGTCGATAGCTACGCTACAAAATTTTCCGTTTTGAAAACGAAAACATTTGAGAGAGTTGGCCGTTTTCGGTCTATCGAAATCTGGCAGCCTTGCCTGCCTTCCGGCCTGTATCTCCATACCGAAAATGGCTGACGATTACGCCGCCGAAAATATTTTACTAAACTGATCGGCGGCATTTTTGACCGTTATTTTGAATTATCGACTAAGACTATGGATGGTGTCTATTTTTTTAAATACCGTGGCAGGAGAACTATCCAACTGACGTCCACCATGGTTGGAGACAATTATACCAACAATGCCACTTTGTACCGCTTGGAGAGCGTCCTCAACTGAAGAATTAACGTTTCAATAACAGTATATTTCGACTAAATAATAGTGTCTTTGATTTGTACCAGTCAAAATTCCTTTGGCCACAATGGGCAGATGAGTAATGGATCTCAACCAAATGGCATCGTTCCAAGTAGCGGATGGATCACCCAACTCAGCTCCACCATACTTAATAAAGTTTCCGTATCTTGTGTATTAAGAAAAAAATTATATAAATTAAATTTTTTCGCAGCGTTGCCAGACGTACGATAATTATCGTACACGTCGATAATTTCGAGATAATTTTTGGAACGTACGATATTTTTAACGGCGTACTATAGTACGTATTTTTAGATAATTCAGCTAACGCGTACGATAATGTTTTTTAATTGGCTGGAAACCAGTTAAAACTGCGATTTTTAAACTTAAGTTTTCAATCGGTCGAACTTTAAGTGTTATTTAAAATTTTGTTTTCACAAGTTTAACGTCACTATTTCATATACAATTTAAATCTACTGCCAGTTTTCAGGCATACGATAATTTTTTCTGAGATCGATAATTTTTTGGCTGTGGTACGATAATTTGAGTTTCAAGAACTGGCAACACTGATCTCCAATGACATTGATCTATTTCTCCCGCCAATATTTCGACGGAAAATTTCATTCGACAATAATAGTTCCCGCGAATTTCAAACGATTAAAACCATGGTTCATTTAATAAATAAAAAAATATGAATATCAATTACTTTCCACCGGGTGGCAAGAAATACTTGTCCCTCTTGGAATCGTATCGGATTCCCAGAGTCGGAACGTCTACTCCCAGAACAATGGCCTTGAAACCCAACCTTTCGGCTCTCTTTACCATATCGAAAACCACATCTCGCTTCCGCAAAATATGTACTTGCAACCACATCACAGTACCGGGAGCGGCGTTGGCAGCAATTTCTTCCATGGGAATGGTAGAGTAACTGCTGACGATCATCATACTACCAGCCCCACTAACGGCTATAGAAAAAACACGATATAATACCTATTTGTACACATTCATTTAAAGGGACACACCGGTGTTTGAATTTTACAAGTACCACGCGTTTGTTTCCAGAATATGATTGGTCGTATCTGCTACCACGTGGTAAATCGGGACCGAATTTCCGAAATTTTTCAAACGCCGGTGTGGCCCTTTAAGGCGGGATTTCAATATCGCAAAGCAAAAAATACCGTAGGGCCTAATTCATTTATTTTTGCGTCAACGTTTTTTCTATAGTGGAAGCCAGCCTTTAAAGAGACATAAACCTACCTCGCACGGTGGCGTTTTCACCATCAGGATGGGCTACTTGATGAGCCGCGGCCGGAGATATACCAATGGGTGTGTTGATTTCCTCCCCCAAGACGGTGGTCTTCAAGTCAACATTAGATACATTCACCATAAAACGAGGTCGGAGGGTTAACCTACCCGAAAAAAGATGTAAAACACGTGTCATCCATATTGTAACTATGTGAACGCGAGTCAACGACTGAATGGATTAATTACTTATTGAAAGCGTCTCGGTTTAGTTTCTTGGTAATCCTTAGCGTTGCTCCGCTGTCGATGTAATTAAAGGCGCGGTAGTCCAAATTTTGACGGGCGTGTTCTTTAAAATCAGAAACGGAGTAGAGACCTTCGCAAGCTTGATCAGGAGGTATCCATTTACCATGGTCTAAGAAATCATTAAATTTACAAAAAATAAAAATAAACAACTAACCTAATTACGAATTAATTATTTATGCCATAAATAAGATTACTTGACGTATCTTGAGCGAAAACTGGTATCGTAAACAGATGAAACAACAGGTAGGCTGAGAACGCTGCTAGCCCCAAGGTACCCTGCATGGCTCGGTGTCTAAGAAAGTTCTAATCTCTATCTAGGAAACGTAGTCGGGGAGGGAATTTCGAGCGTACGTTTTAAAACTTGGGGGGAATAGGGATAAAATTTATCCAAACAATGATCTTTTGCATAAGTTAAAGAACAGGATTTTTATTTTCGCCTCCCTTGCCCCTTAAAGTATGGCTCCGATCAGGACGTAGTGGCAGCAATAATAGTAGCTGTTGTTGTGGTAGTAGTGACAGAGAATTAGTAGATCACAGAAGCTATAAAAATTAATTAGCCCATCAAGGATGCAAAGAAGCAAAGACCTGGCCACTAGTGTTGTATCAGCCTTCGTTTCAACATCATTTAATGTTAGGTATTACATCATGCAACTAAATAATGATTATGTTACATACAGGGTGTCTTCATTTGATCGGCCCAGGTATTTTTCTCAAAAATTATACTTTCTAGAAATGTGAAATTTTCGGTATGTACTCTCTAGGGGGAGATCGTTGTTATTTGTAAATTTCAGAAAAATCGTGAAATTTTCCACGGTTTTAGAAGTGTTAGTTTTTGAACGCTACGTGGTAGACGAAAATTGGTATGGTGGAAATCGGACATTTCGTCACTGAAATAATTGGTCATGAAAAACAAACAAAATTGAAACTTTTCGTCTACCACGTAGCGTTCAAAAACACTTCTAAAACCGTGAAACATTTCTCGATTTTTCTGAAATTTACAAATAACAACGATCTCCCCCGAGAGATAACATACTGATAATATCATATTTCTAGAAAGAAAAGTTTAAGAAAAATGCCTGGGCCGATCAAATGAGGAAACCCTGTATGATAGACGTACATAATATATCTCTTACGAGAAAAGTATCCATGTTGAAACGTGGTCCTTCGCAGGCTCGAGGCAGTTTTTAATGGGCACGATTTCCCACGGATGCATACATCGCATCAAGGTTCAAAATTTACGATAAAAAAGATAATTATTTATTTATTTATAAAACATATTTTCTGATGAAATAGTTTTAGAAAATCAGTATAATAGAACATTTCGTTCCGCACTACTGATTTTCTTCCGATAGGTATTTGGAAAAATCAGTGGAACCCTGCGAAAGTCCATGTTTGAAGATAAACATTAACCAAAGAGGGATATATATTATATAAATATATATATATATATATATAAAGTATTTTTCTCCTGTAAGGGTGAGGAAACACGCGTAAGTTTTTACTTTATTTATATTTTTTTTCGCACCGTTTGTGGAAGAAACTTATTTCTGTACTAAAAGCGACTGCAAAAGTTATAACTTATTTTAATGACGAGACTATAGAGTAGTATCGCTCTGTAGCTTTGAGCTATGGCCGCCATTTTGAGGGCAGTTTTTTGTCTATAGGAAAAAGCATGGGTGCCGTCGACATACGTCACGCCGATATTACTCTATTTTGCTAAAATAAATGGTTTCTTGGAGTCTTTCCTTTTTAGAACCCAATTTGGGACTAACTGACCAAAGTACAAAACCCTTTTAGGGGTTTTTCTCGACAGCTACCAAACAAGACATTTTTCAGAAGTAGAATGAAAGGTTCTCGACCAATCACCGTCCTCGTTGGCCAAATTCGCTCCGTATATGGGCAAAGAGATAAAGTTGTCCACGGACGATCCGAATTTGGAACCCCCTGGGGTCAAAGGAATGTGACTAGGGCCCCGACAGCCCCGTAGCCACGGGGGGGGGGGCATTCGGGGGCGATGCCCTCTCAAAAATAAATGTAAATTTTTATTTGACCCCACCTGCCCCCTCAATTTAATCCATTGCCCATCAAAGAATATTATCTGCCCCTTTATCTTTATTCGTTTTTTAAATTCTATTCGTTGAAATTTTACTTTTGGACCACTTGTCTTTGTCTAAGGTTTAGATCGTTATTAATAAAATAAAAGTTGTAGAATGGTCTGCTTCAGAAAGCAAGGTTTTTTTTGTTGAACACAAAAAACATTTCACCGTGTCACTTATGTTAGTTTTCGAAATTAGGTAACGAAAAAAATGTGCCGCCTCACAAAAAGCTACTTTTTTGCGGGGATATTTGTTATATTTTCTATCAACGTTTAAGTCTTACATTCTTTATCCGTCTATTTACGCAAAATTGTGTACAGTTTAGTGTTTAATTTATTTATTAGAATGTTTTATTTGTTTAATAGAATGTTTTAGTTGTTTTTAAAAATGAAAAAATTAAAATAAAAAATGGAAACCACTTGTAAATTCTGCGAGATTCTGCTCATGTGCAACTGAACCGAGCAATGAATGTAAAATTAAAATATCCCTCAGTTGATAAAGAGCCTCGAGCTCGAAAGCTCCTATGATTTTAAAACAACCTTAATAAAGGTTTTTAATTTTTAAAAATGCCACCATGTGTAATTCTTCTATTTTAAATTACCATAGTTTTATTTGTTTATTAGAATGTTTTATTTGTTTATTAGAATGTTTTATTTGTTTATTAGAATGTTTTATTTGTTTATTAGAATGTTTTATTTGTTTATTAGAATGTTTTATTTGTTTATTAGAATGTTTTATTTGTTTATTAGAATGTTTTATTTGTTTATTAGAATGTTTTATTTGTTTTTAGAATGTTTTATTTGTTGATTAGAATGTTTTATTTGTTTATTAGAATGTTTTATTTGTTTATTAGAATGTTTTATTTGTTGATTAGAATGTTTTATTTGTTTATTAGAATGTTTTATTTGTTTATTAGAATGTTTTATTTGTTTATTAGAATGTTTTATTTGTTTATTATAATGTTTTATTTGTTTATTAGAATGTTTTATTTGTTTTTTAGAATGTTTTATTTGTTTATTAGAATGTTTTATTTGTTTATTATAAGGTTTTATTTGTTTATTATAATGTTTTATTTGTTTATTAGAATGTTCTATTTATTTATCTAATTTTAAATAACAAAATATGTGAAATGTGAGTTTTCACAAGGTGTTCCACCCTTTGCTTAAAGGCCTTTTCACACGAGCCAACTTTTTGACCCAACTAGATAAGTCAACTTTGAGTTGAGTCAACTAGTTGGTTCGTATAAATAAAAGTTTAATTAGATGATCCACTAAAAATGTACGCGATAAAAAAATAGATCACTAATCCATTTTTGCTCGTGTGAAAAGGTCTAGAGTGCCCAAAGTTTGAACAATTATTCGCAATACACAAAGTAAGCGAATCACCCTAGGCCTATTTATGTACACTCTCCCAACCTGACTTACCTGAGGACCACGAACCTCAGATGGATTTGGTCCTCGCAAATCTATGGTTTTCATGAATTTCCCACGAATATAAAATATGAAATAAATAAAAGTATGAGAAATTGGCAACCGTCACGGCGTCACCTATGATTTTTCCCATACAGAAAAAATCTCGCCTAATATGGCGGCCGTGGGATCACAAAGTGATCTTACTCTATATAATTATACTCTTCAACCATATGTTCTAGTATCTTCAAATTGCAAATTAATAAATTATGTTCTAGTTTCTTGAACTCTAATTGTTATAATCTTGTGAATTTAGATTGTGTCTTACACTCTAGCTCCCGAAATTATACGATGATCTTAAATATCTTGAGCCCGAATAAAAAAAAAAGACTACCCGGGTAATACCATAAGTATATAATATTGTTACATAAGTGTGACGCTTTCACAGACTGCAATACGGGCTTCGGGGCAGTTATGCGTCCGCTTGCTAACGCGTCACACCGTTCACACGTAGCCTTTGACAGCGCCTCGCTAGGGGGAGATTTTCTTCACGTGATGACGTCACTCCTTTACTAGCTCTTAGTAAAATATTCCCCAAAGTGATAAACTTACGAAATAATATTATAGACTTATGGTAATACTAATAACTAGATATATATTATATAGATACCTAATAAATACTTAAATATAAATTATATACTTCTCTAAGAAATTGTAATTTACTTCTGTTATTACATATTGTGCGACACGTGCCAGTTAGCTATATGTAAATGTAGACGAAAACATTACTCTATACTGACTGGAAATATTTTGTGGTTGTCCTTCGGAGAGGTTAAAGGGAAACTGAGAAAACCAAGCTAGAAGTTGAGATGGGTGAATATGTAATATGGTTTTGGCTATATTGTTACTTTTTTGGGTGGAGGATGGAGGCTCACATTTTACTTCCTGTAAACTGCTCGTATTCAATGGGCTATTTTGATTACACGTTTTTCAGGAAAAACAAAACCTCGGGCCAACAGTAATGATCTTTTTCACGCCTATGTATAAACACAAATAGTAATAAATTCAAAAGAGTTTAACAGCTTCCTCTCGATTCAGATAGCTGTAATACCAAATTCTTAAATCTAGGATTAAATATAAATTTCGATTGTGGTATTTAATTTTAATTATATATCCTTGATATTTTTAATAGGTCCGGTTTTAACACCGTGTCATACGCAACCTTCGTGGTTTTTATATTATTGTAAAAAAAATTTAATTCTTTTTAAACTGTCTGTCGCCGAGAACTGGAATTTTTGGACCAGCTAAACTTTAACCAACTGAATGAAGTTGGCGCTTTCTGGCGTAATTATTATTCGTAGAACTAACGTTAAAATTCCTTCTACGTAATTTTATTTTTCAATATAAACAGTTTTAAAGGGTTTCAAGGAATATTTTTGAAGACCGAAAAATCTATCAGTAAACGTGATAAACCGATTGTAGCATCTTCCTTTCGCTTTCTTTTCGTTGAAGGTAAAAACTAGGGGGAAAAATAGCGAAACCAAAAATTAACCCCTTTTTCGGAGGTCTGTGGGAAAATAGATTTGATCATTTATGGGTAAAGATAATATAGTTTCGCCGTGAGCATTGCATAGTTTTTTTTTCGTAGAAAAAGTAGGCCAAAAGGCCAGAGCCGTCGTGAGCGAAATATAGTTTAATAAATTCGTATTAACAAAAGATAATGACGAAAAACAAGTTTTCGCTAAAATTAAACTATACTTTTACATTAACTTACATTACGCAAAAAAGAAAGCAGACTATTTTATTAATTACGCAAAAAATTCAGACTAATTTTTTTAGCTTACGCAAAAAAAATACAGACTTTTTTAGATTACGCAAATAAAAAGAATACAGACTTTTTTAGATTACGCAAAAAAAGAATGCAGACTATTTTTTAGATCACGCAAAATGAATGCAGACTATTTTTTTAGATCACGCAAAAAAGAAAGCCGACTATTTTATTAATTACGCAAAAAAAGAATACAGACTTTTTAGATTACGTAAAAAATTCAGAATAATTTTTTTAGCTTACGCAAAAAAAAGAATAGAGACTTTTTTAGATTACGCAAAAAAGAAAGCCGACTATTTTATTAATTACGCAAAAAATTCAGACTAATTTTTTAAGCTTACGCAAAAAAAAAGAATACAGACTTTTTAGATTACGCAAAAAAGAAAGCCGACTATTTTATAAATTACGCAAAAAATTCAGACTAATTTTTTAGCTTACGCAAAAAAAAAAGAATACAGACTTTTTAGATTACGCAAAAAAGAAAGCCGACTATTTTATTAATTACTCAAAAAATTCAGACTATTTTTTAAATCACGCAAAAAAGAATGCAGACTATTTTTTAGATTACGCAAAAAAGAATGCAGGCTATATTTTTAGATTACGCAAAAAAAAAATGCAGACTATTTTTTTAGATTACGCAAAAAAAGAAAGCAGACTTTTTTTAGATTACGCAAAAAAAAGAATGCAGACTATTTTTTTAGATTACGCAAAAAAAGAATGCAGACTATTTTTTTAGATTACGCAAAAAAAGAATGCAGACTATTTTTTAGATTACGCAAAAAAAGAATGCCTACTATATTTTTAGATTACGCAAAAAAAGAATGCAGACTATTTTTTAGATTACGCAAAAAAAGAATGCAGACTATTTTTTTAGATTACGCAAAAAAAGAATGCAGACTATTTTTTAGATTACGCAAAAAAAAGAATGCAGACTATTTTTTTAGATTACGCAAAAACAGAATGCAGGCTATGTCGGGGAAAAACGCTATCGCAATTTAAAGAATTTTTGTTTTTCGACGCCTACAGAAACAAATTAACCACCACCAAGTTGCGAATAGCAACCGGTAAAATATTTGCACCTAAATGTAAAAGTTCAATAGCATCTCTACGGATTAGACTTTAGAGTCAGTGACCGAATGAATGTCAATCTTCTCAAAAGGGTCTTAAATTCAATTTATCTTATTTGAAAAGAACCAGTTTTTATATCATTCCTGGAAGTCAACTTCATCTAAAACATTAAGCGAAGCGGTTGGAACACATCTACAGGGGTTCTGGTCTATTTTTCGTCTACTCGATATAATCCTCATTTGAAGACCAAATCGTGGGCAGCTACTAAAAGGCATACCGGCATGCTTGGCATACCAGTTAACCAAGGTAAGAGCTTTACTAGAAACAAGTTCGCTAAGAGCGATAACATTATTTCGTTGCCGTTGTTTAAAAATCGTAAGTGAATCAAAATTATTATTATTATTTTTATTACCCTTTCCATAACGTGTGATAAAATATTGCAAATCGTCAAAAGTAAGAGTTCAAATGGAGCTAGCCTTAAAGCGAGGTTCCACAATATAGAAAATACTCTTAATTCCACCCGTTCCATCCAATAGGTGTTTAAATAAAAAACCTCAAGGAAATAACCAAGAAGTAATATATCAGAGAGCCAGGACCTGCAAGCTAAAGTGCTTATGAAAATAATGAAAATATTTCACCTATAAACAGAACTTCGTGCTTTTGCTAAGCCTTAATATGTAAAAAAAAGCTACCTGGTTCAAATTAAACACTTGTTGCATCGTGAAAACTTTCCATTATTTCAACAAACACTATATAAACAGTAACTTGCAGGTCCTGGCTCTCAGAAATATTACTTCTGGGCAATTTCCTTGAAGCCCTCAAAGGTTTTTTTTTATTAAACGGAATTATTTCGACGTCAACAAAACTTAACAATTTACGCGCACAGAACAAAAACAGAACATATTTTCATAATTTACACCGATAAAAAGATTTAAACTTCCACTCTCCCCTTTTGGGTCCTAATATAATTTCGTTCCCCCGTTTTGGGGCAACGAAATAAAAAGCATACCTACGAGAACAAAAGGCATACCAAACAAGTAGGTGCGCTAGATTCATTTTATACGGGATCCTCCAAATTTTTTCGTGAACATTAAATCGTTTTAAGTTAATTTTTACTGGAAGTTTACAATGCTCAACCATTTCAAGATTATTTAAATTACATTATTTCCAATTTAAAGGTTAATTCAAAATATTTTAACTCCTTTTGGGGGCTTTTCTAGAAAAAGCATACCCGAAAGATGAAAAAGCATACCAAACAAGAAGTCGCGCTAGATTACATGTCCTTATTTTTAATGTTTTCGTGAATTGTAATCGTATTAACGCTCTTTGGAACTATATTCGAAAAAGTACGTGGTCTGCGAGATGAAAAGGCTACATTTTCAACAAAAACTTTGAAACTTATTTATTACACTAGTACCATGCCAGTACTATACATTTTCTGATAGTCGCTTTCCGAAGCTCCCCCTTTCAACCAACTCCATTGGCTTCCGACCAAGGATCCTATATGTTAGAAGGATATGAGGCGAGGGACGAAAAATGGCAGCGCCGTCGGTGAGTCATGCGCGATAGAGAATCCGTCTTTAGATTCCGTCAAGGCCAAAACATGGAGGAAGCATCGCCAAAATTTGTCCTTGAGGGAATAGAAACTAGTCGTCCCACGTTTAAAGGCTCTCTTAATATCGACGACGCTGCCATTGTTTTGAAAACACGGGCTGGCCGGAGGGCTACCTATCCTTCTAACATATAGGATCCTTGTTCCGACGGACAGCAATCTTTTCTCTTGAGTCGCTTTCCGAAGCTCCTCTTTTCCTTTCCCCCAATGCGCGACGGACAGCCATCTTTCCTGGCCAGTTTCCACAGTGAGAGCATAGAAATTACCAATGCTATGTAGTTTCTATGGTGAGAGCTACGCTCAATAATTAGTTTATTAAAATCTATTTACTCATTTTATTTTCTCTTTTATAAAAGCGACTGCCAGCTAACCCAACACTCTCGGAAATCCTGGCGCTATTTGTTTTTATTTCTTTGGTTTTAGATAGTAATTGGGCCCCTTTTTTGAGCTGTTTTCAAATGCTGGTTTTCAAAAAGTAGGAGCTCCCCGTTACCAAAAATGCCAAAAAATTTCCTTCTACGATAAGTCTCTGAAATGGTTTATACGGATTATCTTTTCTATGGGGACTTGGCAGCATGACGTATCTAATAAGTCACCCATGCTTTTTCCAATTAGAAAAAAAAAGAATACCAGCATGGTGGCCATAGCCAAAGGTACGGCGTGACGTCATGCTACCAAGTCCCTATTAGAACATTATTAGCAGTGGCGTAACTAGAAAAATTGGGCCCCCAATGCAAAATAGGCACCGCTATATTTGCGCGCCAGTTACATTACACCCGTTGTGGTGCACGGCTAAGCTTGGGGGGCCCTATAAATTAGACGGTCCCTAATGCGCCGCATTGGGTGCATTGGCTTATTTACGACACTGATTATTAGATATGGAACCCTCTTCAATTCCAAAAAAAATCTCAATTTATATTTATTTATGATGTCTTGCTTTGCTCAAACCGGACCCTTTTATCAAAAAGTATGTTATCTAGAATTACGAAATTTTCACGGTCTTTTTTTTCAATAGGGAACTAACATTCTGTAGCCTGGGACGTAGAACTGTTAGCTCCCTATAAGGAACTCTTTAATTTGAAAATTTTAGAGAAATTAAAAAAAAACTATTTTGCTGTTTTGGAAAATAAATTTTACTATCGGTCATTAGTAGAATTATCTTTTCAATAAGAATGTTATAGAGTAGTTTCCGTTCGTAGCTTCGGCTATGGCCGCCATTTTGTGCGGGATTTTTTCTCTATGGGAAAAAGCATAGGTGACGTCGTGTCACGTGATACTGAAATCACTGTATGTATAGGGCATACAAAAAAGGTTCCAATGAAATTGGTTGGGTCGAAAATGGCCTAAAAACCAGTTTGTACTATGTAGCAATACTTTTTTTAAGAGACATGTTTCAACCTCCATAATTGAAAATATTAAACTGTCAAATAATTTTATTCCAAAACATTGTTAAATCTAAAATATCAACTTCATATGATCATTACAGTATTATTTGTAAGTTCATTTTCACAGTTATTGACACCGCAATGTACAAATTTAAACAAAAGTCATTTCTAGTACTATTTGTAAGTTCATTCAAGGACAGTAGATACAGGTAGAGGCCTGCGCCGATCTGATATGGGTCGGCGGCGGCGTTTGACCCAAAATATACCGGCGGCGGCGGCTTACGGCGGCGGCGTCTTCGGCGTGGCCAAAATGACCGGCGGCGGCGTACGCCGGCGTTTGTATAAATTTTTAGAGCTATTTCTTGTAGCGACAGTTTAAAAAACACGCGACCAGAAGGGCAAGGGCAAATACCAACTAGTACTAGTCCTTCCATGGACTAATTAATGTACTTTACACAGGGACGCCCCATTTCCGAATATTTGCTTTGGGCGATTGTTAAATGTGCGCTCTGGCGGCGGAGTTAGGAACTAACTAACTAATGATAACCGGGGAAGAAAGAAAAGGGGTGAGGGGATTGAAAATACAAATGTAGCTCAGCAGCTGAAAAACACGTGGGACTGGCTCAATTTGTAAAACGTTTGTTTTAATGTTTTAATGTGCGAAGTACATTAATTAGTCCACGGTCCTTCCGAGGTAGGCCACTGGCCTGACGTCAAACGACATCCAAAATTATTCGCAGTTATGCCGGGTCGAAATTCGGATGAAGGCTCGATATTGACTTTTTATTTTTTTGGTCGTGCTCCACGATAACGCTCTGCAGTGGCGTAGACAAGGAGGGTTCAATGTCCACCCCCTGGGTCTACCTTGACTATACTAAACTGACACCCACTTCTCGACACCCCTCTTAATATTACCATTCTTGGACCCCCTTTGACAAACTTCTGGCTACGCCACTGACGCTCTGAGCCTTCCAATCAGAAATAAATCTGAGTTACGAATAATATCATTTTTGCTCCCGAAGGTTATCATCGCACGGTGAACATACATATTGCTATTTTGATATGTTATTTTCCATTTAAATATAATTTAAGGTATCGTGATATGATTTTATAAACGTATTGGACGTCTAAAATGCAGTATATCAAATGCTTCATTTATTGAATTTAAAGTAAAAAATTATTATCAGTCTCGGATTGGCCATAGAGGTAACCTGCCCGATGGCGTGCATCCCATGGACCGTTCATGAAGTGGGCCTCCGTAAACATGGTAGCGTTATAGTTGTTAAAGCTGGGACCCTTAGTCTCCTAGCAACCAAAAAATATTAGACCCAGTCCGCCACTGATTATTATAATGCAATTTTCGAAAACATATCGATAAACCAAGCAACATTTAAATTTAAAGATAATTAAAATGTGGATAAGCCTTGGTTATATTAGTGACTCTCTCTATAGCCAAAATAGCAATACTGGAATCTATTGCCGCTAAGTGAAAATGCTATTACTCTGCGTCGACCGAAATCCGAAAAACAAAATTTGACGTTCGACGTCGTGTCCAAATGTAGTTATTTTCGCGTAAATTAAAACCAAAGCCCATTTGTTTTGAACACTTAAGCCTCGCCAAGAACCGCTAAAATTAGATGACCGCCATTTTTTTTGTTTACAACTAACTCTCCTTGCGTTTAGGTCGTTTTAGGTAATATATTCCAACAGAGGCCGTCAATACACTTTCTCGTCCCTGCTACTGTCCTTGGGTTAATCCATAGAAATCTCATAGGCCGAGCTTGTCGCCAGTTCGTTTTGAACCTTCAGCCAATGAGAGGCCGTAGAGTGGTTCCGCCAAGGAGGATAATAATCCTCCTTGGTTCCGCTACTATCTCAGGAGCTAGGTGACGTCATTCTCTCTGGTGACATTAAATTCTTGGTCTGCCACGGCGTTTGGTCCATTTGCCAGTTACACGGCAGCATTCTAGTTACCTATGAGATTTCTATGGGTTAATCAAACGGATTAATCCATGCTGTATCCATAAGCAGTACATGGATGTCAGATCGGTTTATTTATTTTGTTTTAATTTGTTTTTGGTGTAATTCGACCATTTGTACAGTATTCTTCGGGCTTTTTGTTGTTTTTTTTTTCAAATTGCGCGCCTGGTGTGAAGGCCCCAGCTACCTTTATTTCGACCCCCCCCCCTATTTCCCCATTCCCTGGTTGATTCATCCCTTTGAGTTGGGAATATTAATCTAGAGGTCCAATCTAAACGTCGGACTTCAGTATTTCGCGAAACAAGTTTTTAAAAATAAGAATACTGCCGTTTGCTCCCAAATGACGAGAAAACGTTATCATTCTACCCGTGGCGCCGTCTATCTCTCAACGGTTCGTTCAAATAAGACGCGTTTTCCGGCAAAAAGATTTTTCTTTTAAAAATAATGGATAGCGCCACGGGTCATATGATAACGTTTTCTCGTCATTTTCGACACGGCCAACTTAGATCCACTGCTACTCGCACTAGAAGGCCCCCCAGCTTTATTTTCCTCCCATGTTAACGACCGTATGAGGAAAAGCCGATTTACGCGGGAAAATTCCGCTTGGCGCGTTAGGAACCGGGACAACCCTTCTAATGTTATCCTACGGGGAAAATCTTTCGAAACAGTCCCACTTTTAGGAACCTTTTCCCTTATCTTGCAATATTGTTCAACGCTGAGATTTTAATATGATTTGAAGTAAGGTTTTAGCTTTATTTTAAGACTATGTTTGTAATTTTCCGATCTTTGGTTCGCGTACAATCTTCTTTTAAAATCGACCAAAATTTTAAGGCGAGGAATTGACTCCGTATCGAAAATAAGCCTCGGCGTCATCTTGCGCGGTGCGAGATTAAAAAATGTAAAGCTAAGAACACAAAATAAAATATCTCAGATTATCTGATAATACAACTTGGGTTCTATTTTTTACTTAAGTTAATATTTTATTACTTAAATTTTTACGTTTTATTATTATTAAACTGTTCAAAGCATTATTTCAAATGGTTAAAGTTTGCTGTCTCTGATACAACCTAAGCTAATACAGTGTTTTGTATTAATTTATGATTGTAACAATCAACAACACACTGAGAAATTGGATAAAACCATTATGAATCGCTTAGTTCCTCCTCTTCTGGACCATTTGATACACAATATTTCTCAAAATTTTGAAAAAGTTAAACACCTACAATACAAACCAGTTAGTCGAAAAGTTTTGAAACTTTAAATTTTATCTAAAACAATTTTATATTTCACGTGAAATTTGTTACAATAAATTAGATTCAATTTGTAAAACTATGAAATTTAATATAAGACAAGTTTTTAAAATTTAATACAGAGTTTGAATTTATGTTTAGTTTTCAATCAGGCGCGCAAGATGACGCCGAGGCTTATTTTCGATACGGAGTCAATTCCTCGCCTTAAAATTTTGGTCGATTTTAAAAGAAGATTGTACGTGAACCAAAGATCGGAAAATTACAAACATAGTCTTAAAATAAAGCTAAAACCTTACTTCAAATCATATTAAAATCTCAGCGTTGAACAATATTGCAAGATAAGGGAAAAGGTTCCTAAAAGTGGGACTGTTTCGAAAAATTTTCCCCGTAGGATAACATTAGAAGGGTTGTCCCGGTCAGAGCTGCCAGATATAATTTTACCTTCACCGCCCAACAGCTCTTCAAAGGAGCCCAATTTCCAGCCCAATTATAAATAGGCCCTATTTTGTAAACAAGCCCAAATTCTAGCCCAATTTGGCGAGAGTTTATTTTTTAAAAGGCGTGCTTTTCAAAATATTGGTGTTTGCGTGATGTTATAGTTTTAAGTATCATGGGAAATTTTATAGAAACTCCAATTTTTATTATTCGACATATTTTTTTAAGTACAAATTAATCGAATTTTTGAAGAAAAACTGTACATATATTGAGAGTAATATATTTCGGAGTGCTTTAAAGCGTATTCATTTGAAAGAAATCGGTATCCTACCGATTTTAGTGTATATTATCAAAAGTGGATATAAAACAGAAAGTCTGGGAGGACCCGGTAGCCCTGTTCCATCAAAAATGAGGATCCCCCAAGCATGCCCCTAGTTTGTGCCTACCCCCTTTGGCGGAGCATTACAAATGGCGCTTTACTCGCATGTACCTGCGTAAATCGGCTGATATATTATAGTTCTTCTTCAGTTCCTTATCCACCTGATTATATAGTCTTTGGGCTGGATTTGGTGCGTCTGCTCTTTGTGAAAATTCACATGTTTGGCAAGGCTTAGGTAGATAATTGATAAAAACATTTTTGTTTTGTTTGAATGGGGTGTGCGGCTTAAAGTGTTTAACGAATTTAAAAACAATGGAACTTTAAAAGAACTACTAGAAGATATGTGTTCTCAACACGAGTTGTTACATTCGCATTACTCTGAAGAAAGAGGAGGATAGTGGCTTTCTGTACGCATGGAATAATTGGGTATACAATTTAGTACTTAATGAAGAAGGAATTGACCCAGTTATAATTTATGACCCAATATATGCAAATGAACTCTCCAATGTAGTACATTGGATAGCTTGGCAAAAAACCTCAATAAAATCCCTGTAGTTTTGAGGGGAATTAACAACGGAGGTTTATTTATTGCACATGATTCCCTAATGCCGTATGTGTCAACAGTTACAAAAATGGTTATCGGATCAGTTTCACCTCTCATCTGGTAGAAATAATCCAGGGAAAACAATTAAAGAAACTACTTCAGTTGTGAAATATGATTAAAATTTAAAGAAACATTTTAAACTATAATTCGATAAGTCCCAGCGGTGATTGAGAAAAGTTTCAATATAAAATATTATACACGACAGGCTACATGGGACATTATCAACTGAAGTTAGTAATTTAATCGGGGTGCAGTTATCCACTTTTTATTTCTTCAACAGTGTAAAATCTTCATCACAATTTGTCTCCTTAGCAGCTTCATTTGGCTCACATTTACGTTTAGCACATTTAAGTTTATTAGTTGTAAAACAATTAATTTCATCCCCCTTTTCTTGAGATACAATTGAACCCAAAATCTCAGTTTGCGATTCTGCATTATTACCTTGGTTATTACTATCATTGATTAAATAACCTTATAAGGTTATTTAATCCATGTTACTATACTAAAATTTGTCTGTACATCCCTATCTACTGGAATTTTAGTTAAGCCTTGGTTTAAATCTTCATTGGTTTGTATAGTACCAATTGAATACAAATCTTTTATAAGTAAATTACACTGACTTAATTTACTTTTCGGCTTTAAAGCTAACTCTTTTGGTGTATATTTCTTACGAGCTTGAGCCACGCTGAACTTAACAGAGGCAAAATTTTTGAAAAAGGAATAAATTAACCAACGTGACAACGTCTTCGGGAATTTTACCAAGGAATGCTTCTTGGTTTTACCGCTAGGTTAGCTAGCATCGCCCATCTGAACTATTTCCTCTGACCGTGACGTCATGAGACATAGGCCAAACGTAACAGAGTCGTTCCTGATTGGCTCAATCATTGTATAGGGGAAACAGCTCCTCATTTTTGAAGGAAACCACTGAGAAAGCTAACGAACCCTTTTCCTCCCAGACTTTCTGTTTTATATCCACTTTTGATATTATCGAAAACCTCTGAAAGTAGCCCAAAAAACAGCCCAACAGCCCAATTCATTTTTTCCCGCAAGTAGACATAAAAAGAAGCCCAATTGGGCTGTAAAAGAGCCCAACTGGCAGCTCTGGTCCCGGTTCCTAACGCGCCAAGCGGAATTTTCCCGCGTAAATCGGCTTTTCCTCATACCACGGCCAACTTTGATTTCTCGCGCATCTCTCGCGCTACAGCGGCCATCTCATTCGTTGATGTTTCTGTGTTAACCTATGAGCAAAAGATGTGTATGACGTCAGCGCCCCTAGCGGATTATTTTTTTAGTATAGTTTTTACATTGAAGACAATATAACCACCGAGCGTGGCGCTGAACTCCTACACATTATAGTACAGTTTATAGGGGGAAAATCCTTGCTCGCGGAATTTCGACGAATGTGTTGGCCGTAGTAGCGCAAACAGCGCGTGATCAAAGTTGGCCGTGCTCATACGGTCGTTAACATGGGAGGAAAATAAAGCTGGGGGGCCTTCTAGTGCGAGTAGCAGTGAATCTAAGTTGGCCGTGTTTTTTTGAGGAGACGGCACTCTGACGGCACATTCGGTTTCGCGGGGAGCAGATTTAATTGGATCTCTAGATTAATATTCCCAACTCAATGATTGATCCATGCTGTATAATAAAATCTTAAATGATTCTAGAGTACTCCTGAGCATCTTTCGATTTACCTTACATTTTCTTTCATTATTTGTATCTTTATACGCGAGCCAGGTGCATATTCCTATGATTATGGATACATTTTTATATATTTTATTATAATTTCTATGGATAAGTTTGTGACAGTTTTAGGCCTTTGCGTGCACCTGCTACTCTTTGCATCAATTTTTGACATCTATTTTCGGTCTCCGATTTTACATGGGTTAACATCCTATGAACTGGGCAAACCAACAGCTCCGCCAGCCAAGAGATTGGTTTTATTTGTGGCTGATGGTTTGCGAGCAGATAGGTTATTTGAGTTGGATGAGAATGGCTTAACTAGAGCACCATATGTTAGGTATGTTTTACGCTGATCATTAATATGTATTATTTATAAATATTTAATCAAAGTTGATAACTTTTAGAAATATTGCTCTGAGTAATGGATGTTGGGGTATTTCGAACACAAGGGTACCCACAGAGTCAAGACCTGGTCATGTCGCAATAATTGCTGGTTTTTACGAGGACGTTAGTGCAGTCACAAAAGGTTGGAAGGAAAACCCAGTAAATTTTGACTCAGTTTTCAATCAGTCACGATACACATGGTCTTGGGGAAGCCCTGATATACTAAATATATTTTCAAAGGGTAATTTAAACAAAATATATATTTAAAAAACCATTCATCTGAATGGTATTTCTCAACAGACCCTTCTATAAAGCATATTTTTACATCTACTTACTCTTCCAATGATGAGGATTTTGCTAGTGAGGATCCCTCGAAGCTTGACACTTGGGTGATGGAAAAATTTGAAGTAAAATATTTGACATTTATTAATATATAATTTATATTATACCAACTTGTATTTCAGATCTTTTTAAAAGAAGTGCCAAAAAACTCTACATTGTCTAACATGATAAAACAAGACAGAATTATATTTTTTATGCATCTATTAGGCCTGGATACTATCGGCCATGCCTATAAACCGTCATCAAAGTATGGAAATGCAGTAAAATCTTCAAAATTTTTATGTTTCATTAATTCAATTTTATAGAGAATACTATGACAGCATACAAATAGTAGATGGTATAATCGAAAAAACTGTCAACCTTGTTAATGAATATTTTGATGATGAAAAAACAGTGTTTATTTTAACGTCTGATCATGGAATGACTGAATGGGGTAGGTTCATTAAAATAAAGTTATAATTTAATTTTAAGCTAAATGTTTTCGCATTTTAGGTTCGCACGGAGCGGGAGATGTCGAGGAGACTAGGACACCTTTGGTAGCCTGGGGCGCTGGTATTCGGGAACCGTTAGGCCCTGGAAAGAATAATCATCTTGATAGTCTTTCAGAAGGTGTTCTAGTGGTACAATTGTTCCATCTAGAATTTCAGTTGGCATTATTTATCATAGAAATTTAATGAAAATCAAAATTTTTCATCCATAATAGAGTGGAAATTATCCACGGTAAGAAGAAGCGATGTAAATCAAGCAGACATAGCACCTTTAATCGCTAGTTTAATTGGAATACCCATTCCAGTCAATTCTGTCGTATGTTAAGTTCTAATTTTTACAGGGCTATTTTGATCTTATTTTGGGATCTATTTCAGGGAGTATTGCCTGTAGATTATTTAAATACAGAATGGGAACATAGGGCCGATGCGTTATTACTAAACTGCCATCAAATTCTGGCCCAGTTTCATATGAAAAGAAGCATTAAAGAAGAATCTACTATTTCCATGTTTTACCATCCATTTAAGTTAGTATTATATATTGATATGATGGTTTAGAAACTTTAAATAACTGTCAATAATAATAATATAATACTGTGAAATAATTTATAGAGAATTAACTCATGAAAAAGAACGTGAATTATTTGAAATGATATCCACTGTTATGAAACAGAGAAGATTTAAAGACTCGGTAAAATATTTATTGTTTCAATATAATTCTGCGACTAAAAATTTGATATTTGCATTTTCAGATTCAAATCATTTTGAGGTTAATCAATTTGGCGTTAAAAGGGTTTATCTATTATCAGAAATATGATAGATTTACATTATGGTAAAAATATTTTTGCACATCTTCGCGAAATAAATAAGTGCATTTAAATATTTTAACTCTTTTTTTTTTTTTTTTTTTTTTAGTTTTGCGGTATTAATGAGCTTTTTTGGATGGATTTTTTACGTGATGTTAATCGTTCTTAAAGATCACACAGTTTTGATGCATTCTACTCTCGAATCTAAAGGACCAAAAATCAAGGAAACTAAAATTTGGCAAAAGTTTAAAACTATTATATTCTTTACATTCCTGACGGGCCTGGTCATATCAATGCTTTATGGTAATTATATTACTGAAATATTGTAAGTAATACTTCTAATATACTATGATTGCGCAGTACAATCGTCTCCAATTATGTACTATGCCTATTACTTGACACCCATTTTTCTCTGGATGCAAGTATTTCTGAAGTGGGATATTGCTCAAAAATTATTTTCTCATTTAACCCATACCGAAAATTGGCTGAAAACTTTTGCTTTTGGACTAATACTCATAATAGGTGTTGAATTGCTTGTAAGTTACCTTTTTAATATTAAGGAATTATCATATTTTTTATGCTTTTGCTTTACAGGTTGTATCGTTCTTTTATCGGGAGCTATTCACCGTTGGATTAATAGCTATAGCATTTTGGCCGCTGTTCACTCAGCTCAAACAATCGCGTAAAATTTTAGTTTTATCTTGGTTTATTGCTTGTCTAGTCATGGCAGTATTTCCAATGCTTCCAGTAGTTGGACGAAATTCAAACTACAATATAGTGTTAGTATTACTTTATATTTTTGTTGTTGTTATTATTAACTTCTTAAAAATTAAAATTTCAGAACTTTATCTGGTTGGTTGACAATGCTATTAGCAGCGTTTTGTGCCAAACGGTATGTTCCGTTAATTTTGAGCATTTTTTAAAAGATTTATGGATGAAAATTAAATTTAAAAGAAAAGAGATTGGATTGGTCAGAAGTTGGAGAGATTCCCAAAGAAGAGAACCCTTCCACGTTGTGATTTTGACTGGAGTACAAGTAAATGGTCAAACCAACAAATGAAAAAAAATAATAACTTAACGAATGTCCTTGATTTGTAGGTTTTAATTATATGGTTGTCAACATTTATCGTTAAATCCTCTTCAACTAGCATTACCTCAAAATTAGGGCTGCCTATTTGGTGCCAATTGATATCCTGGACCATTTTAGGTTTGTATTTTTATATATATTTTTTTCCTAAATTTAAAAGTTTAAAAATTACAGGAATTTCATTTTTCCTTCCGTTGTTTGGGTCCGTCTCATTACTAACAAGACTATTAAACATAGCCACGTCTTTACAAGCGGCCGTGTTACTTATGTCTATTACGTATCCTTATCCATATTTTTACGATTAATACTTGATATTTAACAAGTTCCTTAACATGGAAATTATTATCAAGGCACGAAGGATTATTTTGCTTAGGGTTATGTGTACTAATGTTTCTGTGGTTGTGTATTGAACATCAACTTAGTCATTTTCATATTGAAGTAATTTAAATTAATACATATAAAACTTGTATTAAAATATTTTAATGTACTCAATAATTTTGATCTAGTTACACAATGTCACATTCCAAAGTGAATACCAAACTCCTCAACGGAAAACCGCTGACCAAAAAATAGGTCCTGAAGACCTAAGAAGAGCTTATTTATTTGTATCTTTTTAGTTTTTATTAAATTGTGGTCATTGAATTTCTAAATATATTTCCTTAATATATTTGTACTTAGTTATTTTTTATCTTCTACGCATTTTATGGCATTGGAAATATAGCCAGTATAAACAGGTATATCATGAATGTTTTGTTAAAATGAAATTTAGTTATTATATTAACATGTGAACTTATTATCCTTTTCAGTTTTGAACCAACCAGTGTTTACTGTTTCTTAACAATTTTTAGTCCATTTACTATGGGTTTCTTACTTCTTATCAAAGTAAAAAGGCAACTTATCAATTTTAAAATTAAGATAATACAATTCTGCTCAATTTAGATTATGATACCATTTCTCCTGGTCAGTTGCGCTTTCAGAGCGATACTCATCACAATTAAAGTTCCAACTAAAGCCTTATTTATGTTGGTTTTGATATTTTCTGATTTAATGGCATTGGTAAATTATTGAAATATTTGCAATTAATAGTATGTGGTCTAATTTATGGTTTCTCTTTCAGAATTTCTTTTTCATGGTGAAAGATAACGGAAGTTGGCTTGAAATTGGAACGTCAATCAGCCATTATGTCATCATGATGGGAACCATCTTATTTTTAACTTTACTCTACGGACTAGCCTGGCTTCTAACTTCCACCCATCTCAAAATTCCTATTTATAGATTAAAGCGACATGTATTGTAAAGAATAAAAAATTAATACCCTTTAACCTATTAAATTTTTCTTTGTGTATGGCAACACCAAAAATGTTAAAATGCGTTAAAACACTGTTGGCATTTATGGATTAAGCACCAACAGGAAATTACAATAAACCTTTAAGGGAATATTCTATCATAAAGAATTGGAACTCGCTCCCAAAAGAGGTTTTCAACAACACTACCTGTTGGACTTTCTGCCGAAGTGTTCGTGAACACATCTCTCAGCTCTAATCAGATTGTCTTATTTTATTTTTATCGCTGTTTGCCTTATATATCATATTATATTCTAAACCGTTTCATCCCTACTCTATTTTGTTTTTATTTTATACTATCAATTATTCTTAATGGTAATTCACACCTATATCTTGTATCCCTGCAAGGCTGTACATAAGCTACTCTCGCTTTACAGCCTGTATCAGTAAATAAAATATTTAATTTTCCTATGTTAGAAATGTATAACCTCCTTTTACAGGGATTTTGTTGTGAATTTCTCCTTAATTTTGGAAGGAAAAATGGGAACTATGTTTGGCTTTTTTCAGTTGTTCTTCAGCATTTTCAAATGTGCATGTTCACTAGTCACAATTCATTAAAAGCATGTTCTCACCCCACATATCATACATGTATATAGTTTAATGTGTAGAGTAATATGGAATTTTATAATATTGTTTTTTTTTGTTATGTATCTATGTATTCTGTTTGACATTCCATGTATACGCCTCTGTTTTTCCAGATAAGTCTGTGGAAAAGCCACATTGATGGCTTAACAGACAGCCTCTCTTGCTAAATAACACAGTTTGTTGATTTTAAAACTCCTTGAACCAGTACAATCTAAGAAACTGATTTCAGTCGTTATCAAGTCCTTTCTAAAAGCAGGCTAGAAGGCACCTTGTTTTAATTTTTTATATCTGAAAGATAAAAAGATTGAGTGGTTGGAAAATGTTTAAATGCTACTAAACCACCATTTGAACAAATACCGGTTTACACATTTCATAGGACTCGTATCATTTGAATAAGGGCGGTTGACAATAAATGTGGCCGCATCGCGCTATCATTGGTTCCACTAAATCTGCATAGTAGTAAAATGTAGTATAATTTGGGATTAAGTATACTATTGAGAGTCCGTGGTTGGACGTGATACCCTCCATTCGAGCCAATTAAACCAATGGATGGAAGTAGTGTCTCTCTTACTACTAAAGTAGTGTTATTTTGTAGTAGTTTCGTGTCGTGGCATTTGGCACCCCAATTTTCCGCTAAACGAGGAAGACTGCTTAAGCGGCGTTCTTTCTCTTTCTTGTCGCGAACCAGTCGAGAAGCCGGAAGATTTTGTTACAAATTAGAAAAGTTTTAGTAAGGTAACAAACCGTTTAGGAGACGATATTTCTAATCTTGGAACTGTTGTGAGTTTCTTTTTAACCTTTTAAATACTTTTGGGGTAGATTTGTGTAATATGTTTTCTGGGAAATTGAAATTTTTGTCGGCAAAATACAACGTCGGTGTTGTGCCAAAAGTGGCAATGGCGGCATCGACTGCCTAAAACTGGTGCAGACAAAGAAATAGGCCTAAAAGCGCCTTTTTCTTGTCAAGGCCTTGTAAGGGCGGTGGTGCATTAGACAAAAGGCAAGGGCATTTTTATTTAGTTAATTATATTTTAAGTTAGTTACTGAAATCTATTTGTTAGGAAACTTATTTAAATTAATTAGATTTATATTTTTGTTACTTAAGAGCAAAGGTTATATAATATAATATTAGCTATATTAGTTTTCATTAGTTATTTCAAGCACGGACAACGCTTTCTCAAATTTTAATTTGCATGTAATCTAATAATTTCCTTTAGGGGGAAGTAAAATAATTGTTTTATTTATTATATCCTTGCCTGTACCTGCGCTTAAAATCTAAATCTTCGTTTAAGTAATTTCACCAAATCAAACTTATTCTTTTGATATACGTTGTTGACAATTCATTATTATTGAGCAGTGTTAAACTGCTGAAGTACTTTCGCTTAGTATTTTCATATTTCTTCTAGGTAACCCAAATCTACAGTTAAACCATGAGTAATCATTCAGATGATGGCGATTGTACGTTTGAATTTTTGATACCACTTCATAAAAAGTTTATAAGATAAATTTAAAATATTTTTTTATATTATAAATAAAAAGAATAGTATTTAAATTAATTTAATTTAAAGATAAATTTTCTAAGAGTTGTCATTTGACTTAAATTTAAATCGATCTTTTTTTAAGTTAGGGTCATGTTTTTGAATTTAACTCGTCAATTAAGCGAGATTTCCTGGGTCTAGGTAGCGTTAACTTTACTAAAATGCATTTGTAGATGGAGATCGCATGAAAAGCACTCGAATATTTGTCGGTGGACTCGGCGATCACCTTGGAAAAGAAGATTTGGATAGAGAGTTTAGCAAATATGGAAAGCTGAACAATATTTGGGTAGCCCAAAACCCCCCGGGCTTTGCCTTCGTCGAATTCAGCAATACCGACGATGCCAACGAAGCGGTGAAAGAAATGAATGGCGTCACCATCAATGGTGCCAGATTACGCGTCGAAGTATCCCGCGAACGCAGGCCTCGAGGCAGGGGCCGTGGAGGAAGAGGAGACAGGGGGGGCGGATTCCGCAATGACAGAGGCGGTAGCAGGGGCAGGTCTTTCGGGCGAGGCGGTCGCGGGGGCGGAGGAGGTGGCTTCCGCGGAGGGCGCGGCGGCGGTGGAGGAGGAGGAGGCGGCTACGGTGGAGATCGCCCTCGTTACGGTTCCAGTTACGATTCTGGAAGCAATAACTCTGGTGGTGGCGGCAACTGGGGTAATCGCCGAGGAGGCGGAATGGGAGGCTCGCGAGGGGGTAGTGGCCGATTCGACGGCAACTCCCGAGACTTTTCCAATGACCGTTCCGGTGGCTTTGACAACATGGGATCCTATGACTACAACAAGAGCTCAATGCCCAGCTATCGCAGTCGCTCGCCATCCGGAATTTCGTCCAGATATTAAAGAAAATGGACATGTAAGATAAATGTTCTAGCTCCAAACAATCTTTCCATTTTATCATCAAATTAGTGACCTTTTTTTGAGAAAATGGCTTGCTTTAACGCATGCCACCCGATCGTCGATCGCCTCAAGGTTTTACTCCCCCCCTCAAATGCTCTTAAAAAACTTGTTTCTATTTAACTGCCATTCGTATTTATACATTTAGTACTTTGACATTTTTGATGATGATCTTTGTCATCAGATCATTGCATGAACTTCTCGCTCAGTGTCACCAAACCGCATTTATATATGCCACTACCGAACTCTTGATTCCAGTGAGATACGGCTGTGCGCCACTAGCGTTTCAAAACGCCGTCGCATTGACAAACTTTCTCACTAGCCCTTGGGCGTCCATCCGTACAGTTGCTACGGTTAAATGAAAGCCCCCCTCCCCTGAAAACGTAACCTTCTATAAAATCGCAACATCTACGATATCGCCTTTAACTATAAGACTGGCTCCGATATCATCGTTTTAAAATCTTCCATTGAATCAAATTTAAAAATCTCGATCCCCCTCAGACGCTTTCCCGTAAAATGTAAAACCATTGACTGCTTCAAAATGAAAACTGGAATGGTAGTTCATGCAATTCTGACACTGAAAAAAAAATAACTGCTGTTGAAAAAGAGTTGATCGTTTTATATGTAATATATAGTGGATTTAAAAAAAAGCCTCTTTCGACAGCTTAACAGAGGTTTTTTATACTCTTGATATTTTCTCTTCAACTTAGTTTCTTCGACAACTGCAACTGACAAAAACTGATGCCAAAAACAAAACCAACGCTTGTCAAATATCAAAATGGTTCCATCTCGCAAGTGTCAGTTTTTTTAAAAAGAGGGTTTCAACCATAATTTTTTCTTAAATCGTTAAAAAAATATTCAGCTTAACATTGTCTACATTTTTCAATAGTTTTAACTTGTTGTATGGTATTTCCATACATTAGTTAATCACCTGTGTATATATCATCACGTTTTTCATTTAAAAAGATTTCAAAAACCCTCATTTGTGAAAAATAAAAATAACTACTTCGTGGTCCAAATACCTAACGTCTCACAAACTTTATTTGAAATTTTTTGTAGGAGTTAAACCTGATTCTACGTTCAGTTAATTTGTATCTGAATTTTAAATTCCTCAATTTAAAATCTTCGATAGTTAGTGCTATTTTGAAACTATCTAGGGCAGACTTTTGCAGGAACAAATAGATAATTTTTGATAAACTATTTAGCTTAGATTAGATCAGTGATACATGTGGAGTACCGAGTTTTATATGAAATATGTTTCGACCTGCTGCATTAACTACCATTCTTTGAACAGCCAATGGAATCGCTCTACGTGACTGACTACATGGGAGAGAACTACTGGATCTTCGAGCCAGTTCTTATGGTTAAAAGAAATCGTTTTTATTCTCTCTCTCTATATACATATCTCTCTCAATCGCACAACCTGTTTTTACCCCTCAATCCCAGACTATTCGTAAAAATACCAGTGACACGCCTTAAATTACCGCCTGAATATCTACCTTTCTACTAACGCAAACTTTGGCTTCAGTTCCTAGAACTTTCACAATGCATGTTTTACCGTGTTAAAACGTTTTAAAGTTTAAACCTACCTAGTTTTCGAAAACTAAAAAATTATTAGGTTTTTGTTCAACCTCGGAGCAACAAAAGCTAGCCTTTAAACACGCTAACGCGGTGTTGTGTACAAATTTCATTGGACGAGCCTTTACGCTGAGCGTTCAACGGAGATGGGGAAGACTATTTCCGAATTTTCCCCTTCCGACGGCAGCAGGCGCTAAAGCGTCTAACCAATGAAAAATGTACACAAGAAAATTCACGACTTTTGACTTGTTGCGTTTTCCTTGTGTGGTGTGTTTGTTGCTCCTAGGTTCAACTAACAATTGACAAGACCAAGGTCGGTATTAATATATGGCAAAATAAGTGGATTCCCCCAAATTGACTGCCTTCAGCCTAAAGTAGCTACCTTTATCAAATTTTGTGTTGTCAAGTTTCAGAGATGCGGGTCACTTTCTTGATAAGTGTGGCGTAGGCAAGAATTCCTCAAAGGGTAGAGGTCAGAATAAATTTCAAGTGGGAGGGGAGGGGGGGGGGGCGAGAAGGGGCATAGTAGAGGACATACCCAAGCGAGGTTAAAATTTTAACCCCTCTTGTCTACGCCACTTGTTAGTATTGGGGGTAACGCGAGTGATTCAATTAAGTCTGATTAAAATAATACTGGTTCTACGAAGATGAAAAATAATTAAATAGTTTCCCGCAAGTTTCTTCAGGGACCATCATTTGGGTAATCGTGAAACTCTTTCGCCACTTGTATTCTGAAAACTAAAAATAACATTAGTTAAAGGAGAAATATTCATGAAGATATATTTTACCAGTTAAATGCGATAGTGCGAAAATCTTTCCGTTTAATTGGGAGAACAGATAGTGAGCTTTTAGTTAAATTTCGGTTAATTTCTAATAATGTATAGAAATCCTTGCGCGTAACAAAGGGGTGGTCGACCAATTGGGCACCTGTGAGCCCCATTTAAAGGTACACAGTATCGTTTTATTTACGGAATTTAATGGGTCGAGGAAGGGCAACTTCAAAATTCGGGGTGAATTAAGAATTCTTAACCTTGGCGATTGGGAAAGCCATAGGCAGGGTTTCCACGCGGCAGGTAATTATAAATGGGCCTGAAAGGTTAGGGGCTTTTAGGAATTTGTAAAAATTCAGGGAATTCAATTTGATCTGGACTCTTTTTGAAGGTAATTTTAAATATGAAATTAAAATTTTGCTCTAAGTCGAGGAAATTCTATAAATAGTCAGGGAATTTGAATCTAAAATTTTTGTGGCAACCCTGATAGGGGTTATACTTTGCTCAATGTTTTCCGTATATTGATTAAATCGAAGCTTTGAGGACATAACAACAACGAAGAAGATCACTTATACCATAAGTCTATAATCGCTTCACCTAAGTATGTCAGTTGAACCAGTTAATTTGGCAGAATGGCCGAGGTGTGAGATTGGTGCGTGATAAGCGTATTTATCGTGCTAGAGGAGTTTTCGTTTACGGTATGACGTCAATTCCACATTACTCAACATCGGTAGTTATTTCGACGAACTGACTCACTTAGGCATATATTATAAACTTATGTTTGTACTAAATTTTGATTTATTTGGATCGAGAGCAAATCAAAGGTTATTTCCTTGGTCGGTTTGTCTTTTTTCCCCGTCTCTAGGTTGCGTAATTTGGCATTTATCGACTTTGATGGATGAGAAATTGGTAAGTTTGTTTTGTATCTTTATCTTGATTATCAATAAAGTATATTTTATATACAATTGTTGCGTTTTATTTGATTATATTGCTAATATCTTAGGGGTTACGTAATAAATGCAGAAGTTGTCTATATCAGGGGATTAAAGATGGTAAAAAAGTCAATCAATACAAGATTTAAGTACGGGTTAAACCAACTAAAGTACACGCAACCTAAGTATTAGAAAGGTTACGGCAATCGTTCCTAACTTCCGGTAAGAAAAAGTATAAACCGGAAATGACACGACCGTGAACCCTGCATGTTTCCGATAAATAAATTCCACTAGCTCTTTATATGCAATACGAGAGGTCACGTGATTACGCTAGATTCATCGTGCAGTTAAAGTTTGAGAGAGCGCGTGAATATTTTTGATTTTGTTGAGCACGCACGAGACCCTCTACACGGAAATATTAGGAAGCGCTCCACTAAATAACACTTTTTATACATGTATTCGTATATATTATTTTATAGAAAGAGCTATTGCTGTTTCTTTTTGTCTGTTGGAAATTTTTATGCGCACCTCAGGGTCTAGCACTAGCTCCTCTTTACAGCAGTCATTTTACTAATAGTTATCACCGAAGCCATACTTTGAATGAATGAATGACTTTAATACCGTCCTTAAATTACAATGGTCCCTTTTTTTAACAGGGAGGAGTCAATGACTCTACCGGTACAATATGGTAAAATACACTGAATAAAAATAAATAAAGAAAACAGTAAAGTGTAAACAGAGATACGTTAGATGATGATATTATGAACTTATATACAATGGAAAAACTAACAAAGAATACCATTTTGAATCTGATAAAAACATTCGACACGTATCATTCTATTGACCCTGCATAAGCGTTCTCTGTTATTTTTCTGAAGGGGTTTGGTCGAAGGTCATTAAGTACGTCCGCCTATATCAGCAGTAGCTGCTCAGGCGTTTTTGTAGGTTCAGTACGTAGTATCTGTGACCTTTTGAAGTCTTTCAAAATAAATTTTGCTGATTAGATCAATCTATAGAGTAGTATCGCTCTTTAGCTTTGGGCTAGAGGGGAGTTTTTTATCTATAGGAAAAACAATGGGTGACGTCGACATATGCCACGCCGATATTACTCTTTATCTTAAAATAATTTATTTTTTACTATAGTTAAATAGGTATAATTAAATTAGAAACGTACACATTTTTAAATATACCAAACCCAGAAATTTAGAGGAAGTTTTGCAATAAAGCTATTTTTATTTTATTTATTATCACATGTTGTGCCTACAAAGCCGTAATAGGCTTATATGCAGGCTTCCAATCTTTTACAGGTGAAATGGTACAAAACACAATGTAATACAATACAAAATGGGGCAAGGACAGTAACAATTACAAAATCAGACCAAATTTTCTTCCAAATAACATGAGCGTGTCTTTTGACCTAGCGACATCTAGTGTCAAAGATTTAAAACTCACCAAGGTATTCTTCCTCCTTAGGGGTGAGCCAATGACGTTGAGCGTTACCCTCCCCCTCCGGGCGACCATGGTTACCCCTCCCCACCCGCGCTATGCAATTCGTTAACTCGCCGAAAGGTTTGACAACCTTGGCGTTCCAGTTTAGAACTACACACGATAGAGCTACTTTGACACTCCTTAACGTTGTCCTCTCGCGTTTTTGACCTCGGACTTAATTTCCAATCTCTATTACCTGAAAATTTACTTGGCGAAATTCCAAATATTCGAGCAATTTGGTCTTATTTCTAAAGTATATAAATATATTCTTAGTCAAAATGTTGAATAGAATTGATGCGGAAGGATGGTCACTTAAATTAAACTTTCCTTCTCTTTCGAAATGAAATAAATATCGTAAGGCGACCAACGCAACCTAGTTTCTCGTCTACTCTGAACTCTGGCACTGGCGTAAAGTCAAAAGCCCCTTCTAAAACAAAAATCGATTTTCGCAGCCCTTATTCTCCGCTTCTCCGCTCGGTCGTGTTTTCGACAAAATTATCCCACTTTCCAAAACAATGGCTGTTAAGGTCTACTAATGATTAAAAATGTTTCCGCTTTTTTTATTTCTGGAATTTCTCTCTCGCTTCCCTCCCCATTGCGCCCCCCCCCGCCCAGGAGGAATTTAAAAAAATAGGGTGGCGAGGAGAAATGATTTTACGTGACATTTTTGAAAGCGTAGGAAAAAGAGGGATTGGATTGATTATAACTTCTATCGGCGCTCCCGAGGGGATAATTATAATTGATGTTCTCGCTGGCTAGTGTTGCTTGTAATTGATCCCTGGACTCCCGTTCTACATATTAGAAAAGAGGCGTTCACTCCAACTTTTTATTATATTCATAATTTGTTGTAAGTTAAACCCAACTTTACTGTTTCATTACACTTAATTTCGGCCTTCTAATTATTAATTTGCACGCGTAGCCTAACTCTAAATTTTTAATTTGTTTAAAATTGTTGTTATGGACGTAATTCTGGCAAAATTTCTGGTTCGTTTGTTAATGTACAGGGCGCCGCTTAGCTCCCTGGTTCGTTTGTTAATATACAGGGCGCTGCTTAGTACCCCTGGATCAGTTAGTTATTCTGGAGAAATTTCTGGTTCGTTTGTTAATGTACAGAGCGCTGTTTAGCCCCCTGGACCAGTTAGTTTTTCTGGTTCGTTTGTTAATGTACAGGGTGCTGCTTAGCCCCCTGGATCAGTTAGTTTTTCTGGTTCATTTGTTAATGTACAGGGCGCTGCTTAGCCCCCTGGACCTGTTAGTTTTTCTGGTTTGTTTGTTAATGTACAGGGTGCTGCTTAGCCCCCTGGATCAGTTAGTTTTTCTGGTTCATTTGTTAATGTACAGGGCGCTGCTTAGCCCCCTGGACCAGTTAGTTTTTCTGGTTTTTTTGTTAATATACAGGGCGCTGCTTAGTACCCCTGGATCAGTTAGTTATTCTAGAGAAATTTCTGGTTCGTTTGTTAATGTACAGAGCGCTGTTTAGCCCCCTGGATCAGTTAGTTATTCTGGAGAAATTTCTTGTTCGTTTGTTAATGTACAGAGCGCTGTTTAGCCCCCTGGATCAGTTAGTTATTCTGGAGAAATTTCTTGTTCGTTTGTTAATGTACAGAGCGCTGTTTAGCCCCCTGGATCAGTTAGTTAATTATTCTGGAGATATTTCTGGTTCGTTTGTTAATGTACAGAGCGCTGCTTAGCCCCCTGGATCAGTTAGTTATTCTGGCAAATTTCTGGTTCGTTTGTTAATGTACAGGGCGCTGCTTAGCCCCCTGAATCATTTAGTTATTTCCAGTACCGCGTGTTTCTATTGACAATTATAATATTATACGATAATGTTTTATGAGAATGGCGTTAGATAATAAGATGGGGTTTGTTTTATTTTTTCAAATAGATAATACTTTCAATTCTGCTCAGATCACATTAATGGTTTTATAAACATTCAAAATAAGGGTTTTAAGTCACACTTTAACCGTCGTTCTCGATACTTATAAAGCGTTATCGACCGTGTTTTTCTTTTATTTATTACAGTTTCAACACTCAAAACCGTCTCTTGGGTAGGGCGAGAGGGGCAGGGGCCCAGGGCGCCAAAATGTTAGTGGTGCAAAATCGAGGATTTTCATTTAAATTAGATATTTAAAATTTAAAAATTTCTACTTAAGATTCTCGGGGCGCCATTTTGATTTTTGGCCCGGGGCGCCATTTGGACTAGGTACGGCTCTGTCAACACTTCTAAACACAACTCTTAATTTGGAATTTGCTGGACCTAGATATGAATTAATTAACAGACGATGTTTCTTAGCTCCTCTACTCGCCTTTGGCTAATGAGGCAATATTTACCCCATCTGGCGGCATAAAACGTTACTTAACATCCAAATTTTATCTTAATTACATATTAAACGTTTGGTTAAGACGCCATCTATTGATATCTTTATCACTTGAATAAAAATCGTGTACAATAGATAAGAGAGCTGCATTTTACCCATAGAGTAAACCACTCACATAGAGTGGAAGGCCCTATGGAAGCTCAAGAAACATTAATCCTAACGGACCAACTTATTTTCGAGGCGTGAATAAATGTAGTGCGAAGAACGATGGTGTTATTTTTAAATTTTTTAGAGCATAAACTTACTTTTTACATTAACCTTAGGCCAACTTGCTTATTTAACGCCTCGAAATCAAGACGTTTTTTTTGCCTGTCACCATTTAAATATACTTTCCTTCCAAAAAAATACCCTGAATATTGAATGAATATTTATTTGCTTCTTTTACAAAAGTCCCTTTTATAACAGGGAGGAATCTAATTTAAAATAGGATTCACAAGCAGAGATGAAGATAAAAATAACACGTTATACACTGATATACTTCTCGATATACACAATAAAATAGTACAAGCGTAGTCTGGTGGTAGGCCAACGTGTTGGCCTACCACCAGGGTATTTGTTTGGAAGGAAAGTACATTTAAAAGGTGACAGACAGAAGAAAACCTAGGCCTGTAACAAGTTTCGCTGATAGCCTTCCACTCTTATGTGAGTGGGTTACTCTATGATTTTAGCATTAACCAGGCTGCGCTTATGGACGGTTTTCAGATTCGGATCGGGAATGTATGGGAAAATCGAAATGAATTGTAATGGAAATGGTTTTCCCCTTTTAAACTAAAAATAGTCGGTAAAGGATTTTCGTGATTTCATCCGCCACTGATGGAAAACCTTATGGAAAATGGCGGAACGGTAACCGATGCGAAAAAATATGAACGGAAGTGCGATGGAACTGGTAATATTTCAACGGCAATGGGATGGAAATGGTAACGTTTCCGCTTCAATCGCGGCTCTATATTTGAAATCAATTTATAAATGCGACAATGTACTGGTTGGCATCCATCCGCCTTTTTTCGGAACCTCAACCGAACGGAAAGAGACAAAGAAGTTTGACCCGCAATCTTCGCTCCAGTGACTCTATCGATCAGCAAAAGGGAGAGAAAGAGAACGGCCTGTGGTCATTACGCTTCGGACCCTCCCTTCTGGCCACACTTGGCTGCCCAGACCGCGATGCGCGCCGAAAAACCGAGGCCCCCATCGGAAATTGCCTCTTCCAAAACTCCGCTCTATAGTTCCACCCGAACCTAACCTTACCGTACATTTAATACAAACGGACGGTAAAGTTTCTTAGTTTAATTCTTTCGCCCCAAAAACCCGGTAACCTTCAATCCCGCTTCGTAGTGAACCAATACCATAAGTCGATAATATTATTTCATAAGTTTGTCACTTTGGGGAATATTTTACCGAGAGCTAGTAACGAAGTGACGTCATCACAAGAAGAAAATCTCCCCCTAGCGAGGCGCTGTCAAAAAGTACATGAGACGCAAAACGGCGACGAAGCCAGTAATAATAATAATCAGCTAAGCTAATACCCAAGGAACCACCTTAGGCCCAAGTCATCAAGCGACTTTTAACGCCATTAATTCAGGTGGTTGGGTTACAATTCGTAGGAGGGTGGTGGCAAGCCCTTTATCCCATGCGAGCCAACAGCTCCCTACACTAACTATTACCGTTAACCTCAACAAGTTTTTTATGGAAGGGGAAACCGAAGATCTCAGGGGAAAACCCCTTAAACCAGTGGGGAGGGAACTTGCAAACTCAACGCGGAAGAAGTTGTTCCGAGTTTTCAACCAGTGCCGCAAGCTGGGATCAACCCGTCTCCTCTTGCTGCGAGGCGAAAGTGCTAACCATCCGCCACCCCACAGCCTATCTTGTGAATAGCTCTCAGTAAAACCTTTGCATGTGAAGAATAGGAAGGTTCAGACTTATGTCACAATATTATTCACTTATGCCAATACTACCTTCCCAGAAAGCTTTCTTCCCGTTTAGGTGGGAGGGGTTCTAGTTTGTAGCGGCCCCTCTCCGCTTATGGCCACCCTCGAAACAGGTGCCATTGATGCGTTTTTGATGTAGCTCGGCGTCGCGTGCCAGGAAGCGAAAGTAAATAATGGTCGGCGTTTGAAGGAAAACTGGCGCGCGGGAGGACAGGAAACCGAAGGCGAAAACGCGTGTTCCCCTCGAAGGAAGCACAGTCCGTGTACGCAACCCATGATCGTCCGATTCGCAATGTTTCGGTTCCACTGACATCCATTCTTGGCCTATTTTGGGAACTTTCCGAACACAAATGGCCCATACGCTAAAAGAAACGCGATGGAAGATAATCGACTCGCGAGAAAATGGAGAGGTTAAGCTATGTATAATAAACCACGTACGGCGGGTACATTTGCAGGGTTCGTACGGAACCTGGATAAGTCCGGGATTCTCAAATTGAGGGGGGGGGGGGAAGTCAGGGATTTAAATAATATCGTGATAAGTCAGGGATTTTATTAGTTAACAAACTTTGAATATTACCAAAAAGGTCAGGGATATTGCCCAAAAATGGTCAGGGATAACCTGGATAAGTCAGGGATTTTAAAATCGAAAATTTAGTACGAACCCTGATTTGGCTACACGAATGATTTTTATTACTATTTTCAGAAGTATATAATATGTCTCTTGCTAGGGAAGTATTTATGTACGCTATTAAAATACAAAATGTAATTGCAGTAAATTCCCCGTCAATTCGCTTATGTGAACATTTTCTAGGGATATGCACTTATTTATAAATTACAAGGTGTAATAGTTTTAGATACTCACCCACTATTTTTTGTCGTCTTTTTAAAAATCAGTGGGAGCCTGCGAAGGAACATGTTTCAAGCGAAAAGTATACAGGGTGTTATAAAAGGTTATGTAAAAATGTTAAGGAGTTGTAGGGGGTAAGTTGAGAAGTATGCCTGTTTTTTTTTCCCATTTTCCTACGATGAGTTCCAAAAGCGCCAGAGAGCTTCAAAGTGTGGCCTACTAGCCCCTGGAAGTAGGCTGCAACAAACGCCAAACCAAGCTCTTTTAACTCATCGTAGGAAAATAGGAAAAAAACAGGCATACTTCTCAACTCACCCCCTACAACTCCTTAACATTGGCATTTTTGCATAACTTATTGAAACACCCTGTATAGTTCTGCTGTTATTTCGGTTTTTAAAACCACTTAGCTTCGGTTATTTGACCCAAATTTAATATTAACAACTTAATAAGGAAAATGCCTTCTGTGACCTTTTAAACGTACGCTTTGATCTTAAATAAAATATAATGTTAAAAGCTTACAATATTTAAAAACATTAAACTACACCAAAAAAAGTCAAAGACCTTTTTCCTAGAATGCCTTAACGGCTGAAGTACCACTTTCAATCTAATTAAGTTTCGCTTAAAGGCCTAGGTTTTCTTCTGCCTGTCACCCTTTAAATTAACTTAGTGGAGTACAAATACCCTGGTGGTAGGCCAACCGCTAAACATGTTGGCCTAATTTAAAGGGGGACAGGCAGAAGAAAACCTAGGCCTTTAAAGTAATAAATATTCTCCCAATTTCATACTAACGGCGGCTCTCATCTTTCTTGATTTAATAATATTTAAAAGCCCTTGTATGATTAGGAAATTATGTATCTATATACTTGGATGTACCCAGAATGCATTTGGGTGGGGCTTAAACTACGCCGATTAAAGAAAAGGTTATCGACGTTATCGGGTGGTAAAGGGGGTTTCTAAGTTGGGAGAGCTACTATTTATTCCAGATGCCGACTGAAAAACATCTGAAATTACTTAATACTAGGCGCGACTAAACTTATTTAATGACGAGGCGATGATTAAACAAAACAACTTTATTATAACTGCAAGACGCTACACTTCGCGTAAATGAAAGTAAATTTCTCGCTAACTGGAGAGGTGGTCTCTACCGCGACCGATTTTCGTTGAGAGTTCTTGCTAACTGACTTAAGACCGACTATAGTCTCTTCCTTGACCGCTAAAATTAGTCTTATGTTCGGAAAAACCCCGTACAACACGGGATTTCTCCTTTCAATATTTTGGAAACTTTCCACTTCTCGGTTTCCCCGTTCTCTCCAAATACAATGGCGACAAGAGGAAAAAGAGCTGGCGGGCTTAACCCTCTGCCCAATTTCCGCGGCCCTACCCGTTTCACAATATTTATCAACTGGTGGCTCCCATACAGTAGCCTTGATTTCGCAATTACCATAAAAGAAACCAATTTTCCCACAAATAAATTCAAAATACAAATTAAACAGCAAAATATATTGATACAATACAGATACATATTAAACATACGCCAAATGGAAACAAAATAAATGAAATGAATTGAATAACAAATTATACACCAATTATTTACAGGAAAGGGAAGTTTTACATTTTTATCAATTTTATATTTTACATCACAAATTACACTATACAATAAATTTAAACACGCACATATTATTAACTTTGAATTAAATACTAAGGGGGTAAAAGAGGGGACGCGTTCTAACTATTTTACACCGATGTCGCTAAGAAGCCACTTCAAAAAAAAAAAATGGAGGACCCCCACAAAAATAAACTTAAAAGAAGATGGATATAAGTTCTTGTGAAATCGGTACCGAGCTTCATCATAGACAAATAAAATATTAAGTTCGATATTTGTCAGTCTCAAATATCTTTAAAACGTATGTGACCCAAAGTGGAGTAATTCCGCGTGTCGCTAGTAGTCGAGGGTTACGTTCAGGGGGTAGGAACCAGGGGGCAATGCCCCTCCCTAGAATTTTGATGGGAGGGGAAACTAATGTTATTGCCCCTTCCAACTTTTTGGTCCGTTGAAATCTTCAAAAGGCTGAAATTCTCATTTTAAAAGCATATAAAGCCTATAGAACCTCAACTGTGTTTAAATTTCTTTTCTCGCCAATTTACATAGTCGTAAAGAGTACACATGATTTCGGAGAAGCTACACTCCATTAAAAATTCAAAACCATTCTCCAGACCCCTTTTCGTTTCTCTTTGCCCCCTCCAGCTTCTAGAACGTTCCTACGCCCCTGGTTACGTTGAGTAGACGCGTTTTAGAGGAGATAGCAGTCCTGGAGAATAGTTTGTCTATGGCGAAAACTACCTCGGTGCGATCGAAACTCTCCGCTGTAAATCACGCCCGTTTCCATGGGAATTCTCGCCGCCTTTGACATTCCTACACTGTTAAAAAAAATTGTTCTAATTTGAACAAATTGCCGTTCAGAAGGTTGTCCCTGTAACAGAACGCCATTTTGTTCTAATATGAACAAAAATTATTCGTTCGATAAAGAACGATGGTTGATCGTTCAATATTGAACTTAGATGTTCTATATTGAACAAACCTTCTTTGTTCAAATTAGAACGTTTTGTCGTTCGCGGTGGAACGCTTTGTCATTCACCGTGGATCATTTTATAGTTTGCCGCGGAACGCTTTGTCGTTCGCGGTAGAACTCTTTGCCGTTCGCCGTGGATCATTTTCTGGTTCGACTTGGAATGCTTTATCGTTATCCAATACAAAGAGTACATGAAGTAATTGCTTTCAAAATTATAGCTCATGTCTCCTGCCGGCGGTGCATCATGCTTAATTAATAAAAGTAACCTAACCTAACCCATTGCCCACCGAAAAGGAGAACCAGGCCTGAAACTATTTAATTAAATTTAGTTCCAACCTCAACTATAACCATCTTATTAAATTTAAAATATCTACCACCAAAGTGATATGCGTAACATCAGGTAACATACATAAAACCTTTTCATAGCGCAAAAGATATTACATTCTATTCTCAGACGAGAGGCCGAGAACTGGTAACGAACGAGTTTAGAATTTATTTCTATGCTAAAACGTCAAACCAAATTGCAGTATATTACGAAATATTTTCTGTAAATTTAAATTCTGGAACTTGGGTAATTACATTTCTGAACGAATTTCGTCTACCTTGCCAATCAAATAAAAATATACTTAAAAAAAACGGTGCGTGTCCTATAAGTTCGGACCTTTCACAACCCTTTTTCGTTTTCCACTTCGTTAGGACACGGAGGTTATTTATATTGTTATTTGTGTGAAGTTTCTTTTCAATAGGTGGGGTAGTTTCTGAGAAACAGCGTTACAGACCTAACACCATTTGAGTCGCTAATGAAATTGAATCTTCGGTAAATTTCCAAACACACTGTACATACAGCTACAAAAACAACTTCATTACAACCTGTTCTAATTCACCCTGTAAATAAACTACTACGAGTAATAGTTTAATCAACCAGTACAATAACTTAAAACAACATAATAATGTACGAAAAACTACCTATAACAAAGCGCACTCTAAACCACCTATTTATTACTTTATGGATGTTATAATTGTTTGTTACTTTTGGCCTTACGAAGTTTTCCGCAAAATAGTGTAACACTTATTTGTTACTTTTGGCCTTACGACGTTTTCCGCAAAATAGTGTCACACTTATTTATTACTTTTGGCCATACGTTGAAAGTGTCACGCTTACATGTTAGTACATGTACATGAAACCAATACAAAGAAATCCATATAGGGTTGTGTGTAAAACCTGTTCTAAGGGGAACGAATCTATTCTATTGTGTAGTTTACAAGCCTTCCTCCAGAGGGCGAAAGAGCATTCGTTCTTATTTGAACGAAAAAAAATACCTTGAACACACCGTTCTCTGTTACATACCTTTAGAACGCTATCGTTCATTTTTGAACAGACTGTTCTAAGTTGAACGTCTTCTGAACGAATTTTTTTAACAGTGTAGTGTAAACACATATAATTATTTCATGGTCCTAGTTAAGGTTCTTCGAAACAAATAACACATTAAAAACAAGATGTCGAAAAATTAAACGCTTTCTTGGCGTTCTATTGTTCGGGCTTAACTTCCCTGACATCACTCGAGTTTACTCAAGGTTCGAACAGACATTGGCAGACTAATTATCATCGAAGTTAACTAATTCGATTTCGATAGAGGGTTGAACGGGGCCGGTAAACACGAGCAATCTCTCTGTTTATACGTACTTGTGTAAAATATAGAATATACCGCGCTAAAGTCAATTTACGAAGGGGGTGGCGCAAATTTCGACGAAGGGTTCCTATAACTCCCGATGAGACGGCCGCCTATTGAGTAATGCTTCGGAAATTTGGGCCTTGGTACCGATTTGAATTAAATAGTCGGCGTAAACACCCCCGCACCCCGCTGGTTCAAAGAGGGGGGCTAGGGTTTTAAAATACCCCCCCCCCCCGCGATTTGCATATTTCCAAAATTGCATATATTATTCGGTACCTTTTCACTCCACCCCGGGTTGTTTGCTCGCTTTTAATACCCCCTCTCCGAAATTAAGGAGTTTTCGCGGATTGAGCAAGTATGTTTTGCTCGTTTTCGCTTTCCACTCTCCCGGTTTTAAGGATCTCACTTCGAGGAAAAGGTCTTTTTGTAATATAATATTAATGGGTCAATTTCGCGTCAACGCGTCTTCCCTTTCAGGCTCAAACACTTCACCTCTCCCCCTTCCGTTTAAAACGAAGACCTCCTTTTTCACGAACGAAAATACAGAAAGAAAACGGTAGAAATCCTTTTATAAGCTTGGTTTCCACTATTCCGCAAAAAGTGTACTTTTTGAGTTACGCGCTGTGAAGCCCAGAATTGTCGGCTTATATTTACCCCATGTACGAGAGACCAATATAAAATATAAAACAAAAAACTTTATTTACAAGTTAGGCATAGTCGTAATAGAAAAATGAAAAAAAGATTGAATAAACTAAAAACCCCTTTAAGAGAGGAAGAAGATGTCGAGTTCGTCCTTCGCTGGCTCCAGGAAAAAAAGATGCCCTTTCGTCCCGCGGCACCCCTATTTATAGGGGTCCCCTCGGATGACGCCACCGTCCTCTAAACCGATTGGCTAAAGGAAAAAGCCCGCCAAGAAATCTTGACGGACCTTCGGAGGTGCTATAAAGCGTCACCGGCGACTTCACCCCGCTCTTAACCTTTTGGGTCAGAGGTCGCCGCTTTCGGAGAATTCCGAGAGAGAGACGACGCGAGCGAGGGTGAGTCGTCTTGGCCCTCCCTAGCAGCGTTCACCCAAAACAACGAGAATTTTCTCCGAAGTAAAGGGAAAGGTGGCTAGGGACAAAGCCTACATTTGCGGTTGCAAATGCGGGCTTTACAGCGCGTATAAGTAACTTTGGTACGTACAAATTTTCCACGGTCGTAACGAAAAGCGTACTATTTTGCGCGCTAGTAGAAACAAATCTTCACGCGGGAACCTTTTCTTTGGCGGTACTAACTTCGTAACTTGACGAAATGGCGACCGAAAGCGGAGCGTATACACTTTCCATATCTCTTTAATCTAATCTTCCAACGCGAATGCTCTTCCTGCCTTAATCATACAACCTTTCGAGACTTCATGGAGAATGTATGAGGTCAGGAATTCCTGATGGGATCTATCTAATCTATATTTGAAGGTTTGTATGATTTAAAGCAAGAGTATAATCAAGTTGAAGGATAATAACCTATTTTGTACAAACCTCATGCCATTTTGTACAAACCTCGTCCCGATTTATACAAACCTCGTGCAATTTTGTACAAACCTCGTGCCATTTAGTACAAACCTCGTGCGATTTTGTGCAAACCTCGTCCCATTTTGTGCAAACCTCGTCCCATTTTGTGCAAACCTCGTCCCATTTTGTGCAACACTCGTGCCATTTAGTACAAACCTCGTCCCGATTTATACAAACCTCGTGCAATTTTGTACAAACCTCGTGCAATTTTGTACAAACCTCGTGCCATTTAGTACAAACCTCGTGCGATTTTGTGCAAACCTCGTCCCATTTTGTGCAAACCTCGTCCCATTTTGTGCAACACTCGTGCCATTTAGTACAAACCTCGTCCCATTTTGTACAAACCTCGTCCCATTTTGTACAAACCTCGTCCCATTTTGTACAAACCTCGTCCCATTTTGTACAAACCTCGTCCCATTTTGTACAAACCTCGTCCCATTTTGTAAAAACCTCGTCCCATTTTGTAAAAACCTCGTCCCATTTTGTACAAACCTCGTCCCATTTTGTACAAACCTCGTCCCATTTTGTACAAACCTCGTCCCATTTTGTACAAACCACGTCCACGACGCATCCATTTTGTACAAACCATGGCCGGCTAAATTGCTTTCGCGGTTGGTTATTAGTTGGCAATATAAATGGTATAGTAGCTAGCCTTTAAACACGGCCGCAAAGCCCGCTATTCATACCTATTTTTGGTCGCAGCCGCATGCGACTTGAAAAATCGCATCGTGTGAACCGGGCTTAAGTGTGAACCTGGTTTTAGTGGTGGGTTTTGTTATAGCGGAAAGAACATTGTCAGGTTTTTTAATATTTTATCGGTTTCCTTTAGAAACGCCTCCTGTTTTCAGGTTGATTTAAATATTAACGCTTTATTACTATATTTAATTAAATCGAATTAGATAATATCTTTCTGTAATTTTCTTTTATCACGTTATTTATATTATTCAAAATATAATGTATATCCTTAAAAATAATTTGTTTATTTAAAATGAAATGGAAGGCAAAGTAAAGTTAAAATCAATAGGTACATTTTATATATTTATCTTTTAAGTTCTAATTTTTTTGCTAGTCCTGTTTTTAGAAGGACGTACTTTGAAAAATACTAAAAATTCATTATTTACATTTCTTTTTTTCTGGGAAGTTCACCTGCCGTACTCAAATTTGATCATTTACATATAGCGACATCAAATAAGAACAAATCAGAATATCAACCCGCTCGGGCTAAAGTTTTCATTCTTACAATTTTCGGATATGGATACAGGGTGGAAGCCTCAGCCGTGGTCTAGCCTCGGTACTTCTCCTAGTACACCAGAGTACTGCGGGTGGAACACTTCTACAGGCGCTGGTAGGCCAAAAATAGACCAATGGGAGAATGGGATGCCTTAGTCGTGGTCCAGCCTCGGTACTTTTCCTAATCTAAAAAAAGACCAATGGGAGAATTAGAAACGCATCCTCCAAATGCTTTTTCGGGCGATTGGACAAAGATGCGCTTCTAATTATGCCATTGGTCTATTTGTGGAATACCAGTGCCTGTAGAAGTGTTCGACCCGCAGCACTCTGGTGTACTAGGAGAAGTACCGAGGCTGGACCACGGCTGAGCCCAGGCTTCCACCCTGTATAAAAGAAATGAACGGAAAATTTCTTATCCGAACGCCGAGCCATATTGGTGAGTTTAAAAAAAAATAAAGTTAACGACCTAAAATTTCCGTTATCAACGTCAAGATTAATTTTAAACCAAGGCGACTATAATAACCTTTTTGGGCTGTCATGAGAGGAAAATGTTAGTGTGTTCGAAAATTATTGAAAATAAGATGTGTCCTATCAGAATTATTGAAAATTGGGTACGGTCTGTTAAAATTATTGCAAAAAGGCGTACCATATGGCACACTGGTAAAATTATGGTACGACCAAAATTCGAAGCTAGATTTATTGAATTGTACAATAATGAAGGGTTTGCCACCACCCTCCTACGCATTGTAACCCGGCCGAGGGGTCGGACACTTGCCATTATTTTGTACGGGATTTCGGGATTTCGTAGAGATTTTGGCGATTTTATCATTACTTTTTGAAGTGATTTTGGGATTTAAATGTTAATTTACCATAGAGAGAGTTAAAAGATTTTGCGATTTTAGACAAAGTGTACGGGATTTTGGTAAATGTCCGACCCCTCGAACCCTTCCACCTGTTTAGAAGCGTTATAAGTCGCTAGATGACTTGGGCCTAAGGTGGTGCCGTAGGTATTGGCCTAGCTGATTATTATTATTTTTCTTATTGAAAATCGCAAACTTGTTGAGGTTAATGGTAATAGTGAGTGTAGGTAGCTGTTGGCTCGCGTGGCATGAAGGGCTTTCCACCACCCTCCTACGATTTGTAACCCTGCCACCTGAATTAATGGCTTTAAAAGTCGCTCGATGACTTAGGCCTAAGGTGGTGCCTTGGGTATTAGCCTAGCTGATTACCCTTAAACGTACGTCTTCCAACGCGATTGAAGTGTAAGCTGGTGGCGTTTTCCTCCCCCCCCCCTCCTAGGGCACGGAGGGGGGGGGGGGTTATACCATCGTCATAGCGGATCGTCATAGACTAAATAATGGTAAGACGTGCTAAGTGGAAAATCGATAGTAGACAGATCCTCCATAGAGCATCCAAATGTGTTATATATTATATTTCCCAAACGAGCAGGCTAGAAAGAGAGAGGTTGTAAATCATCTTTTGTTGTATGTTCCGCCGCCGTCGAAGAAAAATGAAATGTCTTAAGACTGGGCGTTTTTATTAAGGCAATAAAAACGATGTAAACGGAAGAAGAGGGGTGGAGGCGTCGACCTTGCTAAATAAAAACTATCGTTTCTTACCCGCCCCATATTCGATCCAAAGGGGGGAATTAACCCACCCCCTGACTCGCGTGACGCCATTACGGATACCTTCGACTTAATTGAAAAACCCTTTTCTGGTCGTCCGGCAACACCGCTCGTCGTTTTGAAGAAACGCCAAGTTTGTCGTCTGGTAGTCCCGTCCACGCCGCTATCGCGTCCTTCCGCTCCCGTTCACTCGGCCCGAAGCATCGGAAATATTATAGATCCATTTTTTGGACTACCTCTACCTTGTCCCGGATTTAGGCTCAGGGTAAACAGGGGCTTGGGCTAGGGTCACCTCTCTCTCCGTCTCCGATAAACCGCGTTTTCTTCTCGCTCCCGAGACTTCGATCCCCAATCTGAACAGCGTACCCCTTCCTTTTTCCATCAATATATTAGAGAGGGTACTTCACGCGCCCAGGAATTGACTCTGCCCCCCCCCCCCGACAGCCTCTCCTCGCTTCGCTCTTTTGGAAAAGTTTGGAGTTTTTATTTTGTTCCCAGGCTGCACTACACTCTGCTTCTCTCATTCAACGAGCATATATCTTCGATTGGCAGAGCCATATAGACTTCTCGAGATTGAAGACCCCAGTGTGTGTGTGCGACGCATTCAGGACCAACTACTCTATCTATTTACCAAGTGTCAAAATCACGTATCTCCGAAGGAGTGGAAATTAGTTAATTAGGTTTCCTATAGAGTAAGGAGTCTAAGGACTGATCCGATTATTTATCCGCTTTAGGTAGAGTGCGTAAACAAAGCTATTCCTCGAAAATATAAAAGGGGATTATCAACTCGCCCTATTTATCGTTTGGGGTACTTTAGGCTTATTTCCTTCCGGTAATGTTATGATTTAAGCCTCGCTCACTTAAATATACGTAAGCCGAAAGTACTCGGGGGTTTAAAAAAAACCGGCTTTTTCTAAAAATTAGAAAGTCAGTATGGTTTTAATCTGTTAAAACCTCGATTTTCGCCGGATAAAAACAGAATGAAACCACCATTAAAAAACTCTTATATCAGACCGGGCCCTAATATGTATTTCTCCTAGTGTTGATTTTTTTAGCAGACGATTCAAATTAGAAAGTTTTAATTTCGTACTTTCGTTATTGAATGACACTTGTTATTCATATTTTATTCGAAGTAAAAGATTATTTAACTTGTTTTCATAGCTATTGATATTAATTTATATTTTAACAAATTGGTTTTATCCATGGATTTTTCTAGTGGATAAAACCATTTAAATCTAGGTGGCTGGTTCTTTCCAACCCTGAGCTCCCCTATCAAACTACATTTTAAAAAATTGTGTCCTAAATTGGTCTAATCCAAGTTCGACTTTGAATATTGGATTAAAAAATATTCAATATTTGATTCAATTAAAATGCGTAAAACTCAATTTTATCACGATTTGACCGAAACTATTTGATCCAAACAGAATAGAGCGTCCTATAAAATCGGTCCATAACCGGTCAAACCTTTCAAACCGACTATAGAGCTGGTTCAGCAGGACTAACAACTTTCGTTATTCTTTGGTTTAAGAGAATTCGGCTTATGTCCTGTCTTTATATGAATATTTTAGAGACGTACCTTTTAGGAGTTGTAGCCTTGTAGGAGGCAGTGAGGCACCCTAGGTGTTGAAGTATGTTTGGGGTTAAGGATATTTTCATGATCTAAGTTTCTTTTGAAACCCGTGGATTTGGGACTAGTATTTTGCTTATTTGCCATCATACATTTATTACAAAAATCATTTAAAATAAGAAAACGGCGCGGAAAGCCGGAAATTAGTGAAGCCTAGGCTAGCAACTACGCTACTCCTAAAAATCGACTGCTCTCAATTTCTCACGGGTTTGCCAGATAAATATTTTTATCTAAGACAAAAAATCGGCCAAACCTTCACCTCCTCCGATCTCAAAAGGGGGAAAGCACACCAGACCGATTTTATAGAACGCTCTATTGGACTCGTCTCGATTCCTTCAGTTTCATACAACGGCTACTGCTACTACTATAAAATTAGTTTGTAGTGCTTCCAACGGCCAACTGATCAGGGTTTTCGGGTCGGAATTATTAGATAGCTGAAGGTAACCAATAGGCGAAACTATAAAGTCCAGGGGGCTGAAAAGATGGAAGTCACGTGATTTTGTGGAGAACTGCAGCGCCATCTATCCTAAGAAATAGGATTCATTTTATTTTGCTAATGGTGGTTTACATTTTGATCAACTCGTCTAAATTATCTATTTATTTTTATTATTTAAAACATTTTGTAATAGAAAAGTGTAAGTCAATTAGCTGTCTGCAGTATCTGGAAGGAATCTAATAATAATAATAATAAGCTAGGCTAATACCCAAGACACCACCTCAGGCCTAAGTCATCGAGCGACTATTTTTTTCTTTAAAGTCGCACGGCCAACTATTTACACGATTTAGCGAATCAAACCTGGCTGTGAAAAGGTAGTCACGTGATTTTGTTTTCCCATTTTAACAAGTCCAAATTTACTTTATAGTATCGCCAATAGTCTTAGTCGACAATTCAAAATAACGATTACAAACAACGCCGATCAGTTTAGTAAAATATTTTCGGCGGCGTAATCGTCGGCCATTTTCGGTATGGAGATACAGGCCGGAAGGCAGGCAAGGCTGCCAGATTTCGATAGACCGAAAACGGCCAACTCTCTCAAATGTTTTCGTTTTCAAAACGAAAATTTTGCGGCGTAGCTATCGACTAACAATGTAAAGGCTCATTCACACTATCCAACTTTAGTCAGCTGACAAGCTGCCCGATTTTTGTCTGACCGACAAGTCGGGTAATGTGAATGCTTCACCTGATAAGATTTTTGTTGGGGAAGCTTCCGACTTTGAATCGGGAAGAGAGGCGATTAAAATCGGGCAGACTAGCTAGTCAGGTGGTAGCAGCCAATAGAAACCGAGAAAAAGTGACTTCAATGCGATCACGTGTGAAATCGCAGTGAGCGGACGACGTTAAATTTAGGTTTTTTATAATCTTTTCGACGTATTGATCCTTGTGTGGAGAAAGTTTGATAGTAAAAGAAACCGTAAGTTTTATAATTATTTCTTTTCCTTTTTATTTATAACAGAATTAATCTAATTGTTCGTTCTTTGTTCACCCTTTGTTAATTTACGATCAAAACAATACCTAATAAAGCAATTTTCTTTTTTTGATCAGACTCCATATTTAGTATCACTAAAAACAATAAATTTAACCAGTCACAATATTGAGCCAAAGCCAACATTCCCAAATCAGAAAAACAAGCAGACAGCTTCTACCTAAATTTCCTTTCTCTGATTGGTTAATGATATATAAACGATCTCATGCGTCTAACGTTCGAACTAAACAACCCGACAAAACGCATCCAACACATGACCAAGCTGACCTGACTAGTCAGACAGACATAGTTAGGTGACTAAAGTTGGATAGTGTGAATGCGGCTTAAGACTATTGGTCCGATCTGTTTAATCTTTTATATTCGCCTCACTCAGAAATCTCATTTCAAACTGTTTCTGATACATTTTTCCAAGTAACCGTGTTAAAAATGTAAAAAGTTAATTAGAGTTTTCCTGTTTACGTTAATATTAAATATTGTATAAATTTCATTTCATTGTATAGTTTAAGTTTTAATTTGTTGTATGTATTCCATTTCCTATTTTCCGTTGTATATATTTTTTTTAACCGCTGGATGTATCATGTATTGTACGGAAATATTTGGGTATCGCGAAATTCGCAGAAAAACCCTCCTTGGGTGTCTTTGGCGAGTTTTGTAATTTCCTATCCCCAGGGGCCAAGAAGTTCGGGGAACTGGTGCACCGGGGAATTTCGCCTAAAAACCTTCCAGCGGCAGAAGGGGAGGCAGAAATGGTCAATACAAATTGACCGGAACTCGAGAGAAGCTATTCAGAGCACGGGGTAGAAATGTACGCGTCATTATTATAATTTTAATTATCTTCGTTGTAGTCTTAATGTGTTTTTTTTTTATATATATTTTTATTTATTTATTTTATTTGGAAATTGAATAAAAAATACTTCCGCTGTCTTCTTGTTAGTGGTATAATTCTTACACGAATTTCCCATATTCACTTCGAGCCTTCGTAAAATATAATAAGCCTTTCTATAAAGTCATTACGCTTGCCGAACTTGTTTTAATGTATCGCTTTCGTCACGAGGTACGTAGGAGTTCAGTTCAGTTTCGAAGGTTAGAAAAAGGGCGACTCGTCGAATTTTAATTCATGTCTTATTCAACTTGTTAAAATGTTCCACGCACTCTTTGATATTTTAGCGAAAAAGGCTCGCGCACTTTTTTAATTCAGGGAGCACGTGCGAAAAAGCTCGAGCCCATTTACGCTAAAATACCAAGACGCGCGCGTTTAACTTTAAATAAGTTGAATAAGACATAAATAGATTTTATGCTAGCTAGCTAGCTAGGAGCAACAAACACAACATCCGACACAAGGAATAGGCTTTGCCTCCGTGGTTGCCAGCAAAGCTTGTGTTATTTGCAAAATAAATATTATTAAGGAGAACGCAACCCGTCAAAAGTCGTGGATTTTCTTGTGTACATTTTTCATTGGCTAGACGCTTTAGCGCCTGCTGCCGTCGGAAGGGGGAAATTCGGAAATTGTCTTCCCCTCCCGCACGTAAACCGTTCCGCTCGTGACACTCGTCCAATGAAATTCGTACACAACCCTGCGTTGTGTTAGTTGCTCCTAGATGCTAGGGTCTATTGGCTATCATATAGTGAAACGTCACTTCTACGTCAGGAGTGATGCGCCTGATACATCTAAACAAGAAGGTCAACCTTAATTTGATTTTATTTCATGTATATGTAACGTAACATTTGTCTCTAAAGAAATACCTTTGGAAAGCAAAATGCCATGAAATCTGATCAGGAAAATAAGTAATATAAATTCACAGTTCCAGTACGGCGTTTCAAACCGAGATTTAAACCGTTGTCTTCCAGTTCAGATAATCGGATTTTTATTTATTTTTATTCAAAATGCTTAGACGGTCAGGTCCGAAATCGAGTGTGAAAACTGAACTGAACTGAATTTTTCCGACTTTCTAACCTAACCCCATTTCTTTGTCCCCTGCAAGTAGGGAATCGAGTGTCTCTATACCGTCGGGAGATTTCCAATCTAGGGTACGTAGTATAGATTATCTTTGTTCAGAGTCAGCTAAGCTCGCGTAAACTAGCTAGAAAATCAGCCTCTGCCTGATGCAGAAAATAGAGTTTCCGAATGAAACAAACAAATTTATTAATTAGTAACAATATAGAATAAAAAGGCTTCAATAAAGAGCTTTAGTAAGAAGCAAAGCTTTGTTGTATTTCTTTAAAATTGTTGTATTTCTTTAAATTTTATTTAAGTTCGTATCAATCCCGTAGTTTCTTCGAACCGATCTGAACTGATCAAAACATAGTTCATCTCACCAGATTCAGTTTGCTCAACATATACCTGACTTATACGTTTAGTATATAGAATCTTTTTAAAAACCAATTAAAATTTTTAAAGTAATTTTAATCAAGGATATATAAAAAGATAATCTTCTGTTTGTCGGTTTGCAGTTAATTCAGATAAATATTTGCATATTGACCAATATCAACTGATCTAATGATATCTGAACGTAAATACAGGTAATCTGATATTTGTTCTATCTTTTTTATTTTATCGGTTCAGATAAAGCAACTGTTATATAACAATTGGTTGGAAGCACTTCTAGATTGTCTCTAGCGAGTTAATATCCGTGACATCTAGGAGCAACAAACACAGCATTCCACACAAGGAGAACGCAACCCGTCAAAAGTCTGATATTTGTTCTATCTTTATTATTTTATCGGTTCAGATAAAGCAACTGTTATATAACAATTGGTTGGAAGCACTTCTAGATTGTCTCTAGCGAGTTAATATCCGTGACATCTAGGAGCAACAAACACAGCATTCCACACAAGGAGAACGCAACCTGTCAAAAGTCGAGCATTTTCTCGCGTACATTTTTCATTGGTTAGACGCTTTAGCGCCTGCTGCCGTCGGAAGGGGAAAATACGGAAATTATCTCCCCCCCCCCTTTCCGTAAAACGTGCAGCGTAAAGGCTCGTCCAATAAAATTTGTACGCAACACTGCTGCGTTCTCCTTGTGTTGGTTGCTCCTAGGTGACATCTTTTAAGAAACCTACTTTTCAATTGAAGAACGTACATAAAATATCGGGAAAATTCAGATACTTCATTTTGTTTTCACTCGGCCGTAGGTACCCATTGACTAGCGAATATTAAATCTCGTGTAGGGAGCGGTTGTCTGTATTGGCATGAAGGACTTGCCACCACCCTCCTACGCAAATTAACCCGGCCACCCGTATCAAAAGCAACAAAAGTCGCTAAGGTGGTGCCTCGAGTAGCAGCCTCGCTGACGTTGAAAATTCCATTCAAACCGTTGACCTTTTACTACGCCTACGAAGAAAATAAACATGTCTCCATTTGAGTAGGTGATATGGAAACTTCAGTTAAAAGGAACCACCTATGGACTGCATTGTAAAGGATATAGTCGCGAGCCAGATTTCCCGCACGGTACTGACGAGTCCCAAATAGGACGAAACCGATCTACCGTTGAAATTTCTGGCTATTTAATTTAATTTAGATCTATTTGGTCCGAGTTTCGCGTCTTTTTGTTCGCTCGAAGACCTATCGGTACGAGCTATTAGTAAGTTTTTAAATTTCTTCCAATTTGTTTAGGGTTTAGCTTTATTATCTCTTTTCATAATGGACTAATCTACTTATTCAGATATGGAAACTTCGCTCGCTTAGCTTCAATAATTTAAAACGTATCTTAGTACTATTCTGCATTCAAAAAATCCCTCGAAACCTTTTATTTCGAAACGAAGGTCTCGCCGAGATCATTCCCATCTTGGAGATTATTTTTCCGATGGCCACACTGCGAAAGCTAACGCGATAAAACGAGGATGTCATTAGGCTGATCTTCGAGTCCCGCGTCCATCCACTTTAGAGAAGCGGACGACGACATACTTTGGACGAAGAATGGAAGACAACCCGGAAAATAGAAGCGAAGCGGCCCCACCGTGCTCAAGTAAACGTCACCCAATACTGGCACTGGCAACGCGCTCATTAGACCACGTCCGTCAACCTTCTCAACACTGACAACAAACCCGCCGACCCTCTTTTTAGCATCTCTTTATCTTCCTTTTTTACGCGTACACTCTGGTACTGGGAAGTGGGTTTCCCGAGAAGGCGTTGTGGCCAAACGACCTCCCATTTTATTCCTCCTAAAGATGGAGAAACGGTGTTACCAAGTAACCAAATAATACAGCCAAAGTGTCGCGCTTTCCATACTGAAACTGTCGGAGAGGGTATAACGACTTTTTCAGGCACGGTCTAAAATGGCGGAGTGTGAAGTTTTTATCGACGTTCTGTTTTAGTCGGAGAGTTCGGTTTTGCCCCTTGACCTTTGTTGAGGCAGCTAGTTGCGAAGTCCCCGAGACTCCGATCCTAGCGCATTACACTGATTTTACGCTATCTTTGACATTTTATCAGGAACTGACTACCGCGCCGATCAAAGAGACGCGAAATAGATTAACCACGCTTTCTCTAACGTCGGACTTTGGTTATCAGATGGCAATGAATATTCCCATTGATTTTTTTGGCGTACGTAACTTACTTTGTACGTTACTGAAAGGGAAACTGCTTAATGTTTTATTAATCGATTTTAGATTGAATATTACGTTGAAGGGATATCGAGAAAAAATATACACGTCATTTCGTTTGTCATCTGCTTAATAATAAATATAAAACCCATGATTATATTATTTCCTCTATACGACAATTTAATAATAATAACAGAGAAGACAATGCAGGCAACGGAATCGATAAAACGTCGCGTTACAAAATAATGTATATTTGCAATACGGTATAGAAGATTAAACTATCTTCTGGAAATAATGCTTACAAAATGATGTCACAAACATCAGATTTTTTACCTCTCCGAGGGTACTATGTGACCCTTCTGCATGGCAGATGAGTGCTCTACCAATGAGTATATTTTATTTTAGATATTTATTAATTGTGAAATGTGTAAAATTATTTATTTTACGTTTAAGTAGGAATCGAACCCGGGTCAATTTGTTAGCACCCGGACGCCTTACCTATGAGCCATTGACATCAATATGGGTATAGTACGGAAGAGTACAATACTTCGGTAGATATCTTTTATTAAATTTTGTTTTTGGGAGGGGTTATACAATCATTGGAGGGGTTATACAATCATTGGAGGGGTTATACAATCATTGTGTCTGTCCGTCTGTCTGTCTGTGGGTGGGTCTGTGTGTGGGTCTGTTTGGGCTGCGAACATATCTAAATTTTAAATACCAGTTAAAGCGTAGATTTTTTCAAGACATAAAAAACAGACACTTGTGGATTTGTATACCGTAATTTCATAAATAGGCTTACTAAAATAATTTTATCACTAAGATACTTGTGACTTACCATAATCGCATACGTGCACCCAAACAAGTTGAAGCAGCGACAAAAACGAGGTTTTTGTGTAGTTATAAATTGTAATTATAAATAACAATAACATTTAATGAAGTTAAATAAAAAAAACACACAATGTATCGTACATTTTCCATTGGCCTGGCTCGCGCCCTTGCCTCCTCTAGAAGAAGGAATGAAAATGGCCGTCAACACCTCGCCGTTAAGCGCTGCAGCTGCCGCGGCCTTGAAATTTATCACCGAATACCGGTCTCGATTTTCCAGAAGTGAGTCAGTGACTCGTCCTGCAGCTGCAAGAACTTTAGCATATAGGTGACGGTCGAAGTTCCGCTGTTAAAGCTCTGGCAAATTTATCTCCGCAGGTATACGTTACGTAGCTCTTCTGTAGCTGCAGTATCTCTTGCATGTAAAAGACCGTGACGGCATGTAAAAAGTAAGCTGTATTGATTTCTTACACGTATATTAAAATGATACTCATCGTAAATATCAACTATTTGGGGGGGGGGGGCGAGGTGTTTCTCCCCGATTTTTTTCAAACTCGGGGGTTAAGTAGACCTTCATGTACCTTGAAAGCTCCAAAAGGGAAAGTTATCAATGGCCATTCGTTTTGCCATGGCAACCAAAAATGTTTTTCACAAATCAGACTTAAACTTTCTCTACGTAAAATAGAAAACCAATTTTTGTAAACCAAAACGATTCAGATTTCAAATATATGATTTTTTAATTAAAAATAAATAAATTATTATTTATAATAATTATTTTTTATAAAAAATAAACTATTATTTATAATAATTATTTTTTATAAAAAATAAACTATTATTTATAATAATTATTTTTTATAAAAAATAAACTATTATTTATAATAATTATTTTTTTATAAAAAATAAACTATTATTTATAATAATTATTTTTTATAAAAAATAAACTATTATTTATAATAATTATTTTTTATAAAAAATAAACTATTATTTATAATAATTATTTTTTTATAAAAAGAAACTATTATTTATAATAATTATTTTTTATAAAAAATAAACTATTATTTATAATAATTATTTTTTTATAAAAATAAACTATTATTTATAATAATTATTTTTTATAAAAAATAAACTATTATTTATAATAATAATTATTTATTTATAAACAAAACTGCAGAATACCACACAAATATGAAGTAGAATAGGCTAGATTATAATTGTTTTTTGGGTTTTTCTTTTTTTAACCTTTTTATAAATTTTTTATACGACACAGGTTGAAAACCACTGTTCTAGTCCACGCTTAAATTTATAGCTTGTGGCACTGGGTGAAAACTCGGAACCACTCCTTCCGCGTTGAGTTTGCAAGTTTTCTCCTCACTGGTTAAAGTGGTTTTTTCCTACCCATAAAAACCTGTAGAGGCTAGCGGTAATAGTAACCCGGCCACCTGTTTAAAAGGCATTATAAGTCATTAGATGACTTGGGCCTTAGTTGGTGCCTTGGTATTAGCCTAGCTTAGTTAATATTAGTAAGTGTAGGGAGCTGTTGGCTCGCGTGGCATGAAGGGCTTGCCACCACCCTCCTACGCATTGTAACCCGGCCTCCTGTTTAAAGACATTAAAAAGTCCCTCGATGACTTGGGCCTAAAGTGGTGCCTTGGGTATTAGCATAGCTGATTGTGATTCTTTGCTGAACTATTAATAATCAACAGGGCTTCCGAGAGCGAGCCCGGGCCCCGGTAAAATAAAAGTTCCGGGCCCCGGGAGAGCCGTTACTACTGGAGATAACTATACATTTTCGGAGATAAACCATGTTTGTTCAAACACTCGCCCCTAGGCTGGGCCCTGTTCATTTGTACCGTTTTCCTCCCTTTCTTGTCGGGCCTGATTATGAAAGCTCCGGAGATTCTAGAAACTGTTAAATGACATTGGTTTCACCAGGCCCGTAACCAGCCGTCAAAACTCGGGGGTGCTCAATTTTGTTTGTGGGGCGCCAATGCCTTGATACTAAAAATCGTAATTTTTAACTCTCACTCCTGATAGTAAATATACCGAAATGGGCTTTATTTTGTTATTTTTTAAATCATGAATTTCGACTTTGTTGAAAACAGAATATTTTATTAAAAATACCGGTAACCGAGGTTTTATGGTATTACTTGGTAATCGATTATTTTTGGTTGGTCGGGTTGGGGGTAAGTGTGGTTTCCCAAAAAACTTTCCAGAAAATTCCCACCACCTGCACTTGAAAAAACCTACAATATTTACAATAACTTCCAATACCACGAAAATTTCCTACAAGGAACATTTTGAAAATACATAAAAATTTACCGATAATTATTTTAAGGTACAAATTATTACACACTAATTATTTACATCGAAAAAGGGTCATAGTTTTAATAGGGTATGCTCAAGTATTCCTCGGTTTTGACATTTTCAAAATATCGTCTATTAGAGTAGGTGCATCTCTAGTATAGTTTCGTCAATCTTGGCTGTGTGGTCGGCTTATTAAACTCGTAACTATCCCAGAAATGTTCCGGAACAATAGGGTCAAAATAGAGTAGTTGGAGTTCGCCGTAATGAGAGTAGCGGTGACTTCGAGGCTAATCAGATCGAGGTCCTTCCATCTCATCTCATCGTCGCAAATAAGTAAACGAAATTCATTTATTGCAAAAGCCACGTAGCAAAAGCGACCGACCTCCAGCCACTCCCTAACGTAAGCGTCGCGCCTTCGGGGAGAGCTCTTGTAACGATAAGGCGACGTATTGGAGGGTCGACGGACGGGAAGCGAAACGCTGCGGGAATTTAGCGATAGCGGCAACTTTCTAAAACTTTGAGCGAAGCACGTCCGGTTCTGAGGCTCTTATATTCCTTCGCGTGCCGCGGCTCTCTCCGTCCGGCGTCATCCTCAATTGAATAAGGAATGACCGAGATGCAACCGCACTGATGGTCAAACCGGATCAGCTGAAAAATAAAACCGTCCTGTTCGCGGAGATAAATCGTCAAATTCGTTTTTCCATTGCCGTTATTATAGTCGTGGATAAACCTTACCCGCGCTTCGTACAAAGAAAATTACTTTTCAAAATGAAAAATATATCTTTCTATTCCGTGGACAGATGGCACTAGTATAGGTCAAACCCTGTATATTAACCTACTCGAATTTTTATTCTTTTTTTAAATATTGTATATACGTTTTCTAAATTTTCTAATTTTGGCTTTTGTCGATACTAATAAAGCAGCATCGCTACTTGAGAGCCTCAAAAGAGGCTCAACCCTGATTTAAAAGGGATTAAAAGTAGCTAGATGACTTGTGCCTAAGATGGTGCCTTTGGTATTAGCCTAGCTGATTATTATTATTATTATTAAATACACATTGGTTCATTCATAGCGTGTGGAACACTTCTACAGGAACCAATATAGCAGATGCTTCTTATTTTAAACATTCGTCAATTATTGAGATTTGCCAATTAAAATGTATAATATATCTTTTTATTCCGCTGATAGATGGCGCTAGTATAGGTCAAACACTGTAAATTAACTTATCCTTAAACTCTGGTGTATAACGTGTGGAACACTTCTACAGGCGTCAGTAGGCCAGATTTATCTTTTTTGTTAAACATTCGACAATTATTGAGATTTGCCAATTAAAATGTAAATAATAATTAGTATTATCAGAAGTCAATGATAAATTCCTTCGGGGGAAGTATTCCACTTCGGTTTATTCATGATAGATCATTCCGCGGCACTCTAGGGCTCTACTTAAACGTGGCGGAAAACAAACGCGTCCTATTCCGTACGCGTGTTCGCCGGCCGTCGTCTGCGGTCGGGATACGTAAAGATCTTTAAAATAACGCGTCTTGGATGACTTTTAACATTGCCGATAAAATTATGAAAGGTATACTTTTTAATAAGATAAAATATTTTAGTAAATTAAATATTTCATATCTTTTAAAATAGGAAATAGTTTTAATGGAAAATTTCAAAATATGGTGGGTGAATAATTGGGTTGTTTTTCTAAAAAATTCGGCTTATCATGAAATACAATTTATAGACATTCTAAGTAAGTGAAAGAATTGTCGTCAAGGTAATTAATTCAGGATTTCTAATGTGAATACGTAACATCCAGGATTCAAAATGCAGCTGATAAAATTATTTTAATTATGAAGTAAATTATATATTTATTTAAAACTACATGTTTTTTTATCCTACTAGAACAACTGTGATAAAGAGATAAACATTAGATTTATTGGGTTATTAGTTTATTTCATATAAATATTAAATTTATGCCGAATAAAATCAATGAAAAAAGTGCCCAGATGACTTTAAACAAATGATTTCATACATTACTGATTATAATTGTGTTTATGTTATTATGTCATTACATTAGTAATATAATTGTATTGAAAGAAAAATAAACATAAATCCTATACACTTCAAAATTATTTATTATTTATTTTTAATTGGCTTGAACTTCAGAATGACCATAATAATATCTATTTCTGTTCTTCAAACGTTGCGCCCTTAATGACTAAAATTTGCATAGCCTTCAAAAACAGCTCTGTCATGATTATAATAGAATATTTTATAGAATTTTTTTAAAGCTTTCACAATGTTATACAATTAGCTTACAATTTATGTGTTCAACATTTTTCCAACAAAATAACACTCCAACTAATCGCTACCTGAGAGGAAGGTACGTGACTTTTGAAAAATATTTGAAGAATACTTAAGTGTTTAGTTATTGACTTCGTGTAATGTATAGTATCAAGAATGCATTGAAGTGACTAAGAATATCGGACTACAGGATTCTGATTCCCATCCTCGCAGCCTTTGTAGCTTAAATTCGTCTGCTTTCCCATTCAAGTTTGCTATATGGTATGACCTTGAATGCGCCTTAAATGCAGACGAACTTTCTCCACAAAAGCTGCGAGGATGGTACCAAGGACAGTAGATACAGGGACGAGAAAGCAGGAAAAAAAATTCGATATTAAACGTCTTCATATTCACGGGGAGTTAGATGTAAACAAACCGTGGCCATTGTTAAGACGTGGTTCACCATGGACAGTTTTATTATAGTTAGTTTTTACCATTTTGATGTTAAATTAAAAATAAAACTACTAGCGTAAATAAAAAAATGCCCATTTGTTTTGAACACTTAAGCCTCGTCAAGAACCGCTAAAATTAGGTGACCGCCATTTTTTTGTTTACAACTAACTCTCCTTGCGTTTAGGTCGTTTTAGCTGATATATTCCAACAGAGGCCGCCAATACACTTTCTCGTCCCTGTATCTACTGTCCTTGATGGTACCAGGGGTTAATGCTATGCTGAAATATTCTTAGTAACTTCAATACATTGTTGATAGTATTTAATTAATTTTTTAAATGTATATCCACTTTTAGATTATTATTGTCATTATTCTGGATACAAAACAGAAACAGGTCTGGTTGTTTCTAAATAAGACTTGGTCTCAGGTTGAGCAAAATTGATTCGGAGGGTATTTTTTCGAAACAGTCTTCAACAATTAAATTTATTTCCTAGACGATAAATTAATCGCATTTTTTAATGAAAACCAGTTAAAATGAGTAATATAATACACGCAGGCTGCAATAAAATTTAATAAATCAATTTATAATTTTGGCTTCCAGCTTGGTCTAAGGACGCTATTTTATTTTTGGTACTACTTTTTTTCCTTCAAAATACGTCATAATACTAAGAACCAATGGAAAGCGCCCACGGTTTCTGGACTGTCGCAGAATGATCTATCATCAAAATGGGTTCAATGAGAAATGGAATACATTCCCCGAAGGTATTTATTATGAACTTCTGGTATTATGCATATTTTGTAACGTGGAAAACTTTAATCTATAAAAAAATAAATAAAGATGGTTTTCTATTCGTTAATTATTCCATCAGCTTCAAAACCTCTCCGACGAAACGCTCGCGTGCGTTTATAACTGGCGCGAACACCAACCCGGTGTGACACCGCTAATAATGAAAAGCGGCCGCGACGGGGATCGTGCGCAATCTTTGAAATATAATTCGCCCCCCCCCCGCCTTTATCAAACTAATTCAACTTTGGTTATATATCTCCTTCGAGAATCTTTATCGAGTATAGGATAGGGGACGGGGGGGGGGGGTGAACCTAATAAAAATCCGCGAGACTGTATACAAGAAAGGGAGGAGCCAGGGAAGGGGAAAGGTTGCGCGAGGGGGGAAGAGCGAGTGGCAGCCATCCCCCATACCCTTTCGCGACGACGTCACAATGACGTCAAACGGTCCCCGCTTCCAGTTCGCAACCGCACCGTGCGGGTAATCGATAGAGAATGTAAACTCAGGGGTTTCCAGCCTCTCTGGTATTCTCGCAGCGACGCCCGACCGAAGGAACGACAGAAAGGAACGCACGGAGAGAGAAGGTAGCGATCAAGCCAGTCAGCCGCTCACGAGCGGACCAGACACCAGCGATAGACTCCAATCCGCCAACGGCACGAATATGCTTAGTTTCATAATAAACTTATATCTCGACTAGTCAACCCTATCACTATAGTTAATTGAACCCGTAAATTAAAAGCTCTTTGTTTTCACTCAACGAACGACTCGTTAGGTAGATCGTACGCGGTATCACCGCCAGCAGCTTAGGCCAAGTCTCTCTCTTTCCCGGCGCCACGACATGCTCGTCCGACTCCTGCGATGGGAAATCCCGTTACTCCTCTGCTTCTTATGGCTTCGAATCTCCAGCCAGAACAGCCCCGCGGAAGTCTTCACCAATTCCTTCTACGTGCGGCTCAACGCCGATCACGGAAAACAAGTAGCCGACCAGGTCGCCAACAGGAACGGCTTCGTCAATCTGGGGCCCGTAAGTATTTCTACTTTCAAATCGAACTCTCCACTTTTTTCTAATTCTTCACTATGACGCGCTCCTAACTCTGCATTTCGCAGTCACGTTGAACCGCTATGTTATTCGAAGATTTATCGCGCGGGTGGGTGGGTCGGGAGAGGGAGGGTTTGATAATTTTGAACAGCCTATACGCGGTTTTCGCGTGTTTGCTCGTGATTAGAATATTAGCGGAGGGAACGAAACTGCTCGCTGTTGAATTTTGATTGCTCTTTTTCCCGTTTGTTCGTGCAGAGAGAGGCACTGATCATAAATCCTGATGGTACTTTGAAATTGGGTTTTTAAATTTAATGCTCTGATTAGACCCCGCATATGATGGTTGTCCTTTACATTGATTACGAACTAGATCCTTTTTCTCTACGCGTAAAAGTTTATTATTGCTCCGCTTAAAAATGGTTCGAAATGGCAAAGTCTATCAATAAAATGAAAGTTTATTCTCTCTTTTCCTCTGACGAAACTATTCCTTGTTTATGTTGGGCGTAAAATTTCAAACAATTTTCGACATAACGAAGTGGAAACGTCATCTTAGATTTATTAAAATTTAAAATTAAACACTTGTAGCATTAGGTACAGGTGAAAAGTTTCCATTATTTCAACAAGCACTATATAAACAGTAACTTGCGAGTCCTGGGTGTCGGAGAAATTACTTCTCGGCGATTTCCTCGAAGATGTTTTATTTAAAATTGTTCTTGAATTTAACAAAATATTTTTTAATAGCAGTACTATTTTAAATGCGATAAAAGACACCACTTTTATTTAAATGAGAAGTTAATATCTTACTAGCTTGTAAAAATGCACCGCGTAATCTTTGAGGCTCGGGGCAGATTTCAATGGTCGCAAATTTGCGTGTATTACTCCGTCTATGTAAAATGGTAAGATTGTACTTCCTATTAATATTTTGTCATTTATAAATCATATTTTATTCTGTTATAGTTTTAATAGTGGTTTATCGACCATTTTTTATTCCTGTAATATAGCTTTAATAAGTTAGTATACATCATTAGCAATATTTTTCTTACAAAACGTGTATTGAAAAATCAGCGGGAACCCGCGAAGGACCATGTTTCAAACTAATAATATTACCAATTCCGGGAGAGGAATATTTATAAAGTAAGAGGTTAATCACAACCTTCTGCTTAAACATATATAGAGTAATTTCCATGACGTCACCGTTGAATTTATCCTTGGCAAATAAAAGTTGGAAAATAACCCTTATATAAATTATTGATCAATACGGGGCGTTTTATAAGGACTTTTAATATATTGGAAAGCGAGAAATTAGAGGACTATAAAACTCTAAAATGAGACTCTTCCAATCTCTGGGGTACACGTTTTCCCGCTTATGTCAGGCACGCAATCTCGGTCATTCTCAGTAGCGGACATTAAAAGCCTTTTAGTAAGTAAGCGAAGGCGGGGGCTTTTAAGGCCCCGACCGTAAAGTGCAGCTACAACCGCATAGTGCCCTCCCCCCGAATTAAACTAATTCGAAAACTGGCAGTTTCCTCTTTGCTCGAAATTGCCGCTTTCAACGTTGAAAATCCCGGCAGCACAGTTTCCACGAAACTCTTAACACTTTTAAGAGCGCGGACTATTTTGGGACTTGGAATGATTCGCTAGACTTACTCCAAAATTGTTACTAAGTGCAAAAATGTGCAAAAAAAGCTTGACCAAAATAAAGCACGCGAGATAAAATATTCCCCATTTGTCGAACTTTTTAATTATGTTATTTGAGACCATTACGGGGTACTTTGTCATCGAGTAAAATATTTAGGATCGGAAGATTGAATTGTTGCCACGGAAGAAACAAGTTCTCCAAGAAGGCGATAATATTATTTCGTGCCCATATTCCATTTAAGCAGGTATAATAAAATCACGAATTTAGTTATTAACCTTAAATTTAAGTGAAATATTACTTCTTGGCCATATACGGCTTCGATAAGTAAGTGCCACCCTTATTTATTACTTCTGGCCATACACGGCTTCGATGAAATATAATCCCCCCTCCCTCCTCTCACGGCTTCGATAAGTAAGTGTCACACTTATTTATATATAATAATATAAAAACCAACCATATATGACCAATATTTGCAGTTTTTGCGTTAAAGCTGAGTGAAGTGAGGGGATCGGAAATTAGGATAAATCCTTTACACTTTACAGGAAAAATAAGATTTTAGAAATGCTGAAATCTCAAAAATTTATAAATAATTAAAAAAAAAACATAAATCCAGGCGAAGTTCATAATTTAAAATCTCCAAATCAGTTTCGAATTTTCTGAAACCATCTCCAGACTCACAATTCACAAAATTACGCCCAACTTCTTTCTCGTAGTGAAGTGTTTTAACGCGATCTTCCATAGGTTTTAGCAAAACTTGTTAGTTGTTTGTTTAACTATTTAAAATAAATAAATAAACCGATTTTACTATTTCTTGAATCTAATTTGGAAGCACTGCCTTCTGACGTTCCCATTTAAACCTTTAGTTGTCAGTTGATTTCACATGACTATCTCTTCAATTGAATTTGGAAGCACGGCCTTCTGACGTTCCCGTTTAAGCCTTTAGCTTGTTTCACTCAACCTCACTATCTAATAACTCTGTATCAAAAACACCCAAAATAAGCATAGACCGGGGCCGTTTATTCAGGGCTACGGGATTTTTGGCAAACCTCATACGTTTCGTATATCTCGGCAGTATTATGATAGTAGGCCATGTAACAATTATATCTAACCTACCTGGAGGTCACCGCAAAACAACCAGATGACGCCTTGATTTCGTGTTATCCGGCTTGTAACGGAAGAAAGCCCGATCACTAGATGACACGTTAACAAAAACGAACAATTTTTCCGGGAGAAGGGTCTGATGTCAGTCCGCAAGCGACAATGGCGGCCGCCATATTGACGCGTTCCGAGTGAAAGGCATATCGCGTTTCTTGCCAATTATCGCGGCGCGAAGAAAATTACTTTTGGGGAAACACGAGCTATCCAGAGAGTACGAGTCTGCATGGCGAAATATTATTCTCAAGGGGTTAAGACGCTTATTGACGCGGTGGTGGACGCTGAACTTGTTAAAATCCCGCGAAGTAACGGCAAAAAGAAAACGGCGAAGCAAAGAGAGTAAATAGACTCGTTAATTAGATTTTAGTTTCGGCGAATCTCCTCCCGGTTTTGGTAAAATGCGGCAATTTCTGTCTCGCGGCAAGCAAACGGAACACATTTATTTGTTCTCTTTCGTGCCTGCAATTAAATAGTTTGTTCGACAATTCCCCCCGATTTTCGTATTTCGAGACTCATTTCATTAATTTGTAAAGACGTTAAAAGGCGCAACCCCTCCATTGGAATTCCGCATTTTGGGGGAACTATGGAAATGACACGCCGATGGACGGATTACGCAAACGGAATCCAACAAAGAGAAATCGACTCGACGGAAAATAAAAGCCTGCTAACCACGATTATAATACATACCTTCGAGTTCGGAAATTTCGTGCTGTATCGCTTAATCGGATCTTTCGCGCAAATTTATATCATGCGAAAGACTACTCTCTACCATTAATCTATAATTATAGCATACATTTTAAAATTCAATTCCATTTTAAAAATATAATTATATTATATCCCGAAAATGTGAAGGTTAATTGAACTAATTACTTATATATCCGCGATGCGTAGTGACGTAGTATTGACGACTTACTCGAAAAGTCAAGTACCTCTAGCGAGAAAAATAACTAACTTATTTACGCCTCGGCATTGAAACGATGAGCACCTCTAGCGAGAAAAATAAGTAACTTACGCATCGGCACTTTAACGATGACTCGATGAGCCCCTCTAGCGAGAAAAATAAGGAACTTATTTACGCCTCGGCATTGAAATGATGAGCACATCTAGCGAGAAAAATAAGTAACTTACGCATCGGCACTTTAATGATGAGCCCCTCTAGCGAGAAAAATAAGGAACTTATTTAGGCCTCGGCATTGAAATGATGAGCACATCTAGCGAGAAAAATAAGCAACTTACGCATCGGCACTTAAACGATTAGCCCCTCTAGCGATAAAAATAAGGAACTTATTTACGCCTCGGCATTGAAATGATGAGCACCTCTAGCGAGAAAAATAAGCAACTTACGCATCGGCACTTAAACGATGAGCCCCTCTAGCGAGAAAAATAAGGAACTTATTTACGCCTCGGCATTGAAATGATGAGCACCTCTAGCGAGAAAAATAAGTAACTTACGCATCGGCACTTTAATGATGAGCCCCTCTAGCGAGAAAAATAAGGAACTTATTTACGCCTCGGCATTGAAACGATGAGCACCTCTAGCGAGAAAAATAAGTAACTTACGCATCGGCACTTTAACGATGACTCGATGAGCCCCTCTAGCGAGAAAAATAAGGAACTTATTTACGCCTTGGCATTGAAATGATGAGCACCTCTAGCGAGAAAAATAAGCAACTTACGCATCGGCACTTAAACGATGAGCCCCTCTAGCGAGAAAAATAAGGAACTTATTTACGCCTCGGCATTGAAATGATGAGCACCTCTAGCGAGAAAAATAAGTAACTTACGCATCGGCACTTAAACGATGAGCCCCTCTAGCGAGAAAAATAAGGAACTTATTTACGCCTCGGCATTGAAATGATGAGCACATCCAGCGAGAAAAATAAGCAACTTACGCATCGGCACTTTAACGATGAGCCCCTCTAGCGAGAAAAATAAACAACTTACGCTTCGCCACTGAAACGTATCAACGGTTCCCAACCTTATGTTGTTTCTTTTCCGTGGTTTTTAAAAATAGGCCTATTTTCTGGGTGTTTTGCTTTATTTATGTTAGGTTAAGGTAAGGGTTACTTCATATGGTTTATTTTTAGCTTAAAAAAATCAGGGTTGGCACAATTTTACCAAGGGTGGAAAATAACTAGATTTTTCCGCGGTTTTTCCCACATATTGTTTTCCTGTTAAAAACCGTGTGGTAAATCGTACTTCCATGGTTTTTTCCACCTCTAGTGGCAAAATTCAATAAAAAATAAATAATAAAAGCAGTATATTCTTCTATTCTATTCACTCTTCTTCTGGCCTTTTTTCATCTCTCCTATTCGCAATGACCAAATTAGTCACTTAATAGATATATCAATGATTAATTTAGCATGAAAAGAGTTTTTTCCGGTTTTTTCCATTTTTTCCGGTTTTTACCAGTTTTCCCCACATGTCCCGCCAAAAACCTGTTTTTGCCAACCCTGAAAAAAATACTTTGGTATGTGCTCTGACCAATGAAAATTTATAATGGGAACCTTTGCTAGTATTGCTACGTTAAGTCACCTGGCACCTTGTACTTACACACTAGGGGCGAACATTTCGAATTTTGCGTACGGGATTTTGAACCTCAAAGTTATTTCAAAAATTGAAAATGGATTTTCAGATTTCAGAGTAAGATTTTCTCGTGTATTCCTAGTTTTATAGGCTGATTTCGAAGTTTTGGAAATAATTTTGGTCCTGATCTCGTTATTTTCAAGTTGATTTAAATTTTTTTATGAATGTCACTCCCCTAGAAATAAACACACCGAAGATTGGGAACTTTAACACTTATGTGAAACGTAATAAAACATTTAAGTCACAAGCAACCATCGTCAGTTATTGGTACCTGGCCGCCAACGATTTGAAATTCATGTATGATTTACTTTGGAAGTATATTTTCAGGTTGAGGTAAAGGTAATGACTTAGAAATGACCGTGTTATAAATTAAACGCTCTTCCATCAGCCTTAGTATATTAGGGAGGCATTATCTGTTCAAAAGACAATTTAAGAAAACCAAAATTAGTCCTGTGTTTGAGAGATCTCCATGGATTCAAATGAAATGAAAAAGGGTTTTGTTTGTACTTCCGTAGCACTGGTGCTATACCACCACTTGTGAGTTGCTTCCAAAATCTGACAATCTAAGAGAACGTGCTAATTCAGCGAAATAACGTCAAATAGTAGTTGATTTTGGACCAGCTTGGTGTCGCTGCATTCGATATCCTACTGCTTAGCGATGCGATGGTTGAACGGAATACGTAAAGCGCTTATTGACTAGATCTGAAGCGGCTAACGAACAGAAGCAAGCCTTAGATACTTGGAGTTTAGTCTCATAGAATGTTGAAACAAACTGAGTTCCACATTGAGCTTTCTAAACTAACCCTCTGCCTGGAATTTTGTATCTTGAAAATTTTAATTTCTAGTTCAAAAGAATTAATTTATCATTTTTCGTTCAAAAGATATCAATTCCAATTTCTAGAACAAAAGATAGCAATTCCAATTTCTAGAACAAAAGATAGCAATTCCAATTTCTAGAACAAAAGATAGCAATTCCAATTTCTAGAACAAAAGATAGCAATTCCAATTTCTAGAACAAAAGATAGCAATTCCAATTTCTAGAACAAAAGATAGCAATTCCAATTTCTAGAACAAAAGATAGCAATTCCAATTTCTAGAACAAAAGATAGCAATTCCAATTTCTAGAACAAAAGATAGCAATTCCAATTTCTAGAACAAAAGATAGCAATTCCAATTTCTAGAACAAAAGATAGCAATTCCAATTTCTAGAACAAAAGATAGCAATTCTAAATTTTCTTTCAAAAGATATAAATTATAATTTTTCATTCAAAAGATATCAATTCGAATTCCTTAAGCCGTTATCGATTGTAATATCTATATTGTATAATTTAGCAAAAACTGAAAAAAGGATTCCACGAATTCCAATTCGTTGACGAATAACCGACCCCGCCGCATCCATTTTTCCCATCATAAATCAACAAAAATACCCCTCAAACCTTGAAAATAAGATAAAAATGTACAGTGTAACATTTCCTATAAATATGAAATAACATTGATCAATTTGGTGGACGTCAAGATTGAGTAAAGCCATCCTCGTTTCCTTCAAAAACAGAAATAACAAAATAATGTTTTCACGATCAGCGCATACGCTGTAGAGATAAGAAGGTTCTGGCCTCGTTTGGGGGACCTACAGCCCATCATCTATAGCCCGTGCAGAAGGATGAAAACTTTTGTTATTTCTCATCTCGCGCGGCACGTACAGAAATATCAAAGTTATCGCAATTTATTCCATAAGCAGGAAATGATTCAAATCGACATCAACAATACTAGAAGTATATGTAACCTAGGAGCAACAAACACAGCACCCTACACAAGAAGAACGCAACCTGTCAAAAGTCGTGCATTTTATTGTGTACACTTTTCATTGGTTAGACGCTTTAGCGCCTGCTGCCTTCGGAAGGGGAAATTCGGAAATTGTCTTCCCTCCGCCAGTAAAACCTTCAGTAAAGGCTCGTCCAATGAAATTTGTACACAACCCTGCGTTAGCGTGTTTAAAGGCTAGCTGCGTTCTCCTTGTGTTTGTTGCTCCTAGGTGTAACATAATTACTCAAAAGTATGCCACTAGCTCTATTTCTTCACTAACGGTTTGTTTCACAGATATTGCGTCATCCGTACCCTACGTAATATTTGACGTCATCGAATCTCAAATGCCGATTATGCCGTCGCGCAATTAGCTCTACGTCTGATAAACCGACGGCCATTAAACGAACCGGTTTGAACAACCAAGGCTTAGGAGCTAAAATGAACTACAATATACTGTCAAGTGCTGTTATTGCAATTAATATGCAAATTAATGAAGTTTTCGGAGACTTAGGTTCTAAAATAAATTTGCATTGTCAAATAAAAGAAGCAGATTTATTGGAAAAAGTAGTTGAAATTCAGGTTGAGCTTTTCTGGGGCATCTACAAGGTTGGAGTCTTTGCAGATTCTTTTGAGCCTAGGCCTAACTCTTCTAGGCTTGATATGGGTTTTGATAACGATGGTGGAATATCCCACTTCGACGACTTGTTCCATTTTCGGAAAGCGATCACTGAACCGACCCGTATTGGTCATTTTCCCTAACCTTTTCTTTTTCTAAACTACTCATTATTTAACTTCATCCGCACAAACCGAGCGAGTTTATAAATTTCAATAAAGCTACATTGGGCTGACTAAAATTCCGACACCAAAGATTCCTTCTCAATTTAGAGGTTTTCCATTGGCTGAAATAAATATGTTAGTAGCCAATAGTGTGACTCCCAAAATTACTAGGATGAATAAAAAGGTTAAAATCTAACGTAGTCCACCTTTTTACTGGTTCGTGGTGAAACAAACCGCTAGTGAAGATTATTGAATGGAATAAAGGTACAGTGGCATACTTATGAGTAATTATGTTACGTGGCATGCAGGGCTGGCCACCACCCTCCTACGCATTGTAACCCTGCCACCTGAATTATTGGCTTCAAAAGTCGCTTGATGACTTAGGCCTAAGGTGGTGCCTTGGGTACTAGCCTAGCTGATTATTATAATTATTATTATTATTATTATGCTAGAAGTATATAGTTTATCATTTACGTTAGAAGTACGCATCTAGGCCCCAAACCGCGGCATCCCTCCTTAAATCAACCGCGTGTATTACTCCGCCTCACAATGTGAACTGTAAAAAAATATACTATCTAGGGATATTTAGTTATTTATAAAACTATATTTTACCGCGTAATTGAATATTAGAATTGCTTCCGAAAACGAATTTTGGGAAAATAATCCGGATCCGGCAAAGGTATACGTTTCCAAAAGAGAATCCTATTTGCAGTATAGAGAGACTGATACTTGTCTCGTAAGACATACATTATAAACTGATGATAATACTTATCTTCAAATGCGAAGCCTCTTTCGAGAGAGCTTTACTGTACTATTATAATAGTTTAAAAGTTTCCTTTTGACCGTGAGATATAAAAACCTTTTCTTTTCTCGCATCCGATAAGGAAATCGATTTCGCTCTACTCGAAACTCATCCCCCTCTTTCGCCTGCCCCCTCTCACGGGAGACAAAAGTATTCAAATTTTATGTTAATGACCATGTTTTATTCCTCCTATTTCCACTTCAGTCCCAACTTTTTCCCAGATACATTTTTTCCATAGTAACGAGAAAACTAACTATAGAAAGTTTTCGACTTTTTCCACCGAGGGAACTGTATGGGTTTTTTCGGGCTGTTATCGAATTGTGTATACTCTATATTATCCGATTACCTTTGGCTACCTCCCAAAAACCTACGGCTCATTTCGAGGTACGCTTTTGGCTGAAAGATGGCAGTGTTGTACCTGATAAATATACCAAAAATGTTGTTATTTCTACTTAGGGAAAATTGCCTAGTTGAGTCGATTTTTAGCGTTGCTAACAATCGAAGAGTAAGCTCCTTCTTCCCGAAAAAGATACATTGGTTCCCTAAAACCAGGAACTCTATTATTCCTAATTCACCAATCCCTTCTCGTAATGGGGCTAAATTATACTTAGATGCCGACGGATAGCCCATGTTATTTCTCATCGCAATTTATTCCATAAGAAGGAAATGGTTCAAATCGATATCAACAATACTAGAAGCATATGTAACCTAATTACTAGCTCTATTTCTTCACTAACGGTTTGTTTCACAGATATTGCGTCATCCGTACCCTACGTAATATTTGACGTCATCGAATTTCAAATGCCGATTATACCGCCACGCATTTAGCTCTACGTCTGATAAACCGACGGCCATTAAACGAACCGGTTTGAACAACCAAGGCTTAGGAGCTAAAATGAACTACAATATACTGTCAAGTGCTGTTATTGCAATTAATATGCAAATTAATGAAGTTTTCGGAGACTCAGGTTCAATATGATCAAACATAATATACCCTTGATACCCTCAGGGCTGTAGCTAGGCAGGGGCGGGCGGGGCAGACGGATTGGGCGCCACTGGCGTAAGGGTCTAGGGGCACCAAAATATAATTTTTCTATAAGCGATTTAAGCCTATTGGGGGGTGCTAAATTTTCACTCAGCCCGGGCGTAATTTTTGCTAGCTACGGTCCTGGATACCCTAGATTCGAAATAAAAGCTTCGCGGGTAGTCAATAGCGTTTACCCACTTCCTGCTGGAACTCCGAAAACATTAGATAAGACTACGGCCAACTTTGATGACGCGCTGTTCACGCAACAGCGATTCATCAAAGTTGGCCGTGATAGAACTAATACAGCGACCGATGGAGAACGATTTTTCGGAGGTCACGTGCCGGAAGTGCGTAAACGCTTCGTTACAAAACTGCCAATCGGAAAGCTCTCAGAATTCGAATCAAGGATACGGAGCTCTATATTATCTTGGCTTTGATCATTATCCCTAAATATAAACAAATACATACTTGTATAATTGACTGTATTTTTAGACATATGATCAAAGCTGGTAATAACTTTCTAAATTTTCTAATTATATTTTTGAAAATAATGTACATGCCTAGAGCTTAGGAATTTATCAATCCCATTTCAAAAAGATCCCCTGAAAAAAAAGGATTAATAGTAATGAGGTTAAATCCGTTCTAAAAAACGAGTAGGGATAAAGTTATCTTTATTTTCCACAGCCTACAGCAGTCCCTTTTGAAAATATAGACATTCGAAATAGCTTTCACGATCTGATATCAACAAAACAATTATGGCTGCGTTCAACAACTACCGTAAAATAATCCGATACTTCTGATGCGTTACCGTTCGATTGCTTATCGTGACGTAAATGGTTGTTGAACGCAAAAACGCTCAAAACTGGTTTAAAATGAATCAATCAAAATGGCGGCAAGCAGAAATCTTCTACGCGCGTGTGACCTTCATGATACCTATCAGAAAAACCTGCTCGTAGAACAGGTTTAGGGCTCGGGGATTGGTAAACCTTTATCCATAAATAAAATTTTCCAGTTTTTTCCGATAAATTATTATTTGAATAAAGCTGTTCTTCGTATTATTCGATTAATTTTATCCGAATAAATTAACCACTTCATATTTTGATTAATTTTATCACCGTTTATTTATCGTTTAATACTTTTGTTTATCTAAGGAATTCTAAACTCGTAATTAAAATTATTTATGTCAATCTTTTTTTTACAGTTAATTTTTCAACCAAATGAAAACTAATGTGTAAACTTATTTTATTTCGTAAATTTAATTAACTGTTTTATGATTTTCGGTCAAGTTCTTTATTTAGATAATATAGCTATTTTTCGATAAAGAGAAACGGCAATCGTACACAAATTATATAAATTAGCTATTGTCGGAAAAAAGGACTTTTGAACTTTTGTTTCTTATAACCTTTCGAAAATCCGAAATTCGAACAATTTAACTACATTTGTCAAACGCTAGAATTATTTAGTTTTTGGCAGTTAACTGCGCGTTACGATGGCGGAAGCTTCGGTACAAGATATAGATAGAGCTACCGAGGAAGTAGGCCCCAACCTGGTTTCTTCAACCGGTACAAGTACCACCTGGTTTCTTCAATCGGTACAAGTACCACCTGGTTTCTTCAATCGGTACAAGTACCACCTGGTTTCTTCAACCGGTACAAGTACCACCTGGTTTCTTCAACCGGTACAAGTACCACCTGGTTTCTTCAACCGGTACAAGTACCACCTGGTTTCTTCAACCGGTACAAGTACCACCTGGTTTCTTCAACCGGTACAAGTACCACCTGGTTTCTTCAACCGGTACAAGTACCACCTGGTTTCTTCAACCGGTACAAGTACCACTTGGTTTCTTCAACCGGTACAAGTACCACCTGGTTTCTTCAACCGGTTCAAGTACCACCTGGTTTCTTCAACCGTTACAAGTACCACCTGGTTTCTTCAACCGTTACAAGTACCACCTGGTTTCTTCAACCGGTACAAGTACCACCTGGTTTCTTCAACCGGTACAAGTACCACCTGGTTTCTTCAATCGGTACAAGTACCACTTGGTTTCTTCAACCGGTACAAGTACCACTTGGTTTCTTCAACCGGTACAAGTACCACCTGGTTTCTTCAACCGGTTCAAGTACCACTTGGTTTCTTCAACCGGTACAAGTACCACCTGGTTTCTTCAACCGTTACAAGTACCACCTGGTTTCTTCAACCGGTACAAGTACCACCTGGTTTCTTCAACCGTTACAAGTACCACCTGGTTTCTTCAATCGGTACAAAGTACCACCTGGTTTCTTCAATCGGTACAAGTACGGATGCCCACCCTCTCGGGACATTTATCTTTGACTCCAGGCACTAGGCTATGATAGGGCCTCTAATTTTCTGGTCTGCAGATCTTCAAGACCAGTTCAGCCACTTTAGCGCGACACCTGCTTTATTAATTTGGTGGGTGTTCAGTATTTAAAACTTTAGAAAGTTCTAATGTCTCCAAAGACTTTGTTTTCATAACCCAATATTTAAGGGGAATGTGTCAAAGTACTTACATCTTATTTCATTTCTAGCCTTTCTTATTGGAATTTAAGTCTATGTTTGAGCCGAAGAATATTGAATTTAGATCTAGCATTATTACCCGACTTAAACGATATATTTGAAATATATTTAGTCGAGTAATACAGAATTTGGAAAATTACATATGTTTTGTTGTTCGTTTAAAATAGCATTCTTTCTATTTGATTTGAAAAATATTTTTGATTAATTAATGACGGTAAAATTGTTCAAAAAGACGATGTTTACTTTTCTCTAAAATATTTTCAATTTCTTTCTATTACGAACCTATAATCTGTTTGGTTATTTCTAAATATTAAATAACAGTTACAAAATTTAATAGCTAAAGCTCTTCGTCGTTTTTCGGGTAAAATATATTTTCGAAAACATAGGCAATGATAAACTTATTATGTTTAAAAAACCAGTTATGTTTATATACATAAAAACGTAATCAGCTAAACAATATGAAATTTATTTGAACTAAAATGTCATCGGAGAAACGTGCGAGAGATTTATTCGGAAAATTATCTGTAAATTGTACGATTATTTATAGTTCACTGAATTTTTCGATCGAAATGATCAGAAAACCCCGAGCCCTAAACAGGTTAATTTGATAGCTTACCGATACCCATCGTACCATCACAACCGGATGCAGCAAATATCGGTCAACAACTGTTACTTTTTTTCTGATACATAATCTGGAAGGAATCAGAAGGTTGTTGAACTCAGCTTAGGTTTACACGTAATCCTTGTGGATCAAGCATTACTGCACCGCATTCGACGATATAACACCATTAGTGATTCTATGAGAATGCCTCCTATACAGCGTTTTGAAATTGAATTTTTGCTGACAAAGATAAATATCAATAAAATGTATCTCGATTCTAAGAGTAGAATTCACTGACACCAGAGGATCATCATGGAATTTCTGCGAATTATTTTTGCCAATGCATTTGTAATGTTTTTTGTCAGACTCTAAAATTAAGTTAGCCTCTATTGGACAAAATTGATATAAAGTGCATAGACACGCGCAATTTCAGTTACTTGGTACCTCGATATATAGTTATAATTAAGTAAAAAATTTCATTTAAAACGGTTAATCAATAATCTGCTATAATGATGTTAAAGGTCGTTCCCGACATGGTGCGTTGGGTTAGAGAATATCTAATTATTATTATAATCGTAAGTCTATGACATTGTTCGATAAGTGCTTCCAAACAATTCTCAGATAACAGATGCGTTTCTGAACCAAGGAAATAATTAATATAGCTGAGATATCAGATTATCAATCTTAACGCTCAGATATTATCAGATGCGTTTATATTGGTCAAAATACAAACCAGATAGTTTAAGCCAAAAACATATCTTATTTTTTTGTAAATCGACAGAGCGGAAGGTTCCCAGTTTTCAGATACCTCACAGTTATCGATTTTTATTTATCGATTAAATACCTTTAAACATTAATAACTGTTTATTTTAATTGGCATCTGAAAATATTATATATCTACAGTCTACTAAGTACTAAACGTGTAGGTCAGATAACTGTTGAGAAAACTGAATCTGTTGATATGAATGGTATCGGATCAATTTAGATCGGCTACTTGCAAAAATGTATAAAATATATACTTTTTGAGTAATTTTTACTATTATATTTAAAATTTCCAAATTTTAGTCGATGATAATAATACGATAGCTTCGCTTCAATAACTGTAAATTACAATTTATTGATATTTAATTTTGTCACCAAAAGTTGATTTGAAAACACCGAGCAACACGACAAGTTAACGCCCAGAAAATAATGGATTTCAACCTTCACGTCGAGCTATCGGAGTTTTTAGATGTCAGGGAACGTATAACTTTGCTCTGTACTCTTGGCTCCGCGCCAAAAACGAGGCATCAAAATCCTCCCCGAAGGACGAAAATGGCTAATCCTGACAAAGTAGAACAAGAAGAAATAAAAATGTAACTAAAAAAAAGAGAAGGCGCGGAAAAAGATTGGGGAGCCCTTTGCTGGGAATAACACGGGTGTCTTAAGATATTCCTTTCGCTCTGATGCCCTTCTTCCGTGGATCTGTCATCCGGGCAGCCTCGGGATCTGTCCTAATGGAACGCGGACCAAAGACAGAGCCGTAAGGAACCAGAGTTTCCATTTCGAGTCTAGACGCGATTCCTCGAAATATTCGGCGTCCTGGGAAAAGGGAAAAAGTACGCGACTGTCATTTAAAATGCGAATTTTTACGCCCCCCTTCTCCCCCCTCTGTCCTTCGTAGTCGCAACTTACACATAAGAAATTGTTGGCGTCGACATTTTACATTTATTCGAGAGCGTCGACGCAAAATTAGAATATATCCTAATAAGCGCTTAAATAAAACATCCTTCAAGGAAATCGCTAAGAAGTAATATTTCCGAGAGCCAGGACCTGCAAGTTACTGTTTATATAGTGCTTGTGCCTGTAAATAGAACGTCGTGTTTTTTCCAAGCCTTAATCCGTCAAAAAAAGCTACCTGGTTAAAAGGAAACACTTACTACGTACCGTACAGGTGAAAAGTTTCATTATTTGAACAAGCACTATATAAACAGTGACTTGCAGGTCCTGGCTCTCGGAAATATTACTTCTTGGCGATTTCCTTGAAGAGGTTTTATTGAAGCATCTATTTTCGCATCTTTATTTGTGCATCCGGCTTTAGCATAAAGATCGCGAGCGAATTTGCGCGTGCATTCGTCGTTTCAAAAACCAAGTTCGAGCACGAGCAAGCGAAGAGTGTGCGGTAATTAGGATTTTTTCTAATTTCATGTCGCTAGCTTAGCTTCTCATGTGTGCAGCCAGCTTGGTCTAACGGGGATTTTTTGCGTGAACGCTCACAGCTGCGACGGTTTTGCCAAGTGAAACCAGCATTAACGGAAATCTTAAGAGATGGCGCCATAGATATAGGAAACGTATATAAAGGTCTAGATAAAATATTTCAAAGGGAGTGAATACGGAGGTGACAGCAAGCAGAAACGCGTAATTTCTGCAGGCTATCCTTATAAGACGCTATCTATCGGTAAGAAAGCTCGTGCTATCGTCGCGAGAGCCATTGTCTCCTGCTTAAAAATTATACTAAAAGTCACCAACAGATGGTGTTTAAAGACTACGGGCTGCGTAAAGGTCAAGCACTTAGTACTAAAATGCTAAGAGAGCTCGCGCTCTTGGTCACGTGCCTTCCTCGGTGTCTGCTAGGTGTCAATTCCGTATTTTATGTTAGGCTTAGACGCCCCGAAATTTATCTAGACCTTTATATACATTTCTTATATCTATGGATGGCGCTCACCATCATGGGGTTTTCTCCTTAGTGAGAACCTGCCCTTAATAGCTTAATTTCCAATAGCGTGCGTCATAATGTATTTTTCAAAGTTGAGATTAACGCCGATACACATAAGGGCTGGTTTTCACCAGGGCAAAAATGCCACGACGGCCAGAAAATAACCGTTAGGTCTAATACAATAGTTTTTGCGTCGACGATCGCCATCGTAGCTTTTTTTGCCCTAGTGCAGACCAGTGTGAACACAGTTTATTATCTTGGCGCTCGGCATCGCGGCGTTTTTCCCCTTTTGTAAACTAGCCCTTATTTTTGGCACCATTTTAAGCCCAACCGTCATGGACGAAATTAAGAGTACCTCGATGAATCACATTCGATTGTTTTATCAGAGCCTTCCTGTGGATGGGGGCGCCACTGGTACAACCGTTTGGTTTGAGGTACAACACCTAGTGACTTCACAGAGATAAGAGCACTACGGTTCATTAACTTTGTAATGATATTTTCGGCAACAGTGCAACACGGTTGTTTCGATTATTAGAGATGTTAAGCAATCGATGTTTCGAACGTCAAATCCTTCCACTGTGTTTGGTAGACTTGTTGTCAAGGTATCGTGGCAATACTGTAAAAGCGTCCTTAAGTTTCAAAGTACTTTGCTTAAATTCTCTAATGAGAGAGAGCGTGCTGAAAAATCTCCCACACAAGTCGTGTAGCTTGTTATTCTTTTGGAGGCGCCCTGGTTCAGCGGGAGGGCAGGGGAGGGGTGACTAGGGGAAGACTTACTTTTTGATTATGCCTCTTTGATTAGAAAAGGCAAACTTTCTGGAGTCCGAAACTTTCCCAAGGTTAGATAGAGCGCAACCTCTAGCGTTGACGGGCTTTTCAATTCCCTCGTTTGTTTGTTCTTAGCTAGTTTTATTATGGACAAACAACGAAATATATTTTTCCCGCGTTTCCCTTTAACCGTGTACTATTTTGAGAGAGAACAACAGAGTGGTCATAGCTCGTTAAGTGAGGCTTCGGCCGACGTCTAGTGTGTAAATAAACGGTTGTTTATAAACGCGACTGTACGCGTTCCCAGCGGTGAGTCGCGCATTTACGACGCGATAGTACTTTTCTCAAAGCTAGTTTCGGGAAATAAACAATAAATAGAATCTATTCTTCTACCAGGAGACTATTTCGGGCAAAGTTTGATCGCCCTTATAGCTGAAACGTCTACGGATGAAGTTGGCCTGTGTTGTATCATAAAACCCTCCTCTGTCGGGAATCGGCGTAACATAGCCAAAGATTAATGGCCAAGTTTTGCAGACGATAAAAAAATATACTTTGTATCGACTTTGGTTCCCAGGGTATTCTCTTTGTCTAAAATACTCATTGGTTAAAGCTAGTGGCTGTAGGAACGTGGATAGAATCGCTAATATCAAAATCGATTTATTTAAAAAGCTAACATCCAGCCTTGATCGAAACCCTAGCTGCCTTATATCCTTTTGATAACTCAATGAAAAACGTTAATGGATCAGTGTTCGTTGTACTGGTTTTTCTTTTTGATCTATGGAGCCTCCTCTGTCGCGCAATTCGAACCTGTATGGACAGAAATCGATAACCGTACTTGGAATGACCATCTACCCGTATCCTCTGAGTTAATAGACAGTTTCAGCGCCTCACTAAAATGTACGAAAGGGAATCTCAGAGTCAAACGGCCTTACAGTCGTCCCGATTTTGGGACTGAAACGCTAGAATTAAAATCACGAACGACTTTTACTTTGTATATTTCCTATAGACACTTGATTTGTACAACCAAATTTATCGAAACTTCCATGCGTTCCCATTTCGTGGGTGATAAAACTGTTTATTTTGTCAGGGAATTTAAATTACGTAAAACTACGTGACGTTGAATTTTTAACTTTTGAATGGCTGTTAAAAGATTTTCGATTTCGTCCAGCCGGGGCGACTGCCGACAATAAAATGGATTATGTTAGCTCGGAAGATGATCACAACATAAAATGGATTTAAGAAACAAAATGAATCATGTTAGCTCGGAAGGTGATCACAACCTAAAATGGATTTAAGAAATCTAATGGATCATGTTAGCTCGGAAGGTGATCACAACCTAAAATGGATTTAAGAAACCCAATGGATCATGTTAGCTCGGAAAGGGATCACAACTTAAAATGGATTTAAGAAACCTAATGGATCATGTTAGCTCGGAAGGTGATCACAACCTAAAATGGATTTAAGAAATCTAATGGATCATGTTAGCTCGGAAGGTGATCACAACCTAAAATGGATTTAAGAAACCCAATGGATCATGTTAGCTCGGAAAGGGATCACAACTTAAAATGGATTTAAGAAACCTAATGGATCATGTTAGCTCGGAAAGGGATCACAACTTAAAATGGATTTAAGAAACCTAATGGATCATGTTAGCTCGGAAAGGGATCACAACTTAAAATGGATTTAAGAAACCTAATGGATCATGTTAGCTCGGAAAGGGATCACAACTTAAAATGGATTTAAGAAACCTAATGGATCATGTTAGCTCGGAAAGGGATCACAACTTAAAATGGATTTAAGAAACCTAATGGATCATGTTAGCTCGGAAAGGGATCACAACTTAAAATGGATTTAAGAAACCTAATGGATCATGTTAGCTCGGAAAGGGATCACAACTTAAAATGGATTTAAGAAACCTAATGGATCATGTTAGCTCGGAAAGGGATCACAACTTAAAATGGATTTAAGAAACCCAATGGATCATGTTAGCTCGGAAAGGGATCACAACTTAAAATGGATTTAAGAAACCTAATGGATCATGTTAGCTCGGAAAGGGATCACAACTTAAAATGGATTTAAGAAACCTAATGGATCATGTTAGCTCGGAAAGGGATCACAACTTAAAATGGATTTAAGAAACCTAATGGATCATGTTAGCTCGGAAAGGGATCACAACTTAAAATGGATTTAAGAAACCTAATGGATCATGTTAGCTCGGAAAGGGATCACAACTTAAAATGGATTTAAGAAACCTAATGGATCATGTTAGCTCGGAAAGGGATCACAACTTAAAATGGATTTAAGAAACCCAATGGATCATGTTAGCTCGGAAGGTGATCACAACCTAAAATGGATTTAAGAAACCCAATGGATCATGTTAACTCGGAAGGTGATCATGGCATAAAATGGATTTAAGAAACCATAATTCGTTTTCTCGCCGAAGAAAAGAGATAATGGAGTACTTAAGCCAAGGCTTAAGACTATCGTTCTCAAATCGGACGCAAAAACGAGCCCTACCCACAAAGTTCCGCCACGATAGCATCGAAAGTAAAACCAAGTACCAATTCCAAGTAGCGTTATTAATTCTTGGTATAGACAATAACAGCAAAATGTGAACGTTGTTTAATATATGAATAGTGTTTGTATTTTAGTTTTATTAAACAAAAAGTAAAATAAGCGTAAGTTTCGTCATTTTATTATACACCATAGAAACTTCTTTAGCCTGATCAGAATCTGTTGCCTGAATTTAATGTATATTAATAAGTACTACTAATAACTCAGTATATTCGTCATTGAAAAATCTTCTGATAACACTCGCTACGACTTGTTTTTCGCTTAACTATAGTAATATAATATACTCCCTTTAAGAAAAGGTAATTTTTTCCAATATGTGCAAACACTGCTTTATGTTGAAGTAGATTTAATTGGAAAGTAATTTTGTCATAGCCAAAATAAAAAATAGAAACCTACGCGTATTAGGAAATCTCGTTAAAATCTGATTTAGCAATTGATTTCCATTGGATTGCACACATTAGAAAACTTTTGATATAACCAGAAGTTTATAATAATCCCCCTTGGGAAGAAATTATTCCGCCTATGCTAGAAACGTGTAATATGGTTCTTTCGGTATTGACTTAAGAAATCACTGACCTTAAAAACGCGGATCCTAGAATTGATTACGCGCTGAAAAAAAAACCAGAAAACACGAGACCCTAACTCAAAATTTTAAATTTTAGTAAAAATAGATTTAAATATTAAGAAAAAGTATTGAACGATGATTTTTTTTAAAATGATAAAAATCGATAAATTTGAAAATATAGCGGCACAATTTTAAATATTTTTTGTAAAAATACATAGGTTGAAATGTTTTTTTCGAACAACTAAAAAAAAAGCAAATTTGCGTAAGTCGAGTTACCTAGTTTCGGAACTAATGTATCGATTTGTCATTTCATTATATTTAATCGTTTTCCGATATTTTCAAACGTACACGTCCGCCAGAGAGAGAGTGAAAATCAAAAGAACGAAACAAGTAAAACGTATAGTTATACTTTTTCCCTTTCCGAAAGGATTTTTTTATAAACTTCTGTTAATACTTTATATTTAATTTTTTTTTATATCTGTGGGTAGAAATCTCATAGGAGGTACAAATTATATATGAAATATCTATCTCATTAAATATTCCCAAAAGGATTCAACCCTGAAATCCAGTTCAATTTAAAGGTCAAAAGGTCATTCATACCCTTACAATACCAATGCCGCGGGTAAAGACGGCGGTAACGTCAACAAGGAAAAGTCTTTTAATATAATTTAACTTCTCAGCCTCGTAAATGTGGATAAACTCTTAGTACGTGTGTATCGGACATTTTAGCCATATCGCGTCCTTCGTAATTATTTCACCAAATTTAATTACTTGTCGATAGAAGCCGCTACTGTCTGTCTCGTATTATATTCTAGAGTGAGAGTGAGCGAGGACCAATGAGAACGCGACCCAATTAAGAAGTAGCTTAATGAAGGCTTCTGCAAAAATAAACGCTATTGGATTTTCAATTAATGCGTCGTCGCGACCAGCCGCCACTAGGGGGAGCCCTTCTTTCTTTCGAGTCATTTTTTTCCCACTGTCCATTCGGTATCTGTATAGAGATTGCTATCCGGGGTGAGAAGGGAGGGCCAGACGAGTAGACGAAGCCGGAGAAGATTGCGTGTAGAGGGCGTTAATTAACTACGCTGTATACTCCAAACTCATTGGCGAAATAAGCTTTCATCCTTCAGCGCCATCTACGGAGATACAAGTATTCCTCGAGTCTTTTGAAATTCCTCAACGCGTCCGTATTTGCTGCATTGGGCGTTCCGAAATTGAGCCTCGAGGGGTTTCCAATTCGTATACACGACGCGCGTTCTCTCTACGCGACTCTAGCATCCAATCGCCTCCTCGATCCCCCGTTTGTCCGTACCACGAGACTTCGTAACGTTTAGGCGCCGGGAACTGGAAGGTTTGAAAGGACAAGTTTTCGGAGTGGAATGGAACGTCTGGCTGATCATCCGAATTGTATTGAGACTTTTTGAAAGACGAGAATGTAGGTTTCGCGGTTCCCAAAAGTGAATTAATCATTTTTAATGTTATTACATTTCTATAGAGGAATTTTCGTTATTAAATTTAATAGAATCAGGAACGTATAACCGGAAGATACAAGGGTACTTAGACTTTAAAAGTTAATTGAATAATGTTAAGGGCTTAGGGGCAAATTATAAGATCTTCCGATTTTATCTTAGTACCAAAGGCATCTTACCTTAGCCCCAAGTTATCTAGCGATGTTTAATGCCTTTAAATCAGAAAATAATGATTTACCTTTCTATACACGAAATCAATGTTACCTGAGACAGCTAAAGCAGTCAGCATTAAATATTTATAAACATCCATTTTTTAAGGGGGAAGACTACAGTGGCCATTGTCTACTTTCGCGCTATTTCAAGCTGAACTCTTTTAATTTTGTATTTAATATTAATATTTAAGTGTAGAACAGCCTCTTGTTTAGTGACTAAAATAATTTTGATAAATTTAAATTTAAAAGTAATTAAGTTATAACGTTTTAATTCAGACCCCCGGAGCTAAACAAGTTGGGCAAGTGCCCAAACTACCCTTTAGTTAGGAACTTATATCTCGTTAACTATTACTATTAGAATTCTCAAAATTATTTTAAGCACTAGAGGAAGTTTCAGCCTAATAAGAAAAATATAATTCAATTGTGTAATTGTTAAAACAGAAACGTTCAGCTAGAACGAAAAAGAGGCTTTTACTGTATTCTTAACCCTTAAACGCGCAATTTTCAAATAGGTGCACCCACAGATAATCTCGCAACATACAGACTTTGCACTCAAGCTCGCGATGATGGTGGTTTAGGTACGTTAAATTAAATTTTTAAGTAGGAAAATATTTTAAAGAAAATACTAATTATTTTACAAGCCCTTTCAAGCTTTTACTTCGTGTTAGTGGCAGACAATAAATTTCACCGAACTCAAATCTAATAATATTTATCATAGATCACTTTATTTAGCGGACTATATTTTCGGCGGAGGCAGAAAAATCCCCGCCTTTGGTAGTGGTCGAAGGTAACATTGACTTCGAGTATAATATTCGCTTTCTGAATTTTCTTTGCTATTACAATTGCAGTCTTCATTTTAATGATCGAAATTGCAGATATCGTTATTAATAACTTTCCGCCCGAACAAAATTAATGATAACATTTCATAGCCATTATTTCAGAACAGATGGACAAATTATTTTCGTCGGCTGTTCTCATTGAAAAATATGTGGATGACGTTATATCAGAAGCTTATAATATATTTTCTGACGAGTGAAGCATCCATCTTTGCCGTTAAAAAGAAACATGTATCCTTGCATGTTCGTAAGTAAATAAATTACACAGTGTAATGATATTACTTTTAATAAACCATATTTTATCTATGTAATAGTTTTATATTTAGAAAACCATATGATGTATTTGGTGTTTGCATTATTTTTTCTTTCGAAACATATTTGAAAAATTCAGTGGGAAGGTAAATGCCAGGTTGGTTTATATCTACAAAGGTTAGAGTTTACGGGCTTTGTGGTTGTTTACTACTGGTACGAGAAATAAAAAAAATCGCGAACTTAGTGATTTTGGCTCCACCTACAATTAATTTGTCAAAACAATGGACAATTACATTGACTTTATTATTTATAACCGAAGCTTTTGAAACGCCTTGCCTTATAAATTTTAACAAATTTCTCCTTCAAAAAATAAAATATGCAACTAAATTTTTAAAAAGCTTTAGTAATTATCCTTTTAAAACAAACGTTAGGCGTGCTCATGTATTTCAACGTGGGGAATCACTACCTGTTCTACACTTACCCTGGACTATAATCTTTTTAGCTACAACAACCTTGGTAAATTTTTCAAAAGAATCACTTATAGCTGTATAGATAAAATTTATGGTACGATATATTGAGGTTACATTAAGGTAAGATTTATGGTACGTTATATTGAGGTTACAATAAGGTAATATTTATGGTACGTTATATTGAGGTTACATTAAATATTAAATAATTAGAAAAAAATTCAATCCCTTACATACTCTTGATTATATAATGTTGGGCAAATCTCATTAGTATTGAAAGCTACCTGATCGCGAAATCGGCAAAATCTTTCTAAATTTAATGATTAAAAATGGTCAGTTGGTAGACGAATTCGGTGACATTAATCCTCGCATATACTTTCTAAATCCGTTTACCCGAAAAAAACAAATTCCTACAGTAAAGAAATTTTTATTCCAAAGAAAGAAAAAATTGCGAAACTTTCTAAAATCAATTAATATTTTGGGCAAACAAGCGGTAAATCCTTTACGCGGATACGGGTACCCACGCCTCGCGGAGGGATATCTCCCCGGGCAGGTAAACACTGGGGTAAACATCTCGAAATATTCCAATCTAAAGGTCTTTCCGCTTGTGCCCGTGTCTCCCACGTCCGCCTTTTCCACCAAATAGCGTTCTCCTTAGAGTTTGTTTTGCCCGTAGAACAACTTTGAAATTGAAAAGAGTTGGCCATTCGCTCGTTCGGGTCCAATTCCATTTCTATGGCGTGCCTTCCATCTAGGAGCAACAAACACAGCACTCCACACAAGGAGAACGCAGCTAGCCTTTAAACACGCTAAGGCAGTGTAGCGTACAAATTTCATTGGACGAGCCTTTACGCTGAACGTTTTACGGAAAGGGGAAAGACAATTTCCGAATTTTCCCGTTCCGACGGCAGCAGGCGCTACAGCGTCTAACCAATGAAAATTGTACGCGAGAAAATGCACGACTTTTGCCGGGTTGCGTTCTTTTTGTGTGGGGTGCTGTGTTTGTGGCTCCTAGCTTCCATAGAAACCGCCTCAGCGAGAGGGAGTAAAGAATGCGAAGACTACATAATATTTACGATCAAATGATTGGCCGAAATTTAGATGTTACGGACATTGTAGCAATTTGTTTCTCCCGAAATACGGGGAATTTTATTCGCTTGAATCATATTTACCTTCGCGGGTTCCCGTTTCATTCTCAAAATTCATTTTGGAAGAAAATAATTTATTGGACGAAATACATCGCAGTGTGTTTTTCTAAAGGAATTATGGTTTATATATCAGTTATTTTTTTCCGTAGTATAATTTTTACATTTTACTGAGGGAGTAGTCATTTAAGTAATCATATGTACAAATTGAAAGTAATCTCCGGTTAATCGCAAAAGAAAATCACTGGAAATCACTGAGAAATCGCAAAAGAAATCACTGGAAATCACAGAGAAATTGTAAGAAATCAATGGAAATCATAAAGAAATTTTAAGAAATCAAAGGGAATCACAGAGAAATTGTAAAAATCAATGGAAATCACAGATACATTTTAAGAAATCAATGGAAATCACAGATAAATTGTAAGAAATCAATGGAAATCACAGCTAAATTTTAAGAAATCAAAGGACATCACAGAGAAATTGTAAAAATCAATGGAAATCACAGATAAATTTTAAGAAATCAATGGAAATCACAGAGACATTGTAAGAAATCAATGTGAATCGCAGCTAAATTTTAAGAAATCAAAGGAAATCACAGATAAATTGTAAGAAATCAAAGAAAATCATAGAGAAATTGTAAAAATCAGTGGAAATCACAGTGAAATTGTAAGAAATCAATTGAAATCCTTAGAAAACTAGTAAAATCACCGAATGTTTTTCGCCTCGCATTTTAACTAGAATCGGAGAATTACACGTGGTTTTGAGTCGGGTTAATCTCATTTTGAATCGGATCGAACTCATGTTGAGTTGGGTAGGGCTCATTTTTAATCGGATTGAACTCATGTTGAGTCGGATCGGGCTCATTTTGAATCGGGTTGGGCTCATTTTTAATCGGATCCAGCTCATTTAGAATTATTTTTATTTTATTAAAAGTTGAGCTCATTTAGAATCATTTTTGTTTTATTCAAAATAGTCGGGCCTTATGGGGTCGAGGTCATTTTGAATCGGGTTCAACTGACCATACCGACCCGAACCGAGCCGATAAGATATTTTCTAATAAAAAGTAAAAAGTTTTAACTTATATAAAAGCATTTTCCACCTAACCTTTGACCGATAGTCATTCAAGGTCGACAGACTCTAATGTGGTCGTGACTCAAACTTCGCTTCCTTTCGTTTTATTATTGACTTTCGTCCTTTGACGTCAGACTTGTCCCGTGTTTAGATTTCGAAACTTTCGGTTGAAGCTTTGCGCGTTGAATCTCGGAGTTTTGGATTCTATCAAGGCTTAGACCCTTTTCTCCCGAAGGATAGTGGTTTTATTTCAGATGGGACTGAGTACGGGATTTTTATCAAAATAGTTGAACCGTTGAGTCCTTAAATCTCCGGTTCGCCGAAAAATTTACGCCCATTGGAAAAAATGCGATTGGTCAAAAATTCTCTAAGAACAAAAAGTAATGTTTAAAGCAGTGGTTCTCAACCTTTGTAACTTACAAGGAGACGACTCGTTGTGTAACACACCGATTTTATTCAAACTCACGGAATTGGCATACCTTCATGTACCTTGTAAAACTCTAAAGCGATATGTCTCCATAGGCAACCGTTTTGCCATGAGAACCAAAAATGTTTTTGACAACACAAAATGGAAATTTTCCCATTGAAAATAACATGGGAATATTTTTGGTTGCCATGGCAAAACGGTTGTCTATGGAGACATTCCCCCTTAGGGTTTTTCAAGTAACACGAAGGTCTACCAAACACCCGAGTTTGAACGAAATCGGTGTGTTACACCTCGGGTCGTCTCCTTGTTAGTGGAACCCCATTTCAGTTTCAAATTTATCGTGGAACCCACGCGTGAGAAAAGGTTCGGTATTTATTTTTTTTTCTGCCGAAACTAATTCTATCATAACACAGCTCAATATATTGTGGAGCTCCTGGAGTTTTAAATGGAACCCCATTTGAGAATCACTGGCTTAAAGGAAAAGACAAACGATATGAATTAGTTTTTAGTAACCTAATTTAATCTATCCTATCTTAAAAATAACAGGTCCTTAATCTAACCTACTCTAAACCTTAATATAACCTACTCTAAACCTTAATATAACCTAACCTTAATATAATGTGCCCTTAATATAATCTAACCTAAATCTAACCTACCAAAAATCTACCTAACCTAAATTTAACCTATACACTATATTTAATCTAACCTTAATATAACCTAACCTTAATGTAACGTGACCTAAATCTAACCTACTCTAAACCTTAATATAACCTAACCTTATTATAACCTAACCTTAATATAATGTGCCCTTAATATAATCTAACCTAAATCTAACCTACCAAAAATCTACCTAACCTAAATTTAACCTATACACTATATTTAATCTAACCTTAATATAACCTAACCTTAATGTAAAGTGACCAAAATCTAACCTACCCTAAATCTAACCTACCCTAAATCTAACCTGACCTAAATCTAACTTACCCTAAATATAACCTACTATAAATCTACCTACCCTAAATTTAATCTAACCTTAATATAACTTACCTTAAATATAACGTACCATAAATCTTACCTTAATGTAACCTCAATATAACGTACCATAAATCTTACCTTAATGTAACCCCAATATAACGTACCATAAATCTTACCTTAATGTAACCTCAATATAACGTACCATAAATCTTACCTTAATGTAACCTTAATCTTACCTTAATCTTACCTTAATCTAACCTAACCTATAAATAAATTAACCCCAAAAGAACAAATAAACCTAGAACTCATAAATTAATTCTCGAATTATCGCACGGAGAACTTTACCCGATGACGCTATCCTCATCCAATAGTTCTTTTTATAAACTAACGTGGACTTCTTGTTAAAATGTTGCTCTTACGTCACAGTCTCTTACTTTCACAAGCCTACTAGCGCGCGCTACAGTCGCGAGGAATATAGGTTTTTTTAGCGCGCGTGAAAATCGCTCGTGCGCAAAATATACTAATAAAGCCGTGTCTTGTGACGTAAGAGCAACATTTTAACAAGTTGGGCAAGACCACTTTTTATTTTATAAAATCAACTATTGGGAACCGTTGCTAGCATATCTCTTTCATGGCCTAGACGGAATCTTATCTAATACGAGAGATTATGTACTTCAGTCTGTACATTGAAGCTATACGAGTCAAATATTTCATTCCCAAATGACATTTACATTCTAATACCCAAGCTATTATATATATATATATATATATATATATATATATATATATATATATATATATATATATCGAAACAAGATGGGGGCTGTTCACAAATTACGTAACGTGGTAGGGGGGGGGGGGGTTGGCAAGCGTTACGAATTGTTACGTGGGGGGGGGGGTTCACTAAAATGTTACGTAACACATCTTATTTTTAATATCGTAAAATAAAATTTTCTCCATTTTCAGAAACAGTCACAATTATTAAAAACATTTGTATTTTCATTGGTTTACTCACGTTTAAAAGAATTTCATACCCATTGGTATAAAGTGTTGCGTAAAAATACAGTTGTAATTTCAAATGATAATTACACACAATAAAATTTAGTACCTGATCTTATTGTACTTTATTACCAGCATATTAGTTGTTACGTACTATATTAATTTAAGGGGGGGGGGTTCGATATTTGTTACGTAATTTAAGAAGAGGGGTCTTTCCATTTGTTACTCTTTGTTACGAGGGGGAGGGGGGAGTCCAAAAAGTGGTTTTTCTGCGTTACGTAATTTGTGAACAGCCCCATGGTGCAGCAAAAAGAAGGGATTTCATTATTTTAGAAATAGGTTAAATTATGTTGTTCTAGCATATATATATATATATATATATATATATATATATATATATATATATATATATTTCGTTCTTTGATAATAATAACGACTACAGGCCATTCCAGGGGCATATTCTATTAAGAAAAATATTCTTCCCCGCAATACCGGTCTCGAATTCTGCCGGGACTTCGGACCGGGATGAGAAAAACTGCATCGTCGCTATTGCGGAAGAAACATTACCGCGATAAAGATTACAAATAATACGAGCGGCCAGAAAATACTGACTCTGTTCCACTAGCAATCTCGCGATGCTATATTGCAAGGCCGGGGGGGGGGGGGGGGGGGGCTGCCCCTGCGGCTCCTAAGTGTTATTGCTCGCCTAACTGTTCCTAATGGAAAACTCTCATTTTCTTCCTCTCCCGTGTCCTCCCTTTCCATCACGGATGTGTAACAAATAAGATCACGCTCCCAATTTCACTGGCTCCAGCCCTCCTATTTTCTGAGACAATGTTTAGCTTCGTTAATACTTTGCCATCCCGGGGGAAAACGTGGTTCACGTTTTACCCGGTTATTTTTCAAAAGATAGTTCGTTATAATTAAATCTTTGCCACTTTTAATTACCTTTATACGTAAGATAATATTGGCTGGTTTTTTATTGGCGGAGCGATGGGGAGTTACTAGATCTAGGGTACCACGTTATCTGACGTATAGTTTTAGTCGGGATATTTTATGGTGACAACAATTGGGTGTATAGGAATTATCGCCAGAGAAGGATGCGGCAATTGGAGAATGTGTCCTACAGTCATAAAGATAGCTTGAAATTGACTTTTCGCTACCCTAGACTTTGGACAATGTGTCCTTTAGTCATAAAGCTAGTTGGATACACTAAATATTTTAGAATGTGTCTTTTAGCTGTATTAGATTTTGGAGAATGTGCATTTTGGAAATTAAGTTTTTTAGCTACACTACATTTTGGAAATTGTGACTTTTAGCTACACTAAATTTTGGAAAATGTGTTTTTTAGCTTCAATAAATTTTGGAAAATGTGTCTTTTAGCTACACTTAATTTTGGAAAATGTGTCTTTTAGCTACACTAAATTTTGGAAAATGTGTCTTTTAGCTACACTAAATTTTGGAAAATGTGTCTTTTCGCTACCCTAGATTTTGGAGAATGTGTCCTTTAGTCATAAAGCTAGTTGGATACACTAAATATTTTAGAATGTGTCTTTTAGCTGTATTAGATTTTGGAGAATGTGCAATTTAGATACACTACATTTTGGAAATTGTGTCTTTTAGCTACACTACATTTTGGATAATGTGTCTTTTAGCTACACTAAATTTTTAGAATGTGTCTTTTAGCTACACTAAATTTTTAGAATGTGTCTTTTAGCTACACTAAATTTTTAGAATGTGTCTTTTAGTTGCACTATATTTTGGAGAATTTGTCTTTTAGCTACTCTAATTTTTTTAGAATGTGTCTTTTAGCTACACTACATTTCGGAAATTGTGTCTTTTAGCTACTCTACATTTTGGATAATGTGTCTTTTATTAACACTTTATTTTGGAGAATCTGTTTTTCATAGAGACCACTATTTGGAGAATGAACCTTTTGGGTGAAAGATATATCGTCGAAAACCGCATTAAGTTGTTCATTTATGTGTGCGTCCTTTCGATGAATAAAGCATTAGGGTAGAAATCAACTATACCCTACATATGGTATTCACCGTAAAATAGTCATAATGTTTCCGACGATGTTCTGTATATAGATGTTTGGATCTAATGCGCTTTAATTTAAATCATATTTACCAATTGCATAATTCATTTTGCTAGTCAAAATATCTCTTTGTGTTATGTTTACAGTTCAGGTCAATAACCTTGTTATAACAAAACATACACAGTTAGTGTTGCGAGTGCAATTAAATTTTGCGAACGCTCAATTTCAAAAGGTTGGCTAATGTTTATGTTATTCCGTGATTATTCTGCTAAAATTTCTCGATTTCACTAATTGATAAAATAAATTGTGAAACGATTTTTCAGATCATCCAGCAACTTATACGGATTCCACTAAAAAGTAATATCACAAGTAAAATAATAGACATAAGTATGAGACGCTTTTTTCTAACAAATTGTAATCCGGAAGTTTAGTAGTCTTTGAGGTTTTTTCTATTGGTGCGGCAAAGTCATCCGATAACTGATGACGGTAATTAATTAATTACGTGTTTTAGGCGAAAAAAAGTACCTTAAGAAATGAACCAATCTGATAATCAATTTAGTGTTCTAATTTATAAATGAATAATTATTTGGCCAAATTGAACGTTATTTTCCATATTTTTGCCCACGCTTTGCTGCTGTAACCGGCGTAGAATAGTTTCACGAAGTCCTACTTGGTGGCGCTATTCCGAATATTATTACCGTTATTATGAATAATTAACTAAGAAATAAATTTAATCTAGCTTGCTAATTTTTCTAATTACGTTATTTATGGTACTATTGCCGTCCATTCGTAATTCTACGTTGTGAGAAGGTCTAGACGATCGAGTAGAATCTTCTTAATGCGTAACTGAATTTGAAGTATGGTCGATTTACCTTAATATTATCTTAATTAACATCAAAGTTGAAATCAAGTTTTCCACACTTTTGAAAGAAAAAGGTTTTTATTTATAATAATGGACTAATTAACGTGAAAGGATGTACAATAGGCCAAAAAGCAAGAGCCTTCTCCACCTAACGGCGTCTTGTCGCGTCGGAAATCCGGTGCCTCAGTAAAAAGGGGGGAGAAGTGGGAGGGTACCAACTAAAATATGAAACGGCAAGACGACCGTTAATTAATCCACGTTTGTGTTGTAAAAATGAATGCTAACGCAACCGGAGGATGGGTATTTGCGAGATCTCAAAGCAACCAGCGTCGACTCGCAAAGTTTCGAATAGGCGATAAGAAAGAACAATTTATCAGACACCGTCTGTAAGAAGCAAATATTCCGAACCCCTCCGGGCTCAAAGAGAGAGAGAGAGAGAGAGAGAGAGAGAAGCGTACTTATCGACATTTCTGCAGAACGCGCTAATTGGCAAGAGAGTTATTAAGCAAATTGGATTGGCACAAAGCCATATCGGTCATCGGCCAAAGCGGAGAGAAGATTACGGATGAAAGAGCGCCCTAATTTACACTAGTGGAAATAATTGCCAACTAATGAAAATTCCCGAGGATTAAACATTATCTTATATTCTCCTAAAATCAGGTTCCCCTCCTCCTTCGCGGAGGATAAGGCTGACTCAAATTATCCCTTTAATAAGATTCGAACTTGAAAATCGAAAAGAGACTTTTATCAGATTAAAAATTAATCCAACTTAATAAAAATGTCATTTTTTTTCTCTTTCTAATTACGAACGGAAAATTAGTTTAAAATGGGACGAGTGAATGCGAAACGAAAATGCATATCTTTAAAGTGTTGGTTGCACGAAAAATCGATAGTAATAAAACGAATAAATGCGGGCTTGTTTTGAAGCCCAGGACGTTCTCTTTCCAAAAATGTCATTGTCGAAACAAATTTCCAAGCCTAAGGGTATTAACTTTGAGTCCGAAACTGACCTTTTTCGCTCCTCAAAATCCTGAAATTTTCGGCGAATTTCTCTTCTCCGTAGCACGAGCAATTTGGGGCAAATCAAAGCTGTAGTTTTATTCCTAAAATAGAGAGATTCTGTTTACTTGTAGAAGTTTTCAAACCAGAGGTTTTTAATCATAATATTAGGCTTATTATCGAAATAAAAAAAAAAATTTACGCGCTCGCTACGGTTTCATATCGTTTTTCTACTACTTAGGCTTGATGTGTATGCCTATTTCAATTACTACTGCGTAGGACTTTTTCCTGGGTGTTAAATCAACCTGCTTTTAATCCCAGATGTAAAGAAATGTATTACAGACAATTAGCCAATGATACGCTTCGCATTTTCTGACGTCATGGGTGCCGAGAAAGTCTGCAAATTCGCCGAAAAACTCGATTTCCACCATTTCGACTTCTTTTTATAATAATTCAAAGACCACTTAACCGATTTTGATGAAATTTTCTGTACTTGCTATAAAATATTTGTTCTTTCTAATGAATCATTAATTAGCCAACCAACACTTTAAGATGATAATTCGGTTTAAATAATTCAATTAGACCGTCCATTCGCTCTGTATCAATTAATATTTATTTTCCCACTCTAGCTTGAAAAACTCTCAGGATTATTTAATTTTGCATTCAATTAGCATAAGTATTAAAAATAAAAATAATTTCCAAATACATGTACAAAATATATATCCAAGCCTCGAGAGTGGACTTATTGCGAATGTAGTTTGTGGTAGTGCTCGGCAGTCGATTAATTTTTATCGATGAATAAAATAAGCTCGGCTATATTTAAATAATATTTATTTCAATAACCAATATTTGAATAAAAATTGTAAAATTTTTAAATAATCGAAAGTGAATAAGCCTATTATTTAAATAAAACAAACAATTATTTAAATAAATACCACTTTTATTCAAATAAATGCTTGGTTCCGTAAAAAAACATAATTAAATAAGTTAAAATGATATTCTTTTTACCAACGTTTTTTAAATAAATCGGAAAATTCCGAACACTAGTTTGTGGTCTGGTCGTAGTCCAGAACTAACCAGGCAGGGAGAAAACATCTGAAAGTATTTTACTCATCCGAAATGAGCTCACCATCACCTGAAGCAGTAGTGGATTACCAAGACCATTTGAGTAAATGCGTTCGGAGAGACGTTCTGTGGAAACGTACAGCTTCAAACTAGGATTCTTTGTCTTCCCAAATCTTTTGAGCCACCGCCAACGAGTTAGTAGACGAGCTGTAGGTGCTTATTCCACAATGCTCATGAAGCAATTAAAGGTGCTGGTTCCACTAGGAAACTAACTTTTTCAGTGGAACGTAGTCGAATAGTCAGTCGCTTTGTTTATTTGGTAGGAAGACCAAGCAAGCTACTCTACATTGATGGCCACCTTCGACTGGTGTTCAGGGTTAAGTTAATTAACAGGCATTTCGACTTATAGCGCCATCTCAAAGAAAATGGTTAACACACGTTACAGTAGAATTTTATAATATTAATATTAATCTTAATTTTCTTATGGCATTGGATTTTTGCCCACAACAATTTTGTATTTAAAAATCTGAGTTATAATAATAAACTGAACTGAATATTAGGAATTTCTAAATTGGCAAACCTCTTCCAAATTAAGGGTTTACTGCCTTAAAATCCCTTCCATATTAAGTGTTTACTTCCTTAAGATCACTTCTAGATTAAGTGTTTATTGCCTTAAAATCACTTCCAGATTAAATGTTTACTGCCTTAAAATCCCTTCCAGATTAAATGTTTACTGCCTTAAAATCCCTTCCATATTAAGTATTTACTGCCTTAAAATAACTTCCATATTAAGTGTTTTCTGCCTTCAAATCCCTTCTATATTAAGTGTTTATTGCCTTAAAATAACTTCCAGATTAAGTGTTTACTGCCTTAAAATCTCTTCCAGATTAAGTGTTTATTGCCTTAAAATAACTTCCAGATTAAGTGTTTACTGCCTTAAGATCACTTCTAGATTAAGTGTTTATTGCCTTAAAATAACTTCCAGATTAAGTGTTTATTACCTTAAAATAAATCCCAGATTAAGTGTTTACTGCCTCAAAATCACTACAATAATTTCCTCGTATACGAACATTTCGCGTAAAACAGACGGTTGTCCTAAGAGACCAATTTGTCCCGTAGGATTTGTTAGGCGGATTAAAGTAGGGCCTACACTTGGAATGACGTGTTAGATTAAAGCAAAAAAAAGCAACCGGATTAGGTGCCCACATCCTACACGATCAAATCAGATTCAATAAAAACCATTCGACACCCACGCAGCGTCCATCAATCCGAGCAGCTGGTGAAAATCCAAAGTTCCAAACGGCGAAATATACAAAGTGACGGATGAATATAGGCTATAAACCGGCGGCGATAAAATGACGGAAATGGCTAGGTTTTAATGGTTCAACATCCTCCAAGTATAACGACGTCCCCACCACCATTCCCCTTCGAATTTCCTATCAACATCGTCGGCGCTGTACGCTTCCTCAAAACCGTCACGTCCAGGCTGGCCGCCGCTGCTAGGGAGCTACGAAATCTTGGCAAGACGTTTCCAAACGATAGCGTCTTGGATACTTAAAACCCTCGTCACCAGGGGGCCGCTAGTGAGCAACGGACGTTATATAAAATTGCATTTGCTATCTCCCTCCCTCCTACGGGAGGCGTGCGAGCCAAATATATTTCAAGTGGCCAGCAATTACCGAAGGCGCCTTAGTCGTATACTTTTCCTGGCGCGTGCCCGATCGTCCCAACGCGGACAGTGTTCATTTTGTATTCTCCTCCGAGCTTTTCCGTAGGAGGGTTTCTCTAAAAGTGAACGCTACCGGAGGCACTCTTTTCGTATTACTACGGAAGGCTGGCGTCCGGTGTTACCAGATGAAGCGTTGGTTTTTGGGGCAAGCGTGTAATGACGTCAAGAGAATGCTCCTTTTATATATTTATTCGCTTTTTTTTTTGGTCTTGGCCGTCTTGACCGTTTTGGGAGTGCATGGGTGGGGCTGCGCTTCTGGGATGACCCAAATATAAAGACTTGGAGGCTTCCTCCGGCGTGCATTAAAGATGGATAAGAATTTATGGAGCGCGGGGCGAGTTGATAAAGTGAGCGTTGCGGGCTGATACAGCCGGAGCGTATTGTTCAAAAGCAAAGGCTTACTGAGATGAATTACGTTAACTGGGCGGAACTCGCTTTGTCGACGATGTACGATCGTTTGGTCGGGGTCAAAAGGTTATTCAACCTTCTATACGATTTGTTTAAGTAACGCCTTATTGCGCTGTGTATTATAGACTCTTTTCAGGTGTTGCGTAGTTAAGACAACGGCGGTGTTTTGAGTACTATTATTTATACACGGATTCTTGTAAAATTTAGTTTCTTTTAATTTACAATGAAAGGCTTATCAGCAACAATTTGTATTTCGTATGAGGTTAACCACAATCATTTTTAATATAGCTCAAAGATAATGGTTGTATAAGATTTAAATACTAACACCATGAAATTGTTTCACACATGTATATTCGATTATACCATTAGAAATTTGGTTTTTAATTATACGTTAACAGCCAACCACGGTGTTTTACGTTCCAATTTAATATTTATGGGTGAAATAAAATCATGATAAAACTAAAAGTATGTAAAAATCGTTTAAAGATGAAAAGGTTCTTTTTACCTTAATAACAATTACACTCTTTTGGAACAGAGCGACTTCTGGTGGTGTTCAACAGCATTTTACTATGAATAAGCAAATCAATGCTAATAGGACCGTCAAATTTAATGAGAAAAAAACGCAGTGCTTCGACAGAATATGCCTTCTATACGGTTATTCAATGTATAAAACAATTTATTAGTGATATTGCTTAGATACAATTTACATGTTACATACATTTTACGAGGCTATGTAGTAGTTAATAATATACCAATTTTATCTATTATCTAGCCATTTAAAATAAAATTCTAAATCTAGGTTCTTCAGTTAAAGGGGAACGGTCAAGCATTAACCAGTTAGGTAGTCCTATAGCCCGTTAAAAACTAAAATTTATGGCGAAAACCGCGTCAAAAAATATTGAGTGGTTAATTTTTAATAAAATAAAGAAATTTCGGGAAATCGAAAAGCGCGCGTCCGCCGCGACACCTGGTGAGAAGTCAGTGAGACAGAAAAACAACGTAAAAGCGCGCGCTGGTGAAGACGCGAAAAATGTTTTGCACGCGCGGCGCTTTCCAGTTATAAGAGACCTAAGCCTAAATTGAGCGATTTCAAAAGTTACGCTAGTTGGCAAATCGCTCATACGGGGTTAGGGGCGCTGGCGGCAGCCCCTAAGATGGCGGCGAAAATTGAAACCCAAACACCTGGCGTTATTTTCCGTTTCAAAATTTGGGCCAAAAGCTATTTTTTCAAGACAAAAAAAGGTACGTGTTAGTATATTGAACGTCTTGTTAATCTTTTGATACGGAAATACGGCCATATTTGGAAAAGCTTGGCCGTTCCCCTTTAATATTAACCGCGTTTCGTCAAAACTATCAGGTTCTGAAATATTTGGTGAACTCGATCCGTGTATTCTAATTTCCATCTCCTTGGTAACTTGAAACTTTCTAAAACTAGCGGTCCTAGCGAAGAGCGTTTAAACGAAAACGACTTGGACCTTGAGCTTGCTTTCTTTACCTTTTAATAAACTTTTTTAAAAGATTATTTTAAAAAGCCTATTCGAGATAACGCTACTTCGAAACAAAACCTCCGTCATTGAATATACAAAGAGACTGGAACGTACGTGCATTTTCAATCGCTTGATGGATTTCCACGTAAAAGAAGTCACCAAATTTATTCTAGCCGCCTGTTTAAATTCCTTCTTTTGAAAAGATTGATTATTATTTTTTATAAGACCACATTTTGTGAAACTAACCTTATGGAAATTTCCTTTTGGCTAACTAATCTCGGTCCTATTAAATCTTCGAGATAGGATGTCGACCCGTTCACTGAAAAATCGGCCTCATTATTATGAACTTTCAGTCCCACTTTGTTTTGACTAAAGACAGATCAGTTGGCCAAGGCGTAATTTCAATTAGTCGCTACGCTTTGACGTAGGTCTTATATAAAGTTCTTTCTAGAAATCAGCCTCTTAATGTATTATTCATATTCTAATCCCCACGAAGCGAGACTTTAAAGAATTTCCAAATCCTTTCGGAACTGGACCTTAAAACTCACGATCCCTCGACAAAGCTCGAGGCTCTTTTAAGATAAAACGTCTCATGCCACGCCTCCCCACCTTCGTTAAAAATAAACGGATTTTAAACAAATAAAAAGTTTAGTTTAAGTTTTTTTCTATCTAAAAACCTTTAATGAAGTCAACTTTAGCCTCTGTTTCCAAGATTCCCGGAGACAATCTCCGCCTATACGAAGAGAGATATCCCGCGATCCTACCAGACTGCATTCCCTTCTTACACAGGGAAAGGCGGAGGGGCGTGGTTTTTCTTCCGGAATTCATAACAAGAACAGCGTGCTGTTGAAAACATAACAACAGTAAACAATAAACAAAAATTTAGTAATTTAGGAAATATTTTTGCGCTGAAGAAATTATTTATGATATAATTTAACACAAAATCTATTAGACGTGGCTTGAGTTAAACACCTTGAAAAAATACCGAAACCATAGTTGATTTTTAATGTGTCTAATTTACATTGTTCTTAATAAATATAATGGTTTTTATAGTAATTTTATTAATTTATCATGACTTTTAACTCCATAAAAATTATTTTAATTAAAAGGAAATATATAGTTAAAAAAACTAAGTCAAAGAATCCGTAGAAGACGTTTTTAATACCTAATAGGCTAATAATACAGAAATTTAATACTGATCATAACTCCCAAATAGAGCTTCGCTGTCCAAAAATACGTCTGGGGGGGATTATTAAATTTCCATATAATAAGAAGGTTGGTTAGCCATGGGTGACGTTTGTTGTCGACCTTATAGAAGACGAGGATAAAAAAAATCTTCAATGTCCCAGAGTCCCCTGGAGAAATCTTCGTTGGACGTCTCAGTGGCTCCCCCTGGTGTCTCTGGAATGACCAGGGGGATTTTCATTTCATCCTAAATTGAAAGGGATTTGGGGGACTCCAGCCTTAAATTCGATCTTTGCTACGATTCTACTCTCTTTATTTTTACAACAATTGAATTTGAGGAGAGAAAAAAAAGGAGTATTTTTACCCGTCTCTCTCGCTCTCTTTTCTATTGTTTCAGCGCTGGATTTGAGCCTTTATTTCGAGCCCCCGGAGCGACGGCCACGATTGTTTATCGCCAACCCTAAATCCCGGAGATCTCCGAATTTAAATCACCAGCCGAGGCCTGCATCTGAAGGGAACGAAATGTCCTCCGCTAAAAATACCCTTTTTATTCGAGTTGATTTATATTTTAATAAAAAAAGAATTTTTTTTTCGCCATCCGGGTTTTCAAAGACAGGAGTCGCGAGCAAAAGGGACCATACTTAAGCCCTTCATGTTATAAGCTGACAGCCTTTGAAAGACGGGAAAGATATTTTTTAAGAAAGTTGGTTTTTTTTAAAATAAAATCAGATTATTTTATATTAAAACGTATGGTTACGACTTACGATATTTAATTTTGAAAAGTTTGGAGTTAGTATCGTTTCTAGGAGGAAATTAAAAATATCGCGGCCAATTTGCCGTATTTTATACATTAATAATTAATTAATTAGCCCAATAGGGACACCTATAACCTAGGTTAAAGTTATAATCAAAATAATTTGGTATCGGCTATAAAATGTATAGTTTCAAATATCTTGAACCTTTCCTGTCAATGTTAATTCAATGTTTTGAACGTTTAATAAAAACGCTAACTCGATGCTTTGAACGTTTGGATAACTCGATTTTATTAACGTTTAGATAACTTTATTTTTTAACATTTAGACAACTATATTTTTTGAACATTTAGATAACTCTATTTTTTAACGTTTAGACAACTATATTTTTTAACGTTTATTTAAATCTATTTTTTTAACGTTTATTTAAATCTATTTTTTAACATTTAGATAAATATATTTTTTAACGTTTAGATAACTCTATTTCTTTAATGTTTAGATAACTCTATTTTTTAACGTTTATTTAACTCTATTTCTTTAACGTTTAAGTAGCTATATTTCTTTAACGTTTAAGTAGCTATATTTCTTTAACGTTTAGATAATTTTTTTAACGTTTATTTAACTCTATTTTTTTAACGTTTAGATAACTTTTTTTAACGTTTAGATATCTATATTTTTTAATGTTTAGAAAACTCTATTTGGTATTGTTTTGTTTTAACACTATTGTTGAACGTTAAGATACCTATATTTTTTAACGTTTAGATAACTAATTTTTGAATGTTTAGTTAACTCTATTTATTAACGTTTAGATAATTATATTTTTTTGAATGTTTAGATAACTAAATTTTTGAACGTTTAGATAACTCTATTTTTGAACGTTTAGATAACTATATTTTTTAATGTTTAGATTTTTCTATTTTTTAATGTTTAGGTAGCACTATTTTTAACGATAAGATAACTGTATTTTTTACCGTTGGTAAAACTCTATTGTATTAAAGTTTAGATAACTGTATTTTTGACCGTTTAGATAACTCGATATTTTGAACCCTTCGAAAATCGTTTTTAATAATCCCTAACAAAAAGCAACTCGGCTTTTTGAATATTTTATAAAATCCAAGTTTCTTTTATAACATTTATAAAACTATAACAAAATCTGAGAAGAAATATCGTTCTTAAAAGGCCACACCGTCTTTTGAATTTTACTACTTTCCCGCGCGAGCTCAGGAAATAGGGTTGGAAAAATCCCAGCTTATGATTGGCCGGATCCTCTCTTTAAAGGGGAACGGCCAAGCTTTTCCAAATATGGCCTTATTTCCGTATCAAAAGATTAACAAGACGTTCAATATACTAACACGTACTTTTTTTGTCTTGAAAAAATAGCTTTTGGCCCAAAAAGTTGAAACGAAAAATAACGCCAGGTGTTTGGGTTTGAATTTTCGCCGCCATCTTAGGGGCTGCCGCCAGCGCCCCTAACCCCGTATGAGCCATTTGCGAACTATCCTAACTTTTAAAATCGCGCAATTTAGGCTTAGGTCTCTTATAACTGGAACGCGCCGCGCGTGCAAAACATATTTTTCGCGTCTTCACCAGCGCGCGCCTTTACGTTGTTTTTCTGTCTCACCGACTTCTCACCAGGTGTCGCGGCGGACGCGCGCTTTTCGATTTCCCGAAATTTCTTTATTTTATTAAAAATTAACCACTCAATATTTTTTGATGCGGTTTTCGCCATCAATTTTAGTTTTTAATGGGCTATAGGGTTATCTAACTGGTTAAAGCTTGACCGTTCCCCTTTAAGCGTAGGAGTGCCATATATTTTCGTTAGATATTAGATACTCGTAGACCGAGCTACCGTCATAAAAAAGAATGGGCGGGCAAATTATCCGGATAACTGTAGAGTTTAGATCCATTAAACCATTTATTACCTCTAAAGTAGGGCAATTCCAAGCCGTAAATAGTCGGCACTATATATAAAAAGGGCCATCATTCCCAGTTAAGGACATTATTAAAGATGACAACTCGCAATCTCTTCCTCTATAACACTCCGCGGCCCGACCTACAGCTTCTCATATTCGACACAGATAATATTAAAAAAAAATCCCCAGGGGGCGTGGACGTGGATACACTTGTAGTATAGGTCGGGGGGGGGGGATACCAGGTTCCCTCAACGAGAAATATAAAGCCTTTAAGATATAAAACATCAAAACTTATCTCGACGGTTGACGGCCTTGATTTTTATTTACGATTTCGGATATAGAGCGCTAGGTGGCGCGTTCTGTTGCCTTTCTTCTTTTTTAGGCTTGGCTGAACGTAAATACCTTGTCGAAGTGATATCTCGGGGTTTTGCGTGCCAAATCCGCTCCCTGGCTGAAGGTTAAAGCTCTACGTCGGGGATTTTTACGCGTTAAGCGTACATTTACATTAAGGGCGTGGTGTAATGATGAGAATCACGGCAGATGTTACTACGCGAGTATAAAGGTCGTTAATTTTGCCCGGATTAAGAATGGATTTATAATTATGGTTATTTTTCACTCTTTTTTATTCGTTTTTTCCCATAGACTTCGAATGCGGACAATATAGCGCCATCTGTTGAAATGTTTTAAAATTAAATCTGAATTAATAGCAGACAGTTATTGTATATATATTATTTTAATTGAGCAGATGACTCTCTTAAATTTAATTTCACGTTTTTAGTCTTGGGCTGCGTTCAGTAACTCACAACGAAGTAGTGTTGTAAGTTGGAAAATGACCTTGGCCTTTTTTCCGGAAAATTTTCCGTATTTTTCCGCAAAAAATTAAAAAAGTTTTCATTCCATGATTAGTCTAATATATTGTTTGCAAATTGAAATAAAGCGGCATTTCGCCTCATTTTTTCGAATCTAAAAGTAAAACTAAACCTCTAGACTAGTTTAAACTGATTAACAATGTAACACTATTAATGTTTTGTAGTATTTTTACTCTTATTAGACATTTTTATCGATAAAAAGTTAAAAACATTAAAAACCCTTAAAAAGTAATTAATTTATGTTTCAATTTTTTATTTTTCCGATGTGCGGAAAATTTTCAGCATTTTATTTTCCCGGAAAATTAACAACACTACAACGAAGTATCTGAAAAATTATTTTCGTTGAGACCGTTGCTAACGATTTTTACGCTTGTTGTAAATTTTGTAAAATATCGTCTGTTACGTCGTCTGCTGCTAGCTTTACTCCGTTTTGCGACGTCACGTGACCGTTGAGCAACGAAAAAGCTTCCTCTTACACCGATGACTTCGTTGTTCAACGGACGGGCAACGTGACGTCAAAACCGGAAGTCAAAAAACGAGTTCAGTAAAAAACCTCTGACCGTTGAGGTAAGCGCTGAGCCGACTATTGATAACTGTTTCGGGTCGTCCGTGATTTCAAGAAGTGCCCCAGCCATCAAATACAAATTTTGCCTCTAGAAGTACTATATTCCCAACTCAATGGTCCCAACACAATCATTATCTCTAAGTAGAAATAAATATATTTTTGGTTCAACATTATGGATCAATTTCAAACTATAATATAATTTTTTTTTATAATATTATTATTTTAATTACCTTTTTTGAGTACAAAAAGAACTCAAAACAAAACACATGAATTCACGGCAACGAGAAAAGACAATCTTCGAGAAAAGTACCAGGAGGAAAAGTGTTCATCACCGAAGCCGATTGCGATTCTTTGGATCAAATATAATTTAACACTGTTTTGTTATTTTTTGATGCAAACTCTAGACCACGTTGTAGGAAATTTTGTCAAATCACTGAAAACCAAAGTTTAAAACTCATTAAACGGAAACTTATGAAAATATATTATTTTTCTTTGGAGTTACTCGCTTCATTATTACAAAAACGCAACAAAATAAAATGTCTATTTTTTGTCTACTAACGCCTGTAGAACGGTTCAGCTTGCACTACCCCGGGGGTCAGGGAGAAGTAAATTTATGGGGTTTCAGACATTAGCGCCATCTCAAAGTAGCGCCGGTAAAAGAGTATAAGAGCTCTTTCTAGCGTTCTTTAATTTCATCGATTTTGTGTAAAAATGGGTTGTCTAATAACTCTGCGTGCCTTCTTAAAATTATGCCGACCTAAAATTAATTAAAAAAATAAAATGATAACGTATATTCTAGTACTCAAGAATATTTATTTAAAACCCCCACTAGTTTCGGCTAAGTCATCATTCCTTCATCAGATATCTACGCGCCATTTACATAGAATACAATTATTCCTATTTATTTAGAAATTAAAAAGTATACACTTGTTCATATAATTACTTAATAATTTTAAAATTACAAATAATTTTTATAACTACGTAATCGTAATAATTTTTGTAATTACGTAATAATTTTTATAACTACGTAATCGTAATAATTTTATAACTACGTAATCGTAATAATTTTATAACTACGTAATCGTAATAATTTTTGTAATTACGTAATAATTATTATAGCTACGCAATAATTTTTATAATAACGCAATAATTTTTATAATAACGTGTTGATTTTTATAATAACGTGTTGATTTTTATAATAACGTAATGATTTTTATAATAACGTAATGATTTTTATAATGACGTAATAATATTTTTAATAACGTATTGATTTTTATAATAACGTAATGATTTTTATAATATCGTAATAATTTTTGTAATTACGTAATAATTATTATAGCTACGCAATAATTTTTATAGCTACGCAATAATTTTTATAATAACGCAATAATTTTTATAATAACGTAATGATTTTTATAATAACGTAATGATTTTTATAATAACGTAATGATTTTTATAATGACGTAATAATATTTATAATAACGTATTGATTTTTATAATAACGTAATGATTTTTATAATTACGTAATAGCTTACGTCATAGTTAAAATTGCCCATATTTTCAACTTTAAAGCAATTACTAAATGTAAAAAGTATGACCCAATAACGTAAAGTTCAGTTACAATAATACGTTTATAGAATGCCATTAGGATAAAGGCTGACGTATTCACGACCTACAGGGATTAGAATACAAAACACTCGCCAGTATTTAAGATGTATAAATAACTTTGATCTTCGGAGAAACAAAGCGTAGCGTGACGACGAAGGAGTGTTGCCATGACAACGAATATCACGTTAAGCCCTCGCAAATGGGGTTCCCGGATACAACTGTCAGAATGCTAAAACCTTCGAATAATTTATTTAAAAACTCAGAGATATTTCAGCGGGAACAAGCTTTTCACCATCGAATGTAAATTTTTGAAACCCTAAAAGGATATCCCAATTTATTATTTAAATTTCGAAAACACCCTTATATAAGATATTCCTTATATTTTGGTGGGTGAAATTGATTCTGGCTTATTTTATATTTATTCCACCTGACACCAATTCCCCGGAAAAATCCCAGCTCAAACAGACTCGAAGGCGTATATTAGTCACACTGTGTTACTGCGGGGTACAATAAATTAATGACTATTTCCCGTCTCATTTTCAAAGAGGAACATTAGTCACTGCACCTCCTTTTCGTAATTCCCCCAGAGCCGAAGCCCAAAGCTCGCAAATTGACAATTTAGCTTTGACTATGATAGTTCTAATAGTAAGGAAATTCTCGCTTTACCCCTAAACATGGACGCGCCCAGAATGATTTCGCGTGAAAGTGTGAATAAGGGTTTTTCTCTCGGGATGAAATCTTGCTGTAAAGGCTGGGCGTGCGCGTTAAGGAACCGTCGCGAACGTCTCCCTGTAGCCGGGGTGTATTCTCTTATAAATTATCGGTAAAGCCCGAAGCTTTAATGAATGAATGACGTAAAGCGGAAAATGAACTAAATTGGCGCTGGAAAAAATAAGATTAAGCGATACTTGTCTATGTCCAAAGGAACTACGTCGTTATACTGATTTGAGATATCTATAAATAAATACTTATATATCCGACAAACGTTTTAAATAATTCACACGTAAAACCGTAAGTCAATAATACATAAGTAAGGCAGTTGCTATTCTTTACAAAACAATTTAATGAAAGCTACTCACAACAAAGACGGGCTTTATTGCCATTTTGTTCCCACGCCTCCCTAGAGGGTATTTTTTTTCCTATCAATGGTAAAATTAATACTGTACGTTGTCCAATTATATTTCTAATGGTAAAACTAGTACTCTACGTTATTTAATAATAATTAGCTATAGGCTAATACCCAAGGTACCACCTTATAGAAGCGAGTCATTTACCGACTTTTGTTGCCATTAATTCAGGTGGCCGGGTTACAATGCGTAGGAGGGTGGTGGAAAACCCTCATACCAACAGCTTACTTACTTACTATTACCGTTAACCTGAACAAGTATTTATGGAAAGGGGAACCTGAAGAAATCGGGGGAAGTCCCCTTTAAACAGTGGGGAGAGAACCTGCAAACTCAATGAGGAAGGAGTAGCTCCTAGTTTTCACCCAGTGTCACAATCTGGGATCGAACCCGGCTCCTCTTGCAGCGTGGCGAAAGGGCGGACCAGATGTTAAAACTAACACTGTTCGCTGTCCCATAGTATTTCCAATTCGCCTATTGCCTATATTTATACTTCCAAATTCGCCTATTGCCTATATTTATACTTCCAAATTAACCTATTGCCTATATTTATACTCCCAAATTAGCCTATTGCCTAAATTTATACTTCAAAATTCGCCTATTGCCTATATTTATACTTCCAAATTAGCCTATTGCCTATATTTATACTTCCAAATTCGCCTATTGCCTATATTTATACTTCCAAATTAGCCTATTGCCTATATTTATACTTCCAAATTAGCCTATTGCCTAAATTTATACTTCAAAATTCGCCTATTGCCTAAATTTACACTTCTAAATTCGCCTATTGACTAAGCTTATTTATTCCAGCACCGATTACCTTAGTTTTCTAAGCCCTTTGGCGGGGGAGGGGCGGAGTTTCACCCGTGCTTTCGAAAGATTAGCCCGCTCATTAATTTTAGCGATAAATTTGGGATTAGAGTGTCGGGGCCTTAAGATCTTCTTCGTACGAAATATATTTTCTACGAAATAAGACTGGAAGTGAAAAAATCTTTCTACGTTCTAAGAATAGCTTTGAAGGTTAGCCTAAATCTGTATCGCGTAAAATTAAGTTTATCTTAAAGGAATACTTCTTAACTTGCCCCCCCCCCACCTACCCCTCCTTAGTGGTAGGAAAAGCCAACGAGGGAAAAAGACCAAATGCGTCCCCCGTCAAAATTAATTGGGAACTGTATGCCTCAGCGAAATCCGAGGAGTCACAAGCGATTATACAAACTTGCTTAGGTACGAAATTCTTTATAAATACGAAAACAGTTTTTTTTAATGAAAAAGTATGTATAATACGTACCGAACAGTGAGTCAAAAGTATAGCAGCAACTTCATTTTAATTATGTCAGAAACTGCGGATGACAGGAAAATTGGATTTTCTTCCTAAAACATTTTCTATTTTTAGTAGAGATTTTCCATTTTATCGATAGATTTTTTTTAACAAACTTACGAAGTTGGGCGTTTTTATGTTACTCTTCTTTCCAAATTATAAAGATATTTTAAGTGGTTTTTTAGCGTTAACTTTAAATAATTAATATGTAGGTTGCTATATAGTGAAAATTGACAATCGATAAAGCTTAGTTTACCACTTATCGAAAAATTGACAATTATCAAATGGTAATTTACAATTTATCGAAAAACTTGTCAATCGATAAAGTGTAGTTTACAATTTATCGAAAAAATTGACAATCGATAGTGTATTTTAAATATAGAAAATATTGACAATCGATAGTGTATTTTAAATATTGACAAAATTGACAATCGATAGTGTATTTTAAATATAGAAAATATTGACAATCGATAGTGTATTTTAAATATTGACAAAATTGACAATCGATAGCGTATTTTAAATATTGACAAAATTGACAATCAATAGTGTATTTTAAATATTGACAAAATTGACAATCGATAGCGTATTTTAAATATTGAAAAGTCTTACAATCGATAGTATTTAGTTGACAAAATCAAAAGCAACTGAAAATCAATTACATGTAGTTTGCAATATCGAAAAATCTAACATTCAATAATAGTTAATATACAATACCCAAAAAAATTAAGTAAAAATATCGAAAAAACTGGCAATCAATAATATTTAATATACAGTATCCAAAAAAACTAACGATATTATGCAATATCAAAAAAATACACGATAATATTTAGTTTCAAATATCGCAAAAAAAAAAACAGAAAGTAGATAATATGAAGTTTACAATATCGAAAATTCAACGTTTTATCTTTGAACCGGCCGCTACAAAACAGTTTAATGACCTTTTTGGAATGTAAAAAAATTTGTAATTATCTATTTTAGATCATTTTAACCAAATTTCTCTCGGGGATTACGAAACCCTCGCCAGGGTACTTTTCAGTGACGGCTTAAAAAAATTCCGTCGGGAGAACTTTGTATCTCTACAGCGTTAACAGAACGAAAGAGGACTCTTTACTGAGTTCGAGTTTTATCCATGCCTCTAAATCATCAACCGCTGACTAAAGTTCCTTCACCAGACCATGGGGAAAGCTCTTTCTCGGTAAAGGGAAAACTCGTTTCTCTAAAACTAAACGAAACCTCCCCCGCTGCGGATAAATGACTTCCTTCAACCGTCGGAGAGATTGGGAGGCTTCGCCATCATCGCAGATTGCCCACTGTTTCCCAGAAAGCGACTCCTGGCGAGTAGAGTCGGCGAAAGTGCCGTTTTTAACACATCGCTGGGCTTTCTTATCGAAAATATAAAACGTACGTTTTTTCTCTCTCGGCTGAAAAATATAAATAACCAAACCTTAAAGATAAAACTAAACTTTTTTTCAAAGTAGTGAAGCATCAAATGAACAGAATTTGTATCTTAAAATATTGAAAATATACAGGGTGTTTCAAAATGCTGTGCAAAAATTAGAAGGAGTTGTAGGGGATGAGTTGAGAAGTATGCCTGTTTTTTCCCCATTTTCCTTCGATGAGTTAAAAGAGCGCCAGAGAGCTTCAAAGTGTGGCCTAATAGCCCCTGGAAGTAGCCTGCTACAAGCGCAAAACCATGCAGCAGGGAAATTCGAACATTAAGGTTTGGGTTCGTGTGATAGGTAAAAAAGGACTTTGTAAACAAATCGAGGTAACCAGCGTAAAAAAGTAAATTTGAACAGTATTTAAAGTCCCTGCTGCTTGGTTTTGGGCTTGTTGCAGCCTACTACCAGGGGCTATTAGGCCACACTTTGAAGCTCTCTGGCCCTCTTTTAACTCATCGTAGGAAAATCGGAAAAAAACAGGCATACTTCTCAACTCACCCCTACAACTCATTAAAATATTTGCATAACCTTTTGAAATACACTGTATAGATACTGGTTGTTTGTTAAATAACCGTGACATTGAAACTATACGATAAATTGTGTTGATAACGTAGGTTAAATTGTATATATTCAAATTTTTAACTCGAACTATCGGTAAAGCTTAATTAAAAATTTAAAATGAAAATATCTTAAAATAGTGGAAAATAAGACTTTTGAAGTTGTCGTTTATTAAATTGGGGAAGTGTAATGTCAATACGGCAGCGACGAATACACTGTACGCGATTTCAGTACATAGAAAAATGCATTTATCCAGTCATTGTTTCTACTAGCTTTGGTAGGTGAAATCGTGTTCAAGGACAAGCCAACTACCAGGGAGGCCAGGCTTGCTGTACCCAGCCCTCGACATTCTCAGACTAAAAGTGGGGGAATTAAAACGTTAATCTATTTACGTCATTAGGATTAACACATACACGGGTTAAGCCAGTGACGTCAATGCCATTGCGCGCGGCCACCATACAGGGGAAGCGAATGCCTCTGATAAATATCGCGTAATTATAACAACCCTTTGGGGGAGGGAATAAATTTATTAGTTTTATATAGCATCGCCTTAATAAGTAAAGGAGGAAAAACAAAACCTGATAGGGTGGTTAAAAAAAGGCCCGCTAGAGGGCGAAACCCCCGACTGGGCGCTACAGAGTCCCGTTCATTGGATCGCTGTTTATTCGAAACCCACGGGATAATAGCTTATTTCCAAAGGCATCTACTTCTAAGACGAGGTCGGAACTAGTTTACCGTACGGTGAAAGGCGATACACGAGGGTAAAGCCTACGTTATTCGGCTTTAGAATTAGATTGCCAATTGAGACTGGTCTCGTAGGCTGACCACCCGCGGGCGCCTATATGACAGAATCCTTTAGAATTAAGATTATTTCCCGCGGCACCCCCTGGCGGACTCCCTACGGACTAAAATGAAGGCACCCGATAAAAAGGAAACGTCTCTCAAGCATTCTCCTGACAGGGTTTTTAGACGTGCCCGGATTGAGATGCAATCCGATATACAGCGATATTATTGATTAAGCGTCCCGTTTTCCGTATAAACTGCCTTACATTTACGTTTCAGAAACGCATTATCGACCATTTTTGACTTTTTGAGTTTGAATGCTCCTTTTACTAATTTTAGGTTTCTGATTCTAAATTTGAAGTCCGTTTTTTCTATCTGATCTAGTTTTCGAGATGTGAAAATGCAAAAACGCAAAAACGCATTTAAATCGAAATTTTTGGAAAATTCTCCGCATTCCCAGGGTAACTTAGTATTATTATACCACATAATGCGTTTCTGCCAAGAGTTTTAACCAAATATAAACGTACAAAACGCATTATGTCAAATTATTATGAGATTTACTTAATTTTGGCGATAGTCGTTGTCATATTTAGATTACGGACTAAATAAACCCCTAACAACTAGTTTTCAGTTACCTAAATACTTTAGTACGGTTATTTTTCATAAGAATGAAAAAAAATCGATTTATAAATGTTGAAAGATATTTTAGGATCCATGGAAACTAATAATTTAAAAAAAATTGAACGGAGGAAACAAATGGATGTAAAACTTGTTTTATTTCAAAACTAAGGATACAAAATTAATCAATTAATTGATTGGTCTTTCTTACGGGATACAATAAATTCCTGTATCCCGTAAGAAAGACCAATCAATGATTGTGTCGCTTTGCTAACTATATCTACCCTGTTTGGTATATATATGTATTATTATTAATTTTGTTTCCTTAGTTTTGACAAAGACCCTCGGGTCGAAAGCTCAAGCTGTGAATGAGTTAGTTTTAATTTTTAATGGTTTAAAAATTTGTTAAAAATTGAAATAAAACAAGTTTTACATCCAAGTGTTTCCTCCGTTCAAAAAATTTTTAAATCGATTTATCTCGAAATGCCATTTTTTTGAGGTAATGCGTTTCTGAAGCGTAGGGCAGTAACGTCGCGGAGAGTTTTTACCCTATTTGGAAAAGTCCTGGATCAACTTTATAATTTGGATTTTTGGTCGTGTTTTTGTCGTCAACTCCAACGATATAAATATTGGATAAGACCAGATTGAATTACGAGCGCAGCGAGCGCTTGGCTTTTTCGACACATTTATTTTCGATATTATCGGGGCCTTTTGGGAATGACTCTAAATTGACAGAGCATCACTGGTTAGAAAATCGATTTTGGGTAAATACGGAAACGTGCCTAATAAAATTTGAATTCAAGTTTCACCGAATGATACTTGACGTACAGCGAGCGAAGTATTTTGGCGTTGAAATTTTCAACATAGTTTTTGAACAAGACGGGAAACTTGAAATTTGCTATTAATTTGCGGATTTCCCGTGAAGATTTGGTGTAGTAATAACTGCGGTAGTTTTAATCACTCGACCTTAATATAGATGCATCGCGGATTCAACTATATTCTAGTAATTTTAAATATTATTAAGTCAAATATAATTATAAGTAATAATCAGTTAGACGAGGAAACTATATAGGTATACACTTGGAATGTCTAAGGAAGATTTTTACGGCCGGGTCTTAAAGCGGGAAATCTCGCGGGAAAACTCACGAGAAAAACTCTCGCGCCTCGCTACCCTCATTCGACGAAAACTCGTCAATAAGCCTAGTCATGATTATTATATTATTAATACCTGAAATTAGGTATCAGTACACTTCTTTCGCGAAGAACATTATAATTACTTAAAAATATTAAGTACGATAACAAATTGACGGATTTTGAAATGACGTTTTAGCGCGCGACACTACAGGTACATGTCTTGGGCACACAGCCTTCTTTGCGTGCTTTTTTGACCATAACATGTAAAGGTATATTCACGCGCAAAATGAATTTTAAAAGCCGTCAATTGAGCTTTTTAAATCCATTGTTTTATAAGCCAATTTTTTTGCGCGGGAAGATCGTCTATTTGTTACCATGACGACGCATTCTTTTCGCGTCAAACCTCTAGCCAATGAATTTGAAATGTCGTGTTACGTCTTACACTTGACGTAGTAAGCCCCGCCTTTTCTCGACGCGCTTTCGTATCACCGTCCCAATGGAACCTTAGACAATCCAAGGGTATACCTCTATAGTTTCCTGGTTAGACTAATAACCAAGGCACCACCACACCAAGGACGGCCACGTGCATTTTACGAAGAGGGGGTATAAGGAGGTTAACTATTTACCTTTAGCTCTGTAAAGGGACGACGGCGGCCACCAATGAATATGCTCGTTAGAAAATTACGAATTACGTATCTTTCATTATTTCTCGAACAATATGCAAATCAACGATAAACACAGAACGTTAGAAAACAAATAATATTGTATGTACGTACACATGATTCTGATTAACCTTAAACAAGTTTCAGCTCTATTCTATGGAAGTTGTAGAATAATATTCGTATTATTTCTTTAATTATGAAAAATAAACGTTTTTAAAAAGTTATTAATTAATTAGTAAATTATAGTACTTTAAATTCTTATTAAAAATATATAATTTTTGTAATTTAAATTAACAATTAATATTAACAGTAGTTAACACTCTCCGCCATAGATGGCGCTATAATACAATTTTAAACTATCCAATCAGGGAAGAGAATTTTGTATTTTAAATCTCGACAAAACCGTTCTCCACTAAAAACTGAAAACTTTCAACCAATCGTTGAAAATCAAATTTATGACGTCATGTTGCTATCAGAGCGCCATCTACTAACAAATAACGCCATCACCACGTTACCTCGTATGAATTTTACCCCTTTAAAGTCGTCTTTGCCCGTTAAAAATTGAAAATCGGTCTATTCGGAATTTATTCCACAGAAGTAAGCCATACGGTACAAATCGAATCCATCTTCCTTTAGGCATAAGCTCCTGTCACGTAACTTGAATCATAACATCCAATTAGCATAGACTAATTAAAAATCGCACCTCAGATAAAATATTTAATCTAATCTTAGAAGTATATAATGTATATCTTACGAGAGAAGAATTCATCTACCTATCGAGCGAATGGTATTCGGTGGAAACATGTACCCGAGCACTGCGAGCAGGCTCCGCTTAATTTATTAAAATACGTTTCTGAAAACCAAATAGAGCGGAACGAAGACCGTCATCTACTGGTTTTTACACTAAGGGATTTGTTTACACAAGTACTAAAATCACGTACAGTGTAGCTGCCGCCAAATCTTAAGTAACTCATCAACAATTAGGTCTAGAAGTGTCAATGATTTGTCGATCAGCAGAAAATATCAGATCCAATATTCATTTTGGCGCTAGGGGGCCCACAAGTTGGTCATTTGCCCATTTTAGTGATTTTTGGCGATTTTAAACTTTAATTCTACATACTTTTTTTACTTTACGACTGACTTGGTTTAAAATTATATTTTTAGTTAGTGCTGATCATTTTGGAACTACGATTATACTGTTTCATTGGGAAATTTTCATTTTAAGTGATATTTCTGGCCAATTCGCGGGACCCCACAACCCGTGCCATCTAACTCATTCGCGTTTCGCTACCTTATTTCCAAAACCAGGTAACTTGAAAAATTCGGTTTGTCTAAAAATCAGTTCAAATTAACGCGTTCGCGTTTCGCTACCTTATTTCCAAAACCAGGTAACTCGAAAAATTCATTTTCGATAAAATTCCTCTTGGGTTTATTAAGTTAATGTACAAGATGATTGAAAATTGGTTCAAATTTAAATTAAAAATATATTTAATACATCGGGGGGATTGTGTGTACTTAAATGTCCGTGTCATCTTGTTATTACTATCTCATCGGAATAATATTTGATATCGATAGGTAAATATCACTACGTAGTGGAATAGGCGAAACTATAAAGTAAATTTGTTCTTAATCAACTTGTTAAAATGGGAAAACAAAATCACGTGACTACTATATCACAGTCAACTTCGATTCGGTAACTCGTTTTCATAGTCGGCCGTGCGACGGCAAAGAAAAAAATTATTCCTTCCAGATACTGCAGACAGCTAATTAACTTACACTTTTCTAGTACAAGAAGTTTAAAATAATAATAATCATTAGATAATTTAGATGAATCGATCAAAATGTAAACCACCATTAGCAAAAGAAAATGAAAAATAGTTCGTATTTCTTAGGATAGATGGCGCTGCAGTTCTCCACAAAGTCACGTGACTACCATCTTTTCAACCCCCCTGGACTTTATAGTTTATCCGCGATTTGGCGGGAAATTAGTGCCCAATGAAATCTGTGTCGAGCCTGCGAAGGTATATGTTTCATTTTTATGACCTAGTGGTTTTCCAGCTTTATTTTCCTCTATTTTGTTTCGCTATCAGAAACAAAATCGGCGGAACCTCTGACATTTTAGGAATGAAATAATATACCGGGGGTTGGTGGCCAACGAGGCAAAGCCCCCAGAGTTTGGAAAACCAATTTTTTAAAGCAAATCGCCTAAGATTACAAATATATGATTTTTTTATTTATAAAAAAATAAATTATTATTTAAAAAATAAATAATTATTTAAAAAATAAATAATTATTTAAAAAATAAATAATTATTTAAAAAATAAATAATTATTTAAAAAATAAATAATTATTTAAAAAATAAATTATTATTTAAAAAATAAATAATTATTTAAAAAATAAATTATTATTTAAAAAATAAATTATTATTTAAAAAATAAATTATTATTTAAAAAATAAATTATTATTTAAAAAATAAATTATTATTTAAAAAATAAATTATTATTTAAAAAATAAATTATTATTTAAAAAATAAATTATTATTTAAAAAATAAATTATTATTTAAAAAATAAATTATTATTTAAAAAATAAATTATTATTTAAAAAATAAATTATTATTTAAAAAATAAATTATTATTTAAAAAATAAATTATTATTTAAAAAATAAATTATTATTTAAAAAATAAATTATTATTTAAAAAATAAATTATTATTTAAAAAATAAATTATTACTAAAACAATTATTATTTATAGTAATAATATTTAAAATTATTTATAAACAAAACTGCAGAATTATCAATTTATTAATCAAAACCCTCGTCAAAACCACACAAATATGAAGTAGAAGGGGCTAGATTATAAATTTGCTATTTGGGTTTTTAACGTTTTTTATATTTTTTGAAATGTTTCCGCGGTACACGGGTTAAAAACCACAGGCCAAGATGGATACTTCTCTCGAAAGATAGATATTATATACTTCTGCTAATAAATATTTCCCAAAGTTGGTGCCTGTCTGTCTGCTTCGCTATAGCCATCCTCACCCTTTGCCCTCGAACTCGCAAACTTTGTTAAATTGTACTCAATGTACAAAGTCCACTCTCCCAATCTGAGGTTACATGGGTCTCCATGGTTTTGGTCCCGGACTCCTAAGGTTTTCATTTATAATCATAGATAAAATAAATTAAATTAAATTAAATTAAACACTTGAAATTGGTAATCATTGATCTCTATAATAGGTTTTGAAATCGAATATGTGGATTTCACTATTTTCTTTTACGCGTCCCAGTATCTTAAATATTTGTTTCCGGATCGTGCCTTACACAAAATGGGGCCCAGACGAAAGACTGGCTACCCATGCAGCTAGTATTAAATATGACTCGAAAGAGTGGGTTAACCAGAGTTTCTAATTCACTATTTTTCAGGAAAGGGCGCCAAAACAAATTCTGGTGACCTTTTATGGCATATCAAAATTATAAATAAATAGAGCTCGGGAAAACAGATAAATTAACCGCCAAAATTTCAATTAATCATAAAAAATTCAATTAACTGTTTATTTATGGATATTATTCACGACTATTATACGATTTAATATGCAACAAATAAGTTTTTATTCGGAATATATATAAAAGAAATGAACGGAAAATTTATTATCCGAACGCTGAGCCCTATTTATAAATTATTATTATTATAACTTTAATCCCTTTTTTTTTTCAAAAATGCCACAATTTCGCAGAGACTAGCGGGAAAATACGTCGCAACGCGATTTTACGAGGGCATTTTTCTGGCGAAAACCAGCCTTCAGCCATTTCTGGGAAACTGAAAAACATTTTGATATTAAAAGCTTATATGATATTATCCGGATATTATAAATAATAGCACATTCTTCGAATTTATATTAGTTTTTCCCCTAAAAGCGAGCTTATCCTGTAACCAAGGGATAAAAATGACGCCAAAACCACTAAACTTTGATATTTTTTTCCTTGACAGGTTTTAAACTCGAAAAAAGAATTTGTGTTCGTAAACCACGCTGTGCCGCACGTCAGGCGGAAGCGGAGCATCCCGCATTACAGGAAGCTCAAGTCCGACCCTTTGGTAAGTCCTCTCTTTGCTCAGATTTCATTACGAAAGTGTTCATTTCTGCAAGGAATATCAAACTGTATTGGTAGTTTTCTGTCAATCTCGGAGATGGGTGGGGCTTCGTTGTTATGACGTAACTGGTCACGCGCCGCGGATCGACAACCGTTGTGATCAGGGTTGGATATGAGGCACTGACTACTAAAATTAATCGAAATCTGGGGGCTCCCTAGTCAATTTGACTAGTGCAAAATTTACCTAAATATTTATAAATAATGGCGAATATGGCGTGTCATAAATTCATCATTCATCAATCCCATTTTATTTAAAAAAAAAATTGTGATTGGCCAAAGTCACGTAACTCAAGTGATAATAAATTCCTATTTTAATTCTGACGGGTAAAGCAAAATGTTGGCTGTCCTTCTTGTTTTTATACCCCCAATAGTCAGGGACTACTAAAGTAAATTAAGATAGGAGGCTGACTACTAATAAAAATATCCTTATGTCGAACCTTGGTTGTGATGGGGACCAATTTCAAAATTGGCCAAGGCCTGGGGGCAAATTTTATTTTGTAAGGTTTTAAGTTTTAATAGAGCCATATGCATTTGACAAGGGAGAAGATCCTTTCCCGGGGTAACGCCTTTAGAGTGCGATTTTTAAATACCCAAAGTATTACTCTGTGGCGCCAACAGTCTGAAACTTAGAAATTTTAAATGCAAATTTTCGTTTAATGCCAACCTTTTTCTAAGTTCATTTTTCACCAAGAACCGTTTCACGCAAGAAAGAACCTGGGACTGTATGGTATAGCTTCGGTGATATGCTTTTATACCGACCTATTTCAGGGTCCATCTTTACCTTCACTATGCAACTGTGGTTTTTCTCGTTTTTATTATAATCTTAATAATTTATCTTTAAAAATGCTTGCATACATTTATCGTAGACAACCATCTAAGTAGTATCTCTGAATAAAAATTAGTTAATGGTTCAAATTCGCAACTTTTCGGATTGTCCCGTATGAAAATTACTCGGTTCAATGTCCAAATTTGGATCCCACACATCCAATTCTCTTTGAATCGAATAATTTTGATCAGATCGGAATTATTTTAATCAAAATTTCTGTCCAATTTCGAATAAAATTTGTCAATCAAATTTGATCAACAATTTTCGTAATTTTTATAACTCATAAGTTCAATATATTTATAAGTTTTAACGGAAATGTGCATTATCAAAGCTTTGATTCAATCTGTTAATTATATTTAAAGTAGGTTAAACTAGGTGTATTTTTCATAATCCCACAATTTGGGTTTTTTTAAGATTATCGGAACTCGTTTACCGTTTTTGGAGGAATTATCGGTTTACAGCTGCTGTTGCGAACGTGGTTCGAACGTGTTTTGTGGTTTCTGACTTTAGGCAATATGGCGAGCTCTAATTAGTTAACTTAAAATATTACGGAAAAAATATTTCGTGAAGTTAGAGTTGAGCATATTCACGCTGTAGCTCCGTGCCATTCTCATCACACCATGACTTTGATAGGATTGGGCCACAGCCGACAATCTTGACCTAATTTATCTCAAAACCTTGTTATACCGGTTAATGCTTTTCCCCTTAAACCAGTCCGTGCATTATCGTAAAGGGGGATAAAACTGGGAGACTAATACCAGGAGCCAGTGGCTCGTTTAGTTAATATACGGTTACAGTGTATTCCCCAAACTTACAACGTCCCAGCGTATTAATGGGAAGCGCTGGCAGGTCCAAGGGGACTACGCGACATCCTGTATAGCGTTTATGGTAATAAGTATCGGCGTGAAGGCATTAGGAAGGGGACTAATACTCGAAAAGTTACTATCTTCTAAGTCTACTTATTCAAATTTCGTCGTTCAGGTGTCGCACGCCGTGCAACAGACCGGCTTCAAACGCGTCAAACGAGGATACGCCAGCCTGAGGATCGGTCCCGAAGACTTGCCACTTAATAAAGAGCCTACGGATCCCTACTTTCCATTCCAATGGTATCTGGTAAGAGATCAGCATCTTCAATACCGTGTACTTGGTAGACCTGTTACCCCGTCTCTTGACATTTGAGGGTTTGCAAAATTTACGTCTCACGTTTAATAATCCTCAAGTTAGGATTAGGATTAGTAGGACGAGGAACCGTTCCCTAAATTAGAGCGGATATTGCTAAATAATCTACTAGCGTTCTTCATTAATGATTATTAAATGAAGGTATTTAGTTTAAATTTCCTTAAAACTAATACCAAACTTTTCTTCTGCATAACTTTAAATTTCTTTCCAAAATAAAACAATGCGTATAAACATAAGTCTATAATCATATACGTTAAAATGTTTTGTTACAATGGTTGAATTTCCAATTATAATGAGTATTAAAAGCACGACTGATACTTCATGGTATTTTTATTAAAATCTTTAAAATTTAAAATGTTTACAATTTTTACATATTACCGGAGCTTTCGGGTTTGAGACCCCTCGCCAAGCGGTGTTTGTTAAATCATACAAGAAGAACACCGCTTGACGAGGGGTCTCGAACCCGAAAGCTCCGGTAATATGTAAAAATTGTAAACATTTTAAATTTTAAAGATTTTAATAAAAATACCATGAAGTATCAGTCGTGCTTTTAATACTCATTATAATAAGTCTATAATGTTGTTCCAATATTAATTTAACAATATTATACACTTAGGGTATAAATCATTTGTATTTGTTGACTTTGGGAAGTCATATACCATTATAATTTCTTTTGCTCATGAAAATTTTATCGAAATTGGTCTATTTGTTTTCAAGATATTTGAAATTTCATACTTAACGGTGCAGCGGCCATTTTCCAAGATGGCGGTGAAAACCTACATCCTACACTTCAGAATTTTTGGGAGAGCAAATAAGACCATAACTTCGATACTGAAATTTCCATCGAAATCGGTTTTATAGTTTTGTAAATATTGAAACTTTCGGCGACAAACTCCGACACCGGTGGTTTGGGGACTTTTGGAAGGTTATATAGTATCGTATCTCTCCTCGATCCTGAAATTTTCAGCTGGTACATATATTTCGTTCCATTAAAAATTATTTTCTCTGTACTGAACTAGTATGGTACAAATAAAAACGAACTTTAATACCTTACATAATGGCATATTTAAGTCTCCAAAAAATGGTTAAATGAGAAACCGACTAAGAAACTCCCACTCGTACTTTGTTCGAGAATATTTGTGATTATTTTTAACATGAAATTTATCTCTATTTTGTAATAACTAAATGTAGAAAAACGTGGGTCAAAATGGTGGGAAAGTCAAGTTGGATTTGAATGTCGAATCGGCTTGGGCTCAAGGTTACACCGGCAAAAATGTCACCACGGCCATCATGGACGACGGTAAAAATAATTCCACCCAATTATCGTTATTTAAATTTAGTGTTGTTAATTTTTCGGAAAAATAAAATGCGGAAAAATTTCCTGAATATTTTCCGGAAAATATTCCGCAAATCGGAAAAATAAAACATTTACACATAAATTACTTTTTAGGGTTTTTTTAATATTTTTAACTTTTTATCGATATAAAGTGTCTAATATCAGTAAACATATTACAAAACATTAATAGTGTTACATTGTTAATCAGTTTAAACTAGTCAAGGGGTTTAGTTTTACTTTCAGATTCGAAAAAATGAGGCGAAAATTCTGCTTTATTTAAATTTGCAAACAATATATTAGAATAATCATGGAATAAAAACTTTTTTATTTTTTCGGAAAAATACGGAAAATTTTCCGGAAAAAAGGCCTCGGTCATTTTCCGCGAAACATTTTCCGACTCACAACACTATTTAAATTTAAAACGTCATTAAAATTTTGGTTCGAATTGTTTTGCTTAGGCGTGGACTACATGCACCCCGATTTAAAGGACAATTATGTAAGTCACTTCGCCATTTTAAACGCAATAGTAACAACAGGAAATCATAAATGTATACACTTGGAATGTCTTAGGATCTATTTCCAGCACCTCGAGAAACGGGTGGGGCTTAAACTACGTGAAATGTAAGACCTGAGTATTTTCAATTAATTGGCTGGACGCCGTCGCAAATGAAGTTCTTGGAGGATTTAAAATGTTCTTCACGAAACTATTCTAATTCGTATATTAATCAAATATACGATTAATTGAAGTTTTGGCGGTTAATTTATCTGTTTCCTCGAGCTCTAGGGAAAGGCTTTGAAAATTTTATAGGAAAAAAAGAATTTTAGAGGGAAATTATAGGACATAAAATAGTCGAAATATAGGAAAATATAGGAAACTAAATACGCGAATTATAGGAAAATATAGGAAAAATAATACGGTAATTATTGCATATTGGTATACTTTGACTCGAATCACCTAGAATATTGATATTTTTTTGTACACTGCTTTCTTGCATTATTGGATCACTTAGCGGATTAACAAACCCGTACATTTAAAGGTTTTGTTCGAAAGTGGCAATGGTTTCACTAGATGTTCTATGACACGTACAAAAAAGTTCTTTCATTTTCAAAAGACCGTGAATTTATAGGAAAATAGGTTAAAAGAAAGGAATGTATAGGAATGCATTAAAATATAGGAAAAAGATAGGAAATATAGGAAGTCTGGTCACCCTGATTGTGAAATATAATTCTAAATAAGGGTTAGTATGGAATCGGTGATGGATTTAACGTAACACGGTGCGAAAAGAAATCTCGGGTATAAACCACAGCCGTAGCTATGAGAGTCATCCAGGCTACCATTGTCATCCTTAGGCATTCCAAGTGTATATAATTTCCTGGTAACAACTATCTAAATAGCGTATCAACGAATTAATGATTTCAGAATGCCAAAGCCAGCTACGATTTCAGTAGCAACGATCCTTTTCCGTATCCGAGATACACCGATGACTGGTTTAACAGGTAAAGACAGAGCCGATCGCGGCAAATTTTTTTCAATTGGTAATTAATCCAACGAACGTTGACGCAGTCACGGCACGAGGTGCGCCGGTGAAGTGGCGGCCAAACGGGACAACGACGTCTGCGGAGTTGGAGTGGCTTACGATTCCAAAGTGGCCGGTGAGGATAATATCCCTTCAGTTTCGGGGATTGAACCGTCGTAATATCTGATCTGATTAATCTCGTTAATCGTAACAGGGATCAGGATGCTGGATCAACCTTACATGACTGACTTAATAGAAGCCAATTCGATGGGGCACGAGCCCAACCTAATCGACATCTACAGTGCCAGTTGGGGTCCGACCGACGATGGCAAGACGGTGGACGGCCCGCGCAACGCTACCATGCGGGCGATCGTCAAGGGCGTCAACGAGGGGCGCCGGGGGCTGGGCAACATTTACGTCTGGGCCTCGGGCGACGGCGGCGAAGACGACGACTGCAACTGTGACGGGTACGCTGCCAGCATGTGGACCATCTCCATCAATTCGGCCATCAACAACGGCGAAAACGCCCATTACGACGAATCTTGCTCCTCCACCCTCGCTTCCACCTTCAGCAACGGAGCCAAAGATCCACACACGGGCGTCGTAAGTATTTTCATTAGAGCCCGTTCTAGAGAACATATAGGAGTGTAGACTGTACGCACGTAGTGTTGGCTTGCACTAGAGAAAAAAATACCGCGACACGAAGATCTTCTATTACTAAATTCGACGCAGTGCTCGATTTAAAAAATTGGTTGGACCAGTGTTAAGTCCCAACTTATTGAGCAGGAGACCGAGTCCCGGTGAAACCCCTCCTTTGTATTATGAGGCAACTAAAAAGGAGACTACCCGAGGTGGTTATCACCGATTTTGTTGAAACTCGGGGGTTAAGTAGACTTTATGGTAGTATGAAAATTTCCAAAGGGAAAAGTTGCAATGGGCTTTTGTTTCCCTATGGCAACTGAAAATGTTTTGACCCATCCATTTAAAAAAGCATGGGATTTTTTCGGTTACCCAAATTTTGTTAAAATTTAATCAAAATTGATCAATTTTACCCAAAATCCTTGATCAATTTTACCCAAAATCCTTGATCAATTTTACCGATAATAGGTCAAATTTATCTTTTTGGGCAAGTTTTGAAAATTTAATTTTTTAAGTAAGTAAGTACCCTGTGAAACCGAGAAAATCCAATGCTTTTTTAAATGGAGATTTTTTTTGTTTTGAGAGATCAAAAACATTTTCGGTTGCCATGAGAAAACTAAAGCTCATTGCAACTTTTCACTTGGGCAATTTTCATACTACCATAAGGTCTACCTAACCCCCGAGTTTCAACAAAAATCGGTGATAACCACCTCGGGTAGTCTCCTTGTAAGACCCAGTGGCGTAGCCAGGGGGGGGCACAGGGGGCACATGCCCCCCCCCGAAACGTATGGTCGTACGTACAAATATTTTTATTTTTTTACTTAAACAAAATCCTGGCTACGCTCTTAGCACATCTGACACTGGCATTATGTCTTAGTTTTATAAGCTGCTTTTCACTAGTCCAAAAACTACGAGCGTTACCGCGAAAAATAATGGGGTTCAGTTTAGTTTTTACTAGCGCACGTTGTAAAGAATTTTTCTTTAAGCGAATAAAAACGTTTGTACGTCTCAATAGGAAACTAAACCTAAGGGAAATGATTTCGTCAACGCAAGCCTTTAATCTACAGGGCTTAACCTTTTTAATTACGTCAATAGCAGTGGTCAGGAATCCATACCTCTACTTGGAATGCTTAAACGGTAGATTTTCGTCTCGATGTGGCTGACGGTTTTTTGACGTCACTATGTTAACTTAACAAACAACAACGCGAGAGGGGAGCGCGCGCAGAGGGGATTTTTTTATCGTAGGCGGGGCTAAAGCCGTCAGAATGATCTTACCATACGCGATACGGAAGGATAAGCAATCCATGTAGAGGTATGGATTCCTGCAGTGGTGTACGCCTGCTCGTAAATGTGTACACGAACCCGTGACCCTTCACAGTCTTCAATAAAGGTACTCAAATGGTTCTCAAAGCCATCTGGGATAAACAAGTACCGGCTCCAATATACCACTGGCCGATAGAGAGACGAGGACGCTTTTCCGGTATCCCGCGAAATCGAGAGAATGTCCATTTCGAGCTAGCGGCACTTGATTATAATGACAATAGACCTTAAAGCGATTATAGTTTTCGTAGGCAATAACGCTGACTGTTGTCTTTCCTCCCTTTAGGCAACGACGGATCTATACGGCAAGTGTACCAAGACGCATTCGGGAACATCCGCCGCTGCCCCCGAGGCGGCTGGAGTTTTCGCGTTGGCTCTGGAAGCCAAGTAAATATTGAAGCGTCGTTATCGACCTCTCTATCTTCCTCTAATCGATCCAATTGAACTCTCTCGTTCCCAGTCCTACGTTGACCTGGCGCGACATTCAACATCTGAGCGTATTGACGTCGAAACGAAACTCCCTGTACGACTCCAAGGGCAGGTTCCACTGGAACATGAACGGCGTGGGCTTGGAGTTCAACCATCTTTTCGGTTTCGGCGTTCTGGACGCCGGGGCCATGACGGCTCTGGCCAAAACTTGGAAAACCGTTCCGGCTCGCTATCATTGCGAGGCTGGCAACATCAACTCTATCAGGCAATATACGACGTCCTTAGCAATAAGCCGATTCCATTCTGTCACGGAGACTAACAAGAATCCCAAGATTCATTGCTGAATCATTAATTAGCAAACCTCGCCGGATTATAGAATATGTCGTCTGCTAAATAATGGTTTGACAACGAATCTAGAGATGACGGTAGATGACTAGAAAATGTCGTCTGCTATGCCAAAATGTTTTACAGTATGTTGAGTCTTGAATATATTTACCAACCTAGAATGGGATCTGTTTATTAAAAATGGTCAAATTGTAACAAAGCGTGAATTTCCGTCTCACCCCGCAGGCCATTCACCAACAACCAGACTTTAATACTTCACATTGACACCGATTCTTGCGCCGGAACCGAGACCGAAGTCAAGTACATAGAGCACGTTCAAGCCGTCATCACGCTGAATGCCACTCGCAGAGGCGAAGTTACCCTATTCCTCATATCACCCATGTCTACCAGGTACGGATACTCGCCGTCGTCTTCGTGAGCCATCGATAACTTAATTTTGGTTTCCTCGAAGGTCGATGATTCTTTCCCGACGCCCGAACGACGACGACACTCACGATGGGTTCACGAAGTGGCCCTTCATGACGACGCACACGTGGGGGGAGAGTCCCAAAGGGCGCTGGCAGCTGGAAGTCCGCTTCGACAGCGAGCACCACCAGACCGGATTCCTCAAGGAATGGACGCTGATGATCCACGGCACCCGAGACGCTCCCTACAGAGACCTGCCCGTCGTCGACGAAAATTCCAAACTGGCCATTGTGAAAAAAGCCCACGAAACCGGCTACAGGATTAAGTGAAGAGATTAGCTTCCTTTTAGGTTACCACTAGCCGTTTCTCGTTAGCTAACGTATTCTTTTAATCAGCCAATCGAAACTCTCCTTTGATTCCAAAACTAAATTAATCCCGAAATACTAGGTTAATTATTATTATTATTTCTACGTGATCTCATTTAAAAACTACCATCAGCTTAAAAATCAGAGCTTAACTCGATAGAGGTTTAGTACGCGTCCAAACCGTGTACGCGTACGGGTATAAAGCTTTAGCTAAGACTCGCACGCGTACACGGACACATTTGTGGGTGCGTGCTCGAGCTCCCAAAAATCAAATGGGCGTCACGCCAACGATGTAAATAATTTAATTAAATTTAACGTTACAAACTGAACAGCTGGATCTCGTGGCTTCTCGGTCACACGTTCTGGCATTGGCCAAATTGTTGCATTTTTATTTACATTCCTACACTAAGGCTTTATTTATTCATTTTAAATTTAAATTGTATTATATTTTAAAAACTTAACTTATATTGATTTGAAGGTAGATGTAGAAAATAAAACGCAAAAACTATGTAAAATTTTGGGGTGGGGTAAAAATCTTGAAAAAAAAGTTTTTAAAACAAGTAAATATATCAAAAAATTAATAGTTATAACATTGTTTTAATGTGTTTTATCCCGATTGTATTTTAATAAAAGTTCCTTATCAAATAAATTAGTAAAAAAAACATTATCCCTTGATAGGAAGTTTTCCATATGTTCAAAAGATTGATGAAAATAAAACTGAAATGTATGTCAAAAAATAATAATACATTGTATAAAGAAAATAAATAATAAAATATTGTCGCATAAACAAAATCGGAATAAAATTGTGTACGAAAAAAATATAAAAATACTGTTAAAACATAAATTAGTTTTTAAAAGGGTTGGAATATTTTTGGTGACAGAAGATCATGTGTTTTTCCAATTTAAAAGTTTATATTTTTACTACAAAATAAATTTAAAACGAAACAAAAAATTTGGTACGGTACGAAAATAATTAAAAATAAAATAAATTAAAAATATTTCTTAATTTCATTAATTTACGCGTTTAAATTAAGTTTTAATAATGAGAGGTTAAAAAAAATTAAAATCTCAGTTAAGAGAGAGAGAGAGAGAGAGCAAAAAATGTATAAAAATATTTTAAAAGGATGATATTGGAATAATACTAAAAATTTCCATTGACGAAAACAATTAATTATAATTTACTATATTGTAGCTTATTGAAAGTAAATAAAACTACAATATAGTACGTCTGTCTATTTTCAGTTACTTCAAAAAGAAAAATGAAACGCAAAGTTTACGATTAAATAGTTGGATCAAATAAAATTGTAATTTTCTTAATGGCCGATTTCCTTCATTTTATGATCCTTCTTTCTAAAGATTACGCCCTTACCAATACAACCTTAAACATAAATGGCATTGTACTATGGATCAAGTATCTAGAGGAGACTCGCTTTTCTATTACACCATGAGACCTAGGAGCAACAAACACAGCACCCCACACAAGGATAACGCAACCAGTCAAAAGTCGTGAATTTTCTTGCGTACAGATTTCCTTGGTTAGACGCTTTAGCGCCTGCTGCCGTCAGAAGGGGAAAATTCGGAAATTGTCTTCCCTCTTTCCGTAAAACGCTCAGCGTAAAGGCTCGTCCAATGAAATTTGTACACAGCACTGCGTTAGCGTGTTTAAAGGCTAGCTGCGTTCTCCTTGTGTTTGTTTCTCCTAGATGAGACTAGCAAGCGTTTTCCTTTGTGCCGCTCCGAAACTGCTTTCAAATCCCTTTCGAATCAAGTCCATTTTACGTCATCGTTCCGTTAGAGCAGTGGTTCTCAACCTTTGCCACCTGGTGGAATCTCATTTCAGTTTCAAATATATCGTGCAGCCCTCGCTTAAAAAAAGTTCGGTATATAATTTTTTTCTGCCGAAACTAATTCTATCATAGCATGGCTCAAAATCTCGTGGAGCCCCTAGAAATTTAAATGGAGTCCTGGGGTTCCATGGAGCACCAATTGAGAGAGTATTCGCTAGTAGATGGTTTCTTTTCGCTTGTTCCGGGATTTCGGAGTAGGGTAAGAAGAGAAAGGCTATGACGTCATTTTACTGCGATTCTGTGGTGGCGAATAATTTGAGTCGGAATAAAAACAGGTTTACAGGTTTACAGGTTTACAGGTTTACAGGTTTATTTATTGCCGTATATAATACACTCCTTTATAACAGAGCGGCTCCTTGTGGAGCTTAGCAAAGAAATGTCTAAATACAGAATCCAAACATAACGTATACTATTAACTAGATGAAAGAAACTATAGTTTAAATTAAGAACTATACCACCGAACGTGAAAACCAATGTATTCACGATATAAAAATAAAATGCCTTGAATAACAAAAATTAAAATTAAAAATTAACAATGTTAAAAAAACAAACTGAGAAAGTGAACACTGAGAAAACTATGCAACTCTGAAGGAAACTGGGAGAAGACTGGGGGAAACCAATAAATTGAGAAATCGAGAAATCGAGAAACTGAGGGGGATACAATCTATAAACGTTGGCATTTAAAGGTTTTCTCTACGCCAAGCGATTTTCTGCGTCTGCCAAGAACTGAGAATATGAATAATCATACCATGATCCCATGCCTCATTACTTAAACCCAACAGTTCCACCAGAGGTTTATCCTTGTTAACGAACCTCCATACGCTTATGCTTACATCAACCTCGGTTGTTGGACACTCTAGCAAAACGTGGTAGATATCTTCCCCAGTCGCACCACACAGCCTACATTCCGGAGAGTAAGGACCCAACTCAGATTGTCTGATCCCGGTTAGAAGTGACCCAGCTCTTGCCTGAAACAGTAACACACTACTGTAACTACCATCATAACAGCTGTCCTGTTGTGGTTGCTGTTTCGCCGAATAGATAATCAAGCTCCGTTTATTACCCACCTGACTTCGCCACAGGGAGGTTGCAGAGTCTCTCATTTCCCCATTTACACAGTTAAGCCACTCTCTATATGACCTTGAAGTCCCTCTTGTTGTACCCACTCCGAACGCTCTATCAAGCTGGGCCACCCAATTCGTCCACCCTGTTTCGTATCCATTACTTCGTATTAAATAGTAAACGTGTTTGACTGACCTATCCTGATCCATAAAGCGTAATCTACCCAAATAATCATCGTGGACCAGCCCATTTCCCCCTGGACAGCCGCATTAGCCGCAAAAGGTCCAGCATTCAGCAGGGCCTTACCTAGATCTCTCTGGGCTCGATCAAGGCAATCAACAACATTGGTACTGTAGCTGAGGATTTCATTTCCATATGTTAGAGCAGGTACCGCTACGGCCTTCCATAGAGTCCACCCAACTTAATACTTGTTATATGAGTGGGTAGCTAAATTATTGACCGCCCAACGTAATTTTGTACTTTTGGCTTTTAAGTTACGCTCCATGGAACCCAAAAAGGACTGCCGGACTCAATTAGAATACGTAAATACGCATAGCTATGTACAACTGCCATAGGTTGGTGGTTCAGGGTAAAGGGCCCTAACGACGCTAGAACAGAACAACCATCGGGAATGCTATGGGACATCACCATTATATTGGACTTTTCCATACTAAAAGACAAACCTTTAGACTTTGCAAAATAGGAGCAAACATCCAGGATTTTTTGCATATCATGGGCTGAGTTGGTTAGGAGAACTACGTCATCAGCGTAAAATAGGCACGATATCCTCAGCTCATTCACCGGCTAGTGTCTACCATCTAAAGCTGCCCCGACATTCAGTTTCTCAATTTCACCAGCTAAGTTATCAATGAATATTATAAACAAAATGGGGGAAAGAGGGCATCCCTGACGGAGTCCAACACGGCTCGGTACCGCAGCTGAAGGGACGCCTCCCAGATTATACACATAGCGACAATTAACATATAAACTAAATAATTGGTTAACAAATTCATCCGGTACACCCTTGTCTCTCAGGGTTAACCACAGTTTATCACGATGTACACTGTCGTAGGCCTTTTTAAAGTCCAAGAAAGCCAGATAGAGCACTACGCCCATTTTTTTTGAAAGTTCGATAAAGCTCGTTAGAATAAATAAATTATCTGCAATCCTTCTGTCAGTCCTAAAACCACATTGGACTTCACTCAAGAGACTGTTCTTTTCTAGGAAGTCAGTTAGACGGCGTTTGAGTAACAGTGCGTATAATTTGTATAGAACCGAAGTCACCGCGATTGGTCGATAAGACTCCAACTCTGCCTCCTCCTTCCCTTTACCTTCAAACAGAAGAGTCACCCGAGTATCTGACCACGAACTAGGGGCAGAAGCACTCCTACGAATTTGGTTAAAGATGTTTAACAACGTCTGTTTGGCCATGGGACCAAGGGCACGAAGACATTCCCCATAAACACCGTCTAGGCCTGCCGATTTTCATTGATCAATATTTCTCAAAGCTGTCTGGAGATCAGCCAACGACTGAATGTAGAAGGCGCTTTCTTTCCTAAGATCCTGGCCTATATCATTTTATCAAATAGTTGTTGAATTCTTCTTGTAAACCGTCTAATTTGCAGTTCTTATTCTGTTATATGGGAATTTGGTCGAATGATAGGTAAGACTCGTTAATGTCGTAATTACTTAAATTATGAGCAAAAATATAATTAGCCGATGACTATATTATTGAAAAAAAAAGGAACTGCATTTTAGACTAATAAGCGACGAACTTAAATTCTAAAAAGTGTATTACTTCATGTTAACGTAACTTACCTTAGTTAAGTTTATTATGACTATTGAATTTATCCTAGTTTGCTCGTTTCAAAAACATTTTTGCAAAAGAAATTGTGCAAAAACGAAAATATTTTTTTTTTGGCATTTACAGATTATTTATTTTTGAAACTTGCTATTCATTAGATTGTCATTTCTAAGTACAAAAATCTAATGGAAGAATACAAATAACGTTCTTTTCAGTTCTAATTACTTTTTATACGATAAATTTATTTTTAAAAGTTTATCTCTCCAAAACTATCTTTCCAATTCTTATTTGAGGAATATCTGATATAAATTATCAATTGGAAAAAATAACAGGTAAACATCAGTTAACGATTATCTTTTCTTCGTCGTTTTCCAATAATTTATCTGACCCGCTTAATTTCTTAGCTTACTTGCAAATAAAATATATTTTGTATCAGTGATTAAACAATATATATAATTTTTTTTAAGATTTAAAGTTATTTTATCGGATTTCATTTGTTTTTTGACTTTTCTGAATTGAATTATCTTTACAATTAACTAGAAGTAGAAAAACGGATAAAAATAACTGATTTTAGTGGTTATTTGAAAAATAACCGAAATTTCCTCGGATAATGGATGGATAATGCCGACCACTATAAAAATGGCAGCTAATATTCTAATAAGTTTACTTGATGCTGAAGAAAATAAACATTATGATATTTTTGTGGATGAAAATTAATTTCAGAGAATATAGAATGGTTAGTTAATTTCCTATGAAACCTTTCCTTTTAAATTATTAATAAAATCTTTTCTTCCTTCATATATCGCAGGGCCGGCGTTAGGGGGGGGGGGTAAGCGGGGCAAAAGTACCCCGGGCCCGGGCCTCCGAAAGGGGCAGCCGGAACGGGTGCCTAACTAAAACTATCTGACTATTTCCAAAAAAACAAATTTTGGAGTAAAAATTACCTGGGGCCCGAAAATCCTAGCGCCAGCCCTGATATATTGTCGTGATAAATATATTTATTGTCAAAGGCTTAGTTTACTACGTTCGTGGGATTATCGTAAGCCGCCATCTTTAGAAGAAGCTTTTTACATTTGACGCATTTTAGCGGGTTCTCACGGGGAGAAACATTCTCACGAAGAACTCTTCTCAAGAGAAGAATTCCTTCTCAGAATTTTGACGCGGCCCAGGCGCCGCAGCGGAGTTTGACTTGCAAAAAATACACGGGAGCTCTAACTAGCAGACAACCGGCAGTTTTTCCGTATTCCTGTGGTACTCCGTGTAAAGCGCCACCTAACGCTTAAGAATATTTATCGGGTTTAAAATCAGACGCAAAAACTTTAGCGGTGAATTTGAAAAACGAGTAGTACGTTTATGACTTAGGTAACATGTTCTATAATTAAATACCCAAGTTTTTGCGATTTTTTTATTTAAAAAGAAGTAATTAAAGTGTTTTCTACTGAAAATCTGTTTTTATTTGGTAAAAATGGTTAAAATTTGTGCTTTTACGCATTGCAATAACCGTTAGATAAGTAAAACAATACCGGAAAATGTTTCATTCCATAAGTAGGATTAAATTATAATATTGTTTAGATAAATATTCATTCTTATTTAAAATCTTTATATAACTATAGGTTTCCCTTATCAAAACCTACAATACTTTCTTCACAATGGGTAATTGCTGTAAATCGCGAAAATTGGACACCTTCAAATCATGATTTCATTTGTAAATGGCAAAAGGTGTCTCTCGCAAAAGCCATTCCAACTCAGGTTTTGTTTCCATAAAATTAAAACAAGTAAAAATAGTCTAAATAATTTTTTTCATTTAATGTAAAGAAATTACATCCACTTGAAATTGAAATAGAAAAAACCGGTGATGCTAACCTCTCACAGCCGAAATATTCGTGAATCACGTCAGAGTACCTAAAATATTACAAACACGCCGGTGGTCTGCTCGGCGTCACTTCCGTATTAACCGCCCGTAAAATCTTGTGTCTATTTCTTTATTATATCTATGCCAAGTACTAATTCGTCCATGGAGAGAGGGATACCATACATTCCGGAGACCGACATTTCTGTTTCCATTGTTAACATTACATGTATTCTTATTTATTTTGGTTATCTTTACATACTTTTAGTTTTTATAGAAAGGAGGTTTCCCTTTGTAAATAGAAATAATAAATAGAACAATATACAGGGTGTTAACTAAAAATGGCCAAAAACAAGAAGGTCGTTAAGTTGATAACGTGTGGAAGATGAGTTTTGGGAGCTGAAATTTTCAAACAAGAGTGCTTTTAAAGTAATCAGTTGAACATCGTCTTTAACACGTTATCAACTTAACGGCCTTCTTGATTTTGGCCTAATATTGCTCAACTTCCTATTTCGCAAATCAGATCGAGTCAAAGCTAGTTAACCATAGAATGTGACGGGGAACAACTTTCTAATTGGAACCTACTTCGTAGAACTTACGGTTCTCAAGTTAATTTTCGAATGACCTTGAAGACATTGTTCAAGGTCATTGACATTTTCATAGTTGGTTGACCCCCTGAGCACTCTATAACAACCTAAAATTTCAAAATCGTAGCTAAAACACATTTTGAGATATTCGCCCTGGTCCATTTTTTAGTTATATATGCAATAAATTGAGCTTTTTAATAAACTTAACTAGGGTAAGTTACGTTAACATGAAGTAATACACTTTTTAGAATTTAAGTTCGTCGCTTATTAGTCTAAAATGCAGTTCCTTTTTTTTTTTCAATAATATAGTCATCGGCTAATTATATTTTTGCTCATAATTTAAGTAATTACGACATTAACGAGTCTTACCAGAAGAAAATAGGGGGAAGTACGCTTCTAGTCAGCTTTGGAAAGGCGTCACTTTTCACGAATTTTCGCACCAAAACGGTTTGGCGGGAAATCGCGGATGAATACATCGTTTAAAAAATCAATTTTTCTTAAATAGAACAATTGTAACATAATGTCCTTCTCATTCTCTGCTAATTGAGCTAAGGCGTATTTGCTTTCGTCGTTTATAGCCGAGTTGAATCAAAACAAAAGTGGAACTACTTTTTCAGTTTGGTTTATTATGCGTAAAAAGGCATTTTCGTGGGTCACACGACGACTTCTATGGCTCAAAGCTACAGATACGTACTTCCCCTATTTTCTTCTGGTCTTACCTATCATTCGACCAAATTCCCATATAACAGAATAAGAACTGCAAATTAGACGGTTTACAAGAAGAATTCAACAACTATTTGATAAAATGATATAGGCCAGGATCTTAGGAAAGAAAACGCCTTCTACATTCAGTCGTATAACATCATAGTATTGCATTCACATTTTCAAACTCGGCCAGTAGGCGGCGACACTTCTGCCTAAAAATTTCTCTAAGCACGGGTCTATACTTAAAATTCTTAAAAATTATCCTTTAATCAAAGTATAAGTTGTTTTACCGTTAAAGGTAGGTCAGTTTAACCATTTTAACATCACCTTAAGCAATTTAATCTTATCCAACACAGCATACTTCTCATAACCAAACTTTACCCCCTAACCTCAAATAACCTAGACAAGATTTATAGAATCTCTCAATATATGCTGAATTAAAAATAGTATAGTAAAAATTTCCAATATCCAATTTTTAGTTCCTTTATTTTGAACGCTACTTGTTGGTCATATATCTGAAATTTATAACGTGTATTATTTTCATTAGGAATATTAAATTATTTTCATTTTCGCAACTAACGAATTCTGGAGGTGATTCAAACTATGATCTTCCTTGACGCCATGAAGCTTCTTTAGATCTTTAGTTCTTTAGTTCGATTAAAGCCCGACAAAGGGTTAAAAACCCATCACGTCGAGACTTGGAGGTGTGCTAATCGTACAGGACCTAGTTCGTAGCAAGGGCCTTCCGGAACTGAACACGGCCGGAAATGTCCTTTGGGTAATCCGGAAAGGAATTCCACTCCTGTATGGAGGAGGGGAGAAATGAATGTTTGCGGACGGCAAGTCTGAAGCCCGGATGGATCAAAGAGGCGACCCGATTCCCTCTTGGGGGGTGATGCCAGTCGGACAGGACCACCGAGAGGGGGGGGGGCGAGGGCACCACAGGAGCGATGAACCACGCTATTTGTGATCATGGGACGCTTAAGACGGCACCGCAAAGCTAAGGTGTCCCATTTGTTGTTCTTGAGCACGTTTGTCATCGACGTACTCCACGTGAATCCAACGCTGGTCACGAAGCGAAGGGTACGCCGCTGGATACTGTCAACCGCGTGGACGCCACTTGCAGTTGATGGGGACCAGACGGCCAGACAGTACTCCAGGATCGGAAGAACATAGGTTTTAACTCCTAACAACTTCGTCGCGAAGGAGCAGCGGGACAAGTGTCGGCGGATGAAACCCAAGGCCCTAGCTGCTTGAGCAATGACACGGTTGATGTGGGTTGACCTCTCCAGGGTGTCTGTTAAGGTCACTCCGAGACATTTTTGAGAGGAGACTGTGCACGGGTCAGCGCCTTGAATTACGTATTTCACTGAGTGAACTGGCTGACCAACTCTTCGAAGAGAGAGAACTGAGCACTTTGCAGAGTTTAGCGGTAGCAGCCACTGCTCACTCAACTTGCCGATAGCGTCGAGGTCGGATTGAAGAGCAACGCAGTCCTGTGTTGAGAAGATCGGCCTGGAGAGTGCAATGTCATCAGCGAGGATGTAAAGTTAAGAGACGTTGTTGTCTATGATGGCGTTGATGTAGATGATGAAGAAGAGAGGCCCCAGGACCGATCCTTGCGGTACGCCAGAGGAAGCAGGGAGCCAGTCGAAGGTGGTACCGGGGAGTACTACTCGAAACTTCCTGCTCTCGAGGTAAGCTGATAGCCAGTTCAGGGTCCTACCCCTGACCCCGCAGGAGTAAAGTTTGGCCTTGAGAAGCTCATACGGAACCGAATCAAAGGCTTTTCGAAAGTCAAGGAAAATGATATCCACTCGACCGGCTTGCTCCAGCCCAGAAGTCCAGGCGTCAACGCAGCAAAATAGCTGGGTTTCAGTGCTGAAGCCACTACGGAAACCGTGCTGAGACGGACTCATGAGGTTTTTCTGGATGAAGTGAGCCGAGATGGTGGACGCACTGACATGCTCGTCGGCTTTGAGGACCTGCGACAGGAGTGCAATCGGATGGTACTCCGTTGGGTCAGACTTGTCTCCACCCTTAGGGATCGGCGTGACGTTGGCCCGACGACAGTCATCCGGGATTTCTCCCGTGTCGTAGGAAAGCTGGAAAATGACAGTCACAGGAGTGGCTTAGACATCAGCACACCTGCGAAGGAGCCAGCATCGATTCCGTCTGGGCCCTGAGCTTTTTTTTTGGTTTGACCTTTGTGAGCATCTGGTGAATGCCTTTGACCGAGTAGTTTATATCGAACATTGGTGGGGAACGTGGTTCCAGGAGAGGAACGGTGTTTACATGGAAAAGAACGCCAGAAGGTGGAAGCCAGGAGATTGGCTTTGGCGGCTGAGAGAGGAGCCGACTCACGGGAGATTATGTCGAGAGGAGAGCCTCTTCATCGGAACATGGGCAGCGATCGCCTGTGTGATGGTAGTAGTGAGTGCGCTCCACACCTCTGCAATAGAAGTGGTGGCTATCAGGTTAACAGTTTCCAGTGACCTCTCCTTAGAAACTAAATCGGCCTTGTTGAAGTCAGGGACGGAACGAGGGAGGGCTCTGGGCGGGGGGCGAACCACTCGGATTCAGAGAAGGAGAATGTCGTGATCGCTGACTCCAGGTAGATGGGGGATTGTTGTCAGAGACAAGCACAAAGTCAAGAATATTGGTGGCCACGTCCTTGACCCTGGTAGGCTCGGTGACTCGCTGGGTAAAATAAGAGACCAACAGCGTATGAAGAAAGCTTTAAGCCACTGACGAGTGACTCGTGAGCGTAACCCAGTCAATAGTGGGAAAGTTGAGATCACCGATTATGATGAAGGAATGCACTCTAATTGTTAATGTAGTTAATCGTTTTTATCGAATATTTTTTAGTTTTAACGTTTCAATATAATAAGATAATCATTAAAGACACAGTAATTAAAATGCCTTGTTATCCTTAATATTCAGAATTTGGTAGAAATATAATGCATTTTCCAATTCAAAAGAAACACGGGTGAACTATTTTTAATATAAACTTGGATATTTTATAATTTGGTTGGATACCGAAACGAGTAACGAAGGCGCTCAGTTCCGAATAATGTTAATATAAAACTCTAAGGAGTCCTAAATAGGTTGGCTTAACGCCCAATGCAGATTTTCAGCAGTTGGCGAAAGGAAGCGAAGTCAAAGTGTGACCATAAGTATAGAGCTGCATTAGGTAGTCTGTCATCAGTTACGAAAAAGGAAAAGTATAAATCTTATAGAGTGTTGTCGTCTGATACGATTTTGAAAACTTGTAACGTCACAGCTGTAGTGTTAATAGTGGCCGCCATGACAGTTACCGTTTTTTATCAATAGGCAAATTACTATGGTGACGTCACAGGGTTTCAGACGACAACACTCTATTATGTTCCCTTACTCGTTATGCCAAAACGTAGATTCTTTTTATATATTTGGAAAGTTTTATAATAATTTTATGATGTAAGAAATAAACCAGTTGGCAAGCCAAAATATACCTCTCCTCGGAAGAATGATCCCTAGTGGTATTAATTTCTCGACACGACCCCCAAAGATATCTCCGCAATTCAGAGTTATTTACGAAAAACGTATTCTCGGTTCAAACCCTGCCCGGTATAAAATTTTAATTTTAGTTTTAAATAATTGAGACGAAACAATCGAGTTTAATTTATTCAGAATATTATAAATTAAGTAGTTACAACAGCGAGTTAGACTTACTAAAACAATGCACAATTGAATTTAACCCTTTTGACAGTACATGTTTATCAGTTGAATATAATACTAAGCAAATTTTAATGAAAGAAATATCTACAGATGGTAATTGTATTTTTCTCGCTTACGAAATACTTGCCGCATCTTTAACGCTAATTTTATTTCAACACTCGTAGACTTCCAGTTGACGTTGTGACACATACCGCATGAAAAAGACCAATGCCGTCCAATTTCCAATATCATATAATGACTCACACACACAGGAAATCATTGACTGCGTTAGAAATCGTGGATATCCAAAAATCCACACCAAATATATTTACTAACTAACCGCCAGCTCTTAAAGCAATAAACGTTAAATTATCTTATTTGAATTAACACAACTATATATAGGTCGTTAATAATACCCGTAAATAAATAACAAAAAACTAACCAAGTGGACCACCCACAGGGTCTACCCTTTAACCCTCTTATCTCGTCTGACTGCGCTAAAACAAGATTTAACCTTTAAAATTTCATTCGTAAAAAAACAGATTAGGCCTTCATAAATTCATTCATAAAAAAAGACTATTACCTATTATGGTTTAGATGAGTGTCTTAATTTCAGTGAACCTTAGCAGCTATCGGTGTTTCTGTGGTAGAGCGCCCGACTGCCAAGCCGAAAGGCCTGGGTTCGAAACCTGGGTGACGCATTTGTTTTTAATCAATAGAGAAACGCTAAATTATAATTTCTTCGATGCAATAATTTCAATTTCAATTCTATTTCAATTGAACCAAAATTTCGTACTCTATTAAATACGCTTCCGATAAAGCTGAAGGTCTAATTTTCAATGAAGCGTAACAAGTGTCGGTGGTTCTGTGGTAGAACGTCCGCCTGTCAAACAGGCGATCGCAAATTGATACTAAGACGAATACCGTGTACAACTGGTGGAAACCCTGCCATTGGACGTTGAGAGGTAGCATTACACTCAGCACTCGGTCCGTCCCAAAGTCATTAAGAAGAAGTTGGAGAGTAAACGCCCATACAAACACAACCGACTCAACATGCACAACCATCAGAACACAAACACAGCAAACTCAACACTCACAACATACGCATACATTACAAAAACGTAATACACCAAACCGTCACGACGGCGAGCGAAAAAACACCAACCAAACCCAACTGCAAATGAATCCGTTAACGCTCACCGTCACACGATGGTTTTGCCAACCCTTCGAGAAACTGCGAACGCAGTGATTACACTTTGCACCGAAAATGCGAACGCGTTCGCAGTCCTGACAGACAGACCCACAGACAGACAGACAGACAGACCCACAGACAGACACGGTGATTTTATAACCCCTCCTAGGGGACATAGTCCCCTCGGAGAGGTAAAAATGCCAATATTCCGATAAAATATTAATGTTTCTAGTGGTCGGCATTATCCATCCATTATCCGAGAAAATGTTGTATAAGTTTAAAAATTTATACTCCGGGGTATTACATAAAAGGATAATTTTCGGTCGGTTAATGATATATTTTAGAGAAAAAATTAACCGAATATAAATTATTTATTTTATTTTAAAAAGTAATAATTTTATTAGATAAGCAAAGCAATTTAATTATTTTTCGTAATCGATTTACGGCAAATATTATTTTTCTAATACGTTTTTTTTCGAATAATTATATTTCATGAAAAATTATATTTAAAAAAAACGAACAATCTTCAGCGATTAGCTGCTCTTTAAATTAATCGTACCAAAAATATAAAAATATATTCTTTGAAAATATCTTTTTTTACTAGAAAGTGGTTAATTGATAAGACGGATAAAGAATGTTTTTTATTCATTAACGGAAATAATCGATAATGTTTATTTTTCAAATATCTTTGTTACGAAAGAACATTTGTGGTATACAAAAAATTTATTCTTTGACAGATTTATCTATACGGATAATAATAGTTATCAGTTAACCGTACTAAATTGTTTATCCGAATAAAATAACTGAAACAAATAAGGTGATAGACTTCGGATAATTATTCATTATTCAAATCGCCGAGTACTACATTTTTATTTGTAATTTGACCGAGTGAGAATGCTCGGAGGCATTCTCACTCTTCTCAAGAGAGCTCGTGAAAAGAGATGACGTCACCTCCTGTGAGAAGGACCGTCAAAAATTTGAGAAGTGAGAATTCTCACTATCAAGAGAAGAATTCTTAGAATTTTGACGTGCCCCTGCCGGGAGTAGTGGCATACTCCTCTGCCTCTTTGAAGCAGAGTTTGTGGATGGCCGCGTGAGGACGACCACAAATCCCCCAATGGATGGTCGAAATACTTCCACCACGGTTGTCTCCACCCCTGTCCCCACGTATCCCTTCGTTGGCGTGGCCTTTACACATATCTCACCCCTGATTAATCAGATGGTCGAGCGGACTGAATTTTCTCGCACGTCACAATCACTCATAACGAGCTTTCAAAAAAAAACTTCGCCTAAGGTGTCTATTTCTTTATTATGTCTATGGTCCATGGTAAAGACACCAAACTGTAAAGTTAAAAAAAATACCGTCTGCTTCACCCATGGTTAGTAAATTTTAGGCTATAGAGTAGTGTCAGTGCTACATCACGCAACGTCACCCATGCTTTTTCCTATAGAGAAAAAAACGCGCCTAAAATGGCGGCCATGCTTCGATACGCTGTGGTTGGCAAGGGCTAAGGTTGGTAACTTCGTTGCCAACGAACATCGTGACGTCACTGAGATGAGATCCTATTGAAAACCAATGGGATCTCATCTGGGTGACATCAGCAACAGACGAATTTTTGAGGCAATCCAAAAAATTCTTTCAAACCGTTTCTCGATCGAGACCCCGTTGTGCTTCATTATGGGCATAGAGGAATAGCCCTGGAGTGGTATTGATAGTTCTGATTGTTCTAAGCACTGACTTTCCTCTTCAGAAATCGCGTAAAGGGGGATGTAGAAACGGGGGGGGGGTATGTCGAGGTAGACTTTTATCTATTCATACATTCCAACACAGGCAGCGCGATCTACCGGTTAGGGTTTGAATTCTTCAGAAAGTCTACCTCGACTTCCCCCCCCCTTTTTTTTCCCCGCCTCGAACTGACACTACGCTGTCGTATTTAGCGCCTTCTTTCCTTTCCCCTCCTCTACTATCCCTCCATGACCATGGGCCAATAAATGCTTCACCACCATTGAATTGAGAATAGTACCGCTAGAATGCCAATTTCAATCTGCCTTCTGCTCATCCTCCATGCTTCTGCGAAACAATTTTTGCAAAATTGAGAACTCTATCATTTGCTGGTGTTGCCATCCGCTGTTAGCGGTGGGAATTATATCCGATACAATTGAATTAATAGTACTAGTGTACTTTGAAAGTGATAGATGGCGCCACCCGTATAATGGTAGAGTCGACGGCTGAATGCTCACCGACTCGAAATTTCAGAATTTGTTTTGCGAAACCACGGCTCCCGAACGCGCCTTTGACATTCTAGCGGTACTATTCCCAATTCAATGTTCACCACCACTTAGGACTGGTGTCAACAAAGATTATATATACCCTTCGCTAAATAGACTGGCGTGTTCAATGTCTCAACTGGCATACGATAGCAGACGCTGGCTAAAATTTTCCCCGCGCTTCAGCAGTGCTACTAGTGGCGCCTCTAACGGCTGGTCAAAGGCTTCTCCCGTGTTTCGAAATTGTTAACAGGTTTTTTTGTATGGAGACGCCTGTCTAGTAAGCGAAGCGTATAGTCTTTGACTCTTTGGGTGTCAACAATTTGAAGAGGTTTAAACTTTCAACTTGAAGAGGTTTTAAACGTTTTGTCAATGCCCTTTTATTGGTGTTTTAATGGTAGTTCATTGCAAATATGAAATACGTGTAAGGAACCTAACATATGGTAAATTTTCTTTATATTTACATTTTAATGGTGTTTTTGTAATGAAGTTTGCCAAGTTGCATTTTACAAATCTAATCTATATTGAGACTGAAACTTCACACTTATGTAAAAGACATAATGGAAGGGGATTCGAATAAGGAACGGCAAGAAAATGAGCTGGAAATTTTACAAGCCATTTTCATTGATGATGTTGAAGATCTTCGTAAAGCCTCCGCATGGAAGGTAACTAAATTACTTCTTTATAAATTAATAAACTCATAATTCAAAGGTTTATCTGAAATCTGATAATAGGTCTGGAGACCTCTTGATATTGTCATTAAATTGCATCCGCAACAAAGCATGTCAGAAAATAAAGAAATTAATGTAACAGCTGATCTGCATATCAAATGTTCCGAAGATTATCCAAATGTGTAAGGGTTTCCTAAAGGTCCTTGTCCTCCTGGGCGGCACCCCTGATTTTAATTTGATTTATCCTTTTATTTACTTTTAGTATACCATCTATAATCATCAAAAATGGAAAGGGTTTGTCAAATGCCCAAATGCAAGAACTGAGAAAACAGTTAATGGAGATGGCTAATAATCTCAAAGGAGAAGTATGTACCATCTGTTTAATTCTCCATTTTTTAATTAAAGTTAACTATGTATACCTCCTTTTCATTAGGTTATGATACTTGATCTTACTCAACATGCCCAAAAATTCCTTCACGATCACAATAAACCTGTTTTTCAGTCATTCTACGAAGAAATGGTGCAAAATAAAAAGAAACAAGAGGAGCAAATTGCAGAAGCTGAGAGGAAACGTATAGAGTCGGAAAATAAACTGTTGGAGCAGCAGGTTTTCACTTTTTCTATTCTGAATTCATCTTGATACAAAAAATACAATATTTATATTTCAGCAAAAAGTCATTGAAGAAGAAATCAATCGAAAGCAAGAAGAATTAAAAGAGGAGTTGAGGAAAAGGCGGGTCTCATCATCATTGGTAGAAAAATTATTATTATTAAAAATAATCCTATAAAATTTACTAGTTTTTTTTTCTAATTTAAGAGTGAAAGTAGCAATGGTAGCTACTCAAGTGATAAACCAGAAAGAAATTCTCGAAATAAAAGTAGCCCAAGTCCTCAGAAAGAAAGAAAAAGGTGACTACTAATGGTGATATTAAAGTCTAACTCCAGTATTTGTAATTTCCATTGGCTATTTCAGTGTAAAGAATGTTTGCCATCATTCCGGAGTTGCAATTTTATCATATAAAAGTACTTCTAAAAGAACCGTGCAAAGGGGAGAATGTTTATCGCATAGCCCTAGGGGAAGCGCAACTATGATTGGAATGGATGTAGACAGTGGAAAAATGGTTGTGATTATAGAATGGGTTATTTCCCACTCTTTCAAAACTAGTAAACATTCCAGTGACATTCATAAACAAGTGTGAAATACGCAATTTTATTTAATGTTATTTGTATGCTCTTTTTTAACATAGTTTTAATTTTGGTGATAGATAGCTAGTATAGAACAAGAGTTTGCTGTGATTTCTAAAAATAGCCATGAAGGCTTAATTCCTTACCATGCGATTAACCACGAAATTGAACGTGATAGAGTTTTTATTTATGTGAGTAAAATTATTCATTTTGTTTTTTTTTTTAATTTACTAAGAATGATGTTTATTTTAGCTTTTTCAAGAATATGTGAAAGGATCAACTTTATCCAGTTACCTTTCACAAAATATTTCTCTAGAACCAAATTTATTGAGACACTTTAGCAAACTCATTGTGGAAATTTTAACTTTCATGCATGACAATGATGTTGTGCATCGGGATTTGAGAGTACATTTAAAAAATTATTTGTTTGAATGAACTTTTTAAAAGAAAACTTGCTTTTTAGGCTACTAGTATTTTTATTGACGATCACGGGTGTGTCAAAATTTGTGATTTTACACTTGATAAGAGGTTTGTTCTTTTTAGAAAAACAGTGCAACTTTATAGTTTGGGTAATTGTTTTTTTTCTATATTTACATTTTAGATTGTTTGACTTGTACAATAGCTATTTATTGGAACCTGTACCTGATCCATATCCTCCGACATTAGGCCGTGGAAGTAAAAAAGGAGATGTTTATAGATTTGTTAGTAGAATATTTACTATTTAACCTATTACTTTGAGTTTCTGACTTATATTTTAAAATCCAGGGGGTGATTGCATTATCATTAAGCGTTGGCGAATTAGTTACAGATGTAGCTCCCAAAGTTCCTACTTCTCTGTCCCCTGATTTACAAGATTTTCTTAAAAAGTAAATCAAGTAACCGCAAATTTGGTTTATGGTTTTTTAATAAGGGTTGTTGATTTTCGTAGCTGTCTTCATCCTAATGAAAGAGAACGTTGGACATTTTCCCAACTTTTAAATCATCCGTTTTTAAAACATAACCCTTCTAACCTGTCGCTTATTGACAAACAAAGTGCCAATGATTCCAAAAACTTTCAATTAGATGGAGCCGAATCCGATACGTTGCTACAAGTTCCTAATTTAAACATTGATGTGGGCAATCAATCACGATTGTACAGTGAATTTGAGATACTCATGTTTCTTGGCAGTGGTGGTTTTGGAGATGTTCTCAAGGTTAAAGGCTTCATTATTATTTGATTAAATTTTACTATGATTAATTAATTTAAAATTTAGGTCAGGAATCGGTTAGATGGAAGGGTGTATGCAATCAAAAGAATATCGCTGGATCCCTCTAGGCAACAGCTAAACAGAAAAATTATGAGGGAAGTTAAACTTCTCTCGCGACTGAATCATGAGAATATAGTTCGTTACTATAATTCCTGGATAGAAACAAGTCAAACCGCCGAAAATGTAGACGTTTCCTCAACAAGTCAGAGTGAAAATTCAGTCGAAGTAAAGATAAATACTTTCAAGAAAGTTCCTATTTCAAATAAAACATTTTTAGAAGACGATTTAGAGAAGTTTGCCCCTCCACAAGTAAGTTCATTGCGTTTTTCAGTTTCCTATTTATTTTTTAGCGTAATATTTGTTACAGATTGATAATTCTGTAGAATGGAGCGTTTCTTATGAACCAGTTGTAGATGTAATTTCATCATCATCATCTGATGAGGACGACGAGGAAGATGACATTTATGGATCTTCTTTGATGTAAGAGTGTTCCATTCAGGCTCGGAAATAAGAAAGTACTGACCCTCCCTAATGCTGACATATTAAATATCCAAGTTAATAGTACAATAGTAATTTTTTTATAAGTTCCTGTAATCTCCGGTATACATGCTGGGGCTTATATGGTACTAATAGTTTAAAAATTGAGGTTGCGACTGACCTACTGAATTTTTTAAATCAATTTCTGTGTGCTGGCTATTAGAAAGTAAACCTTCGCCATCTTATGGTGACGATCATAGTTCCTGTGTGTCGCCAATGGGGAAACTTATTAATGACATCAGTTTTTTTCCAAGTGTGGTCTCCATAGAGCCCTTATTTTTTGTCTATTTTTGGTATTAAACTGCTTTCTTAAATCCGAGAGTGGTTCCAATGGGGGTTTTAAGTGATGTTTAACATATATTTATCATTTACAGACAACGAACAGATTCCTCTGAAAGTGTCATTTTTGAAGCGGCTTCCAATAATAATAACGAAAAATCTAGGGTAATTTACAACTCTCGATTGGTCAACACTATTTAATTTCATGTAGGTTAACCAAAAACTTAAATAATAGGAAACAAGTAAACAAGATAGTGTTTCCACTGGCGAAAGTGCCAACGAGACTAAGCCAAAACCTAAATGTTTGCAGTTTATGTATATTCAGGTACTGACTGAAATACGATAATTTGATCCCAGAGTTTTAACGTTCTAGTTTTTTAGATGGAATTTTGTGAAAAGAGCACTCTGAGAATGTTAATAGATTGTAAACTGTACGAAGACACTCTGTTGGTTTGGAGACTGTTTAGAGAAATTATTGAAGGGCTCGTTCATATCCATCAACAGGGCATGATACATCGCGATTTGAAGCCTGTTAATATATTTTTAGATTCAAACAATCATATCAAAATTGGTGACTTTGGTTTGGCAACCACCGATATTATTTCCAAAGTTAGTTCTGCAAATAAATGTCTATATTTCTGTTTAATAATAATTGAGCCCCTTATTCAGGCATCATTGGCTGATGTTTCGGGTAATTTGGGCACAAATAGTTTTTGCTCTCCAAATATTTCAATGGAAAAGTCCCAACTGGATCTTTTGGGAAATGAAAACATGACTGGAAGGGTAGGAACAGCTCTATATGTTGCTCCCGAGCTTCTACTGGGCAATAATAAAATTGCTTACAATCAGGTATTTTTATGAAAATTTCTTTTCACTGCCGGCTTTTAATAATAATTTTTAATATTTTTTGTAGAAAGTTGATATCTATAGTTTAGGTATAATATTCTTTGAAATGTGTTACCCGGCACCTTCTACGGGTATGGAGCGTATTACTTTACTGACAAAACTCCGATTACCTGATATTACAATGCCAAATGACGCTGAAGAAATGATGGACTCTCGTCAAGTAAATATTTTCATGTTAATGTAAAATTTCATTTTTTTATCATTATTGTTTTCAGATATATTTGATTAAATGGTTGCTTCAACACGATCTGAGTAAAAGACCAAGTTCCGAAGAACTGCTGGCATCAGATGTACTTCCACCTCCGCAACTAGAGGAAGCTGAATTGGATGAAATGTTAAGGCATACAGTTTCAAATCCTCAAAGCAAAAGCTTCAAGAGAATGGTTGGAGCTCTATTCAGACAGAAAACATCACCAGCCGCTGATTTTACTTATGACTTGGATGCCTCTAAAGGAACAGGTTCTATGAAATATTTCAACGTTTTAAACTCGACTGTAGAGAGTGTGGAGAAAATACTAAAAAAGCATGGTGCTATTAAAATAACCGTACCAACAATGATGCCTAAGAATTATTTGACTGAAAGAAGTGAAACTAACGTGCATCTAATGGATCACGGGGGTGGAATCGTTACTTTGCCAAGTAATCTTCGGGTAAATTTTTTACTTTTCTGTTTACACAAAACATATATAAACATTTTTCTACATTGCACTAGATTTCATTCGCTCGTTATGTAGCCAGAAGGGACATAACTCAACTGAAAAGATATGCTATAGAGAAAATTTTCTTGGAAAGGAAGGTATATGGCTGTCATCCAAGGGAAATGTACCAGTGTGTATTTGATATTGTAACTCCAGTTTCCGATACGTAAGCACTTACACTTTAATTCATTTTTCATTATACCATAAGTGGATAAGAAACATAAGTATGGCACAGAGTTAAATTGGTTAATGATAAGTCTGTTGTGGAGTGATTGTGATATAGGAAGTTTCCGAACAAGAAACTCGTCCCTTCCTACTCTTTCCATTGCCAAAATAGTTGGATGGCAAGAAATAAGAGCGTACACAGGTTTTGGTTTGAAATTAGAATAAAAACTAACTTGTGAAATGGAGCCAGTGTTTATAATAGTTATTTTTAACTTCCGATTCCATAATTCATCACTATTTTCCAAAAGTAAGCGTTATTTACACTTTTGAAAGCATTTCAATTTTCAATAGGCCTTGGCTGGTCCGTTGAAAAGCCTGCCGGCAGACTGTCAGCGATTAAGGGCTTCCTACAAATACTAGGAGCAATTCGCGGAAAGTTGTCAGTCTGTCGGTACGTAATGGTTTATATTGTCATTGGCGAAACAGACAATCATTAAAAAGTTGCATTGGGTGAATAGGAAGTGTCATACTTATGTTTCTTATCCACTTATGACTATACTGATTAATTTTATCATAATCTTTAGACTTCTTCCCGATGCTGAAATCCTAGCTGTAGCTAGTGAAATTTTGTCAGAATTTCCTAGTCTTCTTGCAAGAGGTTACTATGTTCGTCTCAACCATTTAAACCTACTTAAAGCCATTCTGTTAAGTTCGGGAATTGCTGAAGAAAAACACAAGGACATCTTGCAGATTCTTTCTGACATAAAGGTGGTGTTCCCCCTTGCTCGCAACACTATTTTAAAACTTTACAATTTAAAAATGTTTTTACAGGCAAAATCTGTCTGTAAAGATAAGTTACACGATGAGCTATCCAAAATAAAAATCAGTGAGCAAGCAATCTCATCCTTATTTCGATATATTGAAGTTGAAGACTCTTTAACCAGAGTGGATCAAATGCTGAGAGCTGTGACGAAACGAAAAGGTCAAGCTGCTGCCATGGCAAGTCAAAGCTTACATGAAATCCAAAACCTCCTGAAATATACAGAAATGCTTGGATTAAAGATACCTGTAAGGTTTTTGTTCTGAGAACTTAACAATTACAAAAAACTTTGAATAACCTTTCCCAGGTTGTAGTTTCTCCTGGATTCGTCTTTGGTGCTCCTTTATACTCTGGCATTGTTTTTCAAATAGTTTGCGAATTGAACAAGAAAGATGGCAAAGGAAAAATTGATGTTATTGCTGTCGGTGGTCGATTTGATAAACTGGTAACATTTATTTTAAAGACTTGGAAACTATTTCCCGTTAAAAAAGTGCAAACAGATATTTTACAAATTAAAATATATTGCCAAGCATGATCAAAGAAGCAAAATTGTGATGTCCTTTAACATATTTTTTTTGGGATAACAAGTGTTTCTTTTATAGATTTCGAGTTTTCGTATGAATCCATCTAAGGATAATCAGTTTGCTGTTGGATTCAGCATTGATTTGGAAAAAATTATCAATTGTCAACTGGATAATCAAGAAGTACCGTATTTTCAAATATTTTTTTTAAAATTTAGTATGAAAGCAATACATAATAATTATATAAATCCTTTTCTTTAGATTCCGTCATTGTATGATGCGGTTCTTTGTTCAGTTGGACAAAAACAAATGATTAAGGAGAAGTGTTCAGTTTTGAAAAATTTGTGGGCTTGTGGAATATACACGCATGTCATCTATGATTCTTCTATAGTGGGCTTTTCTTATTTTTCTGGCCTTTATTTTACCTCCGTTGGTTTTAATAACAATATTTTCAACACCTTTAAGAGTTTAGAAGAAGTTGGAGTATTTTGCAAAGAAAACAATGTGTTGCTGTTATTAATACTTAAAGAAAATGATCTGTCAAATATTAAAGTTCGTTTGTATGAGAAAGACCGTTTCACAGAGAAAAAATTTCCTCTAACAGATATTTTATGGGACTACATAGTGAAACTTGTGAGTCAAAAAAGGTAAATTCCTTGTTGTTTACAACCCCTAAATGTAAAATTAATATTCATTTGGTGCACTTTTAGTGAGCAAATAGAGGGTCAACAAAGCATAAGAAATGAACTGATTCGAACAAGCAGCTCATCTGACACATCAGAGAAAGTCTGGACGTCTCAAACGCCTCTGATAAAAATTACTTTTGTTCCTATTGACAAGTCCCTAACTTTAACCAAAAAGAAAAGGCTAGAAGGAATTGTATGAGTTGCACAATAATTTATTTTATCTATTTAAATTTCATGTAATATATCTTTCTAGATCTTAACAAATCTTAGCCAAAGTCCCTGTATGCAGCTAATATCTGGCAAAACGTGTGTGGAGCTAATTGTCATTGATTTAGTGTCACCCATAATTAAAACCATAGCATCTTATATTGAAGTAAGAATTAAATTTATATTAAAAACATTGTTATATTTATTCTTATTTGAAATTAGATCGACTTTGATGAAAACGCTTTTCAAGAGAGTCTAAGCACTATAATTGAAAAGTAATTGAATTTAATATCTTTCTAATTTCTATTAAGCAGGTGTAATAACTTAGTTTGTTTATAGGCATCATAGCTATAGGAAATATCTAACCAAGGTGTTTGATATTATTTATGAATTAAAGTTTGAAAAAAAGTAAGATTTAGATAAAATTTTGTAGGTTTAAAAAGGATTTCTCTAATAATGCTTTCTTTCAGCTGTTCTGTTATAGCTCTGTTCAGCTCTATAGACTATGTTTATAAATTATTACTTTGATGAAATTAATGTAAATAATTTGTAAATAATGTTTTTTTTTAAATTTCTTAAAATACGTTTTGTAATTGGTGTGAATGTGCGAAACAATGAATCTTTGCTATCGTTAAAATAGGCACAAATCCCTCGCTAGATGGCACCAAAGATAATATTATCGTTTAGGTAAACGAGGTCTATTATCTTAGATGGCACGGATTTAAATTAAGTCCGACGCAGCGTTTACCAAACTTCCTATAATTATAATACTATTTGATAATTTTTAGCTAATTTTTTGGTCGTATTATAATTTCGCTATTATAATTTCGACTGCGTACCGTTTTTTGATAATTCGCTATTGGCATACTATTGCAAGAGCAAGTGGGTTGTAGGGGTACAGATTCAATAAGAAATATAAGTTATACTTGGGATTGTACAGGCTTTTATTATTAGAAAACCATCTTTAATATGTACAAATGAAAAAGTAAATAGGGGGAGAAAGTCTATCACTGCCTTCAGATTTTACCTTCCACCATGCTTGACGCCCTTTTTAAAGAGCTAGTGATCACGTGAGATTTCTAACCAATAAGGATAGCACATTACGCGTGAAGTAGTGTATTTTTTTATTTTTTTTAGAAGCTCGTTATGAGCGATTGTAACGGGTGGGACAATTCAGTCCGCTCGTCCATTTGATTAATCAGGTGCGAGATATGTGTTACGGCCACGCCAACAGGGGGATACTTGGGGATAGGGTTGGGACACCCGTGGCGGAAGTATGACAACCACCCGTTGGGGGATTAGTGGTCGTCCTCACACGGCCATCCACAAACTCTGCCTCCCGGACGCCTGGGATTACAGGAGTGAGCCACTACTCCCGGCAAGTAGTGTATTTGTGTTATTCCGGTCCGCGCTCAAGATGAAATTTTTTAATTTTATTCCCTGGCAACCATGTCACCACCTCGCGATTTCAAATAGTCTCTCTGTCAAATGCTGACCATTATTTCCTTCGATAACGGTTGATTTTAATTAATAATTACTATATCAATTGTAAAATAACCAAAAAAAGCTCGTAGCTATAGCTATTATTTCAGTTAAACTTGCAAATTGTTAGGCCTTAACATCGTAGATTTACCAATAAGTCCCGTTTTCTGCTCTTAGATGGCGCCACGCTCTCCACGATTTAAGTGAGCGTTATTCTAGCATGGACTGTATTTAGCTATAATACAGTCCATGATTCTAGTTACGGTTTATTTCTTTTCAAAAGTCGTGTTATTATTTTTAAAATGTCGCATTTTAGTTTCTATCATATATCTACTTTATTTTGGAACTAAATTAACCAAATTATTGAAAGTTTAATATTCACGTATTTTATAGAGAACTATTTTTCATCGTGGCGGAGTACAACCGATACCTTTGTGTTCCTGTAAAGAGGCGAGGGGGAAGTCATTTCCGAAGCCCCAAAATTTTACCCCTCAAATAAGACGTCGTGCGGTTTATTTAGAAAGGAACTTTGCCAACCAAGCCGAATCCGGCTTATGCGCAGGCATTGACAGAAAGAAACAGTATAGTAAATTACCAATAAAGTAACAAAATAAAAAAATAAAATACATACAATAAGCCTTTTCAGTTTACATAGAGCCACGTAGTGGCAAATGCTAGAAGCTCATGAACTGCTGGATTTTCGTCTGCTAAGCAGATAATTTTTCAATAAAGCGTCTGCTTAGCAGACGAAAATCCAGCAGCTTATGAGCTTCTTGCATTTGCCACTACGTGGCTCTATGTAAACTGAAAAGGCTAATTATATAAAAAATGAAATAATTAAAAAAAAAATACAGGTACGTTAGACATACAGACTAGGGATGGGATGCGAGGTGGTCTGTTACAGCAGTTCTAAATTTATGATAGTCGTTTATTGCAACAATATCCTGCGGGAGCTTATTCCAATCGTTAATTACTGAGTGGGCAAAACAATTAAGGCGTAAAGCCGTGTTGGCACGAGGTTTCTTAAGTTTAAGGGAATGACCTCTAGTGCGGTTATCTGTGTCTAGCGAAAAATAATCAGAGAAACCTAGATCTCCCTATTTACTTTTGCTGTTACCCGATCTTGCGAAAATTTACGAAAAACTGGCACTCGCCCGCCTAGTGTGGTCATAGAGAATTTATTCTCTATGGTGTGGTTCCTGGAGATTAATAACGTCCTACCGCCGGAGCAATCGGGGTTCCGCTAGGGTAGTGTTGAAGATAAGAAACGTTATCGGCTTTTCCAGTTTCGTTTTTTTAACAGATTAAAATGTTAAATGTAAATAAGATATTCTTTTTAATTTTGCTAATCTTTGTTTACTATTTTTTAACCTAGTATATATATATATATATATATATATATATATATATATATCCGCTTATAGCGTTTATTATCGTGTCATTATATTCTGTCATTCCATCTTGTACAGTATTCACTATTAATATATTTTAATTAATATATTATGACTTCTTACTAGTTCGTAAGTTTAGTGTAGTGTAGGCTTTGCTGTTATCATTGGTGTTTAAAAACTCCAATAGGTTATGGGCCCAGGACGCTTCCACTACGCCACAACAACACTTATGGACTAGTCTACTGCCTGCTGTATCCGGTATCCTGCTCCCAGTTACTACACCGTATTCTGGTCAATAGTTCCCGAAAGCAACCATGGATAGTCTACTTCGCACCAGCATTGGGGGTCTGATTGCAGCAAACGGTCTCGTTGCTTGCTCATCATCTGAAGCAGCATGGTACTTTGACTCGGGTGCTACACAGCATATCACGAACGACGCCACAAAGTTCCTAAATTTCCGCAAGTTCGCTACTCCAGCGACTCTTCAGATTGGAAACAAGACGCAGATGACAGCGGATGGTGAAGGAGACATAAGGATTCAGTTCCGGATCGGAAAGAAACTCTATCAAGAGGTCGTCCACAATGTCTGGCACATCCGTGACTTTGCCTGCAACGTTTTCTCGCTGAAAAGCACAATGAAGAGAAACAAGAATCTGGAGTTCAAGGTCACAGCAAATTCTTGCGGTCTCTATGAAGTTGTTGGAGGCAAAAGGAAACTTTGTGTACCTGGCAAGGTCGAGAGTCTGTATCGTCTGGATATCAAAGTCGAGCAGCCATCATGATCCGCTCACATCGCAGCAGATCCGAGAAATGACCGGAAATCAAATCTCCAAGTCTGGTATGAACGCATGGGTCATCAGGATAAACGGCATGTAGCAGCGACGTTACGGAGACTCGGATACGAAGTTCTAAACCAGACATCTGAAAAGCTCTGTGAGGGGTGCATCTACGGCAAGATGACTAGGCACAGTTTCGGCACTCGTTTGGAGAAGGCTACGAAACCAGGTGAAAGGATCCATTCAGATCTCTGGGGACCATCACCGACACCGTCCATGAAGGGGAAGAAATACTACCTCCTATTCAAAGACGAGTATTCCAGTGTTCGAGCCGTATATTTCCTAACGAAGAAATCCAAAGTCGTCAACTGTTTCAAAGATTTCTTTGCCTTTTGCCGAATCCGCAATCACACAGTACAAGAGCTGGTCACGGACAATGGAACTGAATATGTCAATGAAGAGTTCCGTCAATGGACGTCTCAAGAAGGGTTACATCACCGCAAGTCCATGCCATACACGCCCGAACAGAATGGGGTCGCTGAACGAGAAAATCGTACGATCATGGAGTCTGTAATGTTGTGTTACTCGTTAGGCAAAGAACACTACATTCTTAGGTTACGATAAAAGCCTAAAAGACTTATTAACTGAGATAAATAGTTCGTCGTGATTACAAATGAAAGTGATGAGAGAGAGTGCCAGTTTATGCTTTGATACATTGTATTTATACGGAATCTAAAAAACATATTTATTTAATAGAGATAAGATAATCGATGATAAGAAAGTCTACTTTATCTATTATACAACATGTAAGGGCCATGTTTACATTCCAGATCGGACCTACCACCGAAAACTCTGGGCTGAAGCGGTGAACATGGCCGTCTATATCTTGAACCGAACAGCACCTACATGCATTGCTGGGAAGACACCGTTCGAATTGTGGACAGGGAAGACAAACCCATCGATCCAGCATCTGCGGGGCTTTGGCACTGAGTGCTTTGTCCACATACCAAAAGAGAAACGAAAAAAGCTGTCTCGGAAGGCGTATAGAGGTTTCTTGGTTGGCTATGAAGACAATGCAGACGGATATCGAGTTTTTGTTCCAGAGCTGAACGATGTCCTAAGATCTCGAGATGTTAAATTCAATCCCGAGACGTGCGTTCCTGATTCCTGGATTCGTGTCTCTGAGGAGTTGTCCAGCCAGGGCCAGCAGTTGACAGACGATTTGGTTTGCCAAGACCGGCCAACCAGAGCCACTAACGCACCAACAGACTGGCCAACCAGAGCCACCAACTCATCAAAAGACGGACCAACCAGAGCCGCTAATGCACCATCAGGCATGCCAACCAGAGCTGCTGACTACTCAAAAGACGAGACAACCAAGTCCGTCGAAGCGTCGGAAGACGTGGCTACCGGACACAATGAGGCAACAGTCTCTGACGAAATGTCAGACAACCGCTGTGAGAAGAGTGGTCCGGTACTCAGAGATCGCTCAACGCTCAAGAGAGTTCAGCCATGCCATACCTGTCATCCAGGAAATAAAGCGTTCCTGATCTGTGATACATTACCACAGACTGCAAGAGAAGCACGTTCAAGCAGCGAATCCATAGAATGGCAGAAAGCAATGTCAGATGAGCTTTCCGCAATGAAGAAACACGATGTCTACGAGATGGTCGATCCCTCGCCTGGTCGGAAAATCGTCGGAAATCGTTGGATTTTTCGTGCGAAGAATAATGAAGATAGGACTGTCATCAAATGTAAAGCCCGGCTCGTAACAAAAGACTACACGCAACGAGAAGGTATCGACTACGACGAGACTTTCGCACCAGTTGCTCGTTTCGGGACGCTACGAATTTTTCTCAGTCTGGTCACCAAGGAAAATCTTATTCTAAGACAATTTGACGTAAAGACTGCATTTCTTCATGGAAAACTATTCGAAGAAATCTACCTGCGCCAACCCGAAGGTTTCGACGACGGTAGCGGACGAGTCTGGAAGTTACGGAAAAGTCTTTACGGTCTCAAGCAATCTCAACGATGCTGGAACGAGCGAATCGACAAGTTCCTACGTAACCATTTATTCAAAAGCGCTGACGACGTTTTCTTGGTCCTCATCCTCTACGTTGATGATGGTCTGATCGCTGGAAGTACAATCGAAGCGGTTGACGACTTCCTCCTAAACTTCAGTGACGAATTCGAAATCCTCACGGGAAGAGCATCAACCTACCTTGGCCTGAAAATCGATACGTTGAAAGACTGATCCATATTTCTACACCAGAGCGCCTATGTCGAAAATGTCTTAGAGAGGTTCAACATGCAAGACTCCAAACCAGTAAAAACTCCCAACGGCAGTCCAGACACGACCGATCAGAGTCAAGAGAGCTTTGAGTCAACAACCATGTACGCCTCAACCATTGGAAGTCTCAGATACGCAGCCACAGGAACACGACCTGACATAGAATACGCTGTCAATCGAGCATCTCAAGCCATGGCCAATCCCACAGTCGCTGACTGGAACTGGGTTAAAAGAATCTTTCGATATCTCAGAGGGACCACAACACTTGGTCGCCTATTCAAGGCAGGCGACTCCATGACGACAAACCCTTACAGCGACGCTGACTATGCTGGCTGCGAAAAGACGAGACGTTCAACGTCTGGAGTTGTATGCTTAATTGGTACAACTCCCGTCATTTGGGCGAGCAGGAAGCAACAATCCGTTGCCCTATCAACCACAGAGGCCGAGCTGGTAGCTGCCACTAAAGCTGTGAAGGATGTCGTCTGGCTTGAACGGGTTAAGTCATTCCTGGGTGTCATAGACGATAATTTCCCGACACTTCGAGTCGACAACGCAGGAGCCATCAAACTCATAAAAATTCCAGAGTTTCACCGCCGAACGAAATATATCAGTATTCGTCAATACTACGTTCGTGAACTGGTTGAAGAGGGCATCATCAACGTCATGTATGTCCCAAGTGAAGAACAACTAGCGGACATATTCACCAAGTCTCTGTCCGCAGAAGTCTTCATTCGTCTTCGTCAAAAACTCAACCTCCGTTACCTTGAAAACAGGGGCGGCTCCAGACAAATATTTTTGGGGGGGGGGGGGCACCGTCGTAGATTTTTTTCAAGACATAAAAACAGACACTTGGGGATTTGTTTACCCATGCACCGTAATACAGTACTAGAAAAGTGGTGTAGGGGAAAGAGGAATACTGGGCCTTGATTTAGGTCAAGAGAGTCCACCCATGGCACTGTAGGTATTAGTGCACCATAGGCATTGTATAAAACCATAAAACTCAATAAAGCTTTTTAGACATTAATAGAATATTTTTATAAGAAAGCACTTTTTAATGATTTTATATTCTAAAGTTCCCATAAAACTTATCGTTTGTCCCTTATATAGGCCTACTACTACTTGGTTTAGTTACGACGAAAATTACGACGCCATCGTTGAACGGTTGCACTACAACCGTAATTTCATAAATAGGCTTACTAAAATAATTTTATCACTAAGATACTTGTGACTTACCATAATCGCATACGTGCACCCAAACAAGTTGAAGTAGCGACAAAAACGAGGTTTTTGTGTAGTTATAAATTGTAATTATAAATAACAATAACATTTCCTGAAGTTTAATAAAAAAACACAATGTATAGTACATTTTCCATTGGCCTGGATCGCGCCCTTGCCTCCTCTAGAAGAAGGAATGGGAACGGCCGACAACGCCTCGCCGTTAAGCGCTGCAGCCGCCGCGGCCTTGAAATTTATCTCCAAATACGGGTCTCGATTTTCCAGAAGTGAGTCAGTGACTCGGCCTGCAGCTGCAAAAACTTTAGCCTACAGGTGACGGTCGAAGCCATAGATATATGAAACGTATATAAAGGTCTAGATAAATTATTTCAAAGGGAGTCAATACGAAGGTGACAAGTAGCAGAAAAGCGTAATTTCTGCAGGCTATCCTTATAAGGCGATATCTATCGGTAAGAAAGCTCGTGCTATCGTCGCGAGAGCCATTGTCTCCTGCTTTAAAATTATACTAAAAGTCACCAACAGATGGTGTCTAAAGACTACGGCCTGCGGAAAGGTCAAGCACTTAGTAAGTTAGTAGTAAAATGCAAAGAGAGCTAGCGCTCTTGGTCACGTGCCTTCCTCGGCGTCTGCTAGGTGTCAATTCCGTATTTTATGTTAGGCTTAGACGCCCCGAAATTTATCTAGACCTTTATATACATTTCTTATATCTATGGTCGAAGCAAAGATAATATAACCATGGCCGAATCAACTAACGTCGTCCATGATATAACTACGTACCCTATATTCGAAATCACGGCGTTTCTCGATAGCGCGTTTTCTGTTGAGCCTCTTACTGAGTTCGCGCCGGAATTTCGGAAAAATCGGGCTCCATAGCAGGGTGGGAAATATGGAATTTCAAGAGATAACCCAAGATTATATTACTCACCTTTAGTTTTCTTTCGTTTAGAAACATTTTTAGAGCTACAGGCATGATCCATTATTGTTTTAAAACCATATAACGCAAAAATATCTGGTATCTTGAAAACCGCCAGTCAAAAACAACGGCGCAATTTTCACTAAAACTTTACGTTTTAACTATATGTCGGTAGCCCTGCCAGCTCCATGGAGGCCATTTTTTCCGACTTCCGCCGGGAACTCAGTAAGAGCCTGCGTTACGTTCAAGGAGCTTGATTTCCAATCTAGGGTACGTAGTTATATTATCTTTGCCTTTATGCATCAGCCATTGGATACAGGGGGTTTAAAGGGGTACAGGGGGGTTTGGTACGACTGCGAGTTTGAGGGGAGTACTACGTAAATTCTCGCATGGAGAAAGTCGGAGAGGGTACCACGGTAATTATCACATGGGAAAAACGGAGAGGGGGTACCACGGTAATTATCACATGGGGAAAAGGGGAAGGTGGGTACCACGGTAATTATCACATGGGGAAAGGGGGAGGAAGGGCCTTACTGGGGGTACCCCGGTAATTATAACATGGGGGAAAAGGGGAGGTAGGGCCTTACTGGGGTGGTTCTACTTTGGGGAAAAGGGTACCATGGAAATTATCGCATGGGAAAAGGGGGAGGGGGCCTTACGGGGGGAGGTCGACTAAGGGGTTAAGGGTACCATGGAAATTATCGCATGGGAAAAAAGGGAGTGGGCCTTACTGCGGTGGTTCGACTATGGGGAAAAGGTTACCACGGTAATTATCACATGGGAAAAAGGGGGAAGGTGGGTACCACGGTAATTATCACATGGGAAAAAGGGGAAGGTGTGTACCACGGTAATTATCACATGGGAAAAATGGGGAAGGGGTACCCCGGTAACTATCACATGGGGAAAAGGGGGAAGAATTAGGGCCTTACTGGGGGTACCCCGGTAATTATCACATGGGGAAAAAGGGGAGAAAGGGCCTTACTGGGGTGGTTCTACTTTGGGGAAAAGGGTACCATGGAAATAATCACCCTTCCCGCACACGCACACGCACACGCATCCGCAATAGTCACACACCCACCCACCCTACCCGAGCCCCAATGTCTGTCTACGCCACTGAAGTAGTTGCGACTTTTTTAAAAGTTATCTTGGTTCTTATTTTAGGTTCTGGCAATAACGATGGACAACGCGTCCAGGAGCTCGAAAAACAGAGTAGCGATATTGGAAACAGATACAGTTCAAACACTCGCATCCGATGCTTTGCCCATATTTTGAATCTTTCGGTGCAAAAGTTACTCAAACAGCTTAAGTCGCAACCAAGTTGTGACACGGAAGAGCAATACTTAAAAAGGTCCGAAGATAGTGCTCCCACAGATAGCAACGTTGGTAACGCAGTTACAAAGGTAATTAAATCGATTGGGGTTGAGTATGACCAAGAATGTATTTATTTATACTCAGGGAGAATGAATATGTCGAGATTATTTTTAGCGTTTCTCCAATTCCACCCGTTGGGGTCCCCGGTATGCTCCTCCGCTTTAATAAAATCAAATAATACGATATAATACCATAGACTAAAAAAAGATCCAGAAAGGCGACAATAAATAGTCTTTTATGTGGTCGATCTCGAGTCGAGCATTCATTAAACCTTTAGCATACGAAAGTACAGGGATTGTCACACTTTTGGTAATTATGTCACTTTTTCTTACACGTATATTTTACGTTTCGTGAGCGTTCTAATAATTTTAAACTTTGTATTTTATATTTCTCATTTTGTTGCTTTGGTAATTTAATAACGTTTTGGGTCTAAAGTTGGTTTTTTGTTCTATTGATATTGTAAATTTGTTTAATATAATAACATTTGTAATATTTATAATTAAAATAAAAAATAATCTGCTGGTTGGGATAGCGGCTTTTGATGGCAAAATATCATTGAGTACCGTGTCCGTAGTTAATACACCCTAGCCTAGTCCCTAGGGCAAATTCTTCCGAGGAGAGGTATATTTTGGCAAGCTTGCCAACTTGTTTATTAATTAATATCTCGACCATTAACTAAGTAAATGAAGTAAAATAGCTACATGTATGGTTATCTTTAGAAGGGCTGAAAGTATAAAATGCAAAACTAAAGTGAATTCTAGAGCGATTCTAGTATGCAAAACGGTAACCAAATTCACCGCTTATAATTTTAATTAATTTAAAAAATGAAACACATCATTAAAAATCTAATTATTTTTAATTTTTTTTATTTATTTATTTTGTTTATTTATTTGTATTGTGCAAAGCAGCATGCATTTTAAACGTTTTACATTTTTAATACCCAATATCTCCCCCTAGATAAGCTCTGAAACCTGGTTTGATTTATCGAAATAAAGCAACCCTCAATTTTCTATCTTATACCAAAAATATATATAATTTTTGCTTATACCTTTTTTTTTGGTTGTCCGTAAAAATAAATTTGCAAAAATTTCGTTTTTGAGCGCTGCGCCCAATGGGCGCCGCCCATGCATGATTCTGATTTATTTTGTAAATAACCAAAGGGTTATATTTTAGTTCACGTTTCAGAAAACATAACGACTCTACCTTAATTCAAACACCTATAAAATGGATTATAAAATGACAAAATAAATTAATAAACCTTATTATACAATTAATATACAATATTTTATTAATTACTCCCCATTATAACCCAAAATTGTTCCCCCAATTGTCATTTCTTCCAATCCCATTTCACCCATTTTTTTTGTTTATTATGGCGGCTTCAAATAAATGTTAGGCTAAAGATAATATAGACCTCGTACCCTAGATTCTATATCACCAAGGAGGATCCTCCTTGATCACTGCCTTGTGCGTAGTCAATTCTCGACCGAAATGGGTCTAGGTGGTTCAACGGGGCCTGGTAGCGCTCATGTGTATTATAATAGCTACCTATCTTAGTTCATCAACAATTATTAGAGGGCGTAGCTATAGGTTTCGGTCATGAATAGTGTTTACCCACTTTCTGCTGGAAATATCACTAACTTCCGTTTCCCATCAGTAAAGTTGATGACGCGTATTTCGTCACGGATTTGTAAGTGACGTAATTTACGTCATATCCCGTGAACAAGGTTTCATTAAAGAAAATGCTTTATGGCATACTTATGAGTAATTATGTTACATATGGTAAAAGCCACGAAACTTGTCTCTGGTTTACATAATCTGCCCTACCCGATCTCCTCAAGCGCATTAACCTTCTGTCCTTTGAAGATAGGCACTACGACATTGCCGCTGTACAGTTTTTCGCCATCAGATGGACTGGGCGCAATTCCCCGCCATAGTCAAGAAAAGAGGCTTTAGTGCGGTTCGACGTGCCTTCTTCACCCAAACGGTGGTTAGCATTTGGAACGATCTTCCCTCAGATATAAAAGCCAAATCATCTGTGTCTGCCTTTAAGGCCCGTTAAGATAACTATCGTCGTTGGCGCTATAGTTTGTTTATCACCATGTAAATATTTCTTTTCTTTTTGTGCCCATTACCAGTATGTCAAACCAATCTTATTTATTTGTTCCGCTAATAGGAATTTGGCCTACCAAGCCGAAACGGCTTTTGCGCACGCACTTACAGAAAAGAATCACTCGCATGAAGCGAATATACAAAGTACAAAAGAAATAATATTAATAATAATACAAAAAAAACATCGACATACCGTTGAAAAGGCAAGAATAATTAAGGAGAAAGAACAGCTCAGTGTAGGAATTACGGGGTGACAATTAAGTTTTCAGTTACAGAGGAGCGGAATTTATGATAGTCCTTTATCAAAACAATAGACTGCGGAAGTTTATTCCAATCGTTAATAACAGAATGGGAAATATAATTGAGTCTCTGTGCCGTGTTGGCACGTGGTTTGCTGAGCTTAAGGGTGTGGCCTCTAGTTCAGTTCCCCGAGTCTAGGGCAAAGTAGTAGATCTAATTTGTTACTGAAAAATTTGTGGAGTAAGCACAGGTTCTATTTTTAGGGCTTTTAGCCGGGCAGGAGCGGGCCGTACTGAAAATTTGGAAGCAAGCTTTGTAAACTGGTTCTGAGCTTTTTCGAGTGCCTGTTGGTCTGTCTTCGCGTGTGGGGTCCAAATTGGTGAGCAGTAGTCAAAAATGGGAAGGATCAGAGAGTTGTAAAGCGATTTGATCAACAGAGGTGACCGGAAGTAGAGATTCCTCCGCACTAGACCAGTGACCGCGCGAACTCGTTTGGCAAACTTGTTGGTGTGGCTAGAGAACTTCAAGGAGGAGTCAAGTTGTACACCCAGATTTCGCTCCGAGAGAGTAGTTTTGAGGGGCGTACCGTTTAAAGTGTAAACAAAATTGTAGTTTTTGTGGCCCAGGTGGAGGACAGAGCACTTTGAGTCATTAAAGGATAGACCGCGCGATTTGGCCCACCGTGCAGCCCTATCCAAGTCAGATTGAAGATCATGACAATCAGAGAGAGTTTTGAGACGGTGAAAGAGCTTAGAGTCGTCGGAAAGGAGGAGTATAAGCACAACGAATATGGCGTCGGGCAAAGAATTGATGAGAACATTGAAGAGAAGGGGTCCTAGGACAGAACCCTGTGGAACTCCCTTACCAATATCACCCCAACCGGACGCCACGCCATTGAGCACCACCCTTTGCCTCCTACCGCGCAAATAGTCCTCAATCCAGGCGAGGGCATCGCCAACAATGCCCGCAGCTTCTAGTGAATCAAGGAGACAGGAGTGGGGTATCGAGTCAAACGCCTTGGCCAAATCTAGGTAAATTACATCTACATTGTACCCCTCGTCCAGCCACTGGGACCACAAATTCGTTGCTTCTAGTAGGTTAGTCAGACAGGATCGCCTGGCGGGAAAACCGTGCTGGTAACGGGAGAAAAGGTTGGTGGCAGTTAGTTGGGCGGTAGTTTGGCTATGAACCAATTGTTCGATCAATTTGGGGGTTTGGTTAAAGTTACTTATTGGGCGGTATTTGGTGCGGTCAACTCGGGAGCCCAATTTGTGGACTGGGGTTATGTTGGCCTCTTTCCAGGACAAGGGAAGCTGACATTCAGAGAAGGAGCGGTAAATGAGCAAGTACAGTGGGAAAGAAAGAGCAATAGAAAGGGATTTTAACAGAAACGGGTGAACACCATCAGGGCCCGGGGATTTTGAAATATTTAATTTAGATATTAGCCCTTTAACGGTTGTAGGATCACATGTGAAACCCGTCAAGTTGGCCTGGGGAGTGGGCCTGGAGGAGGATATAGGGATTGAGAGAGGAGGTGACGGTGGCGGGGAAGCGACCGGTGTTTGTAGGGTGACTGTACTAGTAAAGTGGCTCTCTTGAAAACCCTGATTGCAAAGCCTCCTCGTGGCGAGAGCCGGGCAACGTATGGCTAATAACCTGCGGCTGATTTGCACAGGTGTCACTGTCCCTATCCGGATTGTCCTTAATGGGGTCACTGGTGTCGTTCGCGGCTGCCGGGCCTGATTTCTGGGCTTGCGCGCCAGTTCGCATCGCCCCCTTCGCCGCCAGCCGGAGGGGGGACGGGTGTGTTCGTGGTTGCTGGGCTCGGACTTTGGGTTCGCGCGATGGTTCGCTCCATACCTGTCATTTGATAACCTTATCGGGGATGGTAATTGCAGTGAATGAGAAAGTCTCTCTAGCCCTCAGCTGTGCGAGGATGGGTTCTCGGGCAGGCCCATGGTGTCGCCTTTTGTTGGGCCGTGATGAGGGCGTTTGTTTGCCATATGTGAGCCGGTTTTTATAGCTGTCTCACTGGCCGAACGTTTGTTTCGCAAAGCGCATTTTTGTCCGGACCTGGTTGAGTGTTGTGGGCCGCCGTAGTGCCTAGCGGAACGGCGGGGTACAAATACATAACTTCATGTACTAGTAAAGTAATCATTCAATAGGGAAGCGGCTTCTGCAGTAGTGACAGTGTATGTTCCGTCATGTTTCATTAACTCGGTAATACCTACTCTAGTGTAGCGAAATCTATTAAGATGAGACCAAAAGGCTTTAGGGTTGTCAGCGAAATTTTTGGCCAAGGTATTTTCAAATTGCCACCTCTGGTTACGACAGTGGGAAGTGTGGGCATTGCGCGCTTTTCGATACCGTTCGTATGCCGATGCCAGAGTTGTCTGGGAAGCAGATCGCTTTTCGGTTATCAGGAAGTGAGACCATGCATTGTTTTTAAAAGACCGACTGCGAATCGTTCGTAAATTTAATTTCGGTGGTTTTGGGGGTTTTCGCATGGGAACAAATAGATCAATACCCGTTTGAATGGTACGCAGGACAAATGACCAGGCATCGGAGATGCTGGGAGTCCCGAGGAGCGGAGACCAGTCAATGCCGGATAGGTAGTCATTAAAGAAGTTATAATCGCCCTTGAAAAAATTTGGCATAGGAGTAAGTGAGGACTGGCCCCTTGAATTTGGACTTTGAACACAATGGTGGAATGGTCGCTACGCCCCAGGGCTGCCTGCATCTCCGGGTCAGACACGAGATATTGGTCGGAAGAGAGGACTAAGTCCAGCACATTATCACGTTGGTGGAGGCCACCATTTCAGGTGGGGCTGTCAATAATTTGAAATAGTGCATTGTTCTTCACACATTCTAGAAATGCTTTAGTAGAGTGACAGGCCAAGGGAGTGGTCATTAGAGTGGTCCAGTCAATACGGGGGTAGTTAAAGTCACCAACAATGAGCAGTCTGTAACCCTGTCTTATACTGAATGCAGTAACACAATTGAGGAAAGTGGTGAGTCGTACATGGTTATTGTATTGCGGGTTTTGAGATCTGTAAATAACAGTGAGGAAGGTTACCACCGACGGCGTGGCCCTGTGAGACAGTGTGACCATCAGAATATCAAGACCCTCAGAACTAGGACTAAATTGAAACAAGTTAAGGTCAGCAAACTGATACAGTCTGACGGATATGGGGGTCAAGGCTTTATACTAGCGTTCCTACTTCCTAGGAACAAAGGTTGGCCATGGTGTGAAAGCGCAACGGATAGCTTCCATCACAGCCCAGACCGTCCGGTTAACCTCCTCGAGGTGACCCTGGAAAGAGGTATACTCTTACAGATGCCGGCGGATCTAGAGCTTGTCATCTCGAGAAACTGACTTAGCTTTCGGCCTGCGAGTTTGGGGTGTCTATGCCCTCTCGCCGATATGGTGTAGGTGAAACCATGTCAAGATTTTTACCATAAACACAGGGCGACTGTGAGTCAAGCGATGGGATTATTCTGATCATCTTTTGACGGGTAATACCCTCTATCGCAGGGTCTGAGTGAAGCGAATATACTTTTTAAGCCTCTCCTCGACCAAGACCGTCCAGGGTAGTCATCAATTGATGCTGCTTCCTCCCGAGGTGACTCCGGGTAGAGAAAACAATTTCTCTAGCTAAACTGGTTGATCTAGAGTAGAGTTATTTACTCGATAAATTCTTGAGCTAAGCATCTCATTAAACTGTCGTGCCCTCCGCATAATGTGTTTATGGAACTAACTGCATGTTCGGTCTGTTAGGTTAGTCGCTTCGGCGCATAGGTTCCTTAGCTCTTCGGAGCTAGTAGTTCCTGCCAAGGGGGAACCTATCTTCATTACTTCGGTGGCTGGTTCCTTAACTCCTTGGAGTTAGTAGTTCCCGTTAGGGGGGAACCAGGTCGTCTGCATTCCGCTTTAGTTAGCTCTCTGTCTACGGACATCCCAGCGGTTATGCTTGTTTTTGGGGGCTTATTCTTTAAGTTGAGAGATCTTCGTTTAAGTTGCAACGAGGCTACCCTCCGGGATATAAAGGGCTGGCAACCCTCCCGGAGATGGTGATGTAAGCTGTTTTGGTGTTTGGTGCCTATGAGCCTTAGTGTTAGGATTTTGGTACCGCCGAAGTGCCGTCGTTTGTGGTTGGTCTGGCCCTAAGTTAATCCCTTTAAAGTCCACGCAGGGGGATACATGAAGTACTGTTAGTGGCAGCTCCCTTCCTTAGTGTTTCATGGGGAGTACAAACAATTATGAAAGCGTTTTATCCCCTTAAAGTCCACGCAGGGGGATTCATAAATTCTGTTGTTGGTGGCTCCCTTAATTGAGTATTTCATGGGGAGTTCAAATAATTATGAACACGTTTTTCGCTTTGCCTTTCTGGCGTGACAGAGTTCCCTCCACGGAATCGTATTTTTGGTTGTTTTTTCGACGTCCTGTTTCTTACAGGCAATTGGTTGGACATGCTGTTTTTGCCCTTTCGTTTGCCGTGAAAGGTATTCTGTAAGCCACGGAATGAAGTCCCTGGGAGTTGAGTGGAAGTTGTTCTGCGGAACAACCTTCTGCAACACGCTTCTTTGGTTCTGGACTGTGGTCAGACAGACGGTGCGTACTGGCCGGTACTGCATCAAGCGGCTCTCTCTTTGTAGCTTAGTTGCAGGGGAGTAGGGCAATCGGTGTCCATGAAGGGTTGATGGCACTGAGTATGCACTTTTCTTATCTCTGGCTTTCGAAGTCCCCTGGTCGGGCTCCGTGGTGGGTGGGGAGGGAATTGTGTGAATTACTAAGTTTTCATTTATGGATACTCAAATTAACCAGTCAGAGGTCTTACTGACACCCCTATCTCCTTCGGGAGAATCAAGTTCTCAAAGTTCGAATGAACGTAAACGCCCTCGCACAGAGGGAGACGTAGTTGAAATAGTAGAAGATAATATAGAAGATCGGCTGTTGAGTCTCTCCTCGGAGATGGAAGCTATACTGACGAATGCTAGTAGTAAAATTAATATTGCCGTAGGAGCTAAAATACGTGCAATATATAAAAACTTAGAAACTCTAGTTATTAAAAGCCACCTTCAAATCGCTCGGTTGTCTGGCTCCAACGAGCAGAAGGACAACACTATTGCTTTACTCTCTAAGCTAGATCGTCAGTTACCGACCTTCTCCAAGATAGCCTTAGCAGCCGATCCGACCCCGGCCGAATCTATGGGCCAAACTGGACGGCAGCGCCTGAAATCGACTACTAAAAAGCCTTCGGTAACTAGTAAACCGAAGACTCCTAAAATTAAAATTCCTCCAAGACAGGAGAATGTAGTATTGCTGTATCCTAAGGATAAGCAGGAAACTTCCGAGCATTTTAGGCGTAGACTCGAAAAAAATCTTAATCCCTCGAGTCATAAAATTAAAAACATAAGACCCTGTAAGGGGCAGGGCATGGTCGTTCAGTTGGAGTCCATAGAGGAGGTCGACAAACTCAAATGTTCTATCGAGGCCTCAGAGAGTTTAAAGGACAATGTGGTGCTTAGACGTCCCTCTCTGGGGAAACCTCGAATTCTTGTTTTTAAGGTTGATCCCGAGATCAGCAAAGAAGAGCTTGTTACCCAGATTATAGATTGCAATCGTCTTGAATGTGGGGAGGATGAAATCGCTGTCAAATATTCCACCCACACTAAAAAAATGAAAGAAAGGGGCGACGGCAAGAATTGGGTGCTCGAAGTCCCTAATGCCGTACTTAATACCCTTAAAAAAGGGAAAAAGAGATTGCGTATTGGTTGGCAAATTCATGGTTGGAGGGAATATCTTTTTATTCCTAGGTGCTTTAACTGTATGGGTATCGGTCACGTAGTGGCAAACTGCGATAAGCAGAAAAATCAAATATGTTCTCTTTGTGGTTCCGAGGAACATGGGTACGTAGACTGTACCAATGCCATTAGGGGCTGCGTGAATTGTGCCCAAAGTAACCGGGATAAAAAGACTAATTTCAACTCGGAGCACTCCTCCCTGGACAACCTCTGTCCACTCTACATGAGCGACAAACCTTGGCAAGGGGAAGATTGCCACTTCTACTCTTCGGCAAACTTGCCAAGAGGGCGGTGTTGATATCGCAATTATTCAGGAACTTCATGTGGTGGATAAGAGGGTCGTGGGTCTCCCGCTTTCGGCCAGGGTGGTGTGTTCCGACGCGAACCCAAAGACCGCTGTTGCCATCTTCAATACGCAATTTCAGGTCATTAATCTTCTTAATGAAGATTATATGACCATTGTAGGGTTAAAGGCGGGGGTGCTCTCATTCTTGGTGTTCTCCATTTATATACCTCCTCCCCCGTCGGAGGTCTTGGAAGAACACCTGAATAATATATCGGAGCATATTCGTAAGTACGCGGGGCGGAATATTATAATTGGTGGTGATTTCAATTCTCATCATACTCTCTGGGGCTCGAGAGACAATTGTCCTAGAGGTGCTGCTTGTGTTGATTTTGTGGAGTCCATGGATCTGGTCGTGCTTAATGACCCTGGTTCGGATCCAACCTTTTCAAGTACGAATGGCAGTAGTTGGATAGATTTAACTCTATCTACTTTAAATATTTTCAATATGATCACTGCTTGGAAAGTCTCTGATGACGTAACCAACAGCGATCATAATTACATCGTCTTTGATATTTCAACGACTATTGCCATTCAGAGCAATAGTATTATTAACTTGAAGGATCTGGACCTGGATCGCTTTCGCGACCGGATCAGTATTCCTCTTGGGACTCTGGGTCAAGTAGCACTTGAAACTAGGGATCAGATCGATAGTGTTGCTTCCTCTATTGAGGACATTTTCCATGACGCTAGTAAGTTTAGCATTAAACGTAAGCCAACTACTAAGACATATAACTCGGCTCCCTGGTGGAACGAGGGTCTTAGTATGAAGCGAAAATTAGTACGTACAGCGCGGAAACGTATGCAGGTGGCTATGGATCCTTTGTTGAGGGAACGCTACAAACAAGACTACTTAGCTCTCCAGCGAGAGTACAAGTGCCTTATCAGTTCCTCTAAGTTGGAGTCTTGGCCCAATATGGGTTCAAACATGGCCGGTCTACGACGCATGCTCTATATAACATCGTCGAGAACGTTAAGCATAATAAAGAGAATGGTCTGCACTCCAGTCTAATCTCTCTGGACATTGAGGGGGCCTTTGACAATGTCTGGGTTCCGGGTGTTCTGTCGAGACTTCAACAGGTTGCTTGTCCGAAAAATCTGTACTATTTGTACAAGAGCTTTCTGAGCAACAGAGTCGCTTCAATTGATATAGGCAGTAGTGTTCTTAGTAAGTCGCTCACCAAGGGGTGTCCACAGGGTTCTTGTAGCGGACCCCTACTCTTTAATTTAGTGATGGATGGCGCTCTGAGTCGGGTTTACCCGGCTGCGAGTGCTATTCAGGCCTTTGCAGATGATCCACAGGCGATGGTCTGGAGTTCTTCAAGACGTGGTCTTGAGGTCCTCGGTAACGAAGTTCTGGATACTCTCAATAGTTGGAGCACAATTTATAAGTTGAAATTTTGTGCAAAGAAGACCGTTGCTATCACCTTTGCTAAGACAAAGGTGATGGAGCGGCTTCCAATTTTTTCTCTCAACAACGAGAGAATCCTTAATGTCAAGACTGTCAAGGTCTTGGGCGTTACCTTGGACCAAACTCTTTGTTTCTTGCCTCACTTAGAGGAGGTTAAGAACAAGGTAACTCGTCTTGTTCAGTCCATTGCCTGCTTTGCGAAGGTCGAGTGGGGTCTGGATTATAGAGCCTTGAGAGTGGTATATAAAGGTTGTATTGAGCGTATTGTCACCTACGGTGCTGGCGCATGGTGGCGCGAGACAGAGAATTCTTTAATGATTCGAAAGCTCAGGTCAATCCAACGAATAGCAGCTCTTAGAGTCTGCTGTGCTTATCGTACGATCTCTACCGATGCGTTATTGGTAATTACCAATTTAACCCCGATAGAATACATTGTAAGTGAGGAAGCAACCATCTTTAGGTCTTTCTACCAACAGATGGGAGCTAAACACTGTGATTACAATGTTGTAGGTGGAAATTTTCTTTATCCAAGTGACCCTTGTATCCGGCATCCAGCCTCTCGTGTAGAGATTTCTCGTGGAGACGCTCTTCCCACTAATGCAGGACTTGAGATCTTTTCCGATGGTTCTCTATCGGAAAATGCCGCAGCTGCGGCATTTGTGGTCTATTACCAAGGTTTGGAACTGGTGGCTAAGACTTTTCGTCTGGACACCTGTTATAAACCTAGTATTTTTTATATCGAGCTTTACTCCATTTTGGAGAGCATTAAGTGGTTCACTAGGGAGCGACCCCACGTTGAAGAGGTAGCTATCTTTTCTGATATTCTATCTTCTCTACGGGCCATTGGAAACTCTTCCAACCCTAATGGTATGTGTGCAAACATTAGGGATTTGATTCTTAATCATGGCGCCAAAGTCACCCTTAATTGGATTAAAGCACACAGTGGTATTTTGGGTAACGAGAGAGCGGATGCGTTGGCCAAGGGCGCATTATTAAATCAGGTGGTCCACTCTATTAAACCCGAAAAGGGTAGTATTAAAAGTATTTTGAGGGGCATTACCAAGAGGTATTGGCAGAGAAGTTGGAGCGACAGCACTAAGGGCATTGTTACTAGGAATTTTATTCCTAGAGTGGGCGACAATGGTGTCAACCCTAACCACTTCTCAACGCAGATTCTTAGTGGTCACGGTAAATTCCCTAGTTACTTGCATGGTTTAGGTCATGTGCCCAGTCCTGCCTGTGTCTGTGGGTCAGAGACAGGCGATTCTGAGCACTACTTAGCTAATTGTCCTCTTACACTCCATCTGGTCCCTAGAGCCAACTTCGGAGATATGAAACTCACAGACAAGATGATTGTATTCGAGAAAATCATGCGCTTTATAATCAGTCACTTCGGGGACTTATGTCCAGGTTGATGACTGATTTCTTATTGTCTTTTAATTCTACACTTCCGCTTTATTTTCTTTTATTTTCCTGCCCTTGTATTGGGCTTTTATAAGTGTTGTCCAGGCTTGCCCTGTTTAGGTTTTATCTTTATTAAAAAAGAAAAATAGTGGGACTTATGCACTCATTTAACCATTCTTTACAAATGTAATTTGTAAATCAAGTGGTACCCCCCGTAGTGCCTAGCGGGACGGGGGTATACAAATCAATAATTAAAAAAGTCTGACGGACATGGAATTGTCTACATATAGGGCCACGCCACCATAGGAACTAGTCCCCCTGTCCTGACGAAATAGAGAGTACCCTTTAATTGTTAGCTCGCTGTCCGAAAGTTTTTCTGACCAGTGCGTCTCAGTTATAGCTATAAAGAGTGATTTGTACAATAGGGCAAGGGTCGATAGTTCTTTGCGTTTGTACATGGAAGTAAGGCCTTGGGCATTTGTGAGAAGCGCAAAGGAAGTGTGGTCGGGTTGCCCGAGCGTCTTTGAGCGGCTAGGATGCCGGACCGAGAGAGTTGGGACATAAGGACCTTCCCGGGGGTTAAGTGGAGGCGTTGAAGAGGGGTGTGGTGCAGGAATATCCAAGGTACATGGTAAAAATGGGTTTGCCAAAGGGTTCAATATGGAAGCGTTTGGAGACTCGTTTGAAATATTTACAGTATTTGCATAGAGATAAGGTTTATACAATGTAAAAGTGTTCAGAGTCTTGCTCGAAATATTTACAGTTACGTTAGGAGAAGTCGTGTTCTCCCGCAATCGAATTAGTTTTTTGGAGCTGGAGGAAGGGGTTGATTAATAATCACATCCCGCGAAAGCACTTTACCATTTCGAATGCATAGGTTGGCTTCCCCTCCCACAACACGCGTCTTTAGTTCTGCAACCGAAAGTTTGTGGGCCTCCCTTTGGGCTGGGGAGCGATCTTAATTGAGTTATCAGAAGATTTCAAGGATTTTACGCCAGCGAGAAAGAGGTGTTTAAACTCCAGCGAAAGAAATTCCAGCTTGATTGGGGTGTGGTTTGCGTACGTGAGGATCCCAGGCGAAAGTGTTTAACTTTTTCAGTTGTGGCAGGATCTAATCCAGCGTCTCTGAGGAGTTTTGTCACAGCGATCCCATCAGTCGCAGAGTCGTCGACCTCAGCCAGATTGTATACCATGGCATTAAACTGTCTGGAGACACGGCGGTTTTCGGAACTCACATTTATGGAGTCTTTTACCTTTTTGGCTATGACATCTTCCATGTCACGAAGGTGTTGGTCCAGGTCCGCAGGACCCATGATGGTATGTAACTGTTTTTGCAAACTAGCAAGTGTGGCCTCCAGGCTGCTGAGGTGCTTGCTCATGTTAGCGTGGTATGACGTCATAGTAGAAGAGAGACGACCGCAGCCCTTGTCCAGATCAGAGAGACAACTACAGCGTGGTTTGCCGCTACTGTACCCTTGAGGTCCAGGAGCTCATTTCCTTGTCCTTCCACATTTTCATTAAGAACGTCCAGTAATAATTGATGGGTATCTAGCGAGTGTTTGACCTTGTTCTTCGACCGCCTGCTGGTATCTAACGAAATCATTATGATGGTTAGTAAGCGACTCGCAGAGAGTTTTCACGGTCATGGTAGTGCTATGGGATGTCACTGAGGATTCATATTGATCCAATCGAGTGTTCAGTGCAATCTGATTTTCCTCAATGGTTGTGAATTGTGATTGGAGTGCGCTAAGGACAGTTGCAAGTTTGTCAGTGCCACTAGTAGGGGATGACACGCCACCCGAAGTAGAGTTCAGAAGTGTTGAGGATGTACTAGCGGGTGTGCCAGCTTTGGTCAGTTTAGGCGAAGTTCCTGTCGAAGTAATACGGGCTGGAGTTTTAGCACCAGTAGGAAGAGTAGCGCAAGAATGGCATTTCCAATGTGATTTGGCTTTGTGGAGATCACTAAGCGTAATGCCCACACAGTCAATGTGATACCAGCATAGGGGTTTTCATAGGGTACAAGAGATCCAGTGAGTATTAACACCGGTTGCAATGCTTTTAGGAGGATCACGCAAGTTGCATTTCGAGCAGGAGCCCCGAGTTTGCGACATGGTGTGAAATTTAGAAGAACGATAGTACGGCAGGAACGCACTATATGAGAGCCGCGTCCTTAAGTAAGACTAACGACTCTGCTAAGCCTTGGCTAGTACGTACCGGAATAATAATCAGTTAAGGAAACTTTAAAACAGGAATAGACCGTTGAAAGTTCGCTACCAATTTAGGTACAAAACGTTTAAATACATAAAAAAATAATCAACAGTCTCACGTAAATAGTTGGTTTTCGGAAATTGATATTTTTGACAGAGCGTTTTCTTCACCGTCGCGGATTTGGATGAAGCGTTAATGTTAATCTTGTTTTAGTCTTTATTGTCTCAGTTACTCTTCTGAATAAATATTCCCCATCTATGTGTACATAACTGTATAATATTGTTACATAAGTGTGACACTTCCTATTCTTCACATGCAAAAGTTTTACTGAGAGCTATTCACAAGACAGACTGCATTACGGGCTTCGTCGCAGTCTTGCGTCCGCTTGCTAACGTGTCACACGTAGCCTTTGACAGCGCCTCGCTAGAGACAGATTTTCTTCTTGTGATGACGTCACTTCGTTACTAGCACTCAGTAAAATATTCCCCAAAGTGACAAACTTATGGAACAATATTATAGACTTATGATGTGAATTTATCGCTTGTATTCGCGTTTTCAGGGCCCAAGAAGTATATAGCTTTTTAAATCTGATGAATAAAATTATTATTATTATAGTTACCTTGGTAGCCAACTATAGGTAGCGCACTACAGCAAACCCTAGGAGCCCAATTTTTCTGAGGTCCTGGGGCCTGAAGTGACAGAACCGTCTATTTTATTATTTGGTTAAGCTATTCAAATTTGAATTTCCCGCTGAAAGTTATGCGTATTGAAAATCTATAATTTTTAGTCTTCGGAACGATAATTTTTATTTGATTTTGGCAATCTGGCAACGCTGGTACGAAGATGTCTGCTATAATAAAAAATCAATTAGCCTAATTTTTGGGCGCAGCTGTCTAATGTTTTGGCTTTAAAGGTGTTGGAAAGATTTCTAAAATGTAAGTTTTTAATTGTTGGAACTCAGCTTTTCGTATAAATTACTATTCTAGTTGTGATTTGAAAATTTATCTAAAGAATAATTCGTTTATTTTATTCGTTATCGCGTAGTGCATAACTCTTGTCAATTTTTTTGGGCCTTGGCCTTTTAAATTTGGTCCATCATGATTATGAGAGAAGTGGTTTCCGATGAAGGGTTGTGTCAAAATATTCCAAAAATTGGATCAATTGTAGATGTTGATGGGGAGCGTGGCACTGTCCGCTACTTTGGTGAAGTTAAAGGAACAAAGGGATACTGGGTTGGCGTAGAATGGTTGAACCCAGATAGAGGAAAACATAATGGTACTCACGGCGGAATGCATTATTTTTCCACATGGTATGTATGTTCTTTATTAGTGTTGTTTTACTTAAATGCTATATTTTCAATTTAATTTTTAGGCACGCGACTGCAGGTTCATTTATAAGGCCACAGAGGGTTAATTCTGGCATATCCATAAGTGATGCGATATTAGAACGTTATGGAGATCAAGAGGTGGTGATTGTTCCAGAAGAAGATAGAAGAATATCCAAATCTATTGATAAAGTGATAGAATTTGTTGGTGCAGAGAAAATGACGAAGAAGATTGGGTATTTACTTTGTTTGTTGGAATTATTTTAGCATTTTTATTAATTTTACGTATTTCAGTCAGTTGACTAATTTACACATAGCATCTTTACAAAATATGCGCATTTATGGTACGTTGAAAAATGAAAATTTAGCTGAGTTAGTGCCAAATTTGGTAGAGCTGGACCTCTCTTCAAATTTAATAAGTAGCTGGGAGACTATAGCTTCTATTGTTCGACAATTGCCATCCCTTCGATCTTTAATACTAAAGTAATTTGTGTATAATTAGTGTACTCATAGTGGTATTCTTGTTGTTTTAATATCATAAGTTTTTCAGTGACAATTTGCTAACTATTCCAAACAATCCGGAAGAATTTATTGATGCTTTTAAAAATCTAACTACTTTGGTTTTAAATAAACTCAATTACACTTGGAATGACGTAAGCGGTTTGAAATGATTTTCATTGTATAGTACTTAATGCGCAATGTGTTTTTATAGGTTATAATGTGTTCAACAATGTGGCCAAACTTGGAAAGTCTTGTTCTTAGCAGCAATAACATCATCGAACTTGAACAAGGAACTTTGAATAATTTCCATAACCTTCAATCAATCGATCTATCCCATAATCCTATTGAAAGCTGGGAAAGTGTTTCGAAACTGGGTCAATTGCAAAAGTATGTTAAGTGATAAACTTAAAACTAGGGCCTTTTTATGACGGGTACCCAAACTCTTAACTCGATTAAGAAAAATGCAATACTCGTTGATTATCAAGTATCAAAAATTTACATACTCGCGTACTCTAATAAGCCACCTTGCTGAATTTGTCGTGGTAATTAAATACTCGGAGCATGCCATTTTTCTTTACTTCTCGATTGCCTGGAGAAAAAACTCGATTGAACGTTTTTCTTAACTACTCGACTAAGGATTGCCTAAAACCACTACTTAAAACGTTTTAATACCAACTGCTTATTTTACAGGCTGAATGAACTTAATTTGGGCAGTTGTGCTATTTCAAGCATCAATTTCAATAATTGCTCTTCTTCTTCCAAACGTCGAAACTTTGAAACATTAGAAAGCCTCAATATATCTCAGAACCAAATAGAATCGGTGAGCTAGTGAATTCTATCAAAATGTTCTTTTACTGTTTTTTAATTGGTTATGAACATTAGTGGTTGGATGTTTCTGAACTTGCAAAATTGCCAAATCTCCGAAAACTTAAAATGTTTGGTAATCCTGTTATGAATTTGGAAAGATGGGAAACTAGTCGTCAGTTGATTATTGCTAAGCTTGAGGCTCTCGAAGACCTTGATGGAGTCGCGGTATTTTTAATTAAAAATTTCAAAGCTTTGCTGCATCTATTAAATTTTGTAATTAATATAGATTACTAAACAAGAAAGAAGAGGTGCTGAACTTGATTATTTGAAAATGTACCATAAAGAGTATTTGAACATGGCTGGAATGGGTGATTCTCAAAACAAACTGAATGAGAAGCTGGAATTCTCGCGTCTTCACCCAACTTATGGAAAACTCGTTAAAAGTACATTTTGAAATTGGTTAAAAAAACCAAGAGAATTATAACTAACTAATCCTATTATTCAACAGTACATGGAGCTGCTGACGAAAATGAAGTGAAAAAAGAAAATGTTACTAAATTCTCTTTGCTGAGTATCCTTTTTAATGGATTTATAATAATTGTATTTCAAGAAAGTATAATTCTTTAATATAAATTTGAAGATCTTGTGATATCATGCCCAAAAATGCCAGAAAAGGCTGCTATTACCAGAAAAATTCCAGGTATTTATCGACTTCAGAATTAGCTTTTGTTTAGCCTTAAAAACACAACTAATTTTTATTGTAGCAACTATGACAGTCGGAAAATTAAAGGCTATGGTTCATCGTTTATTTCGCGTTGATGTCGGTGATTTGAACCTATCATACTCTACATCTAAAGTAAAAATATTTTTAATAATATTTTTTCATAAATACTAATTTTCTTTTTTCTTATTGGGTGCAAGGAGGATGGTGGTTTTTATAATCTGGATAATGATTTGCAAACTCTGTCTTTCTTTGAGTTAAAAGACGGTGATACAATTATTGTGGACTGGAAGTAACGCTCAACTATTTAGCTTTAAAAAAATAATCTTTAACTTCTGGCCTTTGATAATTTACATATATAACCACAGAAATGTTCCACTTTTTTTAAATATATTTTAAAGCTTAAATAATAAAGGGACAGATCGCTATTGACACAAAGACGTGCTTTGTATTAATATTTTAAAAATATTTATTGAAAAAGTGAAAGTTTATAAAGGTGATAATTTCAACAGTTTCTCTCGTATTTTAATACTGTAAAAATCAGAGATGGGAGATTTCTAGACATTTTATAACAAGTAGGTCTAAAACCAAAGGGATTATTCAATATTGGAAGAACAAATTACACAAAGGGGTCAAAACCTATAAATAGTTTAAAAGGCTTGTTACATTCAAACAGGTTTTGCATTATTCATGAGGTGGGTTTTATTGGGCTTAATGAACTATACTTAGAGAAACATGTTAAATCAAATGGTAACGTATCATTTAAAAACCTATATACTAAGTTTCTCACTCGGATGAAAACTAGGGGTATATAATATTAACAAATACACATACAAATCTAAAACACTGTTTTACCACGAGGCATCTTTGGTATTTTACTTTGAGGCCTTTTATTTTTTACCAAGTCATAATTTTTGGGTGATCTTCGACGTTCCACATCATCCTCGACTCTTTCGTAGCTACTGTTAAATCTAACCCAGTGTTGGGTGTAGCTGCTTCAAATGCACTATTCAAATAATTCACAAGTTTTAGTTTCATATTTCTCTCTTCCTAACACACGTACGCACACTCTTATAAAACCATTTACAAGAAAATTTAACAACCCAAAAACTTGGTTTCATCTGTAAATACGATAAAATTTTTGTATTTTGCATCCTGTAGGATTTCATAATGCAGTGTCTTTTTAAAAAGGCAATTTTGAATTTTTAACGCTCATTTTCTCAAAAATTGCTATTAAAAACCTGAATTAGCGTAACTAAAGTAACTTTTTGACACATTGATTTTGAACTTTGCGATTCCTTCTAAGTAGAAGAGATGTAATTTTTAAGATTTTGTTTTTTAAAAAATTTTAAACATTCATTTTCATTTTGAGACATTTGAGTTCTTAGCACCCTGATGTCCAAAGTAAAAATATAAGTATTTCTTTAAATTTTGAGTCATAGAAATAAGTTAATTTAAAATTGCAAGATTTTTTTTTAAACAGCAATTTCATTCAATATGGATTTTTTTTTAAAGAGAAATGTATAAAATAAACAAAAAAACGTATGTTAGTCTTAAATTAGGATATTTTTTGTTTGGAAGTTAAAAAGTTTCATTTGAACTTTAGTTTCAATCTAATTCGTGACACTTAAGTTTATGACATTGGCCAGGCTGAACAATTACGCGCAGTATTACGATTGTTAGTAAAAAAAATGTCTTTTAACACATTGGCGCAAAATTGTTGCATTTAAAACGAGTTTAAGGCATCACAATCTATGATCCGGAGGTGGGGATCTATTTGGAGACTCCATACTTTCTTGTAAGGACGCTTGAAGGGCAACTGGCGTTAGCCACTCTTTCGGAAGGCAACGCTGAAGAAACGGAACGCATGAACTAAAATAAGCCAACCGATTTACCCACGATGGGATTTCTTTACCAGAAAGAAACTGAAAATTGAAGTACAAATTAGAGAAATGGCTTTTTTTCAAATAACGCATAAAAATAATAAGAATCAAACCAAGGTCATGGCACCAGAAAAGTGATTACAGTTTTTGTTCATTAAATGGTAATGGTCGCCTCTAAATTCTTTCCCTAACTCTTCAACTATTCTCCTAACATCACTTTCTACAAAATCAGTGTACCCAACTAATATACTTTGCCTATTATAAAGAGAAAAAAGTAGTTAGTGATATTTGCCATTAAATTTAGTTTTGTTAAAATTCTTACTTAAACTTAAAGTGATCCCCTAAATCTTCAGCATCTTTTGGAGTAATTTCAAATACACCAGATGAAGGATAGGGGTGGCCTCCATATCCATACTCTGCTCCATAAACTTCAACTCCAGAATGAAACACACCAAGACCCAAAGTAGATGTATATTCGTTAATCCAATACTATTGATACAAAATGTGTTAACTTTGGTGGGGCGATATACAAACATAGAAGAATATATTACCATATCATATATATTCAAAACAACGGGTTCCCTTGCCATATTTTTATGTCAATAAATTATTTAATATTTAGATTAATAGAATAGCATCTGAAATGATTCAATGTGTTTCTCTAAATTCCTCCATTATTTTTTCCTTTAAATTGGTTTACGGCCTTGGCTTCTTGAGATAATCATAAATCTTTCTTGACTATTTGTTTTATAATATGATATTTACGTAACAGCCGTAGTAAATATATAACAGCAGCTTGTAACTCATACAATATGTACCCATGGACTAACTAATTAGTCCATGATTTACCCTAAAGGTTTTTGTAAAATCCGGTAAAAATTTATCAAGTTTACGTTTTGACTTTTCTTCAAACATTCGTTACCATTGAGTTTTTTTTTGGAGAAAACTTATGGTGTCAGCTTACGCCTTAGACACCAGATAAACTAAAACCAACGACAGCAAACAAACGAAATTAAAAACCATAAACTAGAAAGAAGGTGAAAATACTCTGTAAACGGTCGTGTAGCTGGGAGTGCAGAAAAGGCCAATAAATGAAGAGAGAGAGAGAGAGAGAGAGAGAGAGAGAGAGAGAGAGAGAGAGAGAGAGAGAGAGAGAGAGAGAGAGAGAGAGCGATCATTATTCAATGGGAAACCATTGTTTCGGAGAACCAGGTGGAAAGCAATATGCGACTGGCAAGTCCCTGGACAAAACAAAAACTAATGGGCTAGATCGCCCTCCAGCCCGCACAAAGGGCAGAGAGGAGAGGAACCAAAGTGATGAAATACTGCTGGGACATTAAAATGATCAACCCGAGCCAGGGAAAGAAGGTGCTTCTGAGACCGAGGAAGTCCACCTAGCCACAGGAGAGGGCACAGTCCATTGGAGCCTAAGCATCCACAGGCTCATTAAGAGTGACACCTACATGGGAAGGAGTCTGCTGAAGAAACGGCCCGTTTTCTAGGTCACTCAAGTTATCCTACGCTATGGTACTCCCCGGGACCTCATCTCTGGCCGTGGGACCCAATTCATGAAGAAGACCGTCAACTATATCGGTGTCCATCATCATCGGACGACTACCTAGCAAACTCGTACTAATGGCCTAGTCGAACATTTCAACAAAACGCTGACCAACATGCTTTCGCAATATGTATTTAGTGTTTGTCCACAACACGTCCATGCATGAAACAACTGGCATTCTTTCTTCTTCATGGATATGAAGCTGATTTGATGTTGGATGCCGCTTTAGATCTCCCTGGCAGCACCATTCAAAGCCAGTTTGGACAGGATAATTTCACCTACTCTCACCGTGCACGCACTCTAGTTGCAGAACGACACTCCATATCACAGGATAAAAGGAAACCCTGGTTCAACTCTACGCAACCTGAAGTCTCTTTTAAGGAAGGGGATTTATTTTGCATTTGGACGCAGCGAGAATTGCTTCACCAATACAGTGGCCCATACATGCTTCTACGTCAGTTTTTCCCGAACAATTTCCAGGTTACGGACTCTAGCGGAAAAATATTACGTCGTTTTGGAGGGAAGAATGAAAGAACTTCGTCGTCTCCACCGCCAAAACTGAAGTATTCCGATAATTTCGACTGTAGCATTACTTCGGATGATTTTCATTCGCTTGCCTCTACCCGCTCGCGTTTTCACTGGCCATCATCAATTAGTACATCCAGTTTCTTGAATCCTCCTGCAAGGCGGTCGTATTTATGTATCATGCGACTTTTAAAGCCATTAATTCAGGTGGCCGGGTTACAATGCAATTCATGGCAACAGCTCCCTACACTAGCTATTATCGTTAACCTCTACAAGTTTTTATGGAAGGGGAAACCAAAGAGCTAGGGAGAAAACCCATTAAACCAGTAAACTCAACGCAGAAGGAATTGTCCCAAGTGCCATAAGCTGGGATCGAACCCGGCTCCTCTTGCTGCGAGGTGAAAGTGCTAACCACTCCACCACCCCACCTACATAATTGTACTGTCTGGATCCGGTTCAGCCCGCCGATCACACCGTAATCGATAATCTCAGAGCCTATCTTAATCATGAGGCTTGTATTCATGGAATAATAATAATAATAATTCATAATAATAATAATAATAATCAGCTACGCTAATAACCAAGGCACCACCTTAGGCCTAAGTCATCAAGTGACTTTTGAAGCCTTTAATTCAGGTGGGCGGGTTACAATGCGTAGGAGGGTGGTGGCAAGCCCTGCATGCCACGGGAGCCAACAGCTCCCTACACTAACTATTACCGTTAACCTCAACAAGTTTTTATGGAAGGGGAAAACCCCTTAAATCAGTGGGGAAAGAACTTGCAAACTCAACGCAGAAGGAGTTGTTCCGAGTTTTCACCCAGTGCCACAAGTTGGGATCGAACCCGGCTCCTCTTGCAGTCGACGCCTTTCCTGCTGACGTGCCACATTTTACAAGAACTTATCTCGCGTATTCCAAGGTATAGAGTCTACTCATAGAAATCTCATAGGTAACTAGAATGCTGCCGCCTACGGCCGAGCTTGACGCCAGTTCGCCTTGAACCTTCAGCCAATGAGAGGCCGTAGAGTGGTTCCGCCAAGGAGGATAATAATCCTCCTTGGATCCGCTACTATAGCGGGAGATAGGAGACTTCATTCTCTCTGGTGACATTAAATTCTTGGCAGAACCACTCTTTGAGCTCTGATTGGCGGAGATCTGGCTATCGTCTGCCACGGCGTTTGGCCCATTTGCCAGTTACACGGCAGCATTCTAGTTACCTATGAGATTTCTATGAGTCTACTCTACCTTGGAATACGCAAGACGCCTCCTCAACGACCATTCCCTCGACTTCGCACCATTCAACATCCGACAACAAGTGACCCAGTTTTTCCTAGACTCAACTCTTTAATTGTTTTTATAGTACCTAACCCTCAGATCTATATACCAATTTATTTTTATTATTTGGTCACTATATCCAATTTTCTATTATTTTTTGTGCTATTTTCTGTCTAGTTCATTTTTATCGCCGGGTTGGCTCTTCCATTCCCGGGGAACTGTCGCGTTACCCTTTCCAGACAAGACAAGGGGTCGCGTAAACCTCCCTCGTAGCGGTGTACATACCCGGGCCATGCTACCGCCAGGGCAAAGGTCATCACTTCCGTCAGACTTGTCTGACTTTCTCTTATTTCTGGCGGACAATCGCTGCAAAAGCCAAGCCCCGGAATAAGAACTATTCTAGCAAAAGCTAACCCTAAACAGGGTTATAACCCTGCCCAAACGCATAGTGTCCCTCTCGGTTACTAATACTTTCGGAGCCGCGTATATTTTGTAGACTTAAGTGTTTTTATATAATCCGTCGAATTGTCATTTACTTACGCTGTATAGAATCTCTGCTAAATACGAAAATCTGAAAGATATACGCGGATTTTGCCATAGACATAATAAAGAAATAGACCCAAGATTCTACGGGTGGTTAATACGGAAGCGACGCCAAGCAGACAACCGGCAGTTGTTCGGTATTCCTGAGGTACTACGTTTAAGCGACGCCTGTCGATTAGGTGAGAAAATAAAAAAATCATCACGTGTTCGTGTTTGTAATCGTTTAGGTACTCTGACGTGATTCGCGAATATTTCCGCTGTGAGAATTTAAAATAAGGTTAATTTTAATTATAACAAAATCCCCTCGGAGGGATTATACAATCACCGTGTCTGTCTGTTTGTGTCTGCAAAGGTTAATCATTGCGTACGCAGTTTCTCGAAGGGTTGGCAAAACCACCGTGTGACGGTGAGCGTTAACGGATTGATTTGGGTTAGTCTTTTTACCCTAGGAGGGGTTATACAACGACCGTGTCTGTCTGTGGGTGGGTCTGTGGGTCTGTGGGTCTGTCAGGCCTGCGAACGCGTTCGCATTTTCGGTGCAAAGTGTAATCACTGCGTACGCAGTTTCTCGAGATCTCTGCGTTCGCAGTTGCTAGTAATTAGGGAACAAAGTCGAAAAACCGTGTTTGCAAAACCACCGTGGGACGGTGAGCGTTAACGGATTAATTTGCAGTCGGGGTTGGTTTGGTGGTTTTTTTTTCGTCAACGCTCGCCGTCACGACAGGTTTAATTCAGTAGTTTGGATATTTCGCTATTGTAATGTTTATGTGTAGGGTGGTAATGTTGTGTTATTGTTATGACGTTTGTGGGTGTTGAGTTTGTGGTGTGTATGTACGGGTGGTAACTCTCCAACTCTTTCTTATTGACTTTTGGGACGGACCGAGTGCTGAGTGTAATGCTACCTCTCAACATCCAATGGCAGGGTTTCCACCAATTGTTCACGGTATTCGTCTTAGTATCAATTTGCGATCGCATCGGGCGGGTTTCGAAGCCGAGACCGCCTGTTTGACAGGCGGACGTTCTACCACAGAACCACCGACACTTATTACGTTTCATTGAAAATTAGACCTTCAGCTTTATCGAAAGCGTATTTAATAGAGCATGAAATTTTGGTTTAATTGAAATAGAGCAAGATTTCGTGAAAGATTTAAATTATTGCATCGAAGAAATTCTAATTTAGCGATTTCTCATTGGATTAAAAACAGATGCGTCACCCAGGTTTCGAACCCGGGCCGTTCAGTTAGGCAGTCGAGCGCTCTACCACAGAACCAACGATAACTTCAAGCTATACTGCAAATAAGACACTCATTGTAAGCATAATAGTTAACAAAGTCTTGAATTTTTTTACGAATGAAATTGTGAAGGCCTAATGTGGTTTTTTTACGAAAAAATTATAAAGACTTAATCTTGTTTAATATAATAAGTTGCTTTATTTCAATTTGGTACTTTTGTTTAGTGTTTTTTTAATGAATGGAGTTAAAGATTTTTTTCTTCTATTATTTGACGTTTTATTTTAATGAATGGAGTTTAAGATTGTTTCTTCTATTATTTGACGTTTTATTTTTGCGGTTGTATATTTGTTTTATCTTTTATTCTTTTAAAATTATTTACTTCTTCCGCAAAATGGTTCATTTTTTTGGAGGAACCTTTTTACTTATTTTTTGTGTATTAATGTTTTGAGAACCTTTACGTTTGGGAAAGGATAATTTTTGACGGAACCTTCAAAGTGTATACGTCGCATTTTCAAAAAATTTAATGGTCAAATCTTGTTTTAGCGCAGTCAGCAGATAAGATAAAGGGTAGAACCCGTTAGTTTTTTGTAATTTATTTAGTTTTTTCAGTCGTATATTCTTATCTATTAGGTTTAGCGTATTGGTTTTCAAGCTTAATAATTTATTTATTAACATCAAGTTGGTCTGGTTTTCAACTCGGTCGTAATTTATTTTAAACGTTTTCTCGGCTGATTAAGATGTTTAATGCAGTTCATCAATTGGGTTCGTTTGTGTTTATTTATAAAGAACCCTAACTATTCCCTCTACGGTCATTTATTGATATACGTTTAGTCAAGTGGCTTTCTGTGCTTTGTGAATGGTAAGTTTTTCGCTTCTTGTTAATAAGTTTTTTGTTGGTGTGGATATTTGGATATCTACGATTCCTAATGCAGTCATTGATATCCTGGGTGTTCGAGTCATTATATGATATTGGAAATTGGACGGTTTTGGTCTTTTTCATGCGGTATGTGTCACAACGTCAACAGGTTCCGACAGTCTACGAGTCGTCCACTACCAGATATCTACGGTATCTTGATCGGGCGAACGTTGAAATAAAATGAGCGTTAACTATGCGGCAAGTATTTCGTAAGCGACAAAAATACAAATACCCTCTGTAGATATTTCTTTCATTAAAATTGGCTTCGTATTATATTTAACTGCTAAACTTGTACCGTAAATAGGGTTAAAGTCAATTGTGCATTGTTTTAGTACGTCTAACTCACTGTTGTAACTACTTAATTTATAATATTCTGAATAAATTAATCTCGGTTGTTTCGTCTCAATTATTTTAATTCAAATAAAAATTTTATACCGGGCAGGATTGAACCGGGATTACGTTATTAGTAAATAACTCTGAATTGGGGAGATATAACTTAGAGGGTCATCTCGAGAAATTAATACCACTAGGGACAATGCTTCCGAGGATAGGTATATTTTGGCTTGCCAACTTGTTTTCGTCAACGCTCACCGTCGCGACAGTTTTAATTCAGTTTGATTGGATACTTCGTTATTGTAATGTTTAGGTTGTAATGTAGGTTGAGAATGTTGAGTTCGTGTTATGTTGGTTATGGGTGTAGAGATTGTGGTGTCTGTGTTATGATGGTTGTAGATGTTGAGTATGTTGTGTTTGTACGGTCGTTTTCTCTCCAGCTTCTACTTAATGACTTTGGGACGGACCGAATGCTGAGTGTAATGCAGCCTCTCAACGTCCAATGGCAGGGTTTCCACCAATTGTTCACGGTATTCGTCTTAGTATCAATTTGCGATTTATTGGCGCCGGCCGGGAATCGAACCCGGGTCTGCCTCGTGCAAGAGATTTACTCTAACCACTGTGTTTTTCTAAAAAACAGCTTTGGCGAATGTCATTTACAAAGTTATAATTTATTTTACATCATTTTAAATATTTATAAATTATATAAATCTTATATTTAATGAAATATTTGTAAATAATATTAATCTTATATTTAATGAAATATTTATAATTAAGTAGCTTGGAAGTAATTAGTAGCTCTCAGCTCTCAGCTGCTAATTAAGACGGAGTTTATAGTTAAGTAGTTTGAATTTAGTTAAAATTACTCAGTATAATTTATAATATTTACTTAAGTGTAAGTGTGTTTTGGTTTATGTTTCAATCACGATGATCTAAGATAAATCTTGTCTTAGACACTTAAGTACCAGTTCTGTACAATTACGTAGAAGGAATATACAAGGTCTTTTTTTTTGCTCGGAAAAGTGTTTTTTTTTTCAAAAACTATTTATAGTACCGATTTCAAATTTGGAAGGTCAATTCTCTATACCGGGGGACATCAGTTTGAGAAATTTGAGCGTTTTCGGTAATGTTTTTCACCAATTTTGAAAAATTATTTTTCGACCACTAGGTGCGAGATAAAAAATTTCTATTATAAAGTTGTAGGCCGTCATCGAAAACCCTTAAAAATTGTTCACTCGACGAAAAACAACTTATTTATCAGTGAAAATTCGAGCTTGAAAAATTTACAAGTTGGTGAAGCCAAATTACGATTGTTTGAAACGATAATTGAAAAGGGAACAAGTCTAATACAAACGTAGTAGAGTTTTCACACTTGAAAAAATGTACACGTTTGGTTTTTAAATGCAGATATTTTATTCACATAAATTTTTACAAAACATTTTCAATAATATCACCATTGGCTGCAACACAGGTTTGTGCGCGGACAATTAAGTTCTCAAACGCTTTCTCTACCATTTCTGGTGTGACGTCTCGGCAAGCACTGATTATTCGTCTAATGAGTTCCTCCCTAGTTTCAAAGGGCGTGGCGTATACCTTTGCTTTAACGAATCCCCAGAGAAAATAATCCAGCGGTGTTAGGTCAGGTGACCTTGCTGGCCAATGCACTGGACCATTTCTCCCTATCCACCTTTCAGGAAACTCGTTGTTGAGGTGCTCAGTTACTTGCCGGGAAAAATGCGGAGGGGCGCCATCTTGCTGAAACCACAACTGACGTCTTTCAGCCAATGGAAGGTCGTCGATTGCGTCACTCAGTTCGTTCTGTAGAAAATGTAAATACCTTTGGCCGTTGAGGTTCGTCGGCAGGAAAAAGGGACCAATCAAACGGTTTCCAACAAGTCCATCCAAACATTGACCCGTTCAAATTGAACCAGGTGATGATATTCAAAACCCCAATGTGGGTTGATGTCAGACCAAAGATGGCTGCTTTGATGATTAAAGGCCCATCTCTAGAAAATGACGCTTCGTCGGAAAACAAAACATGGCGCAAAAATTGTCTATCTTCTTGGACAGCATTTAGTAACCAGTTGCTAAATTCATAACGTCTTTGATGGTCTCCGTCAATTAGTCCTTGGTGGAGCGTAGCTCTGTATGGGTGATAGCGATTCTTACGAAGAATTTTCCACACACGATTTGCAGAACAACCTAAAATCGGCAGCGGCGTTAGCGCAACTGTGACGAGGATATGCCACAAAGTACGCGAGTACATTGTTCTCGAAGTCTAAATCCGGTTGACCCAATCCGCGAAACCTAGGTTGCAAGTTACCAAATTGATTGAAATCGTGAATTGCTCGTCTTACTGTATTTACAGATGGTGCTCCATTTGGATGTCTTTCTGCGAAGATTTCAGTCACTCTTCTAAGGTTTTGCGCTGCTTCTCCATAGTAAATGGCAACTATCTCGGTGCGCTCAGCTACTGAATAACGAGGCATTGTTCGAAATATTATCAAACACTGATAATAATCTCCCAAAGTTTTCCTTTAAATACCCAATGCATGTTTAGGATTGACCTATAGCCTCGTGTTTTTTAAATCCGGTCGTTTTTTTAACCAAAGTTTCAACTGGATTAGGTAATTCGGTTTCAATTATCGTTTCAAACAATCGTAATTTGGCTTCACCAACTTGTAAATTTTTCAAGCTCGAATTTTCACTGATAAATAAATTGTTTTTCGTCGAGTGAACAATTTTTAAGGGTTTTCGATGACGGCCTACAACTTTATAATAGAAATTTTTTATCTCGCACCTAGTGGTCGAAAAATAATTTTTCAAAATTGGTGAAAAACATTACCGAAAACGCTCAAATTTCTCAAACTGATGTCCCCCGGTATAGAGAATTGACCTTCCAAATTTGAAATCGGTACTATAAATAGTTTTTGAAAAAAAACACTTTTCCGAGCAAAAAAAAAGACCCTGTATATTGTTGGGCTATTGATGAAAGTTGAATCAAGAACGTTCCATAGACTGTTCTGAATAAAAATAAACATTTATAATTTTGTAAAATTCTGGTTGCCATTTTATTTTCTAATCACTCGCCCACAACATTACAGTTCTGGCAATCCCGAATCAAATAAATTTTCGATATAACGGCGACGGGAAATTATTATCGTAAATTTATCGCGCGGCCGTAGGGAATATTATTTTAACAAAATTTTGATAAACTATCGTTTAATTAAAATCAGCCCGATTCCGTTAAAATTATAAACCAAAAAGCGAACGGTCGTTATAATACCCTCTGTAGATATTTCTTTCATTAAAATTTGCTTCGTATTATACATGTATTCAACTTATAAACTTGTACTGTAAAAAAGGGTTAAATTCAATTCACTGTTGTAACAACTAACTTATGATATTCTGAATAAATTAAAATTGGTCGTTTCGTCTCAATTATTTTAATTATAATTAAAATTTTATACCGGGCGGGATAGAACTGGGATAACATTTTTAACAAATAACTCTAAATTGCGGAGATATATCTTAAAGAGTTATCTCGAGAAATTAATACCACTAGGGACTATTCTTCCGAGGAGAGGTATATTTTGGCTTGCCAACTTGTTATTATAATTAAAATTTTATACCGGGTGGGATCGAACCAGGATTACGTTTTCAGTAAATAACTCTGAATTGCGGAGATATATCTTTAAGGGTCATCTCGATAAATTAATGCAACTAGGGACAATTCTTCCGGGGAGAGGTATATTTTGGCTTGCCAACTTGTTTTTATAAAAAAATAACAAAAACTTGGGTATTTAATTATAAAACATGTTAACTAACATAAACGTAATTACCCGTTTTTCAAATTTACCGCTAAAGTTTTTGCGTCTGATTTTAAACCCGATAAATATTCTTAAGCGTTAGGTACTACGTGACCTAGGCCAAGCGCTCGTGAACTTCTCTTCGTAACGTCTCCGTCCTAGCTTCCACAAGTCTTTGCTTCGTAACGGAGACAATGCCTTGTGGAAGGCAGGACGGTTACGAAACGGAGAGCCAGTGGGCGCCTAGCCTAAAACGCCACCTAACTTAAGTGGCGCTTTACACGTAGTACCCCAGGAATACGGAACAACTGCCGGTTGTCTGCTAGTTATCGCTCCCGTTTATTTTTGGCAAATCAAACTCCACGTAAGGTGTCTATTTCCTTATTATGTCTATGGGTTTTGCTTTCAGGCTTTTTTTTTTCAAAAATAATAAACTTTATTTTGGTGCACATGACAACTAGGCCTTCGCATCATACACACCCTGATACAGCTTTAAAGATTCCCACCGCTTGAGATAGATGGCATCCTCGTCGAGTGATAACGTTTCAGATTCAAAGCAAAATTTTTGTCCCGCGACTATCAGATTTGAATTGTGCCTCTATATTATTTCCAACTCAATGTTGGTTACCTTCGTAATTCAATAAAGAGGGATAATTTGACGACGACGGAAATAATTAACTTCATCCTTTGTGCATTAAATAAAAGACCTAAAAATTTATAACAATCTATGACAGTGCAATATTCCTAGTCTTTATGAATAGTGTAGCGATAGCGAAGCAACACATTATAGTCCAGTTATTAACGTGTCCCTGTGTTTATGCATCGGTGTGTGGGTGTGTGGTGAGCGCTTTGTTTAGCTTTCCAATTAGGAATCGACCACGGTTATACAGGGTCTTTTTTTTTGCTCGGAAAAGTGTTTTTTTTTTCAAAAACTATTTATAGTACCGATTTCAAATTTGGAAGGTCAATTCTCTATACCGGGGGACATCAGTTTGAGAAATTTGAGCGTTTTCGGTAATGTTTTTCACCAATTTTGAAAAATTATTTTTCGACCACTAGGTGCGAGATAAAAAATTTCTATTATAAAGTTGTAGGCCGTCATCGAAAACCCTTAAAAATTGTTCACTCGACGAAAAACAATTTATTTATCAGTGAAAATTCGAGCTTGAAAAATTTACAAGTTGGTGAAGCCAAATTACGATTGTTTGAAACGATAATTGAAACCGAATTACCTAATCCAGTTGAAACTTTGGTTAAAAAAACGACCGGATTTAAAAAACACGAGGCTATAGGTCAATCCTAAACATGCATTGGGTATTTAAAGGAAAACTTTGGGAGATTATTATCAGTGTTTGATAATATTTCGAACAATGCCTCGTTATTCAGTAGCTGAGCGTACCGAGATAGTTGCCATTTACTATGGAGAAGCAGCGCAAAACCTTAGAAGAGTGACTGAAATCTTCGCAGAAAGACATCCAAATGGAGCACCATCTGTAAATACAGTAAGACGAGCAATTCACGATTTCAATCAATTTGGTAACTTGCAACCTAGGTTTCGCGGATTGGGTCAACCGGATTTAGACTTCGAGAACAATGTACTCGCGTACTTTGTGGCATATCCTCGTCACAGTTGCGCTAACGCCGCTGCTGATTTTAGGTTGTTCTGCAAATCGTGTGTGGAAAATTCTTCGTAAGAATCGCTATCACCCATACAGAGCTACGCTCCACCAAGGACTAATTGACGGAGACCATCAAAGACGTTATGAATTTAGCAACTGGTTACTAAATGCTGTCCAAGAAGATAGACAATTTATGCGCCATGTTTTGTTCTCCGACGAAGCGTCATTTTCTAGAGATGGGCCCTTTAATCATCAAAACAGCCATCTTTGGTCTGACATCAACCCACATTGGGGTTTTGAATATCATCACCAGGTTCAATTTGAACGGGTCAATGTTTGGGTTGGACTTGTTGGAAACCGTTTGGTTGGTCCCTTTTTCCTGCCGACGAACCTCAACGGCCAAAGGTATTTACATTTTCTACAGAACGAACTGAGTGATGCAATCGACGACCTTCCATTGGCTGAAAGACGTCATTTGTGGTTTCAGCAAGATGGCGCCCCTCCGCATTTTTCCCGGCAAGTAACTGAGCACCTCAACAACGAGTTTCCTGAAAGGTGGATAGGGAGAAATGGTCCAGTGCATTGGCCAGCAAGGTCACCTGACCTAACACCGCTGGATTATTTTCTCTGGGGATTCGTTAAAGCAAAGGTATACGCCACGCCCATTGAAACTAGGGAGGAACTCATTAGACGAATAATCAGTGCTTACCGAGACGTCACACCAGAAATGGTAGAGAAAGCGTTTGAGAACTTAATTGTCCGCGCACAAACCTGTGTTGCAGCCAATGGTGATATTATTGAAAATGTTTTGTAAAAATTTATGTGAATAAAATATCTGCATTTAAAAACCAAACGTGTACATTTTTTCAAGTGTGAAAACTCTACTACGTTTGTATTAGACTTGTTCCCTTTTCAATTATCGTTTCAAACAATCGTAATTTGGCTTCACCAACTTGTAAATTTTTCAAGCTCGAATTTTCACTGATAAATAAGTTGTTTTTCGTCGAGTGAACAATTTTTAAGGGTTTTCGATGACGGCCTACAACTTTATAATAGAAATTTTTTATCTCGCACCTAGTGGTCGAAAAATAATTTTTCAAAATTGGTGAAAAACATTACCGAAAACGCTCAAATTTCTCAAACTGATGTCCCCCGGTATAGAGAATTGACCTTCCAAATTTGAAATCGGTACTATAAATAGTTTTTGAAAAAAAACACTTTTCCGAGCAAAAAAAAAGACCCTGTATAGTAAAAAAAAAACCATGAATGTATTAATTTCAAACATGAATATCGAACTGCATTACATAGTTTGTCCTTAGTCGCTAGGATGGGTGGGGCTTCATTACTAGGACGTTGATCATGCGCCGCCGCTAAAAATTGTTTTGATGGCTAATATTTCTATCTATCACCATTTCAAATTATTTCCGGTTAATAGGCGCTTCAATAAAACAACTTCAAGGAAATCGCCAAGAAGTAAGGTTTCCGAGATCAAGGACCTGAAAGTTACTGTTTATATAGTGCTTGTTGAAATAATGGAAACTTTTCACCTGTACAGTATGCAACAAGTGTTTCCTTTTAACCGGGTAGCTTTTTTTGACATATTAAGGTCTAGCAAAATACGACCTTCTGTTTACAGGTGAAAAAATTTAAATAATTTCAACAAGTACTATATAAACAGTAACTGCCAGTCCTGGCTCTCGGATATATTACTTCTTGGTGATATCCTTGAAGATGTTTTATCTAAGCGCCTTTTGTAATCATTAAAGCAAAAGAGGAAAACATTTATTTTATTTATTTATTTATTTATAAAATGACAATGGTCTGCCAAGCCGTGACGACTTATGTACAGACACGTAGGTACAAGGATGTTAACTGAGTACAGTGAATTACAAAACAAGGATACAAAACAAGTGAATTAAGAAAAAAGAAAAGCAAGCGAAAAAATACACAATAATGACCGAATACTGTCAAACAGTGTGGGGGGGGGGGGAGTTACGAAGAGGTTTGTAAATGGTCACTCAAAAGCCACGTTCACACTAGGCACTTTGGAAACGTTTTAAAACGGTTTCGAACGATTAATTTGTAAAATTTTGCTTTCTAATATATTTATATATTAATACAGTTAACACCAAAAATGTTCAATATTATCTTACGAAACCGTTTAAAAACAGTTCCAACGTGTCTAGTGTGAACACGGCTAAAGAGAAACGAAATTGCGAATAGTCGGTAATCGAAACAATAGATTGTGGGAGAGAATTCCAGTCACTAACAACTGACAAGGAGACTACCCGAGGTGCAACTCACCGATTTTGTTCAAACTCGGGGGTTAAGTAGGCCTTAATGAATCATGAAAATTCCAAAAGGGAAACGTTTCGATGGGCATTAGTTTTGCCATGGCAACCAAAAATGTTTTCGACAACACAATTTCGAAAATTCCTTACCGAAAATAACATGGGATTTTGAAAAATTCTAAAAATCTTGAAAAAATTAAAAAATTTTAAAATGCCAAAAAGAGTAAATATTGATCAAAATTAACGAAAAAAATTAAAATTGGTCAAGTTTTGATCAATTTTGATCAAAATGGGTAAAAGTGGAAAGATGTCATAGAGATAAGTGAGTGCGTCTACCGATAAGGGGCACCTGCGGGCGGGGGAAACGGGCCCCTATAGGGGCCCCCTTTTGCGGCAATATTCGGCGGGGTCAAAAGGTTAGCTGATTTACGAGGTCAATAGGTTATCTGCCCCTATGGACACGATGCAAACAGCCGTTAAATAGGTGTGAAACGGACCCCCTATAGGGGCCCCATTTTGCGTACATTTTCGGCAGGTCAATAGGTTAGCTGATTTATGATGTTAGGTCAATAGGTTAGATGATTTACGATAGGTTATCTGCCCCTATTCCGCAGGTGGTGTGGACTGACACGATGTTATGCAAACAGCCGGCCAGTCATAGTTAATAGCTGGAGGCACCCCATTTTAGGTCAAAAGGTTAGCTGATTTACGATGTTATAGCCCATAAAACCCAGGTGCTAACCCATTATAGGTCAATAGGTTATCTATGGTGGTGACACGATGTTATGCAAACAGCCTACCCATCATAGTTAATAGCTGGAGGCACCCCATTTTAGGTCAAAAGGTTAGCTGATTTACGATGTTATAACCCATAAAACCCAGGTGTTAACCCATTTTAGGTCAATAGGTTATCTGCCCCTATGGCGGTGAAACGATGTTATGCAAACAGCCTACCCGTCATAGTGAATGTCGAGTTGGTTGGTTTTCGCCGACAAACACTTTCGGGCCCCTAAGGGTAGCGTAAAATAGCGGGCGGTCATCGGTAAAAGTGTTTTGGGAAAAAAAGAGCAGAGTGTATACAAATTATAAGGTTTTATTTAGATATTCAAAGTTACAGTACATTAAGCGGATGAAAACGTTTAAAGATAAAACAATTTATTTTTAATATATTTATGGTGTGTAGATACCATATTAAACAAATTGTAAAAGTTAAATACACAAAACATATTTTGGTTGGCCACTGTTTCTTTAAAATCGTCAATAATTTTAAATGCTGTTACGTAATTGGACGCGTAGCGGACAACGGTATCATACCTTTCATGTTCATCCGATAGAAATAAATTGTTGGGTGCACATGGTTCTTTATACAATATTTCGTAAATTTTACGATAATTATCGGTTATAACGTAACCCATTAATTCAAAGAGTTTTTGGTTCACTTTAAGGAGTTGAATGTGCGAATTAATGAAATATTTGAGTCGGTCCAATTCTCGAGTTTCCGGCGCTTTGATTACGACCGACGCTTCGGATATCGTGCTTTGCAAGGTTAATTCTTTTTGGTCAGACATGGCGGCGGTCACTAGCGCGTCTGATAACGGGAACGGTGATCGAAAGGGCAGCCTTTGTGGATCATTTATTTGTTCCCAGTGGCCGTATAAATCATCCCAGGCGCGCGAAGACATTTCAAAGGCCTGGTGTGTGATTTTATTGCATAGAGCTACAGATATATCGAGCTCAGACGTAAAACCCGTAGTAACGAAAAGCTCGGATGAAAGTGAATACCGAGGGTTAACTTTCCGCTGAGTCGGATCAAATTTAGACATTTTAGTGGGCCCAGGAACGTTATCTACACAGCTTCGTTTAGACATGATGCTCGAGAAACGGTTTGTAGTGTACTGCCGATGGATGACGGGGATGAATCCCTTATATAGCGATAATAATTTGGTGACGTAATCAGGATGATGTAATGGGTTGACTCAATGACTCACGCGATTAGTCAAATTTTGCCATATTGGTAAACCAAAGAGATAGAAATTCTACAAGTCCCATTAAAAGTAAAATCAACGCGATTAGTAATGCGTTTTTAGGATTGTTCGCGATAAGCCGACTAACGGGAGAGGCGGGGATAGAACCTTCCATACCGGAAGTTATCGTTAAACTAAATTTATCAATAAACCAAAAAAGGGATTTAAACGTTATATATTTTATAAAAAACCAAATGACATACAAAGTATTAAAATAAACAAATGACTAAAATAAACAAATGACTAAAATATACAAAAATAAATATTGACAAATAACTAATATATAGAAAGGAATTATTTACAAATGAAAAATACAAACGAGAAATGAAAAAAATATATGCAATAATTAAGAGGATCTATTCCACATAGTTTATGGGGCTACATAAAATTCTACGCGCAACAACATTCATTTATAACCATTTTTCGACAAAACGTTTGTCCCCAAAAAATATCTAACAGTTTGAAACGTCTTTTTTTAAAAAGTTTTTGAGCATATAACTCTTTCACCATGACCATCCTTCGACGCTTAAAAACAGCTGTGAAAACAATCGCTTTTTATAAACATTTCGGTGCACACTATTTTAACAATACCCGATTTGACGCGTCAAGTTAAATTCAGGAGTCGCGCGTGGGTCTTAATTTGCATCGTAAAAAAGGTTAGGGTTGACACAAAAAAAAAGAGCCCCTAAACAATTTTCCCTTCAAAGAAAAAGACCGTAGGGGCCTACATTGTTCAATTAAGACTCGAGCGGCGTGGCCCCCAAAGGATTCCACCCTAAGGGTTTGGTGTCTAATAAAATAGCGGCTCGTAAAAAAATTGGGGCCGCTCGGAGAACAAGAAGGACACAGTCAAAAAGTTTTTTTTCGTATATTCACCCAGCTTTGTCAAAATAGTCAAAAGAGTTTTCGGGCGGCTCTTTTGAAAAACAACTATTGTCAGCGATAAAAGGATGAACAGCCACCAAATTTATGGGTCTATCATTAAAGTAGCCCTTGATCCATCCTTAAATTTATGGGCTTAAAAAACATTGGGGCTCATCTTTTAGAAAACAATCGAGTTTTATATAATAGAGTTTCGAATTAACGACGTGATATTATTTTTATACAGCCTCAAAAGATACGTATAAATAGAGCCCTATCGGCCCAAGAAACTTCACTAATCAGCGGAATTCTCTAGTTGGAAGTCGTTTTCTTAGCACCTAGAAAAAATGGATAGCGAAAGCTTATGTTGGTTTCTAGACGATTTGGAGGTAAATAGACCCTGGTCCGTACCGCAACTACTGCAATTTTATTACGGAATATGTTTATTTTTAAATTTAGAGCCGGGGTTTGCACCAAATAAGTTACCCGCAATCTTTAGCCGTCTGAGTTTTAAATTAATTTTGACGGTTATTGAAATTTTTGAAACTGTTCAAGCTATCACCCACGTTCCAGAAGCGTGCCAAACGGTAGCCGAACTCCGATTATTTAATCAAGCATTACCGCCTCGGTTAGGCGAAATTATTGAAGCGAGATATAATAAGCGGGAAAAAGAATTACTCGAACTCGAGTGGGATGCCATGTTGGGTGCCGAATATGACGAACCTGTGTTGGACTACCTGAAGAGTAAGTTTTTTTTCTCTCGTACCGAAAAATATCTAAGAAATTAAAATATATATTTATTTTTTATAGACGCCCCTGAAATTGTCCGGGTGGATGATGCTGAACCCCGTGAATCCGCCGAAATGGTGGACGACTATTTCAACGACCTACTTAACCAAAGCGGTTACGGGGAGGCGGAGGGAGATTTCCCAATTGTGGGGTATATTGATTTTGAGGACCCTAATTGCGTAATTTTGGGTCAGAATGAAAAACAGTTCCCGAACTTCAATATGACGGGAATTGAATTGGAAGCTGAAATATCTAATAATATAGCGGAAGGGCTTGCCAGGGTCACTGAACGGGTATTACGCGATGTAAGTCCCGCTGACATGGTACAACTAGTAATCCGTAGTTCGGCGCTGGGTGCGGCGCATCCCGATATAACCATTTCATTTAGGAGACGTGACCAAATTGATATCGAGGCCCTTCTCGACGAGATTTCAGAATCTATATATTCAGATGAGGAAGAAGCGTTTTTCCTGGCACCCGTTAATTTAACTTTTTCCATTGTCCGTCTCCCCCAAGGCGGTGGCCGTACAAAACGGAAACGACTAGAGACCTTTGCCATGTTTTCTAGAAATAGACAATCAATTGTCCGTATTGCGAACAGCGACTCAATCTGTCTCGCTAGAGCTCTTTGCGTCGGTGTGGCGCTGTGTAAATATCAGAACGAGCCCGAAAACAAAAGACTAAAAACGGTCTATGAAACTTTGTCGCATTCCAAAGAAAACAATGTGGCTCAGCGAGCCGAGGCGCTCCTCCTATGCTCCAAATCGGGTGTCCGACCTAATAAAGAATGCGCGTCGCCCGAATCGATTAGAAAATTTAGAACGTATCTCAAAGAATACGATATTTTAATCTATCAAATTAAAAACAGCTGGCCGACCTTGGTGTACGATTCTAGAGTAAGGGGAGGTATGGACAGAAAACGTATTGTACTTTTAAACGAGGGGGCGCATTTCAATCTAGTTAAAAAGCTGGCTCCCTTATTCGGGAAAGAAAAGTTTTGTTCAAAGTGTCTCGAGGGGTACAGACAAGATAGCACCCACGCGTGTTCAGACTATTGTTTCGCGTGCTGCAGGGCCATAAAATGTACCGGAGATATAATAAAATGTCCCGACTGTTTACGTAAGTTTACGGGTGTCGATTGCTACGCTCATCATAAAATAAAATTAACAGGCGATAAATTATCATTATGTCAAAATTTATTTCATTGCACGGAATGTTCGATTCTAATCGATTTGACTAAACGCGACGGCCAGCTGCATTCTTGTACCGAACAGTATTGTACCGTTTGTCGTAAGTTTTCCCCCTCTGGACATCAATGTTACATCCAAGTAATAAAAGACCCGCGACACCCGTTACCCCGTTTCGATTCCAACGGTCAGCCTACGCAAATGTGGATATTTTACGATTTTGAAACGGTCCAAACCAAACGGCACCCCGATAAGAAAAACTGTTATATTCATCAACCCATTTTATGCGTGTCGGAAACTTATTGTGTCGCGTGTGTTGATACCCCCGACGTAGCATGCAGATTTTGCGGCGTTCGCCAACGACAATTTCTGGGTTCAGATTCCGCGCGAAACTTTTTCGAATATTTAAGAACACTGGCTCGGATAAGAAGAGTGACCGCGCTGGGACATAATGCGAGTAATTATGATACGCAACTCCTATTACAAGTTATAATGGAGAGTGCCGACTCGTTTGAGCCCGATCCGATAATAAATGGAACTCGCATCTTGCAACTGAAACTACACAATTTAACTCTATCGGATTCGTATAATTATATACCCATTCCTCTGTCGAAATTCGCGGATACGTTCGAGCTGGGTCGCGAATATACGAAAGATTTTTTCCCTCATTTTCTATTCAACGTAGTTGATAATAATTTTGACATTTACAAACCCGAACAAACAAACTACGTCTCGGAGAACTCGCTGCCCCCCTTGGAAGCTTACGGGGCCCAATATTTCACGGCGAAAGACCGCGAAAGTTTTAACAAATGGTACGCTCTCGAATCCGAAAAGAGTTCGGGATTTAATTACCTCGAAACGTTAAAACTCTATTGTTCTAGAGATACCCACATATTAGCTAAGGGTTGTTTAAAGTTTATGAAACTATTTCAAGACTTGTGCGAAGTTAATCCGTTTAGCGTGGGTGTGACTATCGCGTCAGTGTGTAGTTACGTGCTAAGGAAAAAATTTTTGGAGCCAGAAACGATTGGCATAATACCGGCTAATTTGTATCGGTTATCCGAGCCTCAATCCACCGAGGCTTTAGAATGGCTGGCTTGGGAAGCGCATGTCCGGAATGTTACCATCGTATCAACGCTGAATGGTCGAGAACCGCGTGCTGGAAAAATTAAAATTGATGGTCTAATCGGTGAGAAAAACGCTCTACAATATCAGGGCTGTTGGTAAGTATTATTTTAAAAAGTTCGAAGAGACAAAATATAAACAGGTTTTTTTTCATTAAAGGTATCACGGTTGTAGGACTTGCTTCGGGGACTCTGTAAATAGGAACCAGCCATTATACGCTAACGCGAGCGATACCCTTAATACACGATTTTCCAACACGATGCGGACAACCAATAAACTTAAAGAAATGGGTTATACCGTCATTCAACAATGGGGGTGCGATTGGATTTTGGAAAAACAACAAAATCCAGCCATAAATGAATTTTTAAAAAATTCTAATTTTTCGGAAACTTTAACTGAACGTTTAGACCCGCGAGCCGCTTTTTTCGGGGGCAGAGTATCAGCCTTACGAACGTACTGTAACGTTGAAGGGACCGACGATAAAATATTCTACGTGGACATTTGCAGCCTGTACCCTTTTATAAACAAACGGTATTATATCGAAAAATATATATATATAACGAAAACAAATATTTAAGTGTGTTTTCCTTTTTATAGTGGCAAAGTCCCCGTTGGTCATCCGACAATTCTGCTCGGTAGCGATATTCCAGCCATTGACGATTTTGAGGGATTATTGTTATGTAACGTGCTCCCGCCAACCAATTTATTCCATCCTATTCTTCCGTATCGGACCGTTAACAAAAAGTTAACGTTTACCCTATGCCGGACGTGTGCTGATTTACGGTATCAGGGTGACTGCGAGCATTCTGACGACGAAAGAATGCTTAAAGGCGTTTGGGTAATCGACGAATTAAGATGGGCGGTAAATCGCGGATACAAAATTACAAAAAAAATTGAGGCCTGGTCATACACGGTGACGCAATACGATCCTACAACGGACAGCGGTGGGATTTTTCGAGATTACGTTGACTGTTTCCTAAAAACCAAGGTGGAGGCGAGCGGCTGGCCGTCAGATTGTCAGACCCCCGAAGCCCAGGCTGAATACATTGCGGCTTTCGAACGTCATGAAGGGGTCAAATTGGACCCTACCAAAGTCTCCAAAAACGAAGGTCTTCGAGCCATCTCGAAATTAATGCTGAATTCCATGTGGGGGTCTGTATGGATTTTATTACCCCCCCATTGGGGTTATAAATCATATTAGGTAGCGTGATAGATATTAAAACTTTTTTTTTCCAGAAAACTCGGTCAGCGATCCATTGTGACCAAAACTGAAATCGTTCGCGAACCCAAAGTGTTCTTTGAACTGCTATCAAATCCGGAAATCAACGTAAAATCGGTTTTGACAGTCAACGATACGACTCTTCTAGTGAAATCAGCCCCCATCAAGGAAGCGGAAATCCCTCTAAAACATACAAATTGCGTAATAGCCGCTTATACAACCTGTCAAGCGAGATTAGTTTTATTAAAATATCTTGAAATAGTCGGAGAGAACGCGTTATATTTGGACACTGACGCCCTCCAGTACGTCTCGAAACAACCCCTTATAACTACGGGCCATTATTTGGGCGATATGGTCAGCGAGTTATCCGGTTATGGAAAGAATTCGTTTATTTACGAAGCCGCGTATGGCGGGCCAAAAAATTACTCGTTTTGGGTGAAAAATCCGGATACGGGCGAAAAATTTAACGTTACGAAAGTGAAAGGATTTCGAATTAATGTCGGTAATCAGCATATCATTAACGGCGAAAATTTAAAAACTATGCTAGGAGTGACTGACGAAGAAACTGAAATACCGGCGGCGTTTGCCGTGCCTCTGCCCAAACAAATACGTCGACTTCCGGATCATACGCTCGTTAGCGTCGACTTGGAAAAAGCGTATCGGCCCGTAATGGATAAAGTTCGGGTTTTATCGAATTACCGAACAGTTCCATTCGGATATAAAATACGCGCTTAAAAAAACCTTCGCTCTTATGCGGGCGAGCCGCGGGTCGAGAGGCGCCGGTCTCCGCGAGTCGCCGTCTCGGCGTTCGAGAGAGAGAGAGAGAGAGGCGCGCGCGTTCTCTCTCTCTCGATCCGCTATCCGCGCGCGTCGGGGTCACGAGGGGGGTGTGTCTCTAGCGCGCCGGCTGCTTTCCACGTGGCAAGGGGGTGTGTCACGGGAAAACGTGTTGTGCTATTGTCAAAAATAAAAAATATTATATATAAAAACAAAATGTCCATTTTATTTCATTCTGGTTTCAGCTACGCGGTGATAATGTACCCTTTTTATCACAGTTGTAACATCATACTTTGCGGGCCTAGCCAAAGTGGTAAGACATATTTCGTAGAAAAACTGATTAAACATTTAAAACAAATGTTTGAACCTCAAATTGAAGAAATCCACTGGTTTTACGGCGAGGATCAGCCAGGATACGATAAACTTAAAAAATATAACGTTATATTTCATAAGGGTTTACCCGATCCTGACTTATTTGACGGCTCGAAACGGATACTGGCGGTTTTAGACGATTTAATGGGGGCGGGCCAAAAGGGAGAAGTTGCCCAATTGTTCACCAAAGTCTCGCATCATCGTAATGTTAGCTTTATCTACATAAGTCAAAATTTATTTCATCAGGGTCGCGGGTGTCGCGAAATTTCCCTCAATGCGCACTACATACTTTTAACGAAAAATGTACGGGACAAAACACAGATTAATTGCTTGGCGCGCCAAATGGCCCCTGATAATTCCAACTTTGTTATCGAAGCGATTTCTGACGCGACTAAGGAACCAAACTCTTACGTATTGATCGACCTTCAGAAAGATTGCCCCGATTCACATCGGATCAGAACTAATATTTTCCCCGGCGAGCAAGTCTCGGTATACATTCCGAAATAATACTTTTCCGAGGGGTGGTTAGTTACCACACACCCCCCCAGCGAGTCGAATTCATTCGATGTACAATGTCTCGACGAGTCAGGTCGCAAAAACATCTGCTCGAATCGATCGGCAAATTAAAGGGCGTTAAGAGACGTAATATTTTAATTAACGCCAATAAAGAGTTGATCGAAGCAATATCTGATTGCGTGTATAATACTCTTATCGGGAATATACGTCTAACCACGCGGCAAAAACTACGATTAAAAATACACCGTAAAACGTTACGCAAAATTGCGCAGAAAAAATTGGGCTGGCAAACTAAAAAACGAATATTATTAAATCAAAAAGGTGCCGGATTTTTCTCGTTTCTTCTGCCTATTGTGTCGTCGCTCGTGGGAGCCCTAACAGGTTGAACATAAAAAATGTTAAGGTACTCGAAAAAAATGACTTTAGCGCCGATTACGCCACCCCATCAACAACTCAAACCGGATATTGACACGGAAATGGCGGATATTTTAAAAAGCGAAGCGCTCGATGACAGGACCAAGTGGAAGATATACGAAGAGATGCTACTAAAAAAGCACGCTCGAAATAAACCGATTGAAAATAACGATACGCCCAGTTACGAAACATTAGTCAATCTGTTCCCGCTAGGATACAGAGCGAGCGCCCGAGAGATATTTAATCATTTGATTTCGGACAGCGGTCGACTGCGGTGGGACAGCCAGGGGCAGATTTTATTAGACGGTGAAATACAAACGGATTCTGATATTGTTGATTTAGTATATTATCTAATAAGTCCCCACGCGCCGAGACCCCAGAGTTGGTCAAAATTTAATAACCTGGTGGGTAAACTACGGAAAATCACCCCTCAAGCCTTCCCCACCACCACCCCATTACCGTCTACTTCGTTCCTAACAGCTTCCGCCCCCCCGGGCCCCCATCTTTCGCTCGCCTCCTCCAAACGAAAGAAAACTTTGCCGTCAGCTGTCGGGCCTAATTCTTTCGCGACACCTCGACAGTCACCGAAACTTTGGTCGCCTACTATTAAGAACCGTTTACGTAAAAAAAAAACGCCGAGTGCCAAAATTTTGAAATGGGAGAGTTACCGATAAACGTAACGACTAGACTCGAAAAAATATATTTCGATTCTCGTAATCCAGCTAGCTACGGGGGTGTTGAAAAATTATACGATTCTGTCAAAGAGCTCGGAATATCTCGGGAGAATGTTGAAACGTTTTTGCAAACTCACGACGCCTATACGTTACATAGACCAGTTATTCGAAAATTCCAAAGACGAAAGATTCGTGTAGGAAACAGACTAGACCTCTATCAGACTGATTTGGCAGATATGCGGTCTTTAGCGAGCGACAATTCCGGATACACATTTATTCTTACTTGTATAGATTGCTTTTCGAGAGTGGCATTTGCCGTCCCCCTAAAACGTAAGACCGGCGCTGAGGTTGCCCGCGCCCTGAAAATAATTTTTAAAGAGCGGGGCAAGCCCCGCGCTATACAGTTCGACCGTGGGTTGGAGTACGTTAATTCGACTGTTTTAAAACTCCTAAAAGAGGAGGGCATTAGACATTACCATTCCGAAAATAGCGACGTTAAAGCCGCGATGGTAGAGCGTTTTAATAGGACCCTGAAACAGCGCATGTATCGTTTTTTTACTCATAAAAACACGCGACGCTATCTCGACGAGCTGCCCAATTTAATTCATTCGTATAACGCCAGTTATCATACGACAATTAAAATGGCTCCCTTCGATGTAAACGACAAAAATATTCTTCAAGTTTATCGAAATATTTACAAACCAGGGCAGTCCCAGCCAGCCGCCCTCAAGCCCCGAAAATGCCGTATCAAAGTCGGCGATTACGTAAGGATTACCCGAACTGCCAGACCGTTTTTAAAAGGATACAGCGATCAAAATTGGAGCGCCGAAATATTTAAAGTTGTTTTCAAGAATACTAAAAGACCTCTTCAATTTAAGCTCGTTGATTTGGCTGACGAACCCATCACGGGATATTTTTATTTCAAAGAAATTCAACGAGTTATAAAACCGGAAGAATATACAATTGACAAAGTATTAAAGAAGCGACGCTCAAAGGGTAAAGTCGAATATTTCGTTTCTTGGTTAGGGTATCCGGCTACATTCAATTCTTGGGTTTCTGCTAAAGATGTCCGAAGCCTTTTACCTAACGATACCCAGTAATTCAAATCTCGAGATATTTCCGAATAATACGGTAGCCTGTTTCACGATAAAATTACCCGAACCTATAGAATTAAAGGGGGGGTGGGAAGTTGCGTTGGTGGAAATATTGTATCCCTTTTCGTTTTACAACGTGTTGCCCTATGACAATTACGTCTATTTCCGCGTTAATCCCGCCCAACATGGGGGACAGGCTGACCCTAAAATGGTCGGGACGATGCGAGAAATCCCTCCGGGGCATTACTTGAGTATAGACCATTTACTTAAAGTAGTAAACGACACCGCGCTATGCACCGCCGCTAATGTGTGTCTTACCCACGATCCGCTGAACGGACACGTGGCGCTGGTTGGAAAAAATATTACCCCCTATGGCGTATTTATGAGTGACGGACTGAGCAACACGCTAGGATTTGAAAGAACTAAAACTATCGCGGGCAGAAGCGAGAACCCGGCTCGCTTAAATTTCCACATTCCGCCCCAAATCTTCGTTTATTCCGATATCGTCGCTGATCAAGTGGTGGGCTCGTCGCTCGTCAAATTGTTAAGAATAATAGCGGTTGACGAATCAGCCCGATTTGGTACTCATATCGAGAAAACATACATTTCGCCGCATTACGTGCCCATTGAGAAGAAATACTTTGATACTATCCAAATAGATCTACGCGATGTTTATGGGAAACCAGCTCCTTTTGAGTTTGGCAATCTAACAGTAAAACTTCATTTGCGTCCAAGATGCCCTTAAGACACGTTCTTGAAAAAAGACGCTGCGTAGCGTGCCCGTACGCTCAATATTATGCCACTCAGGCGGGTGGCGCTATTCCCGACGTATACGTGGGATCGCCTTATCAGCGGGGGCACGGGCAATTCGGAAGCGGGTTTGGGAGTTTCTTCTCCGGCTTGTACAAGCTAGCGAAACCGTTTCTTTTACGGGGGGCGAAATTTTTGGGGGGCCAAGCCCTCTCCACGGGAAAACAAGTTTTGGCTGATGTCTCGACGGGGTCATCCATACGTGAAGCTACCAAACGGAGGCTTACAGAAAAGTACGATGATCTCAAACAACAATACGGGACTGGGAAACGTAAACGCAAAACTAAAACAATTAAGAAAAGACCAAAACGCGGTGGAAAAAAATCATTAGTAGGCAGGAAACGAGCTAGAAAGGTCGTTGATATTTTCTCCTAAAATTATGGGTCATTGCGAAGCGTTAAAAAGTGAACTTGATATTTTTCAAACCGCGCCTATCCAAACGTCAATTGAGGGAGGAAAATGGACAACCTTCAAACCCATCTCGTCGCTGCGAGGCGATACCGTCGAGTTTAATATTCCTGGAAGCGGGCACGAGTACATTGATTTACCGCTTACGTACCTACTTGTTAAAGCTAAAATCGTCGCCGATGACGCGGGCAAATGTTTATTACCGTCGGATGTTGTAGGGGGGTGTAACAATTTTTTGCACACGCTATTTAATCACGCGGAAGTTTACCTTAACGGAACCTTACTGTCTCCGTCAGCTTGTTCGTACGCTTATCGGGCGTACATTGAAACTTTGTTAAATTTTGACAAGGGTGCCAAAGCGTCCCATTTAACAGGCGCGCTGTGGTACAAGGATACCCCCGGCGAAATGAATTCGGTCACTGCCAACGAGGGTTTTAAACAGCGGAAAGGATTCACGGATCAGTCGAAAGAAATAGATTTAATTGGTCCGCTGTTTCTTGACGCGCTCAATGTCGAAAAATATTTAATTAATGGCGTAGATTTACGTATTAAACTATCGCGAAGTAAAGCGAGTTTTGCGTTAATGGGTACGCCGAAGCCCGGGGTTGACTATAAAATTATCATTACGGACGCGAGCTTGTTGGTACGTCGTGTACAAATTGCACCCAAAATACTTATCGCTCACGAAAACGTCTTGTCACGAGCAGCAGCAAAGTACGCTTTTACTCGCACCGAAACTAAAATATTCACCATCAACTCGAATATCCGAAACACCGTTATTCCCAACGTATATTTGGGTACCCTCCCGGTTCGCTTGATTGTCGCGCTGGTGGATCACGAAGCCTACAATGGAACCCTGGCAAAAAACCCGTACGCTTTCGAACATCAAGATTTATCGAGTTTAGCTCTTTACGTGGATTCTGACGGTGTGGATTCGAAACCTATTACGCCAAACTACGACGCGGGACAATATATTCAAGCCTATCATACTTTATTCACGGGTAGCGGAATTCATTATAGAAACACCGGGATCGATATTTCCCGGGGAGATTATGCCGGGGGCTACGCTTTTTACGTCTTCGACATTTCAAACGACCATAGCGCGGGTGAGAGTCATTATTGGAACCCCTCCAGACAGGGACAGATGCGTTTGGAGCTTTCGTTCGCTAAACCAGTCCCGCAAACGTTAAGCTGCGTAGTTTTCGCCGAATTTCAAGCCAGCTTTAGCGTAGACAAAGATCGTAACGTTTCTATTGAAAACGTGTAATTATGCGCGGATCCGAGATTTTAAACATTTTGAGACGTACGCGCAATTTTATGGGCGTATTCGCTTCCGATTGTCTACCCGATAAGATTAATAGTTTTCCAGCGTCACTGGTTGTAAATCTGGACCCCCACGATGAACCTGGCAGCCATTGGGTCGCGATTTACCTTGATAAATTAAAACGGGCTTGGTATTTTGACTCTTTGGCGCTACGGCCCATTTTGCCAGCCATTAAACTTTTTTTAAAACAAAATTCGAGAAAAATCACGCCCACCAAGCGGCGACTTCAATCGACAACGAGCGTCATTTGCGGACATTATTGCGTGATTTATATACGTCACCGATCAAAACGTAGAAGTCACCAAAGCTTCTTTAAGAGTTTTTCACGAAGAGACGTCAACAATGATATAATGGCCACTAGAAAATTTAACAACCTGTTACGTCATCATAAACGGAGTATAAATTCCCGTCGCGCGACTATACCCCGTTTTATTCATAACTAAACCCTCAGTATCGTGTCGGTGGCATGGCGAGAATGGCCGTTGTCGAATTTGACTTTCTACTAGGAAAATCCGCCTCGCGCTCCGGCGGAGAGCCCCCCGACATTGTCGTGAAGGAACTAGCTATATCAACAGTATCGACCCCTCCCGCCGTTCAAGCTTGGACTTTCGAACAACCCTATCCAGTACAACAACTTCCGAACGCCATTAAAAGACAAAACGGCTGGGTGTCTAGGAACCTTCACGGTATTTGCTGGACCGCGGGGTATCTCCCCTATTATAAACTACCCGCCTGCCTTATATCAGCGGTATCGAGTGCGGATATGATTTTTACAAAAGGAGACGTAAAGTGTAAATTTTTAGCCGATTATACTGAGACCGCCATATACGATTTGGAAACTTTTGACTGTCCCCGAGCTGCGACTTTTGATACGCCCCCGCCAGTAAAATGTCTATTCCGACATCAAACTCTAAACACCCGACAACCGTGTTCTTTGGAACGAAGTCTACTTTTCGCCGACTGGATTACCCAGAACCGCGCTGAAATAGACAGTCAATTACGATGTCCATTTTAATTTTTTTTTTGTATCACACTATAATATTTTTTTGACTCGTAAAAGAAAAATAATTTTTGTAATATATCATCTTATAAAATAAATATTTTTTATTATCTTATAAATCCGACTCGTTATTTCTCATTGCTCGCGTCATTTTTTTTTAGATTACGTAATTAATAGTTCATTGTGTCCATTCATTCGCCCACGGTAGAAAAATATTATAAACGTATTTTAAAAATATTAAGTGTCAATTTATCAATGTAAAATTTACTTTATACGGTCACCTTTAAAAATAACAATGTATTCAATATAAAAACGTTTATTCACATTTTCTTTACAGCGGTTTTAATATTATGAATTTGATTAGTTTTACAATATTCTTGAAAATAAATCAGAGCAGCCATTTCCTTTTCAGTCGGCATTTTTAATTCGGCTGGCAGGTTAGATGTAGTTGGTTCGGTTGATTCCATTGTGGCACCGCGCTTTTTACATGCCACAATAAGTTCGTTAAGATAATCGATAATTTTATCATCTGACATTTCCTCGGCCTCCGTGTAATGGAGCGATTCACTCGCATCACAATCACACGCCAGATCCGAATCTTCTTTCATTGTATTACACGATAAATGTGTCATTAAATGTTGTTTGAAACCTCTCACGGACCGGTATATTTCCGAGCATATCCCGCATTTCTTTGGTAGCCTAAGCGGAGACATCTTCCTCTTTCCCATAGCGGCTGGCTTATGAAAACCACAACGCATCTACGTAATCTTTACGTTTCATGGTGTAGATTACGTCATCTTTAGTGAGTCATTTTTAAATTATGTCATTTTTATAGATTACGTCATTTTGGGGTTTAGACCCAGAAATATTATTCCGTAGCTCATAGAGAATCGGGATGGCTAGTCACGAGGATCTCACCACCGTAACCGGTCGGCTAGAAACGTTCAAGCAATGGGACAACGTACACGTGAACAAGGAAGACTTGGCCCACGCAGGACTTTTCGCCGTAGACTCGGACGGCATAGTCGAATGCTACCTCTGCCACGGACAGTTAGGCAGTTGGGAAACCGGCGACGTACCCCAAACGGAACACGACAAATTTTATCCCAACTGTCCGTCACCCGCCGCTTTGGAGGGCCAAGATATCCCGCCATCCGAAAAATACATCTCCGGCGGACCTACAACCACCCCCGAGGGACCCGGCGACAACGTAACTCTTACCATCAAACGCCTCGAGGTAGAACATTTAATGAAAATGCTCGTAAAAACGCTAATTTCAGATGGTTCGTTTCAACCCTTTGAGTGAACTTTGGTATATACCCTACGAAGATCGACGTAATTACCATGATATAAATAAAATACATTTCCAAAGACGTATTTTCAATGTAAATCGTATTATACAGCCTGTACTCGAAAAATATCTTAATAAAACCTTATAATTTGTATACACTCTTCTCTTTTTTTCCCAAAACACTTTTACCGATGACCGCCCGCTATTTTACGCTACCCTTAGGGGGCCCGAAAGTGTTTGTCGGCGAAAACCAACCAACTCGACATTCACTATGACGGGTAGGCTGTTTGCATAACATCGTGTCACCGCCATAGGGGCAGATAACCTATTGACCTAAAATGGGTTAACACCTTGGGTTTTATGGGTTATAACATCGTAAATCAGCTAACCTTTTGACCTAAAATGGGGTGCCTCCAGCTATTAACTATGACGGGCCGGCTGTTTGCATAACATCGTGTCAGTCCACACCACCTGCGGAATAGGGGCAGATAACCTATCGTAAATCATCTAACCTATTGACCTAACCTTTTGACCCCGCCGAAAATGTACGCAAAATGGGGGCCCTATAGGGGGGTCCGTTTCACACCTATTTATTGTTTGCATCGTGTCCATAGGGGCAGATAACCTATTGACCTCGTAAATCAGCTAACCTTTTGACCCCGCCGAATATTGCCGCAAAAGGGGGCCCCTATAGGGGCCCGTTTCCCCCGCCCGCAGGTGCCCCTTATCGGTAGACGCACTCACTTATCTCTTGTCATGTAAAACTAATGGAAATCACTTGTATGGATAAAAAACTCAAATTTGATGGCAAATCAATTGGTCTATTTATCAAATTACTAGAACAAGATAAATTTGACCAAATTTGATTCTAATGTGAAATATTGCTTAATTTTGATCAAATTTAATAAAAATTAATAAAATATGAAATATTTATCAAAATAATTTATAAATTTAATGAAATAGATAAATTTTAACAATGTCTGATATTTTTCTTTTTACAAAATTTACATCAGCGTCTCATGTAAATTTTGTAAAAATAAAAATATTTTAAACCTATATATATATGCAAATGTAATGAAGTTTTTATTTATTACAAACTTATACTATACTAACAATCGCATATAGTAACTGTTATGTCCTGGCTTAGTGTACCACAATATAAGAAGGAGAGAGAGTAACAACAAGGTTTAGATGCAACTTGAATGTCTTTTATTAGAACCAAACGAATGAGTTTATATACAAATAAAATAGACCTCTTTTAGGTTTTGTTAAAACAAAGCATATATAAAAAACTAGATTAGCAAAACAAAACATAACACGCCCTTTTGTGAGTGTGATTTTTTTTATTAAATTTTCGTAAAACGAGGATATTCCGGTAAATACTTAGCGGACATAATCTTTAGCCCAAACCGGTGATTTACGGAGACGTTGAGAGCGCCGTAACTCAGGAACTGGAGCTGCGTGGTGGATTGGTTCAGAAACGTGTGCTGGAGGTGTCTTTGAAGCTTTCGCAAGACCGGTTGGTGATTCTGGACCGGTGACTGAACCAGTAGTACGATCAACCGAATGGTAGTTTTCAACAGCAGAACGATCAGGGCGGACGTAAAAGCGATTCCGGGTGTAAATTGTTCCTTCGGTAGACTGTATTCCGTACGATCGCTTTTGCGGACCAACCCGGATGATGATTCCTTGCTTCCAACCTTCATTTAGACGTTTTCGAAACCATACTCGGTCGCCTTCGTTGAGCTGACTCAGCGGCTTGGACTTCTGATCACCCTGAGTTCTCTGATTAAGCTGACGGGTTTCCAGTTCCTTGGTTGCTTCTGTGACATCGTAATGTGGAGTCAACTTTCCGGGAAGTGACGGCAACAGAGACCGGAGTCTTCGTCCCATTAACAGTTCGGCAGGTGAGGCCAGGCCATGCGTCGGTGTAATCCTGTAATCTAGAAGCACAAGGTGCAAATCTTTACCATCCTCTACGGCTTTAAGTAGACTCTTCTTAAGCGTTTGAACGGACCGCTCTACTTGCCCATTGGAACGGGGATAATACGGAGACGTGATGTTGTGATGAATACCCCATTGAGCGTGAAATTCCTTCATAGCCACAGAGTCATAAGGTGGACCGCCATCGCTGACGACTTCTTCGGGTATACCAAATCGTGCGTAGATGGTCTTCATGGCCATAATTACTGCTGGAGCGGTGGTGCTGTGCAGAAGCTGGACCTCAACAAATTTCGAAAAATAATCAACGACGAGTAGATAGTGTCTCCCTCTGATCTCAAAGAAATCGCAACCAACTTTCTCCCAAGGTCGACTGGGCAGCTCACGACTCAATAGGGGCTCATGCTGATTACTGTTCTGATACGCTTGACAGATTTGGCATTGACTGACGGAATCCTCAACGTCCTGGTTCATGGTAGGCCAATAGAAGTATTCCCTGGCTTTGGCCTTTCCTGCTACGATCCCTCTGTGAGCGGAATGAATGACATCCAGAATGTTTTGGCGAGCTTCTTCAGGAACAACCAAGCGCTGACCTCTGCAAAGAAGTCCATTCGAGGACAAGTAGAGTTCATCTCGACAGTGAAAGTACGGCCTCGCTCTGACCCGAGCACTTGTCTTAGCATCTGGCCATCCATTAGAGACATGAAAAATTACGTCCTGAAGTGCCAAGCTGCGATCTGTCAAGGTCTTCAACTCGTTCCATCTGGTATTAGACGCTGTTACCAACAGACAGACCTGAACTGGCACTGGAATGGACTCTTCCATAAAATGGTTATCGATCAGTTGGGCTCGGGACAATGCGTCAGCAACGAGGAGTTGCTTCCCTGGAACATACGTCAAATGAACATTATATCGATTTAACTTCAACAATAGTCTCTGAAGTCTCGGAGAAATCGTATCATACGGCTTCAGACTTAACCCCAAAAGCGGTTTATGATCAGTCTGGACTTCAACGGGCACCCCATACGTGTAATAATGGAAATGTTGTAGCCCAAATATTACTGCCAGCAACTCCTTTTCAATTTGGGCGTATTTCTGCTGAGTTTCCGATAAAGATGCTGAACCATAGCCCACTGGACCATCATCTTGAAGCAGAACGGCTCCTAGCCCATATTGACTGGCATCCACTGATAGCAGGACTGGTTGACCAGGATTGAAGAACTTCAGACAAAGCGCCCTTGATTGCGTTGAAATCGCTCTGGACATTTGCGTCCCAGCACCATTCTGACGACTGCTTCAACAGTTGACGTAAAGAGTGGGTCAGCGTCGACAGGTTTGGGGTGAATTTGGTGAGATATGTTATCATACCCAAAAATCTTCGCAGATCTTCTCTACTCGTTGGCTGGGTATACTTTACGACCGCTTCAATTTTCCCTGGATCTGGCTCTAGACCTTCTTTGGAAACGACATGACCAATATATTTCAATTTTGTCTTGGCCAACTGAACCTTCTGTGGGTTGAATTTAAGATTGACCTCTCTCGCAATGGACAGAGTCCTACGCAGCAATGTACAATGCTCAGCCACGTCTTTGGAACCAATGGCGATATCATCAAAATAGGGGTTGATTCTTGGCTCCTTCTCGAATATGTCATCCATGGCCTTTTGGAATTCCTCTGGCGCATTGTTTAGTCCAAATGGTAAGACCAGAAAGCGATATCTCCCCCATGGTGTTGCAAATGTCGTAAGATATGACGACTTTTCATCCAACGGCAGCTGCCAGAAGCCATCCTTTGCATCAAGCGACGTAAAGTTACGGCGCTCTCAACGTCTCCGTAAATCACCGGTTTGGGCTAAAGATTATGTCCGCTAAGTATTTACCGGCATATCCTCGTTTTACGAAAATTTAATAAAAAAAATCACACTCACAAAAGGGCGTGTTATGTTTTGTTTTGCTAATCTAGTTTTTTATATATGCTTTGTTTTAACAAAACCTAAAAGAGATCTATTTTATTTGTATATAAACTCATTCGCTTGGTTCTAATAAAAGACATTCAAGTTGCATCTAAACCTTGTTGTTACTCTCTCTCCTTCTTATATTGTGGTACACTAAGCCAGGACATAACAGTAACAACTGTACCACATCATCTAAGCCATTATAAAAATCATTACCCATTAAATACAAATTCCTTTTTTTAAATCCATTTTTACCCATTTTGATCAAATTGACCAATATTGTTCAGACGTTGTTCAAATATATCGATTTCATCAAACCTATGCCTTATTTTAATTTTTATAAAATTTGATCTAAATTAATATTTATAACTTTGGTCAACTTGATCTTGTTTCATCGGAAATTGTTGAAATATATCAATTTCATCTAATGTATGCCTTATTTTTTAAAATATGTTTTATTTTATTAATTTTAATTGAATTTGATCAAAATTAAGCAATATTTAAAATGTTGATCAAATTTGGTCAAATTTATGTTGATCTATTACTTTTATAATTACACCAAATGATTGCTATAAAATTTGAGTTTCATTAGATTTCCATGACATCTTTGTTTTTTTACCTATGTTGATCAAATTGACCAATATTGTTAAAAAAATATTCAAATATATCGATTTCATCAAACCTATACCTTAATTTTGTTAATTATTTCAAATTTTTTTTAAATTTTTATTAAATTTTATGAAAATTAATTAATATTTATGATGTTGGTCAAATTTGGTCAAATTTATCTTGTTTGATCAGACATTGTTAAAATTTATCTATTTCATTAAATTTATAAATTATTTTGATAAATATTTCATATTTTATTAATTTTTATTAAATTTGATCAAAATTAAGCAATATTTCACATTAGAATCAAATTTGATCAAAATTAAGCAATATTTCACATTAGAATCAAATTTGATCAAAATTAAGCAATATTTCACATTAGAATCAAATTTGATCAAATTTATCTTGTTCTAGTAATTTGATAAATAGACCAATTGATTTGCCATCAAATTTGAGTTTTTTATCCATACAAGTGATTTCCATTAGTTTTACAAAATTGATCAAAACTTGACCAATTTTAATTTTTTTCGTCAATTTTGATCAATATTTACTCTTTTTGGAATTTTCAAAATTTTTAATTTTTTCAAGATTTTTAAATTTTTCAAAAATCCCATGTTATTTTCGGTAAGGAATTTTCGAAATTGTGTTGTCGAAAACATTTTTGGTTGCCATGGCAAAACTAATGCCCGTCGAAACTTTTCCCTTTGGGAATTTTCATGATTCATTAAGGCCTACTTAACCCCCGAGTTTGAACAAAATCGGTGAGTTGCACCTCGGGTAGTCTCCTTGTGACTGGGAGAAAAAATATAAGCGGCGAGTGGTTCTCGCCCGGGGTTTGACTAGTTTGAGGGAGTGACGCCTGGTTCGAGATCCGGAGTCAAGGGAAAATTATAGTCCGAAAAGCCCAGAACCAGATTCTTATGAAAAGAATTGTGAAGTAAGCATAAATTGTTGAGTTTATGTCGACTCATGACTGGTTGAATATTTAGAGCCTTTGCTCGAGCGGGGCCGGAGTGGGCCGAGACTTTGTTAGCCAATTTAGTAAATTGGTTCTGGGCTTTTTGGAGCGAATGTTGGTCAGTCGCCAAGTATGGAGACCATACTGGAGAACAATAATCGAAAATGGGAAGTGCTAGGGAGTTGTAAAGGGATTTGACCAACACAGGAGAGCGGAAGCACAAATTACGGTGGACCAGCCCTGTCACAGCTCGGACACGTTTGGCAACCTTGTTAGTGTGGATGGAAAATTTCAATGAGAGGTCAACTTGAATAAATAGGTCCCGTTCAGACAGAGTGGTATTGAGGGGTGTGCCATTGATATGGTAAACAAAGTGGTGGTTCTTATGCCCTAGGTGGAGGACAGAGCATTTAGTCTCATTGAAGGCAAAACCCACGTGATTTTGCCCAGTGGTAAGCCCTGTCCAAATCAGCCTGGAGCTCCTGACAGTGGGACACGTCCCGAAGTTTATGGTAGAATTTGGAGTCGTCCGCAAAAAGGAGCATGAGAGCAATGGTAATTGCATCATGCAGAGAATTAATGAAGACATTGAAGAGTAGGGGACCCAGGACTGACCCTTGGGGAACCCCTTTACCCACATCACGCCATGCAGATGAGACCCCATTAAAGACGACCCGTTGCCGCCGGCCACTTAAGTAATCCACTAACCAAGCCAGGGCATCATCAGTAATTCCCGCAGCATGAAGGGATCCAAGGAGACGCGCATGAGGAATCGAGTCGAAGGCTTTTGAAAAGTCTAAAAAGATAACGCTATAACCCTCATCGAGCCACATAGACCACAAGTTAGTGGCCTCCAGGAGATTGGTAAAACATGACCGCTTGGGCAGAAAACTGTGCTGGCGCCGAGAGAAGAAGTTGGTTTTAGCCAAGTGGTTAGCAACCTGATCATACACAAGGCGTTCACTCAATTTGGGGGTATGATTAAGGTTGCTAATCGAACGGTATTTAGTACTGTCGATACGGGAGCCGGACTTGTGAATTGGCGTGATGTTCGCTTCCTTCCAGGAGGTTGGTAGTTGGCAATGGGAGAAAGAGCGAGAAATTATTAGGTAAAAGGGAAATGTAAGAACATCCACAAGCGATTTTATTAAGAAAGGGCGAAGGCCATCCGGACCAGGCGACTTAGTAACTTTTGAAGTTCACAGGAGAATCGAGTTAGTCTCGCTTGAGAAGCAGGGAGGGGTGGAAGTTCAGCTGTAGTCATACGGCATGCAGGTAAGGTACCAGGGCCCGGGGTGCTGACAGTATTAGCAAAGAAATCATTCAGGAGGGATGCAGCTTCTCCAGTGGTGGTAGTGAAAGCTCCATCAGGCCGCTTAAGTTCGATGATACCCACTCTAGTTGAACGGAACCTATTAAGGTGCGACCAAAAAGCCTTCGGGTTATTCTTGATATTGGAAGTCAAGGTCTACTCAAATTTACGCCGAACGTTCCGGCAGTGATTAGTATGGGCGTTTCTAGCCTGGCGATAGCGTTCGTGGACCGAGGACAGAGCTGGAAGGGGGACAGATCGCTTTTTAGCTAACATGAGTTTAGTCCACGCGGCATTTTTGAATGCCCGACTACGAATAGTACGTGAGGCGGGTTTAGGGGGAGATGGCGGGTTACGCAATGGGACATAGAGGTCAATACCGGTGTGAAGTATCTGGAGCATTGCTGACCACGCTTCAGAAATGCTGGGAGCAGAAAGGGCCAGTGACCAGTCAACACTAGAAAGGTATTCGGTAAAGGCTTCATAGTCGCCCCTTGAAAAAGTTAGGTTGAGGAATAAAAGGGAGGCGAGTGCCATGTAGTTTAATTATAAACGAGCGTGTGGCATGGTCACTACGCCCCAAGGCTGCAAGCATTTCTGGGGAGGAAACAAGGTTTTGTTCGGAAGACAGGATCAGGTTGAGAACATTATCTGCCTGGTAGAGGCCACCATTACGAGTGGGGAAATCAATAAGCTGGTAAAGACCGTTGTCGGTAATGCAGTCTAAAAAGGCTTTGGTGGGTTGACAGGCCAAGGGGGTCGGCAGTTGGGAAACCCAATCAATACGGAGGTAATTAAAGTCGCCGACAATGACCAAGCGATAACCCTGTCTTGTACAATAGAGGACAACACGAGAGATAAGAGTGGTCAGCAGCTCATGGTTAAAATATTGTGGATAAGCAACAACAAACAGGGTTATAAGAGCTGGTGAGGCAGTGTGGGAAATTGAGACCATTAAAATATCGAGGCCCTCAGAACTGGAGTTTAATAGTTGCAGCAAGTTAATATCCGTAAAAGTGATGAGCCTTGATGATAGGGAGTTAACAACAAAAGAGCAACACCACCATAGGGGCTGTACCCCCTGTCACACCGGAATAACGAGTAATTGAATATTTCATGCTCACAAATGGTTGTCAGTCCAGTGAGTTTCGGTGATGGCAATACATACTGGAGCGTGCAACTGTGCAAAAGTGGCGAGTTCATTGAATTTGTAGGGCGAGGTGAGTCCATTAGCATTAGAGAGGAGCACTGAGGAGCAGGTGGTGACTGGCAATGCTGCAACAATTGTGGAGGGCACAGTAGAAGTACGAGCCCTTGGGACAGTTGGTGGAAGACCGCCATGTAGAGGAAGGAAGGGTTCAGCCAATGGATTAAGGGGTGTGGCACATCCATTGGGGAAGAGCAGAGTGGCAGACTCACTAACGGTTGAGGGACCAACGACGGTAGTAGCCCGGTTACGATATGAAAAAGGGATTCCAGTATATACATTTTTTACAGTGAATAAGTTATTGACAATGGGGAAGGGGTCAGGATGCACATCCTGTATCACATCTAGTTTTTTGGAATAGAGGAGGGAGCAGTAGTAGGTTTCTCCAAGAGAGCCCAACTGATAACTTTCCAATTACGAACACATAAATCTTTTTCACCAGCTTTCAGATGCGTCCTCAGTTCTGCGACAGCCAGGCGGTGGCATAGAAATCGGATAACAAACTAGAACGATTTTTGAAATTTTTTCGCGTGGTCCGATTAGAACTTTTAAAAAACCCTGCCTTTGGCCCATGCTTTTCGTTTGGCTGGCAACGAAAGTTACGCCATCTGCGCCACACTGGTGAACTAACACTCTATTTCGCCTAAGATTAAATGGCCGACTTTAGCTCGACGCTAACGTGGTTTTTTTTACAACTTTAAAGCGACTTAAGTTTAATTAAAGTAATTGAAGAATGGCTCACAATTGCGTAATTAAATCATGTAAGAGTAAATACACAAAAGAAAATATCTTTTCACAGGTTAGTGTTAGAAATAGTTTTCTTTTTACCATAATTTCCAATCGCTAAGAACGTACTAGAAAACGCGTTTCTTTCAAAACATAGAAAGATAGTTTTTTAAATAAAAAATGAAGAATGGTTCAAAATTCCGTAATTAAATATTTAAGGAGTAATTACTCAAACAAAACATATCTTTTCACCGGTTACTGTTAGAAATAGTTGTTTTACCCGCAATGATTATGAGGGAAACCGGTGCACAGTAATTGTTTATCGCGAATATCTACGTTAGTATTGTATGTACTGCTACAAACCCAATTACGAACATAAGGGCCCAGCTATTTCCTACAAAAAATGTTCTATGAACATTTTACATATCGTTGTGTCGTATTCGCGGTTTTATAGTTGTACCCGAAACGGGTCTTACAATTTGGCGCCTTCGTTGACTTAAAACGCTCTTCATGTAACCGCGTTAAAATTTACCATCCAGCTAACTCTTAATTGTTATTTATGCAATAAATTTCTTGAAAATGAAGCTATTGTGAAGGTTGTGTGAAATAAAATGATGGGAAAGTCGAAATAATGGGTCACTTCAATTTAAGTTCATATTTACTGCCGTAAGGATTAAATTCACAAGATCAGTATCAATGCTTTGACAAGAAAACACGACACCGATGAGACTGTTCGACATGTAGAACGCGAGCGAATCAAACGTATAAAAAATTATATTTAATACTTTGAATTAGTATATACATTGTGTATTATTTCAACGCTAATTGTAGACCTCAGAGCCAGTGTATCAGAATTTATAGCCCGGTGTACCTAGTAACAGAGACCATACCACCGGAGGCCTATCATCATAGTGCCCTACGCGAGCGTCCACCTAGCCCGGACAGGTGACAAATCCAGCATGGGTAGTAGTACCCTACTACTGATGGTCGCACCTTTGACGCAAGCCACTCAACCCAGCAGAAGGTGCAGCAATGGGTGGACCAATCGCCACTTCGCACACAGCAGTGGTATTAAGAGTGGATGCTATAGCAACTCCAGCCGACACCCTACCTACGTAGGTAAAGAGTCAAACCCTTTGGAGAGAGCTCCTAAAGGGGAACGACGAGCACACAGCAGCCCAAGTAACCCGGCACAGCTGGCACCGGAGATCCCGGTGTGAGTCCAAAAGGCCGGGAAACAGGACCGCCGTGCCCTCATACCACCACCCCACAGCAGGCTACCCAATTCGTCGAGGCGGCCAGTTTGCACGGACCCTCTCCGTTAGCCTGAGCTGAAGCTCAGTATCCAGCCCAAACCTGACCGAAGTCGGAGGTGGAGATAGGACCATTTGATCAGAGCTAACATCTCCCAGTGCGCCACCGCCCTTATGGGTTACAAGAGCCAGACCCCGACAACCCGTTAAAGCCACCAGTTATTGCACACTCTAACCCATTTAGGGCCAGAGATAGACCTCAGTGCCAGCAAGAATATACTTGGTTAATACCTTATATAATCCTTTAGCAAAGACAGTTTCTCTAAACAAAAGTACATCTAATTTTAACAGAATCCAGCTGAAAACCTACTATAAACTAAGTATTATAAATAGTTAGGCCTATGCGACCAAGGTAAAATTCCCAAACAAACAGAGAAGAAAAATTTAACTTTTGGATATGAGCTAGCTAGGTAACATATAGTTGCATAACATTAGCTTACAAGAGTGACAGAATTAGATAGCAAAGGCTAAGCCTAACTAGCCCTAAATACCGTAAACTATTTTTTTTAATAATAAAGATAAGTTACAACAATTATTCAAAAGATACTCTATCATCTCGTAAAATAACAAAGAAATGCTGTATTTACCTTTCGAAAAATATGAATCCGAAAACCACATCTTGCTTTGTACTTATAGCTAAAACGGTAACCGTTAAAGAAAGTGGGAAAGACCACTAATGAATCAACAACATCTGTAAATGGTTATTTGCATCTGTGCCTACGTTATTCACATAGTAGACCTGATCACTAGTTAATATAAGCTTCGTGCGCGCGGTATAGATGGTGTTACTGTCGTTTTAGCCAAGAATGTAATCGGTGGTCTGCCAGCATTCGATTAAGCGTTCTAGTTTGTTATCTGATTTCTATGGGCGGTAGGCAAGTCGTTGCACAGGAGAGCGGTCAAGAACTTCCCATAAGCATGATAAGCTACTGGCGCTCTGGAGTTAGGGAGTAGGGACAAAGAAAAGAGGGTTTAGCTGTTAGTATTTTACTAAAACCTAGAACTTAGGTAGGTAGAAATGTATACAACGAGTTTAAATAAATAAAGACATTTTAATGACGTGAGTCGGCATTTACAACTTCACGCGGACTAAATAAAAATACAAACATGAAGTACAACAGGGCACGCGAGTACACCAAAATACTCGCTATACTAAATTAATAAATTGTTCTTAATTTCAGTCTAATTTAGAATCTACTACTGACACCCCTCCTAGGTCAACGATCCCTAACTCAACGATCCCTAACTCCTTCAAGTGTAGATTCATCTTGTTTCCCGGTATGATCTTTGTAAATTGATCAGCGAGATTTAAGTCACTTCTCACGAACGTCAGTTTGATTTTCTCCTCTTCAATTAGGTCTCGCACGTGAAACAATCTAAGATTAATGTGTTTAGATCTATCGGACGTTGTAGGATTCTCGGCCAGCTTAATGGCTCCTTGATTGTCGATGTTTATAGTTGTTGGCGTAGATAAAAATTCCGATTGTCCTATCTCTTCTAATAAATTTTGCAACCAACAGCATTCTTTTGATGCTTCACTAAGAGCCACGAATTCAGCCTCTACTGTACTTAACGCAATACATCTTTGCTTTCGGCTTGTCCAGCTCACAACTGCTCCTCCAAGTTTAACTGCGTAGCCGCTAAATGATTTCCTATCCGTTATGTCGGAACCCCAATCTGCATCGGTAAAGAGTTCGGCTTTCGTTCCAGTTCTTCTAAATTGTAAAGCTTTATTCTTGGTTCCGTTCAGATAACGTAATAGGTGTTTCAGTCCAGTCCAGTGTTCGTTGGATGGCTTCTGACTAAATTGACTCATGTACGTCGCGCCAAATGCCAAATCCGGTCTTGTATGGGTTGCTAAATATAATAGACTTCCAACGACGTGTCTGTAGAGTGTTGCCTTTTCTTAGTCTAATGCTTGCGCGCCTTCGCAATTTTTATACTTTGTACCAAGACAAAGTGGTGTAGCTGCGGTCTTGCAATGAAGCATACCCATTTCTGTCAGAAGTTCAGTCGTATAGAGATTTTGATCCAACATATATCCGTCTTCGTTTTTCGTCACTCTCATGGACAATATGTTTTTAATTTCGCCAAGATCTTTCACTTCTAGGTGCCTTCTTAGTGCGATTTTCAGCCGTTTGATTTCTTCTTCTGTTCCATAGAGTACTTCGTCGTCAACATACGTGGTAACTATTATCTCTTTTCCTGGTTTATAATATACACATGGATCCGCGCTAGAACGCGTGAATCCTTCAGCTTGTAAAACTTTATCTAAGTGTTTGTTCCACTGTCTACTGGATTGGTGTAAACCGTAAATACTCTTACGTAGTCTTAGAACGAATTCTTTTTCTTCAAGTTCGTGACCAGTTGGTACACTTGAGAACGTTTTACGTAGTTCTTCCGTTAGTTCCACAAAGTTGTTTGGAACTTCCATGTAGATTTCTTCCTCTAAATCCGCTTTCAAATACGCCGCCGTTATATCTATATGGTGGATTTTCCAGTTTCTTTCGGTTGCAATACCAAATAGTATGCGAGTAGTTTTCATTTGTACAACTGGTGCGTACGTTTGATCATAATCGAGTCCTGGTCTCTGAGTATTCCCCAGTGCAACTAGTCTCGCTCTGTATTTCACGACCTTTCCATCTTCGTCGTATTTGGTTCGGTAAACCCATTTACCTCTGATAGTTTTACGATATTTTGGTCTTTCGACGAATTCAAACGTTTCGTTTCGTAATAAATTACCGGTCTCCTCGATCATCGCCTCTTTCCATTCTTTTGAATTTGGTGAAGTCATCGCTTCTCTAGTTGTTCGAGGGTCCAACTTCTTAGAGTTTTCCATTGTGGCCAGATTACAGCGTGGATCGCCATCGCCCATAATATAATCTTCCATCCAGCCGGGTCGTCGTATTTCTCTTCCAGACCGTGTTCTTCTCACGTCTTGCGCTTCTTCATGGTGGTCGTTTCTTTGAACTGTTCGATGTTGAACGCCCGCGACATCATCTTCACTCCCCTCCTCGTTTGCAACGATATCGTCTTCAAGGGCATTCACAAAAGCGCCATCGTTGGCTTCGTCAGGTACGGTGTTTAGAAGCGGGTCAACGTTCCAAGTGCACCACATAGTATCGTCTAAAGAGTTGACCGAAGCCAGTGCTTCATCACGTTGAACTTTCATAGGAAAAATATTTTCTTCGAATGTTACATCTCGGCTAATGAACACGGCGTCAGTTTTCGGGTTCCATAAGCGAAAAGCTTTAGCGAAAACGTCATAACCGATGAAAATGCACTTAATCCCTTTTGGCGCGAACTTGCCATGTCGGTGCTTATTGACCGCCCAAGCTTGACAGCCCCATACCCGCAAGCAGCCTTGGAAATAAGTTTTTTTTTAAACTGGTCCTTATGACCAGTGACCCCCTAGCATTTGAATTATTAAACTGGCCCTTATGACCAGTGACCCCCTAGCTTATGAATTATTAAACTGGTCTTATATAAAATGTTCTAATGTCATTTATAAGCCTAAAAAACCTATACTACATGTTTAGAAGTTAGATTATGTTGGTAACATTAACTTAACACATATTCAAAATAGTTAACTTCATTTTACGAGTACCACAAGAATAGTACAATATAGTACTATCTCACCTAAGACTACTACCATAGCCTAGACATGGACTAATTAATTAGTCCATGGCCTAGAAGACCCTCGTAATTTACCGTAATATCTCTCTTTCTCTAGGCCTCGTAACTCCAGAGTCCCCGGTCCGTTACCGCGTAGCCTACCGTACTTGGGGAAAGCGAGACTAGAGGATTGAGGGTTTGAGGCCAGAGGGGGGTTAGACAGTTCGACTCTACATAAAACATCGACGTGCGGCCGCGGCGGTAGTAAGCGGAGTCGCTGTACATAGAAATCCAGTGAATAGGGAAATCAAATTTGATATAAACCTTGAAATAATAGGTCAACTCCTATTATTTGGAATTATTAAACTTGTCACCTTCTGTTTTTTTGGTATTATTTCGAATTAATAAACTGGACACGGTGACCAGTGACCCCCCAAATTTTGAATAAATAAACTGCTCTGAGCAATTAATTAACTGGTCTTTGACCACCTGACCACCGTTATTTCCAAGGCTGCCCGCAAGTGGGTAAGGTCGATCGGTTTCTTTTTCCAGAGAGCTAGCGGAGTATTATTTTCGTTCGCTACAGTGGGACAGCGATTACGAATGTACGCTGCAGTATGAACCGCATCGGCCCAAAAACAAGTTGGTATTCCCGATTCTAAAAGCATGCATCTAGCGGTGTCTAGTAAAGTCTGATTAACCCTTTCGGCCACGCCGTTTTGCTCCAAGGTTGGTAAAATACTGCGTATAATAAGGTTAGCTCTTTCGACGGGGTCTGTAGAGAAGCGCTTCAGCGGGTACGTTGGGGGGCTTGGCAACTACCGGCCCACCTTCAGTGACGTCGCTGGTTGACAGGAAACCAGAAACAAGCCGCGGGGAGGGTAGCAGAGCGCGAAGAGAGGAGAGACTAGAGAAATCAGTCTAATTCCTAATAAAAGAAACCAGAAAAAATGCGGTATAGAAAATAAATACGTGCAGTCGTTTTCCCTTCAATTTTACACTTGTTTTTGGCACTTTATATAAATTTCTGTAAGTATTATATTCTCTAAATTATTAAAACTTCCAGTATTAGCTGACATTAAACCCAGAACTTTTATAAGCTTATAGCATAGGGCCTAGGCCTAATATTATTATAAATTAATAGTGAAATTGTAAAAGTGATAGTTTTAAGGTAAAGTTGGAAAGGAAATTAAGATTTAAATTTTTTTCAATAACCAAACTAATGAACGTATGCCATTATTTTAAAAATATCCAAGAGAGTTTTTTTTGTTATTTAAAATAGAGAACTAGAATTAAATATTTAAATTCAAAAAGTATTACTGAGGCCCAAGACAGGAAAAAAGATAAGAAAACTAAAAAATTTAGTAGTTAAGTTTTAAAAATAAGCTGCCTTTTTGTTCAGTTGACAGATTTAAACGGAACAATATAATTCTTTTTAAATGAATTTCAAAATGTGCCTTTTCAATATTAAAATGTTCCTATTTTTTATTTTAATAAAAGTTTTATTAAAAAATATAGTTCTTTCTTCTGACCACGTCCGATCACAATAATTGAAAAACCCAAAAATAATTCCAACGTATTTATATTCTTCACATTCTCCCAAGATTATGCAATCTCTCTCTCTCTCTCTCTGTCTCTCTCTCTCTCTCTCTCTCTCTCTCTCTCTCTCTCTCTCTCTCTCTCTCTCTCTCTCTCTCTCTCTCTCTCTCTCTCTCTCTCTCTCTCTCTCTCTCTCTCTCTCTCTCTCTCTCTCTCTCTCTCTCTCTCTCTCTCTCTCTCTCTCTCTCTCTCTCTCTCTCTCTCTCTCTCTCTCTCTCTCTCTCTCTCTCTCTCTCTCTCTCTCTCTCTCTCTCTCTCTCTCTCTCTCTCTCTCTCTCTCTCTCTCTCTCTCTCTCTCTCTCTCTCTCTCTCTCTCTCTCTCTCTCTCTCTCTCTCTCTCTCTCTCTCTCTCTCTCTCTCTCTCTCTCTCTCTCTCTCTCTCTCTCTCTCTCTCTCTCTCTCTCTCTCTCTCTCTCTCTCTCTCTCTCTCTCTCTCTCTCTCTCTCTCTCTCTCTCTCTCTCTCTCTCTCTCTCTCTCTCTCTCTCTCTCTCTCTCTCTCTCTCTCTCTCTCTCTCTCTCTCTCTCTCTCTCTCTCTCTCTCTCTCTCTCTCTCTCTCTCTCTCTCTCTCTCTCTCTCTCTCTCTCTCTCTCTCTCTCTCTCTCTCTCTCTCTCTCTCTCTCTCTCTCTCTCTCTCTCTCTCTCTCTCTCTCTCTCTCTCTCTCTCTCTCTCTCTCTCTCTCTCTCTCTCTCTCTCTCTCTCTCTCTCTCTCTCTCTCTCTCTCTCTCTCTCTCTCTCTCTCTCTCTCTCTCTCTCTCTCTCTCTCTCTCTCTCTCTCTCTCTCTCTCTCTCTCTCTCTCTCTCTCTCTCTCTCTCTCTCTCTCTCTCTCTCTCTCTCTCTCTCTCTCTCTCTCTCTCTCTCTCTCTCTCTCTCTCTCTCTCTCTCTCTCTCTCTCTCTCTCTCTCTCTCTCTCTCTCTCTCTCTCTCTCTCTCTCTCTCTCTCTCTCTCTCTCTCTCTCTCTCTCTCTCTCTCTCTCTCTCTCTCTCTCTCTCTCTCTCTCTCTCTCTCTCTCTCTCTCTCTCTCTCTCTCTCTCTCTCTCTCTCTCTCTCTCTCTCTCTCTCTCTCTCTCTCTCTCTCTCTCTCTCTCTCTCTCTCTCTCTCTCTCTCTCTCTCTCTCTCTCTCTCTCTCTCTCTCTCTCTCTCTCTCTCTCTCTCTCTCTCTCTCTCTCTCTCTCTCTCTCTCTCTCTCTCTCTCTCTCTCTCTCTCTCTCTCTCTCTCTCTCTCTCTCTCTCTCTCTCTCTCTCTCTCTCTCTCTCTCTCTCTCTCTCTCTCTCTCTCTCTCTCTCTCTCTCTCTCTCTCTCTCTCTCTCTCTCTCTCTCTCTCTCTCTCTCTCTCTCTCTCTCTCTCTCTCTCTCTCTCTCTCTCTCTCTCTCTCTCTCTCTCTCTCTCTCTCTCTCTCTCTCTCTCTCTCTCTCTCTCTCTCTCTCTCTCTCTCTCTCTCTCTCTCTCTCTCTCTCTCTCTCTCTCTCTCTCTCTATCTCTCTATCTCTCTATCTCTCTCTCTCTCTCGTTCCGGTGGCGTCGGCCTCGTCAACGTACTTTCGAAGATCAAGGCTTTTCGCGTCGTCGAAGCGCTATCCCTCTCAACCGCCTCCGCCGTTCTTCGTGCGTGCAACCCTACTTTCACGTCGCTCGAAGACTCTCTCCTTCATAATCCGCCACTACAAATCGCCGACTCTTACTACGCCTCTCTTCTAGCCAGCTGGTTTTCCTCGGGAGTCATCTACTCGACCTCCGAAGTTACGCTCGCGACAATACGAACCTTGCCACTCTTCGACTCTCCATTTATAAAGACGGTCGACGGTACTCCACTCGCCAACGCTGCGCACGGCGCTTTCGTACTTTCGGGCCACGTTTGTATCGGTGACTTTCTTCACGGACCCAGCCATTCCTGGATTTCCGATCGCGATATGTTCGGAGACTCGCGACCATCACGTACTCAAATAATTGCCCTTCGCGAACTACGCGCGGCTATCATCCGGTCCTTTCCAGGGGTGTTTAACTCTACCGGAATCTCTCGAACTTTTAATTTTGGAACTTTGACCTCTCACGCTTTCGTGATTGAGTCCCGCACCGGTACCGCTATTACGCGTCTCTGTTTAAGCGACGACCAGTCAACGCGTTCAGTCTACCATGCCCTCGTACGCAGAGAACAACCCGCCGTTCAACCTTTCAAGGTTGCTCCGATCTCTGTCGCGGAAGCGACTGCTTCCTGGCGCATTTCTCGGCTGTCCCCGTTTACAACACGGCTTGAAAATGGGGTTCAGTGGCGGGCTCTGCACGGTGCCCTAGCCAGTCCTCAGCGCCTGGTGCACTTTGTCGCGGACGTCTCTACAGCCCACTGTCCCTTTTGTCCTGCTATCGGCAGTTTCTCTCACATCTATTACGACTGTCCAGTTGTGTCTCTGTTTATCGAGGGCATTTTGGTCTGGATCCGTTATCATACTGGCCATTCTCATAGCCCACTAGACTGCTTTTACCTAGCGGGTACCCCTGGCAACCACTGTTTCTGTAACCTTGTCTTTATTCTTTTTAAGTGCGCCCTTCAGGATCGCTATTTTAATCTATCATCGATCAATTTCAACGCTCAAAATTTAAATTTTTTCCGTGCCTGGTTCTTAAACAGGATTAAGTCCCGGGTACTCGCTAGGTACCGTTCGGCTAAAGCGTCGGCCGCTCTGGCCAACGACGGTGTGAATTTCTTGTCGCGTTGCGATGTTCCTAAAATGGAACATCGCCCCTTTTCTTAATTTAAATTTTGTGTTATGACTCGCACGTACCACGTACTTTTGTTTTACCGTACTCGTTTCTACTGTACTTTTGTAATTTTTATCCACCCGACCATGACGTGAGACTTCCTACACATGTAGTGTGTTTTTGTTCCGCGTGTTTTTTATTGACCTTGTAACTTTGCTTTTGTACTTTTGACGCCAATAAAGGCCCTGTTTAAAACACTAAACACTCTCTCTCTCTCTCTCTCTCTCTCTCTCTCTCTCTCTCTCTCTCTCTCTCTCTCTCTCTCTCTCTCTCTCTCTCTCTCTCTCTCTCTCTCTCTATTTATTTTTAGGCCAAATCATGGCAAAAAGAATGTGTACGACTACAAACGATTCCCTGAAAAAAACAACTAAGTATTTGTAACAATAAAAAAACACCTATAGAAACTTACATTTTTGTTACTCCGGGAAGGTTCACTAGGGTCAGGATTGCTAGATTCGGGCGACTTAAGGATATATATACTACCTAAATTTATTAATCTAACGTAACTGAAGGTGTAAATGTAACTACTCTGACATTTTATAACCCCTAGCGGGACGCGTTGGAAACTCTAGCAGCTGTTTCTATTTCGTTGCAAACCATTTTGGTTTAATTTTCGTAACGGATTTTAAGAATAATGTACAGGTGGTTAATTTTATTAATCTAACGTAACTGAAGGTGTAAATGTAACTACTCTGACATTTTATAACCCCTAGCGGGACGCGTAGGAAACTCTAGCAGGTGTTTCTATTTCGTTGCAAACCATTTTGGTTTAATTTTCGTAACGTTTTAAGAATAATGTACAGGTGGTGTATTTTATTAATCTAACGTAACTGAAGGTGTAAATATAACATTCGACCACTTGTTTAAAAATGAAAAAGATGGCGGCGTTATCCAAGCATCCTAGCAATTACCAAACTCGGGATCACACTTTGAAATAAAAATGGATATTTTACTATCGCCGTCGCTATGAAAGTACCTAATTCGTCACCTTTAAGTACCCAGTATTTCCAAAAGCATTTCGTGACTCCATTGGAAAATCCATTTCGAGATTTAGTTTCAGTTTTTTCAATTCTGTAGGCTTCCTTCAGCTTTCAACTTTTTTTTCAACAGATCATGTGATATAAACTACGTCACAAGTCGTGAAATAATTTTCATAGATGCGTTGTTGTTTTCATAAGCCAGCCGCTATGGGAAAGAGAAAGATGTCTACGCTTAGGGTACCAAAGAAATGCTGGATATGTGAGGAACGATACCAGTCCGTGAGAGGTTTCAAACAACATTTAATGACTCATTTATCTTGTAATAAAATAAAAGAAGAATCGGATCTGGCGTGTGATTGTGAGGCGAGTGAATCTCTCCACTATACCGAGCAAGAGGAAATGTCAGATGATAAAATTATCGATTATCTTAACGAACTTGGATGTAAAAAGCGCGATGAAACAATGGAATCAAACGAGTTAACAATGGTAGCAAAAACTAACGTGGTTTTTCCCGCCGAATTCAAAATGCCGACTGAAATTCAAATGGATGCTCTGATTTATTTTCAAGAATATTGTAAAACTAATCAAATTCCTAATTTAAAACCGTTGTAAAGAAATTGTGAATAAACGTTCTTTCTATTGAATTCATTGTTATTTTTTAATAACATATTAAGGGGGGCCGTATAAAGTACTTTTTAATTAAAGTAAACTAACAATGATTTTTTACAGAAAATGTTCACTGTAAAACGCGAAAATAATGTAAAGGCGGTATTAAAAAACTCGGATACATATTTTTTTACATTGGAAAATTGATACTTTATTATAATATTTTTCGTTACACTTTGAAATTAAAACTATGTTTACGACTTTTGTAATATTGTTACATTTCCAACTTGGCATCCTCGAATGAATGGACACAATGGAATTTGATCGCCATGAACTATTAACGGTATGTTGCCCTCTTGCCATTCCTCAACCACTAGTCCGCAAAAAGGACATTTGACACTCGAGTCGTTCTTGAGCGAATAAAATCCCCAGGCGGCCAACTCTTTGGTTCCATATTTAACCCAGTTTTTAAAACTTAATAATCTTTCTTGTTCCGAAAACATTTTTAAAGACTCGTAAGAAGGCTTCTTTCGTATCGTAGGAAAACCACTTTCAATTTTTATTATCTGTGCGATATATTCCGCTTGAAGTTTTCGTCTCTGTTGTTTCAATATATTTATACGTTTCAACAGTTCCTTATTTTCCTTATCACTGCCGTCAAGAAAATTTACTGTAAAATGAAATATGTAATTCTTGCTTCGTAGGGTTCACCCTAAACTCGTTACCGAAAACACCTGCCAGTAAGTTATTTCCGCCCATTATTTCATATGACGCTATAAAATACGTTTAACCATTATTACTAAGTCAATACGCGGGAGATTATAACAGAAAGTATAAATGTTTTCAGTAACAAGTTATAGCTTTTGGTCCGAGTTTTGACGACAACGTATTTGTTAGGCTTAGCTTTTTACTGCAATATTAACCGAAATATCAACATTAAACTAACATACAGGAACATCCGTTGGTCAAGTATTTAAACATTGCTTACATTAATAATGCAGTCGTTACAATCAGGGTAGTGTGTGCTGCCACTAAGTTCTTAATTTACCCCTGGTGGTGAAACTATAATGCTCTTTAATAATAATCGAACAACGATCGTTTATAAGAGTTCAGTTTACCCCTAGTGGTGAAAAACGACAATTAATGCCACTTTAAAAACTAAATAGGGTCTGTTAATATCACAATAAGCCCATGTCTGCTACGATATAATTACCACTATTTTACCTTTACACTCATTTAATAAAATTATTAGTCATTTTAAAGGTTCACAAATTGAATGAGCGTTCTTTCACGTAGTGGCTCCTCCCATACTTTCGCTACCACTTACTAAAATTAACGGACCGTACATGTTAAAGTCTATTAAACCGCTACGTAAACATTCCTCGTGCCGCTTGGTAACACGGAATAATATACATGTAGTATACGATAGATTTAAATTTCAATATTAAAGATTTTTACGACATTTATAACGGCTCAATACAAGTATAGTTCTTAATACTATAATTTATATACACGATATTATTGATAAACTAACGCAAAATTATAAAGAATCGCAGACATGTTCGACTGCAAAGGTTATATGTTGTCGTAAATGTTTTATGCAATGTACACGTTTAAAAGTTCATATAGGGGCGACTTGTTTAAGTAACGGTTTTAGGTAACCCGAATCCATAGATACCAGCGTGTTAAACTTTTTATACTCAATCTTTATGGACATATCCTTTAGCGACGAAAATTCAGAGCTGCAAACGTTGTTAATTATACCTAAGATACCACAGTATTAATTCAAACCGTCGGTTATGAACGGTTATGAACGGTTATTGAAATATCCATTACAAAGTCAAGTGATTTACCCTACAAAGTTTACTATTATTTAAATTTCATGAGCGCGAACCTACCTTGTGATGTAAATATTTCGTATAGTGTCAATGTATAAATGCATTCTATTTACTAGGATTTATAAGCGGTAATATTAAATTTTATGTGTAAAACTGATATTTTGAGGAAAATGTATACGATGTGCGTAAAGACATTGTATACTGTGAAACATTTATAAGGCCAGACCTGCAAACGTTGTTAATAATACCTGACGTACCAAGCTTATTCTTAATATAAGGACAACTTGTTTCAAACTGCGAGGTTAACGAATTTAACATTGAACTTAAAATGACGATGCCGAAACAATGTCAAAATAATAATCAGCTAATACCCAAATCATCTAGCGACTTTTAATGCGACGTTTTAGGTTAATATATATAAAAAACCGTTGGGAACAACTTGTTTAAAAACAACATTGTACGTGATCTAAAGGAAATATGGCGTATACATTTCCTAAAAATAACAAAGATGGCCACGCTTGACAATTTACCCCGTTATGTACTGTTAAGAAGTCTACAAAGACGTTGTTAATATACTTTTACAAGTATTTGATAATTATTAAAACGCCGACGCCGCCACCCTCAGAAGTAATTAATTTTTCTACACTTAAAAAATATCTAACATGTCCCCAACGCAACTGGACCCCTAGCGTCCCCAAGTGGCAATATTAAAAATAATGGTTTTTTTAATTTCCTATCATTCTTCCTAGACTAACAGTTTTAGGTATTAGGAACATGTACCCAAATCCATAGTTACCAACCTAGTGGCGAAAAATGGCAGCATTGCATGATTATAATAATTTAATTTATGGAAGACCTCTTTCAATAACCGTAAATCAGATGATCATGTGACGCGGCTTTTTGATCGAACCATATAGGGAAAACTTGTTACACACGCCGACACGCGAGTTATTGAAATGTCTTTTGGCCACGCTAATGTAATTCACCCTTTTCAATTGACCTTGAACAAATGTTTACGTGAGATGACCATAAAGACGATTCCTAACGGACGACAGGATATACTATCTTTACCCCGTCATTAACGTATTGAATATTTTAAAAAACTTGAAATATCCAATAAAAAACTAAACTCTAATTTCTTCACAAACTTTAACCCCAAAAATAACCTTGAATACCCAGTTTACATTTCATAAATTTTAGTTTCCTAAGGCTTAATATTCACGATGGCCAGGCTACCTACAAACTTTACACCTGCGTCCTTATTAAAGGTTAAGTGACGGTAATATATAGTTTTTGATGCATTTACAATGTCATAATAATGATCAGCTAGGCCCTAGCCATCTACCGACTTTTAATGCGACGTTTTATGTTAATATATATAAAAATCCTTTAGGGACAACTTGTTTAAAAACAAGCTTGAACATGATATAAAGTAAATATGGCAAATTTCCTAAAAATAACAAAGATGGCCACCCTTTTCAATGCACCCTACAGAACCCGTTTGAATATGAATCATTAAAGATGGCGGCCAAAACACATGAATTTTCCAGCCAAAAATGACTAACAACCGCTAAAAGAGAGACCACTCGAAACCAGCCTACAAACTTTACCCCGTTATGTGTTGTTAGCGTAAATATGAATCATTTTTACCGCGCTTCCTAACGTTAAAACACAGCTTATAAAACTCATTAATATTTACTTCTTAAGATTACTTAAGACGCTTCCTAACATTGATGTCTTGACAGGTAATACTTCCGCGCTAACCGTCTTCAGAACATGTTAAATAACTTTCCCGCCAAAATGCTAAAAGCTCAACCATATAACATCCACTAAAAGAGATCACTTGTTCAGGTCCATAATCCCAAAGACGCTTCCTAACCGTTGACAGGTAATTAAACCATGCAAACTTTACCCCCTCCACTTGTTCATTGATCCTTTTCGCGCTTACATCATCATAAACACATGTTAAATTCCCGCCAAAAATGATTTGTTAACAATATAGCAACCAGGTCAATTACCCCTAACGGTTAATTATAAAGGTACAAACTTTAGCCATATATTAATATTCATGTCAAACATAAGTGTACATTAATAAACCTAAAGAGTTTCACCACTTGTTGATCGACGCTTACACTTTCCCGCCAAAAATTAATATTCAAACATATAATAAACAAGTGTAACTACTTGTTGATCCTTACCCTAAACACATGTTAAATTCCCGCCAAAAATGAGTTGTTAAACATATAGCAACCAGGTCATGAACCCTAACGGTTAATTATAAAGGTACAAACTTTATAACTAGTAAATAAAAACTTTACCCCCCTCCACTTGTTCATTGATCCTTTTCGCGCTTACCAAACACATGTTACTATACTATCCATATAACAGGTCAATGACGCCTAACGGTAATCCACCTAGTTAAACAATACCAAGCTCATTAATATTCACCCTTTTTAAAACACTTGCTTACCTACTCTAGTTGATTGACTAATTAGGCTAATTAATTAACACCTGTGCTCGTTACGCACGAGTGCACGCGTGACACGCGCCCGAGGGAGGGGGTCAGGAACGCGATTCCCCACTTCATTCACCCCGCGCGCAGCTGGGGTCGCGGTAGCCACGCCCCCCACGCGTATCCAGGAATACGGTACCATACTACTGACGTCCGAGTGAATTAACCGTAATGGCTCAGCTTCACGTGACAGGCTTTTCTTCGGGGACGGCTTTGTTTTTAGTTTCCCAGTCATACAAACTTCGCAGTTACTGGTAATACGACTGTCATTTGGATCAATGCGAAGCGTCGTCTGACCAGCTAACTTCTTAACAGCAGCAGTATGCCAAAGAACGTCAGTCTCTGTTATTCCACCATGGATGGAGGCTTTGGCAGAAGGTATAGCTTTTGAAGCCATAGTTTTCGGTATATCTTCAACGTTTTCGTAGAAATAATATAAACTTCCTTCTTTCGTCCCAGTGGCTATTATTTCGTCATCTGTCTGTATTGAAACTTCCTCATCGTGGAACAGTACGTTAACTCCTTTGGAAGTAATTTGTGACGCTGACAGAAAATTCCCCCGAAGTTCAGGAACATAAAGTGTGTTGAGTAATGTTAGTTCCCAACCGCCACAATCTTTAGTTAAAATTAAACTAACATCTCCTCGTCCAGTCGCTTCTAAAACTCCACCACTGTTGTCAGTTCGTCGTAAAATGTAACGAATTTGTCACGGCAAGAGGTCATATGATCTGTGGGGCCGCTATCCATCACCCATACGCCAGTACTGTGATCATTCTGATTCTTCATTCGAGTTGCCCTCAACGCTTTGTGATGTAGTCGAGCGGTGTTAGCTTCACTTCTATGAAATTTGGAAGCGCTGTTTTTAGACTTATGTGTAGTTTTCGTTTCAATATCGGCATCGTGGTCTTGACCTTGATAGGGACAACTACTTGCAATATGTCCAAATTCCAGACATTTGTAACAACGTCTATCGGAGTAATCGCGATTGTCTTCTTTCGGTAGTGTCTTTGCGCGAATATCTCTTCGACGTCCGCCTGATGCTTCCAGTTTTGTGGAATATTGGCGACCAAATCCTCTATCATTGCCAGATAATCCACGACTCCTTCCATTTCCTTTGTAATGACTTTGAGTAGCAAGCGCTTTATTACTTTCACTCTGGTTGTTGTCTTCATTTGCTGTCGCAAATTCCAATCTACGTTCTTCTTCAACTAGTTTAGATTTTAGTTTCGTCATTGTTAAGTCATTGTCAACTAAGCGTAGACTCCGTGACACAAATTCATATTCCTTCGGAAGTCCTAATACTGCGAAACCCGCCAACGTAGTTTCTTCTAACTCTAATCCAGCATTCTTGACTTTGTGATATAACGCATTACGTCGTGTTAAATAATCTAATCTTCTGCGTTAGAACGAAATCCTTCAGTAAAAGTAAGCCGTGCCATGTGTCGAAACTGGTATGTATAGATTTAAGAGTAGCCCATATGTCCTTAGCTCGAGAGCAATCGGCGATGTCATCTAAGCTTTCATCGTTGACGATCATAATAAATATAGCTTTGGCCTTGTGGTCTAATTACTTCTGAACTGCTGACAAATCAACACCAAAACCAGGGTCAATGGCATCCCAACAACCCTTTGCTTCTAAAAGTCCCTGCGCCCTCATTGACCAGTGGCGATAATTTTGAGAATTTAACTTTTCAATCCTATATTCATCTCCCATAATTATAGTTCCGTTTATTCACTTCTTCAGACTTATTGTCTCTCGTTGGTCCCAGTTCACTACGTCGTGTCTTTTTCAGAGAATGAAACAATGCCTACCTATTCCAAGGTTCGAACAAAGCCAGTCTTAAGCCTCTGCGTCTTCACAGGAGTGCTTTTCTTCACTAAACACTTAACTTTAATGTTGTATTTCTTCTTCAAACAAACATGATAAACGGCCTGGGCCCATAACCTGTTTTTCGTATTTGTTCATTGCATAAACAAGAACACTTTTAATAAAGCAACATTAACTACTTTAGTTTTGATTGATTGGTATCGGAGGTTCTAAGCTGACACCACACTTTTTTTTTTTTTTTACAAAAATGTGTTTATGCCATTTATGGAACCCACTATGAACTCTCTGCTATGTTACTTTTGGTGAAAGTGGAATGTGAAAAATGATCGGAATGTAAATTTGAAGCTGTGTTTTTAGTTCTGAAAACTTTTAGTTAAGTAGTTTTTAGTTTTTTAGGTTGAAATTTTGTGAAATATGGTTTTATGAAGTATAAGGTAAATAAAATTAGCTACTTATCTTAACAGTTTTTTTTGAAGAAAGCAAAAATTAGGTCGGGAAGACTTTCACCAAGGCTTATTACTGGATTTTAATTTTTTATTTATAAGCCTTTCCGCCCCCCCCTACCCGCCCTCAATATCTTCAGACACAGTATCTGATAATCTGAGGCAGTTTCCACTTACTGTCTTTGAAAATGTTATCATAAGCTAAAAGTAGGTGTTGCTAAGCTAGTAATTTTTGTATTTTAATTTTATCATTAAGGAGATAACAATTTCTTATCTTCTAAATTATAATAATTGTACATTTTTTAGATAATTTCTTGGCCAATTTCATGGCAACATCACGAACATGCGAACCATTAACAGAACTGCTCTTTCTAATTGCAATATTCCGTTATTACCGCATCAAAAATATGTTGCGGTTGTCTTACTCAGTGGAGAAACTGTGTACTTTGTTTCTGAAGTATGTTATTTATTGAAGCTGGGTATTGAAAACAAATCTTATGATAATCTCTGGTGCAGGTCAAAGGAAGATGCCATTCAATTTTTGACCAGGTATGCAGTTATCTAGGTTTAAGTGACTGTGAACTTTTCAGTTTAGCTGTAAAATGTGGTAAGTGATTGTTCTCTGGCATTTTTAACTTAATTTTCAGCAATGCAGACCCCATTTATGTTCTTGTAGATGACGATTTTGTTTTTGTTGAACAAGGAGTAAAGCTTTACAAATATGCTCCTAAAACATGGAAAAATCAAGATTCAGGACTTGACTTGCAGCAGAAACCTTTTTTAATATTTTACTTAAGAGTGCAGCTTTACGTTGATTGTCATTTATTAATAAAGTAGGTTTGAATAAATTTAAATTCTAATGCATATATTCAAAATAATTGTTTTTTTCCGTATTCTAGTGATAAAGCGGCTAGAAATCTTTATTATTTGCAATTGAAAGAAAATGTTTGTAAATATTGCCAATCCATAAGTGATGAACGTGCCTTTTTATTGGCCGCTTTTGCTTTGCAAGCTGATATTGGAAATTTTCTGAGTGATAAACATATAGGGCGTTATTTTGAACCATTAAAATATTTTAATGCTGTGGTAATTTAGATACAATTAATTGTAATTTTCATATTGAATAAACCTAATAAAATGCTTTTTTCTTAAAGATTGTACAAAAACTTGGTGAAGATTTTATCCGACGGTATACACCCGTATTACATAAAGACAATTTTGGCATGAGTAAAGGAGAAGCTCAAGTCAGCTACATTAAAGAAGCTTCCAATGAAACTGCTCAACATAATTTGCACTTTTACAAAATGAAACGAAAAAAGGGGAAAGTAGATGATGTTTGGCTGGGAGTTTCACAAAAATCACTTCAAGTCTATGAAGTAAATTTAAATAATATAATGGAATTATGTTTATGTTTAATCTCTAAATCATGTTTCAGGATAATGGTAAAAATCCTAAAACAAGGCTTTCTAATTTCTTATGGAGTGATATCACGAAAATACATTTTGAGGTAAATTCTAGGCCTGTGCGAGTACTCAAAAAATTAAATGTCTTTAATATATTACTTACTCATACCAAGGCCTAAAAATTACTCTAAGTGGTCTAGGGTTAATAAATATTCCACCAAGTCCTTTATTTTTTGACGAGTCTTAAGAGTCCCTAATTTTTGGACGAGTCACCGGATTTCTTTTTTCTCTCTTTCTTTTTAATGCGTGCTTGCATTCAATGGCTCAACACTAAGTGAAATCCCGTAATCGCGCTATGTTAGTTGTTTTATTTTTTATGGTTGGTTTGCGCTTTGGTTTAACGCAGATCGCGTGACTCACCAAGTTAGCATCTTTTCCGATTTTAGTTTTGGTTTTGATTTCTGCACTCTGCAGTGAAGAGAGAACTTTCCTTCGTTTTGATGACGGGGCTTTAGTTTTTTACAATATAGTCTTAAGAAGTTAAAACTTTTAGTTTACTTAAACTACTGTGAGACTTTTAGAAGTCAGAAGTGGTTCTGTACAGTTAAGACTCCCAACTTGAATTTATTCTGAAGGACTGGAACGAGTACTCAGGAATTGGACTCATGACTCATGAGTCCAATTCTCCAGGACTCGAGACTCGACTTGAAACCATAAAAAGAGTACTCACACACTCTTTAGTAAATTTATTGTTGCATCTATGAGATTTTGTTAAACTTGCCCTTAAATTTGTGATACAGAAAAAGAGATTTGAAATTTGCTGCGCTGGTATTCCAAAAGCTAGAAAGTTCACTTATTATTTGAAGAATGAAATAGTTGCCAAAAGTTTATTCTGGCTTTGTCGACTGACACATCAGTTTAATATGTCAGCTCTGCCTAGAATTGAGGAACTGAAGAAATACGAAATAGAAGGTAACCACCATGTCATAGTTTGATGAAGTTTGCAGTTGTAAAAAATTTTATTTTTCATTTTGTAGCCACTCTTCCCTTCAGGGAATCTTATATTTATAGCGATAGTTCAGAGCTGCAATGGTTTGCCAATGAAAGAGGCATTGCAAAACTCAATCCATTCAATTTGATCAAAAAAGGACTCAATGATCAAAGAAAATCTGTTATTAGCAATGCATCTTCTAATACCACATCTGGGATTGTTTCTGATCGTGACAAAGTTCACAGTCTCTATGAGAGTGAAGGTAAAAAACTTAACTATTTTAAAGTTAAATAATAATGGTGAACTTAATTTTCGTTTTCAGATGAATTGGATGCGATAGGGGCAGAAAATATTCCAAGAACGTCAAAGAGTAGTGTCCATTTATCAGAAAACGACTCCTGGGGTAATGGTAAAGTACGGTCTGCCAGTGGAGATGGTGGCTTTTTTGAACAGCCAAACTTCAAAAAGAACAAGCAACTTATTAAAAACAGTATTCCTGACAATGGCTCATCTATTACTCAAGCTCATTCTTCCAAAACTGTAAATCGTGCCACCTCGGAGCTAACTAGTGCAGTTAATCCGATTCTTTCAAATTTGACCATTATTAAAGCGAATGAAGGAAGCAATTTCAAAGTGCCTGTGTATGAACCAAAGTATTTTGTGTTTGAGGAAGCTGACGTGTCACTCATTAATGGTTGTAGCGCAGCTCCGAGCAAAGCAGCTTCAGTTTGTGCATTACCTAGTCCGTGTCTAGCTGAAAGTGTGGTGAATTCGGCTATAAATTGTAACGTACAATATGTCACGCAGGAAAGTCATCGTAGTGTGTCTCTAGCTAATGCACAAAATGGTCTTCATCCATCGGGAGTTCAAACGTTGAACCGTAACCACAACAGGAATGTTACTCGTATAGGAGTTTCTTCATTGACAAAAGGTCGAACTGCCAGAGTGCCCCTTTCATTGTTTAGTAATAGACAAGCTGGCTCAGAGCCTGAACTAAACCACCTTAGAACTTGGTCCAGCTCATACTCTGTTGATTCCGAACACTCTCTACCCCCCAATATGATTACCGGTAAATATAACGCGACAGTTCATCGACATAGTTTAGCCGAGGGGTTTCTTCTAAATACCCACAATGGGCCCTCAATTACTTGGCAAAGTAATAGCAGTATTCCATCTTCAAACTATTCTACTTTGAACTCAAACAAAAACTTTCCATTATCCATGTACTATGAGCCATCTTCAGACACCAATCACAATATTCCAACTCTAACTTTCCAAAGTTTAGATAATCTATCAGATAACAACCAAAATGTTGAAAATAAAAAGGTTTGTATCAATATTTAATATTTAATTTGAGCTATTCTCGTAATTGTGTATTGGCTTTTGTAGGTTGATGGTGGTATTCAGTCTCAATCGCATTTGGACATTCACCAACTATGGAAAAAGAGTAAAGATATGGAGTTGCCTCTTCTTACAGCTCTGTGCAATGATCGTTCTTTGATGTTGCCAAAAACAGTGGCCACTTGCTCTCGACAGCGTCACGTAGGCACGTCTAAAGATATTAGAAGATTTTCGTGCAGCTATTTATCAACTCCATTGGAGGAAAACACTTTCCCAACAGCAAGCTTTACGGGTTCGCAAACTCTAGGAACTAGTCGACCTTCTTGGCCAGAAAATCAGACCTGGCAAAATGTAAAAAGTGACCTTCTACCTGACAATAACTTGGGCATATATCCCCAGCCTACACTTGCAACATTTGGTAAACAACCCATTCACGCTAGGCCCCATTCATTATCGGCTCCCCCTGAAATGATTTCCATTTCATACCCCATTTTAACATCTTTTGGTAAAACATAACATGATCATAATACTAGAAGCGCCGTAAATTGTCAATGGCAGAGAAAAATTTGGGGTTTATAGAAGCCTATCACCTGGTTTAAGAGGACTCTAGAGGACCGTAATATAGTTCCGTCTCATGTCATCTAATGGTTGATGAACCCCCACTTGTACTGGCTTGAAACGTATTTTATGGAAGGTTACTATCCTCGGGTGTTTGTCAATATGGAAATTTCACTGATTCCGATACTGATGCCATTTTTATACCAGAATGACCAATCAAACCTAATGCCAATGATCAACACATTTTTGACAAAAAAAAATGACCAACCATCTGGCACTAGCTATAACAAAGTTTAAGGTTATTAGTATTCACAAACTAGTCTTGAAAATAAGGCAGTGGCATTAGTCATGGTGCTATTTATTTCAGACTTACTTCACTTAATGGAATCATGGGGGTTGCACCATTTTATATTGAACAGTTTAGTTTTTAATTGAAAGTATTACTTTAATATAAATAAATAAATAAACAAAATTAATCCATCTGGCCAAAAAAGAAAGTGAAGTGGTCATGACTAGTTTATTATTTTTAAGTGCAGTCTGGTGGTCATATTTACGTGTTCTTTTTAAGAGACTTATGCAACCTAAAGTAATATTTGGCTATGCCACTGCCACTTTCCCTCATTTTTATAAAAATTTTGCTCTACAATATTCAATAGCCAAAGTTTACTGGATTAATCAGTAATCCTGCCCAAAATTGCTATATTCGTAAAGAATACTGATCTCGCTATTATCTGCTAACCAGCGCCATAATTACAAGCCTGTTCAAGTGTATGGTTCTCTTCCGTTTTCTTTGCAAACTGTTTTTTTTTAGGTTTTCATCCCAAACTTAGTGCCTTACATAATTTTTAAAAGAGTAGTATCACCAATGGCATAGCCAGAAATTTGTGTTAGACCATGCAAATTTTCACAAGGGGGTTGAGAAGAGATTAAAATTTAGTACAGTCAGAATTACACTCGGGTGGGTTTGACAAGGTAACTCACCTCCTGGATAGACCACTGAGTACTACTACCCAATTGCGACTGTACATAATTATAATAATCATTTAATTCAGTGTCAATGCCAAAGCCAATTAATTTTTAAAAACCAGCATAATTACTCTTATCAGAAGCTCATAATAAACTTTCAGTTGAGAAGTATCTAACTCCCTATTTTAAAACCTGTAACATTTTTATGGTGATGGCTAATGAATTCTTTTTGGAAGAATGAACTGATCAATGTGGATGTAGTCTTTGTTGACCTTGAAAAAGGACTTTGTTAGAGAAATGTAAAGTTGGATACTGCTTCCCTGAAGGCAGTTTATTCTGCTCTTATGTACCACGCTTTAAAATTATCTTTCTACTGTGTACAAATTTTACGTACAGTAGGTGTAAAATAATTAGTACAAATCAAATATTTAATATTCATTTGCGTTGTGTACCTAAAATGTTTTTGTGTATCAGTTCCAAGTGAAAGAAATTTTAAATGGCAAGGAAATTGCCTACACTTTTAGTGCCTTGGCGTCTATTTTGCTGAGTTGTATGTTAAACTCATGGCAATTTTAAAATCAAAACCTATGATTAAAAAATAACTATCCTTTTTAGGGGAAACTAGTTTTTGCGCAACAATCAAAATCCCAATGAACTTTTGACAAAATATATTTTTACACTTTTTATACTAGAATTTTAATTCATTTTTTTACACAAAACCAGAAGTTTAATATTTCTTACGAGATAATGATCCATCTATGCCATAAAAATGAATTATCTACCTTATCATTGTACGAGGTATGAATTTCCTGCCAATCTGCAGATATGTACGCTGCATCACAGCTGAACATTTATTTCACCTATTGATCTAAAATATAGAAATTACACTGTTGTCTCATATAGAGATGGGAACTTCTGTTGGTGTCTAAGGCCTTTAGCCGACGCCATAAGTTTGTTCTCAAAAAAAGAAAGATTGTAACTTCGCTTGTAAGCAATAATATACTTATGGTAAAATTTTCTAAAACCTGAAAAACGGCATAATATAAGCCTGGCCATAGCCTTACTCTCTCTTTTCTTATAATAAATGTTATTTTTTTGTTTACAAAAATGAAGTCTTTATTAATAAACATACCAAATTCTTTTAACAATAAAGTCATACTGTTAAAGCAAATAACAATTTCATTACAGTCGCAATAGAGGTTACTGCCACTTCTGGAAAAAGTTCTATTGTAATGGAAAACCAAAACAGCATAGAAAATTGAGAGAATATATATATCACTTTATTTCAAATTTAATTGTTCTTTGCCATCCCTTAATTTTTTAAGGTATGAAATTGGAATAAGTTTGGTCACTCTACTAAAGAAAGAAAGGTATGAAATAGTACAGTGCTGTAATTGAAATTTTATGTTACAACCCTTACTTTCTAAAAAAAGACGGAGTATATTGAGCAAAGTAATGAAACAGAAGGACTGGCTGTAATGATATCCAACAATGATCTAACTCATTAACAATTGCGACCGCCATTAATTTAGCGCAACGCTCAGTTGACATTTTTCCTTTAGTAAGTTTTTCACCAACAAATTTCTACACGTTAAAATAATATTTCAGTTTTTTTTCAAAGTGTTATAAGTTAAATTACAACCTCTCCTTTTTTACCAGTATAACACCTATCCAAAAGGTTAGAGATAATGGGTCCGGGACAGGCTACGGTAATTTTGATCCCTTCACGACTATATTCACTCCTCATACACTCCATAAACCCCTATAATATTAATAGATTATAGTATTGTGTCAGTTAAAAATAATTTTTCGTACATTTATAGCATGTTTTGATCCTGTATATGAAGCTGATAATGGAACACCTGTAAATGTAGATAATATAATAGCTTTGCAAATATAAATGAGTTGTGTTATATTAAATACCAAATATTCCAGCAGAACTGCTTGTTACAACAAGATGACCATTTTTGTTCTCTAAGAAGTAAGGCAATACAACCTTCGACAAGTTCACAGGGGCGAAAACATTAAGCTCAAACAGTTCTCTGTGGACATCTAGGTCAATGTCCAGAAAGCTTGCGCGTTGACTTCGACCCGCATTATTGACTAGAATGTCTAACTAATAAGAGATATAGGTTTAAGATTTTGGTCTTAGAAGGAAGGTTTAGTAGACTACCTTTCCAAAATGTTTTAGCACAGCATCAAATTTTTCTTTATGAACATCATAATCCGTCATATCAAATGGCAGACATAGAATGTCATCTTCTTTTAATGACCTGTTGCCTATTTCAGTAAAATTCAAGATAACAAATCTGTTTCTTAACCAAAAAAAATTAAAATATACAATACTTTTAAGGCAGTTTTCCTTAACCTTGACAAGATTGGCTTTATTGGTACCAGACAAAACCAATTTGACATTTTCAGCTGCCAGTACATAAGCTAATGATTCACCTATTCCAGAAGAGCTTCCAGTAATCCATACAACCTTTCCTTTCAATTCACCTGAAACGTAAATCCATTAAATTTTAACGGTTCATGTCAAAATTTAAAAGGAGTTAAATTTTACTGTACTTATGGGTTTTCCAAATTTTTCGCTTAAAATCAGAGTGAAATCTGCTTCTCCTTTTATCAAAAACCATGTTAACAAACATATAATAACTAAAAACAATAAAACGATTAACCACATTTCAACGTTAAATTTTCAACACTCAAAATTTTTTTAACCTTCGACTTAAAGAGAATGATGTTGTAGGCTGTCTGACCTTTAACACGTGCTTTTGCCGTCTTTTATGCCACAAACAGTGCTTCCATCTATTTCGAAAAAATTTAACTGATATATTGTTTCAAAATCAGATAAGAGATGATAAAAACTAAATTTAACAAATAAATATTTGAATTTCAAAAAAATATTATTACACAATGCTATTTCAAAATGGTTTTAAATCTATATCTATTAAACTATATGGTTTCTATTTTCAGTAATTTTACTCAGGGGCGTAGGAACGTTCTAGAAGTTGGAGGGGGCAAAGATAAACGAAAAGGGGTCTGGAGAATGGTTTTTAATTTTTAATGGAGTGTAGCTTCTCCGAATGCATGTGTACTTGTTACCACTATGTAAATGGGCGGGAAAAGACTGAAATTTAAACACAGTTGAGGTTCTATAAACTGTATATGCTTTTAAAATGATAATTTTAGACTTTTGAAGATTTCAACTGACTTAAAGGTTGGAGGGGGCAATAACGTTAGTTGCCCCTCCCAGCAAAATTCTAGGGAGGGGCATTGCCCCCCTGCCCCTCCCGGTTCCTACGCCCCTGATTTTACTACAAATGAAGGTTGTAATGCTCTTTCGAAGTTTCGAAGAACCGAAAAAAAACCCCTAAAATTTCCGTAAGTCGAGTTATTAGATTCTGGAACTAGATAGCGAATTTAGTCGTATTTCATTAAAGGCAGTAGAAACTTCTTTTTAACGTAACTATAGCTCCGATCACCTCTAGCTTCGGTTAAACCGTGTTGCAGAAATGTGACATTCGTTGATCGACCATAAATATGAAAGTTCATACTCCCTTTTCGATTCTTGATTCGAAATTCGATCGTGATTTGAATATTCGAATGAGATATGGGGGCCTATTCTGCAAATATTCGAAATCCAATTTTCGATCGAAAACTAGATTTCGAACTTCGATATCTCGACGAATGGTATTCGGTAAAGATTTCGAATAAGCATAAATCAATGCAAATTGTTGAAGTCGATTTCGACATGGTATAGGGTATCGAGATCGAATTCCCATTCGATTTTTTACAGAATCGCCCCCCAGATCTTGACAAGAAGATTCTATCGTGAATTGAATATTCGAATGCCATTCGATGATTTTGGGAAATTTAATCATAGAATAGATGGAGCAACGCTCTCCACGACTTTATTTTTGGTAGCGAAGGAAAATTGGAAGAATGCCGGGTTCTCATGGTCACAGATTCAGCAAAAGAGACAAGCACTTTTCGTTTGCTCAGAACGGATCAAGCTCTTTGGAACATGCAAAAATCTTGCTCTGAATGCGGTTTCGATAAGTAGATCTGTTGAAATCGGCAGATCGGATTCGCGCGATTAGCAAGAAATGACGGTTCGCAATTTTGTTCTTTGCGAGGCGATTATTTGCTTGACCTACTTTATCGCAATATTTTGGCCAACTTAGATGATTAGAAGGTTAGGTTAGGTTAAATTTGGTGAACTTTATCAAGATCGTAAAATGTATTTCGAAGTTCTAAAGCAAGGAATCCGCCAGACATACTTCTTTTTAACATAAGGGGGCTCATTCACCGCAATCCGACATAGCTTCGCCCACCCAACTAGACAAAAACTAATGTATTGAAACGATTGCGCTAGTCGTGCGCCCTCATGCGACACGATTTTCAAGTAGTGCGCCGCTATAAGCTCTGGCTTCGTGCGTAGTTTAAATTTTGCTCAGAAGTATCGGCCAGAAAAATCTCATAGGTACCTAGAATGCTGCCGCGTAACTAAGTAATAGCCAAACAGCCGTGGCAGACAATCGACCAATATCAACCAATCAGGACTAGCTTGAGTTCTTAATAATAATAATAAATTACTTTATACATTACGTCACTATAGAACCAGCAATTGATTATTGATTAACCGATATCTATTTTAGTTTTAATTTTACTGTCGATGTTTTTAAATATGGCGGTTGATAAAATTGTTCCGACGAGGCGATAAGATAAAAAATAAACTTTTATTGTTATGGCTCCTCGGTGTCTAATGGCAAAAAAAAATTCATCGGGCGCGAATGTTTCCTTGTACAGGTAATATAGGAGTTTAACCCTCGGGTTGAAAAAGGCGGGCGATTTGAAATGTTTGTTTATAACTTTGTTTCTAGGGTTATTTGGAATTTGATTGTAATGAAATTTATGGCTGTGTCTCTGGCAAGCAGATTTGTATTGTTAAACCATAAATACATTTGGAACTTTAAATTAATTTTTGGCAAATTTGTTGGATTTGATATTAAGGCAGGGACTCGGGAGTTCTCTGAATGAATAAAGTTAAAGTTAAATGTTGAGAGCTAGAGTGATATGACTATTATAATAGAGGGCTTATTGTTTTGGGGCAAGCTAGACACAAGCCTAAGGTTTTATACAGTGCATTTGAAAATAAATGTTTTCTTCTAACAAATCATTTATCAGCCTCATCATATACAGTTTTTACCAGCCTCGGCTCGCCCATAGATAATCGAAAGCATCGTTTGCAGCTTTTACATTTATCCGCCGAGAGATGACGCGTCGGGCGTAGCGTAGTCACTCTAACGCCTCTCATTGGCTGAACGGGCGAACAGGTGATAGCATTCTAGGTACCTATGATATTTTTTTAAATGGAATATATGAAAGCTGTCTGCTCGTTCAAAATTCTCTCTGCACAACCGCCGAAAGTTTCAACCGAAAAACATTGCAATTCCAAAGTCGTCTGCTATTTCACATATTTAGTTCACCGATATTAAGGCAGATGGCGCTGTATTTCCTAAGCTCGAAGTCTATCTATGCTTCAGACGCAAAAAAAAAGAAATGAAATGGGGGGCTAGGTAATAAAAATAATAATAATCAGCTAGGCTAATACCCAAGGCACCATCACTTCAGCCTATGAACAAGTGGGTACCATCATTCGATTGACCTCGGCGTGCGCTCTCATGCGCCACCTCTCTTTTCGTTTGCGCCACCTTAGTTGTCAAAATAACCCCAAAACTAAATGGAGGGGGAGCTAGCGACAGCCCCACCCCACCATTAAAATTTTTATTCCCGAACAACTTCAGTAAGTTGAGTTATTGGTATCTCCGATCACGTTGATAAACGTTTCAAACTATAGATAATATGATGTTAGGTATTGCACAAATAATATCGTTTAAAAACCTAATTTTGTACCTATAAGTTAAATATACAAGTGAATGAGTAATTTTTCGAAGCTTAAGCTTGTTGTAAATCTAAAATAGTAAGACAGAAGGTAATTTTACAGGAAATATTACAAATCTATAATGGTCGAAATTGCGAGTTTAAAAACTTTAAGCGTTTGTGTGTGAACTTTTCAACTCAGGCCAGGGGCGTGCAAATCGACAAAATGGATCCTTGATTTCAGGGATTTCTAGGGGGCGCTTGTACAGATTTTACCCGGGACGAACTACTGCGTAATCAGGCCCTGATAAGTTCTATCCGTTCATCGAAAGAAAGATAATATAATCAGCTATCGACCTGTGAGTTTAATTTTTAAAAGGAATAAAGCATTTTTTAAATTACGTAAAATTATATTTTTCACATTGGCCGCTAGATGGCGCCTCATAGTAAAATTTTCCATACAACATGTATCATAGCACACACAATTTTCGTTCCATTGGTGTACCACGCGTGAAAATCCGTTTGGATAGCTGGGTGATAGAACCGCATAGCCCTATTTTTCCTATATTCCAAGAAACCAACTTTATGAAAATAACATTCTTTAGTCACTTTTTTGGTTGTCGAAATTTTGCCTCTTTCAAGAAATTATCAGAACATGGCCGAAAATGAGTTTTTCCACTCACATTTCGTCTGTGCAGCTGCAATTATGAGAGTTTGAATATATTTAAGAAGCTGAAATTTTATAATTTGACTTAATTTATAGTGTGCTATCCATTTCTGTCATCGGTTTTTCGATATTCATTCGCGGAATCTAGTTTTGCCGCCAGGGGTCACAGTACTTCCGTTCATATATTATAACAAATTGTATAGTGTTCTCCAGTTTGTAGAAAACCTAAATGGAATGTGCTTCTGGAAAACTGCCATAAATGGCGCCTCAATAAATACTGAAGTAGGGAAATCGGACCACCACCTTATTTCATTTATTTTTGTTACTTCGGGTGTTTTCGGCTTTCCCGTCTGCAATTAAAGAAGAAACTACAACATCAGGGGATTGTATGCTTAATGTAAGAGCCGTAATATTCACGCTGAATATCAAGAATTAACTAACTAAATATTTCAAATATAAACACGACTTTAGTAAAATAAAACTGAATTTATTGACCCTTAGCTAATAAACTGGCAATTAATAAAAATATTATACGGTGGAAGACGAGCTGTATAGTCCTTTAAATTAAAGATCATTCATAGCCGATTATAGAGTTTGTGCTGCTGCGACCGGCGGCTTTTTTTTACCGTTATTTTGAATTATTGATAAAGACAATTGAGAAGTAGCGTATTTTTCATTGGCAGGAGGGCTGTCGCTAGTCCCCCCACTTAATTTTGGGTTTATTTTGACAACGAAGGTTACGCAAACGATAAGAGAGGTGGCACATGAGAGCGCAATCAAATGATGGTACCCACTTGTTCATAGGCTGATGTGGTTGGACTGCTCGTTAAACTACCCCCCCCCCTCCATTTTATTTCCTATTTGGCAGCTTGTTACGTCAAGAACGCGACTCATGTAATGATTTTTTCACGATTAATATACAGGGTGTTTCAAAAGGTTATGCAAAAATTTGAAGGAGTTGTAGGGGGTGAGTTGAGAAGTATGCCTGTTTTTTTCCCCATTTTCCTACGATGAGTTAAAAGAGAGCTTCAAAGTGTGGCCTACTAGCCCCTGGAAGTAGGCTGCAACAAGCGCAAAACCAAGCAGCAGGGGAACGCGAACATTAAGGTTTGGGTTCGTGTGATAGGTAAAAAAGGACTTTGTAAACAAATCGAGGTAACCAGCGTAAAAAAGTAAACTTGAACAGTATTTAAAGTCCCTGCTGTTATATTATGGGTTCTTAATGATCAACTCGATAAACAATTTTAATGTTTAATAGTTACTTAATGTTGTATATGGTGGGGCTAAATGATGTAAAAACAATATACATTTAGATCTGGCAGACAGACCAAAAATAAATGTAAGAATACCATGTATTAAAAATATTCATGTGATACTATCAAATATAATCTTGTATAGTTAATTAAGACAAGTATAATTTAAGAATATTACTATATAAACTATTATAACATGGTGGGCCGGTGGCAGCTGCAAAGAACCATTTTCGAACGCCAATTGGAAGTAAAACAATATTTTCAACTTAAGCCTTGTTTCCCGCGTAAAATTCCCATTGTAATTATGTCACAATCACATTCAACAACTACCTCCATAAGGGGTCTTGATAATTTCAAACCGGGTTCAGACCCTGCTACAGTTTGGGAAGAGTATAAAAGCAGTTTCAACATATATTATACTGCTATGAAACTAAATAAAGACCCCATCGATGTTCAAGTTGCTCATTTTTTACACGTACTGGGTCCAGCTGGTCATAAAATATGTAAAACACTTACTATTCCTGAAACCGGAAATGATCGCACTGTACAAGTTATACTTACAGCCTTTGATACTTTATACGCTCCACAGAAAAATTTACTGTATCTTCGATATGTTTTCCTTACTGCAAGACAAACTGCTTCTCAGTCTTTCAATGATTTCATACTTGATCTGAAAACGAAAGCTCAAGACTGTGACTTTGGACCTTTGACTGACTCCCTTGTATGCCTTATGATTGTTTGTGGCATTAAAAATGACAAGCTTCGCAAAGATCTCTTGGCCAAACCTAACTTATCACTTGACGCTGCAACCCTACTGTGCCTTTCGGAAGAAATGGCAACAAATCAAGCATCAGCTATGGTCACTTCTTCTCCAACTATACCTCTACTTCTGATGAGTCTCAAGTTAATGCACTTCGATATAGCTACAACACTCGTCCTTCCACACCATATACCAACTCTTCCTCCTTTCGTCCTCAAAGCAATCGACGATCCTCATCACAAATATCGCACCAACGTCCTTCCCATGGACAACCCTTTACTCGCAATCTCTCCCCACGACAATACTCGGGAACTGTAAATCCTCCTCCATCTCATCCCCGTTTCCCACTTTATTAACACCAACCTCAATCTCGTCAAACAAAATCATGTCATAATTGCGGAAAATCACACCTACCAAACGAATGTCGCGCAACGAAGTCTCGTTGTCTACGCTGTGGTTCTCTTGGACATTGGGCAAGTAAGTGCGAAGCATTTTCTCTCGATACTGACACTTCCAATCCACAAGATCTTTCAACCTATTATGGACACCCTGACGAATCCTATTATTTTGATTGTGATCAATCTGACCAAGACCCTCTAGAAGAAGATTTTGATGACTTTCACCTACACAGTCTTACTCTTGAACTAAATGAAGTCAATACTCCAAACAGATTAAACTCCCTTCCTCAAGATCTTTCTATTTCCCACCTCATGATGGACAGACTTTATATTTATAACCAACTAATAACCCTTAAACTGGATACGGGCTCCCAGATTATCTTGCTACCTGAATACATCTACCGTTCTTTTCCCACTCAACCACCACTTAAACAACCGACTCATCGTGTCCTCGCTTATTCTGGACATACAGTTCCAATATTGGGCATTGTCACTATTCCATGTGCTTCCAATACATACCATGAGGACTGTGATTTTTACATAACCACTTGCTCCTCCCAGCCTATTCTTGGAGCAATGGCTTCCATCAAATATGGCTATATCAAACGTTTAAACAATTCTTTAATGAATTCTCCATCCAAATATTCCTACTCTTTGGAACCTGCTTCTACACTACCTCGTTCTTCCCGACAATTGCCAAGTGTTGACCTCACTCATATCTCTCCTACCGATATAATAGAACAATACCACCCAATATTTGACACAATTGGAGCACTTCCTGGTCTCCATGACATAAAACTCCGACAAGACGCAGTACCTAGTATTTCTTCAGCAAGAAAACTTCCTCACGCACTCTCTGCTAAGGTCCGAGCAGAACTTCACAAGATGGTCGAAGCTGATATTATCACCCCTGTCTCTGGACCATCGGAATGGGTCCATCCAATGGTGATTGTTACCAAACCTGATGGCTCTCTTAGGATATGTCTTGATCCGCGCAAATTAAATGGGGCCATTAAACGGGAATATTACCCTATGCCCACCAACCAGGAAATTTATGCCCAGTTACACGGGTCCACAGTATTCACCGTTTTGGACGCAAAGAGTGTTTTCTGGCAAATACGATTGACTGATAAAAGCTCGAATCTATGCACCTTTGCCACCCCTTTCGGACTGTACAAATTTCTACGACTACCCTATGGAATCACTACCGCTTCGGAAATGTTTCAACGCACTATGAAAAAACTCTTTCATCCTTCTCGTTTTCCCTCCTTCTCTTTTTCCCAATCTACATATTTCTACTGACGGTTTTCTCATCCCCTCCTCTACACTTGATGACCATAAACAAGATCTTATTGATGTCCTCAATACTGCGAAAGATAAAAACCTTACTTTCTCTACACGTAAGATGCAACTGGCTGTTACAAAGATCACATATTTAGGTAATGAAATTACACCGTCTGGTGTCACAATTGACAATAAAAAGATAATTGCCATTACCTCTATGCCTCCTCCAGTTGACAGAAAAGCCCTTCAGAGATTCCTGGGTATGATTAATTATCTTGTGCGTTACATTCCCGATGCTGCGTACCATACCTCTACATTGCGTCAGCTTCTAAAGAAGGACTCCACCTTCACGTGGAATGATACCTATCAAGCGCATTTTGACACACTCAAAAACCGGTTAACTACCTCTCCAGCCCTTGCCTTTTTTCAACCTAATGTGTCAATCATTATTTCTGTTGATGCTAGCCCAACTGGTGCCGGAGCCGTCTTGCTTCAAGATAGTCATCCAGTGGAATATACTTCCATATCATGGACCACTACTTAATACAGATATGCACATATAGAAAAGGAACTTCTGGCCATCGTGTACTCATGTGAGCATTTTAATTACTATATCACCGCCACCAAAGTCACTGTCCATACCGACCACAAGCTACTCCTAGCCATAATCCATAAACCTTTGCACTTACTATCTCCTCGACTTTAACGCCTAGTGTTGAGACTCTCCCGATATGACATTAACCTTGTGTGCGTTCCAGGTTCTACTCTTCACATTGCTGATACACTATCAAGGGCTCATCAGTCTATCTCCCCTTTTAAATCGGATGATTTAGATGGCCCTACCACTGCTCTCCATGCACTTACCACTCTTTCTAACGCAACTTCATGTTACCCACCAATTAAGGTATTTCTGCCTGTATTGCTAGAGCAAAGCTGAATGTGTTTTGGCTCAATTTGGTCATGGATATCACCCAGATGATCCGCTCTTGTTCTCTGTGTCAATCCCGCTCTGTTTCTAACTCATCTCAACCACTAGAACCGCACCGCGTACCAAGTCTACCGTGGGATATAATTGTCACTGATCTTTTTCACGTCGACTCCAAAAACCTGATTTTGCTGGTAGATTACTTTTCTAAATTTATTGAGGCACAAGAGCTCAACCACACCACAGCCAAAGATGTGTTTGCATTTATGACACCTCATTTTGCCCGCCATGGCGCCCCCACTACGTTAATCTCGGACAATGGTCCTCCGTTTACCTCTGCACAATTTCAAGCTTTCCTCAAACAATGGGGAGTACGTCACATTACCACAAGTCCCTATTATCCGAAATCAAATGGATTAACTGAACGCTCCGTACAGACGATCAAGAACGCTCTTATTAAAGCTAAAGCTTCTGGCAAATCCTTGAGCTACGTACTACTCGAATATCCGAGCACTCCTTTAATTAATTCGTCTAGCACTGCGGAACTTCTTATGGGCCGTCGACTTCGGACACCATTGACGACCACCAAAGAAATTCTTCGTCCGCATTATCCCACTCTTGCCACTCGTCAACAACTACAGCACAAACAAGATCTTATGATATCCTATCATGACCGTCTTTCTCGTATAAAACCTTTGGCTCCTTTATCCAATGGCCAAAGAGTATTGCTACAATTAGGTAACCGTTCTTGGGTTCCTGCGATTGTAACACAGATTGGACCGGAGCCTCAATCTTATATTGTCGAAGATTCTCAAGGCCGCTCTTATCGACGCAACCGAATTTTCCTCCATTCGGATCTGAGTCGCTCCACTCTCACACGTGTTTTCTACCGCAAGATGCCTGACACCAACACTACACCGCCCATATCCTCACCACCAAAACACTCTTCACCGGCTCTATACCATACAGTCACGAGCTCTGACTCTACACAAACTACCTCCTCTTCTAACCCACCACTACAAATACCTCAGTAACTTTCTCTCAACCGTCATCGTACAGCTCACCAACTCACATACCGTCAACTACTCAATCAACAATGACACACCAACCTCTCACCACTTCTACTTCAACTCCTCCTAGACCATTTACTTTTCATCATCGCCCTCAATCCCGATCTCATGATGTCCTCCCACGGAATCCACCCATTTTCCCCACGCGTCCTTTGGATTCTGTTGTTCCCGGTAATGCTCCTCACCCTACGACACATACTTACCGGAAGGGCCCGTCCAGTGCCCCCCCCCCAGAAGTATGCTCAAAAATTTTAGGCCTATTTTAGGGGCCTCTAAAAAAATTGCCTCTGGGGCCTCCAAATGTGATTTTTAAATTTTATTTATTTTTAAAAATTGGTCATCTATCCCCCTAAAAAAAGAACTCCCATTCAATTCCAATTTCCAAGAGTCCTAAATGGCCCTAACAAACGTTCCCTTTTGAACCACCTATACTCGAAATCAATATTACTTGAGTACACAAACAAAGGCATCGAACTCTGTGGTTTCTGCTTTTGGTAGTGTACTCTGTTAACATTGATATAGAGTATATGACAAAAGACTGGCCCGGGACGGGGAAGTCCGTCGTGCAAGGAAAGCAGCAAAAAAAAAAACCACCTGTTCGCCTCAGTGATAACTTAGCTCCAACCAACACAATAAACATAAGCTTAGTTTCTAGGAATTCTACAAAAGGGGGCATAAAGTGAGAAACTGGATTTCTTTAATACGACTTAAACCGTTGCAACGCTTAAAGGAAGGCAAATCCCAGCGGAGCTGAAGTCGAAGCGTAAAGCATCGTACCAGTCACTACTTTGAATAGAGAGCGTCCTGGGGATTAGGGCTTTTTCTTTTTTACTCCTTGTCCCTTTTGCGAAATCACGTGATATCAGTGACCACTGATCGTAGAGAAAGGACCTAGACCTTCGGTGGTCGGACTTGTCCCAGATAACGCGCGTTTCTTCATTTCGTTTTCTGCTCCTGAACAAACAGGTAGTTCTCAATTTCGATTCTCTCCCAGTAAAATTTTTTCTAAGTCTCTTCCGAGACTAACTTTGCCAATACAGCCTTTTTAAAGGCTATTTAGCTGTTTTAAGCTAATTTTTAAACAGCCTTTTTCAAGGCTAATTAGCTATTCTAGCTAAATTATTCAAAAAGCCCTTTTCAAGGCTAATTAGCTATTCTAGCTAAATTATTCAAAAAGCCCTTTTCAAGGCTAATTAGCTATTCTAGCTAAATTATTCAAAAAGCCTTTTTCAAGGCTAATTAGCTATTCTAGCTAAATTATTCAAAAAGCCTTTTTCAACGCTAATTAGCTATTCTAGAAAAAATATTCAAACCGCTTTTTTCAGGGCTTTGATATAGCTGGTATTATTAAAAAGTCTGTTTGAAGACTACATAGCTTTAACTAAGCTTTATTTTCTTAAACCTTTTTAAGGTTATTTCGCTATTAGTATATAATAGTAGCATTTTCAAATATGAGTACCAGAAAATTTTTATCTGGGTCCCAAAAATGAGAAAAATGGAAAAGGGAAGATAGTTTCGTTAGTAATCAGAAAGGTGCAATGGCACGTTTTTTGAAATCGTCGGCGCAAAGCCATAACTATAGTTCTGAGAAAAACCTAGTCAAAGAATTGGGAAATGGTTTAGAATCCTTGGAGACTGATAACAGTCACTGTTTTAGTAATACTGCTGAAGTTCTTCCAAACGTCAGTACTGATATGGAAATGGAACTGACTCATGAAGGAGAAATTGCAGAAGTAATTGCAAACCCCAACTCTAACCATGCACAAAATACATCAAACAACGTGTCCAATTCAAAATAAATGGCTTACACGCGTTGAATAACTTGGATATTAGTCTAGATAAAGATTGCCTTCCAGTTCAGCCTAAACGAAATCCTTTTCCTAAAAGATTAATTGGCGGTAAAAATCGAGGTTTCAATTCTTCTTGGTATGACAAATATCAAATGATTGAATATTCAGTTGCAAAGGATGCAGTGTATTGTTTTTGTTGCCGTCATTTTTTAGGCAGTAGAAACACTGCATTTCTAAAGGGATTTTCGGATTGGAAAAACATGGGGACACAATTCGAAGAACACTTCACTTCCAACAAATCTTCTCACCAACTAGCCTACAAAATGTACTTAGACTACATGGAATCCAAATCCCGTGGATCAATAGTTTGCCAGGTTAACGACCATCATAGACTAGACGTTATTAGAAACAGAGAGGTCCTATCTACACACGTGGAAGTGATTATTTTATGTGCCCAACAAGATTTAGCACTTCAGGGGAACACTTACACATCCGCCGACAATATTGGTAATAGGGGAAACTTGCAATATTAGATATTTAAAAAAAAATGTCATGATTTAAAAGCAAGTTTAGTGAGAAAAATTATTGTTCAAGAGGTCAACTCGAGGGGTCGGTCATTTGGGAAAATCCCGTACAAAATTTGGAAAAAAATCCACAAATCCAAAATCCAAGAATTTTGCTCCCATAGACTTTGTATGACAAATCCACAATAAAAAATCCTGGATTTTAAAAAAATCCAAAATCCCGTACACAAAACAGGCAAATGTCCGACCCCTCGGGTCAACTACTATAGGGTAGTTTGGACGCTTGCCCAACGTGTTTAGCTCCGGGGGTCCGAATTAAAACGTAATATTTAGATTACTTTGAAATTTAAAATTGTCAAAATTATTTTACGCACTAAACAAGAGGCTGTTTTACACATCAATATTAATTTAATAAGTTAAAACACAACAATAAAACAGTTCAGCTTGAAATAGCGCGAAACTAGACTCTTAATCACGGAGTGCCTACTCGCGAAAAAATCCTGGCGGGGCTACTGGGCCCGTCACCTTCGTATTCTGATGTTCAACGTTCTCCAATAATCGAATCTGTCCATAACCCTCCTACCTCCACTCGCTCTGGGCGTGTTATTCGTCCTCCACAACGTTTCTCTGATTAACTATTACTAACTTGTTTTAAAAAAAAAAAAAAGTTGTTGTATATGGAGCCACCAGGTGGGGCTAAATGATGTAAAAACAATATACATATAGATCTGGCAGACAGACCAAAAATAAATGTAAGAATACCATGTATTAAAAATATTCATGTGATACTATCAAAGTAACAGTATTAAATATAATCTTGTATAGTTAATTAAGACAAGTATAATTTAAGAATATAACTATATAAACTATTATAACACTTAAAGCATACAAACACGTACCATACAATGCACGCTTGGTGAAGACCGTCTAAACTAGAAACTATATTTTTACACGTACATTGCTTCTAGAAAGATCTAGCTTGATCTCTAGGAACTGGCGCCATCTACAGTTAACATACAATATTATATACAAAATATTACACACCTGCTGCTTAAGTCAATATTACCGGATGTTAATAGGCCTAAAATAACCCGATACTATTTATCAACCAAGTTGCTGCTCCTTATGTATATTTACTATAATCATATCGTTTGTTTAGGCATAGACTGGCTTAGGCTTGGGAGAGGATTTTTGAGCAATGAAGCGTTGGTAATTTAAGCAACAGGAAACAAACAGTCAAAATAGAAAGTCTCTAATTTGAACAGGAGCCAGCGCCATGATAATCTGGGAACTACTTTATTTGATTTCGGTGGTGTTTGCGCCCTTCGTGGTGCGATACTAGTTGGGAGATTGAAGTACCGCGATCAGGGTTGGACATAAAGCACTAGTCACGGCATTTGACTACTAAAATAAATGCTCTGACCACTAAAATTTATCGAAATCTTTATGGGGTGGCGGAGTGGTTAGCACTTTCGCCTCGCAGCAAGAGGAGCCGGGTTCGTTCCCAGCTTGTGACCCTGGGTGAAAACTCGGAAAAAACTCCTTCCGCGTTGAGTATGCAAGTACCCACTGGTTTAAGGGGTTTTCCCCCGAGCTCTTCGCTTTCCCCTTCCTTAAAAACGTGTTGAGGTTAACGGTAATAGTTAGTGTAAGGAGTTGTTGGCTCGCGTGGCATGAAGGGCTTTCCACCACCCTCCTACGCATTTTGTAACCCGGCCACCTGAATTATAAGTCACTTAATGACTTAGGCCTATTGTGGTGCCTTGGGTATTAGCCTAGCTGATTATTATTACTATTATTATTATTACTAGTGAAAAATTTACCTAAATATTAATAAATAATGGCGAATATCGCGAATCATAAATTCATCATTCCTCAATCCCATTTTATTTTTAAAAAATGTGATCGTCCAAAGTCATATGTAACTCAAGTGATAATAAATTCCTATTTTAATTCGGACGGGTAAAGCAAAATGTTGGCTGTCCTTTTTTGTACCCTCATTTTTACCCCCACTAGTCAGTGACTACTAAAATAAATTAAGATAGGAGGCTCACTAGTCAGGGTGATGGGTGACTACTAAAAAAATATAATTATGTCCAGCCCTGACCGCGATAGACTTTGTGTTTAAACAGAATTAGTATCGGCGCGGCGGCGCCTATCAATCTAATTTTAAATTGAATGTATGAAAGCTGTCTGCTCATTCAAACTTTTCAGCCTATTGGGCAGACAAACCAAAGAAGCTGCAAGATCGTTTTTAAAATACCGCCAGGGTGGTTAGTATCATAGAAATAGAAACGAGACTAGTAGCACGATTAGATTGTGGTGAGATGTACGAGTTAGAACGAGTTAGAAGGCTGCCATGAGAGTGGAATCCAATTGTAAGCGTAGCTTTTTTCTAGGAACCTTGAGTGGAATCGCCAGTATTCTTTGTCGGAGCACGCCATCTATTTAAAAAAAAATTTAAAGTTTCATTTTTTTTAATAAATGACGCACTCCTGCGTGGATTAGTAGCGATTCCACTCTCATGGCAGCCTTCTAGCTTGGCCGTTTTCCTTGAGATTAGCGGATAGCGCAGTGATTCTAGGGTGTTGGTCCATTTGATCGAAAAATATGTGATCGACAGTCGATCATTATACGTTGCAATTGATCGAAATTCCATTTGATCGAATCCCATTTGTCATTTGTTTCATAAGATCGAACCTTCAAATGATCGAATACTATTTGATCGAATTCAAAAGTATTTATAGTACCAGTTGGTATGTTTTTATTTTACCAAATGCCAATATGAAGTGCAGAAGGAATAATGATGGAATAATTCATTGCTTTAACTGTATTAAGCCACAAAGATAAAGAGATTTTTACTTTATACACTATATGATGGAATTTTTTATGACATCGACGATAACGGCCCGTTGTTTTTGATATATATAAATAGGGTCACGTTAGGTTAGGTTAGGTTGATGTACGCACCGTTGTACGAGGGGTCTGACCACGTTCACGGCCCTTCTATTGCTAAAAATTAGGTACAGAGTTCGTTTTTTTAATAGGTCTTTCTATTAATTATGTCCGAGAGAATATTTTGTTTTCTACGTCACTGCGCTCAGGTTTTTTTTTCTGTATTAGAGTCTACTGTATCTCATTCTGACTAGATGTTGCCTTTTCGATTTACTCCCAAAACAAATGCCATTCGATCAAATGCAATTCGATCAAATGGGACCCGTTCGATCATTTGGGAATCGATCAAATAGACTCAAACCGATTCTAGTCTCATTTCTATTTCTATGGTTAGTATCGCCCTAAATTTAAGACTTTTAGGAGTCTTTCCATTTACGGCTGTATTCGACAGGGTTGGCTGAATATAATCATAATTTAAATCAAGGTTTAATCAACTGCTTTTTTTTAAATCATTGATTTAAATCACACCATGTATTTCAATGGAGGAATAAAAATGGCAAAAATAGGTTCTTAAAAAATTAAAATACATCTGAGCAAACTAAAATATTAAATAATAATTTAATTTAATTTAATTAACATTTAATTTAATTCAAAATTAGCTAACTGATAAAAGTAAAATATCCGTTCATTATATCGGGAAAGAGCCATTAATTGTATAAAATCAAAAAAATCCGATTTAAATAAAAAAATTGATTGATTTATAAAAAAATTGATTGATTTATAAAAAAATTGATTGATTTATAAAAAAATTGATTGATTTATAAAAAAATTGATTGATTTATAAAAAAATTGATTGATTTATAAAAAAATTGATTGATTTATAAAAAAATCGAATACGTTCCAACCCTGGTATTCGGACGGAAATAACTGAGGGTTGACATACAAATTAGGTTTAAATTATATATTTATGTTTTATGTCTATTTATTTTGGTCACGAAGTTCAACCCCCCTTTAGGATTCAATTATTATGTTAGCTCCCTCATTCTACCAACGGAATCACTGTGTTGCGTTAAAATTGTCATACAATACGACTCCTTATTCTTTCTCCGTGGAGCAGTATCTCGGGGTAATTCTAGGCTCAATTTTCAAATAAAGGAATAGCGAAGTTTTGGAAACTTTTATTGATGATAACCCAATGGAACGACTCGTCGACTTTACTCGGAGCAGCCCAAAGAAAAACACCATTAAATAGTTTATTTTAAATAGCAAAATGTTAACTGTAGGTGGATACTTTTCGCTTATTCTGGGATTTCGGAGTAGGGTAACCCTATGACGTCATTTTACTCCGATTCTGAAATGGAGAATAGTTTGTGTCAGGGTAAAAAAATTTTTTTTCCGAAATGGCTGCCTGTGGCCTTTTTAGCAGATAAATTCTATAGCAGACGATTAAATTAATTTACTCACTTTACTCCGGTTTTTGATGAGGAGTAGAAAGAGTTGGTCTATTACTCCGGAACAAGTAAATTTTCACTACGAAGCATTCGAGGATGAGGTATTCGCGACCGAAACGAGTCTAGGTGGCGTAACGGCGCTATCTTCTCCGAGGTTGCGCCTATGATCTAGAGTCTGCTACAGACAAATTAAAAAGTCATAAGAACGTTTTTTCTTTAATAAGATATAAGCAAACGATGCAAAAATTGTATTAAAATGCAAGTATCATTGTTTTTAAAGTCAAATTTACGAATAACGAAGAGGAAAAACTAATAACGTCTGCTTTAGCCGCTCTCTATCTAGGTTTCAATGGGGAACCTAAGGGGGCGTAGCGATAGTTTTCGGTCGCGAATAGAATCTCTGCCTTTCCATATTCTTGCTACCTGAATTCGTTCTTCGTTTTATTTCGTGTTCAGTGGTGTAGTCGGGCCAGGGCGTCGCCCCGGTGCTTTTTTTAAAGGCAGGGTGCCGCCTCGCCTTGGTTTTTCAATTTTGCCAGGGCGCGCCTTGCTTCTATTTCTTAAATAATTTTACTCGAATAAAGAGTGTGTGAATTTATTATAAATTTTGTCCGTAGGAAAATACCATAACAATTTCCAATAGTTACCTAGGTACGGCCAGCTTCGATTACGCGCGAAATCGTACCTGGCCGTACCCAGGTAGCGCCCCAGTTTTTATTTTAGGACTACACCACTGTTCGTGTTTTCATAAACTTACACTTTTATCTACTCGCCTTAATTTAAAGGCCTAGGAGTTCTTCTGCCTGTTTTCCTTAAAGTTTTCTTCCCGGCGCGCAAATATCCTGGTGGTAGGCCAACCGCAGAACATGTTGACCTACCACCAGGATATTTGCGTGGCGGGAAGTAAACTTACAGGAAAACAGGCAGAAGAAATCCTAGGCCTTTAAGGTTATTTATCTGTAGATAAACCTAAGCTTCTAATACTACACGACATATTAGACTGGTCGTGAAGGGTAAACAGTCTGTGCACAGTAAAGGTGGGTCTACACTTCAACACAGACGCGTTTTTAGTAGTAAAACATTTAGGCCAAAATTTGACTTATTGGACTGGGTGATTGAGAAAAGTAGACTAATGTTTAATACTTCACCTTAAACCAAAGCATGCTTGTGGGCCCTTTTCCGCCTAGCCCGGGGGATTTTGCTAATACCCAAGGCACAACTTTAGACATAAGTCATCTAGCGACTTTCATGAACTAATCTAACCCAACTTCCGGGAACGTGATTCCCGCGTTTTGAAAACAGTCATTTATAGGCTTAAGGCGTATAGCCGCACTAATTTCGTTTTCGCCACGGAAACTTTAACAACGGAAGAAATTAAAGAAATTGTATGTATCATCCCCAACAATATTAAATCTTTATATCGGGCAAATGGTATTATATTAGAAATTCACCAACAACTCGAAATTTGTGGATCACTAGTGAAGTATATTGAGAAGATCAATCTCATTGATGTTTATCAATGTTATCATATGTAACATAATCACTCATAAGTATGCCTTAAAAGCATTTTAGTTAATGAAACCTTGTTCACGTGATATGACGTAAATTACGTCACTTACAACTCCGTGACGAAATACGCGTCATCAACTTTACTGATGGGAAACGGAATTCCTCGCGCGTTTCTGGCTTTGCCCATGTCAAGTTTAGCTCGTGCCTCGCGATCACATGATTTCATTTCCATGGTAACCTTTTCACTAGCGCAAGGATTATAAGCATTTTTGCATTTTTGGGTCCGCTTAATGTATGTTCCGCGTGAAACAAGGTCTCATTGAATTTTTTTCAATGGAAATGTTATACAGAGGCATACTTATGAGTCATTATGTTACATATGATGTTATGCACCAAATACTGTAGACGTTAAAAAACCTTCAGCTTGTTACGTTCTTAATGTAACAAGTTGGCAAGCCAAAATATACCTCTCCTCGGAAGAGTTTTTAATTTTCAGTGAAGCGTAACTGTATCCGTGGTTCTGCGGTAGAACGCTCACCTGTCGTTTAAGAGGGCTCGGGTTCGAATCCCGGCCGATTAAAAAATTATACTATACCCAATGGCAAAAAGAGGGCGCTTTTGGAAAAACCTTTTCCCTGATTCTAAGAAACTGGGGACGCAGTGATTAAACTTTGCCCCGAAAATGCGAACGCGTTTGCAGGCCTGACAGACCGACCCACAGACAGGCAGACAGACACGGTGGTTGTATAACCCCTCCTAGGGTACAAAGTCCCCCCGGAGAGGTAAAAAGGTTTCTCATTTAGATTACGAATATTTTATTACAATTTCTTCCAGATTTTTACTATTATAATTTGAATTTACTTTTGTACCTGGATGAATGCCTGGTTTTGTCCGCTGTGATCAAAATAAAAATGAATTGATGAATTAAAATGTAAGAATTAACCTTTTTCAAACTTCTGGAATAACTTTTACAATTGCTAATTACGCGATAAAAATATATTTTTTCAGTTCAAACTTTGAAAATGACCCTAATAATATTTAGTATTAAGGTATAATTTTCCGATAGAGTTAGGTATAATTTTCCGATAGAGTTAGGCATAATAAGTCGACTATAGTCAGTTGCAGGCTAAGAAAGACAAAATATATAGTACAGTCGGCGCAAGGATACCTCAGACCATTTCCGGCCAGTCGACCGCGCGTAATTTAAATTTGACCACTTTACGGTCAATTTCAAATTTCGTGAGTTTCAACGTTTTTTCGCGCCATCTAGGAACCGAAATAGGAATCTATTTTTTAATTTCATGTTGTCATGAGTTTCATTACTGAATGCAGCTAAAGAAGGTTCGATAATTGAAGCTCCAAATCTTTGTTAACAGGTAAAGATAAAAATATAATTTTAAACGTCTATAGCTCATTAAGACAACGTTACCCCCAAGAAAGCGTGGTAACTATTTTAAAAGAAACTGCCGATTTAACTGGTAAGACGTAGAAATAAATTTACAAAATTAAATAATTATACATACTATTTTAAATTTAAGAATGATAGGAATGCCTTATCTTTTAAATTTGCTCGGCACCACAATTATGAAATTAAAAAATAAAGATTCCAATTTCGGTCTCTAGATGGCGCTAAACGACGACAAAAAGAGCAAAATTCGAATTTGACCGTAAAATGGCCAAATTCAAATTTCGCGCGGTGGAATGACCGGAAACGATCTGAGGCATCCTTGCGCCGATTGTACTATATATTTTGTCTTTCTTAGCCTGCAACTCACTATACCATAACGGCCATTTTATTTCTTACATTTCGTAACTCATAATATTTCGTAGCCCTATATGATTGGCTGAATTTGAACTCTGACTCCTTTTCGATGACCAATAAAAAATCAAATCCCAAAGAGTATTAAACTTCCGGGTTACAGAGTTGCTAGTCGTTTTTCTGATTTATCGTTGGTGAAGAAAGGATGTAGTAATAAAAATTGCATGAGCAAGGCTACAAGTGTCATGCTTAGGGGTATTATGTTACTTAAGCTATTACCGTTAACTTCCACTAGTTTTTATAAAAAGGGAAAACAGAAGAACTCGCAGAAGGAGTTGTTCCTAGTTTACACCCAGTGCCACAAGCTGTAATCGAAACCAGCTCCTCTTGCTGCGAAGTGAAAGTGCTAACCACTTCGCCAGCCCACCTTACAAAAATACCCTGCTTACTCTGTATTGTTTTGTAACATATTTATAGGAACGCAATTAAATAGTCAACTGTTTTTGCAAAGTAAAAATTATTTAATATATATTTAAATTAACAATTTTTTTAACGAGAAAAACTAATCTTCATCAACTGTATGTCCTGGGATGGTATTTTCGGCCATTCGTTCTTCGACGTTGACGCAATATTCTGCAGTGATTGTTTATTAACCGTAGACCTTTCCGTAGGCGCCATAACCGCCATAGCCGTAAGGGGCACCGTAACCTCCGTGTCCGATGGCACTAGTGTAGGCTACAGCTCTGTAGTCAAGGAATAACATTATCATAATACTTGATTATTAAATAAATAAATATAACAAAGCAAATGAATTCGCGATTGAGACAACTCTATAGATAGCACCTATAGGAGCAACAAACAAAAGGAGAACGCAGCTAGCCTTTAAACACGCTAAGGCAGTGTTGTGTACAAATTTCATTGGACGAACAATTTCGGAATTTTCCCCTTCCGACGGCAGCAGGCGCTAAAGCGTTTAACCAATGAAAACTGTACGCAAGAAAATCCACTACTTTTGACGGGTTGCGTTCTCCTTGTGTGGGGGACTGTGTTTGTTGCTCCTAGATGGCACTGTGGCGCCACGCTCTTCCGAGGTCGTAATTCCTCCATACACAAACCAGTGTAAAATTATACAAAAATGTAAATATGAACCTTTTTAATTTCATAGCTCTCGGTCGCGAATAGATAATTTAGGTTATTATATTTTACCTGGCTGGGTAGGCTCCGTACGCTCCAAGTCCGGCGTAACCTCCGTAGCCTCCATAACCGACGTATCCGGCGTAAGCGGAAGCGACCAGGGCGGCCAACAAAACGAAAAAGCACTAACCAAAACAAATCCAAATTAAAGTGGTTTTAAAATTCGCCTGTAGTTTAAATTTTGTTTCGTCGGCCTAGTTTTAAATTTAATGTATGTATTTAAAAGTCTCTCTGTATAACTTACAGCTGAAAGTTTCAGCCTAGAAATATTTAAATCGAAAAGTTGTTTTATATTTGTTCACACATTTGGTTGACAGATGGCGCTACTTTTTCGGAGCTCGAAGCTACTGAGCACCTAGGAGCAACAAACACAGCACCCCACACAAGGAGAACGCAACCCGTCAAAAGTCGTGCATTTTCTTGCGTACATTTTTCATTGGTTAGACACTTTAGCTCCTGCTGCCGTCGGGAGGGGAAAATTCAGAAATTGTCTTCCCCCCGCCCGTAAAACGTTCAGCGTAAAGGCTCGTCCAATGAAATTTGTACACAACCCTGCGTTAACGTGGTTAAATGCTAGCTCCGTTGTCCATTCTCCTTGTGTTTGTTGCTCCTAGTTGAGCACAAACTAGTAATTTATCTTTATGTTCCGATTCAATAATTTGTAATTATTTCACTGAAATTAACGTAATTTTTACTTTCAGAAGCGTTTTAATTTTTAATAATAATAATCATCTAAGGAACTACACAGGCTTAAGTCAACTATGGCTCTGAAACAAACACTAGTTGAGAAAGAGATTGTTCGCTATATCGTTACCCGGAATTTACACAGCGCCAAGTTCTCTCGCGGCGTACGTGTGAACTTCATAATATAAACAAGCTTTATAGGGCCTTTAACAGAAATCTCTCCCCTATATATATGAATTTTTAAATATATTTGATTCCTCGTGGATTTAGTCAACTACCTGAATTCTAAATTTTACTGTTTTGAGCCTCGGGGAAAAACGCTAGCCAATACATTAGTCTCAACTCAAAATCTTAATTTTAAATAACAGCCGTAAGTTAAATTAACTGGTAGAAATTATATGTTTCATCCATAACTTGATTTTTGCTTTGAGGCTTAATCTATGCTAAGTATAAATTTATTTACGTATTTTTTACATAACCATCAGTCAACCGTAGGTTTTTCGGTCTACCGTTTTTTTATTAATTTGTTCGACCATGGCCAACCTCAATCACGGGCGAATACGCTATTATGAAATTTGGTCGTGGTTTAACCGCAGAAAAAGTCTTTTAAAGGCCTAGGTTTTCTTCTGCCTGCCCCCCTTTAAATTAGGCCAACATGTTCAGCGGTTGGACTACCACCAGGGTATTTGTGCTCCACTAAGTTAATTTAAAATAGGACAGGCAGAAAAAAACCTAGGCCTTTAAGCTGTAACGTTTCTAATTAGCGGATTAAGCGTTCAATTGACTTCAATACAATGGGTGCCCATTCGCCATGGAGACGATACACTCGAGACGCGCCGGTACGTGCCACGTCATACGATTTCGAGGGCACCCTCCTCTCTCTCTCAGTAGCTTGTGACGTTTCATCCTACCCATTAAGTTTCCCCCCAAAAAACGGAGACTAACGGGTCCACACGAGCCAACCTTACAGTGCTATACGCGTATTAACGAGCCTCGACTTCAACATAAGACTGTAATATTATTGTTCCATAAGTATAATCAGCTAGGCTAATACCCAAGGCACCACCTTAGGCCTAAGTCATCAAGCGACTTTTAAAGCCATAACACTAACTCACACGGAAAATATTACCGAGAGCTTTGTCAATAGAGCGTTCTATAAAATCGGTCTATAACCGGTCAAAATATTCATACAGACTATAGAGCTAGTTCAGCAGGACTAACAACTCTTGTTATTCTTTGGTTTAAGAGAATTCGGCTTATGTCCTGTCTTTATATGAATATTTTATAGAGACGTACCTTTAAAGAGTTGTAGGAGGGACCCTAGGTGTTGAAGTATGTTTGGGGTTAAGAATATTTTCATGATCCAAGTTTTTTTTGAAACCCGTGGATTTGGGACTAGTATTTTGCTTAGTTGCCATCATACATTTATTACAAAAATCATTTAAAATAAGAAAAACGGCTTGAAAAGCTGGAACTAGTTAAGCCTAGGCTAGCAACTACGCTACTCCTAAAAATCGACTGCTCTCAATTTCTTACGGGTTTGCCAGATAAATATTTTTATCTAAGACAAAAAATCGGCCAAACCTTAACCTCCTCCCAACTCAAAAGAGAGAAAGCACACCACACCGTTTTTATAGAACGCTCTATTAGCCTTTTAGGTTTACATAGAGCCACGTAGCGGCCAAAGCGAGAAGCTTAAAAACTACTGGATTTTCGTCTGCTAAGCTGAAGCTTTGGTCTTTTATCAAGGAAAATATTCTGCGTAGCAGACGAAAATCCAATAGATTATGAGCTTCTCGCTTTGGCCGCCACATGGCTCTACGTAAACCTAAAAGGCTAACTCATAGAGTGTGGGGTCATTTTACGTCCTTTCGCTTTCGGGTCGCTAGGGGGCGATAATCTTACTGTGATGACGTCACACTGGGAATAGCTTTCGGTAAAATACTTCTCAAAGAGACCTCAGCTCAATCTGATAGAGTACGTTAATAAAGAAACAATTTGAAAATGGAAACTTACGAAAGTTTGCATGGTGGCTGTTTGTATAGTCTTCCGAGGATGTTTCCAAAGAGAAGTGTTGTAAAGTTTTGATGCCTCAGCACGCCGTCCGCTGGGTTTATATACTCTCTTGGACCTTACTAATTTTCTTGCTTTTGTTGTTTCGTTATTCTCGCGATATTATACGAGGGTTTTTATGTTTCGTAAATTTTTAAAATGCAAACCAGTTTTTTCTCGGTTGAACTTGTATTTTTCGCGCCCGTTGAACGCGTTATTTTCATTTTCAGGGACTTTTGGCCGCGCAATAATATTTACTCGTTGGTACGTGAGCCAAGATACAATTTGGGTGTGGCGGACAAATCAGCCACTCGGATTAGCGTATGAACGGGTGTAAATGGAACCACACCACCAAAAACGGGGGCTAGACACTGCCTGCCTTATCACTTGTACGTTTCAAATATATTTCAAATATTGAAGGGAGGAAATCAAAATTTGGAAATTTTTGTTGTTATATTTGGATAGTATCGTAAAAGGAAACCACGGCTGAAACACACCCACGTTTATCTCGATTGATTTCCTTCAAATCGCCATTATCACTCTTGTCCGAATATCCGTTTCGGATTTTATCACCTCGATTTGGGATTACGTTACGCGAATTTGCTTATTTCTATTTTGTACCTTTTCGAGTAATTTTTTGCCCATTGCTCACAAAAACAAAATACCCAACAAAAAGTCCGATGTCAAATGATTTAATTATGACACTGAAATTAAGTAAACTAAATTTAAATAGACGCACTTTGCATAGTAAATTATTACAACATACTCGCATATATTTTTTGCAAATGCATATTTAAAATTTAAATTTCTCGAGTTTTTACATAAAATTTAACGGAAATTATGAATATATTTAACGCGCTGTTAAAAATATACGCGAGTGCGTTGTAAAAATTTACTGGTGATATTCTAAATTCGGATTTTGTCTAGACCTGAAATTTTATTCAAATTGGTCAACTTTTAGTATAACTACGTTGGTAATTAACTAGCTAACTAACTAATTAACATTAGCGATTTTATTTTAGGAACTTGAAATACCATAAATGCAAACGTTTAATACGATTATTTTGTTCGTACAGAATTTCATCGGAAAAAAATTAAATATTGCTTTTCTTTTGCATATAATTGTTTTATTATAAGCAGCGAAATTTTAGATATATATTAATCGACGATTTAATTTTATTAGGTAGTCTCATACACGTATTACCATGTATAATTTAACCAACATTTTCACTCGTACGAGCGTTGGTTTTAACCTAATATTTACATTGATCTTTACCGTTTAACTCAGACTTGAAACCCTGTTTAATTTTGCTTCATTGTTCTCGTTTTTAAGAAAATATACACTTTACACTTTTCAAATTACTGGTTTTTAAAAAGACGAATGTTTATCCAAAAAGGAACGATAATTTTAAAGATTACACCCAAAAATATAAATTAAAAGTAAAGAAATGCGTGGCTTTGGGAAGGAAACAATAGATTTAGAAGAATATAATAAGATTAGAAACTGTTTTCTGTAAGAAAACCGGTAATTTCGAAATTAAGAGAAAGTGGGCTAAGTCGTATTTGAAGGAAACTAGCAAATTGTCACGCGCTTCGTTCGTGGTTTTGGATGAATTAGCCTTGAGCGAACGGCACCAACCGACACCGAAAAGTGCATTTCGTCTCCCCATCGAAAGTGCGCCTTGTTTTTTTAAACTTTAAAATTAATTTTCTTTCGTGGAAAGGGACTGTGATTGGGTGTGTGCATCTTTTCGGCTAAAATTTTATAACTGATAAAAGGTGGGCTGAAATGTTTTACCCTCAACGTTAAGTAGGCGTATTTGCACTTAATTATTTCGTAATTTTTATAATATTATCTCTTATACAGGGTGTCCACTAAAAAACGATCCAGGGCGAATATCTCGGAAACCGTTTTCTTTAGCAATTTAATTTTTTTATGTTACGTAGCACGTGCAGGGGGCCAAAGAAGAATGATAACCTCGATGACCTTGAACCATGTCTTCAAGGTCATCCAAAAACTATCTCGAGAACCGTAAGTGTTAGAAAGTTGGTTCCAATTAGAAAAGTGTTCCCCGTCACGTTTTATACCTACATAGCGTGAACATGATCGGATTCGACCAATAGTAAGTCGATAAAATTGGTACCAAAATCACAAAGGTCGTAAAAGGGAAAATTGCAAGACAGCGCTAATAACTCCAAAACAAGTCATGCTACATTATCTAAATTTGCTAGACAATCGCATCATGGTAGGATATTTTAATATTTGGAAAATTGTACGACCTTGAACCATGTCTTCAAGGTCATACTAAAATTATCTCGAGAACCATTAGGTTTAGATAAAAAATTCCAATTAGAAATTATAATTTAAAGTTATTAATACATAAAATGTGACGAAGAACAACTTCCTAATTGGAATTTTTGCTCTAAACGTAATGGTTCTCGAGATAATTTTAGTATGACCTTGAAGACAATGGTTCAAGGTCATACAATTTTCTAAATATTAAAATATCCTACCATGATGCGATTGTCTAGCAAATTTCGATAATGTAGCACGACTTGTTTTGGAGTTATTAGCGCTGTCTGGCAATTTTCCCTTTTACGACCTTTGTGATTTTGGTACCAATTTTCTCGACTTACAATTGGTCGAATCCGATCATGTTCACGCTATGTAGGTATAAAACGTGATGGGGAACACTTTTCTAATTGAAACCAACTTTCTAACACTTACGGTTCTCGAGATAGTTTTTGGATGTCCTTGAAGACATGGTTCAAGGTCATCGAGGTTATCATTCTTCTTTGGCCCCCTGCACGAGCTACGTAGCATAAAAATTTCAAATTCCTAGAGAAAACGGTTTCTGAGATATTCGCCCTGGATCGTTTTTTAGTGGACACCCTGTATATAAAATAAAATAACTCGACAACGAATTTTTTTCGTGCACAAACTTGAAAAGTTTATTATTAAACTGGACCGCTGTTTCGGTTACCTTCATTTTACCATTCTCAAGAGTGAAACGCGATTCACCTTACATTGTGACTTATATACAGAGAACTATTAAAAAATAATAAAATTCACATAAAAAGTTTAGGATTTTTTTTTCCAATTGTTAAGATATTCGATTCCGGGGCCAAGGTCTCTATTTAAAGATGTGTTTTTAGTTTTATTATTTTTAATTAAATACGATTCTCTAATATTTAATTCTAACCGATTTTTACATTCTTTTTTAAGGGTGATGTTATCCCAACGAATGTCATGGTTTAAGTTATGACAATGTTCAGCTAAAGCCGATTTTTCTACCCTATCGTGGTTGACATCAGCCTTGTGTTCTTTAATTCTAGTACCAAGTTTTCTTTGGGTTTGACCAATATATATTTTTTTCCACACTCGCAAGGAATGCAAAAAATTCCACTTTTCAAGTTTGTGCACGAGAAAAATTCGTTGTCGAGTTATTTTATTTTATTTTATATGCATATTTTGCGGAAAGAGAGGAGCGCTTATTTTACCGCTCAAAAAAGAGCGGAAAGAGAGGATCGCTTATTTTACCACTCAAAAAGAGCGGAAAGAGAGGAGCGCTTATTTTACCGCTCAAAAAGAGCGGAAAGAGAGGAGCGCTTATTTTACCACTCAAAAAGAGCGGAAAGAGAGGAGCGCTTATTTTACCACTCAAAAAGCGCGGAAAGAGAGGATCGCTTATTTTACCACTCAAAAAAGAGCGGAAAGAGAGGAGCGCTTATTTTACCACTCAAAAAGCGCGGAAAGAGAGGATCGCTTATTTTACCACTCAAAAAGAGCGGAAAGAGAGGATCGCTTATTTTACCACTCAAAAAGAGCGGAAAGAGAGGAGCGCTTATTTTACCACTCAAAAAGAGCGGAAAGAGAGGAGCGCTTATTTTACCACTCAAAAAGCGCGGAAAGAGAGGATCGCTTATTTTACCACTCAAAAAAGAGCGGAAAGAGAGGAGCGCTTATTTTACCACTCAAAAAGCGCGGAAAGAGAGGATCGCTTATTTTACCACTCAAAAAGCGCGGAAAGAGAGGATCGCTTATTTTACCACTCAAAAAAGAGCGGAAAGAGAGGAGCGCTTATTTTACCACTCAAAAAGCGCGGAAAGAGAGGATCGCTTATTTTACCACTCAAAAAGAGCGGAAAGAGAGGAGCGCTTATTTTACCACTCAAAAAGAGCGGAAAGAGAGGAGCGCTTATTTTACCACTCAAAAAGAGCGGAAAGAGAGGAGCGCTTATTTTACCACTCAAAAAGAGCGGAAAGAGAGGAGCGCTTATTTTGCCACTCCAAAAAGACCGGAAAGAGAGGATCGCTTATTTTACCGCTCAAAAAAGCGCGGAAAGAGAGGATCGCTTATTTTACCACTCAAAAAGAGCGGAAAGAGAGGATCGCTTATTTTACCACTCAAAAAGAGCGGAAAGAGAGGATCGCTTATTTTACCGCTCAAAAAAGCGCGGAAAGAGAGGAGCGCTTATTTTACCACTCAAAAAGAGCGGAAAGAGAGGAGCGCTTATTTTACCACTCAAAAAGAGCGGAAAGAGAGGAGCGCTTATTTTACCACTCAAAAAAGCGCGGAAAGAGAGGAGCGCTTATTTTACCGCTCAAAAAAGCGCGGAAAGAGAGGAGCGCTTATTTTACCACTCAAAAAAGCGCGGAAAGAGAGGAGCGCTTATTTTACCACTCAAAAAGAGCGGAAAGAGAGGAGCGCTTATTTTACCACTCAAAAAGAGCGGAAAGAGAGGAGCGCTTATTTTACCACTCAAAAAGAGCGGAAAGAGAGGAGCGCTTATTTTACCACTCAAAAAGAGCGGAAAGAGAGGAGCGCTTATTTTACCACTCAAAAAGAGCGGAAAGAGAGGAGCGCTTATTTTACCACTCAAAAAAGAGCGGAAAGAGAGGAGCGCTTATTTTACCACTCAAAAAGAGCGGAAAGAGAGGAGCGCTTATTTTGCCACTCCAAAAAGAGCGGAAAGAGAGGAGCGCTTATTTTGCCACTCCAAAAAGACCGGAAAGAGAGGATCGCTTATTTTACCGCTCAAAAAGAGCGGAAAGAGAGGAGCGCTTATTTTACCACTCAAAAAGAGCGGAAAGAGAGGAGCGCTTATTTTTCCGCTCCAAAAAGAGCGGAAAGAGAGGAGCGCTTATTTTGCCGCTCAAAAAGAGAGGAAAGAGAGGAGCGCTTATTTTGCCGCTCCAAAAAGAGCGGAAAGAGAGGAGCGCTTATTTTGCCGCTCCAAAAAGAGCGGAAAGAGAGGAGCGCTTATTTTACCACTCAAAAAAGAGCGGAAAGAGAGGATCGCTTATTTTACCGCTCAAAAAGAGCGGAAAGAGAGGAGCGCTTATTTTACCACTCAAAAAGAGCGGAAAGAGAGGAGCGCTTATTTTTCCGCTCCAAAAAGAGCGGAAAGAGAGGAGCGCTTATTTTGCCGCTCAAAAAGAGAGGAAAGAGAGGAGCGCTTATTTTGCCGCTCCAAAAAGAGCGGAAAGAGAGGAGCGCTTATTTTGCCGCTCCAAAAAGAGCGGAAAGAGAGGAGCGCTTATTTTACCGCTCAAAAATGCGTGATCTTGAGCGGATATTATGCTAGCGAATGCGAGCGGTGAGTGAGCTGAGCGTCTCTTTGACAAAAATGCCCGACACTGATGAGTACACACCGCATAACGGCTCAATATTTACAGGGTCTATTACTTCGCTTCAAGATCTAAAAAATTAAAACTGACACCGCGTAGGGATATTTGACTATTGATAAACTATATTTTCCCGATATAAGAAAATCAATATATGACGGTTTTCAACCAGAACTATTTTTTCTTCCCAAATGTGTGTTGAAAAATCAACGGGAGCCTACGTAGATACGTGTTTCAAGAGAATAACATTAGCAGGATAGGTAGATGAAGATATATATATTATATACTTCTGATATTAAGTAGTATTGATTATTTTGGGAGTTTGTAAGCTTGTTTCTACTGTTATGAAGTTGTAATTTGTTTTTATTAAGTTTTTATGTTTAGCCTTCAGCAATTTTTCTGATGCAATATCACGTAAAGTTATACCAGTTATTTTTCAAAGAATTTTAATCGTTTTATATCGTTTAAAGACATTTTAAATGATAAATTTTTGTTTTTTTTTATTTTCCATAAAAGTCACTCCAATCAACAATTTCCACGACGGCTCGCGACGGCTTGTCGACTTCCGAAACGTCGTATGGCAGTCTTTGACCAATTGCGATTTGGGTCAGCATGTCCTTGAAGTATCTGGGCATCGGCGGGATCATGTCGTCCGCTACGCCATCTGGCGATCCCCTGTTAATACAAAGTTATTTCAACGATTGCGTGATTGATTTGATAAGAATTTCATTGAATTACTGTTGGCTGTCGTCCACGGCGGCCATTTGGTCGGACAGGGCTGAAAGTAGCTCCCTGGCGGCGTACGCTTTGGCGCAGAGAGATTTGGTTGCTTTTTCGACGTGGATGACGCATTTTCTTTCTTGGAAAGCTTCTTGGATCAACTCCTGATTAGTCTTACAAGCCTCGATGACCGATCTAGTCGCTTCCCAAGCCTCTTGGCAACTAGGATCATCCGGTTTCAATCCTCTAGCGGCTAACGTCACGGCGAATTCGTTACAGGGAATGGCGGCCAGCTGGGCCAGGTCTTTCTTCAACATCTGTTGTTATTTCGTTAGTTATTAAAGAGAAAAGTCGAAGCCTTGGATTGTATTTGAAAGCTCACCGTGTAATATTTCTCGCTGTGCCTCCCAATGGCTCGTCCGCAGCAGTAGGCTATGTTGGGCACTTCGTGTTCCACGATCATCTCCATGATGATGGCGTCCCGGTAGGCGGCAATTTCTTTAGCCTCCACCACTTCCTCAATGTCTTCGTAGAGATGTCGGACGGTCATCAGGCAACACCTTAAGAGCTGAAAGTGCTTCATGGTGTCGTTGGTACACTCTTCGATGACTTCGTTCGACGCCCCTCGGAAGCTCAGTTTGATCATCTTCCTGACCCTGGATAGCAAATGCTCGGAGCTGGCGAGAATATTCACCGTGTGATCGTCGTATAAAATCTTGGCGATGTTGGATAAAGCGGACCTTTTTCTGCCGGTCAAATTTCTCTCGCGAGCCAATTCGTAGGTCAACTGATCCAGCTTGAATTTCTCCAGGCCGTCGACGTTTTTCTTTTTCAAAGCCTACGGAAAGATTTCGTGAATCATAAGTGGTAACTCCAGACAATCGGTGTCACCGACTTGTAGCGTTTTCTCCTCCAAAATTAGGTTCGTCGGCGATTTGACGTTCCGCATCTCTTGGACCAACTCGAAAATGGAATCTTCGCTTACGGTAACCCGCATCAGGATTATGTACTGGTTGACAAGCAGATAGAAGGCATCCAGGTTGTTGGAGAAGACGTTGAAGGGGGTCCCGAAGAACTCGTCGTCGCTGTACGTCTCGGCTTTCTTTTCTTGGCACCATTCCGCGAACGCGTTCAAGAGGATGACCAGATCCGCCCCCAAAGAGCCCATCTCCCTCCCGATGGATGGATCAACGCTTAGGATTCTCCGCAAGCTGGACACGTAATTGAGAGCTTCTTCGCAGTCGTCACGCGCCTAATTACAGTCAACGTGATCTTATCAGCGTCTTCCTCGACCTTTTAAATTGAGTTATTCGCGACTTACCAGTTTCTGGAAGCCTTCGACTATCTTTTCCCGAACGCTTTCTTCCTTGTTCTCCGAGGCGTCTGAAGTTTCTTGTTGTTCAATTTCCTCTACCACCTCGTTTAACACGTCCTCTATAGCTTGGTTCAGTCTTCGAGGTCTCAACTGACGCAAGAGTTGTTGAAAAGATTGCGCCGTGTCTGAGAGTTCCTTCAGTTTTTTGCCCGCCATCTTAAAAATCGTTGAATTTTTAACACCAACGATTTCGTTTGCACGCGCGAGGTTTTAAAATGTAATTTTACGCGCGAGATTTTAAAAGCGTGTGACGTCAATTCTATAATACTTGTCGCTCGTGCGGAAGCGTAGCAAAGATGACGTCATCTTGTTTATTTTCCCCTGTTTAACCAGAGATACTGACAATATAGAGATATGAAACTCCGCCTGAAAAGCGACCCCCGGAATTTTAAAAAAATCCTGAGCGGAGCGACGCCTAACGGCCGGGAGAAAGCGTATTTTTCGAAATCCCAAACAGCGGATTTCAGACGCAAAAATTTATATACGCGTTTTGTCTTAGAAATTATCATCTTGAGGGTTTGTATCAATAAAGAAATATGCCTGGAAGTAATTGTTCTGTAAAATTTTGTAACAGTTCCAAAGAAAAGCAAAGGATATCCTTGTTTAAGTTTCCAAAAGAGAAAGAACGGTGGGAAAAATTAATTAATAGCTTTTGTTAGGCCTATCTTTAATATGTGGTTTTTCAATAAACTTTGCTCTGAGAAATGGCTGATAATGTCAGAAGAAGCTATCTTTATTTGAAAGATGCGAAACATTTGCATCATAATAAAATATGCGCCCTACATTTTGAGGATTCTTGTTTTATGAATAGTAAAACCAAAAACCGACTGACATCAAACGCTATTCCAACAATATTCAAATGAATTTAAGCCAACAAGTAAAAATTGAGTTTTAAGTATTGTTTATTTATAAGTTAATTTAAATGAAACATATTTCCCAAGGGAATGATAATTTAGCTAGTTGCTCAAACGTAAAGGTTTCGGAGAACTTAGTAGAAAATGATATCAAGGACTATCATAAAAAAACTGGTACAATGAAATTTATACATTGGTAAGGGGTCATAAGTTAAAACTCAATTTTCAAATAGAATCTAGTAAACGGTCTGTAGAAATGGTGGAAGAGCGTAGGAGCCAGGGGGGCAATGCCCCTCCCTAGAATTTTACTGGGAGAGGCAACTAATGTTATTGCCCCCTCCAACATTTTTGTCAGTTGAAATCTTCGCAAGGCTCAAATTATCATTTTAAAAGCATATAAAGCTTATAGAACCTCAACTGTGTTTAAATTTCAATCTTTTCCCGCCAATGTATATAGTAGAAAAATGTACAAATGCATTTGGAAAAGCTACACTCCATTAAAAATTCAAAACCATTCTCCAGACCCCTTTTGGTTTCACTTTGCCCCCTCCAACTTCTAGAACGTTCCTACGCCCCTGAAGAGCGCAATAATAGACCTACAAAAAGTACCCGTGTTTCAGTTGCAGCAAGTTCCAGCGAATCTATATCTACAGAACAGGATTGTAAACAGTTTCATTCAAAACAACTCTATTAAATTTTAACATGATTTTCTTTATCTGTGGAAATTCCTACAATTGAAATTCAGCAGGCTACCAAACCTAATATCAAGACCAATTCCTTCTTAACATTGACTTATATAAGACCCATATAATAATTCCAGATGATTATGATGAAAGTCTTCCATCAGCAAATAATTATTATCCCAGGGCATGTTCGGAGGAAGACTTTCAAATTTGTAAAAGTTCCCTTGAAAGCCAAGGGCCTGGAAAACAAAACACACTATCTTACATTTCAGGATATGTCTTATCTCGTTGTAATAAAAACCACAATTGTGAATCATGCAAAACCAAACTTGTAGATGAAAAACAAACACTCAACCAGTCAAATATATTAGCATCATTTAAGTCTCGTGATACATCAACATTCAGTGGCTTGACAATACCAACTGAAAGATTCCAGAGCTACGTATCTGAGATCAAGGACAAGTTTGATAAACTTTTCCCAATGGTAATACAAATGAATAAAGTCAAAGGGAGGATTACCAGAATTATTTCAAGAACAATCGATCAATCTTGGTTTATTTCAAAAGACGAGATGCATCAGCTTGTTCCATGTGTTGATTACTCGAAAGAAATAATCAATTTTTTTGTACAACTTTCCATTCGTAGTACATTGGAAAAACATAATTTTAACCACAAGTATGACAAAACCCCGAAACATCTAGATCGCAAATTACTTAAGGTTCAACATTAACAAATACTTACCAAACATTTTAGTCGTTAACCATTTTGATGACATATACTTGGATTAATAATATTCCAATTATTTATCCCAGAAATACCCTTGGATTAATGATCATTAATTTAACCTCTGGCCCTGATTCAAGTAACAAAGGTCTAAAATAACATAAAAAAAAGTTAATATATGAACTTTCTTAAAATAATTAAATATAATTAATTAAAAACTTACTTTTTATCTTATCTTAATAAATTATATTGAAAATCCTCTAAGCAATCGTATTTCTTTATTAAAGCTGCACATATGATTCATTGAATTTCATTCAAAACAAAACGTAAACCTACTACAAATAAACACGGGAAGAAAAAGCTTTCTCCCGGTTGATAGATGGCGCCGACGTTAACGAAAAAAAAAGGGGTCGCAGCGATGTATAGGGAGTTTCATATCTCTATATTGTCAGTATCTCTGGTTTAACAGCGTTTTGGTTAATAGCTCTTTCTATAAAATAATATATGCGCATACAATGTTTAAAAAGTGTTATTTTTTGGAGCGCGCCCTTCTTAATATTTCCGTGTAGACAGTCTCGTGCGTTTTTATTTGCTCGAAGACTTATCGGTACGAGCTTTTAGTAAGTTTTTAATTTTCATCAAATTTGTTTAGGGTTTAGCTTTATTATCCCTTTTCATAATGGACTAATCTACTTATTCGCTAATTTTATCATATGTATATATAAGTTAGGGCTATTCACTTCCGGTAATACTATGACATAAGGGGCTGTTCACAAATTACTTAACGCGGTAGGGGGGAGGAGGGGTTTGTGCAAGCGTTACGAATTGTTACGTGGGGGGGGGGGGGTTCACTAAAATGTAACGTAACACATCTTATTTTTAATATCGTAGAATAAAATTTTCATCACTTTCAGAAAAAGTCGCAATTATTAAAAACATAAGCATTTTCATTGGTTTACCCACGTTTAAAAGAATTTCATATGACCTTGATCTGCAGTTTCGCCTATTTTACCACGCTCGGGATGGACAAAGGTGCGAGAAAGATTAGTAAAATTTAGTACCTGGTCTTATTGCACTTTATTACCAGAATATTAGTTGTTTCGTACTATAATAATATAAGGGGGGTGGGTTCGATATTTGTTACGTAATTTAAGAAGAGGGGTCTTCCATTTGTTACTCTTTGTTACGAGGGGGAGGGGGGGAGTCCAAAAAGTGGTTTTTCTGCGTTACGTAATTTGTGAACAGCACCTAAGCCTGGTCTATTGAAATATTATTATTCCGTCATCGTGTAAAAGCCGTAAAGAGGTGAAGTTAGCGCTGGAAAACATTTACGGCTAACGTGTAGGATTGTATACGAGTGTTAGTATTGAGCGCAGACTGTTCACGTACTCCTTACTCGTTTTCCACCTCGCGTTTTCAAGATAACTTTAAACCCTCATAGAAGCTAAAGTTTCAATTCCTCTACTTTATTCTCTCTCTTTCCTAACGTTTGGCGTTTTCTAAGCGGATAAGACGCAAACACGGAAATTATTCATAGGCAAAGCCTCGTGCTTTACGAACGTAAAGCTAACTTGGCAGCGCTGTCAAAGTAATTGTTCCTTTTTCAACTTCGAAATTAGCCAAACCTTGAAGTTTCACCCGATTTTAATTTTGATAATCAATTTCGACTGTTTGGTTAAATATAAGCGATTTTGACACCTTTAAACTCATTTCAACATTGATTTAATAACGCATCAAAGTCAAATTTGATAAGGCAAATTAATTTGTACCTGTCGAAATTTGTTATCTAAATAGTATCAAAATCAAATAAAAAGAGCGCTTCTCCTTTTCCAAATGCAATTACGATAGGAGTTTCCGTACTAAACGTTAGTCAGAAACATCCCGGCACTTATAATATTAGCAACAATGTTTATAGGATTTTAATTCATCACCGAGGCCAATTTTCTCGAAAGGGTGGTCACCAGGAAATTAATAGAATCTGCGGAGCGGGATGAGTAGGTGACCCCCGGGTGGGGGGATGGCCCGGGGGAGATTAACAACTCGTTTGATATATTGGGCACCCCCTCAATCCCCACTAAAAATAGCGCTTCCACTCTTAAGCTAGCCAGAATCCCCGTTAGTTGCCCAATCAAGTCCCGAAAGCCTAATTGAGAGTGACCGGGGAGGGGAGGCACCCCTTTGTCCCGCCCCCCCTTCTTATTCGAGGCGCTGTTTTGTAGTAAATACCCTCCGAGCATTGCCTCGAGACACGGGCGGGGGTGAACTTGGCCTTAGAGAGGTCAGAGGAGAATTTCATTAGATCCGCGAGCAATTGATGCTAAACAGCTTTGACGTTCGAATTCCTTGGCTTTGATTAATGCCCGCTTGACCCTTCGATATTGTCCCGCCAACAGAACACCTCTCTCTCTCTCTCTCTCTCTCTCTAGGCCACACCAATCGTCTTCTCACTCTCTCTCTGTATTTATTAAACTAGGCGCGTCTCTTCAGTAGCTCTGCCATACCAGGCACTTGGCGCTTTCAATAAGTCGTTGGAGGCCGAATGGAAAGAGCGATAAACGAGCCATTGAACAGGGGCGTACTGCGCGGGGGGTGCTGGAGAATCCTGGATTTTGGTATCTCTATCCTCATTCTTTCGAGTCACTTGCCGAAACGTTTATTCGAAAAATTAGTTCTTCATTTTGGCAACTGATAGAAATTATCCCTCCAAAATATTTTGGACAAATTAATGGGATTAGTTAAGTTCATTGAGTTGGGAATATTAATCTAGAGGTCCAATCAAAATGTCGGATTTCATTATTTCACGAAACAAGTTTTTAAAAAATAAGAATACTGCCGTCTGCTCCCAAATGACGAGAAAACTTTATCATTCTAACCATGGCGCCGTCTATCTCTCAATGGTTCGTTCAAATAAGACGCGTTTTCCGGCAAAAATATATATTTTTTAAAGTTATGGATGGCGCCACGAGTCATATGATAACATTTTCTCGTCATTTTAGAGGAGACGGCACATTCGTAATTTTCAAAAACTTGTTTCGCGGGGAGCAGATTTGATTGGATCTCTAGATTAATATTCCCAACTCAATGGTTAAGTTGTCCAAGAAAATATAGAATCTAAATCACAACTTTCCAAGATCTAGATCAACTGTTTGGTCACGTTGCGCTAATTAGTGGCACGTTTATTACCTTACCTAAAGTGTTATTTAGAGCCGAGTTAATCAGATTTACACCTAGGTTGAGTAACTGGTTGGGGCAACCCGTAATTTATCAGGTCGGTTTGGATTTCAATTTCTGGTATCCCCAAATAAAAGGTCCCACAATTGGCTGGCGCCTGAGGCAGGTGCACAGGGGCGCGAGTGAAATCTTCTGTACAGTTACAGAAAATAAATATTTCTGGAAATATTTTATCTGAGAAAAACCGGAAATATTTGGGAAATACCGCAAATAAGAAAATATATTTTATCTGAGAAAAACCGGAAATAAGAAAATATATTTTATCTGAGAAAAACCGGAAATAAGAAAATATATTTTATCTGAGAAAAACCGGAAATAAGAAAATATATTTTATCTGAGAAAAACCGGAAGTAAGAAAATATATTTTATCTGAGAAAAACCGGAAATAAGAAAATATATTTTATCTGAGAAAAACCGGAAGAAAAATATATTTTATCTGAGAAAAACCGGAAGAAAAATATATTTTATCTGAGAAAAACCGGAATATTTGGGAAATACCGGAAATAAGAAAATAAATTTTATCTGAGAAATATAGGAAATAAGAAAATAAATTTTATCTGAGAAATATAGGAAATAAGAAAATATATTTTATCTGAGAAATACCGGAATTAAGAAAATATATTTTATCTGAGAAATACCGGAAATAATAAAATATATTTTATCTGAGAAAAACCGGAAGAAAAATATATTTTATCCGAGAAATTCCGGAAATAAGAAAATATATTTGAGAAATATCGATTTTTTTTTAATATATCGGAAATATCGAAAATATTTGAGAACTATCATAACTTTCGAAAATATTTGAGAACTATCATAACTTTCGAAAATATTTGAGAACTATCATAACTTTCGAAAATATTTGAGAACTATCATAAATGTCGGGAATATTTGAGAAATACCGGAAAAATTAGAAAAATATCGGAAATATCTAAAATATTTGAGGACTATGATAAATATCTAAAATATTTGAGGACTATGATAAATATCTAAAATATTTGAGGACTATGATAAATATCTAAAATATTTGAGGAGTATGATAAATATCTAAAATATTTGAGGACTATGATAAATATCGAAAATATTTGAGAAATATCGGAAATATCGGGAAAAATTGAGAAATATCGTAAATATCGAAAATATTTGAGAAATATCGAAATTTTTTGAAAATATCGGAAATATCTAAAATATTTGAGGACTATGATAAAGATCGAAAATATTTGAGAAATATCGGAAATATCGGGAAAATTTGAGAAATATCGGGAAAATTTGAGAAATATCGGAAATATCGAAAATATTTGAGAAATATCGAATTTTTTTGAAAATATCGGAAATATCGAAAATATTTGAGAAATATCGAAATTTTCTGAAAATATCGGAAATATCTAAAATATTTGAGGACTATGATAAATATCGAAAATATTCGAGAAATATCGGAAATATCGGGAAAATTTGAAAAATATCGGAAATATCGAAAATATTTGAGAAATATCGAAATTTTTTGAAAATATCGGCAATATCGAAAATATTTGAGAAATATCGAAATTTTCTGAAAATATCGGAAATATCTAAAATATTTGAGGACTATGATAAATATCGAAAATATTTTAGAAATATCGAAATTTTTTGAAAATATCGGAAATATCTAAAATATTTGAGGACTATGATAAATATCGAAAATATTTTAAAAATATCGGAAATATCGGGAAAATTTGATAAATATCGGAAATATCTAAAATATTTGAGAAAAATGGGGGACATTTGAGAATTAAGGAGAATATTTGAGAAATATGGGGGACAATTGAGAAATATGGGGGATAATTGAGAAATATGGGAAATATTTGAGAAATATGGGAAATATTTGAGAAATATGGGGGATAATTGAGAAATATGGGAAATATTTGATAAATATGGGGGATAATTGAGAAATATGGGGGATAATTGAGAAATATGGGGGACAATTGAGAAATATGGGGGATAATTGAGAAATATGGGAAATATTTGAGAAATATGGGGGATAATTGAGAAATATAGGAAATATTTGAGAAATATAGGGAATATTTGAGAAATATGGGGAATATTTGAGAATTATGGGGAATATTTGAGAAACATGGGGGATAATTGAGAAATATGGGGAATATTTGAGAAATATGGGGAATATTTGAGAAATATGGGGAATATTTGAGAAATATGGGGAATATTTGAGAAATATGGGGAATATTTGGAAAATATGGGGAATATTTGGAAAATATGGGGAATATTTGGAAAATATGGGAAATATTTGGAAAATATGGGAAATATTTGGAAAATATGGGAAATATTTGGAAAATATGGGAAATATTTGAGAAATATGGGGAATATTTGAGAAATATGGGGAATATTTGAGAAATATGGGGAGTATTTGCGAAATATGTGGAATATTTTGAAAATATCATGAATATTTGGGCAGTGGCGTAGATATGATATGGTGTGCTACTTACAACACTGCGTCATCCTGGGTCCATTAAGTTGGCCCGCGACTTCATCAAATCTAGTAGTTAAAAACCCTATCATGTTGCACCCATATTGCACCATTTTGCACCGTTAATACCGAATTTTGCACCGCAACAGTTTAGTAGCAATTAAAATAATTAAGTTTCGCGGGCCCAGTTAATGCAACCCGCGAGTTTTTGGTTATTACACTTTAAACGAGCCTATCTTATTGCACCCAAAATGCACTAAAATGCACCACCAACGTTTTAATTTTGCACCATGTGGTTCTCGGGATATTTAAATTTCAATTATCGCGGGCCAAGTTAATGCAGCCCGCGACTTCTGGTCTTTTAATGTTTCACTAACCTATCATGTTGCACCCATAATGCACCATAAGGCACCACAAAAATTTTAATTTTGCACCATACGGTTCTCGAGATATTCAAATTTTAAAAGTTTTGGGAAATTTGAAATTTAATAGCTCGCGGGCCAAGTTAATGCAGCCCGCGACTTCTGGATTTTTAATGTTTCACTAACCTATCATGTTGCACCCATAATGCACCATAAGGCACCACAAAAATTTTAATTTTGCACCATACGGTTCTCGAGATATTAAAGTTTTAAAATTTTGTGAAATTTGAAATTTAATACCCCGCGGGCCAAGTTAATGCAGCCCGCGACTTCTGGTTTTTTAATGTTTCACTAACCTATCATGTTGCACCCATAATGCACCATAAGGCACCACAAAAATTTTAATTTTTCACCATACGGTTCTCGAGTTATTCAAATTTTATTAAATAAAATTTTTATAACATTAAGGACTTAAAAAAACTCGACGTTTTAAATATCTAAATTCTAAAACCATGGATTGTAGGTTTCATCATCAATATGAAATAAGATACAGTTTAACTATGAATAAAAAAGAAGCATTTACTCTATAACGGAAAATTATACATCATTTATATGCTAACAAACCTCCAATTGTAAGTTATGTTGTTTAATGTGTACGTTATCCTAGGAATGGATAATATATTTGATTAAAAATTGGGGACAACGAAAAATTACACAAGAAAAATATTTATTTTTTAAATCTTATCAAGGTATATAAGTTTTTTTTATAAATATATAGTATCTTCAATATGGATTATATATAGATAAAATATATCCTGTAATATTTAATATTTAAAAATATATATTATAAGTAAACAAAAAATAAAAATAAAACTTTCTGAATGAACGCTATAGTTATAATCTCAACATTATATATACCTAATTGTTTGTAAATGTACGAATTACGTTTATGCATATATTTTATTGGTCGCTGAGTATAGCTAGGTCGCGGATTATATTAAAAATTATATGGAATAGTAGAAGAGTTGGGCCGTAATGTTTTCTCGACCACTGCAATTTTCTTTTTTCTTTTTTAAGTCATCGTATAGCTCTCATTTATTGTTCATTCTGAATGCGTAGCACATATAATGCCCTACTATCTTGTTTTCATTAGGGCCTACAAAACCAATTACTCCGCGAAGGTTAAATTGTTTCTAAAAAATTCTTAGGTTTGTAGGTATGTCCTTTAAATTTATTTGCATATCCGTTTCGCAATTTAATCGTGCAGAAAAATTGGTCGGCTCTACGAAGAAATGGTTACTTGGTCTACTTAAATTAATCTTTCGAACCGTTTTGCAATGAAGACATTCGACTAAAGAACTGTCATTAAATATTTCCTCTATAATCGTAGATATTTTAGATATGTTTGAAGTTGAACACTCTACAGTTAAAACTTGTCTATTTTTGTACAGTTCCTTTGTTGAACAATCCGCATTCGTACAAATATTTTCATCTGAAAAACAACTTTCGTTTCGTAGAAGTATTTTTGTTAACTCGGACGCGGATATTTCGCAAGATAATTTAACCATTGTAAACCTATCGTAGGGCTTGACTACATTCACCTCATACACGTCTCGTAGGATGGAGGCTCTTTGTTTGTACACGTGTGAAGATATTCCTTTTTGTACCATTGTTTTTGCAAACTTTAAAAATGGAATATCGGAATTCTCTATACAATGTTTAATGGCATCGCTATCGCAAAAGGCTACGCAAATCAATTGGGCCAAACTATCGTAAGCGCAAGTGTTGCTGATAGAAATGATTTCTTTTTTTATTTTAACTGATTGCAAGTCGTGCCTACTGCTGTTCTTCAGAAGTCCTATCGGAATTAGAGCTCCCGTAGATTTGCTCCAATCCGTTCTACTCAGTTCACTGTGAGGTTCTAAGTATGAAGACCTGGGACGTTTATTAGGTGGCGAGATTCCCTGTTTCCTCCAGTTTTCTTTTTCTGATTGTTCTGACAAATTATTTTGATCCCATTTAGACTTTTTTGCGCATAGTTTGCAAATTCTCTTTTCTCCAAAACCCTCTTTTTCGCCCTCCAAAGGGTAACTGCAGCCTTCAATTATATGTACAGCTACCTATACGATACACAGAATCGATAAAATTAATAAAATGTTGCTTAAAGGCCTAGGTTTGCTTCTGCTTGTTCCCCTTAAATTAACTTGCCTGAAAAGCAAATACCCTGGTGGTAGGCCAACCGCTGAACATGTTGGCCCACCACCAGGGTATTTGCTTTTCAGGCAAGTTATTTTAAAGGGGGACAGGCAGAAGCAAACCTAGGCCTTTAAGGGGCCACTGTGCGCAACAAAATGTCGCGGCATCTTGTTTACTACGTGGCGGTTAAATTTGAAAAGTCCCCCCCCCAATGCGACCAACTTAAAAGTGTTTTAACATGTTTGCATTTACCTTGCAATAAATACATGTGTGTTCCTGTAGGGTAATTCCCCATCGCGCAAACTAAGCAGTTTTCGTCCACTTTTTTCTCAGCTTCTCCGTTGTTAACTGTATTTTCATTTGCTGTTAAGTTTCATAAAACTACGATTACGATATATTGCTTTTATTGGTATTTCGATTTGCTACTTCATATAAATAGTTAATACTTAATATTAAAATAGTTTACTAATTTTGAGGTTAAATATTTAAGTGGTTATGTAATAACCTGAGTTCTTTTCGAGGGCTGCTATTCTTTCGACGGTTGCCAAACAGTTTTCGCAAACATTTTTCTCGGGATTCGAGTCCCTTATTAGAGAGAGAGGCGCCTAAACGTTTTAATTATTGAAATAATTAATAATCACTAAAATCGTAAAGAAGAGAAAATAAGTTTTAATTTTTTTACCTCACAATAGAAACAAATAGCAGTTGAGCTAGGGGTTAACGTTGTATTATCTGTACTAAGTTTGGCTATAACGACAAATACAATGCCCCATAATAAATTAACTATAGTATCATAACCGGAAACAATAATATTTACCACTAAGATTTGATTTGATATTTTTTTTAGGTGTTAACTTTGTATTCTCAGTACTTGGTGTGGCTGTAACGACAGAATAAAGTAACTATAGTATAAAAATAAAAATTTAAAATATTTACCTGTAAGATTTGTTTTGGCTGCAATTAATTTGGATTGCCCCTCGTTTGCCAAAATGTGTGTTTCTATGAAATCGTCTATTCTCAATGGTAATTTGCGATGGGCAAACACCCTATTTTTTACAGCATTGAAACTGCTTTCAACGGCCGCGCTACTCCCTATATTAGAGGCTGATGGGAAATGTGGTTTCATAATTGCCGTCCACAAAGGAATTAGGCGAGATAATTTTTTTATATCTTTGACTAGATTGGGCAGAACTTGTTGGTTTCCTCGATCACCAACTTGATCTGAACGCTCCAGTTCGGCTACACAAACGCTTACTATCCTTCTTATCCATCCTTGAAATGGCGACAGTAAGTCGGGCTCATCTATACCTCTTGAGTAATACTCCGATTCCAATGGTTCTTCATTTTCCAACATGTCCTCCCAAGACTTCTCATTTAAGCCAGTGGCTATACGGCGAATTAACCAATGTTTACGAATTTCACATATAGTTGGCCTAGTGGAAGCAGCGTTATTTCCCTCTGTTTCACTAAGACAAACGGTGATTATAGCCTTTAATATATGTTCCAAGTCTCGCACGCTTTCACATTGCAAGGCCTGTCCCAGCGCTCGCAAGTAAAATTGCCTTGTTCTTCGGATGACGTTTTTAAGACTTGGAAATTGAGTCATTTCTTTTATTACATGAGCCACGTCACATCTAATGTAACACGGCGGCTTTTCTGGAACATCCGACGACGCAACGGGGAACAGAATCTTCCAACATTTAACGAGGTACTCGTTTAATGAAAACTCCTTCGCGAAGGCTTTCGTCACAGCGTAAAGTAAGGCCAAAGACATGTCGGTGACTACTTCATTGGGAGCGACTGCACCTGTTCTCAGCCAAGCAGAAAGCCAACAGTAAATGGATTCTGAATCGTGGCTCTCGGAAAGCATGTGGCACACAGGGTACTGTGAACTGGAAGATGACTCTAAGACGGTAATTTCGTAGAGAAAAATATGACCGCTTTTTTCTCCCCACGGTCTTATTAATCTCTTCACCAATCCTCCTGTTGCGTCGATGGATACTTTGGCATTGCCCGAGTTGTTTTTAAATACGCTCGGTATAAATGGATTTGGGATGATGACCAATAAAAGACCCGGAATTTAAAATGAGCAATATGTCTTATCACGTCGCGGAATGGGTGTTTGACCATCATTTTCAAAATGGCCTCCACGGGATTAGAATGCAATTGTTTTCCTCTTAATTCTTGATGTTTCGCGACTCTTAAAACATTAGGTGAAAACAAGTTGCTGGGCTCTGGATCTCCGAATTCCATTTGTTTTTGCGCCTGAAGTTTTCGCACCATGCTCGGCGCCATACCAGTGTCCACCATACGTTTTACTAAATCCGACCTGGCTTCGCCGGAAAGATTTCTTTTTAAGCCACGCGTATGGGGTTCAGTATAAGGTCCTTAATATTCGCAAATTATTTCAACCTCCGCGTTAGCGCACGGTTCGGTTTCAATGACTCCGGTAAAAACTGAGGCACATTCTTTGCAGGTACCTCTAATTTTTGAATAATAATTCGCCCTTTTTGCAATAGTTGCGCGTTTAAAAACTAAAGTGCAACCTAGGCGAGTATGTTCGTAAAAACGTCCATATATTATATTTGACCAAGAACCTGGCTTGAAAATGTTTCTTTGGTTTTTTGTGTTTTGCCGTAAGTAACAATTTCGGGGGTCATTTTCGCGTACTCCTCCGGAGATAAAGTTATCTTGAATTGACTAAAACGGGTATCATCATTTACCTCATTTACCGTGGAGCCACCAGTTGACATTTTGGATGAGTCTTCAGTTTCATCACCACCTTTATCTTCATCACTTTTATCCGAATCAATTTCAGGATCCGAACCACCTCTAGAATTCGAAATATCAAGCACATCCCACACATTGTACCGGTTTTTTTTTACAATTGTATAAAGCGCACCTGATGAAAACGCACCTTCCAACTCTCCGCTTATTTCTTTCCAAATTTTGAAAGATTTACCGGTTACAAAGTTACGATAATAAATATCATTTTTATGCTCTTTTAAGGATATCTTTAGCCGTTCAATAAGCTCAATATTTTTTTGTCTCCTACCCGCCATATTTGCTAACCTTATGGTTATCCTAATTCCAACATTCGCGACTACCCATATAGAGAAGCGAGTGATTTCAACAAATACACAGTTCCGAATGGCTAAAAAGTGACCACAGCATTACGAGCCTCGTGACGACCTTTGAAACTCAATAAGATTCGAAATATTCCACACCCCCTTCGTGTAAAAGAACGCCATAGTGTTCCTCAAACTTTAAGTCTATAATTGCTCTGTACGTAGGAAAACTGTAGCAGTTTGCTTTGAAAATTTACCCTTCGTGTTTCCCCCTCGTTTAAGATCGTAGTCTTGTAATCCGACGACCTTTCGTCCCTTTGTTGACCCCAACCCGCTAAAATCTATTTTTATTTTGTTTTTGTTATTGTATGGAGCATCTGCTGTTGGAAATTAAAAAACCAAAAATAAACATTAAGTTATATTTTTCTTTTAAACTTGTATTTTGTTTTGCGGACCTCCAAACGGAATCGCTTCACCGACTTCGGACCTTTGATTTTTTAGAGCTATCCCCTGTTTTGGAAATTTGAACTTTAACCCCCCCCCACCCCCGACTCAAGACGTGAGAACTTTTTTGTTTTTAGAGTCGCGCAGAAGACTCAATAATATTCTGTATTTTTTCTTAGTAGTGGTTTGACAGATGTATGCTCCATTTGGTCATTAAACGTTTTGTATTTTATCCAATTTTAAATCGAAGTTATTTCTCGACATAAATATTAATTTGGGTTTACTATTTCTACGTTTCTCAACATCTGCATCGGCTTTGCCCTCTATAGGTTGCCCTCCGTATCATTTAGCTATAGAGTGTTAGAGACAGTTCGAACTTATATAGATACCTATAAGTTCTGCTCGTCTTCTTTTTTATTTAACTACATTGAATTTATCGATTATCTATAAACATATCTTTGGTTCTCTACGCCAAAATCTTTTAGTATAGGGCAAAGGCAACATCCACGGAAAAATGAAATCCCCCTGCAGTCGCAAATGGCACTACTCACTAGGCGGGAATGGATAGCTGGTAATTATCACCGGGGCGCTAAAAGGCTTCGATGCGCTCCTCTATTTTCAAAACGTTACTTTATCTGGGCTAAGGAATTTCAGCACATATATTCCTAAATTGGTTAATTGGTTTTGTGCTTAAAGCTGCAATAACATAGAACGGGCTTCACTTTCGAAGATCGGCTGTACAATAAAATTAAACCTTCCTTGTTTAACAATGAAATAACGCATTCTACTGTAATATTGGTCGAATTAAATTGTTGAAAAACTAATTTTAAGAAATGTTTTATATTTCGCTAAAAAATTAAAAAAATAATATGTATTTTCAAAAAACCACATATTTAGCGGTATTTAGTAGTTCATATAAAAAAAAAAAATTCTTCTTTACTTTTATACTTCGTTGTCCCCAATTTTTAATCAAATATATTAGCTTAAGCGAACGTACACATTTATCATTATAAGTTACAATTGCAAGTGTTATTGGCATATAATAATTTGATACGATAAATGATAAGTGGGAGCTACACGATGACTTAAAAATAAAAGAGAAAATTGCAGTGGTCGAGAAAACATTACTGTCCAACTCTTCTACTATTCCATATAATTTTTAATATAATCCGCGACCTAGCTATACTCAGCGACCAATAAAATATCTGCATAAACGTCATTCGTACATTCCCAAACAATTAGGTATATATAATGTTGAGATTATAACTATAGCGTTCATTCAGAAAGTTTTATTTTTATTTTTTGTTTACTTATAATATATATTTTTAAATATTAAATATTACAGGATATATTTTATCTATATATAATCCATATTGAAGATACTATATATTTATAAAAAAAACTTATATACCTTGATAAGTTTTAAAAAATAAATATTTTTCTTGTGTAATTTTTCGTTGTCCCCAATTTTTAATCAAATATATTATCTATTCCTAGGATAACGTACACATTAAACAACATAACTTACAATTGGAGGTTTGTTAGCATATAAATGATGTATAATTTTCCGTTATAGAGTAAATGCTTCTTTTTTATTCATAGTTAAACTGTATCTTATTTCATATTGATGATGAAACCTACAATCCATGGTTTTAGAATTTAGATATTTAAAACGTCGAGTTTTTTTAAGTCCTTAATGTTATAAAAATTTTATTTAATAAAATTTGAATAACTCGAGAACCGTATGGTGCAAAATTAAAATTTTTGTGGTGCCTTATGGTGCATTATGGGTGCAACATGATAGGTTAGTGAAACATTAAAAATCCAGAAGTCGCGGGCTGCATTAACTTGGCCCGCGAGCTATTAAATTTCAAATTTCCCAAAACTTTTAAAATTTGAATATCTCGAGAACCGTATGGTGCAAAATAAAAATTTTTGTGGTGCCTTATGGTGCATTATGGGTGCAACATGATAGGTTAGTGAAACATTAAAAATCCAGAAGTCGCGGGCTGCATTAACTTGGCCCGCGAGCTATTAAATTTCAAATTTCCCAAAACTTTTAAAATTTGAATATCTCGAGAACCGTATGGTGCAAAATTAAAATTTTTGTGGTGCCTTATGGTGCATTATGGGTGCAACATGATAGGTTAGTGAAACATTAAAAATCCAGAAGTCGCGGGCTGCATTAACTTGGCCCGCGAGCTATTAAATTTCAAATTTCCCAAAACTTTTAAAATTTGAATATCTCGAGAACCGTATGGTGCAAAATAAATTTTTTGTGGTGCCTTATGGTGCATTATGGGTGCAACATGATAGGTTAGTGAAACATTAAAAATCCAGAAGTCGCGGGCTGCATTAACTTGGCCCGCGAGCTATTAAATTTCAAATTTCCCAAAACTTTTAAAATTTGAATATCTCGAGAACCGTATGGTGCAAAATAAATTTTTTTGTGGTGCCTTATGGTGCATTATGGGTGCAACATGATAGGTTAGTGAAACATTAAAAATCCAGAAGTCGCGGGCTGCATTAACTTGGCCCGCGAGCTATTAAATTTCAAATTTCCCAAAACTTTTAAAATTTGAATATCTCGAGAACCGTATGGTGCAAAATTAAAATTTTTGTGGTGCCTTATGGTGCATTATGGGTGCAACATGATAGGTTAGTGAAACATTAAAAATCCAGAAGTCGCGGGCTGCATTAACTTGGCCCGCGATAATTGAAATTTAAATATCCCGAGAACCACATGGTGCAAAATTAAAACGTTGGTGGTGCATTTTAGTGCATTTTGGGTGCAATAAGATAGGCTCGTTTAAAGTGTAATAACCAAAAACTCGCGGGTTGCATTAACTTGGCCCGCGAAACTTAATTATTTTAATTGCTACTAAACTGTTGCGGTGCAAAATTCGGCATTAACGGTGCAAAATGGTGCAATATGGGTGCAACATGATAGGGTATTTAACTACTAGATTTGATGAAGTCGCGGGCCAACTTAATGGACCCCGTTAGAATTCTTAATAGCAAATTGCGAAAATAATAATAACTTTAATTATTTTTGTGACCGAGCACGCGCATATAGAGTCTCAAGCTCATATTGTGGTATTGATTTAACTGTCGAATTACAAAATTAGTTAAGGCACAAAACAGTGCAACCAATTGTAACCGCCCGACCAATAAATCTGTTTATTTATTTATTTATTTATTTATTATATTAATTGTCGAATAACAAAGTAAATTAAATGGCCACACCGGCGTTTGAAAATTCGGCCGGAATTTAGCACGTGGTAGCAGATACGACTAATCCTTTTTGGGAAACTAGCGCGTGAAACCATAAGTCTATAATATTGTTCCATAAGTTTGTCACTTTGGGGAATATTTTACTGAGAGCTAGTAACGGAGTGACGTCATCACCAGAAGAAAATCTCCCCCTAGCGAGGCGCTGTCTAAGGCTACGTGTGACGCGTTAGCAAGTGGACGCAAAACGGCGATGAAGCCCGTAACGCAGTCTGTCTTGTGAATAGCTCTCAGTAAAACTTTTGCATGTGAAGAATAGGAAGTGTTACACTTATGTTACAATATTATACACTTATGGTGAAACCGATCAAATTCCAACGCTGGTGTGGCCCTTTAAGATACAAAACAGTGCAAACCAATTGTAACAGTCTGACTAATAAATCTGTTTATTTATTTATTTATTTATTTATTTTATTTTTAACAGAATTGTTACCGGGGGGGGGCACACGGCATACGTCCCCCCCCCTAAAAACGTGTGTACAATTTGTTTATTAATTGCGTGCAAGAACCAAAATCCCGTCAACGCCAAGTGACGCCTTTCCACCTTTTCCTTAATCCATCTAAATACGTAGTTCTCAATCCTATCAATACGACATTCTTTCTTGGCTTTTAAGTGGTTCTCTACCGCGTTCCCGAAGCGGACAATTGTCGTAATTCATTTATGACCTTGAAGAACGTCCGGAGCCAAATCAGCGGCGGACGCAACGTCTTTATAATGAACCGCGGCTGGCAAAAATCTGTCAATTAGTACTTGTCCCTCTTAAGTCGTAAGGAGGTCGAGGATTGGGAACGTTTTAATGAAGTTCCCCTCTTTATAATGATATGTTTAAGCGGCGCTCCTTGAAATAATTTGCCTTTGATTCGGCCAAGTTGCGGACGCGACCAAACCAAGGCCGTCGCCGAGGAAGGGCCTAAAGAGAACCGAGCTGTTGTCAGCTTTTAAGTCGCTTGATACATTAGTCTGCCTATTTTCTACAAATGGGAATTGCCTAGTAATAGTCTCGTCCTGGAAAGCAACGGTTCCGAATGGCCCCGCCAATTAATCGACTCTTTTACCTTTCAGAAGGTCCCCCTCCAGAGGCTTAAAACGCCTCCTTCTCGACCCCCCTTTTAGCACCCTTTCGGAGACCCCCTCTTTGAATATTCCTTTTAGGAAAGTCGCTTTTGCAGATCGAAATTTTTGGGGCTTTCATACCCCCCCCCCTCCTCTTTTCCGCGGCAATTCTGATCCTCCCTGGGTTGGTTTTCATTTCGAGGGAACTTTCAATCGATACTCTTATCTAAAGTGAGGTCCCCCCTTCCACTCCGGCGCGGAAATATCAAAGGCAAACGATTCTTCGCCCCCCCCCCCCCCGTTTTCCCTAACCTCGCGCCAACTCGTTCGGGGGTACTATAGTTGGGTTCAATCTCGGATACGGTAAATTGCGTAATCTATAAAGCGGGTATATTTTTAACTAAGCTTCGATTGAAGTATAGCAACGGACTATAGGTCGGGAGAGAACTTGGAGCTGTGATTCAGATTGTAATGAAGATATTCAAAGTTACATAGCGTCAAAGCTATATACCAGCGTTACGCGGCTCGAGTGTGTACAGAAATGGAAAGGTTGCGTGCGGGGGGAGGTTTGAGGGTGTTTAAAATCTAGAGTTGAAAGACTGTGGATGGGCCGAAAGGGGGAGTGGGCATTTTAGGCTCGCTCAAAATTCTCGTTTAAAATCGCCTTTGAAAGAGAAGCGCTATAGAATAAATTAAAGGACCTCGCGTCAGGGGGGGGGGCAGTAGCCCCCGACGGAAACGTATGCTGTTTAAACCTTCCCCCCCCCCTTGGCCTCTTTTAAAGAGGGGGTCCTGCCCCCCTGCGTACGAAATTTTCAACTCGATCGCCGAATATCGACGTGTTTTGGGAGAACGGACGCTTAAAATGAAAATTAAAAAAGGACACTAGAGGGCGGCAAAGAGCGATACTCTCCTACGTTTTTTTTTTTTAATTTTCTCCAAATTGTCGTCTGCTTAATGTCGCGGACTGAATTTTTTAAGGGTCGTTTTCTGGAGCACCACCGTACGGTAGAAAGTCGTGGTTGAATTTCCGTTGAAATTACTTTTACGTGTACCAGCCGTGTTGCGGGGAATTTTTTTAAAGCTAATAGTTTTTATGGCGGGGTTGTTGACTAGCGATTAGGGCGGCTAGATTTATTTATTTGAAGCCGCTGTTATTGATAGATTGTGTTTTTGTTTAATTAATCGCTTTTTGATTTGGGAGGCCCCAAAACTCGCTTTAGTTCGTCTAGGATATAAAAAAACACACATTTTAAGGAAGTTTTTCCCTCCATCTATCCAGATTTAGCTCAAATACTTATAGATGGCGTAAGTAGTTGCCAAACCCTGTAAATTATCTTTTCCTCGGACACCGGTGTTGGGCGTGTGGAACACTTCTACAGGGGCTAGTAGGCCAAATTAAATTTGGGGGGATATTTGTCTCTCGTTTATTGTTATTCTTAATACGCTTTAGACATTTGAACTGATACTTATTACAAATTATTTTAATTAATTATTTTACTTGTCTGGAAATATCCAAAAATGGCCTACGAACTCAAAAATCCACATTTTATATTAACAAAACATATTGGCAAAACAGAACCGTACCATCTAAAGCTAACAAATCACGTAAAATAATGACCAGCTCCTAAAAAAAATCACGAAACTCCGCCAATGTTTCTTTTCGATAATGGTTTGAAAAATGCGAAAAACCAAATGATTTTCAGTCGATTTCGACTTCACCCCCATCCCCCTTACCTTCACCCGACCCTCTTTCAAACCGACCCATTTAAGCTCTGTCCCGAGCAAAGCTATATGCGGAGAAAATTTTTCACAATCGCTATTAGGAGCGCTTTGAGGAGATTATTATCGTAAGGAACGTAGAAACCGTTTTTAATCCAAACTATTCGCCCTTCCTCAATCTCCATTTTCTTTTGTAACCCGAAAAAAACTTGAGAAAAGGGGGAAGGGGGAAGGCAAAAACAGATATAAGGGAGAGAAATGCTGTACGGATAAAACCCGCTAGATGGCGTCGGCTCCTTGCCTATTGACTTCTTTCAGAGCGTTGGAGCGTGTACATTACCGCCCCCCCCCCGTGTTCCGTTTCTCTCTTTGCAACGAATATCCTCGTCCGCGACTGGTAGCCCGGTTTCCCTGTAAACAATATTTTTTTCTCTCTGCATTCTCTTTTTTTTCGTCGGCGGCGGCACCCCAAAGGCTTCAAAAAAGTGAAGAAAAGGAGGATAATTCGAAACATTGATTTTCCGTTCTTTCCCTTTTGCGTTATTTGAGTTTTCAATTCTTTTTATTATATTGCCCCCCCTCCCCCCTTTTTGCACCCTCCTCCCCATATTTTATTACTTCTGATAGTGGGGGGTACGTGGGCGCCTGCCTGTGGGGTCGGGAGTTTACGAAATTCGATATCTTTTTAGAAGTTTTTATTATTTTCACTTTTTAGTACAGGAAATGAAATATAGAGGGCGTTGCGGGACGGAAAAAGTTTATTTATTTATTTAATAAGAGGAATCAACCATTCGGTGACGTGTTTTTTTTAACTTTATTAATATTTTTTTTAATTTTTAAGCCTATTTTTTTTCTTTCTTTCTCTACCAAGATGGCGTGTATTTTATTTATTTTTTGTTATTTATTTATGCCGAAAATTATTTACATTTTATTAAGATATTGATAATGTACGTGTTTTTAAGAAATACAATTTCCTATATATCGGGATTGGTATTTCGACTGACACGAGAGAAAGTTTATGGGAATATTTTGTCGTTCTAAAAGATACAAACCCTTTTTTTATTTTATTTTCGGCGTACGTTGTCGAGAGATTTCGCTCGTTTTTCTGTTATGCAAAAATTCGTGAAAATATATTTTCTGGAACGCGTCTTTCGGGAATTGAGTCGCTCTTCTAATATCAAATATGGTTCGGGGGGTGGGGGGGGGGGGGGGGGGTGGTACATGGTTTGAAATTGATAAAATGCAATATGCACGTTCGACCTGCGCCCCCCCCCTCTTTCCTGTAAAGCGGCTCTCCGGGTGTGGTTACTAGCTGGTGTTTGCTTCAAAAAGAATAATGGGCGTGGAAGATAAACTTCTTTAAGAAAATGACTCGATCCAAAGTCCAAATTTGGTTCCAATTTGAATCGAGACAAATTCAGTCTGAGCTACAATGGACGCTTAAAGGGGAACGGTCAAGCTTTAACCAGTTAGATAGCCCTATAGCCCATTAAACACTAAAATTTATGGCGAAAACCGCGTCAAAAATATTGAGTGGTTAATTTTTAATAAAATAAAGAAATTTCGGGAAATCGAAAAGCGCGCGTCCGCCGCGACACCTGGTGAGGAGTCGGTGAGACGGAAAAACAACGTAAAAGCGCACGCTGCTGAAGGAGCGAAAAATTTGTTTTGCACGCGCGGCGCGTTCCAGTTAAAAGAGACTTAAGCCTAAATTGCGTGATTTTAAAAGTTAGGATAGTTCGCAAATCGCTCATACGGGGTTAGGGGCGCTGGCAGCAGCCCCTAAGATGGCGGCGAAAATTCAAACCCAAACACTTGCCGTTATTTTTCGTTTTAACTTTTTGGGCCAAAAGCTATTTTTTCAAGACAAAAAAAGGTACGTGTTAGTATATTGAACGTCTTGTTGATCTTTTGATACGGAAATAAGGCCATATTTGGAAAAGCTTGGCCGTTCCCCTGTAAATAAAACTTGTTCAGCCATTTGCCTAGAAGTAGACGTTATACTTTAAAGCGCGTGTTGCTTAATATTTCAAGAGGTGCTTTCTTTTCGCTTGACAAAACGAATTTTTCGAGTTACCTTGTTTTGGAAATAAGGTAGCGAAACCCGAACGAGTTAATTTAAATTATTTTTTAAACAAACCGAATTTTTCTAGTTACCTGGTTTTTTAAATAAGGTAGTCATATTTTTTGGAGTTAGATGGCACCTGTATCAATTGGTACGAAATTCAAATATCACACTAGGTTGTTTTTTCCCCCGCTTGTTCCGGGATTTCGGAGTAGGGTAAAAAGAGTAAGACTATGACGTTATTTTACTCCGATTTTGTGGTGGCGAATAGTTTGAGTCGGAGTAAAAATGTTTTTCCAAAATGGCGGTTTCTCGCCGTTTTAGCAGATAAATTCTGGCTAACAGACGACAAAATCCGATTTACTCCTTTACACGTCCGTTCCAGAAGGAGTAAAAAGAGTAGCCCTAATACTCCGGAACAAGCGAATAGTTTATGGGCCGGAGTAATTCTCATCCCCGGAACAGGCGAATAAAAAGTTTTAGGGTAAAAAGAGTACACTTTTAGTCGGATGCTATTTTACGAAGATAAAGTTTAAACTTGATTAGTGAAAAACATTTTTGGTTAGAGGTCGGCGTTTGGATAAAAATTAACCGTTTATTTGGATCCAAAATTAACCGTTCATTTGGATAATATCCATAAACAAAAATTCTCCAACAAATAATCAGTTAATTTCGGCTTTTTCCCATCTTAAATCGTTTCTATCCATGGATAAACGGTTAACCGCAATTATTATGATTAATTGAAATTTTGCCAGTTAATTTATCTGTTACACCGATCTCTACTCCTTGTTAGTCATTCACCCTAAGTATAAATAAATATAGTCTTACTCTATGTATTTAAACAGGAATCCATACCTCTACTAGGAATGCTTATCCTGCCGTATGGTAAGATCACTCTGACGACTTTGGCCCCCCTCTCACGTTGTTGTTTGTTAAGTTAACATAAGCGAGGTTCACACTTAACCTAAAATCGCTTCGTTTTAGATAACTAGTTTTCAAAACCAGCGTGAGAATTCGCTTCGTGTTGGTTCGGTTCGCTTAGAATCGCTTTCAAAACGACAAGGCGGGGAAGTAAAATTGCTCATATTTTCCAAAATAGGGGGAATAAAATTCTAAATAATGTTAAATAATATTACCGTATGTATAGTAAACAAGATTAACTAATTGTTTTGGGATATATTTTAGTATTTTCAAAATTCTGGTCATAATTTGAAAGAATGTTAAGCCTTGGCTATAAGCGAACCGGGGTGAAGCGATTTCGCACGTGTGAACCAAGAATTATCGTCGGTGGTCAAAACTCGCATTCAAACCGACCTAAACTGGGTTTTAAGCTCTAGTGTGACCGTGGCTATAGTGACGTCAAAAAAACCGTCAGCCACATCGAGACGAAAATCTGCCGCGATAAGCATTCCAAATAGAGGTATGGATTCCTGGTTTAAAATGTAGGCTTTTAAAGTCGTTTGAGCTTTGATGTCGAGAAGGTCGTTGCCCGTAATGCCTTATAGTAGAGCATTATTTCCGATCAAAGTAGAGGATTGGCCTACTTTTCGTGTATAGTAAATAAAATCATTTGTACGGGCGCTCTACTATTCTCGGAGTTCAAGCAACAGGGCGTATTCGCGAGGTCTTCCAGCTCTCTGCCCCTTTGGGTAATCTTTCGCCGCGATATCCTCCTCCATCCCGATCCTCCTCCATCCGCCATCCTCGAGCCGCTGTTTCCTTCTTGATCCTGGTGGCCACTCTTCGACAGTGTCCGCCCAGGCTGCTCTAAAAGTATGAACTTTCTGGAAGGGGATCTCGGCTGAGCTTCGGAAAGAGAAAAACGCCGCGAAGGGAAGCTGCCCTTCGGGGTGATCGAAAGCTTTAGTCAAATCCGCCGGGTCGGGTTCGTTTCAATCTAGAATCTAATATCCTTCCAGCGGCAGTCTCTTCAACTCCCCCTTGTCCCCTTTACCCCCCCCCTCACAGTCCGAGCGACACGCCGCCGGGACTCTTGGATCTGTACGACCGAATGTACAAGTTGTTTCGAATCTCGTCGAACGGTCTTTTGTACCCCGAATAAAAGACTTTTTTAACCCAAATAGTAGCGCCACTATTTAAAGAAACCTTGTTCACAGAATATGACGTAGTGTAGGGAGCTGTGGGCTCGCGTGGCGTGAAGAGCTTGCCACCACCCTCCTAAGCGTTGTAAAGTGGGGTGGCGGAGTGGTTTAGCCATTTCGCCTCGCAGCAAGAGGAGCCGAATTCGATCCCAGATTGTGGCACTGGGTGAAAAGTCGGAACAACTCCTTCCGCGTTGAGTTTGAAAGTTCTCTCCCCACTGGTTTAAGGGGTTTTCCCCCGATCTCATCGGTTTCCCCTTCCATAAAAACTTGTAGAGGTTAACGGTAATAGTTAGTGTAGGGAGCTGTCGGCACGATGGGCTTGCCACCAATCTCCTACGCATTGTATCACGGCCACCTGTTTAAAGGCATTATAAGTTGCTAGATGACTTAGGCCTAAGGTGGTGCCTTGGGTATTATTATAATTGTTATTATTACGTCACTCGCAACTCAATGACGAAAAACGCGAAAATGGAATAAGACTTTTTAAAAAAAAATGGAATGTTTAGTCGCTTAAGACATAAATATATCATTTTTTATTAACATTTTCTCGTTGTTTAAATTGAAGTTACCGTTTAGTTTTATGCCTTTATCTAATGATGTTATTTTGATCACGGATAATCCCTCGGATACCTATATCCGAAAGCGAAAAAAACCCTCTCATAACGCTTAATAAAGCGCGAAGAAATGTCATCTTTGTAGCTCGAAATACCCCTGTATACGGGACATCGGGGGACCGGCCGTTTCCCGCGCATTAAGGGAATAGATATCAGCCCGTCTCAAGTTTGACGTTAGTTCGGGAAGCTGGCTCGACTCGAATAAACTGCGGGCGTTCTCCGCTAGATGCCGTTCGAAGGGGATGAACGGGTCTTTTGAAGGGCCCTTTCAGCCGACGTCGTCAGATGTATATTAGCGAGACTAAAGCCAATGGACTCGCGCGTCTCGAAATTAATAAACAGGAGAGAAGCATCGCCTCCCACATCTATAGAAGCCCCGTCCGTCTATAGACATTGTTCCCTTTAATAGAAAATCGTTCTCAACTTGAATATTTCGCCTCTCGCAGTTTGTTTGTCTCTGTTCGTTTTGTACTTTGTCATTCGCTCCACACGCCGGAAAAACTTGTAATCGCGTCTAGTACGAAATTTTAGCGTGTGTTTAGTTTCAAAAACGGCGGAAGATGTGGATTTTGGATGGATAATTTGTATCGTACACTTTGAGGGGTCGGACGTGACCGAAATGGCAAAAGAAAGTCGCTAAACCAAACTGCCTTCAAAATGTCGTTCGCTACCGCTTTTGGTTAAATTTAACATACTCGGGATATTAGCTTAGAAAATTAGGCAATTATTGGGAACAAAATCAATTTAAAATCGCCCCTTTTTTCAAATTTATTTTTTAGCCGGTGGTAGCCTTAGTACAAAGAAGGACCCCCTCTTTTAGGCCGTGGGGCTCTTTGCTGCTAACCTATACTTAAATAAGAAACCGCGTGCGTTTAATTTAATTTAATTAAAACGCCTGTTAATTAGACGTAACAGCCATTTAAATCTAATTTAAAATGAGACGAAAATACGATGCCACAAAAATTTCTTCGAATAATATTGTTCGAATTTTCTAGAGGCCCCGCATCGACTGAATTAGTCATTACGTATTTGCACGCGCGCGCCGCAATTCAAACCAAACTCCACTTTACGAATCAACTCCGAAGAGCAAATAATCTCGGAGCGGGCCCGGAGAAATCTAAGTATAACCTAACCAACCAAGAAATATCAACCCCCCCACCCCTTGAAAATTTCGCGTGGAGACATCAGATTGTTGTATTTATATACCCCGTGCACCGCCAAAGCATTACAGGGGTTACTCATCATCTGTCCCGGTCGAGCCGTCGACCTGTATACAAAGATAGGAAATGCTTCCTAAATCACATACACACAACGGTATACACCCGTATACCTGCATCTCCTACTCACGACTCACTCGTGAGTTCGTCAAAATTCACAACGATATAACGCATTACGCGTTCAAGATCGTTGATCGTTTCGTTATCCAGATTGTGGAGACCATTCTCGCGGATTGGTCTCCTTAACAAATGGTTCGTTCTAGGACAATTACGAACATAGTGCACTGAGTCTGCTTCCAGAGCACCGCATATGCATTTGGGCGATGCAATATGACCCAAGTTGAACAGGTAAAGTGGGAATTTACCGTGTCCACTTAGGATTTGCGTCAAATAGTAATTCGTGTTGATGCTACCATTGACCTTAGGAAAGTACTTCTTAGTTACCTTTCCCTTCTCACTCTCATCCCACGACTCCTGCCACCTTTGAGTCGTCACCTCATTTAGCCACCTTTTAATCACCAACTTAGTTGGCTTCATCTCCTTCTCCTCGGGAAGATCGGTTGCTGACTTTGCAAGAAAGTCAGCCCTTTCATTCCCTGCACACCCAGTGTTCGGTTGTACACATCGTAATTTTGTATAGTACATGTATCTATATTCGTTTTCAAATGTTTATATAGCGCACGCGCGCGTGAAAGTGAGTTTTTGGTTGCTGTTAAAAAAGGTGTTATTTTGCGCGTGTAAAAATAAATTAACGGCCAGTTCTGTTTTGAAATAAGAGGAAAAAGGTTTACCGGTTTTTATGTCGGAAAAGTTCGCGTCTTTTATTTCGCTGTTCACGACATTTTTTGGTCCGTCGAGCCGGATACATTCGTCAACTTGATTATGTTCCTCAACTAATCATCGAATCGGCTATCTTTCCGTGAGAGACAGTGAAAATTAGCGTGGATTCTCCGTTGGAAACCGTTTAAACCATCGATCATATCCCTATCGTAAACGAATCAACATAAGTCATCATGGATGTTCTGGTGAGAAGAAGAGCAGCTATCAAGGGACAGATCACCAGGATTGAAAATGCGGTGGGTCAAACAGCAACGAATCTATCTGACGTCGCCTTGAAGCTGTATGTAGACAAGGTGGAAAAACTATCGAAAGACTTGGATGAGGTTCACGATGCCGTAGTTGCAAATATCGATCCCGACGACGACGACTTCGCGGATCACGAAGATGAATACAACCCTCTAGTCGCTCGACTCGAAGATCTGACAATCCTACTCGTCACTGAATCAAATGAAAGAGCAGCAAACATTCCAGTGAGACAAGTCAGACCAGCTAGTGATGTACGTTTACCTAAGCTGGAACTTCCATCATTCAGCGGTGGTTACGTCGATTGGCTTCCATTTCATGATCTCTTCACGGCCACCGTACACAACAACGAATCGCTCACCGGAGCTCAGAAGTTTCAGTATTTGAAGTCATCGTTACGAAACGAAGCAGCGCTCCTAGTTCAATCTATTCCGGTAACTGACGCTAATTATCTGGAAGCTTGGGATATCTTAAACAATCGGTTCAACAATACCCGGGAAATCATCGATGCACACGTAAAACGTCTCTTCAGTCAAACTAACGTCATCCAAGAATCTTCATCCGCTTTACGAACGCTCATCGATACCACCGCCGAATGCATAAGGGCGCTCAAGGTTCTCAAAGAACCAGTACAACATTGGGACTCCATACTACTTCATCTTGTAAAGGAAAAACTGGATTCAGAATCTCGCCGACAATGGGAACTTTCCCTGAGGGGGACCGAAAGACCAACTTTCGAGGATCTCGTTACATTTCTTGAACAACGGGCCAGAGCCTTAGCAGCAGCTCCGCCTACAACTACTGCAATCAAGTCGAAGCCTCCATTACATCAGAGACCGAGTACAAAGGCTCATCATGGTGCTCTGAGCGAGACGTGTCACTTTTGCAACGAAACACACTCTGTATACAAATGTACCAATTTTCTGAATGCATCTTCGGACGAGCGTTGGAACATGGTCAAGAGGAGTGCCATGTGTTTCAATTGCTTACGAACCGGTCATCAAAGCAATGACTGCAAATCTGGTCATTGTAGGAAATGCAACGCACGACATAACACACTTCTACATCAAGAGAAGGAATTAACGAAGACGAAGGCAACCTCCGGTGTAGTTTCATGCCCATCTCGTGAAATAATTGGATCAACCCAAGTTATCTTGGCAACCGCAATGGTCCAAGTCAAGGGACTTGACGAGCAACTTTATCCAGCCCGAGCGCTTCTGGACTCGGGTTCTCAAGCCAGTTTCATCACGGAACAATTCACGAGGAAACTAAGATTGAAGCGAACACGTTTCAACGTCTCAGTTGACGGAATTGGAGCAACCGGAATGAACACCTCTCAAGGCAGTGTCATGGTGAATATTCAGTCAAATATCATTAACACGTCGGAGGTCATCGTCGAGGCAATCGTCCTGAAAAAGGTCACGGATTATTTACCTAACAGTCCGTTCGATCCTGGAAATTGTCTACACTTGAAAGGCTTAACACTTGCTGATCCAACTTTTCATAGCCCTGGACAAGTGGATATTTTACTAGGTGCTGACGTGTATCTAGAGCTCTTACAAGATGGCATTTGCAAGGGGAAAGAAGGTCTTCCAGGTGCCTTTAATACTCTTTTCGGATGGGCAGTTTCCGGTCCATTGCTGATGGCCGGAAGAAGTTCGAAAATAAAGGTCCACCATTGTACATTGGAAGCAGATTTGAAACATCTTTGGGAGCTAGAAGACATCCAGCCTCGAAGAATACTATCTCCAACAGAAATTCAATGTGAAAAGAACTTTGAAGAATCACATACACGTGACTCTACAGGAAGATTCACTGTACGATTACCAAAGATAAACGATGCACCAAAACTTGGAGATTCTAAACAAATGGCAATCCGTCGATTCTCTCACTTAGAACGACGTCTACGTGTTAACCCGAATCTCTATGAGGAGTACCGCAAGTTCATGGGGGAATACATTGCCCTTGGACATATGGAACTCATTCCCTCGAATGAAATAAAAATCGAAACCAATCCATCTTACTACGTGCCTCATCATGCGGTATTCAAAGAAGACAGTACCACCACGAGAGTTCGTGTGGTGTTCGACGCCTCTGCCAAATCTACAACTGGAGTTTCCCTAAACGATCATCTGCTAGTGGGGCCAAAACTTCAAGATGATTTGGTCAACCTCCTTATTCGCTTTCGTCAACATTGCATTGTAATGAAAGCAGACCTTGCCAAAATGTTTCGTCAAATTAGAGTACATCCAGACGACTCCGATCTTCAAAGAATTGTTTGGCGAAACAACTCACACGAACCCTTGCTCGAATACCGTTTGCTAACGGTTACATATGGAACCGCATCAGCGCCATACCTAGCAACTAAAGTCTTGAAGCAACTCGGCCATGACGTGAAAGAGACACTTCCGTTGGCATCTTCGGCTTTACAAAATGACTTCTACATGGACGATCTAATGACAGGCGACGAAACGATTGAGAACGTTTTAAGACTTCAGTCAGAAATCATTCAAGCTACATCTCAAGCAGGATTTGAAATAAGGAAATGGGCGTCGAATGAAGCTGCATTATTGGATACACTACCAGCAAACATGAAGGATTTACAAAAGCCACTATGCATCGAGAACGACGAATCAGTCAAGACTCTCGGCCTATATTGGACTCCTTCGGCTGATAATTTCTCGTTTATGGTTACTTCTCCAGCGTCAAGAAGTTCAATCACTAAACGTACAATTCTTTCGGATACAGCAAGGATATTCGATCCTCTGGGACTGTTGGCACCAGTAACCGTTCGAGCGAAACTGATGTTACAGGAAATGTGGCAGCTAAAATTGAATTGGGATGAGCAACTTCCCCAACCACTTGAAGCTAAATGGAGGTCGTTTCGAACCGATTTACCAGAAATTGAAAACATTACGGTTCAACGGCACATTTCGCAAGCTAATGCTACAGACATTAGCCTGCATGGATTTTGTGACGCATCGGAGAAAGCGTACGCAGCTGCCGTATATCTGAAGACGGTGAATAACAACGGACAAATCAAAATACAACTGATCGCTGCGAAAACAAGAGTCGCTCCGCTCAAACAAATCACACTTCCGAGACTGGAATTATCTGGTGCATTACTTTTGGCTTCTCTGATTCAACTGATCAGGGAGTCATTGAGATTGGATATAGCTGATGTTCATTGCTGGTCGGACTCAACAATCGTCCTAGCTTGGTTGAAAGCTCCACCGCAACGTTGGAAAACGTTCGTAGCCAATCGAGTGTCAGAAATCCACGAGAAACTACCGAGAGCGCAATGGCATCACATTTCAGGAGACAGCAACCCTGCAGATTGCGCTTCTCGAGGAATATCCGCTAGTGAACTGGGAAATCATGGTCTCTGGTGGCATGGACCGCAGTGCCTTATTTTCGCCGCAACAACGCAAGAACTACATGAACTCTCAGAGCCAAATGAATGTTTATCCGAGGAAAGACGAATTATTTCGTTAGTAACACATCATCAAATGGATTTTACGCTCCTTTCCAAATTTTCAGCGCGTAAAAAACTCATTCATATCACCGCCTACATTCTACGTTTTGTCTTCAATTCGCGAAATGCGACAGAATTGAGGATTACTGGACCTTTATCGAAGGAAGAGAACGAAAAGGCGCTATCCCATTGGATTCGGGTCGTCCAAAGCAACAGTTTTAACGAAGAGATAGCTTGCCTTAAACAAAACAAGGAATTACCACGGAAAAGTAAAATCCTTTCGATGCGTCCGTACATCGATCAAGATGGGATTCTTAGAGTTGGTGGCAGACTTTGCCACTCCAACTTACCATACGAACAAAGGCATCCGGCACTGTTACCGAGACAGAGCAAATTAACAGAACTTCTAATACAACACGAGCACGAAAAACATTTTCACGGAGGTGCTCAACTACTAACTTCTGTCTTACAGAAACGTTATTGGATCGTCGGTCTTCGTGATGCCATACGTTTCCATATCAGAAGATGTGTTTCATGTGTACGACAGCAGGCAGTCACTGTAAAGCAACTTATGGGCGATTTACCACCAGCGAGAGTAAATCCTGCTCGGCCATTTTTGAAGTGTGGAGTCGACTACGCAGGACCATTTACCCTTAAACTAATGAAGGGACGAAGTCACCTCAGGTTTAAGGGATACATTGCCGTCTTCGCTTGCTTTACCACAAGATCAATTCATCTTGAACTTGTCAGTGACATGACCACCGAAGCATTTCTGGCAGCATTGAAACGCTTTGTTGCTCGACGAGGAAAATGCGCCGACATTTACAGCGACTGTGGAACCAACTTTACAGGAGCCGATCGAGAGATGAAAACATTCATCAAATTCATAGTCTCTACAAACAACAACGATCAAGTGTCACGATGGCTCGCAGACGAAGGAATTAATTGGCACTTCAACCCGCCTGCAGCGCCACATTTTGGAGGCCTCTGGGAAGCCGGGGTGAAGTCCGTCAAGTATCATCTGAAACGAGTTCTTGGCACCATGGTTCTAAACTTTGAAGAAATGCAAACGCTTCTTTGCCAAATCGAAGCTTGCTTAAATTCACGTCCGTTAACGGCGTTAAGCTCGGATCCAAACGACTTCAATGCGTTGACACCTGGACATTTCCTAATCGGAGATGCGCTCACCGCAATACCCGAACCAGATCTCACTTCTGAAAACGTCAACCGCCTGTCACGTTGGCAATTGGGCCAACAAGTACTGCAGCACTTTTGGAACCGTTGGCGAAATGAATTCCTCTCTCGCCTTCAACAACGTCCAAAGTGGACTACACCAAAACCGAATCTACGAGTCGGCGACTTGGTCTTGCTCAAAGATGAAGTTTTACCTCCAACCAAGTGGAGAATGGCAAGAATCACTGAACTTCATCCAGGACAAGACAATCAAGTTCGCGTCGTAACTGTCAGAACCTCTGACAAATCACTGAAAAGACCCGTAGTTAAATTATGCCAGTTACCACTAGACTGATTTTAATTGTATTCAAACTGTTTACTAAGAGTTATTTATGTATGCAAATGTAACTTTTCGGACTTTTACTATCTCATTTGAAATTCGTTATTTCAAGGCGGGCGGAATGTTCGGTTGTACACATCGTAATTTTGTATAGTACATGTATCTATATTCGTTTTCAAATGTTTATATAGCGCACGCGCGCGTGAAAGTGAGTTTTTGGTTGCTGTTAAAAAAGGTGTTATTTTGCGCGTGTAAAAATAAATTAACGGCCAGTTCTGTTTTGAAATAAGAGGAAAAAGGTTTACCGGTTTTTATGTCGGAAAAGTTCGCGTCTTTTATTTCGCTGTTCACGACACCCAGTGTGCGACTTTATCCAAGTAAAGTTGACTTGAATCTCCATCCGTTTTAACACCTTACGGATATCATGGCATAAACCATGGTTGTTTTTATTATTGCTTATTGCGTTAATAGCAAAAAGACAATCTGTAAAAACCGTTGCACCATCACCAGGACGTTGACCATGCGTCCTTAACCAGCAAATACCCTCGTGGAGACAAAAAAATCTTTTGATTTATTATAAATTTTATCCCGGGAACAACAACAAGCGTGGTCGGGATGGGAACGGAATTGAACGAGAGAGCGCCGGGGTTAGTAGCAACGACGAATCTTATATTCGTCGAAATTTATCCTCGGGGACGTTTTGGGTTAAGAAGAAAATGCGCGTCATATTGACGTCAGAACACTTGTTTCGCGAGCCGGGAATGACGTCAGAGGTCTCGTCCCCCGTATTGATTCCCCCAAAACAGAGGAGGCCAAGTGCCTCCGCCAGCCTGAAGGGAAATCTCTCTTCGCCTTTCCCGGGGCCCAGTCCTTGGAGGGGGGGGGGGGGTCCAGGGGGTTGGGGGGGCTCTCGCCCTCGTCCGCTCGCGGCTATTAGATGCCGAGAAAATTGCCGCACCGGAGTGAAGCAATATTTATACGTTTGAGCCAAAATCAAAGTATAATTACCCTCGATTGTAATGAGCTTTGGTTCTCCGCTGGATGTAGCGTCTCTCCTCGCCGTTTTCTCGCGCCTCGTTTTCTTCTCCTTCTGTTTTAATTATATCCGCGATGGACTGAATAATTGCTACGCGGGGAGACGCGCCTTATTCACCATTTCTGGATCTACTTTCAGTCAGCGTGCTTTTTAAAGAATTTCTCGCCTACTAAAACGTATTTTATGGATGCCTAATTTTTCACTCCCCCCTTTTTAGACTTTGCATAAGTAAGGTAATAATGTAAGTTTGACACCTATTCTATTATTCCTACTTTAATATTTTTAAGTGATAATTTGTTACGCTAATGACAATCTAAATAATAAGGTGCCTAAGGATTGACAACTCATCTCGAGCAAAGACAACCTATTTTATAGAGTAACTAAGACAGGCCTTTAAAAAATGATACACTTTCATAAGTAAAAATAATTAAAAAACTGATACTTAGTCACTTTTTTTTAAAAAATCAGTCAGTCACTAAAAGTCACTTTTTTCAAATTAGGTTACTAAAAGTCACTTTTTTCAATTATATAGGTTTTTCTACAAAAAACGTTACTAATAATCTAGCAAAAATTGTTAATTTTACTCAAATATATCATAACTCCTTCAAGGTCGATTATTTTATTTCTACCCCTATAATTTAATTACTAATATGTTTAAGAAAATATAAGAAAACACTACTTTAAAGAAAAAGAAAGTTACTGTTACAAATGCCGTGAGTTTTACTTTAATACACTGTTTATTTTTAGTGACGTTTTGATCACTTTTTAGTCACTTTTTGGTCACTATTTTCAAAGTGGCTAGTCACTATTTGCCCTAAAATTTAGGCTAACTCTGAGTATCAGCACTGTAATTCTTAATTAATAAAAATAATAATCAATTATCGAATCGAGTCACAAGTTATGTATTTTCGTATTTGGTCAACCATCTCATTAACCGATTGAGCAGTGTTATTATTATTATGTTACTTATGGTTTTCAAATAAAAGTAATACTTCCTATTTGAACCGCAAGACGGCGTTTTCAATTCATTGTAACGAATGCATTTAGTTGCCATTACGTAGTAGAGTAATTTTAGATAGTCGCTAGATTTGGATAACCCACTTTGGGAAATACTACAATAACTGCCTCCTCGCGGTAAGTACCATCATCATTTTTATCTCGTAGAATATTTGGGTTCGGACAATGGTCATACGGAGAGCTGTGGTTGGGAACTCAATTACCCTGTCAACCTTTGATGTTTTACGACCTTTTAAGTAACCATCATTTTTCAAAATAGTTCACTTTAAAATTGCAGTGGCTTTATTTTTTATTCGTATCTATTTTTGGAAGAATTTGTTTGTGTTTATTTGATTTTTGCCGAGTATTTTTAGAGTAGTTGCCAAGGCGATATTGAATCCATCTAATTTTGGTCGGGAGATGGCTCTGAGGTCAACCGATAACGTTTATTACTCTTTGCACTACTTAAAAGGAAAGGAAGTAGTTTTGTTTGCGCAGCAAAAAAATTGTGTTTATTCTATATTATTTTTTAGTGTCTAGAAGATAGGTTTAGTCTATTTTTGGTCTAAATACGCCTGTAAAAGTGTTTCACTCGCATTACACCCGTGTCCAGGGAGAAGTAAGAGGATATAATTTCAGGTTTGGCTTTTGTCTTTTTTATTATAAGTATAATCAGAAGTATATAATAGATAAGTATTCGTTTTCATCTATTGGTAATGCTTGAAACATTTACCTCCGCAGTTTTATCAGAACACGTTCCTGAAGAAAAAATAGTTCATATTTTCTAAAAGTATTACAGTGGGAAATATTTTTAAATATACAGGTTGTCCACTAAAAAACAAATAATTGAAAAGCTATTTTTCCTAGGAATTTGATATTTTCAGATCGCATAGCACGCGCAGGGGGTCATTAGATGATACAAAACTCAATGACTTTGAACCATGTCTTGAAGGTCATTCAAAAACTATCTCGGGAACCTTGGGCTTAGAGACTCGGTTCCAATTAGAAAGTTGGGCGTCATCGCATTTTATGTCCAAGTGGCTCCTAACCGATGTAAATTGTCCAATAGGAAGCTAAGAAAATAAACACCAAAAGCTAGAAGATCATAAATAGAAATGTTCAAAAACTAATTATCAACATAAAATTTTATTTAAATTAAGTTAAAATTAGGTCGGTTGAAATCAATTTGGACCTAAAAAGTGATGGCGCACACTTTTCGAATTGGAACCGACCTTCCAAACCTAACGGTTTTCGATATACATTTTGAACGACCTTGAAGACATGGTTCAAGGTTAAACGAATTTTAATAGCGAATTAAAGGCAATAAAAGTCACTAGATGACAAGAGTGAATTTTTCCTGGAAAAAATCGATGTACAAGTACTTTCTAAATTATTAACACCTAAGCGTGATCTCTTGGACATTTTTATTTATTACCTTTTTGTTTTTGGCGTTAATTTTATTGGCTTCCTATTGGCCAATTTACATCGGTTCAGAACCACTTGGACATAATATACGATGGCGCACACCACTCTAATTGAAACGGAGTCTCTAAACCCAACGGTTCTCAAGATAGTTTTTGAATGACATTGATGACATGGTTCAAAGTCATTGAGTTTTGTATCATCTAATGACCCCCTGCGCGTGCTATACGATCTGAAAATATCAAATTCCTAGGAAAAAAAGCTTTTCGACTATTAGCTTTGGATCGAATTTTAGTAGACACCCTGTATAGCAAATATTCAGGCTACGTATAGTGTAATTTTGAAATCCCCTCACGGTTTCGCACCCACTGAACACTGTCTCGAACCCGCGAAGGTACGCGTTTCATATTATATACTTCCGTCTCGTATTATAAGCCTCGGTTATAATAAATGAGTTATTTCCGCCTAGATGGCGCCACCGTAATGAAAATAAAACTGCGTTGAAATTGGCTCACTATAATAAACCCAGTATTTAATCTCTACCAAGAATCATTACCGAGTTTCTGTTGATAAGTTAATACCACCATAATTAACTTTAATTAATCACTTAATGATATAAATAATTACGCGCATTTAAGACGTAGGCGAAAACCAATCTTTCGAGCGGTACCACAGTGAGGCTATATGTCCAGTATTTGGGGGGGGGGGGTAAAAATTATCTCGCCAATGCAATAAGCGCATCTCGAGAGGGATCAACTTTATACGAATTTTCCGCCGTTGTTACCGCCATCTGGTAGTGGTATATTTCGGGCTCTAATATGATTAAAATTATTTAAGAACTCGGGGCCCGGCAAAATGTAGACGAGGTTCGGTAATATAAAATTTTAACGATGCCAGAGACGAAATCCTATTGCAAGAAGGATGTGAATTTAGAATTATATTCGTACAACGGACGTCATCAGAAATCGTCGTTTGAGCCGGGAACCGCCGACACGCGCCTGCTGGGCCCGCTTGTCCCGCCAAGATGGGCCCTAATTTATTTAAATTTAAATCTCTTTGAATATGAAAGCTAACGCTTACTTTGACGAAACAGCGTTGAAATATTGAATTGGGAACGTTAAATTAGAAGTTTATAAGTTATATCTCTTACGAGACGCGCTTTTCAATGTATTACTGGAAAATATAAAAATTAAACTGCGTGAGGACATTTATTTATCTATAAACTATACAGGGTGTTTCAAAAGGTTATGCAAAAATTTGAAGAAGAAGTTGTAGGGGGTGAGTTGAGAAGTATGCTAGTTTATTTCCCATTTTCCTACGATGAGTTAAAAGAGCGCCAGAGAGCATCAAAGTGTGGCCTACTAGCCCCGGGAAGTAGGCTGCAACAAGCGCAAAACCACGCAGCAGGGAAATACGAACATTAAGGTTTGGGTTCGTGTGATAGCTAAAAAAGGACTTTGTAAACAAATCGAGGTAACCAGCGTAAAAAAGTAAACTTTAACAGTATTTAAAGTTAAAAACACCACTAAAATTTTTGCGCAAAGTTGTTTTATTAAAAACAATAAAAATGTATAATAAATTTTATGAAACGTTTCGGAAGGGCAAGCATTTAAAGTCCCTTCTGCTTGGTTTTGCGCTTGTTGCAGCCTACTTCCAGGGGCTAGTAGGCCACACTTTGAAGCACTCTGGCCGTCTTTTAACTCATCGTAGGAAAATGGGGAAAAAACAGGCATACTTTTCAACTCACCCCCTACAACTCCTTCAAAATTTTTGCATAACCTTTCGAAACAACCTGTATTTTTCATTCGTAAAAATCTCGCGAAGGTACGCGTTTCAAGCATTAGCAATATAAGAAGATAAATACTTATGTAGAAAATATATATTATATACTTCTGGTAAAATTGATTATTGAAAACACTCTTATCGTCTACAAAAGTAATATTTTTACTTCAAGTGTCATACTTATGACTTTTACGTTACTTATGTATATATCAACAAAAGAGTACGAGAGGCACTTTTAATACGATAATACACTTTTCAGACGGTGCTTTAAATAATAAAAAGTTACCTTTTTCCCCTTGAAATATGTATGGGAAATAAACTTTAGGCTCTAAACCCGGTTTTATATCGTCTGAAAAGTGTATTATCTTGCCAAAAGTGCCTCTCGCACTCCAATGGGAGTATGATGTATATACCACAGTTACAATAATAGATAATACTTGGAGTAAGAATTTCTCTAGGGTAGGGTGATACCAATACTTGAATAACTGAAGATATTTTTAAGACTAGAGAAAAATGAAATTAAAGAAATGGTATATTCCCATTCGATCGAAATCCCATTCGACCGAATTCAATATGTTTCCGAAATATAGCCCAAAAGGCGGATTCGGTTCATTGGGACCTTTTGTTTTGTTTTTTACTTCTGCCCCGAGATATAGCAGGGTACGCAAAAAACGTTATACCTAAACAAAATTGCTACAGGTGTACTAACGGTAAGGTTAGGTTAGGTTAGTCTCTCACTTCCCTAGGGTGGCGCGCTTTTATAAATATATTTATGCTTTGAACATTTTATTTATATCAAGAATACAATAATTCGAACAATTTCATTTTTTAATGTGAATGGTTAAGTTTGTAGCAATTGCGTCGAGTAAGGCCAATGCTTGTTTTCCACTGGCGCGCGCAACGACGCGTTTCTCAGCTTTGAAACGTTCAAACGTTTTTACGCGCGTAAAGAAAATAACATTATGACGCGCGCTAGTGGAAAACAAGCTTAACGCGACTTCTTCATTCGTTTTTTTCGGATTTTTTTGTTCTTCGTGATAGTTTTTAATTGCAAATCCGTATCTTTCGTTGAATTGCAAATATATATTTGCAAGTAAGAAGTAAACCTATTTAAAAAACGTCTCATAAAACGAAATTTGATGTACTATAAAAAATAATATAAACGTGCAAAATTGGGCTGTAAACCGCACAATTGGGGTATTTTCGAATGATTGGGACCCAATGTTAAATCGTTTTCGAACGAATGGCATTTCGGTCGAATGGGACCAAAGCAAAGAAATATTTCACAAAAAAAATAGAAAATATGGGAAATATCGATACATCCATAGATACATATTGAAAAACTCGATATATCCGTAGATATATTGGAAATAAATCTCGATATATCCGTAGATACATATTGAAAAACTCGATATATCCGTAGATATATTGGAAATAAATCTCGATATATCCGTAGATATATTGGAAATAAATCTCGATGTATCCGTAAAAATATTGGAAATGAATCTCGATATATTCGTAAAAATATTGGAAATAAATCTCGATATATCCGTACAAATATTGGAAATGAATCTCGATATATCCGTAAAAATATTGGAAATAAATCTCGATATATCCGTAAAAATATTGGAAATTAATCTCGATATATCCGTAAAAATATTGGAAATTAATCTCGATATATCCGTAAAAATATTGGAAATAAATCTCGATGTATCCGTAGATATATTGGAAATAAATCTCGATATATCCGTAGATATATTGGAAATAAATCTCGATATATCCGTAGATATATTGGAAATAAATCTCGATATATCCGTAGATATATTGGAAATAAATCTCGATATATCCGTAGATATATTGGAAATAAATCTCGATATATCCGTAGATATATTGGAAATAAATCTCGATATATCCGTAGATATATTGGAAATAAATCTCGATATATCCGTAGATATATTGGAAATAAATCTCGATATATCCGTAAAAATATTGGAAATGAATATCGATATATCCGTAAAAATATTGGAAATAAATCTCGATGTATCCGTAGATATATTGGAAATAAATTTCGATATATCCGTAGATATATTGGAAATAAATCTCGATATATCCGTAGATTTATTGGAAATAAATCTCGATATATCCGTAGATATATTGGAAATAAATCTCGATATATCCGTAGATATATTGGAAATAAATCTCGATATATCCGTAGATATATTGGAAATAAATCTCGATGTATCCGTAGATATATTGGAAATAAATCTCGATATATCCGTAGATATATTGGAAATAAATCTCGATATATCCGTAGATATATTGGAAATAAATCTCGATATATCCGTAGATATATTGTAAATAAATCTCGATATATCCGTAGATATATTGTAAATAAATCTCGATATATCCGTAGATATATTGGAAATAAATCTCGATATATCCGTAAAAATATTGGAAATGAATCTCGATATATTCGTAAAAATATTGGAAATAAATCTCGATGTATCCGTAAAAATATGGGAAATGAATCTCGATGTATCCGTAGATATATTGGAAATAAATCTCGATATATCCGTAAAAATATTGGAAATGAATCTCGATATATCCGTAAAAATATTGGAAATAAATCTCGATGTATCCGTAGATATATTGGAAATAAATCTCGATATATCCGTAAAAATATTTGAAATGAATCTCGATATATCTGTAAAAATATTGGAAATTAATCTCGATATATCCGTAGATATATTAGAAATAAACCTCGATATATCCGTAGATATATTGGAAAGAAACCTCGGTACATCCGTAGAAATCATAGAAATCTCTATATATCTGAAGAAATCATAGAAATCTCTATATATCCGTAGAAATCATAGAAATCTCTACATATCCGTAGAAATCATAGAATCTCTATATATCCGTAGAAATCATAGAAATCTCGATATATCCATAGTGATATTAGAAAACTCTATGTATCTGTAGAGATCTTGGAAATATCGATATATCAGTAGAAATCTTCGAAATCTCGATATATCCGTCGAATTTGTTCGAAATCTCGATAGATCCGTAAACGCATAGAAATATTGCTATATCCACAATAAATATAGGCAATCTCGAAATATCCGTAAAAATATTGGAAATAAATCTTGATATATCCGTAAAAATATTGGAAATAAATCTTGATATATCCGTAAAAATATTGGAAATAAATCTTGATATATCCGTAAAAATATTGGAAATAAATCTTGATATATCCGTAAAAATATTGGAAATAAATCTCGATATATCCGTGGAAATCTTGTAAATCTCGATATATGCACAAGAAATATAGGAAATCTCGATACACATGGAAATCTTGATATATCCGTAGAAAACATAGAAATCTCTATATATCCGTAAATCATAGAAATCTCGATATATCCCTAGAAATCATAGAAATCTCGATAGATCCGTAGACATATTAGAAATCTCGGGTTATTAGTAGAAATATTTTCAATATTTCTGGAAATCCAGAAATCCACAAGAAACATCGGAAAATATCGTTAATAGTGAAACGCATCGGAAAATATAGTAAATAGTGAAACGCATCGGAAAATCCTTAAATCTTGTGGAAATATTATGGATATTTGGAAATCAGATCGTTTCAGCTTTCGAAGACTATCAAATTTTAAATAAACTCCATCTCCCTTAAACGAAACATACAAAGCTAACTCGGATTAAAATTGGGTAGCTTCTAACGCCGATGGGTAACTTGGAACTTAGACAGGTATGTAGTGTAGTGTATTTTTATTAAAAATGCTTATACCCTTCAAGGATGAAAATGGATAATTTAAAAGGGAAAATGATTAACAAACCTGAACTCTCTTTGTCCATTGCAAATACGTCTTCTCCAGTTGCCATCCTTGAGTCTACGCAAAAATTATCCTTTAAGCCTTTAAAAGCTTTGCCTAATACAATATTTTTTCGTCAACCCAAAAATTATCCTTTAAGCCCAGGTCTTGTCTAATACAATTTTCTTTCGTCAACGCCAAAATTATCCCCAAGTTATCTCCCCACTAGTAAAAGAGGTTTTTCCCCGAGTTCTTCAGTTTTTATAATTACAAAAAATCTCATTGAGGTTAACGGTAATAGCTTGTTAGTGTATAGGGAGCTTTTGGCTCGCGTGACGTGAATGGCTTGCCAACACCCTCCTGTACGCAATGTAACCCGCCTTAAAGCATTAAAAGTCTAGCTGATTATTATTATTATTATTAATTCTCCAGTTTCCATCCTTGCGATGACGCAAAAATTACCCTTTAAGCCTAGGCCTTTCTAATACAATTTTTTTACGTCGACTCAAAATTACTACAGTTGCCATCCTTGCGCGACGACGCAAAAATTATACAGTTGATCATCTTTGCGTCGACGCAAAAATTATCCATTAAGCCTAGGTCTTTCTTATATAATTATGTCTATACGACAACGCTTGTTGTCGTTAAATCAGTTTTTAAACCGACAATCAGAGTTTTTTACGTAGCTTCAAATTTGTGTAGGTTATTTCTCTAAGAACAGGAGTATTTTTGAAAGGTGTTGGCGAACGATTTTAAGTTTTAGTCTTAATAAACAGTTGAAATAAAGCGTGAAAATTGATATACCTGGATTTTTTCTGTGAGTCAAGTTACTTAGGATACAATTTTTTCAGGGCTCCAAAAAGTGAACCTACGTACCCGCATCAAACCTCGTTGACACCTTAAAAAGTTATGGACCTGATTATTAAGTTCGAACATACGCTGCAAGCAAATTTGGCGTTGTTTGTGAATTCCAGGTAACGATGGAGAGGAATATCCTTCCCTAGTTAATTGGTGGATCTTAAAATTCATTTTGCGCGTGAAAATACGCCGCCATGTTAGGGTATAAAAGCGGGTAAATATGCCTGCTGTACCTCACAACGTAAAGGTAAAAAACGTAATTTTGAAATCGGTCAATTTGCGCTCGAGTCCAAGGCCTATTGGAAAATTGAAGCTTACTTCGGGGAAATATAGTCAAATTATTAAATCAGAATATAAAATTGACTACTATAAATACTTCAGATTAATGCGATCAGTGTTAGAAATGTTATTCGTTCTAACCATGTACCTTAATCAGCCGATTAAAAATGGATAACAATCGTCAATTTTAAATGCCCGAAATATCTTTATATAGATGTTTCGTCCTTAAGCTCATTTTATACTCTGGAAAGAGGATTCTGGTCTTCCCGGCTTGAAACCGAAGGATCTATACATCCCTTGGGCGTATTCATTGTCACGTGACTTTGTGGCGTAGTTGTTTGTCAAGACCGTAAAATAAAAATCCTCTTTGAAGTATGTTCTAAAGTAATGGAAAAGCTCTAAAGCTTTATTTTCTTGGCAATATTTAAAAACATTTATGATCATCATATCACCTTCCTGCCATCATACGGAAATTTCAGCCTTGGATGCCATATTACCAAAAAAAACTTTGTGGAACTAGAAGTATATGAGAGAAGTATCCACATAAATTAGGTAGTGTGGCCTATGTCGCTAAGATGGGAGGGGCTAGCTTTCAGTGCCAAGGCTTAGAGCGAAATTTAGTTTCTAAAATTTTAATACACATCTTTCTAGTGTTGTAAGTTGGAAAATGACCGAAGCCTTTTTTCCGGATAAATTTTCCGTATTTTCCCGAAAAAAATAAAAAAATTTAATTCCATGATTAGTCTAATATATTGTTTGCAAATTTAAATAAAGCGGCATTTTCGCCTCATTTTTTCGAATCTAAAAGTAAAACTAAACCTCTTGACTATAGTTTAAACTGATTAACATGTAACACTATTAATGTTTTGTAGTATGTTTACTGTTATTAGACATTTTATATTGATAAAAAGATAAAAACATTAAAAACCCTTAAAAAGTAATTTATGTTTCAATTTTTTTATTTTTCCGATAAGCGGAAAATGCATTTTATTTCTCCGGAAAATTAACTACTCTACATCTTTCTGATTGAATGAAAATAGGTTAGTGTGGGGAGCTAATTGGCTCGCGTGGCATGAAGGGCTTGCCACCACCCTCCTACGCATTGTAACTCGGTCACCCGTTTAAAGGCATTAAAAGTCGCAAGATGACTTGGGCCTAAGGTGGTGCCTTGGGTATTAGCCTAGCTGATTATTATTATTATTAAATATTAATAACAAAGAAATTGAAAAGCAATTTAATGCGGGCGAAATACATCGTGAAGCCAAGTTCTAAGTCTATTACGTCTAGAAAACATGGATTTTAAATAAGTACATACCTCAACGCGATGTAGTTTTGTTACATTTTACGTTGTTAAATGAATATTAATACCAGCGTTAAATTTTGAGCCATGATGGCGTGGACACAACCATCCGCGGTTCGAAGGTAAATTAACCTTCGATATTTCATGTTTCATTTTAATGGCAAAGTCTGATACTTTCTCTTCTTAAGATCCTGATCGAAGAGGTAAATTTTTCCGCTATTCTTTCTAATATTTGGTTGTAGTTTTACGTAATTGTTTGTAATGGAAGTTTGCTTTTCTAGTATATAAATTATGGCATTTCGGTTTGAAGAGTCGGATAACCACGGGCCTTAAATCCGACCATCAACGAAAGTTCGCAAACTTCACTCCATTCTCGTCTTTCGGCGAATCCATCAACTAAGAGCGCGCTGTAGTGATTAGCGGGACGGGAACTGGATGGTGTTGGGGGAATATTCTCTATAGAGGGGCTCTGTTAATGATTGAAAGGGAGCGCCAGCCTAGTTTCGGATCATGTTGTTTTCTTTGGCGCAAATTGTAAAGATTTATCGATCGTTTCCCGCTTTGGCGCTGAGAATCCCGCATTATCAATCCTTTTCTTCCCGGTTCTTTCGGCGCGTTTAAACTTTAGGGGTAAGGGCCCTTGGAAGCTGTTTATTCGCTAATTCGGCCCATCTAGAGACCTTTAATGGCAACAATCCGTGTCGTCGTTTCGCGAACAAAATATAAAGCGGCCTTCGTTCTCCTCCCGCTTCGATTATTTCGTCGCGGTTTCTGGAGAATTCCGCGCTACCAGGCCCTGCCGTTTCGTATACTTTCCCAAAGGCAGTTCACCCGCCGTTACCAGCCGCCCGAACTATCTTCTCCAATTAAGCGAAAGGCGTCGTAATGACGTCACGAGAAAGTCTCGCCTCCAAGCTGGTATCCTTTTATTTAGATTTATTTCGGGGGAGTTGTGTCGTTTCGAGACAGGCGCGTGTTAATCTACTCGTCTATAATAGCCGGGGTCGATGTTTTCTTTGTAAAACAATGTCTTCGTGTCCCGCGTGGCTTTGGCCGTAGCGTCGAAAATTCGGGGTTTGTTGAAGGACGTATCTACGGTGGTTTATTCGCCAAAACATTGTTGGTTCCCCGCTGAATTCGCCGCACGCAAAAATGCTCTCACGCCCCCAAATATTGAGGAGTATTTCAACGCGAAAGTTGTGTTCAATCTATACTCGAAATCAATGTTACTTGAGACAACTAAAGCATTTAACATGAATAAACATACGAGTAACTTCATTATCCGATCAATAGATGGCGTTAGTCCTCTTTCGTTTTTTCAAATTAGAGCACCCACGGATAAAAAAGGTTCTCGCAACTTACGGACTTTGCACCCAAGCTCGCGCGGAAAAATGATTAGATTAATTTGAGTAGAAAAATTATCCGTTTTCTGTTCAATCGCTAGTTCTTAGTTGTAATATCTTTTAAAACAGAGTTTCCATGATATTTTTAATTTAGAAATGGATGTTAAAATAATAATAATCAGGTAGGCTAATACACAAGGCACCACCTTAGGCCCAAGCCATCTAGCGACTTTTAAAACCATTCAGGTGGTTGGGTTACAATGCGTAGGAGGGTGGTGGCAAGCCCTGCATGCCACGCGAGCCAACAGCTCTCTACACTCACTATTACCGTTAACCTTAATAAGTTTTTATGGAAGGGGAAACCAAAGAGCTCGGGGGAAAACCCCTTAAACCAGTGGGGAGAGAACTTGCAAACTCAACAACTCTAGGTACTTACTTTATCATACAATTTGTCCACTAAAATATGGACCAATGCGTATATCTCCTAAACAGTTTTAGGTACGAATTTGAAATTTTTAGGTCGCATGGAGTGTGTAGGGGGAAACCTTCTTTGAAATTTTGATGACCTTGAACCACGTCTTCAAGGTCATCCAAAAACTATCTCGAGAACCGTAAATGTTAGAAAGTTGGTTCCAATTAGAATAGTGTTTCCCGTCACGTTTTAGGTCTAAATAGCGTTGACCCAATCGGATTCGACCAATAAGAAGTCGAGAAAAATTTACCAAAATCACAAAGGTCGTAAAAGGGAAAATTGCAAGAAAGCGCTAATAACTCCAAAACAAATAGTGTTACATAGTTGAAATTTGCTAGGCAATCTCATCATGGTGGGGAATTTTAATATTTGGAAAATTGTATGACCTTAAACCATGTCTTCAAGGTCATACTTTTAACGCTTGTTCCGAGGGGGTAGTCTCTTAGGTAATCAGGTGTACAAATCGTCGGTAATTACGTGAAATCGCTTAAGAAACTCACTGGGAAACTAGTGTAAATCACCGAATATTTTTCGAAAATCAGTAATCAGGTGAACAAAGATTTTACGAGTGATTACCGAGGGGGCTTAGTAATCAGGTGTAGAAATATTTTACGAGTGATTACCGAGGGGGCTTAGTAATCAGGTGTACAAATATTTTACGAGTGATTACCGAGGGGGCTTAGTAATCAGGTGTACAAAGATTTTACGAGTGATTACCGAGGGGGCTTAGTAATCAGGTGTACAAAGATTTTACGAGTGATTACCGAGGGGGCTTAGTAATCAGGTGTACAAAGATTTTACGAGTGATTACCGAGGGGGCTTAGTAATCAGGTGTACAAAGATTTTACGAGTGATTACCGAGGGGGCTTAGTAATCAGGTGTACAAAGATTTTACGAGTGATTACCGAGGGGGCTTAGTAATCAGGTGTACAAAGATTTTACGAGTGATTACCGAGGGGGCTTAGTAATCAGGTGTACAAAAATTTTACGAGTGATTACCGAGGGGGCTTAGTAATCAGGTGTACAAAGATTTTACGAGTGATTACCGAGGGGGCTTAGTAATCAGGTGTACAAAGATTTTACGAGTGATTACCGAGGGGGCTTAGTAATCAGGTGTACAAAGATTTTACGAGTGATTACCGAGGGGGCTTAGTAATCAGGTGTACAAAGATTTTACGAGTGATTACCGAGGGGGCTTAGTAATCAGGTGTACAAAGATTTTACGAGTGATTACCGAGGGCGCTTAGTAATCAGGTGTACAAAGATTTTACGAGTGATTACCGAGGGGGCTTAGTAATCAGGTGTACAAAGATTTTACGAGTGATTACCGAGGGGGCTTAGTAATCAGGTGTACAAAGATTTTACGAGTGATTACCGAGGGGGCTTTGTAATCAGGTGTACAAAGATTTTACGAGTGATTACCGAGGGGGCTTAGTAATCAGGTGTACAAAGATTTGACGAGTGATTACCGAGGGGGCTTAGTAATCAGGTGTACAAAGATTTTACGAGTGATTACCGAGGGGGCTTAGTAATCAGGTGTACAAAGATTTTACGAGTGATTACCGAGGGGGCTTAGTAATCAGGTGTACAAAGATTTTACGAGTGATTACCGAGGGGGTTTAGTAATCAGGTGTACAAAGATTTTACGAGTGCTTACCGAGGGGGCTTAGTAATCAGGTGTACAAAGATTTTACGAGTGATTACCGAGGGGGCTTAGTAATCAGGTGTACAAAGATTTTACGAGTGCTTACCGAGGGGGCTTAGTAATCAGGTGTACAAAGATTTTACGAGTGATTACCGAGGGGGCTTAGTAATCAGGTGTACAAAGATTTTACGAGTGATTACCGAGGGGGCTTAGTAATCAGGTGTACAAAGATTTTACGAGTGATTACCGAGGGCGCTTAGTAATCAGGTGTACAAAGATTTTACGAGTGATTACCGAGGGGGCTTAGTAATCAGGTGTACAAAGATTTTACGAGTGATTACCGAGGGGGCTTAGTAATCAGGTGTACAAAGATTTTACGAGTGATTACCGAGGGGGCTTAGTAATCAGGTGTACAAAGATTTTACGAGTGATTACCGAGGGGGCTTAGTAATCAGGTGTACAAAGATTTTACGAGTGATTACCGAGGGGGCTTAGTAATCAGGTGTACAAAGATTTTACGAGTGATTACCGATGGGGCTTAGTAATCAGGTGTACAAAGATTTTACGAGTGATTACCGAGGGGGCTTAGTAATCAGGTGTACAAATATTTTACGAGTGATTACCGAGGGCGCTTAGTAATCAGGTGTACAAAGATTTTACGAATGATTACCGAGGGCGCTTAGTAATCAGGTGTACAAAGATTTTACGTGTGATTACCGAGGGGGCTTAGTAATCAGGTGTACAAAGATTTTACGAGTGATTACCGAGGGGGCTTAGTAATCAGGTGTACAAAGATTTTACGAGTGATTACCGAGGGGGCTTAGTAATCAAGTGTACAAATATTTTACGAGTGATTACCGAGGGCGCTTAGTAATCAGGTGTACAAAGATTTTACGAGTGATTACCGAGGGGGCTTAGTAATCAGGTGTACAAATATTTTACGAGTGATTACCGAGGGGGCTTAGTAATCAGGTGTACAAATATTTTACGAGTGATTACCGAGGGGGCTTAGTAATCAGGTGTACAAAGATTTTACGAGTGATTACCGAGGGCGCTTAGTAATCAGGTGTACAAAGATTTTACGAGTGATTACCGAGGGGGCTTAGTAATCAGGTGTACAAATATTTTACGAGTGATTACCGAGGGCGCTTAGTAATCAGGTGTACAAAGATTTTACGAGTGATTACCGAGGGGGCTTAGTAATCAGGTGTACAAAGATTTTACGAGTGATTACCGAGGGGGCTTAGTTATCAGGTGTACAAAGATTTTACGAGTGATTACCGAGGGGGCTTAGTAATCAGGTGTACAAAGATTTTACGAGTGATTACCGAGGGCGCTTAGTAATCAGGTGTACAAAGATTTTACGAGTGATTACCGAGGGCGCTTAGTAATCAGGTGTACAAAGATTTTACGAGTGATTACCGAGGGGGCTTAGTAATCAGGTGTACAAAGATTTTACGAGTGATTACCGAGGGGGCTTAGTAATCAGGTGTACAAAGATTTTACGAGTGATTACCGAGGGGGTTTAGTAATCAGGTGTACAAAGATTTTACGAGTGATTACCGAGGGCGCTTAGTAATCAGGTGTACAAATATTTTACGAGTGATTACCGAGGGCGCTTAGTAATCAGGTGTACAAATATTTTACGAGTGATTACCGAGGGCGCTTAGTAATCAGGTGTACAAAGATTTTACGAGTGATTACCGAGAGGGCTTAGTAATCAGGTGTACAAAGATTTTACGAGTGATTACCGAGGGGGCTTAGTAATCAGGTGTACAAAGATTTTACGAGTGATTACCGAGGGGGCTTAGTAATCAGGTGTACAAAGATTTTACGAGTGATTACCGAGGGGGCTTAGTAATCAGGTGTACAAAGATTTTACGAGTGATTACCGAGGGGGCTTAGTAATCAGGTGTACAAAGATTTTACGAGTGATTACCGAGGGCGCTTAGTAATCAGGTGTACAAAGATTTTACGAGTGATTACCGAGGGGGCTTAGTAATCAGGTGTACAAATATTTTACGAGTGATTACCGAGGGCGCTTAGTAATCAGGTGTACAAAGATTTTACGAGTGATTACCGAGGGGGCTTAGTAATTAGGTGTACAAAGATTTTACGAGTGATTACCGAGGGGGCTTAGTAATCAGGTGTACAAAGATTTTACGAGTGATTACCGAGGGGGCTTAGTAATCAGGTGTACAAAGATTTTACGAGTGATTACCGAGGGCGCTTAGTAATCAGGTGTACAAAGATTTTACGAGTGATTACCGAGGGCGCTTAGTAATCAGGTGTACAAAGATTTTACGAGTGATTACCGAGGGCGCTTAGTAATCAGGTGTACAAAGATTTTACGAGTGATTACCGAGGGCGCTTAGTAATCAGGTGTACAAAGATTTTACGAGTGATTACCGAGGGGGCTTAGTAATCAGGTGTACAAAGATTTTACGAGTGATTACCGAAGGCGCTTAGTAATCAGGTGTACAAATATTTTACGAGTGATTACCGAGGGCGCTTAGTAATCAGGTGTACAAATATTTTACGAGTGATTACCGAGGGCGCTTAGTAATCAGGTGTACAAAGATTTTACGAGTGATTAACGAGGGGGCTTAGTAATCAGGTGTACAAAGATTTTACGAGTGATTACCGAGGGGGCTTAGTAATCAGGTGTACAAAGATTTTACGAGTGATTACCGAGGTTGCTTAGTAATCAGGTATACAAAGATTTTACGAGTGATTACCGAGGGTGCTTAGTAATCAGGTGTACAAAGATTTTGGAAAGTGACTACCCCTTCGGCTTGTGCACAAGGAAATTCGTTGTTTAAATCCTAAATTTGAAACATAGAAAATTGGCCTTACAAAATCATTGCTGAATCCGTCAGACAACTCGAAAAAGAAAAAAAACCAACGTTAGACTTGGAAAATATAACCTCGAATCCGGAATAGCAGCCATCAAGTTTAGTCTACGCACGAAGCGAACAAGCGTTAGTTTATGTATTAAGAGAGTTCCGACTTGGCAAGTCGAGTCTAGTCAAAGCCTCCAAACAAGAGAGACTCGCTGGAAAAAAAACATACCGCTATTTTTATACACCACGTCCAATCTAATTTACGTCGAAATCTACTTAGAGGGTGGTGGTAACTACCCACCGCTGGAGGGCGCCACCCCCGCTATAACGCGGAATGTCGCCTACGGAGGGAAGGGGGGGGGGAAGAGGCGAGACGCAACGTGTTACGTTGCCCTTAATGTAGTTACGGTTAGAAAACTTGGGCTAAAGTATACAAGCGCGTCATCTATCGCGTGATTATATCGGTAATGGCGACTCTCCGAGTTCCCCCGAGACCGACCGACACTCCTTCAGCCGGAGTCTTAATATAAGAAGGGCTAACGGACGGAAAGAAGGGCCAACGGACGGACGGGGGCCAAGTATGAGCCGAAGAATCGCCGATAAATAAGCAATAAAGGGGGGGGGGGGACTAGAAGCGATATAGGGGTAACGATCCAAACTGGTTTACCTGGGCATTACATATCGCCCGGCCGGGTTAGAGACGAGAAAACCCGGCCGAGAAATGATCATAAAAGAACCGGCTTCGCGAAACAAGTCGGCAAAGAGCGGAATTGATGGACGTAGCTACCATCAATTGTTCTTTTTATAAAGTAACGAGGCGTTCTAGTTTAAATGCGCCTCTTACGTCACAGTCTCTTACTTTTACGAGGTTACTAGCGCGCGCTATACCCTCGCCAGAGGAATATATCTTTTTCTCATAGAAATAGAAATGAGACTAGAACCACGGCGCTATCCGGTAATCTCGAGGAAAACGGGCAAGCTAGAAGGCTGCCATTAATCCACGCAGGAGTGCGCCATCTATTAATAATAATTAAACTTTTATTTTTTTTAAATAGATGGCGTGCTCCCACAAAGAATACTAGCAATTCCACTCTCATGGCCGCCTTCTAACTCGTACGTCTCACCACAATCTAATCGTGCTTCTAGTCTCATTTCTATTTCTATCGTTTTTTTAGGGCGCGTGGAAATCACTCGAGTGAAGAATATACTAATAAAGCTGAGTTTTGTGACGTAAGAGCAACATTTTAACAAGTTAGGCAAGACCACTTTTTATTTTCCTCGCGAAAATATTCTAAGAAAATACATGGTTTACATTGATTTGCTATTTTAACAAAATTTTTGGGATAATTTCGAGCAAAGATAATAAAGAACTCACAAAGAGACATCCCGAGGTGTTTTTCCCCGATTTTTTTCAAACTTGGGGGTTAAGTAGACCTTCTTGTACCTTGAAAGCTCCAAAAGGGTAAAATTTCAATGGCCATTCGTTTTGCCATGGCAATCAAAAATGTTTTTCACAACTCATTGAAACTTTTCCCTTTAAGAGCTTCCAAGGTACATGAACTTCATGAAGATCTACTTAACCCCCGAGTTTTGAGATTGGCGGTTTTCGTGACCTCAGAAAAATCGGCCTCCATCGGTTAATGTCATTTCGAATCTAGGGTACAACAAGGTTTATATTATCTTTTCGAGAAAAGGAAATCAAATTTTGGAAATAAAATGCAATATATTTTAACGCCGTATGTTGAAATATTTTAATGCCGATTTAATTTTGACTGGGAGCCATTTCTAGAATGACCGCGTATTTTTGGTGAACTCCCGAGTTAAGTCATTCGGGATAATACGCTCTTTGGCTAGTCGCCATAGTGACCGTCTGGTATAGGTCTAAAATTTAAATCGCGTATTTTCTAGCTAGAGGGGCATACGGTTTGACGTCACTTCGAAGTCGCGTAGCTATTCAGTGATTTTAGTCTCACGTGACGTCACCATAAATTTTTGCCACGACAGTATTAGAACCAAAAATTATGGGCTTGCATTACTAGTCCTGTAGTTTGTCAATGGTTAAAGTGAGGAATTCTGCACGTTTTCAAAATTCGCTCACAAACTTCAGTTTCCCATCTGTAAAGGCATAAGTGTATAATAATATTACATAAGTGTGACACTACCTATTCTTCACACGCAATAGTTTTACTGAGAGTTCTTCTCGAGACAGACTGCATTACCGGCTTGCTAACGCGTCACTCGTAGCCTTTGACAGCGCCTCACCAGGGGGGATTTTCTTCTTGTGATGACATCACTCCGTTACTAGCTCTCAGTAAAATATTCCCCAATATGACAAACTTATGGAACAATATAATAGACTTGAGACGTTAACAGTAATAGTAAGTGTAGGGAGCCCAAATAAACAATAATAATCAGCTATATAGCTTATCACCCAAGGCATCACCTTAGGCCTAAGTCATCGAGCGACTTTTAAAGCCATTAATTCAGGTGGCCGGGTTACAATGCGTAGGAGGGTGGGGGCAAACCCCTCATGCCACGCGAGCCAATAGCTCCCTACACTCACTATTAACGTTAACCTCAACAAGTTTTTAACCGAAGAGCTCGCGGGAAAACCCTTTTAACCAGTGGAAAGAGAACTTGCAAACTCAACGCAGAAGGAGTTGTTTCGAGTTTTCACCCAGTGCCACAAACTGGGATCGAACCCGGCTCTTCTTGCTGCGATACGTAAGCACTAACCACTCCGCCAACCCACCTTGCGCGGAATGAAGGGCTTGCCACCACCCTCCTACGCATTGCAGCACGGCCACCTGATTAAAGGCATTAAAAAGTCGCTAGATGATTTGGGCCTAAGGTAGTGCCTTTGGTATTAGCCTAGCTGATTATTATTATTATTATTATTATTATTATTATTATTATTATTATTATTATTATTATTATTATTATTATTATTATTATTATTATTTATGGTAAAGGGGATGTCGTATTTTTCGTCACTTAATTTACGTCACATCTCGTGGCGTACTTACGAATGATTACGTATGGCATAAATAAATACATAATCGCTTATAGTACGCGGTGAAGAACAGAGTATAACTCCGATCGCAGTCAGCGGGGAAACCAACCATTTTTACGTTCTTAGCGAAAATAAGCCTCCACCAGCGTAGTTAATTCCGGTTCGTCGCTAAGGCAGATTGTACCTTACTCGTAGGCGCGGATGACTATAGCGACTAAACATTGATAGAAAGGCTGGTCCCTTCTTAGCAACGGCCGGAGATGGAGCGGGATACTTGACAATCATTGGGGAGGCAGAGGAGATGCCATTAGCCCTTCTTCTTTCTCTGTTGGGAACGGAAGAAAGGGTGGCCACTCTTTCAATATAGACAGCGGGATGAAGCGCGAGCCAGGCCAATATCTCTATACGGAGATACTCTATTCTTTGCCACCCTCCCCAGAGTGCTAAAAAGAGAAGGCTTCCCCTAAAGACACGAACGGAGTACTTCTATTTGATCCATTCTGGAATGAATATGAATATAAGTATACCATAAGTAACGTAATACACATAAGTATGGCGCAGAACGAATTCGGTTAAAGGCCTAGGATTTCTTCTGCCAGTTTTCCTTTAAGTTTTCTTCCCGCCACGCAAATATCCTGGTGGTAGGCCAACGTGTTCCGCGCGGCGGGAAGAAAACTGGCAGAAGAAATCCTAGGCCTTTACTGATAGTCTGTCGTGGAGTGATTGCGAAATAGGAAGTTTCCGAACGGGAAACTCGTCCCTTCCTACTCTTTCCGTTGGCTGCAACAGCGTTGCCAATCGTACTATAATTATAGTACATTTCGATAACATTACTTTTCGATTTTCTCCGTACTATAATTTCAATCACGTACTATAATTTTACTATATTTTCAATATTTGTACGATAATTAAAGATATTTTAGAAAGTTAACTTAAGAAATAACCATGGTCTAATATTTTAGAAATAACCATGGACTAATCAAACGAGTTGTAGGAACGAAATAGGCCTTGGAACTTGGATTTGGGTGACTGATACTTTTCCCAACTTCCAAGTTAAACGGCCAACTATAATCAAGTGCTAAAACGCTATAGCGAGTAATCAAACTTGGCCGTACTTGCGTACTATAATTTTCTAGAAAATTCGATAATATTTGAGCTTCGATACCATAATTTCAGTTTTGGGACCTGGCAACGCTGCGTTGGCAAAATAGTTGATTAGTTTGATGGCGAGAAAAAAAGAGCGTACACGCGTTTAGTTTTGAAATTCGAAAAAACTAACTTCTGAAATGGAGCCAGTGTTTATAATAGTTAATTTTATTTTCCGATTCAATAATTCATCATTATTTTCCAAAAGTAAGTGCTATTTACACTTTTGAAAGAATTTCAATTTTCAATAGGCCTTGGCTGGTCCGTCGAAAGCGCTAAAATAATAATAAAAAATAAGAATCAGCTAGGCTAATACCCAAGGCACCACCTTAGGCCTAAGTCCTCAAGCGACTTTAAAAGACATTAATTCCGCTGGCCGGGTGAAAACGCGTAGGAGGGTGGTAGAAAGCCCAGCATGCCACGCGAGCCAACAGCTCCCTACACTCACTATTACCATTAACCTCAACAAGTTGGCGATTTTCAATAAGTAAAATAATAATAATCAGCTAGGCCAATACCTACGGCACCACCTTAGGCCCAAGTCATCTAGCGACTTATAACGCCTTTAAACATGCGGTGGCTGGGTTACAATGCGTAGGACGGTGGTGGCAAGCCCTTCATGCTACGCGAGCCAACAGCTCCCTACACTAACTATTACCGTTAACCTATACAAGTTTTTAAACCAGTGGGGAGAGAACTTTCAAACTCAACGCGGATGGAGTAGTTCCGAGTTTGCACCCAGTGCCACAAGTTGGGATCGAACCCGGCTCCTCTTGCTGCGAGGTGAAAGCCTACAAATACTAGTAACAGCTCGCGGATAGTTGTCAGTCCGTCGTTACGTAATGGCTTACGTTGTCATTGGCGAAACAGACAATCATTGAAAAATTTGCATTGGGTGAATAGTAAGTGTCATACTTATGCTATTACGATACTTATGGTATAGGAAGTAACTGTATAAGTATTCTCCCGGTTGTCACCCCCTCGTAAGCTTTTTATCCCACCCATCTTCATCCCCTGGCGTTTTCTCTTACTCTTTATTGCAATTTCTTATTGAAAACGATCCGTTGCGGTTTGCAGCGCACACAGCCCCGCTAAGTGGGTTTCATTTCGTCTGCCCCCGATGAAGGCTTTGTGTTCCGCTCTCTGCACCGGCGGCATTTGTTATCGGTGAGCTGGATGTCTATTCCTCAAGCCGGTTAGCCTTGTAAAATATCGCTTCGCTCGCCCACGGTGACATTTGTTCTCGGCCGCCCTTTTCTCTCGGTTTGCAGCGCGCTCTTTCGGCCGGCTCTACAAGTATTGATAAATACTTATCGTATCGGATTTACCGGTTCCCCCGGGGGGCAGGGGGTCGGAGCTGATTTTAAAGTTATATAGTTTTTCCTTTCTTTCTTTGAGGGATCATATAAGATCTGTGTGTTATGATGGTTGTTGCTTATCCGTTTTTATACCGACGTCCTACGATCTGTATTCAGAATTAAGGACAGTGGCGTAGCCGGGGGGGGCACAGGGGGCACATTCCCCCCCCCCCCGAAACGTATGGTCGTACGGACAAATATTTTTATTTTTTTACTTTTTTTTCAACGGTGCCCCCCCCCCCCCCCCCCCGAAACAAAATCCTGGTGTTATTGCGAGTACGATGAATAAATACACCACTTTAGAAATACCGTATTGATTGAGTCGCCGTATAATATCGGAAAAAGAGAATTGCTTGAAGGGATTGAACCCTCGATTGAATCTAACACACGTTACGGCTTGTTATTAAGCTTCTTTAAACGTGGTTGATATTTGTTGATCCAATGTATTAATTAATCCGTAATTTATTTTTATCCCTTTTTTGCAAAACAGCCGTAGATGGAGCCACAATCAAGAGGCAGCAATCCGGAATAGGTTGTAAAGTTAATTTAAATTTTAGGTTTTATGATTTTGTCCTTCGATGAAATTAAGTAATTTACGGTTTTTAGGAAATTTATTTTCAAAAATGCGAGACGTGTGAGTTTTGGAAGATGGATCAGATGCATGGTCCCCCCCCCCCCCCCGGCCCGTGAAAAAGTTACCTTCGAATTTGGACGAAATCCTTCTTTCATCCATTTTTTATAATTAGGTATGAAAAATTATCCGTAGAAGCATTAGGCAAACACCCATTTATCCGGTAATGCAATTACGGATAAAACCGGATTTTTCGTAGGAAAAACGTCTCCCCATTCGGTCTGGCTGACGGACTGGCGACTGGCTGACTCCGGTACATCCTTCTCCACTCTCCAATCCTCGCTATTACCGAAAAAACGTTAGAGACTCGGGAAGATGTAGGAGAGAGAGAATTCACCGTATTCTACAGGTTAGAATATATATAGAGACAGAGTGCCTTGGCTGGCCAAAAAT